>NC_137334.1:78098689-79514314 GCF_965287045.1 Carcharhinus amblyrhynchos | reverse complement strand
GCACAAGCCTGTGCTGGGGCTTAACACGCCCGGAACCCTGCAGCTCCAACTGGTGCCTCCAATTGCATATGCACAGAAAAAAAATTGATACAAAAGTGCTCCCCTGCCACATCCCTCCCAGGCTGGATAATGCCTCCCCCTGGCCCCCAGAGATACTGCCCCACCTCCACATTACTGACATCCCCTTGTCCCCCACCCTCCAGCCAGCCAGACCTATCACGGGCCCCTCCCCCTACCAACCTCAGACAGAATGGCAATGGACCCCCCCCTTTCCCCCCACTGATCTCAGGCAGCGTGGCAGCGGATACCCCTCCAAATCTCAAGCAAACAGCCATCAGACACTCGGCACCTACTCCTCACTAACTGCAGCGCCCGATTCGGACCTAAATGGAGCACGTTTGTTTCGCGCCAATTCTGGAAGGGCAAATGCGGTGGTAAAGGGGCAAGTGCCAATAAAGTTGATGTGCAGTCCATTAAGTCAACTCAAATGCACTTAAATGACCATTGCACTCGTTTTGGGTGTGGTTCCAATTGCGGCCATTTTTGAGCATCGGTAAAAGGGAACCAGCGCGGAAGCAGGAATGGATCGCGCTACTCGTCCGACTTTACCAGGTTTCCACACTCAAAATGGGCACGACATGGTGGCAAAATCGGGCCCATGGTTTTATCAGAGGATGGAAAAGGAAAAAGTATAAAACAAAACAGCAAGTATTACATAATTAATAAGTTTACCTTGTTGCACAGATGAGTGGTGTACACCTTTGAAGTCCCATTCACTGGGCTAAAGAAAGACAAATATAAATAGAGAGAATTGAAATGCAGTGGCATATACAACAGTGACAATAAAATATGGTACTGGCCAACCACTGAAATTAAACACCTTCCATTATAATAAACATCATTATGCAACCACGTAAAAAGGACACAGCAATAAATGCAGAACTACTCAGAGGTAAAAAGTACTCGCGTGGGCAGCATCGGTCTGAGCTCAGGGTGCTTGACCACTTCAGAACATCCATCCCATTTCAAACAAGAAACAACCTTTGGTCCACTCTGTTTTCACGCTCATCACCCATAATTTATTTTGTCCCCTTCCCCTTTAAACCATCTGCCCAGTTTGCTCTTAAAATATTGACAGACTTTATTTCAAGCACAAACTCCAAAGGTGCATTCCACAATCTGCACCCTCAGTGTAAAGCAGCTTCTTCTGTGGTTTGTCTTAAATCTGTAAGATTAATTTTGTATCGATACCCCTCGTTCTACACCTCAGTCACAAAAAGGTCTTTTTTCTGCCCCATTTATTCACGTTAATTTTAAGCAGTTATTTCAAATCGTCATAATTTCCTGTTCACACAAAAATGTCCCAATTCTTGATGCCTGTGTATTTCTTCATAGCACCTTATTTCTTTCATAATGTGCAATCCAAAACTACATAGTATTATAACACTTCATATATTTACAAGTGAAGCTCAATCTTTAAATGCTATACCTCTTGCCATAAATCATATTTTATTAGTTTGTAAACAAAAATTTAGCACTTCCAATGCTGCTCTTGCTGTCATGTCACAAGAATCCCCAAATTCTTCTGTTCATCAACATTACCCATCTTCCCTTAGTGTCAAAATAAGTCTACACATATTCACTACATTTCATTTGATACTTCCTTCCTCACACCATTAATAGCTCCATGCAGATCTCTTTCATCCTCAATAATTAATCACAATGCTTTTTTATTGTCCTTAGGCAACAATAGGTTAATAGTAAAATAGCTACTGCACTCTCAACTCAATGTTTTTCTTCTCTTAGCAGTTTTAAAGTAAAATTTGTTATCTTCCTATAATCGTACACCATTTAATCTCCTCTCAGTCTGTGTGGTAATTTACCACAAGGCTTTTAGAAGGTTCATGTATAGCTCTACAATGTTTCCACCTTATCTGTTATCTCTTGAACTTTACTAACTTTGTGGGCTGCTCATAGTTATTTTATCTTCAACAAAACTTTTATCTTTAATTGAAGATTCCAAAATTTACTCCACCACACCCATGCAATTATCCAGGTTAGCTTGACTTTCTTCTGTTATACAATGCTTGTGGTATGCATCATAGAACTTATTGCAGATTCTTGAATCAAAGAAAATGACAGCTTTTCCAATCAGAGAAACTCCCAAAAATACAAAACCATCTAACTGAACTGAACAAATGAGTAATTAATCTCTAATTCACCTTGGTTAGGTTTTGTGGCAAAACAGATAAGATTACACACAGTTGCACCTTAGCAGCAGATAAATACATAGCACATTAAGTGCTATAAGAGCTACTGAGCACTGATTTGCTGTGAGAAATGACACTATCTTTTGCTATCTCATTGAACAGATAAGCAGAACTGTAAAGCACAAAATGATAACACATACTTTGAAGTCCTTTCATAGAAGGTTGATATGGAGCCTGTCAAGTTTGTTAAAACTGCTTGAATTGCCGAAGCCAGAGACAAGTGATTGAAGATACTGGACAGGATGGCAACAATGCCAACTCCAATGGATACCATTCCTGCTGTTGGCATTTCAAGTTGTGATTCTTTGGAACTTAGTTCATGAAAAGCGTCTGTGATTTTCACTAAAAGTTTAAGCAGTGAAGTTAGATTTCCTAGAGGTTCCTGTCTTTTTGTTAGCCAGTGGGTAGGGGTATGGGGTGCTGGAGAAGGGAAAAAAAATGGAAAGGCTGAGTTATTCGTGTTCACAATAATTGCAAATAATAGAAGTAAGCCTTCTCAACATTTAGATATTTGAAAACATTTTCTGTGAATCTTTCTAACAAAGCAGGTTAATGTTAGCCGGAGGAAATAGATTGTCAATCAAAAAGACATTGCATTACGTAGAGAATCAATGCCCAACAATATTGTCTTAAACAATTTTAGAACTTTTACAATTTAAAAGAATATAAGTCTATATTAACCATTTACTATCCAGTAAAAGGCAGCATCTTGCTCTGAAGCTATGCTAGCTAGGATCTGGGTTGTGACTACCTAAACACTGTCTGGATTCAATGGGCAGGGAAAAAAGGACAGCATGCTAATCCATTCTAGCAATGTCAAATTAAATACAGTGCTTTGTTCTGACATTATGATTCTCAGCCACTAACTGTCCTGGAAGCAATGAGCAAATCACTTCAGATTTCATGACAATTTCCAATAAATTGTCAAGTTTAAAAAATGGAAAGCAAACAAGACTGGTCATCAGAATTCTCAGCAACGATTTAATTGTCTTCTCTTGGTGAGAAGACCGTTCAAAAAAATTATAAATAGCCAAAACAGGAGTTTTGATTTACTGCTGCTTCTAGCCCCTCAAGTTTTATTTGGATCAGATGGATAAGTAAATAATTTATTGCCCCATAGTCGGTAGGAATAAAGTAAATCGGTGGTTAAAAATTGCTTAGGTAACATCTAACATTTAAAGCTACTAAGCTGCAATTTTTTCAGCTTGCAATGAATATTTAAGCTGAGATTGGGGGTGAGGAGGAGGGTACTTACTGTTTGATTTTTGCTGAAATTTTGAGAATGGAGAGAAGTCAACACACTCGACCATCACATTCAGCACATGAACAATAGCATCCAACGCGGATAAGTTCTGGAGAAAAGGGAGATGAAACCATAATAAAAGTATCCTTTTATTCAGTTGTGAAGTCTTTAATATCCAGTAGCAAGGTTAATAGAGGATCCATTCATCCATCAAACTCCCCCAGCCTCCCATCAAGCCGCCTCAGACAATTCCAGAGTTTTTCACCTCCAAAATTAACCCAAAGTGCATTTTATGAGCTGCTAATATTCAAGAACTTCCCCAATATTACTCCTAAGTTGTATTAAAACGTCACAGATTAGCAAAATTAGAAACCCAGATTCACTTTTCTATACTAGTTGCCACTTCATATGTCTCTCCAATGTGACCTCTCAACTAGCTTCTCTTCCCCCCAGGTTTCCTTTGTAAGTCATATTAGGGATAACGTTAATCATTTTCTGAACTGCCTTGAACGTGTTTCCTTGGATCATGATGACAGTACTGAACTGAGCACATAAGCAGCCACTTGAATCTAAGTAGCACAGTGGTTAGCACTGCTGCTTCAGAGCGCCAAAGACCCAGGTTCGATTTCCAGCTTGGGTCATTGTGTGGAATTTGCGCATTTTCTCTGAATCTGCACGAGTTTCCTCCCACAGTTCAACGATGTGCAGGTTAGGTGAATTGGCTGCGCTAAATTCTCCTTTAGTGTACCCAAACAGGCGCCGGAGTGTGGCAACTAGGAGGTTTTCACAGTAGCTTCTTACAGTGTGAACATAAGCCTACTTCTGACTAATAAATACACTTTATCTTTAACACAGTTAAAGCATGACATCCTTCAACTTGCATGCTGTATAGTTGTATAGTCCCATCCCCTGATTTGCTGTATGTCTGATGGACCTAAAAGGACGTCTATGAAAGGTGTATTATTTTCCTATCTTGTCCCAACTACAGCTTGTGGACAACTGAATTACTGAATACCAAATAATCTTAAATTTTATGATAAAGTTCCTGTACACTTAGTGTTCCTTGTTCTAGGGATCCATGGTTTCAAATCATCAGTTAACTTAACAGGTAACAGTTAAGTTACAATTTAGGTGTTATGTTTCATTAAATTCAATGCTTTCAGATGAGAGACAATTTAGCAGTATGTACAGTTAAAGCATGCAACTGACAGATCAGATCTATTCAGCTGCACACATAGATAACTTACAGCTAAGGTCACAACATCCAATGTTGATAAGATTTTGGCACTTAGTTCCTCACAGCATACGTTGGCTTCTGCTGTTGCCACCAGAGCTGCACAACGTGCAAATGTTTTATACAACTCGGCCCATGTTCTCAGCAGTGATTTCATTGTAGGCTGAAGGAAAACATTTATCATTTTATGTTTATAAAAATACGTATCCATTCAATATAAATAGCATCCATGACATTCTTCATACAATGCTTTTAACCATTAAACAAAATTTTAAATACATTCTTTAACATATATACAACCGACCAATTCTAGTGACTATAGTCATAACCATTCCTGCTTAAATGGATCAACAAAGCAAGAATGTTATTGCCACCTAGCCCTACAGCAGAAATTTCATTCCTGCCTATAAGCAATGCCAGCTTTAAGCAATACCTTCCTTCAGCCCCATCCCAAGTATCCACAATTTGTCTTGATCACCAGCTTCCCATCCCCCTGATCAAGAATTTACAAAATAGGAAAAGAGGTAGGCCATTTGGCCCCTCTAACCTGCTCCAGGATTTAATAAGGTCATGGCTGAACTGTTTGTGTTGAATTTCACATTCCCACTTAACCATGATAACCTTTGATTCCCTTGCCCAACAAGAATCTATCAATCTGTCATTCCTCTTGACTCTGTAACCTCCAAAACTCTGAAGCAGTGAGTTCCTAAGTCACACAACCCTGAGAGAAAAAAACCTTTCCCATCTCTGTCCTATGGGAACAATGTCCATAACCAATATCATCACTATCAACTCATTATTGTATGATGAGTTGGAGAGGAGATCTTTAAAATTATGGATTATTTTCAAAATTATGCAAGTAGAAGTGAGCAAGTTACTTAATATGAGCATAGCACCAGAGGAAACAGATTAAAAAAACCTGCAGAGTTTAAAGTTTATTAAAACATAAATAACTTCTCAATGTCTGTCCTATCAAGCCCTTTCACAATTTTAACAACGTCTTAGCGGGTTACCCCTCAGCCTCCTCTTTTCTTAAACCCTATGTCTGCCCAGCCTTTCCCAAGAAGTATGACCTCTCAGTTCTGGTTTCAACCTTGTAAATCCAATGCCTCCATATCCATTTCTAACTGGAGGCCAGAACTGTGCACTGTCTCTCTATATTACATAACTCTTCTACACAGCCAAGAACATGGTTACCTGTGGAAAATCCTGCTTTGAAAACAAGTGATTGATGGGTAGTGTCAAAGCACTGTACATTGCACGAAAATTATGCTCGAGTGCATCCCCTTGATTTACTTCATTTGTCTGAAAAATCAAAGAACAAATGTTAAAGAAAGCAATCTACACAATACCTTAGGTTTAAATAAATGCAGACTTTCAGGAGATGTACTGAATACATAAAAAAAATCCTGGAGAACGTTCACTTTGTAAATCGATTGTGAACAAAAACTACAAGGATGGAATAAGACAAGATGACAGCATTCCATCCTATAACCTTGATACCTGGGTCACCCGTTCAGTCAATGGGTTGACAACAATGCTCCACATTCGCCAAAGGTGCTCCTTATCCATAACCAATGCCGCAGACTGCTTAATAACATTTAAAACTGACTCGCTGAATGCCAATGAGCACGTTGGACCAGACAGTCCATATCCAACAAGCGTCTCAAGGATCATGAAAAACCTGAATTGTAGATTAAAAATAAAAAAAATCAGTAACAGCAGGTGCTTGCCACAAATATTCCAAAAATAATATGGGTTGCAAGATTCCAAGTGATCAATTTCAATTAATTTAGGAGAATTTGTTTCAACTATTGCTAAAATTTCTAAGCCCACATCTTAACTATACAACTGATTCTCTAGCAAGTTCTATCAAAACATTTCAAAAGTACAAAGATCCACCTAAGTTACATGCATGATAAAGAAAAAAAAAGGCATCGGAAGAATTCAATTTAAAAAGTCTACGGCACTTAAAATCAAAACTTTGCTCTTTCAAGTATAAATTAGATCACTCCATTAGATTTTGCTTTATAACATTTCTCTGTAAAATTATAATAGGAGTAGGCCATCTGTCCCCTTAAGACTGCTTTGCCATTCAATACAGTGAAAGCAATGTACATAGCACTGAAATTATCTTTCAGTGCATCCCCTTGATTTACTTCATTAGTCTGAAAATGAAATTGGTCTGAAAAAACAAATACTGTAAATGAAAGCAATCTATACAATTTAAACAAATGTAGACTTTCAGAGATATACTGAGTACATAAAAAAAATTCTGGAGGATGTTCATTTTACTTCGTCCCCATAATTGTTGGCTCCTTTCTAGATCAAAAGTCTGTCTAATTTAGCTTTGAATATATTCAATGACCCAGCCTCTTCTCATCTCTGTGGAAGAGAAGTTTATTGACCAACAACCTTCTGACAAGAAATTGAAATTTAAAGTTTTAGATTCTCTCATAAGGGGAAATATCTTGCATCTACCCAGTCAGAACCTTGCAAAACATGAAGATCAACTTCTCCCAAATTCCAACGTGTACAGGCCCATCCAGTTCATCCTTTCTTCACAAGGCAACCCTCTCATTCAGAAATCAGTCTACAACATATTCTCTGGACTGCTTTTAATGCAAGTATCATCTCCTTAAATAAAGGAGATTAAAAATGTACTCAACACTCTAGGTGCGATCTCACCAATGCCCTCTATAGTTGTAACATTTCCTTACTTTTACACTACACTTGCCCATGCAACAGAAGTTTCCATTGCACTCTGTATACAAGCTTGCTTTTAGCAGGATTTCGAAGTCTTAATGCCCCGCAAATAAGAACATAAGAAATAGGAGCAGGAGTAGGCCATCTAGCCCCTCGAGCTTGCCCCGCCATTCAATAAGATCATGGCTGATCTGAAGTGGCTCAGTTCTACTTTCCCGCTTTCTCCCCATAACCCTTAATATCCCCTTGCCTACCAAAAACCTATCTACCCGTGTCTTAAATATATTTAGCGAGGTAGCCTCCACCACTTCAACGGGCAGAGAATTCCAGAGATTCACCACCCTTTGAGTGAAGAAGTTCCTCCTCAACTCCGTTCTAAACTGCCCTCCCCCCCCTTATCTTGAGGCTGTGCCCTCTAGTCCTGCTGTCCTTTCTGAGGGGGAAGAACCTCTCAACCTCTACCCTATCCATCCCGTTCATCATTTTATATGTCTCTATAAGATCCCCCCTCATCCTTCTAAACTCCAACGAGTACAAGCCCAGTCTATTCAGCCTCTCTTCATAGTTCAACCCCCTCAACTCTGGTATCAGCCTAATGAACCTCCTTTGCACTCCCTCCAAGGCCAAAATAACCTTGTGCAAGTGCGGCGACCAAAACTGCACACAGTACTCCAGCTGCGGCCTCATCAGTGCCCTGTACAGTTGCAGCAAGACCTCCCTACTTTTATATTCAATCCCCCTCGCTATGAAGGCCTTCCTGATCACCTGCTGCACCTGTAGGCTGGGTTTTTGCGACTCATGCACAAGGACCCCCAGGTCTCTCTGCACTGTAGCATGCTGCAGCTTTTCGCCCTTTAAATAGTAATCCCTCCTACTATTATTCCTGCTAAAGTGGATTACCTCACACTTGGTAACATTGTATTCCATTTGCCAGGTCCCCGCCCACTCGCTTAGCCTGTCTAGATCCCTCCACAGACTTTCTACACCCTCCGCACAATTTGCTTTTCCACTTATCTTTGTGTCATCAGCAAATTTCGACACCCTACACTCAGCTCCCTCCTCCAGATCATCTATATAAACGGTAAATAGCTGAGGCCCCAGCACTGATCCCTGGGGCACTCCACTAGTCACCAACTGCCAATCCGAATAGCACCCATTGACACCTACTCTCTGCCTCCTATTTGACAGCCAATCCTCTATCCACGCTAACACCTTACCCCCAACTCCATGCCCCCTAACCTTCTGTAACAACCTTTTGTGCGGCACCTTATCAAACGCCTTCTGAAAATCGAGAAACACGACATCCACCGGTTTCCCTCCACCCACCGCACTAGTCACATCCTCATAGAATTCCAATAAATTCATCAGACACGACTTCCCCTTAACGAATCCGTGCTGCGTCTGCTCTATCAAACAATTCTTCTCAAGGTGCCTCGCTATTTCTTCTTTGATGACGGATTCAAGCATTTTTCCTACAACGTTAAACTAACCGGCCTATAATTCCCTGCCTTTTGCCTGCTACCCTTTTTAAACAGCGGCATAACATTAGCCATTTTCCAATCTTCTGGCACTTCCCCGGAATCCAGCGAGGTTTGGAAAATAATCACTAAGGCATCCACTATCAGCTCTGCCATTTCCTTCAGAACCCTGGAATGCATTCCATCCGGTCCTGGGGACTTGAGCTGTCACTTGGCCCATCATGTCTGCACCGACTTTCTGAAAGAACAATCTAATTTAGTCCCAGTTTTGCTCGTTCCCTGTAAGCCCCACATTTTGTTGTTATTAAGTAGATTCAATTTCTTCTTGGAAGTTACTATTGAAGTTGCTTCCATCACTCCCTCAGACAGTGCATTCCAGATCATGCTATCATGCTGCATAAGGACTGCTCATCTCCCTGTGGCGTTTTTTAAAAATCAATTTTATATCTGCATCCTCCTGTTCCTAATCTTTCTGGTAGCAAAAGCAACTTCTCCCTAACCATTCCATGTTCAATGTTTTCACATATTTCCACTGCTTTGAATCTGTGGGAAGGGGAAAAATGAGATTTTATTTTAAATCATAGTTGCTATAAGTGAAAAAAACCCACCAGAATCAAACAAATGCTTTAGATTGACTTAAATCCTGAAGATCATAAAAGTTTTGCTCCATTGTGCCCTAAATCTTCCCTCAATTGCAACACAAAACCTACAATCCTTTATGCTACCAGCTCCCTACTTAAACTAACATAACCCACAACAACTATTACATTTTTTAAGTAGAACATCAGATGGTGAACAATCAACTAAACATTGTCAGATTCAAGACAATGTATGTTCAGAATTTGAGCACGGCCAATGTTTTTTTTAAAGAAAACTGCGGCAGAACTCAATATTGAGAAAATGAATAAAAATCCCCATAATCTAAATCAAAGCCAATATGAAAGGTAACATTATCCACAAACACATGTAGAAATTAATGCAGTAAGTTCAGCACAAATCCTTAGTGCCGAAGATAAATTGCACTGACGCACCTTTCTTCAACCACACAGCCTTCCAGTAAACTGTTGTGAAAGAGGAGGAGAATCAGGAAAAGTGCAGGGGTGCCCTGAAAGTACAATACAATGCTAATTAACTAAATACAGACCACACACCAGCAACACAAGATCCTGATTTCTAATAACATTAAACAAAATAATAGAGGAGCTTTGGCATGAAACTGCAATATTGGAAACAGAAATCTGGTTAGTCAATATACTTAAATGCTGTATATATTCACACTAATCACCTTGCACATAAACTACAGGTATATTCAACCAGGAATATGTTTAACAGAAACTCCAATATGCACAATGAGTCACAATGATAATCCAGTGAATGTACAGTTACTAATTTTTGCATGTTTCATTACAGCACAATCCACAGATATCTTTCTCAGTCTTCAGTTTAGTGTAAGGAAGAAATCTTATTTTACCTTCTACAGGAATCTTTTTCACTAACAAAAATTAAGGAAAGTCGACATGAAATGTTCTTGAATATTATTAGGTTGCAACTATATTTTGGCAATATTTGTCATCTTTAAACTAATCGGTCTCTACAGATTGATTTCTTATTGGCACCATTGTGATCAGAAAATATTTATAAGTGACAAGTTTTGTGAAAAATAATTAGCCTATATATTTATCTTAAGTAGTCAACAGACTATGATATAACGAGGGGACGGGGATGGAAAATAACATACTTGAAATTCACAACATTGGACGAAGACACAGCAAAGGCTGTGGTTTTATTATGAAACGGCTTGTAACTGAAATTGAAATTTAGTGAGTCAAAGGTGATTAACTGTTCTTGACGATAACTATTTTTTCAAAGGAGTTTAGATTTTATTACAACAGGTTAGTGGTACAGGGCACTTGAAATTATTGCAACACATCACACAATGGTAGATTCTACATGTAAAGACATAATTATTCTTGGCTCCCATATGCTTATGATCATGAAGCCACCTCAAATAAATCAAAAGATGAAAAAGAGAGTCAGGATATTGGAAATAAAGGAATAGGAGCAGACTAGGGTTCCAAAAAGCTCACCAGGAGATGGGGGTGGGAACAGAATGAATCAAACATGGGAGAAATTAAAAAAGTGAGATCAGGCTAACATCACATCAACAAAGGAAGGAACAGCAGAAATAGGGGGCGATTCTTCCAGCCTGCTGCGCTTATCGAGTAGCATAGCGGGCCATTTCACTATCTTCCCGCTGGGGAGCACCAAGATTTGCAGTATAATAAAGCTTGCTGGAAACTGGCGCGGTGCTGATTAGAATATGGAAATCACCATTTACATCAGATTAGCAGACCCAGGATGGTGCTCTGGCACTGCTCACTGAGCAATGCCAAGGAGGTGGGGCGATCAGTAGGGGTTGTTTGGGGAGGGGGGGGGGGGGGGGGGGGGGGCGGGGGAGGTAGTGTGCTGTCACTCTGAATTGAGATTCATGGCGCAGAGGGAGGGATGGAACAGGTAGATTGGGGAAATTAGGGCTAGCCTGGGGAAGTTTGGGAGGCCAGTGATCGGGTGGTTGTGGGACTGGCCAGCAACTGGTGGTGGTGGTGGTGGTGGTTTGGCCCCTCAAACAGGAATACGCTCCACCCACAGATTTCCAGAGTGAATCCCACTGAGTCACTCCGTGATGCACAGAATGTCAGAGATTCATTCTGGAAATCACGCTAAAAAAGCCAATGGGATTGAGTCCCATTTTCCTCACACATTGGGAACTTTTTTGGGAGAATCCCAGTCAAAGGCTTTTAAGTCTCTTTTCAATTTTTGTTTAATACTTTTAACATCTGGTTGAGTGTAAAGGAGTACAAACATCAGGGAGAGGGGCAAAAACAATAAAGGTGATGGTAACGTAAAGGAAGGAGTTGAATAGTTGGTCAAGTGCTTTTCTTAGTCTTGAGTTTATTTCTGTAAATCAGTTAACAGCTAACAAATACATGTGTAGTAGAGGCATTGTACCCCATGGAATGCACATCCTGCATATTTGGGATCTCCAGAGTGCTTTTCCTGACCTGGGCAACTACACGTGAAGAAACAACCACATCGTCATAGAACTGGAATTCTATGAGGATGTGACTAGTGCGGTGGATGGAGGGGAACCAGTGGCTGTGGTGTTTCTCGATTTTCAGAAGGCGTTTGATAAGGTGCCGCACAAAAGGTTGCTACAGAAGGTTAGGTGGCATGGAGTTGGGGGTAAGGTGTTAGCATGGATAGAGGATTGGCTGTCTAATAGGAGGCAGAGAGTAGGTGTCAATGGGTGCTATTCGGATTAGCGGTTGATGACTAGTGGAGTGCCCCAGGGATCGGTGCTGGGGCCTCAGCTATTTACCATTTATATAGATGATCTGGAGGAGGGAGCTGAGTGTAGGGTGTCGAAATTTGCTGATGACACCAAGATAAGTGGAAAAGCAAATTGTGCGGAGGGATCTAGATAGGCTAAGCGAGTAGGCGAGGACCTGGCAGATGGAGTACAATGTTACCAAGTGTGAGGTAATCCACTTTGGCAGGAATAATAGTAGGAGGGATTACCATTTAAAGGGCGAAAAGCTGCAGCATGCTACGGTGCAGAGGGACCTGGGGGTCCTTGTGCATGAGTCGCAAAAACCCAGCCTACAGGTGCAGCATGTGATCAGGAAGGCAAATGGGATGCTGGCCTTCATAGCGAGGGGGGTCGAATATAAAAGTAGGGAGGTCTTGCTGCAACTGTACAGGGCACTGGTGAGGCCGCAGCTGGAATACTGTGTGCAGTTTTGGGCGCCGCACTTGCGCAAAGATATTTTGGCTTTGGAGGGAGTGCAGAGGAGGTTCACTAGGCTGATAACGAAGCTGAGGGGGTTGAACTATGAAGAGAGGCTGAATAGACTGGGCTTATACTCGTTGGAGTTTAGAAGGATGAGGGGGGATCTTACAGAGATGTACAAAATGATGAAGGGGATGTATAGGGTAGAGTTAGAGAGATTCTTCCCATGCAAAGGACAGCAGGACTAGAGGGCACAGCCTCAAAGGGGGGGGGGGGGGGGCGCACTTTAGAATGGAGTTGAGGAGGAACTTCTTCACTCAAAGGGTGGTGAATCTCTGGAATTCTCTGCCTGTTGAAGTGGTGGAGGCTACCTCGCTAAATATATTTAAGACACGGGTAGATAGGTTTTTGCTAGGCAAGGGGATTAAGGGTTATGGGGAGAAAGCGGGAAAGTGGAACTGAGCCACTTCAGATCAGCCATGATCTTACTGAATGGCGGGGCAGGCTCGAGGGGCTAGATGGTCTACTCCTGCTCCTATCTCTTATGTCCTTATGTAATATTGTTAGCTGAAGGCACATGGGCCACAACTGGCAGTGCATCCATGACACTGAGCGCCACACGGATAAGCATATTTCTGGATTTGGTCTCTCTATAGCTCAAGGGTGTCCAGACAGAGAAGCACTGGGCGACCATCAGCAGGACCCTGATTGCATGTCACTGTCCAACTGGTATTCAATCCTGAGTACCGGAGAGGGTAATGGTTCACCTGGGGTACACAAACAGAACTAAGCCCGAGGAAGAATAGTGGTAGAAAATTCAACAATTAGGGAACAGACACTGCAGTTCCGGGTGTGACTTCAGGATAGCACACTGCCCTCCTGATACCAAGCTCAAGAGCTTCACGAACTTTCATACACATCCAGGTAACAACAGTATAACACAAGGTACATGCATACGTTCAGAATGTCCATGTTGGCGACCTGGTATGCTGGTGATCCCAAGACCTTTGGAGGGAGTCCTTTGACGGTCGCCTCTATAAGAGCCTGGAAAGAAAAGCACAACAATTAAATAAGTGTCAATTATATTCATGAATTATTTACCCTTTCACTACAACAGGGGCATAATTTTTTTTTAATTTATTTGTGATGCACATACATTTAGCAGTTATCCATTTATTGCTTTTCATCAAACTAAACCAACCTTATAAGAAATGTATTCCAAATAAATTCCTGCACAAGGACAGGTGAAATTAGTTGAACTGATAGAAGGGCTCGCGAAGCAACGGCAGTGTGAGAGATCAAATCACACTGAACTTCAGCTTCCAGATTTCAGTTTTCCAATCTGTATCAAGTTAGGGGGATAGCAGGGGTACTACAACCGGTCTCAGTATCTCAACGGCACGTGGGAGTTGAGTGAGGAGAGAGCATCAACAGTTTAATTGTGTTATCAAGTGTCAAGCATGAATGATACTTTGGGCAAACAATCAGAGGATAACTGATGTCTAAGGACCAAGAGGGAGATGAAGCAGACAAAGGAGTGAAAATTGGCAAGGAAAAATTAAAAATCTGATAGTGTTTCCCTCCCTCCTCTGACGAGAAGAGTTTGTTTTTTTAAAAAAATCTGTTCACATCAGCAATGAAGTGCACGTTAGAATTTATTTTTAAACCAAGAATTGTACTAATAATGGTAACTTACAGCTCCTGCAAAATATTATTTTTGTTTAAGTAGCTTCACTATTTTTGTTCCAGACTGAACAATCAGTTTATTTTGAGACCAATTCTCTTAACTGCTCCATCTTCCCATTGCTCATTGAGCGCTAAAATCACGCAAGTTACAGACAGGCGGCAGCAACTGTCTCAGACGGAATAAAAGCATCATTGGAAAATGGATCTTCCACTTCTTAATCGTAAATTGTGATCGGGGAAGGCAGGTGGATTCTCACACATTTAACCTTGATTGCACAATAGAAATACAGAAGATAGCAGCAGGAGGCAACCATTTGGCCCTTTGGGCCTGCTCCACCATTTGTTACGATCATGGCAGATTGTCAACTCAATAGCCTAATCCTGCATTCTCCCTGTATAAAACGGTTATAAATCAGTTTAGCGCAATCGTGTGGTTGAACATTTAAGAGAGATAAAACAGAACAATTTTTATTCCCAAAATGCCAATTGAGGCAAAAATTGCATTCTAAGGTTAGTGGTACACCAGCACTGAGCAGTAATAAATGGCTATTACTCCAAAGGCAAATTCTACTTCTGATGGCAGTAACATAGAATAGACAGAGTTATTTAGAAACACAGTATGGTCTACCCTTTGCTGCTAAAGGGATACCAGCAAAAATGTTTAAAGGTATGGCTGGCTAAGTATTTCAAAAACAAAAGGTTTAATGCACTTACCAAAGCTTTGTGAGCAGAGATAGCATCTGTATCGACTATCTGCTGCAATGCTTGCAACAGCAACGTCAATACTTCTGATGCTTGTCGCTCCTTCTTTGATCCTTAAGTTAAAAGGACATCTTAAAATTAGAAATGAATGTTTTTGCATAGTCAAAGTTTGCAACGCAATTCTGCTCAAGATAATAAATATTAAAACTGGAGAATCGCCTCCAGATTCATTTCTTACAGATACCAACAGCCAAGTTAGAGCAGTGATAGCCTGGGTAGCAAGGTGCCCACACTCTCATCTGCAGTTAGTGAGCTGTGGAAAGAAATATAAATGGGTGACTATCTTCAGTATAAATATGTCAAACTAACCTGACTCAATGGCATTTTTCACATAGCTGATCAGATGCTTCCAAATAAGATTAAGCATGGCATCTACAGAAGAGAAGATAACTCATTACGATTGACATACATTTCAGTTGTTAACAATGTAACAGTGGAACTACTTACTAGGTCTGACAGCATTTGTGGGGGGGCATAACAGAGTTAACATTTCAGGTTGATAGCTTTTCATTGAACTGGCATTAACTGCCCCTCTCTACAGAAGCAGAGTTCATATATCATAATTAATTTGGTCAACTTACTATTACTAATGTTTATCTCAAACACAGCCAAAATAGTTCTATTGTGCATCAGTTAGTGAATATTTTACTTTATTATAGAAGTACAAAGGTAGGACTTAACTTCTATCAACTTTGTCATTGTCACTGTTACACTGTACTGCTTCAAATGATTTACCTTCGCCCAGTTTGCCAACAGAAACAAAGGCATCTCTGACTGCAGTTATCAGGGTTCCGGCATTTTTGCAAAAGAACGAAGGACTATTAATTAATGGGTGCTGCAGAGGGTCTGTAGGAAACAATAATAATATTTATTACTAAGAGCAGGAAGCAAGCAGCATTAAGGCTAAAATTACATATGCAAAGACACATCACTATAAGTAGTGTCAGGAATTTCTGTGTTAAATACACTTGAAGGCAAATCCTTAAACCGCAATTTACGGGTTAATTTCATATTAAATTGGAAGGAGCCGGTTTCAAATTGGTGCCTTAGCTATGGCTTTTATCGTTATTTGCTTCAGTCTTACTTTTCTTAATCTGATCTGCAGTGAGCTATAGTTGCATCAACTTTGCAACATCTACAATTTTGAATTTGAAGTGACTGCTGAGTGCACTTATAAGTTAGAACCATAGAACATAGAATATCACAGCATAGAAACTGGCCTTTTGGCCCTTCTTGGCTGTGCTGAACCATTCTTCCGCCTAGTCCCACTGACTTGCACCTGGACCATATCCCTTCACACTCCTCTCATCCATGTCCAAGTTTTTCTTAAATGTTAAAAGTGAGCCCGCATTCACCATTTCATCTGGCAGCTCATTCCACACTCTGTGTGAAGAAGCCCCCCCCAACAGTCCCTTTAAAAACTTCCCCCCCTTCAACCTTAACCCACGTCCTCTAATTTTTTTCTCCCCTAGCCTCAGTGGAAAAAGCCTGCTTGCATTCACTCTATCTATACCCATCATAATTTTATACGCCTCTATCAAATCGCCCCTCATTCTTCTATGCTCCAGGGAGTAAAGTCCTAACCTATTCAACCTTTCTCTGTTTCTCAAGTCCTGGCAACATCCTTGTAAACCTTCTCTCACTCTTTCAACCTTGTTAATATCCTTCCTATAATTAGGTGACCAAAACTGCAAACAATACTCTAAATTCAGCCTCACCAATGTCTCATACAACCTCACCATAACATTCCAACTCTCATACTCAATACTTTGATTTATAAAGGCCAATGTGCCAAAAGTACTCTTTACGACCCTATCTACCTGTAACGCCACTTTTAGGGAATTATGTATCTGTATTCCCAGATCTCTGTCCTGCCATTTACCTTGTATGTTCTACCTTGGTTTGTCCTTCCAAAGTGCAATACCTCACACTTGTCTGCATTAAACTCCATTTGCCATTTTTCAGCCCATTTTTCTAGCTGGTCCAAATCCCTCTGCAAGCTTTGAAAACTTTCCTCACTGTCCACTACACCTCCAGTCTTCGTATCATCAGCAAATTTGCTGATCCAATTTACATCATCATCCAGATCATTGATATATATGACAAACAACAATGGACCCAGCATTGATCCCTGTGGCACACCATTAGTTACAGGCCTCCACTCAGAGAAGCAATCCTCCACTAGCACTCTCTGGCTTTTTCCATTGATGTGGGTATGCCGGCGTTGGACTGGCGTAAACACAGTAAAAAGTCTGACAACACCAGGTTTTAGTCCAACCTATTTATTTGATAATATACTCACTAGCTTTCGGGGTTACCCCCTTCGTCAGGTGAATGGAGAGTTCTGGCCTCAGACAGAGCATATAAAGCACAGACAGTTTAGAGATTACTGATTAAAATGCGAATCCTTACACCTAACCTGCTGTTCAAGACCTGAAGTGGCTGATAATGTGAGTGGAAGGAGCACTGATCACAGTTTAAAGAGATGTGTATTGTCTCCAGACAGTACAGTAAGTGAGGTTTTGCAAACCCAGGCAAGTCATGGGGGTTACAGATAGTGCGACATGAACCCAAGATCCCTGTTGAGACCGTCCTCATGTGTGCGGAACTTGGCTATCAGTCTCTGCTCAGCGACTCTGCGCTGTCGTGTGTCGTGAAGGCCGCCTTGGAGAATGCTTACCTGAAGGTCAGAGGCTGAATGCCCGTGACCACTGAAGTGTTCGCCAACAGGAAGGGAACAGTCTTGCCTGGTGACTGTCGAGCGATGTTCATTCATCCGTTGTCGTAGCGTCTACATGGTCTCCCCAATGTACCATGCTTCGGGACATCCTTTCTTGCAACGTATCAACATTGTCTACCTGATACGTTGCAAGAAAGGATGTCCCGAAGCATGGTACATTGGGGAGACCATGCAGACGCTACGACAACGGATGAATGAACATCGCTCGACAGTCACCAGGCAAGACTGTTCCCTTCCTGTTGGCGAACACTTCAGTGGTCACGGGCATTCAGCCTCTGACCTTCAGGTAAGCATTCTCCAAGGCGGCCTTCACGACACACGACAGCGCAGAGTCGCTGAGCAGAGACTGATAGCCAAGTTCCGCACACATGAGGACGGTCTCAACAGGGATCTTGGGTTCATGTCGCACTATCTGTAACCCCCATGACTTGCCTGGGTTTGCAAAACCTCACTTACTGTACTGTCTGGAGACAATACACATCTCTTTAAACTGTGATCAGTGCTCCTTCCACTCACATTATCAGCCACTTCAGGTCTTGAACAGCAGGTTAGGTGTAAGGATTCGCATTTTAATCAGTAATCTCTAAACTGTCTGTGCTTTATATGCTCTGTCTGAGGCCAGAACTCTCCATTCACCTGACGAAGGGGGTAACCCCGAAAGCTAGTGAGTATATTATCAAATAAATAGGTTGGACTAAAACCTGGTGTTGTCAGACTTTTTACTGTTTTTCCATTGAGCCAATGTCTAATCCAATTTACCACTAAGTTAGATCCAGACAGTTTCTACATTCAATCCATGTCCAGTAACCAATCCTTTAAGACTCCCGCATCCTTGAAAGCATCAAAAAGAGAGCCCAATTCAGATCCCCAATGGCAGCAGAATTGGCACCTGCACTAAGATCACCTGAAACACCCCAGTGAAACTGGTGAATGGGAGATCAGCAGCAAACTTGACTCTCTTCCCTGAAGGTTCAACCAGAGCCCAACTGTAGTCCCAAGATTTTACTGGGACACCAGGGACATGCCTCTGGTGAGAGAGAATGCAATAGAGAATTTACGTACAGTCAGGCCCAAAATCTCCAAAGGAATTGCAACCAACTGCTCCAAGCAGATGTTGACACCAACACACTCACTTCATTACAGTACAAGTCAACCAAATCATCACAAAACAATAGAAGTAAAATAAATGCAATTCAATGGTTAGTAAATACCAGCCATACCTAAACTAAGCTGAAGCTTGTTCTGTTTAACCAAATCGGTGACCTCAGGACCCACCAGAAAATGAAGTAAAACTTCAACTCCTACAAGCTGGACTGCCTGTATCACTGGCAATGGTGAGAGGCTAGAATTCAACTGCAATCTTGGCACCGTCAGACTTGGCGAAGGAAAAGCCACTGAAAGAAAGTTACATTCATGAACAATGCTGTAGGGCAATAAAAAGTATATTTCCAGTATATTGCTGCAGTATTGTACACTCGCTCAAATATTTTACAAATCTTACCAGGTCTCTGTGTAGAGACAGGGGTTGTATTAGGAGGGGTCATTGCAGTTCTGCTGGGTGTTCCTAGTGGAAGCACAGATCCCTCAATACCAAATGCATTCTGCAGCAGTGGAAGACACACCTACAATAGCATAACGGAAAGTTGCATCAAACCATAACATAATGGAATGTTGCATCAAACATTTTAAGCTGACAAAATCTAGCCAACAATTTCAGATGTCACTGATTTTGAGGGATATCTCAAAACATGTTTGGTATCTACTTAGGTCATGTTTTTCCTCAAATATCTAACAGCAGTTAAAATGGACAAATCTCGAAATAGTGAGGATCTTTTTCACTTGAGGGCAACCTAAAAAAAATTTAAAAATTAAACAATCCAATGTTAATGAACCAAAAAGAAATATGTGGTTTCACTTTCAAACAGGATTGGTTATCAATGCATTAGTTTCTGCTAAACAATCTCTTGCAAAGATAAATGGACATCATGAATACAGTGCGACTCTTCTTGTAATCAAAGTAATTGAAATCAAAATGGAGAATTTGACAGGGTGAGTATGATGTAGCACATCACAATTCGCACCGGATAAAGATTTGACAATAAGCCACACCATCTTGGCTCACCCATCGTAAGGTTACAATGCTCCCTTTCTTACTGACCCTTTAGGCAGAAAACAGCTGTGAATAAACTGAGGCTTAGTCAAATTTTCCCAAACCTTGAGTAAATATTATCAAAGCCAAGACTAGTATTAAAGTTGGAAAACCCCTGGGTAATATTAACCTATAAGCTTTCGCAGTAAATTAACATTAAGCAGTATTTTGTTCCAATTCTCAACAGCACAAAGGGGCGGCACGGTAACACAGTGGTTAGCACTGCTGCCTCTCAGCGCCAGGGACCCGAGTTTGATTCCCAGCTTGGGTCACTGTGTGCAGTTTGCACATTCTCCCTGTGTCTGCTTGGGTTTCCTCCGGATGCTCCAGTTTGCTCCCACAGTCCAAAAATCTGCAGATTAGATTCACTGGCTATGTTAAATTCTCCCTCAGTGTACCCAAACAGGCACCGGAGTGGCAACGAGGAGATTTTCACAGTAACTTCATTACAGTGTGAATGTAAGCCTTCTTGTGACTAATAAATAAATTTTACTTTTATGACAAATTAACCAGTCAACAAAAACAAATGTCTAGAAAAGGTGGCATATAAATATAGCAGTACATGTCAAAAACTGGAAATTGGCTTTTCTTACCTGTTCAAAGTTAGCAGAAAGCTGTGGGCCTAACCGAAGAGCCAAATACCACCAAACCTCTAGTTTGGCAAGGCCCAAAACCTCCGTTCTTACGTGAATAGAACTGAGTGGCTGCATAAGCAATCGGAGCCGTTTTGCACTGCAAAGTATATCTGCACAGTAAAAGAAAAAATTATATAAAACTTAAAGAATGGAAAAAAGTCAAGAAATTATTTGAATCGTCTCCCATCAGGAGAGAGACTCTGGGATAACTTTCGTTTCCTACTTCTTTTTCCTGTGCTGCAAAACCTGTCTAAATGAAGGGAAGCTGGAGTTATGCAAAGGATTGTCAAAACTGCTCTGTAGAGTTGTTTGAAGAAGCAACTCTGATTCCCATTGGCAGTTTCTACTAAAGGAGGACTGAGGATCAGGGACTGCAGGTGAGGAAGGACAATGTCAAGAAGTTTTCATAAAATTGCCAAATCTTTACAGTATGGAGGGCACTTGGCCCACTGAGTTTGCACTGGCTCTCTGAAAGAACACTCTTATTTAAAGCCACTTCCCTGCCTTATCCCCATAACTTGTAAATTCCTTTAGATTGCAATCCAATTCCCTTTTGAATACCTCGATTGAACCAGTCTCCACCACCCTCTCCAAGAAATTTGTCCCCATCTGCAACCACCCGCTGGCTCAAAAAGTTTCCTGGCAGTGCTTTTATTGCTTTTGAAAATTATTTTGAATCTATGCCCTCTGCTTCTTGATGCACTCTTGAGTGGGAACAGCTTTGCACTATTTACCCTGTCCATAACCCTCAGGATCTTAAGTACTTCTTATCAAGTCTCTGCTCAGCCTTCTTTTCTCCAAGAAAAACAGTACTTACCTCACCAATCTATCCTCATAGTTACAGTCCTTATTTTCCTCAAATCATTCTAGTAAACCTCCTTTGTACAATGCCTAATGTCTCGACATCCTTCAAGAACTGGACACAATACTCCAAAAGGCCTAACTAGTGTTTCATAAAAGTTCAACATGTCCTCCTTACTCTTGTACTCGATGCTGCTATTAATAAAGTCTAAAATATTATATGCTTTATGAACTGCTCTCTTGGGCAGTATGGTGGCACAGTGATTAGCACTGTTGCCTCACAGCCCCAGGATTTCTCTGCATCTGCCACTTGTCTTCCCAATCTATTAACATTTCCATGTCGGAGGGAAGTTCACCAAAGTAACATTTGTGTCCCACAAATATCAAGCAATGGCTACTGGCAATTGCAAGAGGAAACGTAATCTTCTTCCCATGACATACAATGGCGTTACCATGCTGAATGCCAGAATCTCACACTTTCAACTTCCTGTGGACTACCCAAGGCCAGAAACTGAACTGGGCTAGCCATATAAATGTAGCAGCTAAAAAGACCAGGTCAGAGGTTTGAAGTCCTGCAAAGAGTGACGCACCTCCTCTCCAAAGTTTGTCCACCATTTACAAGGCACAAGTTAGAATTGTGATGGAGTGCCCTCCACTTGCCTGGATGAGTGCAGCTCCAACAACAAGAAGTTTGACACCATCCAGGACAAAACAGCCCACTTGACAGGCACCCCATACACAATCTTAAATACACACACTGATGCACCATATGCAAGATGCACTGCAGCAATTCACCAATGCTTCTTTGACAGAATCTTCTACCTCTAGTACCTAGAAGGACAAGGAGCAAAAGATGCACAAGTACACTGCCACCTGCAAGGTCCCCTCCAAGTCACACACTTGCTGGGTCAAAATCCTGGAAGTCCCTTTGTAATATGTGGATGAACTTCACCACATGGACAGCAGTGGTTCAAGGCAGTGGCTCACCACCAAATTCTCAGGAGCTATTTGTGATAGGCATTAAATGCTTGCATTACCAGTGACATCAAGACCCCAGGAAAAACAAAAAGAAATATTCCATCAACTTGTGTAGCAAACAAAACACTGAACCAGCAAAGCAATAAAGTTAGAGGAAGTTAGGCTTAAACTATACCAGGGCTCGAGTCAGATTACTCAACAGCTGTGCCCAGTTCTGGTCACACATGGAAGAGGGATACTCAAAACAGTCAAAGTACTCGCAGCCAGCATCAGAGTGAATTATGAAAAAAGAAACTCAGACTTGAAAGGGACAGATGGATAGGGGGTACATAAACAGCAGTAAAGCAGCACAGAAATCCAATAGTGACAGAAGGGCTAAAGGGCTGAGAATTAAGCTAATGAAACACAGGACCATCAGAAAGCTCTTCACCTGAAGAGTTACCACATGCAACGTACATCACACATCAACGCAGAATAATCCAAGACACAACTGAATGCTGTAATGGAAGTCTGACGCATTTTTCCAAATTAAGGTGGATCAAATGTTCTCTCATCCATGAGTAGTTTGCCCTCTCCTCAAAGAAAACTTTTGATCCCCATCAACTTGCAAACCACAGTCCCATTGGCAATTTCCCTTTCCTCTCCAGAGATTTGGAGCCTTTTATCACCTCTCCCAATCTGCTTCTTGGAACTCCCATGATTGAATACCTCCAATCAGGTTTTTGCCCCTGCTGCAATTCAAATAGAAGTCTCACAACACCAGGTTAAAGTCCAACAGGTTTATTTAATAGCAAAAGCCACTAGCAGAGTGCTGCCCTTTCGTCAGGTGAGTAGGAGTTCTATTCAAACAGGGCATATAAAAACACAAACTCAATTTACAAAAATAATGATTGGAATGTGAGTCTTTACAGGTGATTAAGTCTTAAAGGTAGTCTGTACTGGACCAGCATTTATTGCCTACTCATCTGATGAAGGGGCAGTGCTCTGAAAGCTAGTGGCTTTTGCTACCAAATAAATCTGTTGGACCTTAACCTGGTGTTGTGAGACTTCTTACTGTGTTTACTCCAGTCCAATGCTGGCATCTCCACATCAGCAATACAGATGCCATTGTTATCAAAGTCAAAATTGACACCCTACATGATGGTGAAAAGGTAAACTTCCCCTCCTTGTCTTTCTTGGCCTGGCTGCAACCTTTGACATGACTGATCACATCATCCTCCTCCAATACCCCTTCACAGTCCTCTCATAAGTACCATTCATCTAATCATAGCCAGATAATCACTCAAAATGACTTCTCTGCCTGCTTCCATATCATTAGTCCCACTTTTGTTTTTATTTGTTCACAAGTATCAAAGGCTAGGCCAGCATTTATTGCCCAACCCCTATCACTCTTGAGTAGGTTGTGGTGAGCCAACTTCTTGAACCACCAAAGTCCACATGTTGCAGGTATGCGCACAGTGCTGTTAAGCAGGGAGTTCCAGAATTTTGATCTAGCAGTAAAGGACTGGATGTAGTTCCAAGTTAGGATGGTGTGGCTTGGAGAGGAACTTGCAGGTGGTTGTGTTTCCATTTACCTGCTGCTCATCCTTGTAGGTGGGTTTGGAAGATGCTGTCGAAGGAGCCTTGGTAAGTTGTTGCAGTGTGTTTGGTAGATAGTACACACTGCTGCCACTGTGCATCAGTGGACAGTGTGAATGTTTAAAGGTGGCAGATGGAGTGCCAATCAAGCAGGCTGCTTTGTCTTGGACAGCATACAGCTTCTGAACGTTCAAGCTGCACACATCCAGGCAAGTGCAGAGTATCCCATTACATGTGTGGCTTGTGCCTTATGGATGGCAGACAAGCTTGGAGAATCAGGAAGGGAAATATTTGCCATAGAATTCCCAGCCTCATATCTGCTCATGTTGTTTTTATATGGCTGGTCCAGATCAGTTTCAGGTCAATAATAAACCCAGGATGCTGACAGTGGGGAATTCAACAATGGCAAAGCCACTGAATGTCACAGGGTGATAAACAAATTCCATCTTGCTGGGAGATGTTCATTGTCTATCACTCGTGTAGCATAAATGTTACTTGTCATTTATCAGCCCAAGATGGAATACATTATGGTACTCGCTGCATATGAACACATTTTTTCAGTATTGGAGAAGTCACAAATGGTGAACAACTGCCAATGAGGAACCCCACTTCTGATCTTATAATGGCGGGAAGTTCATTGACAAAGCAACTGAAGGTGGTTGCGCGTTGAACACTAGTTTGAGTCACTCTCCTGCTTAGGCTCTTTGATACTACACTTGATCATGGCCACCCTAATGTCAGGGCAGTCACTCTCACCTCAAGTTCAGCTCTTTGACCATGTTTGAACCAAACCTGTAATGAGGTGTGAGGTGCAAGGAGCTGCATACCCTTGGCAGAACCCAAACTGATGGTCAGTGAGCAGGTTATTGTTGACTAAATGAAGACACCTTCATTCACTTTGCTGACGATCAAGAATAGACTGATGGAAATTGGCTGATCGGATTTTTCCTGCTTCTTCCTGCACATTTTTCACGTAAATGCTGCCTGACAACATCCTCCAAAATGACATGTATATCTACATGCCAATGACACCTAAATCTGAGTTATCGCCCCATTACTAAATTGTCTTCCCCGACATATAGTGAAAAAAGTTCCTCCTTTTAAATATTGGGAAGACAAGCATTTTTGGCCCTCATACTAAATTCCATTCCCTAGATACTGATTCATCTCTCCCCTAGCAACAATTGGAAATTAAACCATCTTGTTTGCAACATTGATGTTGCATGCAATCGCATGGTAAACTTCCAACTTTATATTCGCCCCACTTCTAAGACTGTCTATTTCCAGCTCCAAACATGGCCAAACCTCACACATCTCAGTTCATCTACTGTCAAAATGCTGACTCGTGCTTTTGAAACATCTCACATTGACTATTCCAACATACTTCTGGCTGGTCTCCCACAAACTTAAGCTCATCTAAAATACTGCTTGCTGCCTATGTCTTAACTCACAGCAAATCCCATTCAAACATCACCCATGTGCTTGCTGATCCACACATCCTGGTTTTCAAATCTCTCAATATCCTTATCCCTCTTTGCCTTTTAATCTCCGCTCCAGCTCAATAACTTTCTTTGTGATTTTAGTTCCTCTAATTCTGGCCTCTTGTGCAATACCAATTTTAATCATTTGGTAAACGTGTCTTTGGATTCCTGGGCCTCTGGAATGCCTTCTCGACGACCCTCTGCCACTGAACTTTCCTCCTTTAAGACACTTAAAACCCCTCTCTTTGACCAAACTCTTGGTCACTTGACCTAATATCTGCTTGTGTGGCTCAGTGTCACGCTTTGTTTTTATAATGCTCTTGTGAAGTGCCTTGCCTTGCGATGTTTCCTTACAACCAAGATGCTACACAAATACAAGTTGCTGGCGTGCTCAGGGAACAGAGATCGTCAACCAGGTTGAAAGGAAAAGAATCGAAAGCCACTTAGTTCCTCTAAGTGCTGCCAGAAATGCAAATGTGTGGTACTTGCTCTTTTCCTCCCCCCCTTACGTAAAAATTGATATTAGCCAGGGAATAATGAGCCGAATCTGATGCTCGGAGATGGGAAAAGATGAGAAATAAAGTTATGGAAAAACCTATCATTTCATATTTTCTAATAATTAAATTATAAAAAGGTTAAAAACATCCAAGCAATAGATTTCAAAAACACTAATCCTGATCTATTTCTCAAAATAATAAATAAAATAGATAAAGTCTTTACATACCAGGATTCAATGCAAAATTATCAATCAAGCTTTTCCAAGCAATGAAAGCTATTTTCTTCACAACTGGAGAACCACTACGAAAGCCCAACTCTTCCAAATGCAGTAGAGAATTAATGAAACTTCCTCCACGGTGCAATGACTTGTATAGGAGAGAGATTAATTTGATAAATTAAGAGGAAATAAGTTTAACTGTGGTTTAATCTGTGCTTTAGGTTTGACCATTGTCTAAACAAAATAGATACAGTTTTGTAATCCCAATTTGCAAGCACCATCTGCATTTTGTTTTACGTCAGACCAAAATAATTGAAGTAAAAGCCAAGGAATGTGTATTCTTCTTGACTGCCTGGAACAAATAAGAACATAAGAACATAAGAACATAAGAAATAGGAGCAGGAGTAGGCCATCTAGCCCTTCGAGCCTGCCCCGCCATTCAATAAGATCATGGCTGATCTGTCGTGGCTCAGTTCCACTTTCCCGCCCTCTCCCCATAACCCTCAATCCCTTCTCTTATCAAAAACCCATCAACCCGCTTCTTAAAAATATTTAGCGAGGCAGCCTCCACCACTTCAACGGGCAGAGAATTCCAGAGATTCACCACCCTTTGAGTGAAGAAGTTCCTCCTCAACTCCGTTCTAAACCGCCTCCCCTTTATCTTGAGGCTGTGCCCCCTAGTCCTACTGTCTTTTTTGAGCGGGAAGAGTCTTTCCACCTCTATCCTATCCATCCCATTCATCATCTTATACGTCTCAATGAGATCTCCCCTCATTCTTCTAAACTCTAACGAGTACAAGCCTAGTTTATTCAGCCTCTCCTCATAGCTCAATCCCCTCAACTCCGGTATCAGCCTAGTAAACCTCCTCTGCACATTCCAAGTTCCAGAGGTAAAAAAGGCATTAAACCGTCTATCAATATAGAAATCCGACACTGCAGGAGGAGACCAGTAGGCCCACTTACAAAAAGCCCACCCAGAGCCCATCTCCGTAACACCACATATTTACCATGCTAATCTCACTGAAATTATGGGGCAATTTAGCATGGCAAATCCACCTAAACTAGACATCTTTGGATACTAAGAGGAAATTTAGCATGACCAATCCACCTAACCAGCACATTATTTGGGCTGTGAGAGGACACCCACGCAGACATGGGAAGAATTTGCAAGCTCCACACAATCACCTGAGACCAAAATTAAACTCTGGTCCCTGGTGCTGTGAAGCAGTACTGCTAACAATTGTGCTGCCAATTAACAACTCGGGGGTAGAGGTATCCAGGATTCTTTGATATCAAGCTCTCATGTGTCACCTATTTAAGAGGACTGTAGCGTAATATAATGTCGCTGGACTAGTAATCAAGAGGTCCAGATTAATCATCTGGAGGCTTGGGTTCAAATCTCAAAATAGCAGTTGGTGCAACTTAAAAAACAATGAATAAGTGTGGAATAAAATGCCAATTTCATTAATAATGGTCATGAACCCACCAGATTGTCACAAAAACCAGTCTGGCTCCCTAATGCCCTGCAAGGATGGAAATCCACCAACTGTGCTGAGATTCCAGATCCACAGCAACATGGTTGACTCTTAGGTGTACTCTTGAAATGGCATAGCAAGCCACTTAGTTTCATGTAAGTCTACTTCAAAAAAACACCCCCTTAGGTGTTAAACAACCTGAACTGCAGCAGTTCAAGGTGGTGGTAGCACCTTCTCAAGGGCTCTTGGAGACAGGTAATAAATACTGGCCTTACCTACAAAGCCCATATCTCAACAACAAATTAAAACAAAACTATCTTCAAGGGAGATATTTAATGGTTTGGTACTTAACACTAACTCATAACGGATGGACAAATATATCCCATCCTCAGCTTTCAATTAAAAGACTAAAATGGTACACCACCAGAGAAAAATAAAATACAACACTGAAATGATGTTATTTACAGATTTAACCCACTTTTCCCTTTCAAGATGGATTTATTGTACATTTCTAGGTTCAGTATTTTTCTTGAATGTCTTGGCTTTCACTGCCAAGGGGGTTGGAGTGCAAGAATAAGGAATTCTTGCTACAATTGTACAGGGCCTTTCTGAAACCATACTAATTGCGTGCAGTTTTATATTTAAAGGGTACACGTGCATTACAGACAGTGCAGCAAAGGTTTACTAGATTGAATCCTGGGATGAGGCAGTTGTCCTATAATGAGTAGGAAATTGGGCCTATACTCTTCGGAGTTCAGAAGAATGAAGAGTGATCTCATTGAAATATTCAAGATTTTCCAGGGGCTTAAAAGGGTAGATAGAGATTATTTTCCATGGCTGTTGAATCTAGAACAAGGAGGCTGGGTTTCTGGATTATGGACTGCCTATTTAAGACCAAGATGAGAAACTTTCACTCAGAGCATTGTGATTCGTGAAATTCTCTACCTGAGGGTTGTGGATACCTCATTGTGTACTTATTTAAAGTTGAAGTATGAAGGGGTAAGGGGAGCGGGAAAGGAATTGTATAGAATAGTGAAGCAGGTTAGAAGGGCCCCATGGTCTACTCATGCCCCTATTTATGTTCTTAACTTCAAATATTCTATGGAAATATATTCTCATGGACTCCAGTATTAACAGCTTTAAACAACATAATCTACTTTGCAACTAATTTAAACTATAAAGGCTATATTTCTTTCCTATCATTTCATCATCTATTTGGAGGCAGTGCCTAGGATAATCTTACCTTTCCCAACAATTTCACAAAGAGGGGCCACAATTTCAACACATAAGTTTCATTTTTTGTCGTGAAGAGTTTCTGGAGTTCTGGAATCATTTTCTGAAACAAAATGAAATATTGGAACATTTAAGATTACATTCCTTTGCCTTTTTAATAAAGGTACAGAAGATGGATTTGTTGCATCAACTTGCTAACCCACAATAAAAGGCACAGGCATTGACCTGTACCTTGTTTCCCCAACAGCGAGTCTTATAGCTCAGGAGACAATATCTGATCTGTAGATGTAATTTCCTATAGTTAAAAAAACCAATACGCCCACAATAATGTTCCTCAAACAGCAATATAATGACTTTTTACATATAAAAATAAATTTGATGTTGAGTGAGGGGTAAATATTGATCAATTTACCAGACAGAACTCTCATGCTCTTTTGAAATATTGGCACAGAATTAGGTACATCAACCCTGCAGACAAGGGCTCAGATTAAACACCTCATCTGAAAAGTGGCATCTTTCAAGTGTGCACCATGTTCCGAAGTAAGGTGGAATACCTAAAAGAAGCCAATTAAGGTGGAGTGTTTATGTTGACTTAAGCCCAGGTCTCTGGATTGGGACTTGAACCCACAACCTTCTGTCTCAAAAGGCATGAAGGTCATCAGTGAGTCACAGTTGACAGAATCATTTATGGATGCCAAAATATGCCGGCTAAAATAGCAACAAAGGGAAAAAACAACAGGTTCACACCTTTTGGCTGTGGGTTAACATGTTAACTAAAGCAGGTGTGAGATAATCACAAAAAAAGAAAAATTAACTAAAAAGGCTTTGAAATTCCAGTACATTAAAAAAGAGACAAAATGACAAATATTAGTATTCTCATACTTACTGAGATCATTAGGGGCTCAATTATGGCTGCTACTTCTGGTTGCTTTTGAAGTAGAAGTGGTAGTCCCATTTCCAGAGCTGTTGCTGCCCGTAACCGAACTTTGGGGGCTGAATGAACTACAAGAGGAAGTACTAGTTTGGCCCATTGAACAGCATTTTCTCCCATCTGAACCGGTGTCTGCTCTACCAGCCTTAAAACAGGAGAAATAAAAGTTAAGAACTACTCACAAAGTTTTCCTCATTTACAAATACATCTCACTGCGCTTGAAGATCTCTATCTTTTATCGCCACAAATATTATATAGGTATTAAAACTTTGCCTGGCTGAGCCACTTACTATGAACCACCAACAGAACTTCCAACTTTTAAATATATTTTTTAAAATCCCAACAAGAATATTCACTGCTGAACACATTTTGATTTAAAACATACATCATAATGTCTTACTGCTGCTGCTCAGGCATGCTTAATTTGAGAACAATTATTATATATAATGTTTCTTTTGTGACTTGCGTTAAATCTTTCAGAAGACCAGATGTCCTAAAAAGAAAATCTTTAATTTATGGTGTCCTCATCAGGTTTAAAGTTTATTTGGTAAGCATCATTAAGTTAGTGCAATGATGAACTTCTAATTATGTGAATTTTACAAGGCTGAGAGTGTACCTTTACAAAATCTTGCACCATTTAAGATATTCCATGCTACTTCTCTTTTTGAATTTGTTAACTGGCCTCATTTCCTTCAAAACAAATTCGACCTGGACTCCTCTTTCCTTGCAAACTGCCATTCCATCTCCAACATTCCTTTTCACCTTAAAGTCATCACCCAAACCTGCCCCCCTTTTCTCCACAATTCAATGGTTGAGTCTCTTCAATCTGGTTTCCAGTCCCATCACTTTGCTGAAACTGCCTTGATCATAGTCACAAGCAACATTCTCTGATCAATCATCCTCCATTGTCCTTCTCAACTTACCTGCAATCTTCAAGACAAGTTGACCATACCACTGTTCTGTAACACCTCTCTTCCATCGTCTAGTTGGGTGGAACAGCATTTGGCTTGGTTCCATTCTTCTTTATTGAATGGTTGCAACAGAATTATTTGCAAAGTCTTCTCTTACAACAGCTGCACTATTTTCTCTGGAGTCCCCCAAAAATCTATCATTGGCCCCCTTTATGTTCTCATCTCCATGCCATCCTATCGCAATATAATTAGAAAACATCAGTTTCCTCATACGTGCCAACAACACTCTATTGTGCAATTCCTCTCTAGGCCTTTTCACTTGTCCCTCTTCACCGTCCTCTATGCCACACTGCTAGTGCGCAATCCAATTTCAGAGGAGCTGAACTTTTCTCCAATTAAATATTGGAAAGACTAAAGTTATTGATTTTGTTCTGTGTCACAACCTCTGTTTTCAGCCTTGACAAACTGCCTGAAGTCCATTCAAAACCTTGGTATTGTGTTGATCCAAGACACAAACTCCCAACCACATACCTGCCAAATCACAAACATTACCTACTTAGTGTCCATAACATCGCTAGATTTCCACAGTGCCTCAGATTCTTCCCACTTAGAAAGGATAGCAGAAATAGAGGGCACAGCCTCAAAATAAGGAGAGGGCAGTTTAGATCAGAGTTGAGGAGGAACTTCTTCACTCAAAGGGTGGTGAATCACCGGAATTCTCTGCCCATTGAAGCGGTGGAGGCTATCTTGCTGAATATATTTAAGTCACGGGTAGATAGGTTTGAAAGACACAGGAATTAAGGGTTATGGGGAGAAAGCGGGAAAGTGGAACTGATCCACTTAAGATCAGCCATGATCCTGTTGAATGGCAGGGCAGGCTCGAAGGGCTAGATGGCCTACTCCTGCTCCTATTTCTTATGTTCTTACGTAGGTGGTCTGGTGCTGAAACCCTTGTCCTTGTTAACTCGAGACTTGATTATTTTATCACTCGCATGACTGGCCTTCTGTCTTCCATAAACTGGAGCCATCCAAAACTTAGCTTCCAATATCTGGACACATTACAAGTCTTATTCATCTATCACCTTATGCTTACTGACCAACAGTAACTCCCATTCTGACAATTTCAATTTTAAAATTTGCATCTTTTGCTTTCCAATTCCTCCATGGTACCATTTCTATAATTTCCTTGAAGCCCTCAAAACATACGAAATCACTGCACTTCTCCAATTCTCTTGTGCACCTCAATTTCAATCATTACATCACCAGTAGGAAGGCTTTAGATCGCCTTCATCCCGAGCTTTGGATTTTCCATTCTGCCTCAGTTTTATCATTCTCCTTAAAATCTATTTATTTGATTAGTCAAAGGGTGATGAGGGATGATTGCCATCGCTTGAACATCTGTGGCTAGGTGTCAAAAATGATTCCATTGAGATCACTTGTTTGATGCCTTGAAACATTTTGCCACATCAAGTGCTTTATAATTGTAAGCTAGTGGAGTAATTTTCAATTAAAAAATGTTACATTTTCATACCTTTGGCTAATCTCTTCCAAGACAATGCTTCAGGTTCTCATCAGCCAAAGTGCACATGTTGTAGGCCTGGATACGTGGAAATGTCTGTTCTCAATGCTTCTCTTACTTACGAACTTAGAAATTCTCAAACACAAGAGGAAGTCATGGTCAGAATAGACCATGCTAACACAGTCAAACCTATTACATCCTAAGCTGGCAAAAATCAGTAGCTGATGTAGTGTGCATGCGCATGCAGGCACCTAATGTTTCCCTACAGTCCCAAGAACATTCTTGTAAATCTCCTCTATATCCTCTCCAAATCAATCACATCTTTTCAGCAATGAGGACACCAGAACTGCACACAATACTCAAGCTGCACCCTACATAATGTTTTACATAGTTCCTGCATGACCCCCTGTTCTGATATTATGTGCCTCAACTAAAACAAGAAAAGATGACATATACTTTCTTCACCACCTTAATGACCTGGCATGCTACCTTTGGGAATCTGTGGAGATTCGCTCCAACCTCTACACCTTTCCAGTATGCTTCAATTTATTGTGCAATCCTTTACCTTGTTTGAACTTCAAGTGCATCACCTCACTTTTCCAGGTTGAATTCAATTTGCCATTTTCTGTGCATCTGACTAATCTATTTATAGCAATAGTTTGCAAACTATAAAACTGAGACATTAATTGCCAGCCTTGTTTTCAAAATAGAAAAATGCGCACAACATGGTTAAATGCAAACAAGTCTTTATTTAATGCAAGACACAAATATTGCGCTGTTTTCAGAAGATAACGTTTAATCTTTAAAGTTAACTATGAAGCCACTGCAGATAGCAAGCCAATTAACTTAAGGGATTTCTCATGATCATGTTCATTCGCAACATCATGGTTTTAACAAATAAAAATCTCGAATAAGGGACATCTTCCCATTTAGTAGAACACATTTCAAATGAACATGGGTCTGATGGAACTAATAATCCAGTAAATCACAGAACCAACGCAAAGCTCTTGCTCTCCAGAATGCACATAACAGTATCTCCTTACTTTACAATGAAGTTACTTTTTAAATGTATAAATTTATGAATAATTTCACTTTGATTCACACTTACCTTACAATAAGATTTAGGGCTTCATGTTCAATGACCATTGACTGTTGGTCTCGAGTTAATATTGTTTCCATTGCTGTAAGTACATTTTGAACCTAATACGAAAACAAAACTCATGAGCAGTTTGGTCAACTTGTCAACATTTAATGCACTGAGACAAAAAAATCCAGAAAAAGTACAGAAAAAGTAAGATAAAATTGGTATATTTTAAATTGTGCAAACTGAAGTTTGAAGTTGTGTTCATGCTATATTTGTAGGCATTGAAACAACTTTGTTCACAACTGATCAATAATTAAAGCAGCTAACAATGAGCTCTAATACATTACCAATGAGCTCACAAGGCACTAATTTAATAGAAATATTTCAGGATTTTGAATGATGAATCACAGTACAGAAGGAAGCCATTTGTCGCACTGAGCCTGCACAGACAATTCCACCCAAGCCCCATCCCCGCAACCCCATGCATTCACCCTGCTGTTCCCCCTGACACTAAGGGACAATTTAGCATGGGTAATCCACCTAACCTGCACACCTTTGGAGTATGGGAGGAAACTGGAGCACTCAGAGGAAATCCATGCAGACACAGAGAGCACATGCAAACTCCACACACAGTGACCTGAGGCCAGATCTGAACCCAGGTCCCTGGAGCTGTGAGGCAACAGTGCTACAGTGCAACAGTGTTTTTGATAAGAGAGGGGATTAAGGGTTATGGGGAGAGGGCGGGAAAGTGGAACTGAGCCACGACAGATCAGCCATGATCTTACTGAATGGCGGGGCAGGCTCGAAGGGCTAGATGGCCTACTCCTGCTCCTATTTCTTATGTTCTTATGTTCTAATCACTGTGCCACCCTAACATCATTATAATATTTCTCTCAGTGAAAAGCTCAGCATCACTTTCCTATGGCATACAACCAACTATGGAACCCAGTCCCTCCTTTAATCTTTCTCTATACAACTGTGAATATTCAAAATGAGATAGTGGGAAGGGACTGAGCAAGTTATAAGAGCACTATTTAAGGCAGACTGCAGAGGTCCATACTCGACATTGCCAGTTAACGTTACAATTGAGACTGATCTAATTTTTGGTGGCACAAAGTATGTTCATGTCTTAGAACTTGCATTTATATACTGCATTGTATTGCAACTGGGAATGCCCTAAATCAAAGGATTACTTTGAAATGTAGTCACTTGTTTTAATAAGCACGGTAGCCAGTTTGTACATAAGTTACAAACAGCAACTAAGGTAAAATTCCAGTTTGTTTCTACTGGTGTTTGTGGAGAAAAACACTGGCCAGACTCGTTATAGGGCTTTGGTTTACCACTTCATCCAAAAGGTCAGGACCTGCTGACAATACAACAGTGCTACACTGAACTGTCAACTTAATGTGCTCATTGCACATTAAGTTGACATCACTTGGCAAGACTTCCTGGGAGATGAGATGAGTCATTGGACTGGAGATCATTCTTGATGGGGGATCCAATTCCATGCATCCTCGGCTGATCCTTGGGGTTAGCCCTTTAAAAGTAGGTGCAATCACTGTCATTGTCACTCAGTTGCCCCTTGTCCGCTCTTCAGATCCCTTGGAGGTTGTTGCCATCAAAGCTGATAGGCAACAAGGGCAGTTCTCCATTCCGGTCAATTATTTTGCTCTTTATCAATGAGGATTTATACATTCCAAGTTCTGAAATTAAATTTAACTTTGATTTTCTTACTACAGGTAGATGAGCCTACTGGATGCCACTTTCCAATCAGGTTAGTGATGGAACAAACTATTTTTAAGGCATCTTTTCTAATGCTTTGCCGAAGCAGGGGGAGCACAGTAGATCCTGAAGGGGGGCTGCTCAGTAACAGAGAAAACTGCCAAAATGCTCTTCTGTTCCTCTTCCAAGAGCTCGGCAGCTGAATCAAACTCCAGTGTCTAAGCGCCTGTCCAAAGCTGGGGACTTCCCGAACCCACAATACTGCCTCCATCACCCCTCACAGCAGGGCTTGTCTGCGTGGGGAGTGTGCTGGTTTCCCCCAGGTGCCTGTTGCGGGACATCTTTTAATGTGGGTATGCTGTTGCATATCAGCAGACGGTAGTTACGAACACACAGCAATATTTGCAGCAAAAAAACTCACCTCCTTCTCAACCACGTCTGCACAAAAGCTTTGCTTTGATATAACCCAAAGTGCTCTGGTACATGTGTTCTTATCAGATGATTTGACTGCAATATCACAGAGTTTTGTAATCAACTGTCTGACTTCAAATTCTGCAAGGGAAATGCAAAAAAAATCATTGGAGCATAACGCTAAAAGCAAATTATAGTATTACGTACTGTCATTGTACAAGATCATTTACACCAGGGAACTGAAAATTTCACAGCAGGATTTGAAGATAGTTAATCACTTTGACATCAGGTTACAACAACATATATTTACATAGTGCCTTTAACACAATAAAACATCAAGGCAATTCACATAGCAACGTAAGAAATAAGGGGAGTAAGCCATTCAGCCTCTTGGAGCCTTGTCTGCCATCCAACTAAATCATGGCTGACACCAAAGATTTGGAGGGTGGAATTTGAGTGACCAGATAGGAATAGTCAAGTCTACAAGCAATGAAAGAATGAATGTGGGTTGTAGCAGCAGCAGATGATCTGAGGCAAGGGCAAATTCAGATGACATTATCGAAATTTTGGGATATAGAATCTTCAGATGAGACAGAGGATAGGGTAAAAGAGGAGGAGGCATTGTATTATCAGTTAAGGAGTCAGTTACTGTAGCAAGGATATTATACCATGTAGAGAGGGCCATTAACAATCAATATTGGTTAAAACAAGACCAGGGTGGGTGGCTTTGGGCGTACAATTGTTTAATGCAACTAGGATTGAGGGAGCAAGAAGTGAGTCTCAATGACAAAGATATGGTCAGAAGGGCAGGAGGAAAGATTATGAAAAATTAGGAAAATACAAAATTAGAGGTTTGAGCAGAGTGAACGTTAGAGGAAAAGTTGGCCAGATTGGCTCACGGAAAGGAAGGAGAAGGATGAGGCAGCTCATCAGAAGTTTTCTATAGAACATAAGAGAATATTACCTGCACATTTGGTACATAATATATTGCTACAATGACTTAAATAAAGCGCATGAAGACGATTTCTGTTGAACTGTACCTGACAATCCAGCGATAATATTACTGTGAAAAACACAGAATCCCAAGGCCTGTAGTGCTGCGTTACAAAGTTCGGAATCCGAGCTTGAAAGATGAGTCTTGATTGAAAGAAAAGGGCATTTAGTAAAAATGATGAACATTTCATGACAAACCAGAAAGCTTTTAATTGCAAGGTGTAAGTAATTGGTGAAAAGCTAAAAATTCTTAGACACATGTAGAATTATAGATTGTATTGATATCATTCATAAAAATCTCCTGCAAGATTGGGGGAAAATGTAATGAGCGAGAGAGATGGGGAATGACAAAAAAAAAGCTATTCCATATTTAGGATTATACAGCACTTTGATAAAGGCACAGAGATTCAGATTCATAAAGGACAAGTACATTGGGCATTGCCCCTCAAAATTCTCCAATTCCATTTTTGAATAAAACTGCAGCAATTCTTATGTTTAACACTGCATCAAATTGCTAACAAATGTTAATTACGTCAGCTGACAGAAAAAAAGGGTGAAAAAAAGACGACGTGAAGAAAATTAAGATACTTCAAAAATGTTATTTATAAACAGCTGCATCACCTCTTCAAGAACATCGCAGTATTCAGAAGTTTCAAAAATCTTTGTGTGTTATGCAGAAGAATTTTACAACAAAGAAAAAAGTATTTATCAAACTGAACCGAGAGAACAAATGCAATATACAAATAGTAACAGGCCAGGCATTACAGTAATAAAACAAGCATCACAGTACATCCGATTTGAATCTCACAATCCTTCCAAAGATATTATTCAAAAGTTAGGATTCCAATGCAAAAAAAGTGATTAACTATATTGCAAATTTGAAAATATACCACCCTGAAATATTTTTAAAATGCAACTGATTCAGGAAGAATATTTTCAATGATCAGCACACAAGGTAATATAAATATTGCATAACAAAAATGGAAAATGCTGGATAAACTCAGCACAGTTAATGTTATCTGGACTCAAAACGTTAATTGTGTTTCTCTCTCCACAGATGCTGGCAGGCCTGGGCTTATCTGGTATTTTCTGTTTATATTTCAGCATCCACAGAATTTTGCTTTTATTGAAATATCTCAAATGCCTGGTTGTATTGTTGTATATACGTTACTATTTGTTAAGATCCATTCAAAATTGGAACACTTAAAAAGCACGTGGGAATATAACGTATTGGAAAAACAATTGCATGCCATCAAGGCAATCTCAAAGACCCAAACCTACAACACTCAATCAATTTTGCTCTCAATACTCTTTTTTCTGTCCAGAACTTATTACGGATTTAAAGAGCAATGCGCACTCATTTTCTTTAATTAAAAAGTTACAATTTCATATTACTGTCCTCACCTAATGACAGACCCCAGTAACAGCAGCTGGAAACCACCTTTTTTTTCAACCCTGAGCCCTATATAAATAAAGCAGGCAAAATCTCTGTGGTATTTTCCAAAGCTTTTCCAAACATAACTTCGAATTTATGTTAGCGAGAGGGAAACAATTTTTTCTGATGTCCCAATCAAGCGGCTTTTACATCAATCTACCAGAAAGCAATTAAATGTAGTTCAGTGATCTTCTCCCCACAAAGTTCCTTTCTATGATAAGACATCTGTGCTTCTACTCGAGAAACTGCAATGAATCAATAGTTAACTGATTGGAAACAGATATACTGTAATTATGCTCTATGACACAAGCTACAAATCACAACTTTAACAAGATAGCAAGAGGGATATTTGGCAAATAAAAATTTAATATACATTTGACCAAAACAATTTCAGCAATTCTACCATGAAAGGCAATGAAAAACTATGGATGGCACAGCAACCAGCATTGCTGCCCACAGAGGTTTGATCCCCAGCGTGGATCACTGTTTGTGTGGAGTCTGCACATTCTCCCTGTGTCTGAGTGGGTTTCCTGAGTGTTCTGGTTTCCTCCCACAGTCTGAAAGACATGCCGGTTAGGTGCATTGGCCATGCTGAATTCTCCCTCAGTGTACCCAAACAGATGCCAGAGTGTGGCAGCTAGGGAATTTTCACATTAACTTCATTGCAATGTTAATGTAAGCCTACTTGTGACACTAATAACTTTAGCATTGCTTTGATCATAGTATTTCACCTCTGAATCAGCAAAAATAAACTTACCTTAAATACTTCACAGAGCCGAGTAAACTGTTTGCCAACTGCTGCAGCAAATTCTTTGCCATCTTCTCCACTCAGGCGGCTAAAACACAGGATAAATTCAACCAGTTTGCTTAAATCAATAAACAATGACTGGAATGGTTTAGACTTTGAAATGAAAATGTTTAGATATTTCAATCAGACCAGCAACCATGTACTATTTGCGTATCCAGCACTATCTTTGTGGTTTAAATGAAACTTTACAGGATCACTCTTTTGCTAGTTTTACATTGCAGTCACTAAGCCACCAGCCCCCCAAACTCATTTGCTTTACAAGTGTTGTGACAGCAGTACTTAAGCACTTCAGGCGGATGTAAACCCTGGACTGCAATGTTCCACTTTCTAAAAAAAAGAGACACTTTTCAGAGAATATAGTTTCCTTTGGAGGAGACCTTAAACACGTCTTCCAACATAATGCACTTGTCATTGCAGAAACAATTTTAGTGAACTACATTGATTATCATCATCGATTAGGCATGCATATATCATTTGTATTTTACTCATGCGTGAGACATTGCTGTCGTGATCTCACCAGCATTTATTGTCCATCCCCAGTTGCCCTTGGAGGGCAGTTGCAAGTCAACCACATTGCTATTGCACTAGAGTCACATACAGGCCTGACCAGGTAAGGATGGCAGATTTCCTTCTCTAGAAGGATATTAGTGAACTAGATGGGTTTTTCTGGCAATGGTTTCACGGTCATCAGCAGATTCTTAATTCCAGATATTATTTACTGAATTCAAATTCCACCATCTGCCGTGGTGGGGTTTGAACCAAGATTTCCAGAATATAGCTGAGTTTCTGAATTAACAGTCTAGCGATAAGACCACTAGGCCATCGCCGATCGCCGCCCCCCCACATAACAACATTCAGCTATTTCAGTAATGACACAATTAATCCAAGATTCTTGACTTCTGTTAAAACTGCCATTAAATCCTTTAAACTTTGGAAACAAACTGATGACAACACAGCATACCAACCACATGGAAGCATTATACAATACCTTTTGACACAATGATGTAGACATGAGGGAGAGAGTGGCCGCAGGAAAACTCAATACTGACTCTGGACTCTGAGGTTTCATGGCATTGGTTCAAACACGGGCAAGGAAACCTGCTGATTACCACATACCGGCCCTGTCAACTGATGAATTAGCACTCCTCCACGTTGAACATCATTTGAAGGAAGCAGAGGGTGCCAAAGGTGGAGAATATGTTCCTGGTGATGGACAGTGAAGTTTCCCACCCAGAGTGGCTTGGTAACACTCCACAGATTGACCTGGCCAAGTCTTAAAGGATACTAGTTGCTGGACTGGGTCTGCAGCAGATGGCAAGGGAACCAATAAGAAGGAAAAAACAGACATGACCTCATTCTCCCTAACCTGTCTACTCCAGACGAATCTGTCCGTGGCAGGAGTGACCACTGCACAGTCCTTGTGGAGACAAAGTCCCTTCTTCACTCTGAGGATACCCTCCACCGTGTTGTGTGGCACTACCACCATGCTAAATGGGTTAGACTTTCAACAGATCTAGCAACTCAAGGTTGAGCATCCGTGAGACGCTGTGGGCCATCAGGAGCAGCAGAATTGTACTCAGCCCCGATGTGTAATCTCATGACCTAGCATGTTCCCTCACTCTGCCATTACAACTGAGCAGGGAATCAACTCTGGTTAAATGAAGTGTGCAGAAGAGCTTTTTAGGAGCAACACTAGACAAAATCAAAAATGAGGTGTCAACTTGGTGAAACTACAACGAAGGACTACTTTAATGGCAAGTAACATAAACAGTAAGCAATAGAAGAGCTCAGTGACTCCACAACAAACAGGTCAGATTTTAGGATCGAGGTGAGGAGAATTTCTCCATCAGAATGGTGAATCTGTGGAATTCATCAACCACCATCATAATGAATGGCAGAACAGGCTGAATGGGCTACTCATGCATCTATTTTCTATTATGCTCCTATGTAGATCTAAACTCCTGCCAAATCCAGCTATGAACAGTGGTGCATAATTAAAAGGCTCACTGGAGGCTCCACAAATACCTCCATCCTCAATGACAAGGGAGCCCAGCGTTCAAGTGGAAAAGATAAGGCTGATGCATTTACAACAATCTTCAGCCAGAAGTGCCAAGTGAATAATCCAACTTAGCCTCCTCTGGAGGTCTCCAATATCAGTCTACAGCGATCAATTCACGCCACGTGATACCAAGAAACAGCTGAAGGCACTGGATTCTACAGAGACTATGGGCACTGTTAATATTCCAGTAACAGTAGTGAAGGTTTCTGCTCCAGAGCTTGCTGCATCCCGAGCCAAGCCGTTTAGTACAGCTACACATAGATAACGACCTGGCAATGTGGTAAACTGCCCAGGTATGTCTGGTCCACAAAAAGCAGAACAAATCCACCCCAGTCAATTGCCGCCCCATCAATCCATTCTCAATCAGTTAAAGTGATGAAAGAGATCATTCACAGTGCAAACAAGTAGTGCTTGCTTAGCAATAAACTGCTCATTCCACCATGGTCACTTATTACAGCCTTGGTTCAAGCATGGACAAAAGAACCGAACTTCAAAAGTGAGGGGAAGAGTTACTGCCTTTGACATCATGGCAACATTTGACTGAGTGCTACATCAAAGAGCCTCAGCAAAACTGGAATCAATGGGAATCTGGGAAAACTCTACATTGGATGCAGTCATATCTAACATAAAGGATGATGGTTGTCTTTATTGGAGGTCTGATATCTCAGTTTTGGGACATCACTGCAGAAGTTCTTCAGGGTTGTGTCATGGGCCCAACCATTTTCAGCTGCTTCATCGGTGTCCATCTCCCATCATAAGGCCAAAAATGGGGATGTTCATTAACGATTGCACAATGTTCAGCAGCATTCATAACTCCACAGATACTGAAGCAGTCCATGTCCAAATGCAGCAGAACCTGGATAATACCCAAGCTTGCACTGAGAAGTAACAAGTAACATTTGTGCCACACAGATCTGACAGATAATGAACATGAGAATGCAACAATCACCTCTTGGCATTCACTGACAATACTATCACTATATCCTTCACTATCAACATCCTGGGGATTACTATTGACCAGAAATCCAACTTGACTAGTCATAAATACTGTAGCTACAAGAGCAGGTCAGAGGCTAGAAATCTTGTGGTGAGCAACTCATCTGCTGACTCCCCAAAGCCTGTGTCCCGTAGATGATGGACAAGTCAGAAGTGTGATGGAACACTCTCCTTTTTCCTGGATGACTGTAGCTCCAACAGCCCTCAAGAAGCGTGACACCATCCTGGACAAAGCAGCCTGCTTGATTGGCACCTCACCTGTAAACAGTCACTCCTCCATCACCAACATATAATGACAGCACCATCTACAAGATGCGCTGCAGGAACTCAACGAGGCTCTTAGACAGCACCTTTAAAATCCACCATCTACAAGGACAGGGATGGTAGGCATTCCATCATCATCCAAACCCCACACCACCCTGACATGGAAATACATATCGCTGTTCCTTCTTGCCGAGTCAAAATCTTGACACTCCTTCCCTTGAAAGTACTGTGGGTGTACCTACACCATATGGATCGCAGAGGTCAAGAAGCAGCTCACTAATACCCTCCCGGGGCAATAAATGCTGGCCTAGTCAGCAATGCCCATATCGCACAAATGAATTTTAAAAAATGAATCGACAGATCAGTAGGTCAACCAAGTCATACTGGTGAAATGCTTTATATACCAACCTGGAAATGGTAAGATAGGCATCCACTTGCTCTGTGGACGAAATCGATGAGTCTTCCAAGGTTTCTAACAGTGGCAGCAAACCAGTAACTGCTGGGTGAGCAGCAGCCATCATTCTTCTGCTGGCAATTCTGTAATAGAAGAGGAAAAAAAGGGTGTTTATCTACCTTCCCATTTTAAATATTTGTAGCATTTTCATTTTGCTTCTGTATTTATAGATTCCCATTCCCAATCTAACAAAGTTATAAACCTAAACGATTTCAATACACCCTGATAAATTTATTCTTATAATTTAAATTCCTACACTACATAATTATACACAATTGACAAATCAATGCAAGTACATTTTAAAGTTAAAACATGTTTGTGTTATGACAGCAAGAACAAAATTTTGTGGCCAGGAAATAGACATTCAACCATGAAGACCGAGTGTAAGGAAGTTGAAAAACTAAAAATCACCACGTTGGCCAAGTACTTACTAACTTTGCCTACTGTTAAATTATACAAACTCAGATTTGGCCAATTAAGATTCTCCTCTCATTTTAAATATTAGGATCCTAGATTTAGCAGTTAGCTGAAACCCCAAGCTATATGTAAACACAGAATTCCACAAAGGTGGGAGTATTGGTAGCAATAAAAAGACTAACGTTTTGGTTTTTGGTAACATATCTAGGAAATAAGAGCAAAGAAGTTTGCTATAGATGTGTACAAAACAATGATGAAACTACTAACTACTACTCAAATACTGTTTTTTTCAATTGTAGAAAGGCCAGAGAAGCTTAGATTCAGATACCTGGGCTCTTAAAATATGGTGATGAGATACTTCAGACCATTTCAACTGTCACAAAGACCACCAAGATAAAGTTATTAGTTATCTATTTTGGGCCTTTATTCTCTGTAATTTGGAAAAACGATAGGTGTCATTCACACATACAAAATTCTTAGCGGGCTCGACAAGGTAGATGTAGGAAGGATCTTTCCCATGGTTGTGGGGAGGCGGGTATAGAATCACAGGTCAGAGTCTCAGAATAAGAAGCAGGCCATTTATAAGGAGGAATTTCTTCATTCGGAGAGTGGTGAATATTTGGAAATCTCAGAGCTGAGGCAGCTCAACCATTGAATATATTCAAGGCTGAGATTCATAGGTTTCTACATATTAAAAATCAAGGGATACGGAGATAGTGCAGAAAAACTGTTTTAAGTAGATCAGCCATGATCTACTGAATGGTATAGTGAGCTCAATGACATACTCCAGCTCTTATTTCTTATGTACCTAAAATTACAAAGAGCTTGAAGTAAACAGGAAAAGACAATTTCCTTTGATTTAGGAAGAGCTAATGACAATGGCCACTCTGATGGAGGGAGTTGGGGTGGGGTGGGGGACACAGTAAAAGTTATTTCCAGCAAATGGTTCGTGGAGAGAATAACTGAGCAAAGACCATTTCGCTTTCTTAAAGAAAATGGATAAGTTTTTTAAGTTTCCTAATGTCTTACGCCCTTCTGACATAAAAACAAAGTTTTAAAAATTACCACCTCACGTGGAAATAACTATTGCTCCATTTAAAGGACAAGCTTGTAACAAAGCAAAAACTCAAAATACTACATTCTGTCTGCTTTCCTGGATGCTTCTGAAACCCAGCCAATAAGTAAAGCTTTCTGTAAGAAAATGCTGGTAGTGTGCTAAAAATTTCATTTTCAGACAATAAGACAGGTGAAGTGGTTTTGAAAACAGCAAAAAACTCAAAAGAGTGAGATACAGAAAATAAGTTGTTATTTCAGTCATTTGATCAAAGTTGAACAATTAGGGATCTTTCCTAGAGGGGGCAAAGTGGAGGGGTCCACTTGGGTGTAGTTACAGATGTCATCGAGTGGCTGCAGACATCAGATGCTGTCATGGCATGTCATGTTCTTTGTTGGAGTAGTTCAAGCAGCAGACAAATCAGTAAAGAGGAAGATAAATGACAAGAGGAGTTGGGGGATTTGGACTGTTCCACTGAAGAACCAGCATGATTAGCACAAACAGGTTCCTACTCTGCTGTGAATTCTCAATTAATTTGATAAGGACTGTAAGGACAGTCAGACTAAGAGCTTTCAAATTTAATGAGGTATCCGGATGGGCCTTTTCCTTAAACCACGATAGTCCCTGTGATGCTGTTCCTCAACAATGATGGAACATACATCTGAGTCTGGATAATTTGAGACTTGGAGGGGAGCTTCAAGGCAGTGATATTCCCATAATATTGTCCTCAGTTGTCATGGTTGCAGGTAAGAATCAGACGCATCATGGCTTAGAAGAAAATAACTTCGGTAACAAATTGAGGAGTGATAGATATAGGACAGGATGTCAGAGGTAGGTTCTTTACTTGGAGTAGTGAGCATGGAATCCCCTGCCTGTAACTGTAGTGAATTCGCCAACATTAAGGGCATGTGAATGATCATTGGATAAAAATATGGATGACATTGGAATAGTATAGGTTAGATGAGTTTTAGATTGGTTTCACAGGTGGGTGCAACATTGAGAGCCGAAGGGCCTGTACTGCGCTGTAATGTTCTATGTTCTAATCTGCTTCAGACCATCCTCTATATCAGCGAACCGGAGATGGACACTTATTGCAAACGGTAAGGGTGCTGATCAAGGTAATTGTTTGGTGCAGGATGTGGAAGTACAAAGTATTGTTGCAGTTTGCACCAGCCCACGTAAGTGGCAAATATTCCAATACACTCCTGAATATAGCTCTGCAGATGGTGGACTCTTATCATGCTGACATGTTCCTTCCAGTCGATTGTGTACAAAAAGGCCACCAAACACAAAAGAGAGCTGCGATAAAAAATGTGGCACTCTAATTTACATAAATACAAGCAGCAGTAAACCTATGGAGTCCTTCAAACCTGCTCCACAGTCAACAAGACCATGACTGATCATTAGCTTCACTTTCCCACATCAATGTAAACTTTGTTAAAACTGGGCCCAATAATCCACCTTGAATATACTCAAGACTATGCACAGTTCTTGGAGATAGGCAATTCTGAAGTTGCATCAAGTGTAGAAATTTCTCATCAGTCCCAAATAGCCAACTTTATCCCAAGACTCTTCCCTCTAGCGCACAAGCTAGGGGAAACTGCTTCTCAATGGCTATCCTATCAGCTTCTCAAGTTTTATATACAGCAATGAGATCACCTTGCATTATTCCAAATTCTACAAATTAAATTTCTATGCCTTCATCAATCTCACACAACAACCCTCACTTCCCAGGAATCAATCTAATGAACCTTCACTGCACCTCAAGAAAAGCTGCCCATCCTCTCTAGATAACGGTCAAGAACTCTAGTTTCTCCCCTGATCTTTCAGAAACTCCTTGGTTTGAGCCATCTAAACTGCACATATAATTAAGTCAAAAGCGGACAAGATTAATCCAGTTAAGAACAGATAATGAAAACATACGAAGAATTTAAATGAAACTCCTATCTTCACTACTGTTTTAGAACATATGTATTTTAGTTTAATACAATTTACTCAAGTAATCTCAGTGATTGCTCAAGATGTTACACTGGTGGAGGAAGTGCAAATTATAAGGCCATGGATATAAAATCAATAATAAATCCAATAGGGAATTCAGGAGAAACTTCTTTCTTCAGAATGAGGAACTCACTGCTCAATGGAACTAAAACAGAAAATGCTAGAAAATCTCAGCAGGTCTGACAGCAACTATGCAGAGAGAACAGAGTTAATACTTTCGAGGCTGGACGACACTTCGTCAGGAGCTCTCTTTCTAGAATGCTTCGTGGATAAAGAGAGTCAGTTAACTGCACAGAAATGAACTATGGAGTGTTAGTAAATTGTTTCTATGATGCCTCTCTCAGACCAGTCATGTTTACACTGACTGGAATGTCAGCATTCCTTACAAGACCATTACTTACATACACGCACTGATTTCACTACATAGCAAAACTCTTAGTGCCTTTGACTTAACTTGAAACAAGTCCTGTTGCCCCATCACGTCTGTGCTGAGTGACCTACAATGACAACCATGCCATCAACATTTTGATTTTAAAATTCTTACCCTGGTTTTCAAATTCCTTCATGTCCTTGCCCCTCCCTATAACTCCAATTTAGTCAAACTGTCACTCAATTGGAAGATGATGTCTACTCAGGGTCGCAAATTTCTGCCATGGATAGTCACATGACTGAACAGCCGATTCTCAATTCAGAGATCTTTGGCACAATGTCCCACGACATAGTAGGATCCAGGATGCAGGATTTGCTTCCTGTTCTCTTGCCATTGCTCTATCTGATCATTAAGGCGTTTGGACTCGAAGCTTAATAGTCTGAGGGAAAAGTTGTTGTCATTATGAGCACTCAGTACAAACATCTCAGTCATTAATGTCAATGCTGCCACATTTCAAAGAGAGTGTCAGAGTGACTGCTTTGTCCTCCCCTGGAATGCTGGCCATTTGATTGTTGAGAAAACAGGACCTGCTGGGGAGATGCATTTCAACCAATCCACTGGTCTTGATTTTGGAGTTTTGCCTGAATGTTTCTGGAGCTGGTTTCAAGAAGGACACAAGTGTTTATTTGGAGATCTGCAATTAAACCCAGAAGGTGCTGATGGAATTTCTCTAGCACTACGCATCAGTGATACACAGTCCAGGTCTCACAGCATTCCAGGAATGTGGTGATAACAACTGCTCTACACACTAGGACCATTGTTGACTTGTGAAGGGTTGTGAAATTTTTGAACCACAGAATCCCTACAATGCAAAAAGGGGGCCATTCGAGCCATCAAACTTGCATAAACCCTCTGAAACAGCACTTGGGCCCAACCTCTGCCCCCATGCATACCATAGTTTGTAGAAGGCTGAGATGGTGCAGTGCTAGATCTTCTCAGTAATGGTGGCCTTTGAGAAGTAGCTGCCAAGGTATGTGAAATTTTCAACCTATTTCAGAGTCTCTCTTTCAACATTAATGGGAGGTGGAATATTTGGCAGACCAGATTTGGAGTTTTTGCTTTGGCAACATTCAAGGACCGGTCTCCAAACTCCCAATCCTGAGGTATCTGGACTCTAATACTGGCCTCTTGCTCATTCCGTATGAAAACTGCATTGTTTTCTGTGCTTTCAGTTGCTCTGGAGCTCCCTCCCATCTTGTTTTTCTCTTTTGAGATTCTACTTAAACCTTATCTCTTTGACCAAGCTTTCAGTCATTGGATCTAATTTTGCCTTACTGTTGGTTTTGCGATACTCACATGAAAGGTCTTGGGACATAACATTGCAATAAAGGTGCAATATAAATACAAACTGCTGTTAAATTGTCAACATTTAAGCATTCAGATTATTTGTTTGGCTTATCAAACTTCAATGTCATGCACTTCTGTCATTATACCCCTAAAACTGCAAAGTGGATAGGAAATACTAGTACTGCACCACAAATCATATTAGCTCAAAACAGTCTCCAAGACCCAACCCAAGTCTGTAAATTCAAACCTACATTTCTCCCACTGTGTACTGTTCACAGATTCATTTACACCAGAGAGGCACATTAAAAGCCCAATGCAGTGCTCTTCCTTATTTACCTCTTTCGGACTGCTGAGATTTTAATCACCACATTTAAAAAGAGGAATCCCAGCTATGTGTTCTATGCCGCAAATAGTAATGCACAATTCGGCCATTTGTGCAAACTAGAATCACTTAATAGCGACACTAAATATGGGATGTGGATTGGGTACAAAGGACCAAAATAACTCCAATGCAAAATGGAGCCACAATCCTCCAGAAAGTCTCTCACTGTTTTAAGTGTCAACTTCCCCCAGACACTGGATTCAGGCTGCAATGACAGCACACCATGATCAAAGTAAAACCATTTCACACCAACAGTACAATTCAAATGAACTGCAGTGTGCAAAATCCATGATATTTAACTGGGTTATTGAACAAGGAGATATTTCAGGTCTTCAGTATTTCATTAGAGTAAATTGCATGAAGTAACTTCTATTATCCATTTTAATTAAACTTACAAGCCTCCATACTGATCAATATTTCAGTTACTTCATTTTTAAAACTATGTCACTAAATCATGGCACTAATCTTTTGGACCTGTTCAAATGAAGCAAGTATCTTGCACCTGATTATCCAGACCTTTAATTTAGCACTGCATGAGTATCAATGGGAGAAGACTTACGCATGATACATCTTTGCTAAAAGAAATACCTCAGTTTGTGTGAAAAAAAAAGTGCACAATAAGTTACATTTTGCCCCACTCCCATCTACCAGAAATTCATAGATTCCAAACAATTCATTTGGTAAACATATAATGATATAAATCTATTGAATGACTAATTCAGCTCCTGCAGTTATGTTCCCCAAAAAGAATGGTGTCTTCTGTAACTGGCACTGCTTCTATTCCACATCTTTCTGCTTCTTCCGTGCAATTTTTTTGTCGTACAACACTTTATGGCAAGTTCTTTCTTGTTTCCCCTTTCTTCTGGATACCTTCCAATCACACAATACAGCTCTCACGTTTCTTTGGCTGGAAGAGTTCATACATGCAACAATACGATGCCTCTGCCCTTGCATATGGATTGGGGGAGATAACACAAATATGGAGAAAAGGGGGACAGAGCCCATGTGGATCAATGAGGACACAGTGGAATTTTGACACAACTGAATGTTGATTAAATTAGAACTATGAATGCTTCTGGATGCTGGAAAAATCAAGTGTACATTGAAAAAACACTAAGATTTCAGCGGGCACATAGTAAAGAAAAAGTGCAGAGTGTGATGTTTTGAAAATGGCAGTTAGTAGTGTGGGTGATGGATTGAAAAGGATATTATCCTGATACCTGGATTGTTTCAAACTGAATGTACAAGTGGTGAGAGGTCTGCTGTTGGAAAGTGCGCAAGTTTTACACAATTACAAGAATGGAACAATAGCTTCCCATCATTCAATTGGAGGGATTTCTCACTCATCCATGGCTTGACGTTGGAGACAATTTGACATCACATGATTGCAGTGAAGCTTAATGCAACACTGTACATCATATGTGGAAGTTAACTTCATTGTTATGAATAATGCTGTGAAGGATAGCGTGCCAGTGAGCAAATGGAGGATACCCCAAAGGCAACCAAGCAGGAGGGGGGTCTGCAAGGTCGCTGAAATAACCAGGTCAGCAGGCCAAATGCAGTAAGCACCCGACTTAAATCTTACTTTTACTCCAAAATTGCAGTCCAAGTTCAGGCAGAGAGCAGTCAAATTAGAGTAGGAGGATTTGGCAGCCAGCACACAAGGTCAAAGCCAGAAGAACAGCATTTGAACAAATGGGAAGAAAGAAATAGGAGTCTGATAAACAAAGGACTAAAAAGCAGCACTGATAGCAGCCGACAAAGTCATTAATATGAAACATAAACTGTGTTTCCCTCTTCACAGGTGCTGCCTGACCTGCTCAGTATATATAGCATTTACCGTTCTAATTTCGGGTACCCAACATTTGATAAATTTTGCTTTTGTACTCATGGTGGGTAGTGCAAAAGCAGTTGCCCAGTAATACCACATACCTCTGCTTTCACAACTGTTTGATTGTTCTGGCACCTCATCATTTTTTTCTGTATTCACTCATGGGATGTGGGCACTCCCTGTAGGCACTTAAGAGTCAACCACATTGCTGTGGAGAGTCACATAAAGGCCAGGTAAGGATGGCAGATTTCCTTCCCCAAAGAATATTCATAAACCATAAAGGTTTGTATGAGAATCAGCAATGACATCATAGATATCTTTAGGCTTGTAATTCCAGATTTTTTTTATTGAATTCAAATTTCACCATCTGCCATAGTGGGATCCAAGCCTGGGCCTTTGGATTACTAGTCCAGTGACAATACCACTACATCACTGCATCCCTTTGTAAGTAATATGCCTTTCAATGTACAAAACTGTAAAGTGATATGAGCAGATGATTACATCTGTCAAGTTGGCAATGAGACTTCTAGAAAATACAAATAGGATGCTCATGAGAAATAACAAAAGTAGACTTTACAGCCCCTTGTCTCAGTTCCACTTTCCTACCTGTTCCCCATATCTCCAAATCCCCAAGATCAAAATCTAACTCAGCCTTAAGTATACTCAATAAAGTAGCAGCCAACGTTCCATGGAATAGACAATTCCAAAAATTCAGGACTGTCAAAAAACTCACCCCAGTCTTAAATAATGAAGAACTTACCCTGAAGCTGCACCAGTTCTAGGTTCCCCAGCCAGCAGAAACAACCTCCTAGTATTCACCCTATCAAACCCCTACAGAGTCTTATAGGCTTCAATAAAATTTCATTTTTTTAAACTTTATGATTTATGATTCTTGGGATTGAAGGGTTGTCCAATCTAGTGAATCTTCGCTGTCCACTAGGCAAGTATATGCTTCCTTAGATATGGAGTATTGTGCACAGTTTTAATCTCCAAATTTGGTTTCAAAGCCCTATACATTTTTATTAAGACTTTTCCATGTATCCCAGCTTTTGTTTACAAGCACATTATCTGCCTGCCTACTTGTTTGCTGTACCTGAAAAGTAACTGTTCATTGTGCGAGTACACTCAAGTCCCTCTGAAAAATCAACAATTACAAGATATACACCTTTGAAAAACATATTTTGCTTTTCTATTCTTATCACCATCTCACACTTCCCTACAGTGTTCTTCATTCTGATTATCTACTCACTTCAACATGCCAATATCTCTTGGCAACATTTGTGCTCTCCTCAAAATGGTCAAGCGCTTCAAGTTTCTAGGTGTCCAGATCATCAACAACCCGTCCTGGTCCCTCTACACTGACGCTATAGTTTAGAAGCCGAGTAACATTTCTACTTTCTTAGGGGGCTAAGAAAATTCAGCATTTCCACTATGACTCTCATCAATTTTTACGTATGTACCATAGAAAACATCCTTTCCAGATGCATCCAGCTTGGTATGGCTACTGCTCTGACCAAGACTGTGCGAGTTTTGAACTTAGCCCAATCCATCACGCAAACCCATCTCCCATCCACACTCCCAGCTGTCTTGGAAAAGCAGCCAACATAATCCAGAACCATGCACCCCAGACATATTCTTTCCCACCTTCCTCTGGTCGGGAAAAAGTCTGAGATCACATATCAGCCAATTCAAGAACAGCTTCTTCCTAACTGCTGTCAGACTTTTGAATGGACCCATCTTCTATTAAGCTGATCTTTCTCTGCACCCTAGCTGTAACACTACATTCTGCACCTTCCAAAAACAGTATTTTTCACTGTATCCCCATACGTGACAATAATAAATCAAATGTTCCCACGTCCTGTTATCACCAGAAAACTTGGATACGTTGCTCTTTGTCTCATCTAAACCATTAATATAAATTATAAATAGCTGATCCTCACAGCACTCCACAAGCCATAGCCTGACAACTTGGGGGCAATAGGCTGGCACAATAGTTAGCACTGCTACCACAGTGCCAGGGACCTGGGTTCGATTCCCAGCTTGGGTCACTGTCTACACATTCTCCCTGTGTCTGTGTGGGTTCCCACTGGCTGCTCTGGTTTCTTCCCACAGTCCAAAAAACATGCTGATTGGGTGGATTCACCATACTAAATTCTCCCTCAGTGTACTCGAACAGCTGTCAAAATGTGCTGATGAGGGAATTTTCACAGCAACTTCACTGCAACGTTAATGTAAGCCTACTTGTGAGATTAAAATAAACAAACTTGAAAATGCCCTGTTCATCTTTCTGTCTGCTTCCTATCAATTAATCAAACTTCTACCCATTCACTCATTTACCATTGGTCAGTTGCTGGAAAAACTCACAAACCAGTTATTGTGTAGACATTACAGCAAGTATGGTGAAGTACTGGTTTCTTTGCCATTTCATTTAGAAAGGAATTTATTTAACTACACCATCCCACCTTAATTTTCTTGCTGCCCTCATCCCATTTGTTGCTATTCTCAGAAACTTCCCAACCCATGTCATCTATGATGTGGAAATACTGGCGTCGGACTGGGGTGGGCATAGTAATAAGTCTCACAATACCAGATTAAAGTCCAACAAGTTTATTTGGCATCACAAGCACTGCTTCTTCGTCTGATGAACTCCACTCACCTGATGAAGGAGCAGCACTCCGAAAGTTCATGATTCCAAATAAACCTTTAACCTGGTGTTGAGAGATTTCTTACCATGTCATCTACAGCCTTCAAGTAAAGATGGGCCACTGGTCCTTGATATTTCCTATCACTCACATGAAAGCAGATACAAAAATTATATTTCAAACACAACGCAAAACAAAAAAAAACCTAGAGGGAAAGGGTTCAAAAATCTTTGATTACAACGTTAACTTCTGAGAAACTGGTCTGTGGCTTATTTGATTGCTGTCCTTGTTGAAATTTCTGAAATTGGGGATACCAGATCATAATCTTCCAGGTAAGAGTTTCGAAAGGACAACTTTCCAGAAAAATCCAAAACAAATAAATGAAATTAACGAAAAGTGCAAGTTTCTCAGTGCAAAAATATTGAGTTCCCACACCAACTTGGGGGAGGGGTGCAATTTCAAACATGTTTTCAAAACAAGAGATAGTATTGCAAATCGGTAATGATTTAGAAAGCACCTATTTCTGATGTAGGGATATTGATAAGATTTCAATCCCTTCAGGGAATAGGAGATGGGGTGAATTTTTTCCACTGAAATATTGACTCGGCTCACAGGGTGGCAACTTTACAAACGCGCGGAAGGAATTGCCCCGCAGGCCCCGGGAGACTGCGAACTGGGTTCCTCCTCTGGAGGACGAGGCCACAGAGAGACGGAGATAGAGAGAGGGGCCGGGGGGAGGGTGGGTCAGGGCTGCCATCCTGTCCCAGAGTGAGAGAGGGAAGAAGGGGGGGGCGGGTGAGATCACCCGACACAAACGCACGCCGCTTACCTGACCTCCTCTTATCCGCACATTAGTCTGGCTCCACTGCGAGCGGGGCAATCGGTCGACTCTCTCCCCCCCTCCCACTACCTCCACCTCCCAGCTGAAGGAATGTTCAGGAAGAGGGACCCGCTGTATGGATATGTCTGCCTTATTCACTCGCCCGCCCTCCGCTCCGACTGCCGCTGGCGCGAGCGAGCTCCCGCGAAGCTGCTTGGAGGAGGAGGAGGAGGGGGGGCGGGAGGTGGAGAGAAAATCCTCGCGCCAAAGGGGCCAGGCAGCCTGGGTAACGACCTTTCACCCCAGCAACCAGCTCCCTGCCCTCCAACACAAATTTTTAAAATTTATTTTATTTTTCTGTCCCTTTCTGTCCTAAAAAAAAGACGATCGAAGGAAGGCCGGGTTAACTTTTTTAAAAAAACACACACACACACTCACATTCAATATGAGAGTTGGGAAGCCTAGCATCTCCTCCCCCCCCCCCCCCGGAAAGTTGACCGTTTGTGAGCGCGCATGCGCTTGGGTGGCCGGTGGGTCTCGAGCGCTCTGTTGTGGGAGTTTGTGGTGTGAAGATAGCGGCGTTAGACTGGGGTAAACATTGTAAGCAGTCTCACAACACCAGGTCGAAGTCCAACTGGTTTATTTAGTAGCAAACGCCACCCGCTAGTGGCGTTTGCTACAAGTGGAAGTTTGTGTCCGGGAGCGATGGACGGCAGCAGCAGGTGAAGCAGAAAGGTTCCCTCTCCTCCATCTCCACACGCACCTCCTACCGTAGAACATTACAGCACAGAAACAGGCCTTTTGGCCCTTCTTGTCTGTGCCAAACCTTTTTTCTGCCTAGTCCCATTGATCTGCACTTAGACCACACCCTTCTCACCCATGTAAATGTCCAAATTTTTCTTAAATGTTAAACGTGAGCTCCTTGTGAATCCTTCCTGGTGGAGGTGGTGACCCCACCCTCCCCACCAAGTATTTTGTTCTCTTGGCACCCATGTAGTGAGTTATAAGAACATAAGAAATAGGAGCAGGAGTAGGCCATCTGGCCCTTCGAGCCTGCCCCGCCATTCAATAAGATCATGGCTGATCTGTCGTGGCTCAGTTCCACTTTCCCGCCCTCTCCCCATAACCCTTAATCCCCTCTCTTATCAAAAACCCATCAACCCGCTTCTTAAAAATATTTAGCGAGGCAGCCTCCACCACTTCAATGGGCAGAGAATTCCAGAGATTCACCACCCTTTGAGTGAAGAAGTTCCTCCTCAACTCCGTTCTGAACTGCCCCCCCTTTACCTTGAGGCTGTGCCCCCTAGTCCTACTGTCTTTTTTGAGCGGGAAGAGTCTTTCCACCTCTATCCTATCCATCCCATTCATCATCTTATACGTCTCAATGAGATCTCCCCTCATTCTTCTAAACTCTAACGAGTACAAGCCTAGTTTATTCAGCCTCTCCTCATAGCTCAACCCCCTCAACTCCGGTATCAGCCTAGTAAACCTCCTCTGCACTCCCTCCAAGGCCAAAATATCCTTGCGCAGGTGCGCGTTACCGGCTAAGAACTCTTGTTAAGATGCCCTGCTGTGAGGCAGTTTTAAAGTTTTATTTATCAGCCTCATAAGTGGGCATACATTAACGCTGCGATGAAATTACTGTGAAAACCCCCTAGTCTCTAGCAGGCACCTGTTCGGGTACACCGAGGGAGCATTTGGCCCAGCTGATATGCCTAACCAGCACGTCTTTCGGACTGTGGGAGGAAATCCATGCAGACGTGGAGAGAATGTGCAACCTCCACACAGACAGTTACTCAAGCCAGGAATTGAATCCAGGTCCCTGGTGCTGTGAGGCAGTAGTGTTAACCACTGTGCCACCATACTGTCCCAACTGCTGCCTCATTGGGGAGCGGCATGGTGGTACAATGGTTAGCACTGCTGCTTCACAGCGCCAGGGATCTGTGTTCAATTCCAGTCTCGGGCCACTGTCTGTGTGGAGTTTGCACGTTCTCCCTGTGTCTGTGTGGGTTTCCTCTGGGTGCTCCGGTTTCCTCCCATAGTCCAGAAATGTGCGGGTTTGGTGGGTTGGACATGCTAAATTGTACCTTAGTGTCAGGGAAACTAGCTGGGTAAATACATGAGGATAGGGCCTGGTTGGGACTATGGTGAGTGCAGACTTAATGTGCTGAATAGCTTCCTCTACTGTAGGGATTCTATGATTTTGGATCAGTGTGCTGAGTCTGCACGTTCTCCACGTGTCTGTGTGGGTTTCTTCCCCCACTCCAAAAGATGTACTGGTTAGGTGCGTTGGCTTAATTCTCCCTCAGTGAACAGGCGCCACAGTGTGGCCACTAGAGGATTTTCACAGTAACTTCACTGCAGTGTTAATGTAAGCCTACTTGTGACACTAATAAATTAACTTAAAACACCATCAGCAGCCACGGTCAGAATATTTTCTACTAGGGCTTCCAGTAGCCATTTGATAATACTTCCTCCTCACAGGTACCTGTCAGTTAACGGTTAAAGCTCACGGAATTGAAGGCAATGCTGTTGACCGCCCAATGAGGAAGTTGGCCGATTAGCATCAGACAGAAAGTAGGGATAGGGTGCAGGTACTATAATTTAGCAGTGTGTGACTTAAGTGGTGTCCCTGAAGGATCTGTGTAGAGACCTCAACTATCCACTGAATTCATCAACTTGGATGATGGGGTAGAGTTCTACATATCTAAGTTTGCCATGTGGCAGAGCGATAGGTGAAATGGGCAAAAGTGGCAAATGGATTTCATGTAGAAAAGATGAGCTCATTCACCGAACTAGATATTTTCTGAATGGTCAAAATCTAGAAACAGTGGAAGGCCAAAGAGACTTGGGGGTCCAAGTGCACTAATCATTAAACCATCGTGAACAAAAGTAATTTTGTTATTACTAGACTATTAATCCATGAATTCAGCCAATATTCTGGGGAGCTGGTTCAAATCCTAGCGTGGCAGGTGGTAGAATTTGAATTCAATAAAAAATATCTGGAATTAAGAATCTACTGATGACCATGAAATCATTGTCAATTGTTGGAAAATCCCATCTGATTTACTAAAATCCTTTAGGGAAGGAATTCTGCTGTTCTAGCCTTGTCTGGACTACATGTGACTCCAGAGTCACAACAATGTGGTTGAATCTTAACTGCCCTTGGGCAACTAGCGATGGGCAATAAATGCTGGCCAGCCAGCGATGCCCATGATTTAAAAACAATAAACAAGCTAATGGATTGCTGGCTTTTATATTCAGAGGAAAATCCAACTACAGGTAGAGACAGGAGAATTTATAATTGGGAAGAAGGATATGGCAGAAAAACTAAACAAGTTCTTTTTGTCTGCTTTCACAGAGGAAGATACAAAGAAAGCCTCCCAAAAATACCAGAAAACCAAAGGATAGTGAATGCGTTGGTAGTCATCTTCCGAAATTCTATAGGTTCCTGCAGATTGGAAGGTGACACCCCACGCTTTAAGAAAGAAGGGAGAGAGGAAACAGGGAACTGCAGATCTGGTAGCTGTCATCACTGGTAGGGAAATACTAGAATCTTTTATAAAAGATGTGATAACCGGATACTCAGAAAATAATGGTAGAATTGGGTAAAGTTAACATGGATTTATGAAAGGGAAACCACATATGACAAACCTGTTGAGAGTTGTTTTGCGATATAACTAGTAGGATAGATGAGGGTGAACCAGTGGAGGTAATGTATTTGGATTTTCAGAAGGCTTTTCATGAGATCCAACACCAAAGGTGACCTGATCCCAGCTGATGTTACTCCTGGACAAACCAGATCCTAACTTTTTTTTAAGAAACGTGGAGGGCGGTTACTGAACAGAGTCACAGGAGTCAGCTGATGAAGCTTTAGCAAAAGAATAAAACATTTATCAAACATGAAAAAGTGAACCATATTATACTACTTCACCCCAGCTATACTGATGCAGATATACACAGGTTTGTAAGGATTACACAAGTATAAATTCTAACTTATGCTCTTAATTTTCTCTGTAAATATGCAGTGCAGGTACTAATCAGTGAACTTTAGTCGAACATACTGAAACCAAGTAACAGATGCAGCCAAAGCAACTTCTGTGGATGTCTCAACAACTCCCTCAGATGCTCATCACATTATGGGCCAACATGTTTCACTAAACTCTGTCTTTCTCCTGACGGTTTCCAATCTCAATACTCAAGGTACTTGCATTGGTATCTTCTCACAAATTATGTCTGCAACGAGGATCTACCGAGAGGGTTTTAATCTCTCCTGATGTTCCTCTCCCCGGACCACCACATGCATTCAAGCTTTGACATCCGTGCACTATCTCAGATAATCAGTCGTGCCAGCAGAATATCACTGCTTCACAGGACCATAGTGAGGAGTCATAGACCTTTGACTGTCTCCTCAGCTCTTCTGGTTTCTCACAGGCCCACTTTGTTCCAAGTTTGCTCTCTGAAGCTCTTACCTCTTTAATTTGAAGTCTTTTTGCTCCTTGCTTTCAATTCCACTGAACAGAATCTTTTTTCAGATTCCTTCTCTATTCCTTTGACTGGAAGGGCTTCTTGAGGCCCTTTGTCCTGATTTCTGGGACTTTTATTTCTTTTGGAAAATCTGCTCTTTATGGTTCTCATCCTGCCTCTTCTGGTACCCTGGAATGGTGTTTTTCTTCTGGTTCACCTTGTTTCTTTCTGGGTCTTGCTATTAACCCCTAAGCAGCAGCACAGTTTTTTTTTCTCTTTATTTAAAAATTCCCCTAAACGACTAACACCCGTTGGTAACACAATTCTTCACTTCCAAGAGTTGTAAAACCTCATTAAAATGCAGATATACGAACAGGGCTGAGAGGCTTTTTTACTTCTGAAATGAAACCAAATACAGCATTCACCTTTCATAACACACAGAAAAATATAAATTAAACTTAAAGCTATTTCATGTTCTTAACATCTGCAAAATGCAGTTGTAACTTAAAACTATATCTAGTTCCTAACAGGAGGTTAGCAAGCAAAATTAGAACGTATGGATTGCAGGGCAATGTACTGACATGCATTGAGAATTGGTTAATGAATGGAAAACAGAGTAGGAATAAACATTCTGATGAAGAATCATATTGGACTCAAAATGTTAACTCTGATTCACTCTTTGTGGATGCTGCCAGACCTGTTGAGTTTTTTCTGCATTTTCTATATTTATTTCAGATCTCCAGCATGTGCAGTATTTTGCTTTTATTGTAGTAGGAATGAATGGATCATCCTCAGCTTGGCAGGCTGCAATTAATGGGGTACCTCAAACATCAGAGCTTGGGCCCCAGCCACACACAATCTGTGTCAACGATTTGGATGTGGAGACCAAATGAAATCTTTCCAAATTTGCTGATGCCACAAAACTAGGTGGAAATTGAGTTGTGGGGAGGGTACAAAGAGGCTTCAAGGGAGTTTTGAATGGGCAAGAACATGGCAGATGGGATGTAATGTGGAAAAAAAACAGAAACAAGGAGTATTTCTTAAATGCTGAGAAATTGGAAAACATTAATCCAAAGGAACCCGGATGTCCTTATTCATGAGTCATTGCAAGTTAATGTGTAGGTGCAGCAAGCAATTAGGAAGGCAAATGGTATGTTGAAAGAGGATTTGAATACAGGACTGGAGAAATCTTGCTGAAGTTCTCTAGAGCTTTGGTGTGACTGCACCTAGAGTGTTGTGTATGGTTTGGTTTCCTTACCAAAGGAAGGATACCCTTATGATAGACGAATTGCAATGAAAGTTCGCCAAACTGATCCCTGGGTGGTGTGATTGAGAGATTGAAGACACTGGGTATATGTAGGAGAGGAGCCAGGAACATGAAAGACCATGAAAAAGAGTACGCCTGGCAGCAGAGATAAAGAGCTCAAGAAAGAGTGAGCCTCAGAGCAGAGTCCGGAGATGAAAAAGTGCAAAAAACAGCAGGATTGAGAGCAGAACGGGGCAATAAAACAGCATGAGAATGAGCAAGATTGAAATGATCCCAGGAAATAAAAGAACAGAAGGAAGCATGAGACTCAAGAGTGGAACTGGGAGATAAAAGTATATAAGAAAGAGTGAAACCGGGAGCAGAGCCAGGGAGATAAAAGAACTAACTGCTGGAGTTGATGCTGCTGGATCTTAGAGGATGATCAGATTTGGGAAAATATCAAGTGTAATCTCATAGTGAACTAGGTATGTGATTAGTTGGTGAGTATTTTATTTGTTTTGCTTGTTTATCTTTAAGTATTGGTATAATTTATTGATAACTGTTAGGTTTTCTTCATAAGGTTTTTGTAATAGCAGTAGTAAAGCTTATTGTAAGCAGTAGGGTTTACTACTTAAAATAAATAAATATGCATGTTTTAAATAAGTACCAGGAACATTTATCGGTGTAATTAAGAAATGTATAGCTTTTAGTTGTGTGCGGTATTACCTTTAAAAATCGCAGTAAATTGGAGCACATGTAGGAATTATTCTAAACTAATTAAGAAAATAATTAAACTAAATTAACTAAATAACATAAGTAATAATGGCCGGAGTGTGGGCGCTAAAGCAATCCAGGTTGGTAGAATATGTAAGCAGCTGGAAGAATTCTGGATCAGGATTTTTGATCTGGAAGCTGAACTGCAGACACTGTGTAACAGAAGGGAGGGGGAGAAATACCTACTCACTTTGTTCAAGGAGACAGTCACACCACTTCGAATAAGGTTGTCTGTTTTGGACAGAAGTGAGGGACAGGAGGATGTAACCATGAGAACAGCAGATAAAGGGGTTGAGCAGTAAATAGTGGAGGAGCCTTAGACTTTGCAATTGGCAAACAGGTTAGAGGTGCTCTGTGGGTGAAAGCAAGGTCTGCAAGATGCATCAACAGGCTGGCCATGGCACCATGGTACAGGAAGCCTTCCAAACTATGGGAACAAAAAGGAATGCAGTGGTGGTGGAGGCAGTATAGTGAGAGGATTGACACTTCTCTGCAGCAAAGAGTGATGTCCAGACCACTGTGTTGTCTGTCCGGTGCCAAGGTTTGGGACATTTGCTCAGGGCTGGCGAGGAACTTTGTGCTGGGGGGTAGGATCCAGTTGTTATGGTATCTGTAGGTACTAATGACATAGCAGGACAAGGAAAGAGGTTCTGAATAGTCAACATGAAGAGCTAGGCACCAAATTAAGACAGCCTCAAACGTAATAATCTCTGGATTATTACCAGAGCTGCATGCAAATTGGCATAGGGCAAATAAGATTAGGGGAATGAATGCAAGGCTCAAAGACTCATGTGGGAAAATGAGTTCCAGTTCATGGGTCACTGGCATCAGTACAGGGAAAGTAGGGACTGAACCGTTGGGGTGGTCTACAACTGAACCATGCAGGGACCAGTTCGGAAAGCTACATTACTAAAGACATACAGAGGGCTTTAAATGAAACATGAGGGTTGAGGGATCAAGCTTGGGTAGATGTAGCAAATCAAGAGGTGGAGTCAAAGCAGGTGTGCAAAATAATAACATGGGAAATGAGAGTCAGGGAATGGCCAGAAGAGACAGAAAAAAATCCAAAGAATACACCAACAGTCAAGACTAGATGTAAAAAAGATAACAAAAAGACAAAACTTAAGGCTCTGTATCTGAATGTGCGTAGCATTTATGACAAAGTAAATGGTTTGATAGCACACATGAAGTAAATAATTATGACCTGACAGCCATTACAGAGACATGGTTTCAGGATGACCAGGATTGGGTCCTGAATTGCCAGTTATCTCATTCAAGAAGAATAGGAAACTAGATACATGTGGAGGGATAGCACTGTTTTTAAAGGGTGGTGTTAATGCAATAGTTAGAAATGGCCTTGGTTCAGGAGTACAGGATGTAGAATTGGTTTGGGTGGAAATGAGGAATAATTAGGGAAAGAATCCATGAGTGAAAGTGGTCTACAGGCTCACCTTCCCCCCACCCTACTCCCCAACAGGTAGGATAAAGTGTACAAGAAAAAAAATGGGGCTTGTGATAAAGGAATGACAATAATCTTGGGTGATTTTAATCCATACATAAACTGGAAAGTTAAGGAAAAAATGTGTAACTGCACAAAGATGAGTGGCAGGTTAGATGATTGGTCAGAATATAAAGAATGGCAGAGAATGACTAAAAGGTTAATCAGGAGAAAGAAATTGAAGCATGAGAGGAAGTTAGCTGGAAATGTAAAAAGTAACAGTAAGATTTTCTACAGGTATTTTAGAAAGAAAAAGTGTAAGTAAAGTGAGTGTTGGTCCTCTAGAGCAGTGACTACTAGATCATCATCAAAAGATTTAGTGGACCACAACGTATGCAAGCCATTTTAAACTTTCTTCACATAGCCTATGGCTGATGGGAGTCAAACTAATATGTCAATAGCTATGATGCACACCCACAAATACATTGCACTTTTCACAGCACATTGGCCTGCAGTAGGCCCACCAGTGGAAACAGGTAATGCTTATCTAATGAGAAGGCTGATATTGTTTTACAGACATCAAACACTGAATGGTAGAGACTGGGGATGACAGTCTCAATTGGTGATGTGGTTCAACAATAAGTTTATTCCGATATTTGGCTTTCAATGCTACATGCCTGAAAATCTACTTCTGCAAAAGCAGGTTGTAGGAAAAGGCATCATAAATTTTATTGCCTTGTCAGACAGTTTGGATATTCCAAAGCAACTTGAAGCCAAAAGCCAGGTAGTTCTGAGAAAAGTCCAGCTTTAAAGCACTGTCACAGGATTCAGATTTGTGAAGATGTCATCGTCAACGCGTACAAAGGGGTTTCATAACCAGTTAAACTTTGTGCTCTCTTGGTGTCATGTTTCATATTGTTTGGAAACTGCATTTCTGATGTAGCCAAAAAATTTGAAGTGGAGATGCTGGCATTGGACTGGGGTGGGCACAGTAAGATGTCTCACAACATCGGTTAAAGCCCAACAGGTTTATTCGGAATCACGAGCTTTTGGAGCACTGCTCCTTCATCAGGTGAGTGGTGGTTAGCCTTTAACATGTCATCAATGATGGACATCTCATCAAGGCCTTCCCCACATCCCCACTACTTGCCTTTAAACAACTGCCCAATGTCACACCATTGTTCACAGTGAACTACCCAGCCTTCAGGAGAACAGTGACCATGACACCACACAATCCTGCCATGGCAGCCTCTGCAAGACGTGCTGGATCATCAACATGGATACCGCCATCACACATGAGAACACCACCCACCAGGTACACAGTACATACTCATGTGAGTCAGCCAGTGTTGTCTACCTCATACGCTTCAAGAAAGGATGTCCCAAAGCGTGGTACATTGGCAAGACCATGCAGACGCTGTGACAGTGGACACTGTGCAACAATCGTTAGACAGGAATGTTCCCTTCCAGTCAGGGAGCACTTCAGCAGTCAAGAGCATTCAGCCTCCAATGTTAGGGTAAGCATTGTCCAAAGCGGTCTTCAAGACACATGACAATGCAGAATTGTGGAGCAGAAACTGATAGCCAAGTTCCACATGCATGAGGACGTCTCAAAACGAAACTTGCGTTCATGTCACACTACATGTAACCCCCACCATACTGCCTGGCTTTGCAAAATCCAATGATCTGTCCTGTCTTGAGACAATTCACACCTCTCTAACTTGCGATTATCCCTTGCTCCATGCGTAATGTATCTATAAAGACTTGATTACCTGTAAAGACTCACTTTCCAACCATTCTTCATATGCCAATCTGTAAGTATCTCGCAGTTGTGTTTTTGCCTAAATATACCGTGTTTTATATATGCTGCTGTTTAAAAAAGATAGCAGACAAAAGGTGGGTAACTACAGGCCGGTTAGCTTAACGTCCGTAGTTGGGAAAATGCTAGAATCCATCATTAAAGAAGAAATAGCAGGACACCTAGAAAAGAACGTTTTGATCAAGTAGCCGCAGCATGGATTCGTGAAGGGGAAGCCGTGTTTGACGAATTTACTGGATTTTTATGAAGATATGACTAGTGCGGTAAACAGAGGGGAACGGGTGGATGTGGTGTTTTTGGATTTCCAGAAGGTGTTCGATAAGGTGCCTCACAAAAGGTTGTTGCAGAAGGTTAGGGTACACGGAGTTGGGGATAAAGTGTTAGCGTGGATTGAGGATTGGCTAGCTAACAGGAAGCAGAGAGTTGGAATGAATGGGTGCTTTTCTGGTTGGCATTTGGTGACTAGTGGCGTGCCACAGGGATTGGTGCTGGGGCCTCAACTGTTTACCATGTACATAGATGATCTGGAGGAGGGGGCTGAGTGTAGGGTAATGAAATTTGCTGATGACATGAAGATGAGTGGAAAAGCGAATTGCATGGAGGACGCGGAAAGTCTGCAGAGAGATCTGGATAGGCTGAGTGAGTGGGCGAGGACCTGGCACATTGAGTATAATGTTAGCAAATGTGAGGTTATCCACTTTGGAAGAAATAATAGTAGGATGGATTATTATTTAAATGGTGAAAAGTGCAGCATGCTACTGTGCATAGGAACCTGGGGGTCCTTGTGCATGAATCGCAAAAACTCAGTCTGCAGGTGCAGCAGGTGATCAAGAAGGCAAATGGAATGTTGGCCTTTATCGCGAGGGGGATAGAATATAAAAGCAGGGAGGTCTCGCTGCAACTGTACAAGGCACTGGTGAGGCCGTAACTGGAGTACTGTGTGCAGTTTTGATCCACTTATTTGCGAAAGGAGGGAGTATAGAGAAGGTTCACCAGGCTGATACTGGAGATGAGGGGGTTAGTTTATGAGGAGAGATTAAATAGACTGGGCTTGTACTTGGTGGAGTTTAGAAGGCTGAGGGGGGATCTTATAGAGACTTACAAGATAGGGTAAAGGTAGAGAGATTCTTTCCACTTAGAAAGGAAACCAGAACTAGAGGGCACAGCCTCAAAATAAGTGGGGGGGGGGGGGGGGGGGGGGGCTGCAGTTTACATAGAACATAGAACACTACAGGACAAACAGGCCCTTCGGCCCACAAGTTGCGCCGATCATATCCATACCTACCAGGCCATAGAACTATCTGTAACTCCCAATCCCATTAAATCCCATGTACTCATCCAGAAGTCTTCTAAAAAACCCCAGCGAGTTCGACTCTACCACCACCGACGGCAGCCGATTCCACTCACTCACCACCCTCTGAGTGAAAAACGTACCCCTAACATCTCCTCTGTACTTGCTCCCCAGCACCTTAAACCTGTGTTCTCTCGTAGCGACCATTTCAGTCGGGGGAAATAGCCTCCGAGAATCCACCCTATCTATTCCTCTCAACATTTTATAAACCTCTATCAGGTCGCCTCTCAATCTTCGTCTCTCCAGGGAAAAGAGACCTAGCTCCCTCAACCTATCTTCATAAGGCATGCCTCCCAATCCAGGCAACATCCTTGTAAATCTCCTCTGCACCCTCTCAATAGCTTCCACGTCCTTCCTGTACTGAGGCGACCAGAACTGCGCACAGTACTCCAAGTGGGGTCTGACAAGGGTCTTATAAAGTTGCAGCATTACCTCATGACTCCTAAACTCAATCCCTCGATTAATGAAGGCCAGTTCACCATACACCTTCTTGACCACATCCTCCACCTGCGAGGCCGATTTAAGAGTCCTATGGACCTGGATCCCAAGATCCTTCTGCTCCTCAACACTGCTAAGACACCTACCATTTAGAACAGAGTTGAGGAGGGACTTCTTCTCTCAGAGTGTGGTGAATCTCTGGAATTCTCTGCCCATTGAAGTGGTGGAGGCTACCTTGTTGAATATGTTTAAGTCACGGGTAGATAGATTTCTGACAGATAAGGGAGTTAAGGGTTATGGGGAGCAGGCGAGAAAGTGGAACTGATCCACTTCAGATCAGCCGTGATCTTACTGAATGGCAGGGCAGGCTCGAAGGGCTCAATGGCCTACTCCTGCTCCTATTTCTTATGTTCTTTTGTGTTTGTGAACTAATCTCCACTCCTCCACTCACCTGATGAAGGAGCACAGCTCCAAAAGCTCGTGATTCCAAATAAACCTGTTGGACTTTAACCTGGTGTTGTGACACTTCCTACAAAAAATCTGACACATTCGCATATGAGTTGCAGTTTCACTATTCAAATCGCATGGCCCACATCTTTATTTTCATGATCATTGGTTTCATTTTGTCCCGCACATGAAAAACTGGCTTTGCAAAATCCAATGATCTGTCCTGACTTGAGACAGTTCACGCCTCTCTAACTTGCGATTATCCCTTGCGCCATGATTTTCCCTGAAGACTCAGATTAAGACCATTTAAGAGATCAAAATTATATGCCAATTTGGCAAGCCACTGAAATCACAGTAGTGTTGTGAGACTTCACACTCTGAGTCAAATTGAAAATTTCTCCATCATGCAACTTGAAAAGACGTGCGAGTACCCTTCCCTGGAGAGCCAGCAGACCTCAGTGTGCAGAAGTAGTTGATGGTGATTGTAATGACTTCAGCCAGGCCATTGAGGTTGACCTATTGGATTATGAACTCTCTGATTAAGGATAAAATTGACAGGCCAATCAGGGAGTCTTTGCCTTGTACTTACCCACGAGTGTCAGTTCCTCTGACACCCCAGGAAATAGACCGCTAACTACTAGCACTCTGTGTACTGCTGTTAGAGTTTGTAAATAAAGGGATTTTGGTGAAGAGGCTTCTGTCTCCAAAGAATTATTACAGTGATCACTGCCCCTCTTACCACATAGAGCTGCGAATATTTCCGACAGTCCTTGAGAAAATTAACTGTTCTAAGTGCTTGCTCCAAACAGTCACGAGATCAGCAGGCATTTTCTTTGTAGCTAAAACCTCCCTGTGGATGCTGCTGTGATTGGATGCTAGAGTAGGCACTGCTCTTAAACGTGTGACAACCCCATTGCGTTGGCTGAACATTGCATCTGTTGTAACTCCCACCCAATTTTGACCAGTCAATCCCATTGCAAATAATGATGTAATATTGATTATGATGCAGACAAGGTACTCACGATTGTGTTATTTTATTTCCATAGAACACTTGCAGTACCGTCATGAACCTCCAGTGGTCAGTGGACCACCAGTGGGGGAGCATTGCTTTAGAGAGTGACAATGGGGATTTAATAGTTGGTTGTAAGGAAATGGCAGATGAAATGAACACATGTTTTGCTTGTGCCTTCAAAACAGAAGATACAAAAATCATTCCAGTAATAGCTGTAAATCAGGAGGTGGAAGGAGAGAGGAACTTGGGGAAATTACAATCAGTAGAGAAGTGGCACCGAACTGCAGGCTGACAGTTCCTGATGGATCCTAATGGACTTCATTCTTGGGTCTTAAAACAGGTGGCTAATGAGCAAAAATGTGCAGTGGTGTTAATTTTCCAAATTTTGTAAGATTTTGTAAAGGTTCCATCAAACTATAAAGTAGCAAACGTGGCCTCTCTTCAAGAAGGGAGGGAGAGAGAAATCAGGAAACTGTAGGCTAGTTAATTTGTCGTCAGTTGGGAAGATGCTAGAATCAATTATTAAAAAGATCATAGCTGGGCACTTAGAAAAACTCAAAGTTTTATGGAAGAATCAGCACTGTTTGACAGCACGAAAGGGAAATAATGTTTTGCCAATTTATTGGAGTTTGATGGAATAACATGCGTCATGGTCAATGGGAAGTTTGTAGATGTACTGTACTTGAATTTCCAGAAGGCATTTGATAAGTTGCTGTATCAAAGATTATTGTGGAAAATTACAGGTCATGGTGAAGAGGGTAACATTTTAAAATGGATAGAACATTGGCTGGCTGGAGTATGCATAAATGGATCTTTTTCTGATTGGCAGGATGCGAGAGCCTCAACTTTTTGCAATATATATCAATGACTTAGATGAGGGGAATGAAGGCCTGGTAGCTAAACTTTCAGGTTAAATAATTGGTAGGAAAGTGTGTTGCAAAGAGGTCACACGGAGGTTGCAAATGGATATAGACAGGTTGAGTGAGTAGCAAACATCTGATAGATGGAGTATAGTGTCATAAAATGTTAAGCTCTTCACTTTGGCAGGAAGAATAAAAAAAGAGTTTTACTTAAGTGGAAGACCTGCTGGGCACCACAGGGGCTAAGGTACATTAAAGACCCTTACAATCACATATTGATTTAATGTTTAAATTTCCTTTGGACTTTGGTTTCTGTTTGGGCAGTCCCCCCTTCCTTTTTGGAGGGCTGCCCCTCTTAATTTGTCCCTAAGTTAATTTGAGTTTGTTTTACTTGTTGGGTACATGAAAGAACTACCTGATGATTCTTATTGATGGTGCCTTAAAAGAAATACTTAAGTGGAAGATGCAGAATTAGCGAGGAGGCAATGGACTAGTGGTGTTATTGCTTTGTCTATTAATCCAGAAACTCAGCTAATGTTCCAGACACCTGGGTTTAAATCACGTCATGGCAGGTGGTGGAATTTGAATTCAATAAAAAATATCTGGAATGAAGAATTCACTGATGACCCCAAAATTGTTACTGATTGTCGGAAAAACCCATCTGGTTCACTAATATCCTTTAGGGAAGGAAATCTGCCGTCTTTATCTGGTCTGGCCTACGTGTGACTCCAGAGCCACAGCAATGTGGTTGACTCTCAAGTGCCTTCCAAGGGCAACTAGGGATAGGCGGTAAATGCTGGCCAACCAGTGCCATCCATGTCCTATGAATGAATAAAAAAAAGGCTAATGGAATGCTATCCTTTATTACAAGAGGAATTGAACATAACATTGCTTCAGTTATATAGGGCATTGCTGAGATAACATCTTAAATATTGTGTGCAGATTTGGTCTCCTTATTTAAAGAAGTAAGAAAATGTTTTGGAGGAGTTTTATTAGCTTGATATCTGGAATGAGCAGATTGTCTTACAAGGAAAGGTTGGACAGATAGGGCTTGTTTCTACTTGAGTTTAGAAGAGTGAGCGGTGACTTGATTGAAGTATATAAGATCCTGAATAGTCTTGAAAAGGTGGACACAAAAAAGGATGTTTCCTCTTGTAGGTGAGTGCAGAACTAGCAGGCACTGTTTTAAAATTAAAAGTCACCCTTTTACAACAGAAATGAGAATTATTTTCTCTCAATGGATTGCAAGACTAAATCTCTGCCTCAGAAGGCCGTGGAGGCAGACCACAGAGTATTTTTAAAGCAAAGTTTCGTGTAGGGCAAGGGAATCGAAGACTATTGGTGGTAGATAAGAGTGGAATTCAAAATATAAGCTGATCAGCCATGATCTTATTGAATGGCAGTGCAGGCTTTTCTAGAGTTTAGAACAGTGAGAGGTGATGTAATTAAAACATACAAAATTGAGCTTGCATTTGGAATCAAATCAAGATTAAGAATTGAAGGAGGTTTTTGAAAAGGAGAGAAAGCAAGGCAGCTGAACCACAGCTGAGTATCAAGACAAGAAGGAAGAGAGAAGGTGATGACCGATGCTTTATTATTACTTTAATGAAAGAAGAAAAGTTGAGTGATGGAAAAAAGGACTGAAATGGATTATACTACTGTTATGTTTGCATGCTTAGATTTAATAAAATGTGTATATACATATAAATTACATACATATATAAAGAAGTAGAATACTAATAGTGCAAAACTAGAGGTTTTGAAAAATGATGCCATCTTTGTATATTGATGGTTATTTTTTACAGGGAGGTGTAATGATACTGTGCCTTTAGGAACTGTATTTGTGTTGTTCCTTCTGAAGGAACTGTTTTATGCTTCAACTCTGATAACAATATTGAATTGTCTCCAATTGGTAGCCCACCCACGGATTTGACAGAAAGTTAATTGCTCCTAATTATCAGAGTGTTTGTTTTAATTTGGGCCCCTGACGTTTTCAGAGTAGGCTTTGATTGAGTTAATTGATAAGAGAATTGAGTGTGTGGGCAGGGCCTGGTTTACAGCGAGAAAAAGCAAGCAGTTGCTGTTTGAATTTGACAAGAGCTGTGGCTCTCTCTTTCTCCCATTCTCTTCTAGAAATTGAAGTCTGGGGACTGGCTAGGAGACAGGTATCTATCTCCAGAGGTCTGCAAAAGGCAAGAGTTGTTTTCTCACTCTCTCATTGGAGTTCTGCTGTGTGAAAGCAGGTTTTCCTCCGGAGGCTGCTGCCTGAGAATAAGAAGACAGATGTCTCTCTGCATCTTTTCAGAGGGGTTAAAAGGCTAGAGGACTGGGAATTCATGTAAACCTGTCTTGCTAACAGATTCTTTAGAGGGATTTACATCTATGTGAATATTGCTTAAATTGAAACTAATAGCAACAGTTAAGAATTATACCTTGTTATGTTTAAGTATTTCAACTGCTAAAAGTTAGGTTAATTATTTTTGTTATATTTTAGCTGTGCTGTTAAATAAAGTTTGTTTTAATAAAAGGTTCCTAGTGGATTAATAGAATCACACCTGGAGCAGAACACCTTATTCTCTCATTAATGCCAAAATCAACAAAAGTTGGGTTCTAGAATAATTTCACAATATACCTTGGAGAATCTGATCTGGTCCCTAAGACTCTTCATGCTGTGCCTTCTAGTCTGCCTTCTAGTTAAAACTAGAAGCTCAAAAGGTCATTCCCTAAAAGTGGTCCCTGGTTGCTAAGCAACATCTCATTCTTCCCCAAACTCTTATTTACTTTTCCTGTCATGAATTCTGTCAGCAGAATAAAAACACAGTTTTTGTCAGTCCCCCAATGCTCATGTAATGCTCTATCCACCAATACCCAATTCCAATCCAACTGGGGTAGATACCTCTTCAACTCATTGACATTATCTTTCCTTCAAATAAGTATCTCCATCTTTGCTTTTTATTAATTTCCATAACTAAACCTAATTGGTTGCAATGTTGACTTTTGTCAAAACTCTGACCTGACATTCAAAATGTTGAGCAGTTTACATGTAATACAGTCACTTTGTGTTACAACTGAGGTTTTCCTGTTGGTTAGATACAATTTTGATAGACAAGATTTTTTTTTACTTAATAATGTTTAAGAGCAAAAAGTAGTTACATGAACATTTTATTAGGATCTTAACAGTAAATTTGTAACTGAGTTATGTTTCTGCATAAATAACTTCATTGATGGCATCTCTCAAAAGCGAAACATGCAAAAATATGAATAAATCATGTTTTTGTACTTTTAAGGCTCATTTGTAATTAGAAATAATAACAAATTAGTTGAAGTACTCAACATCAAGTAGCATTCAGAATAACATTTAGTAAAAGCAAGAATAATTAAAAGAATGCTCAGTATTTCTGACTTTCCAGGTGTTAAGTAGTATTTTGACGGTGCTTGTTCATTGATATCTATTGTATTAGATAGGTTACCTTTTTAAATAGGATAACGAAATATCAAATACAAGTGCATTGAACAATTGTAGACTATGGGCCGAACCAAGAAATGGCAATAACTGTTAGATTGCCACTCCATTCCTACTAACTTACCTTGCATTGGAGCTTCACATTTCTCCTCTGAACCAGGCCTCCTGAGGAAATGGGGAGTGTACCTGCTCCTGGAGTCCTTCCTTCGTAGTTCAGGAGCATTGGGGAAACAAGCCATACCATTTTTGGGGCATCAGTTGCCATATTCTGATAAGTTTAAATATCCCAATGCCACTTTGACAAGCACAGTAAAAAGTCTGACAACACCAGGTTTTAGTCCAACCGATTTATTTGATAGTAAACTCACTAGCTTTCGAGGGGATTCCCTCTTCTCCAGGTGAATGGAGATTTCTGGCCTCAGACAGAGCATAAATATAAAATATATGCTCTGTCTGAGGCCAGAACTCTCCATTCACCTGAAGAAGAGGGAATCCCTTCGAAAGCTAGTGAGTTTACTATCAAATAAATCGGTTGGACTAAAACCTGGTGTTGTCAGACATTTTACTGTGTTTACCCGAGTCCAACGCCGGCATATCCACATCATGACTTTGACAAGCTACAGAGAGAAGGTGACAATGTAAGGCAAGTGGGTGAGGGGGGTAAGTTGTGCCAGGCATCCCGTGATCAGGGGCAATTACAGATGAGGGGATATTTGATGCGTTGAAAATTTAGTTGATGGGTGGTGTTGTCAGTCCAGGGCTCTAGTAGAAGGTTGGGAGATCAGTAGTATTGTTACCCTGGAGCTTAGAAGTGGTTTTAATCCTTCTAACTTTTCCTGGGCAACTATTCTGATAAATAAGTTGGAACCATCTGAAGTTTCCAACTTTAAGTTGGAGTTTCAGATTGTTCTGTACACAGGGTAATTACCTAATCGAAGTTGACACTTTGCATCAGGACTTTTGAAGGCAGCCAACACATATTCCAGGGTACCTTAGTTGTTTGACCATCCAGAGAGCAGAAAATCTGGGCCTATGTTTCCTCAAACCAGATAACAACTTGTGTGTGCGCTTTATGTCAATAGTTAGTCTTGGTAGATTATAACTTGAGTGTAGGGACCATGTAGGAATTAAAAGGAATTCTACTATTCAGAAAGTCCAAATCAAGGTTGTGTTTGATGCATCAATCTGAAAATCCAAAGTAAAAGAATAGTTATTGGAGATGAGAGATTCCAAACCCATCTTTCAGCATTTTCGATACAATTAAGTGAACTCATTGAACAGTGAGATTGATTTGGATGCCTTGGGAGCAGTGTGATTTCATTGACCAAGGGTGTCTTCTATCTCTTCAGTTGAGTCTGGAGCATATGGAATGATGGCCTTGTAAACAAGTTGGAAACCTTTTGCTGTTATTGAAGAGTCTGACAAGAATTTCAGAGTCATAACATTGCCTACAGTAGGAAGGAAATGCAATTGATGAGTTTCATTTAATTTGCCATCCTCAATATCAATAAAGCCAACAACTTGCCATTAATTTTTATTTCTGTTGCAGAATCAAAAGTAAAACAGCTATTGGCACAAGCGATTCAAAAATGTTGAAGATCCACAGAAGGGTTTGTCTTCTGTGGATAGCTATACAGTTGAAGAGACTTAAACTTCAATGAAGATATCTGACAGAGGAGTGAAAAGTTATTGATATTTGGGGGAGGCAATGGCCTAGTGGCTTTTCCGCTGGACTATTAATACGGAAACTCAATTAATGTCCTGGGGACCCAGGTTTGAATCCCGTCATGGCAGGTGGTGGAATTTGAATTCAATAAAATCTGGAATTAAGAATATACCGATGGCCATGAAATCATCGTCAATTGTTAGGAAAAACCCATTTTGTTTACTAACATCCTATAGGGAAGGAAATCTGTCAGCCTTATCTTGCCTACATGTGACTCCACAGCCACAGAAATGTGGTTGAGTCTCAGCTGCTTTATTCTGCCAAACCTGTTTTTCTCCAGTCCTGGCCAATGCTACCATTTCTACCATTTCCTTCTAACGGGCACACCCAACTGTGCCAGTGTAACACACACATTTGTACCTGATCCTAATAATACTAATGTAGTTGGTTGAGTACTCTGGAAGTTCCACTTTGACACTGATACTCCCACTAGGATTGTAGATTTTTGACCCTGATAATTTCATTCAGTGAGTTATCACCAGCACAGATGTGTTGCCCAAAACGTCATAAGACCATAAGACATAGGAGCAGAATTAGGAGCAGAATTAGGCCACTCTGCCCATTGAGTCTGCTCAGCCATTCAATCATGATTGATTTTTTTCTCATCCCCATTCTCCTGCCTTTTCCCCATAACTCTTGACCCTCTTATTAATCAAGAACCTATCTACCTCTGAGTTAAAGACCACTCAATGACCTGACTCCCACATCCTCCTGCGGCAAAGAGTTCCACAGATCCATCAGTCTCTGGCTAAAGAAATTCCTCCTCATCTGTTTTAAAGAATCGTCCCTTTAGCCTGAGGTTGTGCCCTCTGGTTTTAGTTTTTCCTACTAGTGGAAACATCCTCTCCACATCCATTCTATCCAGGCCTCGGTGTACCCTGTAAGTTTTAATAAGATCCCACCTCATCCTTCCAAAGTCCAACAAGTCCTCAACCATTCCTCATATGACAACCTCTTCATTCCAGGGATCATTCTTATGAATCTCCTCTGGACTCTTCCTTAGATATGCTCACAGATTTGGCCTTATACAGCTTCAGAAGTATATCCCTGTTCTTGTATTCTAGCACTCTTGACATAAATGCTGACATTGCATTTAACTTCCTAACTGCTGACTGAACCTGCCTGTTAATCTTAAGAGAATCTTGAACAATGACTCCCAAGTCCCTTGGTGTTTCTGATCTCCTAAGTATTTTCCCATTTAGAAAATAGTCTATGCCTCCATTCCTCCTTCCAAAGTGCATAAGCTCACACTTTTCCACATTGTATTCCATCTGCCACTTCTTTGCCCACTCTCCTAACCTGTCCAAGTTCTTCTCTAGCCACCATGCTTCCTCAATACTCTCTGTCTCTCTACATATCTTAGCAACATTGTCTTCAGTTCCTTCCTCCAAATCGTTAATGTATACTGCAAAAAGTTGTTGTCCCAGCACTGATCCCTGAGGCACAAAACTAATCACCAGCTGCCATCCTGAAAAAGACCCCTTTATCCCCACTCTCTGCCTTCTGCCAGTCAGCCAATCCTCTATCCATGCCAGGATCTTACCTTAACACCAAGGGCACTCAACTTATTCAACAGTCTCTTATGCTGCACCTTGTCAAAGGCCTTCTGGAAATCTAAATAAATCACGTCCACTGGTTCTCCTTTATCTAACTACCTTGTTACTCCTCATTGAACTCTAACAGATTCGTCAGACAAAGCCATGCTGACTAAGTCCTACTTTATCATGCACTTGCAAATATTCTGCCATCTCATCTTTAATAATGGACTCTCAAATCTTGCCAATGACTGAAGTCTGGTTAACCAGCCTATAATTTCCTGTCTGCTGCCTTCCTCCCTTAATGTAACAAGCGTTACATTAGCTACTTTCCAGTCCTCTGGTACCCTCCCTGTCTCCAGTGGTTCCTGAAAGACCACCACCAATGCTTCTACGGTTTCCTCAGCTATCTCTTTTAGAACTTGTGGTGTAGTCCATCCGGTCCTGGTGATTTATCCAACTTCAGATCTTTCAGTACCTTCTTCTTAGTGATGGCTACTATATTCACCTGTGCCTCCTGACTCTCTTGGAGATCTGGTATCCCATTGGTGCCTTCCGCCGTGAAGACTGATGCAAAGTAACTATTCAACTTCTTTGCCATTGCTTTCTTTCTTATTATTACTTCTCCAGCCTCATTTCCCAGTGGTTCAGTGGCTATTTTTGCCTCTCTCTTACCTTTCATATATTGAAAAAACTCTTCCTATCTTTTACATTACTTGCTAGCTTACACTCATATTTCACCTTCTCCCCCCTTTATTGTTTTGTTTTACTTGTCCTCTGTTTCCTTCTAAAGGCTTCCCAATCCTCTGGCTTTCCACTAATCCTTGCCACTTTGTATGCTTTTTCTTTTGCTCTTATGCTGTCCTTGACTTCCTTCGTCAGCCATGGATGCCTCGTCCTCCTCTTAGCATGTTTCCTCCTCCTTGGGATGAATTTTTGTTGTGCCTCTGGAGTAACTCTCAAAAACTCCTGCCATTGCTGTCCAACTCACTGTCTTCCCTGCTAAACATCCTTTCCAATCAACTCTGGCCAGCTCCTCCTCCATGTCTTTGTAGTTACCTTTATTTAATTGTAATACTGTTACATCCGATTCCAACTTCTGCCTCTCAAAGTGCAAGGTAAATTCTATCATATTGTGGTTACTGCTCCCTAAGGGTTCCTTCACCTTAAGTTCCATAATCAAGACTGCCTCATTACAGATCATCAAATCCAAAATTGCCTGTTTCCTAGCAGGCTGTGTCACAAGGTGCTCCAAAAAACTACCTCTTAGACATTCCACAAATTCCTTTTCTTGGAATCCACTATTTAGCTGATTTTCCCAATCCAGCTGCATATTGAAGTCCCCCATTATTATTGTAATATTGCCTTTTTTATATGCCTTTTCTATCTCCTGATTTATTTTCTGCCCCACATCCTGACTACTGCTGGGGTGTCTGTACATAACTCCCATCAGGCCTTTTTACCTTTGCAATTCCTCAACTTTACCCACAGATTCTGTGTCGTCTGATCCTATATCACTTCTTGCTATCAATTTAATTTCATTCCTTACTAACAATGCAACTCTGCCCTCTTTGCCCATCTGCCTGCCCTTCCGAAAGGACACATATCCTTGGATATTTACATCCCAGCCCTGATCCCCTTACAGCCACGCCTCTGTGATGCCCATAACATTGTACCGGCCAATTTCAGTGTATGCAACAAGCTCATTTACCTTGTTCCATATACTGCATGTATTTAGGCACAACACCCAGAGTCCTCATTGACCATCTCCCTCCCCATACTTGTCAACTTTTTTGTTCTGCCTGAAGTTAGATTCCTGCCACCTCCTGTACTCTGTTCTATTACATGATCTGGAAACTTTACTAACCTTTCATGAGCCCTCAGCTCCATTAACCTGTACTTCTACCCTCTCCTTTAATTTTGATTTTATAATTTTCTATACAGCTGAACCCTTCCCCCATTATTTAGTTTAAAGCCCTATCTACAGCCCTGGTTAAACGATGTGTCAATCATTCTTTTGTGGTGTAATTTCTATTACGTTATGATATTTATTTGCACGTGACCATTAGATAAGCCTCAAGCCCAACATTTACATTACATCCAAGTTGGGACTGACCTCTGATTGTGACATTTGGAAATTTATTGGACTCTCAGCTGAGTCTAATGTCATTTTAATTTTCCCTTTGCCAACATTACCAATTATAATTCAAAAATCAAAGGGATTAATGCTAATTGTGGTGTTATCATCAATTACTTTCTTCCTTGCATCTAAATTATTGATTTGAGATTATTTTGGCATGGAGGCTATATTGCTGCAGTTGTATTGGACTAGAATGGCTATTAATAACTGTGGCCCTATCGTTCTTAATGAAAGTGAAGTACGTGTAGTAATGAGAGGTTTCAGCAGTCACTAAATTACAAATAACTTGAGCGTTTGTTTAATATACAATGAAGGATGTGTTATAAAAAAGTTTGAAAATTATTTTCAAAATTTCCTAAAATGGGTTGATCTCAGAAAACTCTAACACATCTTTTGTTCAGCATATTGTTTTATGAGGAGTTGTATTAAGTTGCATAGTTACCTGTGCTAACGATGTCATTTGGTAATTTATTTCCACAGAATCTGAAAACATACAAAATAAGACATTTGAGATTGTACATTAAACATGCAAGATTCACTAGCAAATATTTAACTTTGAAACTGAGCAGTGGATTGAAGTCTGCAAAGTGAGAGACACATTTTGACCTGAACCATATTTACCAGTGCAACCTGAGGGCTATTTTGGGAAACAACAGGAAATCCTGTTTATGAACCATGGGATCCTGAAACTTGCCTTTCCTGCATAGACCTGGAGCAAGTACATGCATGAGCGGCTCTCCCTTTGTATTGTTTTGAAAGTATACTTCAAAACAAATTATAGAAGAGTATGCCTCTTGGCACCTAGTGCCATTCCATGAGTAAATCATTTTTGATGCTGTTACAGGTAGGAAATATATCTCTTTTTCGATGTGTGATTGCCGGATGTTCACGCAAAAAATTCCAATAAAGAAAAGTGAGCATCTGTTACACTAGATATAGACTATGAAGGACTAAGAGCAAAGGATGGCTACACGATATTCATGACTCAGACATAAGTAAACATTTCAAGTGCTGAATTTTCAAGAAGTCAGGGAGACAAAGTATAAAAATGGTGACTAGACCCCCTTTCCACAATCCCAACCTCATTCCCTTGGTTTTCAATTTTCAGGAATGCTATTTAAGGTCTGGTTCATGTTATGAACTTGCATTTCTGATGGCTCCACTGCAGGGATAGGCATCTCCTTCTCTTCCATAATTTCCATGGTGTCAGGATAACTTTTCAAAGTGTTATGGTTTGCATCGCCCCCAAGTTGTCCTGAACCACATTCTATATGAGAGTAGCTCAGCTTCATTATGCATTCTTAGCTGAAAGCTCAAACATCCATCAGAATACTAAAACATCTGAGTCCCAGGGAACACATTGTTTAAATAATAGCTCTGGTTCTTTGATCTCGTCTGCCAATTGCACAATGCTTAGTTACACAAGATAAAGAGGTTTCAAGCACTTATCTTTTCAGCTATTGATACTTTACAAGATTTAGATGATTGACACTTTTGTTGGGCTGTAGTATGTGGTACAAGCATTGCTCCCTTCCCCAATCAGCATTCAGCAACTTGCTGTTTACATAGTCTCCCAGCCTATTGACTTTTCAGAACAGGCTACCAAGATGTTTGAGCCTTGCTTGATTCATATAAAAGAAGGGGAGCCAATTCATTTTTGCGGCCATTGGAGAGTTGAAGATGGGTGCTGCACACAGGTGGGAAGCTAATATTTTTTAGATGTTCTATTCACTCAACAAAGTGCCCTAGGCAAGACCAGAACATTGAACTAAGCTTTCATGACAAAGAAATACGTAGGGAAAGTAGATACATTACAATACAGAAACATGTTTCACCACACTAGTCCTTGGCAGTGTTATCTTGGCAAGTGTGAGGTGGTCCACTTTGGCAAGTGTTGGCAAGTGTGAGGTGGTCCACTTTGGTAGGAAGAATGGTAGGAAGGACTATTACTTACGTGGAGAAAAACTGCAGCAGGCGACGGTGCAGAGGGACCTCGGGGTCCTTGTGCATGAGTCGCAAAAACCCAGCCTGCAGGTGCAGCAGGTGGTCAGGAAGGCGAATGGGATGCTGGCCTTCATAGCGAGGGGGATTGAATATAAAAGTAGGGAGGTCTTGCTGCAGCTGTATAGGGCATTGGTGAGGCCGCAGCTGGAGTACTGTGTGCAGTTTTGGGCGCCGCACCTGCGCAAGGATATTTTGGCCTTGGAGGGAGTGCAGAGGAGGTTTACTAGGCTGATACCGGAGTTGAGGGGGTTGAGCTATGAGGAGAGGCTGAATAAACTAGGCTTGTACTCGTTAGAGTTTAGAAGAATGAGGGGAGATCTCATTGAGACGTATAAGATGATGAATGGGATGGATAGGATAGAGGTGGAGAGACTCTTCCCGCTCAAAAAAGACAGTAGGACTAGGGGGCACAGCCTCAAGATAAAGGGGGGGCGGTTTAGAACGGAGTTGAGGAGGAACTTCTTCACTCAAAGGGTGGTGAATATCTGGAATTCTCTGCCCGTTGAAGTGGTGGAGGCTGCCTCGCTAAATATTTTTAAGAAGCGGGTTGATGGGTTTTTGATAAGAGAGGGGATTAAGGGTTATGGGGAGAGGGCGGGAAAGTGGAACTGAGCCACGACAGATCAGCCATGATCTTATTGAATGGCGGGGCAGGCTCGAAGGGCCAGATGGCCTACTCCTGCTCCTATTTCTTATGTTCTTATCTTCCATACAACAGTAATTCTAATTTCACGGTGATCCCATATCCGTTTATTCTTTCTTTCAATGACCCATCTAGCGTATTTTGAAGTGCTGACGTGGTCTATATTCAAAGCACCAACTCTGGTGGTGCATTCCATAAACAGCAATCTTCTATATAAAGAAAACAGATCAGCCATAATATTATTGAATGGCAAAGCAGGCTTGGTGGGCAGTGGCCTACTCCTGCTCTTAATTTGTGTGATGTGTATAAAAACTAACCACACTTTGCCCTTGGACTGTTCAAAACAGGTACTGATGAATTGGCTGCCCGTTTTACACCTAATTTTGTATGAAGAAATATGGAAGAATTACCATATAAATTTTGCAGTTGATAAATAAGAAAACTAAATGACAATTTCATTTTGTGAGAAAATATGGTTGAGACGTCAGTTAAATCCAAAGTATTAAAAACCAGATTAATCGGACACAATAATAAAAAAACAAATGGAAAATAATTACTGAAGGATCTTAATAACAAAAGATACTTCATAGCTGATAAACCTGTGCTAACGTAAGACTACTTATTACAACAATAAAATTATTCAATATTTGATACCATATGTTCTATGACATCGCTTACATGAATGGACTATCTTCAAATTTATCTGTTCTTGTAGTTCTGGGATCTGATTGCCTACCATCACATGCTTCACAGAAACCAATCAAAAAAGCCAAGAAGAAATACAAATAGGCACAAAATACTTGGTGAGTTTTATTTTCAGCATCACAGTGTGTGAGGTAAATATTTTCATGTACAAAAACAAAATCAACAATGCACTTTTGTAACATTGTGGTTGATAAAATATTTTATTACATCATAACTTATTTATTAGTGTCACAAGTAGGCCGACATCAACACTGCAAAGAAGTTACTGTGAAAATTCCCCCAGTCACCACTCTCCGGCTCCTGTTCAGGTACACTGAGGGAGAATTTAGCATGACCGATGCACCTAACCAATTCTTCTTTCAGATTGTGGGAGGAAACAAGAGCACCCGAAGGCAGCCCATGCAGACACGGGAAGAACATGCAGACTCTGCACAGAGAGTGACCCAAGTTGGGAATCTAAGCTGGGTCCCTGGATTGTGAGGCAGCAGTGCTAATCACTGTGCTGCCCACACATAGCTTCACTTGGTTAAAAACAAGACTATAGGATATAAGTGTTTTGACTTGAGTCAGAACAGGTAATATCTTTTATGTGGATACAATCCCAATTGGCCAGAATAAGTGAGGCAGGAGCAAAACATTATCTGAAATTGAAGACTGTTGAATTCTTGCTTGTTTTCCAATTTCAATTAATCACCTCCAATATGTTTGATACTAAAACAATCGCATGTACATTGGGTTCTGACACTTCAAAAGTTGTCATTTAAAGTAACATTTATTTCCCAACAATTTCCTTGTAATTAGATATTTAATTGATGGTGATTTCATTATTTAATCACTGGATGCAAAAGGACAAATGTAATTTTTCACATAGTAATCAATTAAAATATCATATTTAAGTGTCATCCTCATCTATTCTATGAATTTTACATTAGTATTAAAAATAAGTGCATGACCATAGTCTTTTACAGGGAATGGGCCAACCATTTATTGAATTCCTAGACGTTTCAATGTGTCTCTGGCATGAAAATTGGATTTTGAAACCAATTCTGAATTTTAGCCAATTGTGAACAGAGATGATGGGTGGAATCTTCTCAGTGCACACCGGCATATAGCTTTCCAGTTACACAGCCATGTTTTCTTTTCAGATAATTCAGCACTCTGTGCAAAAGAAATCTGGGGTGTTGTTTCTACCATCGCTCTGGTGGGGTGGGTCTACTAGAGTTGGTAACCCCAGCTCCACAAAGATCTGGGTGCCGTCTTTAAAGGGCACCCCAAAGGGTACCCTGATCTGTCAGGTAAATAAACTCCCTCACTCACTCCACAGGTGGGGATGATCCCCCCCCGCCCTCCATGAGCATTGGGGGTGAACCTCCATCTACAAAACACAAGCATTGGGATGCTTCCGTCCTACGGATGAATCAAGACCTCCCACAAGAATTACACACTCCACACATGCATCAGGGGGCCTCCCAGTGCACAAGCATCGGGGTGAGCCACGTGACCACCACACATGAGGGAAACCTCTCCCCACTGGGGCACCCCAGAGGGCCCATCCTGGCACTGCTAGGTTGCCACTGCCAAGGGCTGTGTTAGGGGACCATTGAGGCGTGTCTCTCTCCCTCCCAGGGACTACACTTAGCTTTGCACCCAAGTGGGTACCCCTTGACCACTTCAAGTTTTTCAACAGGTGTTGTGAACTTGCTGGCAGTCACGTCAGTGAGATTTCAGTAGAGGGGAACATATTGTGGGGAAGCCAAAAAACAAGATGTAAATTTATTAAAATGTTTTGAAATGAGGTGGGGGGGGTGGTGAGGGGAAACCTTATAATGTCATGGGCGAAGGGCAGGGAAAATCGGGAAACGCGATCCTATGGAAGAGAATCTAGTTTCCCGACTCTTGCAGCATTTTGGGCTTGCATCACTAATTACGCAAATGGCTAATGCTGGCTCAAAATCTCTCCCAATAGGGTGCAAATCTGAAATCTATGTGATACTCACCTGATGAAGGGGCAGTGCTCCGAGAGCCCATGCTACCAAATAAACCTGTTGGACTTTAACCTGGTGCTGTGCGACTTCTTACAATGTGAAATTGGTGTTTGCTCCAAATTACTGTATTACCATAACATAGGTCTATCAGATCATTATTTCTCTGTACCAATAAACACTTACCTGCCAACAAAGCCGAGCATGTCATCATAGCTGTCGTACACGTCTAGGTAGTCAGACAAGCAGGATGGGTCATCTTCTACATCAAATTCCAGAAACCGTAAATGGATGCGATGCTTGTACTTCAGTCGAATGTGCCAGTAACAGATCTGTTGATGCTCGTACTCATCTGGGTAATTTGGGGACTTGATAATCCGCTCAGGATCTGTTAGAACACCACCGCATTGTTTGGCTGAGGAGCAGAAAATATATATACTTTGTAATAAACTTGTGAAAAAGCTTATCCATGCTAGTTATACATGGGGGTGGCAGGGGTGTGGGGAAGAAAAAACAGGGACAAAATTCTGTCTTTATTTCATCACGTTGAGATGTCTATCTAAATTACAAGTTTCGCTGTAGAGCGGTATTTATTACGTTAAACCGTGCCCTTTATTATTGAGAGTTTACAGTTGTCTCACTGGGTGGGATTTTCTGGCAATGCCACCACCATTGGGATCGTCCGAAGGTCAATGGGAAAATCCTGGCCTACTGAAGTTGTGTTTCTAGTTGAGTGGAAGCGCTTTGTTGTTTTGACCTATCCCTAATAATTTTTATACCTTAAGGAAGGAACAAAGAACAAAGGAAATTGCAGCACTGGAACAGGCACTTCGGCCCTCCAAGCCTGCACTGACAATGCTGCCTAACTTAACTAATACCTCCTAAGCTTCTGGCGACCATATCCCACTATTCCCATCTCATTCATGTACTTGTTAAGACGCCCTTTAAAAGTCACTATCGTATCCGCTTCCACTACCTGCCCAGCAATGAGTTCCTGGCACCCATCACTCTGTGTAAAAAATCTGCCTCAAATATCTCTTTTAAAATTTGCCCCTCACACCATAAACCTATGCCCTCTAGTAATTGATTCTTCCACCCTGGGAAAAAGCTTCTGACTATCAACAAAGCTCAATCTGACACTGGCTGTTGAATTCAGAATGGACATGTCACTTCATAGCATTGTATCTACTGGATTAACCTCAACATTCACTTTAAATATAATTATTGCAACTAAATAACTGTTAAAATTGAGAAAATGAAAGATGTATTGAACAAACCATGTGGATTGTAGCAGTAAGCATCCCATAGTTCTGATTTATTGACTCGATATCCGTAATCAATGACACCAGTTTTTCCATGTCCACAGTTGGGTCCAGGTTTTACGATTGGATACCCAACCTTTCCTCCATCAAGCCACCCAGCTGCGCATACATGAAATCCTGCAAAATAAGAAATAGCAGAGTTAATCTAATTGATGTGGAATACTCGAAAATCTATTTAAAGCAGATGTCCTGAAGGTGTCCTGCCACACACGTTGATTATTTCCAGCATTTTCCATTTTTATTTAGGATTCATTATAGTTTTTGAATAAGTACAGAGATAGGGAAAGGAAGAACCAAACCAAACCGACTGCAATGGCTCAAGAAGGCCACCTTCTGAAGGGCAACCAGGAATAGGCAATAATTGCTAGCCTAGTCAGCAACACCTACATCCCATAATTCTTTTTAAAAGGATGGGATTTTCCATACAACCCGCCATGTGTTTCATGGCAATGGAAGTAGTCCAACATTGGCCAGCAGTGGAATCTTCTGGTCCCGCTGTTGTCAATAGGTTTTCCCTTTGAATGTACCCCTTGTCATCTGGAAATCTGTAGTGGGGGTGCGGCATCGGCCAAGAAACATGATCCCACTTCTGTGAATGGCTAGAAAGATTGTGAGGAAGGCAGCGGTGATTAAATGACAAAAGAAATGATAGTGCCAGGCAAAAGGGTGTGCTAAAGGAGCAAAGAAATGGAAGTTACATCTAGAGAAGCTGTAAATGACAACAACAGACTTTTTGCGAGCAGCCTTTGACAGAAAGATTATGAACTGTGGTCATGATCCCCAATTGTTGAAATCAGTGTTGAATCTGAAATGCTATAAGGTGCCTCATTGAAAGATAAGGTACTACTCTGAGCTTCACTGGAACAGAGTAGGAAACTGTGGACAGAGAGGAATGAGCAGGAGAACTACATGAAAAGCAACTGAAAGCTCAATTCACGCTTGTGGACTGAACGGCAATGTTCTGCAAAGCAGTCACACAATCTCCAATGTGGAGCAGACCACACTGTGAGCAGTGTGCATAGTGTACTAAATTGAAGCATGGTGTACTAAATTGAATAAAAATGAGGACCATTGCTTTTTATGATGCGCTTTAATGAGTTGGACTTGGGGGCGGCCGGGGTATAATTTCAAAAGTTGGAGAGAGCACGAAATTTGCAAGTATAGTAAACAGACAGAGCTAGTAACAGACCTCAAAATGTCGGTGAAATTGGCGGACATCTGGCAGGTGAAATTCAATATTGCTAAATAATATATTTGAGCAGAAAGAGGGGTGATGATACAGCTAGATGGTACAATTGTGAAGGCATGAAGGAGCAGAGAGACCTGGGATATTTTTGGACAAATTTTTGAAGATGGCAGTACATGTTAACAAAGTAGTTAATAAAGTATATGGGACCCTGGGCTTTATAACAGGAATAAACTACAGGAAGTTAAGCTAAACCTAGATAAAAAGTAGTTCAGCCCCAACCGGAAGACTGTGTCCAATTCTGGGCACCATACTTCAGGGAAGACATTAGGATTTTGGAAAGGGTTCGGAAGAGATTTACTAGAATGGTTCAGGGATGAGGGATTACAGTTATGCGAAAGATGGCAAAAGCTGATGTTGTCTTCAAAGAGCAGAGAAGGTTAGGAACAAATGCTGGAACTCCATGGTGAAAGGTCATTGATCTGAAATGTTAACCCGTTTTATCTCTCCACAGATGCTGCTTGATCTGCTGAGTGTTTCCAGCAGTTTGTTTTTATGTCAGACAAGCTGGGCTATCCATCCTATGTCTCAAAAATAATTGAATGAAAGTTTAAAAAAATGTTTTAAAAATTTAAGATAAAGAAAACATTTTTATAATGTAATAAACTAAGATATTAACATGAATATTCAGTTAATTTCATTCAACAGTTCACATTCAATGCTACCTTCTTCCATACAAATAATTTTAATTAACAATTTTCATTCCACAAATACAAAATACAGATTGCTAAATTCACACAAAATAATTAGCTGCCAAAACATTATTTGACAAGAAATATTTATTTTCACAATGAATTTACTTTCATTCACTTGGCATGACCCTAGTTTAATTTGATTTGCAATTTTTACTGTATAGTTTCTCTGAATCATTCTCCATATCCTCAGTGCATTTGCAAAAATCCTCAAAATTAAAATCTGAATCAATATTTGTTAATATTCTCAATTTTTCAATATCACATCAGTGGTATTGCTTTCTACATTGTTCGGGGTCACTGTCTGTATTTTCAGTGTTTGTTGAAACATTAAATATTTCATGATAGATTATGTTCGAAGTTCTTGAGCCAAAACAAAGATATTTCTTGGCAATCGTGCTTAGCTGTTATATTTCCTGATATTTTCTCAAGTAGCGTTTTGATTTTGTTGTTGTTCCCATAAGAAGAACATTTGGTGAGTCAGGAGGTTCTCGTAACTTTGGCAATCTCACTTTACAATTTGCACAATACTTACCTCTTCCTCCCCACTTTTCTATCCCACAACATGCATACATGTCTTAACTACTGTTAATATATTATATCCTGGATCATACTCATTATGATGAGGATCAAGGATGAATGCCTCTTTAAAGAATTTTGGTCTTTTACTTGCAGCACTAATCCTTCTTCAATTCTGTTGCACTCTGTCAACTTTTTGCCCTCTTTCTCTAGCCTGTTTATCTTCCCTTTCTCTAATTGCTGCCTGTCACTTTCTGTCAAATATTTTGCCTTTTTGCTCTAGCCTTTTTGTGTTCCCTGGCTCTGTGTGCCACGTGTTTCTTTCCCCCAAGTAGCGTCTCAGAACTTAACTGATATCAGAAATAAAAGCAAATGATATATAAAAGAAAGTCAGGGATTTATGATGTAAATTTGTTACATTCTTTTTTGGAATGTATGGTTATGATTGGTTAAAACAGCCATGTTACAATGCCCACAGGGAAATAGCATAGGCAGGGATAGAAGGCCATAGTACCCTCCCATCCACCCCATGGAGGTGGTTAGGCTCCTTGACAACATGTTCCTCTGTTCAAGGTATCATCCAACCAAGTTTAATTGAGATTGGCCCAAAGACCTCAGAGCAGTTTGCCAACCTACAAAAAGACAGAGGGCAGAATTAGTCTTTTCCGTGGCGTGCTTTTGCAGCAGTGGGAGGCAGTGAGTATTTTGCTGGCAACGGAATCTTATGGTCCCATTATTGTCAATGGGGTTTCCTGTTGAACACACCCCTGGCCACCGGGAAGCCCGCAGGAGGGGTGCACCATCAACGGGACTGTAAGATTCCACCAGTGTGAACAACAGCAAGATTTCAGTGAGAGAAACTGACATTTTGCTTTATATGTAAATGTCCAGCATCCATAGTATTTTGCTTTTGCATTAAAGTTAAAAGCAGACATGATAGACATGTCATGACTGCTTTTGATAGAAAAAATAAGGAGGAATGTTTCCAGTGACTGAAGGGTCAATAACTAATGGGAACAGATTTAAAGTGAGGTGAAAAGCCTTGATACAAGAGTGGTTAGGATTTGGAACGCATCACCTTTTTTACTGTATGATTTCTAAGAATCATTCTCCACATCCTCTGTGTCATTCTCAAAACCCTCAAGATCAAAATCTGCATCAATATTTGTTAATACTCACAATGTTTCAACACCAATGTGAAACACAACATCTGTGGTATTGCTCTCTACATTGTTCAGGGTCACTGACTGCCTTTTCAGTATTTGTTGAAATCTTAAATATTTCATGATAGGCTGCTTTAGAAGTTCTTGAGCCAAAACTTAAAATCATTTGTTCCTAGGATATGAACATTGCTGGCAAGGCCAGCATTTCCTCAGCAAGATCCTAAATGTACAAAGTAGACATATTCTGTCCAAAAATCAGAGTGGTGTTGCCAAATCTAGTCCCCCGTGGTTATCTGGAAGAATAGAGGGGAAGGTCAAACAGAAAATAAAATGTACGATAGGTGGCACAAAGAACTAAGGATTGCAGATACCCTAGGTGAATATAAGAAGTGCAGGGATGAAGTAAAAATAGAAATTAGGAAATCAAAGAGAGGGCATGAGAAAAGATGAGCAAGGAACATTAAAGAAAACTGTAACAAGTCTTTAGAGACGGCAGTCCCTTCACCAAAATCCCTTTATTTACTTTTACAACAGCAGTACACAGAGTGCTATCAGTCAGCAGTCTACTTTCAGGAGTGCCAGAGGAACTGATATTCTCAGTTAAATACAAGGAAAAAGACTCCCTGATTGGCCAATTACTTGACTCCTTAATTAGGGAGTTCATATTCCAATAGCCAACCTCAATGGCCCGATTGAAATCATTACAAAAACCCAAAGATGTTTTACCAATATATTAATGGTAAAAGGCTAGTTAGGGAAAAAGTGGGACCTTTCAAAGATAAAGAAGGGAACTTGTGTGTAGACGCAGAGGTTGTGGGAAGGGTTTTAAATGGATATTTTATCTCCGTGCTCACAAAGAAAAGGGAAGATGAAGGTTTTGTAGTTGGGATACTGTGAGATGTTCTTATGTTCTTATTGATAAGTCACCAGGGCCAGATGGAGTGTTTCCGAGGCTGGTGAAAGAGGTCAGGGAGGAGATAGCAGATGCTCTGAGAATAATTTTCCAATCCTCACTAGATACAGGGGAGCCACTGGAGGAATGTAAAAGCAGTTCCTTGTTTAAAAAGGGATCTAAGGAGATGCCAAACAATTGTAGGCCAGTTAGTCATACATTGGCAGTAGGCAAATTAGTTGAATCAATCCTGAGAGAAAGGATTAACTGTCACATAAAAAGGAATAGACTTGTCAGGAATGGTCAGTGAGGATTTGTCAAAAGAAGGTTCTTGCCTCATATGCTTGATTGGTCTCATTCACAAAGTGACAAGAAGGGTTGTTGAAAGTAGTGCCATGAATACACGTGTACACGGATTTTAACAAGGCATTTGACAAGGTCCCACAAGGCAGATTGGTCAAAAAACTAAAAGCTTGTGGGATACAGGGTAATATGGCAAACTGGGTCAATGGTTGACTTAGTAACAGGAGACAAATGGTCAATGGATACCCTTACAAATGGAAAGTTGTTTCAAGTGGCATTCCACAGGGCTTAGTGTTGGGACCCTTGCTGTTGGGTTATAGATTCATGATTTGGACGTGAACATGGGGGGCATGATTGGAAAATTTGCAGACAGAAAAAGATTGGCCAAGTAGTGGATGGTGTAGGGGATAGCTATAATCTACAAAACGATATCAATGGGTTGGTGGAGTGGGCTGTAAAGTGGCAGATGGATTTTAACGTAGAGAAGTATGAGGTAATATATTTAGGGAGGTCAGATAGTTATAGGAATACACAATAAATGGGAATATACTAAGAAAGGTAGATGAAGTGAGAGATCTTAGCATATAAGTACACAGGTCCCGAAAGACAGCAGTTCAAGTAGACAAGGTTGTAAGGAAAGCATATGGAATGCTCTGTCATTGGCAGAGGAATAGAATATAAAAGTAAGGATATAAAGTTGGGATTGTGTATAAAACACTGATGAGGCTACAACTGGAGTATTGTGTGCAGTTCTGGTGAGACATTACAGGAAGGACATAATTGCTCTGGAGAAAGTGCTGAGGAGGTTTACAAGAATGTTGCCAGGACTAGAGAAGTGTTGCTATGAGAAAAGATTGGATAAATTGTGTTTATTTTCCTTGGAACAAAGAAGGCTGAGGGGTGAGTTAATAGAGGAGTACATAATTATAAGGGGAAGAGATAGAGTGGACTAAATTGTTTCCCTTGGTGGAGAATTCTAAAACCAGGGGACATTGATTCAAGATAAGGGGCAGTAGGTACAGAGTGGGCATGAGGAAGAACTTGTTTTACGCAAAGGGTGGTGGACCCTAAACTCTTACAAAAGGTAATTGGATCTGTACCTTAAGTGCTGTAAGCTATAGAGCTATGGGCCAGGTGCAGGAAAATGGGATTAGAAAGAGCAGCTGGGTGTCCATGGGCTGACGTGGACAAGATGGGTCAAATGCCCTCCTTCTGTGCGGTAACTCTTCTATGGTTCTTGCGTATCCTTATTTGTCCAGAGAAGGTGGAGTGTGAGTTGTCTTCTTATACTGTTTCAGTCTCTGTGATTTAGGTACTTTCAGAGTGCTGTTATGAAGAGGTTCTGCTTTCTTGACCCAGTCACAGTTAAGGGATGGTGATATAGGGCTGGAATCTCCAACGTCATTAGCAGCTGGGATTCTCTGGTCCCGTTGCAGTGAATGGAGTTTTGGCTGTGTGCCAAATTCTCTGTTCCCACTGGCAGCGGTGTTGGGACATGAACGACTGGAGAATTCTGCCCATAGTTTCTAGTCAGGATCATATGTTGTGTAGGGGAAGATTATAAGTGATGGTGTTTCCATTCTTCAAACTGGTAGACCTGCTGGTAAGTGAGCCTTGGCAAGTTGTTGTAGTGAACCTATTTAGAATCATTGAATTATGGAATCCCTATAGTGCAGAAGGAGGCCAATCGATCCATTGAGCTTGCACTGACCACAATCCCACCCAGGCCCCATCCCCGTAGCCCCACACATATTTACCCTGCTAATCCCCTGATACTAGGGTCAATTTAGCATAGCCAATCCGCTTATATTGCACATCTTTGGACTGTGGGAGGAAACCAGAGCACCCAAAGGAAACCCACGCAGATACGGCGAGAATGTGCAAACTCCACACAGATATTGACCCAAGCTGGGATTGAACCTGGGTTCCTAGCACTGTGAGGCAGCAGTAATAACTACTGTGCCACCGTGCTGCCCCATGATGATACACATTGTTGTAGATGGTACACACTGCTGCGACTGTGTGCCAGTGATGACTGAGTGAATGTTTAAGTTGTTGGATGGAGTGTCAGCCAGAAGGGTTGCTTTGACGTGGATGGCTTCAAGCTTCTGGAGTTTTATTGGACCATCCAGGTAAGTGGAGGGCATTCCTCCGTATTCTTGACTTACACCTAATAGATGGTGGTCAGTGCTTGGACAAATAGGCAGTCAGTTACTCAGTGCCGAACACCCAGCCTCTGACTTGCTCTTGTAGCCATGGTTGTTCAGCTGGTCAGTGGGAATCCGCAGGTTGTTGATACTGGGCAATTTAGGAATGGTAATACCTTGAATGACAAGTGAAGATGGTTGGATTCTCTCATTTGAGATGATAGAACAAAGAACAACACAGCACGGGAAACAGGCCCTTCGGCCCAACGAGCCCACGCCGCCATCTTAACAATGTTTTTTTCCCACTCCACCCTTGACCCATGTCTATGCTTATGGTACCCCCATTGGAAACCAGATTCAGGGGAGAATAATTTAAGGATAATTTGTTACACCAATCAGCCTAAGAGCACATCTTTGGGATGTGGGAGGAAACCGGAGCACCCAGTCATCTGAGACATGGTGACACGTACATTTTATTTTTATTTTGCTGGACATGGTGGGTACTGCAACTGTTTCCCCACAAGGATAATCTAGAACTAGGGGGCACAGATTTATGACAAAGAGGAAATTCTTCTCTGATGGTCACTTGGAATACTTTTCTCGAGAGCAGTGGGAGATTGAGTCATTGAATATATTTAGCATTGTGAATCAAAATCTGTCTGGCTCAAAGGAGTCAAGGGTTATAGGGGGTGGGGGGGGGGGGAGGAAAATAGGTAAGAGTGTTCATGGGCTAATGATGGTTACAGATTCAATATTACCAATGAAAAGAAAATCAGATAAGTTCTCGAAGGAGAAAAAAATCCAAGGACATGAGGAAGGAAGTAGGAAGTTGGACCAAGATCAAGGCCAAATACTGTGGATGCTGGAATCTGAAACAAAAACAGAAAATGCTGGAGAAACTCAGCAGGTCTGACAGCATCTGTGGAGAGAGAATTAGGGCCAGCATTTCGAGTCTGGGTGACTCTGGAGATCTGAACAAAGGGTCAGCCAGCCTCGAAATGTTGACTCTATTCTATCTCCATGGATGCTGTCAGACCTGCTGAGTTTCTCCAGCATTTTCTGTTTCTATGTGAGCGAGTGGGACTAATTGGATTCTACAGTAATTGAGACTCTACAATGTTAGCCGTCAATGTCAACTTGGTTATCATTCATAAACTCTGTAGCGCTTCAGCAATCAATGTCAAAAATATCCATCAATTTTCATTCTTACTCTGTTTCCCATGTTTTAAAGGAAAGTCTCTGATAATCTAACCTCTGGGAGTAGGATGCTTGTTTTTGACGGAATCATGATGGGAAATTGGAAGATGGAATTATTCCATTGCAATGAGAAAGGGATCAACCACAAACCATTCTTTATAAAACACTTTTTTAAAAATAAAATGCAACTTTGCTCACATCAGTTAATAGAAGGCTTTAATAAAATCAGATTAACTTTTTCAGGAGGGTTCAACTTTAAACTTTGAGAAAAGTGATACCATAGTAATTAAAGATGACAGGAAGTCAACAGAATTAATTCCTGAGAATTACCAAGAATTGCTTGTTCCCCCAGGGAGAAATTCAGTAAGTGTAATCTGATTTTGTAATTTTGACTCATAAGAGCATAAAACTAAGAACTAGGAGTTGGAGTAGACCATCTGGCCCCTCGAGCCTGCTGCGCCATTCAGTAAGATCATGGTGACCTTTTCGTGGGCTCAGCTCCACTTACCCAACCGCTCACCATAACCCTTAATTTCTTTATTGTTCAAGAATGTATCCTTGCCTTAAAAACATTCAATGATGTAGCCTCAGCTGCTTCACTGAGCAGGGAATTCCACAGATTCGCAACCCTTTGAGTGAAGAAGTTTCTCCTTAGCTCAGTCCTAAAACTGCTTTCCCTTATTTTGAGGCTATGCCCTTTAGTTCTAGTTTCACCTGCCACTGGAAACAACCTCTTTACTTCTACCTTATTTACCCCTAAACAATCTTATATGTTTCTATAAGATCTTCCTTCACTCTTCTGAATTCCAGTGAGTGTAGTTCCAATCTACTGTTTCTCCTCTTAAGCCAACCCCCTCAACTCCAGAATCAACCTAGTGAATCTCCTCTGCATCCCCTCCAGTGTCAGTAAATCCTTTCTCAAGTATACTTCTCAGTGTACTGTGTCCTCTGTGTACAGCCAGTGATATTTATGATAAGTTGAAAAAGTTAGGGAAAATGTTTGTGTTAAATTTATTACTTCAACATCCTCAAAAACATGAAGCAAGTATAAGTTTTGCAGCTTTATGCAAAACCATTCTTTAATCCCATTTGGAGCATTGTGCATTTCTGGCCACTCGAGGTTATCAAGAATGTCATTGCTTTCAACAGTCAACAGCAAAGGTGGTCTTTCAAGAAGGTAGCATGGGTACGGTTAATCAAACGGCCTCCATTTGTATGTACAATTCGATGTGCTGTACGATTGTATAACAAAATTTACCTAGGGTTAGAGATGGCACAGAAACAGGTCATCCAACCCAACTAGTCCATGCTGGTGTTTATGCTCCAACCAAGCCTCCTCCCATCTTCTCTCGTCTAAATCTACATTGTAATCATCTATTCCCTTCTGCTTCAAATGCTTGTCTAGCTTCCCCTAAATTCCATTCATTCTATTCATATCAACCATTACCTGTGGTTACAAGTTCCACATTCTCACTACTCTTTGAGTAAAGAGGTTTCTAATGCATTCCCCATTGGATTTCTTGCTGACTGTCTTATATTTTTGGCCTCCAGACATATTCTTCCTCTGAAGAGGAAATATTCCAGGCTAGACTTTCATCAATGGCTTGAAAATCACTAACTGGACTATTTCCTGATATCACCTTCCTGAGTTCTGAATGAAGGCACACACTCACACATGTTATATCAACCCTGGTACTCGGGACAGGCCCGCATAAGATTACTGCCTTCTAATGTGGGCCTTAAATGGGTGCAAACCAAAGCTGGCAGGTTAGCATGGCACCTCCATTCATTAGGACGTTGATCTGGTTTTGATTTGATTTGATTTATTATTATCACGTGTATTAGTATACAGTGAAACGTATACAAAACAAAGTGCACCATTCATAGAGAAGGAAAGGAGAGAGTGCAGAATGTAGTGTTACAGTCATAGCTAGGATGTAGAGAAAGAACTTAATGCGAGGTAGGTCCGTTCAAAAGTCTGATGGCAACAGGGAAGAAGCTGTTCTTGAGTTAGTTGGTACATATTCTCAGACTTTTGAGTCTTTTTCTCCATGGAAGAAGGTGGACGAGAATGTGCCTGCAGTGTGTGGGGTCTTTAATCATGCTGGCTGCTTTTCTGAGGCAGCGGGAAGTGTAAACAGTGTCAATAGGTGGGAGGCTGGTTTAAGTGATGGACTGGGCTTCGTTCACAACCCTTTGTAGTTTCTTGCGATCTTAGACAGAGCAGGAACCATACCAAGCTGTGATACAGCCAGAAAGAATGCTTTCGATGGTACATCTGTAAAAGTTGGTGACAGTCATAGTGGACAGAGTTTAGAGATGAGTTTCATAGGAATAATGGTGTTGAAGGTTGAGCTGTAGTTGATAAGAAGGAGTCTGACATAGTTGTCTTTGTAATCTAGGTGTTCCAGGGTTGAGTGCAGGGCTAGGAAGATAACATCGGCTGTGGACCTGTTGCCGCAGTAGGCGAACTATAGTGGATCTAGGCAATCCAGGAGGTGAGAATTGATTCCTGCCATGACGAACACTTCAAAGTATTTCATAATGATGGATGTAGAACCATCGGACGATAGTCATTAAGGCGCAATGCTTGGCTTTTCTTTGGCACCGACCTCTTGAAGCAGATAGGGATCTCAGATTGTTGTTATGGGAGTTTGAAGATGTCTATGAATATCCACACCAGCAAATCCATTTAGGATCTGAGTGCTCACTTGGGTACCATCCAGGCACTCCATCCAGGCCAGTCACTTTCTGTGGGTTGACCTTCAAGAAGGCTACTCTGGCATCTGCAATGGTAACCTCAGATATAATTTCATCTGGGGCTGTTAGGCTCCCCAGTCACCACCCCTCATCCAACTCTCTCACCCATGATCTCAGTATGCCTCTTCATGTATCCCATGCCCCTTCGTGCCCCTAATTTCCTCCTCAAAGTCCACTCACTCCTGAGCAGAATTCAGAAGCCCTGTTATCCTCTTGATTTTTTGAAATGCTTGTGAAATTTAAACAAATCCATTCAATAAAATCACTCCTCTTAAAAGTTAATAAAACTATCATTAAACACAAAGCCATTGAAACCTCCCTTGAAGAACATTTTCCTCAGTTGCTCATTAATCTGTCAAAATAAACAACAATATTTCAAAAGCTGTTTCATTTATAATGAGATTCCAACTAAATGAACAAATCCTTCTGAGCTCAATAAACAGAGTCCCAAAAACCATATATTTCAAAGGCTCAACAGATGGATTTCAATCAAAGAAATCTGACTTTTGTGCAACTATTGCAATGATTCAGTAATGTTTGATTTTGTAAAAATAAAAGCACTACAGTTTCTCAATACTGTTGAATACTGAAGAGTACTGTATCCACTTTATTGAACAGCATTGTGTAAATGTTCACAAACTTTAGAGCACTTTGTCCACTGGAGCTCAGCATTAGGATGACAAAATCCATCTCTTTGGGTGGGATTTTCTAGCTGTGCCCGTCCCAAGGCCAGAAATTCCTGCCTGAAGTCAACAGGCCTTTGCATTGTCCAATTCCCCCGGTGGGCAGGACGGGTAAATTCTGCTCCCTGTCTGTAGCCACTCAATCAAACCTTTCCAGAATTATGTCAACCATCAGCCTTTTTTCAAGGGAAAAGAAACAGTGCATGTCAATCTTTCCTAATATGTATACCTGTGCATTTCTGGTATAATTCTTATGAATCTTTTCTGCACCCTCTCCAGTGCCTCTGTATCCAATTCATAATATGCCAAGCAGAACTGCACACAGTATCCTAAGTGTGATCTCACCAAAGCTTGATAAAGATTTAGCATACTTCCCTACTTTTCAATCCTATTCCTTTAGAAAAGAATCCAAGTGTGTTTTTATTATAGCCTTGCAATCTTTAATGGTTGATTGTATTTGTACTCCAAAATCCTTTATTCTTGTATCCCTATTACTACCCACGTCTTTTCCAGTGTAGGAAAGAAAAGGAATCAACTCTTGCACACTAGGTTGTACTGGGACACTGGGATGGTGTGGTGGCACAGTGGTTAGCACTGCTGCCTCACAGCCCTGGGAGCCTGGGTTTGATTCCCGGTTTGGGTCACTGTCTGTGTGGAATCTGTGCGTTCTCCCTGTGTCAGCGTGGGTTTCCTCCAGATGTTTTGGTTTCCTCCCACAGTCCAAAAGATGTGTGGGTTAGGTGGATTGGCCATGCCAAATTGTCCCTTAGTGTCAGGGGACTAGTGAGGGTAAATGCATGGGGTTGTGGAGATAGGGCCTGGGTGGGATGTGGTCGGTGCAGACATGATGGGCCATTCAGCCGCCTTCTGCACTGCAGAATTCTATGATTCTATACTACTTCATGGGATGTCATTCCCTTTGTTCCTAAAGATGTACAGGTCAAGAATTTGTCTGTTCAGACGCATGAGAACCCAGGCCAAAAACATGGAATCTTGAGTAGATGTCATTCTCCAAGTGAGGGTCAGATAATAACCTCTCCCCAACCCCCCCCCACATTAATTTGGCAGAGCTGGTCACTGTGGTGGAGCAGCAAAGACCAAGGAGCTTTAGTTACCTGCTTTGCTGTAGAAATGAGAGTAGTACAAACCTGGATGGTCAAATCCTTATATGCCATGATAATTCTCAAGCTGCTGGGACTAGTAGAAAAGTAAAGCTAAAAAAAAATAGTTATGGAAGGAATAATGCTGAAAATAAATTTAGGCAAATATTCCAGAGCTTTTCTACATTCAATTTCTTTACCTACTGAAAAGTTGAATGTCGGAAAATATGAGGAACTTTTAGTCAGGAAATCAGTTGCCAGCAGTAGAGCTCAGTTTGAATGAGATTACACATAACCCGTGAGGTTAGTAGAATGAATGAATGATCCCCATTATTCTGTGTTCCCTTATAGTGTTACTGAGAGGTCTCTTTCAGATATCATTGGCATGATCCCAAGCAGCCAGTTGAACATGCTCTAGTACATGGACAATTGAAATTCATCTAACAAACTCCCTAGGGAGCTTTACATTATTCTCTAATTGATAGCATATGGGGTTGGCAATAGCAATTCTGCTGTGGAAAGTTCCATGTCAGTTTTTCCGCCAGTCATACTGAGTTTGGTGCTTATCTCTTCCTTGTGAAAACTGTAGTTCAGTAGGTTTTTTTTGGGGGGTGGGGGCAGTATTATTGTTTCTTGTTCCTCTCTGAAAGATCTTGTTCATACTGTATGATTTTACAGTTGATCAACTTCATTCAGTACCGAGTGGCCACTTGTCTAAATAGCCATTGTGTAGGTGTCATCAGAGGCTGGGAGCCTTATCAAGACTCAGGGTTAGTAAGGATTTAGACATGTGTTGGTTAAAGGACAGTTGGTATGGATTTGTTAACGGCAAGTTATATTTGATACATTGCATTACTATTTCAAGAAATGAGTGGTGAATGGATAGTGGAATTGGAGTGCAGTGCAATGGACTTTAGGGCGGGATTCTCCAAACCTCATCCGTTCCTGCTCTGCTGCAAACGGGGAGACTGGAGAATTTGGCATTCTATCCAAAACTCCATTCACTTACGTGGTACCAGAGCATCTCAGCTGCGGACGAAGTCAGAGGTTTTTGATGCTAGATTGCGTTTTATAAGGTATCTGACAAAATTCAGTTGTGTGGTATGGGAGGAAATAAAGCAATACAAATACTGAGTTAGGAAGCAAAGAGGTAAATTTACTCAGGGTGTTAGGGTGTTGTGCCCCAGAAGTGTGTGCTGAAAAGGGTTGGATTCAGTTTTATTTGCATTTTATATTATTTGGACTTGGGTACAGGGAAAAAAAGTTCAAAATTTGCTATGACACAGAAGAGGGAGATTTGGCCAACAAAGAGGTTGATTGTAAAAGACAGAAAAATAAGGTTCTGCCTGACCCTCCCAACTTTTCAACAACATGAAACTTGGTATATTTCTACCTAGAAGAAGAGTCATATTGGACTTGAGTTTCTCTTTCTCAACAGATTCTGACAGACCTGTTGAATTTTTCCAGCACTTAGTGCTTTTATTTCAGATTTCCAGCATCATTCACAGTATTTGCCTTCAGTGACAGTGCAGACGTGATGAGCTGAATTGCTTCCTTCTCTGTTATAAACTTCCATGGTATTCTCATGGTTTCAGAGATCAGGAAACATGCCACAGTCTATTTGATCTAAGAGTTGCAAACCAAAGGGTGTAAACATCACAAATGATGCATGCTATTGCCCTTAATACCCACATGCATACAATTATCAACAAGTGTCTTCATATTGTGATCATCAGCGAGTCTGCTTATCCTCACCCAAACCCAGATGCCCTGAGATTTATTGTCGTGCTCCCCTGTCAGTCCACCTGAATTTAACCAATTCAAGAGGAAGTGATGGCCTAACAGTATTATCGCTAATCCAGAAACTCAGCTAACGTTCCAGAGACCCTGGTTCAAACCCTGCCACTCGGCTGGTGGTATTTGAATTCAATAAAAAAATCTAGAATTAAGAATCTACTGATGACAATTAAATCATTGTCAATTGTCGGAAAAACCCATCTGGCTCACTAATGTCATTTAGGGAAGGAAATCTGCCATCCTTACCTGGTCTGGCCTACATGTGACTCTAACTCTCAACTGCCCTCCAAGGGTAACTAGGGATGGGCAATAAATGCTGGCCGGCCAGCGATGCCCATGTCCCATGAATGAGTAATTAAAAGTAACTAATTCAGGACAGACCAGGAATGGAGCCTGTGGCCACATGGATTGCATGGTTCAACTGCAAACACCTTTGCCAACTAATCCACCAGAATAGGTTATCATTGTTTCTCTGAAAAGATTCTTACACCTTTTTTTTCCAAAAAAAAGATATGTGGCGGTACTGGAGAATCTAGGGTTGCTTTCCTGAGACCAGAGAAGGTTAGGGAGAGATTTGGTAATGAGCCTCCAAATCATGAATGGCTTTGACAGTGAATTCTTTTCAGTGGTAGAAGATCTGTTCATTAGACCACGCAGATTTAAGCCACTTGGCAAACAAACCAGTAGGGTGACATGGCAAAAACATTTCCACGACAGTGAGCTGTTGGGAATGGGCTGTGTGAATCACAGGTGGAAGTAGGTTCATTGGTAATAATCGATACAGAATTGGAAAATACTTGAAGGGACAAACATTTACAGAGCTCTGCAGAATGAGGAGTAGTGGAATTAATTGGATAACTCGACCAACGAGCTGACACAGTCACAATCAACCAAATGACCTCCTTCTGTCATGTATCATTCTACTCAGCATTTTGTCATGTATCATTCTATTTGTACTCAGAATGGAGTCCAAAATACCATGTTTAAACTTTTAGCAAGGTTTGTTGTTTTTATTTCCCATTAGATTTTCAGAAACTCAACTCCAAAACAACCACAATCCAGAATTATTGATGAAATGTTAAGTATGTTGATTCCTTGAAAATGTTTGTCTCAAATTCGAATAAGAAGCACAAAACCACTTATTAAAACTGGACATCTGTGGGTTTTTTTTCACAAAAGGAAATCATAAGAACATAAGAAATAGGAGCAGGAGTAGGCCATCTAGCCCTTCGAGCCTGCCCCGCCATTCAATAAGATCATGGCTGATCTGTCGTGGCTCAGTTCCACATTCCCGCCCTCTCCCCATAAATCCAATTCATAACTTAACACAACAGGCACTTTGGAAGAAAATCAAAAGGAAGATTTTGAAATAATAATGTGTTTCTTCAGATTATTTCAACAAATGTCTGAATAGGAGTCTGTGCCTAGTCTGATTTTTTACAGTCATTTTGGGCCATATCTTGTTGGTGTCAAATTTTGTTAACACTCTAGTGAGTTGGCTTGAGATGCATTCCTGGGTCATAGCGTTCTATGTGACCGTGACAAAGCTAAACTTCCCCTCCTTGTCCTTTTCAACCTAGCTTCAGCCTTTTCAACAGTTGACCACACCAACCCCCTCCAACACCTCTTCACCTATTGTCCACTGGATGGAGCTCCTCTCACCTGGTTCCACTCTCATCTAAAGCATCTGGGATGTCACTTACAATGGCTTCCTTTTCTGGTCCCACATTATTCTCACCAGATAAATGTTGATCGCCGACAAGAGAGGATTTAACAATCTACCCTTGACATTCAACTGCTGAATGCCGTTACGATTGCTGAAATATCCACCATCAATATGCTGGGGGTTACTACTGACCAGAAGCTTAACTGCATTAACCATATGAATACAGTGACTACAAGAGCTGATCAGAAACTGGGGATTCCATGATAGGCAGTTTACCTCCTATCTTCTCAAAGCCTCTCCACCATCTGTCAGATGTGTGATGTAATATTCTCCATTTGCTCCATTTGCACTCAAGAAGCTTAACACTATCCAGGACAAAGCAGCCTGCTTGATTGCCACCCCTTCCACAAATGTTCACTCCCTTTGCTATCAATGAACAATGGCAGCACAGAGTAACTTCTACGAAATACACTGTAGCAACTCACCAAAGATCCTTGGGCAGCACCTTCTAAACCCACAATCGTTACCATCAAGAAGGACAAGATATGCGACCACCTGGAAGTTCCCCTCTAAGTCACTCATCATCTCAATTTAGAAATATATTGCTATTTCTTCACAGTTGCTGGGTCAAAATCCTGGAACATCCTCCCTGACAGCACTGTGTATATACTTACACCATAGGGATTGCAATGGTTCCAGAAGGCAACTCACTGCTAGCTTCTCAAGGGCAATTAAGGATGGGCAATAAATGCTGGTCTAGCCAGCGATGCCCACATCCCATAAATTAATTTTTAAAAACTTAGTGCCACCTACAACGTTCACTGCAGTAACTTACCAAAGATCTTTCGGCAGCAACTCCCAGACCTGCAACCCCTATACCTAAAAAAGACAAGTTCAGCAGATGCATGGGAACGTCATCCCTGCAAGTTCCCCTACAACCCCAGACCATCGTGACTTTGAATAGTAATATAATTCTTTCACTTTCATTATATAAAAAACAAGGGGACAGTTCCCCCAACTACCTGCCAGCCTCACTGCCCTGTCTTCCCTACACTAGAACTTTTTGTGTAGTAAAGTAAGTAAAGTTTATTTTATTAGTCACAAGTAAGGCTTACATTAACATGGCAATGAAGTTACTATGAAATTCCCCTTGTCATCACATTCCATCACCTATTTGAGTCAATGCACCTGACCAGCACATCTTCCAGAATGTGGGAGGAAACCAACACATATGCAGGGAAAACGTGCAATGGATAGTAACCCAATCAGGGAATTGAACCTGGGTCCCTGGTGCTGTGGGGCAGCAATGCTAGCCACTGTGCCAGATAGGACTCATTAGCCACCAAGATGCACAAAGATAGGACTCATCAGCCAACTTTGCACCCACACAAACCAATACCTGGATAATTATTGAAGCTGGTCTTCTTCAATACTGAAGGATGAACGATGACTGGATGAGTGAAATTTCCTCCAATTAAATCTTGGGTTACATGAAGCCATTGTTTTTAGTCCCCATTCTGAACTTTGTCCTCTAGCTTTGTTCCTCTACCTGACAACAGTTTGTGATTAAACCAGTCTATACACAAACTCTGCTGTATTCCGTGATGCAGAGATGAGCTTCCAACAACATAATTGCACCGATTGCCTTGTCTCATTAAATCTGCTGCTGAAACTCTCAATTATGCCCTTTATACTCCTAGTCTTGACTATTCTAATGCAGTTCTGGCTGGTCTCGCATTCTACTCTATGTAAACTTGAGGTCATCCACAACTCTACAGCCTGTGTCATGGCACTCACCAAGTCCCATTCACCCGTCACCTCTGTGCTCACTGACCGACTTTGATTCCCAGTCAAGCAATCTCTCGGTTTTCAACATCCTTGTTTTCAAATCTGTCAAGGCCCATAGGAAGATGCCCCCTCCTCCCATTTCTGTAATTCCCCCCCAGCCCTGCAACTCTGAGATATCTGTGCTCTTCCAATTCTGGCCTTTTCAACATTCCTAATTTTAATCACCTTTCCACTGGCAGCCATGCCTTCAGCTGCAAAGGTCATAATCTCTGGAATTCCCTCCCTAAAGCACTCTGCCACTCAACCTCTCTTTCCGCTGATAAAATGCTCCTTAAAAACAAATTCTTTGACCAGACTTTTGGTTATCTGCCCTAATATCATCTTACGTGGCTTAGTGCCAGATTCTGTTTGTTAACAGCCCTGAGCAATGCCTTGGCACATTTTGCTATGTTGAAAGTGCTATTTAAATACAAGCCACTGTTTCTATGAAAGAATTATTGCAACTCATCCACATCCATGTAATAGACTTTTCAAAGTGAAAATTAAACCTTTCAAAATATTGAATAGCATTTGCAACAGTTGAATAGCAAATGTTAAATAGCAACCATTTTATGGTGACGTAATATCCATATATAACTTATGGTATTCCTGATATTGTTCTACTCCACAATTGCTGTATAGATATGCCTTTTAAGTTCCTAGAGGCCTGTACATAGTAACTTTGTCAGCAATTTGTCAACAAACTACTCTAGATAGTTATAAATCTCCTCTATTATTTACATCCAAGTCAATTACAAAAATAATTTCAAAACTATCATATGAAGATGTGACTAGATCATGAAGAAACCATTTGTCAGTTGTACAGAAGAGTTATTACAGCTTTCCCAAACAAAAGAACAAAGAATAGCACAGCACAGGAAACAGGCCCTTCAGCCCTACAAGCCGGTGCCACCCATTTTGACACTCAGTGAGTGCCAAAGTCTTACTCAAGTCTTTCGTCGATCGTCGACGTTTTTGTCTACCTCTAGTCTCCACAGTAAAGGGGGTGTAAATTTAGGGAATTATATGTACGTCAGATTAAGGGACATCTAATTCGGGGAGAATTTATTGACACCAATCAGCCTAAAAAGCACATTTTTGGGATGTGGGAGGAAACCGGACCACTCCGGACAAAATCCACACAAGCACGGGGAGAATGTGCAAACTCCCACAGACATTGATTCAAGCTGGACGCCCGACTTGGGTCCCCGTAACTGCACAGCCGACAGTGATAGTCACTGAGCTGAAGTGTTGCCTGTCAATTGGTCCAGATTAAGCGTACACTAACGGACGTGAAGCACTAGGCAATTCTTGAAGCAACACCCAAGAGCAACCCTCACATAACCCACCGTGTGTATGCCCCTTGTTGGCCAACAAGGCGGACTGAATCACCTGTGGATGCAAAAGGAGACACCAATAAACATAAATAGACTATACAGGCTATACAGACGGTACTGGAAGATCCCCAGTAGCTCCAACGTAAGTGACAACGTGAGCCTTAAAATTTGTTGGACAACTGATAGGAATCTATTAATTCCCAGGAACGTCTTGAGGCTCTTGATCTTCAAGTAGAACATTCTTTTGTATCCCTCCATCTCCAGTCTGCTCATGTGACTATCCAGGTAAATCTTAAACAACCCTAATGTGTCTGCCTCCACCACCCTACTTGGCAATGCATTCCAGGCCCCCATCACCCTCTGTGTAAAAAACGTCCCTCTGACATCTGAGTTATACCTCGCCCCTCTCACCTTGAGCCCCTGACCCCTCGTGATCATCGCCTCCAACCTGGGAAAAAGCTTCCCACAGTTCACTCTATCTATACTCTTCATAATCTTGTACACCTCTATTAGGTCTCCCCTCATTCTCCGTCTTTCCAGGGAAAGCAACCCCAGTTTGCCCAATCTCTCCTCATAACTAAGACCTTCCATACCAGGCAACATCCTGGTAAACCTCCTCTGCACTCTCTCTAAGGCCTCCACGTCCTTCCGGTAGTGCGGCAACCAGAACTGGATGCAGTACTCTAAATGTGGTCTAACCAACGTTCTATACAACTGCAACATCAGATTTCAGCTTTTATACTCTATACCCCTTCCTATAAAGGCAAGCATACCATATGCTTTCTTCACCACCTTCTCCACCTGTGCTGCCACCTTCAAGGATTTGTGAACTTGCACACCTAGGTCCCTCTGTGTCTCTATATTCTTAATGGTCCTACCATTTATTGTATAACTCCCCCCAACATTAGTTCTTCCAAAATGCATCACTTCGCATTTATCTGGATTAAATTCCATCTGCCATTTCTCCGCCCAATTTACCAGCCTATCTATATCATGCTGTATTATCGGTTATCTGCCCTTATATCATCTTAAGTGGCTTAGTGCCAGATTCTGTTTGTTAACAGCCCTGAGCAATGCCTTGGCACATTTCACTACGTTGAAAGTGCTGTTTATATACAAGCAGCTGTTTCTATGAAAGAATTATTGCAACTCATCCACATCCATGTAATAGACTTTTCAAAGTGATAATTAAACCTTTCAACGTATTGAATAGCATTAGGTATTTGCAACAGTTGAATAGCGTATGTTAAATAGCAACCATTTTATAGTGACATATTATAATATCCATATATAACTTATGATATTCCTGATATTGTTCTACTCCATAATTGCTGTATAGATATGCCTTTTAAGTTCCTAGAGGCCTGTACATAGTAACTTTGACTTTTCTGTAGATGTCAGACAGAGTGAAAAGAGAGCAGCATAAAACTATGCCGGCATCATTCCGTTGCTGGCGAGCTATCTGGTGGGATCTGAATGCAAGGCTGTTAGTGAATTTGCTGGCATCTTTTCAAACATGTCACATGGTGGCACAGTGGTTAGCACTGCTACCTCACAGCGCCAGGGAACTGGGTTCAATTCCCGCCTTGGGTCACTCTCTGTGTGGAGTCTGCATGCTCTCCCTATGTCTGCATGGGTTTCCTCTGGGTGCTCCAGTTTCCTCCTGCAGTCTGAAAGATGGGTTGATTAGGTGCATTGGTCATGCTAAATTCTCCCTCAGTGACTCCGAGTTTGACGACTAGGGAATTTTCATAGCAATTTCATTGCGGTGTTAATGTAAGCCTACTTGTGACACTAATAAATAAACTAAACTTAAACAGATGATCAGTTGCCTTGACTTGTCGGATTCATCCTGTGTACAAATAAATACTTGCTTCTCTGTGCAAACTTCTCCACAAAGCTATCTTTAACTTTTGTGCAAGGGCAGCAAAAATAGCCTGGCAAGGAAATACTGTGCTAATTACACATAATCGTGTTATATTGTGCAGAATAATGTGTTCCCAATGCTTACTAATGAGATACATGGATAGGATCTAAAAGAGGTGTGAGAAATAACTGCACCATTCCTATAATTGGGCCTTTACCTCTGTCAGGAATCACTGGAGGCAGGGAGGGTACCAGAAGTCTGGAAAGTAGCAAATGTAACACCACTGTTTAAGAAGGGAGGGAGAAAGCAGATGGGAAATTATAGGGCTATTAGCCTGACTTCGGTCATTGGCAAGATTTTAGAATCCGTTATTAAAGATGAGATCGCAGAGAACTTGGAAGTACATGATAAAGTAGGAGTGAGTCAACAGGGATTTTTCAAGGGGAGGTCATGTCTGACAAATCTGTTAGAGTTCTTTGAGGAGGTAACAAGGAACTAGATAAAGGAGAACCAGTAGATGTGATTTATTTAGATTTTGAGAAGGCCTTTGATGAGGTGCCGCATAGGAAACTGTTAAATAAGTTAAGCGCCCATGGTGTTAAAGGTAAGATCCTGGCATGGATAGAGGATTGGCTGACTAGCAGAAGGCAGAGAGTGGGGATAAAGAGTTTTTTCAGGATGGCAGCCGGTGATTAGTGACGTGCCTCAGGGGTCAGTGTTTGGGCCACAATTTTTCATAATATACATTAACGATGTGGAGGAAGGAACTGAAGGCACTGTTGCTAAGTTTGTAGATGATGCAAAGACATGTAGAGGGACAGGTAATATTGAGGAAAGTGTGTGGGGGGGAGTGGTTTGGTGCTATGGAAGGATGTGGACAGGTTAGGAGAGTGGGCAAAGAAGTGGCAGGTGGACTACAATGCGGAAAAATGTCAGGTTATGCACTTTGAAAGGTGGAATGAAGGCATAGACTATTTTCTAAATGGGAAAATGCTTAGGAAATCAGAAACACAAAGAACATAAGAACATAAGAACATAAGAAATAGGAGCAGGAGTAGGCCATCTAGCCCTTCGAGCCTGCCCCGCCATTCAATAAGATCATGGCTGATCTGTCGTGGCTCAGTTCCACTTTCCCGCCCTCTCCCCATAACCCTTAATCCCCTCTCTTATCAAGAACCCATCAACCCGCTTCTTAAAAATATTTAGCGAGGCAGCCTCCACCACTTCAACGGGCAGAGAATTCCAGAGATTCACCACCCTTTGAGTGAAGAAGTTCCTCCTCAACTCCGTTCTAAACCGCCTCCCCTTTATCTTGAGGCTGTGCCCCCTAGTCCTACTGTCTTTTTTGAGCGGGAAGAGTCTCTCCACCTCTATCCTATCCATCCCATTCATCATCTTATACGTCTCAATGAGATCTCCCCTCATTCTTCTAAACTCTAACGAGTACAAGCCTAGTTTATTCAGCCTCTCCTCATAGCTCAATCCCCTCAACTCCGGTATCAGCCTAGTAAACCTCCTCTGCACTCCCTCCAGGGCCAAAATATCCTTGCGCAGGTGCGGCGCCCAAAACTGCACACAGTACTCCAGCTGCGGCCTCACCAATGCTCTATACAGCTGCAGCAAGACCTCCCTACTTTTATATTCAATCCCCCTCGCTATGAAGGCCAGCATCCCATTTGCCTTCCTGACCACCTGCTGCACCTGCAAGCTGGGTTTTTGCGACTCATGCACAAGGACCCCGAGGTCCCTCTGCACCGTCGCCTGCTGCAGTTTTTCGCCACGTAAGTAATAGTCCTTCCTACCATTCTTCCTACCAAAGTGGACCACCTCACACTTGCCAACATTAAATTCCATTTGCCATTTCCTGGCCCATTCGCCCAGCCTATCTAGATCCTTCTGCAGACTCTCCACACCCTCCGCACAATTTGCCTTTCCCCCAATCTTGGTGTCATCAGCAAATTTCGACACCCTGCACTCGGTTCCCTCCTCCAGATCATCTATATAAATGGTAAATAGCTGAGGCCCCAGCACCGACCCCTGGGGCACCCCACTAGTCACCAACCGCCAATCCGAATAGCACCCATTGACCCCCACTCTCTGCCTCCTATTTGACAACCAAATAGGGACCGGGGAGTCCTTGTTCAAGATTCTCTTAAGGTTAACATGCAGGTTCAGTTGGCAGCGAGGAAGACAGATGCAATGTTAGCATTCGTGTGAAGAGAGCTAGAATACAAGAGCAGGGATCTAATTCTGAGTCTGTATCAGGCTCTGGACAGACCCCATTTGGATTATTGTGAGCTGTTTTAGGCTCCTTTTCTAAGGAAGGATGTGCTGACCTTGGAAAGGGTCCAGAGGAGTTTCAAAAGAATGATCCCTGGAATGAAGAGCTTGTCATATCAGGAACAGTTGAGGACTCTGGGTCGATACTCGTTTGAGTTTAGAAGGATGAGGGGGATCTTATTGAAACTTACAGGATACTGGGAGGCCTGGATGGAGTGGACATGGAGAGAATGTTTCCACTAGTAGGGAAAACTAGAACCAGAGGGCACAACCTCAGGCTAAAGGGATGATCCTTTAAGATAGAGATGAGGTGGAATTTCTTCATCCAGAGAGTGGTGAATCTGTGGAACTCTGCCACAGAAGGCTGTGGAGACCAGGTCACTGAATGTCTTTAACACACAGATAGAAAGGTTCTTGATTAATAAGGGATCAGGGGTTATGGGGAAAAGGCAGGAGAATGGGGACGAGAAAAATATCAACCATGATTGAATTGCGGAGCAGATTCGATGGGCCAAATGGTCTATACACTGCTGACCACCAGTTCCTATACCAGTTCCCCTACTTTACTTTGCATTCACTGGCTTTTCTACATTTAGTGTCACCCAAGCTATCCTACGATATCACAGACTATCCCAACTGGTGTTATAACTGGACGGGGAGATCCCAGAATAGAACCCTGGCTCAAAAGACTGAAACTTTAACTTTTTTTATGTAACACATGGAGGAACAGAGTCCCAAATCATTAGTTAGTTTTAACAACAAGAAAAAAACATTAACTAAACATGGAAAACTAGGATTGTATTACAATACTTCTTTACTCTCCCTTAGCTTAACAAACACACACATTTTAAGGTTCATACAGATGACTCAGTACATTTGCAGCTACAATGGTCTCTTTGGTACTCAAAATACTTTTTTAAAAACACACACTGGCTGTGGTCAAACACACACTCCACTCTGAACCCAAGTTAGTGTCTATGGATTTATTATCAGAATCCCCCCATGATTGTCTTATGAGAGTTTCCAAACTTCACTTCCAAAAATATGCTTTAAAACTTCAATAATCATAATCAATGGCCAGTTGCATCTGAAATCCAGTCCAGGTGTTTCAATTGACACTTTTCACAAGTGCCACCTCAATTTTAACAGCGAATTTTAAAGATTTTGCACCAACCCCTTTAGGATTTCTTTGTCTTAAAGAGATTTTACACATTAATGATTCATCATTGATTCCCACAGATATTTCAATTCACATTCCACAGGCTGTAATAAAATCTCTCATACCTGAAAATCACTTCAGATGTCCTTCTGGCATCTCAGCTTTCCTCTGAGCTCTGTCCGTCTTTATTGAACAGTCCTCTGTTCTCATATTTTAACACAGTAAGAAGTCTCATAACATGAGGTTAAATCCAACAGGTTTATTTGCTAGCAAACACCACTAGCTTTCAGAGCACTGCTCCCTTGTCAGATGAGAAGGAGCAGTGCTCTGAAAGCTAGTGGTGTTTGCTTCCAAATAAACCTGTTGGACTTTAACCTGGTGTTGTGAGACTTCTTACTGTGTTTACCCCAGTCCAATGCCGGCATCTCTACCTCATATTTTAACCTCAGATTGCCTAGAACTTTCTCTTCATTTCCCTAGTTTCCTTAACCAGGTGCTCCTTAGATAACCATTACTGCATTGTGTGTGTTTTTTTTTCTTATAGCAAAGTGTCAAGAGAGCTGCTTTTGTAGCCATAGTATTTGTATCCACAATTCTGGTTAATGGTAACCCACAGGATGTTAACAGTAAGGGATTCAGCAATGGTAATGCCACTGAATGTCACAGGAGATATTTAGATTCTTCCTTGTTGGAGATGGTCATTAATGACACTTGTGTGATGTGAATGTTACTTGCCAACGTGTGAAGGTCAAATAATATGGAATTAATACGGGGATATTAGCTGATAAGTTAAACACATTTTAACAGGGGTCAAAACTTGCTTGCAAGAAAGCAAGGTTAATTCCCTTCACGACAATGTGAATCCATTGATAAGTAATACACATACCTCAAAAACAGCATTAACTGTGTCATGACACTAGCACGCAAGCATTAAATGCCACCCCTGATAATTAAAGCCACAATCAGATAAAATAATGCTAGGCCTCAAGTCCTGTTATCTTACTGGCCACTTTTCCTTGACAAAGCAACATTGACCAACATGTCCAGTTTGCAACAATAATTTCAAAATAACATTGCTTAGAAATTGAATGGGCATCCTCATTATAATGGGCTGTTCTATCACCAAAACTAGGATATTAATTCGGGGTGGCCTATTATTGATCAAATTACCATCTTCCACATTAATTTTACAACCCCACAGTTCATGATAAATATTTCATTCCAAACCTGTATTTTCAGATTCATTAGATTCTCATGGATTGAATTCAGACCTAGTCTGAAACCAGCAAATCTCTCGTATTGGGGGATTAAGGTAATATTACTTTAATATTTGATGGATTTTGAAATCAATGGGTGGGATTTTCCAGTCGCACCTGCCCTGAGACTGGAAATTATCACCCAAGGTCAACCGACCTTCAAATGGTCTGTCAAATTTCCTGTCCAGTCCATGACAAATCGTAGAATCATAGGATCCCTAGTGCAAAAAGAGGCCATTCAGTCCATCAAACCCACATTGACAGGAATCCCACCCATGCGCTGCCAAGTGAGGTGGTTGGGGCAGATACGTTAAGACTTATCTGGATAGACACATGAATAGATGGAGAGTATAGGAATACAGATCGTTGGTCTAGACAGGACAACGTGATCGGCACAGGCTTGGAGGGCTGAAGGGTTAGGGTTAGGGTTCCTGTGCTGTACTGTTGTTTGTTCTTTGTTCTAACCCTGTACCCCCACTATCTCCTTGACATTAAGGATCAATTTAGCATGGCCAATCCACCTAACTCACACATCTTTCGGCTGTAGGAGAAAACCAGAGCAACCGGTAGAAATTTAAGCAGATACAAGGAGAATATGCAAATTCCACTTAGTTACCCGAGGCTGGAATTGAACCCAGATCCTTGGCGCTGTGAGGCAGCAGTGCTAACCACTGTGCCACTGTGTCACTCCACGCTAGTTCTCTTGTGGTGAGAGAACATTTGCTGAGGGAACATAGAATCATAGAAAATAGGAGCAAAAGTAAGCCATTCAGTCCTTTGAGCTTGCTCCACCATTCATTATAATCATGATGATCATCCAACTCAATAGCTTGATCTCATCTTCTCGCCCTCTGTAGCCTTTGATCCCCTTCACCCCAAGAACTATAATCAATTCCTCCTTGAAAATATATAATGTTTGGCCTCAACTGCTTCCTATGATAGTGAATTCCACACTCTGATCATTCGCCGGGTGAAGAGATTTCTCCTTATCCTAGTCCTAACAGGTTTACCCTGTACCTTTAGATTATGACCCCTGGTTCTGGACACTCCCACCATCATGCCTAATGCTCTATCACCCACCCACACTTTGGCAAATCAGACGGCAGGGCTGTGCTGTTGGTCCCAGCTTACACGCAAAAACTGAAGCCGGAGAATCCATCAAAGTCGTGCAATGTTGGTCTGAGGAATCTGATGATTTCCTATGGGACTGTTTGGAGTCAGTGGACTGGTCAATATTTAAAAACTCTGCGACCAGCCTGAACTAGTATGCCACTACAATAACTGACTTTGTTAGTAAGTGTGTAGAAGACTGTGTGCCAAAGAAGCAAATCCGCATGTTCCCCAACTGGAAATCATGGATGAATATGGATATCCACTGTTTGCTGAAGTCCAGGCCTGACGCATTCAAGTCAGGCGACCCTGACCTATACAAGAAAGCCAGATACACCTAAGGAGATACATCAAAGATGAAAAAGTCAGTACCGGACTAAGGTCGGGTCCCAGGCTAGCCACACAGACCCCCGCAGGCTATGGCAAGGTCTGTAAGACATATCAGGCTACCAGATGAAGACATGTAAAATCACTGGCTCCAACACACCCCTACCTGATGAGCTCAGTGCATTCTATGCCCATTTTCAGCAAGAGGTAAGCAAGAGCATGCCCTCCACCCTGGAAGCCCTGGATGAACCTGTATCTGGGGTCACCATTGCAGAGGTCAGAGCAGCTTTCTCGAAAGTCAATCCACAGAAAGCAACTGGCCCTGATCAGTTATCCAGATAGGCACTCAGATCCTGCATGGATCAGCTGGCTGAGGTATTTGCAGACATCTTCAACCTCTGTTACAACAATCTGAGGTCCCTATCTGCTTTAAGAAGACGACTATCATCCCGGTACCTAAGAAAAACAAGCAGCATGCCTTAATGACAATCGGCTAGTGGCTCTGACATCCATCATTATGAAATGCTTCAAAAGACTAGTCATGGCACAAATCAATTCCAGCCTCCCGGACTACCTGGAGCCATTACAGCTTGCCTATCATCACAACAGGTCCACCACAGATGCCATCTTCCTGGACCTGCACTCAACCCTGGAACACATAGATAATAAAGACACCTATGTCAGACTCCTATTATTGACTACAGCTCAGCCTTCAACACCATTATTCCCATGAAATTCATCTCCAAACTCCATGGCCTGGGCCTTGGCTCCTCCTTGTGTGACTGGACCATGAATTTCCTCACTCACAGATCACAATCAGTAAGGATAGGCAACAACACCTTCTCCACGCTCATCTACAACACCTGTATCCTATAAAGCTGTGTTCCCAGCTGCCTACTATACTCCTTATACACCTATGACTGTGTAGCCAAATTTCCCTCCAATTCGATTTTCAAGTTTGCTGACAACACCACCACAGTGGGTCAGATCTCAAACAATTGACAAGAGAGAGTACAGGAATGAAATAGAGAATCTGTTGAAGTGGTGCGGCGTCAGTAATATCCTCCTCAATATCAACAAAATGAACAGGACTGTCATCGACTTCAGGAAGCGGAGACCAGAACAAGCCCCTGTCTATATTGACAGAAATGAAATAGAAAGGGTTGAGAGCTTTTCATTGTATGCTAATACATGTGACAATAATAAATCAAATCAAATCAAATCATTGGGAACATTCTTCTTGCATCTAAGCTGTCCAACCCTTTAAGAATTTTTTAGGTTTCTATGAAGTCCCCCCTTCATTCTTCTAAACTCTAGCGAATATAATCCTAACCAACTCAACCTCTCTACATCAGTCTTGCCATCCCAGGAATCACTCTGGTAAGCCTTCTCTGCACTCCCTCTGCAACAAGAACATCCTTTCTCAGATAAAGAAACAAAAACTGCAAACAATATTTTAGGTGTGGCCTCACCTGTATAATTGCAGCAAAATATCCCTTCTCCTGTATTCAAATCCTCTTGCTATGAAGGCAAAAATACCATTTGCCTTCTTTACCAGTTGCTGTACCTGCATGCTTACCTTCTACGGCTAGGCACAAGAACACCCAGGATATTCCCTTCTCTTAATTTATAGCCACTCAGAAAATAATCTGTCTTCCTGTTTTTGAGTGGATAACCTCATATTTATCCACATAATATACTTCTACCATGCACTCAACCTGTCCAAATCACACTGAAGCATCTCTGCAACATCTTCACAGCTCACTCTCCCACCATGTGTCATCTTCAAATTTGAAAATACTATATTTAGTTCCCTAAATCGTTAAAATTGTGAATAGCTGGGGTCCTAGCATCACTCCCTATGGTACCCCACTAGTCATTGCCTGCCATTTGGAAAATTACCCATTTATTTCTTTGTTCCTATTTGCCAACCAGTCCTCTATCCATCTCAATACACTACCCCAATCCTAAGCACTTTAATTTTATACGTTAATCTCTGACGTGGGACTTTGTTAAAAATCCAAATAAACCACATCAGCTCGCTTTCCCTCATCAACTCTATTAGCTGGTTAGGTGCATTAACTCGAACACACGCTGGAGTGGGACGACTTGGGGAATTTCACAGTAACTTCATTGAAGTGTTTATTAAGTCTTATTTGTGACCAATAAAATAAATTTTAACTAGTTACATCCTTGAAAAATTCCAGTATGTTTATCAAGCATGATTTCCCTTTCATAAGTGCATGATGACTCTGTCTTATTTTACCACTATTTACCAAGTGATCTGCTATAAAATCTTTGATAATGGACTCTAAAATTTTGCCCACTACTAATGTCAGGCTGACTGGTCTATATTTCCCTGTTTTCTCCCTCCCTCCCTTTTTAAATAATGTTATATTAGCTACCCTCCAATCTGTGGGAACTGTCAGAATGTACAGAACCTTGGAAGATGACCATCAATGCATCCACTATTTCTAGGGCCACTTCCTTAAGTACTCCAGGATGTAGATTATCAGATCTTGTAGATTTATTGGCCTTCACTTGCATCAATTTCTCCAATACCATTTCTCTACCAATACTGATTCCCTTCAGTTCTTCCCTCTCACTGAACACTGTGTTCCCCAATATTTCTGATACGTAATTTGTGTCCTCCTTTGTGAAGACAAAACAAAATTATATATTTAGTTAGTCAGCCATTTCTTTGTTCCCCAATATAATTTCCCCTGTTTCTGGCTTTAAGAGATCACTATTTGTCCTCACCAAACGTTTTCTCTCCACCTATCTATGGAATCTCATACAGTTAGTTTTTATGTTCCCTGCTAGCTTCTGTTATACTTTATTTTCCCCTTCTTAATCAATCCCTTAGTCCTCCTTTGCTGAATTCTGAACTGTTTAAAATCCTCAGGTCTGTTGTTCCTTTTCTGGCCAAGTTTCATGCCTCTTCCTTGGATCTAATACTAGCACCCACATCCTTATAATCTCCTGGAAACTACAATCTATCTAAGGAACAGTTGTCAAATCAAGGAGAAGGTAATAATCCTGATTGATTTCAATCTTTCATTTGGAGGTCAAGTAGGGTTCATACATGATCACATTACCTTGGGTGATCAGCAGGAGATTTCCTTGTCCATGTTTGACTTGGTACCATGAGACTTAATGGGGTTGATGCCGAGGACTCGCAGGGAAAGTCCCTCTCCACTAAATACAATTGTGCTGCCACCCCTAGTGGGTCTGTCCTGCCATTGGGACAGAATATACCCAGGGATAGTGATGGTGGCATTAGGGACATTGGGTGAGATTTTATGCTCTTGCTTGCCCCAAAACCATAAAATCCCATCTGAGGTCAACAGACCTTTCCATAGGCCACCCCTCACCTGCTCCAATTAGATGGCATGGCACAGTAGCACAGTGGTTAGCACTGCTGCTTCACAGTGTCAGTGACCTGGGTTCGATTCCCAGCTTGGGTCACTGTCTGCGTAGAGTTTGCACGTTCCCCCTGAGTCTGTGTGAGTTTTCTCTGGGTGCTCCGGTTTCCTCCCACATTCTGAAAGATGTGCCGGTTAGGTGCATTGACCCAAACAGGCACCAGACTGTGGTGACTAGGGGAATTTCATTGTAACTTCATTGCAGTGTTAATGTAAGCCTTACTTGTGACTAATGAATAAAATTTTACTTTTCGAGTGGCAGATGGGACAGTAAAGTTTCGGTCATTGTCTGTGTGGAATGATTCAGTGACTATGTCAGGCTGTTGTTTTCCCAGTTGTGGGACAGCTTTCCCAGTTTTAGGACAAGCCCACATGTAGAAATGGTCAAGAGCTTCACCAACAACCTGAACTGGTCCCCCCATGGGGACACTATAGTTAAGAAAGCCCACCAACACTTCTACTTTCTCAGAAGACGAAGGAAATTTGGCATGTCCGCTATGACTCTCACCAACTTTTACAGATACACCATAAAAAGCATTCTTTCTGGTTATATCACAGCTTGGTGTGGCTCCTGCTTTGCCCAAGACTGCAAGAAATTACAAAAGGTCATGAATATAGCCCAATCCATCACGCAAACCAGCCTCCCATCCATTGACTCTGTCTACACTTCCTGCTGTGTTGGAAAAGCAACCAGCATAATTAAGAACCCCACGCACATTGGACATACTCTCTTCCACCTTCCTTTGAGATAAAGATACAAGTCTGAGATCATATACCCACCAATTCAAGAACAGCTTCCTTCCTGCTGTCATCAGACTTTTGAAAGGATCTGCCTCGCACTAAGTTGATCTTTCTCTGCACCCTAACTATGACTGTAACGTTACATTCTGCACTTTCTCATTTCCTTCTCGAGGAACGGTATGTTTTGTCTGTATAGCACGCAAGAAACAATACTTTTCACTCTGTGTTAATACATGTGACAAATATAAATCAAATCAAATCAAAATCAAGTTGTTTAAAATAGTTTGTTTAATCAATTGGTTGCTGTGTGTTGTTGAGCTTTAATAAGGTCATTTAGAGCAGTAAAATTGCTCTTGGATATTGGACTGTTTCTTAACTATAAGTCAAATATTGTTTCAGCTCAAGTGTTAGTTTTAATATAAAAATAGTTTATTTGGTAACAGTGTAATTCCTAAGAACTGCTGCCAAGTTCAGAGCCAATCTACAGCTTTGCAAACGTAGAAAGTTGTTCCTCTACTTTCCTTGCGGAAACAATGGACAAGATTTTTCTGGGAAACTAACACACATTAATGACACATACTCTTACTAATGCACCACTCAATAGTACAACGGGAATCTGATATCGTCTCCAAAGTTGAAGTCCTTTAGTTCTGCCCTGTCACTTTCATCTCCATGTCCTCTTAAGAATTAATTCAAGGAAAATCTGTTGACTATTTTTAATTACTGCAACCATTGACAGCACTCATTGTACACTCCTATGAAAATACCCTGGTGGAGAAATCCGGGGGGGAGGGATACCTTGCCAAGTAACAGGCCTCAGAAAGAAAAATAATGTAATTGTACATCTGGAAATATCATTGCTTACTCAATCAATAAAATACAAAGTGGCTCATTTAAGTTAAAATTAGCACCGTATGTGCCAAGCGCACTTTTAATTTTATGACACTCCATTCCATGTGGTAAATGCAGTAAACTCTTTCCTACCTATTTTCTGAGCTGACTCTAACTGCGCGAATGTCGCGAGAGTGCCTCCCTCATAGTTACAAACCACTTTAGCTTCTTTCAAGGTGAGCTGGTATTTTCCTTTGCGTGACTCTCTGTGGTAAACGCCGGCAGCTTGCTCTGTAATTGAATGACAGGACAACATGACAGTTTTGAATAACTCTAATACAATCCTTCAGTTTAATTTTTAGTTCACATGTGAATAAAGACTAAGATGTTTTCTGTTACCTACTTTTGTTTTATTATTAGTGCCGTGGAAGTGAAGCAGCAAACGCTTTCACAAAATGTACAGAGTGAAATATAAAGAAACTGTAGAAATACAAGGCAAAATCTCACTACAAACTGTGGAGTCACTTTTTTTTAATTAGATACTACAATATGGAAGGATATGAATATTATAACAGCTAAAATAGATAAGGGCAATTGACTTACTTTATACAACTTTATACAATTACATTTTCAGAACTCTTTTAAATGCAAATAGCCATTTGATGGTATGGAACTTGAATATTGTATAAAAAATAGATGCTGCCAGAGCTTTTCATTTTTCACTCATCAGGACAGTTTGCAAGAATACCAATTGTAAAGAGGACAACAGTTATACAGCATGAGAATAGAGTGCTGATTCATTTACACGTGGCATCTGTTTGATAGAGCATTGTCATGAAGTGTGCATCAGGGAACAGTTAACTGTTAAGCTTCTGTTTAAATTTAAACTGACTTACCTCGAAATTAACTATTCCCCATGCATTCTTCATGGCAATGCCTCATACAACCAACGTGCAGTTGCCAACTAATCAGCACTCACCAACAATCAAATGGACTGCACACATTAGGTAATGATATGATTTATCTCAAAATCCTATGTATATAAAATATATTTCTGGCCGTATTATTTCTCTGGTGTCTTTATTGGAACAGAAGTGTTAAACTTTTATCTCCTAAACATTTTTTAGTAATGCCCAGATGGGGGAAAAAACCCAATTGTATTTCAAAACCTTGGTCCTGACTTTCTGGATATAGAAATTGTTACTACACAGGAGGCCATTCAGTCCATCATTCTCCATGTTGGTTCGCTGTAAGAACTACTCAGCAAGTCCCATGCCCTTGTGTTTTCTCCAGGGCGGCACGGCGGCACAGTGGTTATCACTGCTGCCTCACAGCTCCAGGGACCTGGGTTCAACTCCCAGCTTGGGTCACTGTCTGTGTGGAGCATAAGAACATAAGAAATAGGAGCCATCTAGGTAAGGCCATCTAGTCCTTCGAGCCTGCCCCGCCATTCAATAAGATCATGGCTGATCTGAAGTGGATCAGTTCCACTTACCCGCCTGCTCCCCATAACCCTTAATTGCCTTATTGATCGGGAGTTTGCACATTCTCCCTGTATCTGTGTGGGTTTCCTCTGGGTACTCCAGTTTCCTCCCATAGTCCAAAGATGTGCGGGTTAGGTTGATTGGCCATGCTAAATTGCCCCTTAGTGTCCCAGGATGCGTAGATTAGAGAGGTAAATTTGTGGGGTAATGGGGATAGGGCCTGGGTGGGATTGTTGTCAGTGCAGACCTGATGGGCCAAATGGCCTTCTTCTGCACTGTAGGGATTTTACGATATTAGTGTGAGTTAAGGCAAGGAGATAAGCTGCAGAAACTACCTCAACCAGTATAAAGTTAATTTATTCATCACAAGGAAGGATTACATTAACATTGCAATGAAGTTACTGTGAAAATCCCCGAGTTACCATACTCTGGCACTTGTTCGGGTCAATGCACCTAACCAGCTTTCACTGTGGGAGGAAACCAGAGCACCCGGAGTAAACCCACACAGACGTGGGGAGAATGTGCAAACGTGACCCAAACCAGGAATTGAATCCAGCTCTGTGAGGCAGCAGTGCTAACCACTGTGCCACTATGCCATCATAGGGAATGAACCTACATTTTTGGTGTTTTTCTCATCCACACTCTGAGATTACAGGCCCAGAAGATACAATTCCAAAAGAGGTGCAAAAGATAGACTTGGGGATGTATGGGTATAAATCATTGAAGGCCAGCTTTGGAAAATTATTGGGAAGGCATACGGGCCCCTGAGCTTTATAAATACAGGCACAGAGTACAAAATAAATTTACTTATAATGAATCATTATAATACATTTGTTCAGCCTGATCTGGAGTATTGTGTCCAATTTTGGCAACATACTTCAGGTGGAATGTGAGGGCTTCAGAGATGGTGCAGAAAAGATTGAGGAGAATGGTTCCAGGCATGAGGGACTTCAGTTACATGCATAGCCTGGACAAACTGGGCTTCTCCTCAACGAATAGAAGGGTCAGAGGAGATTTGCTAGAGATGTGCAAAATCATGAAGGGACTAGAAAGAATCAATGGAGGGAAATGATTACCGTTAACTGCTTTGGGGTGATCAGCCTGATCTGGAGTACTGTGTCCAATTTTGGCAACATACCTCAGGTGGAATGTGAGGGCTTCAGAGATGGTGCAGAAAAGATTGAGGAGAATGGTTCCAGGCATGAGGGACTTCAGTTACATGCATAGCCTGGACAAACTGGGCTTCTCCTCAACGAATAGAAGGGTCAGAGGAGATTTGCTAGAGATGTACAATATCATGAAGGGACTAGAAAGAATCAATGGAAGGAAATGATTACCGTTAACTGCTTTGGGGTGATTGTCAAAAGAACTAATGGCAGTGAAATGAAAAAAAAACCTTATTCGCACACTGATTTGAAATGCTGTACCTGAGATTGTGGTGGAGGCAGATTCAATCATGGCTTTGAAAAGGGCACTAAATAAGCACCTGTAAAGAAAACATTTGCAGGGCTATGGGGAAAGGGTGTGGCGGTGTAGCTAGCTAAACTGCTCTTGCAGTGATTTGACACATTTAAAGCAGGCAGAATGGTCTCTTTCTGTGCTGTAACCATTCTCTGATTCTATAACCTGAAGACAGAATTCTATCAATGTTGGAAGTCTCCTCAGCTGAGAAACTATTCTTTGCATGAACCTAAATAGCGAATGCAATAGCTATTTAATGGTGACTTACATCAGAGCTGTGCTGGATGCTATCCTTACTCACTGACTACTCATGCACAATTTCTAACTGGCTTTTGAAGATGACAGAATTTTACAACAGCTCAGGAAGCCATTTGCCAATGTATCAATCAATTAACAACCCCTTTTGGTATTTCTTGTTAATGTATTTGCTTACTTCCCTTTTAAATCAGGACCTTTTCTTTAAACCCTTCCTTGAGCCAAAGGACTTTGAGATCAATTCCTCTAATTCTGTTCACACATTGGTACGGCAGCATGCTTTATGAAATGGTGTAATTCCTGGTCTATTTATTTTCATATAATGCATATTAATGTCTTACATTAGCTTTAAAAATGAAATATATCCTTCATGCAATTAATGAGTCATTCAGAAATGGGCTGATAATCTGGAAGATAACAGGTAATAAGAAGAATGTTCGCTAAGAAGAATGTTCGCTTTGAAGAATGACAGGATTTTAAAATATCGAAACATTTGCTGGAAGGCTACAGATTCTCAACAACTTGAACACTGATGACAAATGAGCCAAAAGGTTGATGTTATCCAGTTAAAACCTAGTTTTTGAGCACAAACTTTTGTAAGGAAATAAGTTGGTCATTTTTTGAAACAAAAGAATAATAGCACAAAGAACTGCAGTCTTACCTAACCATATTGAGTTGTGCAGTATTCCATTTTTCAGCCCCCAGGCGTCTACCTCATGCCATAGTACAGTAAGGAGAAAGAAGGACAGAAGCATAGCGGCGGTCGTTCTTCGAGGTTGAAGAGTTTTCCAGTAAGTGGTTTTGCTGTTAACAGCTACGAGTTGATGTAGTTTCCAGTAAATTACGTTGTGCTCCCAACATCTGGTCTCCAGACTTTCTCTCCTTCCTAACTGCTTAATTGCTTTGAGGTCATTGTGGTTGCTGAGGTTACAGTCACTGCTCTACAACAGTATAGCAATTATAAAGTAAATGACTATTACTTGAAATGGTTCAAAGAAATATCAACTGTATTATTATTAACAGCTTTTTAAATTAAAATGGATGTGGTTTTCCAAGTAACAATTCTGAATCCTATTTCTCCTTTATTCTAGTTAATTCTCTTGGGAAGGCACGTAGACAGTGTTGGCAGCTGATCTGCCATTGCACAACTGAGACAATGCAATCACTGTCTAGGGCATTAGAAGTACAAACACATCTACTGCAATTCAATGCTTCTCACTCCCCAAAGGTGCAAGTGCAAAGATTTTGTTCTTGGATTGTGTAAGAGCATGCCAGTTGCAAACCCAGTATGCAGTGGAGGGGACCTAATTGTGTTTGGAGATTTGGCTTCATCAGCACTCTTTTTTGATATCATCCCAAATAATGCCACGAGAGCTACTATGTTTTACAAAATTGAAATCACCTCCAAGGACGTGTGTCCCTGTGACCATTTCTCCCAGCCATTGAAGTCAAAACTAGCTACATTCGATTAAATTAAAGCACCAAACACTGGAATTACAATGCAGTTTTGTGAGTAGCTACAAAGAAGGACATTTGGACAGGTATGTGGATATGAAAGGTTTAGAGAGATATGGGCCAAACGCAGTTCAGTTTAGGAACCGGGTGGCATGACAGCACAGTGGTTAGCACTGCTGCTTCACAGCTCCAGGGACCTGGGTTTGAATCCCGGCTCGGGTCACTGTCTGTGTGGAGTCTGCACATTCTCCCTGTGCCTGCGTGGGTTTCCTCCGGATGTTCCAGTTTCCTCCCACAGTCCAAAGATGTGTGGGCTAGGTTGATTGGCCATTCTAAATTGCCCTTAGTGAGCTGGTGTGCGTAGGTCAGAGGGATCATTGGGTAAATAAGGGCGGGAGTGGGGTAGGATCTGGGTGGGATTGTGGTTGGTACAGACACAATGGGCCAAATAGCCTCTTTCTGCACCGTGGGATTCTATGAATCCTGGTCAGCATGGATGACCTGTTTCTGTGCTATACACCTCTGTGACTTGACATATGAAGGACTTGGTATTTCAGATAGATCTTGTGGTGCAATGGTAGTGCCCCTACCTCTGGGTGAGGTCGCATTCAGTACCTGATGGCCAAGGAAAATATGTTGGTAATATGATTAATTATCAGTCTGTAAATCCATCCAGTATGCCTTGGAGGGAATTTCATAGCAAAACTGCAGAAGGCAAAAACAAATCACTGCGGTATTATGCCGAACCATTGTCATGGATCAATCCAATGGCAGTTGTAGTGCTGAGCCCAAAATAAAGTTGGACTTTTGAAATTAAAGGATTGGGCACTCTAAATTAGACTACAGTCAGTTCCAGTAAATAGATTGCAGAAAATCAGACTTGGCTAAAGTTTGAACATACAGAACTCAGGCAGGTTGCCGGGCCATGTCTGGATCAGTCTCCAATAGCCTATGAAATGATCATCGCTCCCATCTGATTTGCGTGGGCATATTATCCACACCCTAGATGGGACCAGACTCCAGGGCACCTAGGGTGGGCTCAAGTGTCCTGTCAGCAGGTCATCAACTAGACCACTGGCCACTGAAATCCCATCTCCTAAGACCCATTGGCAGAAGGCCAAGGGTAGGTAAAAAAAAAGCACGAGGCTATGAGGGGATAAAAATAGGCATTCCAGGTATTTTGGGAGTGAAGATTCAAGACGGGAGATAACCGAGACCAGAGAAGGAAGGAAGGAAGCAAGCAAGGAAGAAACGGCCATAGAGAATCACCTTCGCAAGGACGAAACAGAGGGACTCTGGGACTGGATCTATAGCCGACCAAGCCATCTTTATGGGTAATATATAATTGAATCCTGGGTGTTTTCTTGTAATGTGGAGATGCCGGTGTTGGACTGGGGTAAACACAGTAAGAAGTCTCAACAGCAGGTTTAAAGCCCAACAGGTTTATTTGGTAGCAAACGTTTGCTACCAAATAAACCTGTTGGACTTTAACCTGCTGTTGTAGCAAACGTTTGCTACCAAATAAACCCATTGGACTTTAACCTGCTATTGTGAGACTTCTTACTGGGTTTTCTTGTATACACAGTGGGTAATGTACAGGTTAACTATACTTAATAAAGTTGCATTATATCTGTGTCCATACTTTGTTCTTTTCATAAATAAAGACACCTGGGTAAAACTTTGATTAAGAAGTTGGTTGAAATATTTGAATTGGATAGACACACACAGTCCATGGTTGCCAATGTCCTCTTAGGATATAGTAACTGAAGGAACAGCATTTCAGGTAGACAATCTTTACCTGACTGTTGATGTGTCCTTCATTTCTGTCATTTTTAAACTTTCATTTCAGAACTTCACCATTTTCCTTCTATTTCGACCAGTTTATTTCCAATTATGCAATCACAACCCATTCGACACCAACTTTACACACATGTATAGGTTTCCAAACTGCACATTTAACATCACATTTTCAAAGACTCAGCACTGAGGATATCTTTAGCTGAGTACTGCAGAAAGTTAGCGAATACTTTTCCCTTTTAAGGGCCTCTATTGAGTTCATTGTTTCTTGGCTCAAGTAGCTAAGATTGATCATAGTCATAGTTTTAAATTTCTTGAACAAGGATTGCTTTACTCATGGTAAACCACATGAACATGGTTAAAAGAGTCATTGAGAAACAAAAGCAATATTGTCTTGACTGAAGCAAAATCCTGCGGATGCAGGAAATCAAGCGGAAAATGCTGGAAGCATTAAGCAGACCATGCAGCATATTTGGCCACAGAAGCCAGGTTAATGGGTTGGATTTACACCTCCATCCCTGCACACTCCCCCACTCCTACCCCTTCACCCACACTGTGTATTTGAATGTGGGAAGAGCTGATAAAATACAGTATGAGGCCTTCCTACTGCCTACTCACCAATCCCAACAAATTTCCCATTTTATAGTAGGTGGGGTAGATGTCATGCAGCCCAACTGCTCTTGGGCATTTTGAGAGTCTTAAGTGGCTAATTAGTGGCCAATTAAATGCTTCATTCTACCTCTGGTCGCTGTTTCACTCATGGAGGGTTTATTCTATACTACTTCTCCTGATGCTATGTCTGCTGCTGGTAAAGTTGCAGGCAGGTACGGGTGTGTGAGCAGGTCGCCCAGTGTATTTTGTGTGTCCCTCCTTGCTTTCAAATCCTTCAACTGAAGGGCAAAATCCAGCTATTAGACATTTGCAACACACATGCCCACACTAAATGGCAGCTCCTTTGGCATGGGCTGGTAAAGTGGACAGATGGCATGCCTCATTTGATTGTCTCCTGTGCCCTTTGGGGGACCCCTCCCCTCCGTACCAAGGCCATACCCCCTTTATCCCTGCCCCAGGCTCACAAATTTGGCCTCCCTCCTTCCTGTGTGTGTGCATGTATGTGTGTGTGTGTATGTGTGTGTTGGGGTTTGTTATGTTGGGGAGCAGTATTGGAGTGAGACAGAGAATTGAAGGGAGAAGTGACCAGAAGGGTCAGCTAAGTGATCACCCGACCTGCATTGATCTCCCCATTGCATTATGAGCAGTGAACACAGAACGCTGAATCAGAAAATAAAACACTTTCGCCTGGAAAATTGTTTTCAGGTCCCCAGATGGTAAGAGTGGAGGAAGTGAAGGTGCAGATGTTGCATCTTCTGCGCTTACATGGGAAAGCCTCTAGTGGAAGGAAAGCAGGTGTTGACGGCGATGGAAGAGTGGACAGGGTATCTTTGAGTGAACAGAATGGTGAAAGAAGAGAAGAAGGGAAAGGGGAGGTACTGCAATGCTGACAGTATCCATTGCTCCTGGTGGCAGTAAAGAGCTGCTGGGCAGATTGCTTTTACAGCGAGGAGTATTGCTACGACAAATATTGAACCAAGTCTTCACGAACGCTCAATAATATGGATTCAGAGCACAACACAGTGCTGAATTATCCATCTTGAGGCAAAATGTCCATATATTTCACTTCAAGGGAGAGTTGTGCATTTTGTTAGTTAATGAGAAGCCAGTACCTGCCAAGATATTGAATATGGATATGTTGCACATTCAATTGAGTTACCCTTCGGGCATTGAAGGATAGAATGGATAAGCTGAATTAAACTGTGCAAGGTGGGAGAACAGCAAATTACTGCAGGTGCTGGAATCTGAAGCCAAAAGACAAAATGCTGGAGAATCTCAGCAAATCTGGCAGCATCTGTGAAGAGAGAAAAGAGCTGATGTTTCGAGTCCAGATGATCTTTTGTCAAAGCTAAAAGGCATAGAAAGTGGGAGATATTTATACTGTGGGGTGAGGGAATGCCAGAAGAGTCATAGCCACAAAACTACGGGGAAAGGCTGCCACTGGCAGTCCATAGAGAATAAAGGGTGTGAATGGCCAAACGGTAGAGAAGCTGAAATCAGAGGGTAAGCTGTGACAGATGGAGCTGTGGGGAGAGGGCAGAGGGGATGAGAAAATAGAGAAAAGGGGTGAAAGGGGAAGCAAAGATGGAGAAAAGGTAAGGAAAGGGTAGATAAAATAGAGAAAAAGTTGGGGGGAAAGAAAAATAAAGAAAGGCAGCAAAGAAATAAAAGGTAGAGAACAGTTAAAAATGAAATAAAATGAAAACAAAGGGGTCGAGGTGGGGTAGAGCTAATCATCTGAAGTTGTTGAACTCGATGTTGAGACTGGAAGACTGTAATGTGCTTAGCCGGAAGGTGAGATGCTGTTCCTCCAGTTTGCGTTGAGCTTCACTGGAACATTGTAGCAGGCCAAGGACAGACATGTGGGCATGGGAGTGGGATTATGGGTTAAAATGGCAAGCAACCGGAAGGTCAGCGTCCTGATTGTGCACAGACTGAAGGTGCTCAGCAAACAGAAAACTCTTTTGTTTTTGGCCAATGTGAAATAATTGACGTTTTCAAAAGGAAACTACAAGTCTGGGAAGTTGTTGTCTGTGGGAGGACTAAAGGGATGTTAAAACTCTTATATTCTTTTATTCAAGAATGAACACGATTGTCTTTGACATAATTAAGCGACAGCTGGACATTCTTTCTGTCTGTGCAATGTTTATTTTCCAGAATTCATGAATGGACTATTTGCTATGTATGTGTACAGTCCCCTCTAGAGAGACAATTACATATAAACTTCTGTCCTCTTATTCCATCAATGCTATTTGAAGAGTTCACTAACATTTCATCAGGCAGTCTCTGGAGAATCAAGTTCAATGCAACGCCGCAGGTGCAAATGTTCCGATGAATTCAGCACTGCTTTCCCACAGCACTGAAAGTGATACACCCATTTAGCACAAAATACTTCGGCCAAGCTAGACTTTCAGCAATTAGGGTGAACATTGATCATGAATGCAGTGTGCGCAACACAGACACTCCAATGTCTTGACAGCATCCTCTATAGGTTTCACATCAAGTAAAAGTAGTTATAAATGTATATGCTTTATTATAAACCAACTATTATATGGAAAAGTATTCATTGCTCATAGATGGCCCTGGACTTTTTTGTTACAGGTGAGTGGAACTCAGTTTAAAATTTATTTTATTAGTGTCACAAGTAGGCTTACATTAACATTCCAATAAACTTATTGTGAAAATCCCCTAGTCACAACACTCCAGAGCCTGAACGGGTACACTGAGGGAGCATTTAGCATGGCCAATGCACCTAATAAGAACATAAGAAATAGGAGCAGGAGTAGGCCATCTAGCCCTTTGAGCCTGCTCCGCCATTCAATAAGATCATGGCTGATCTGAAGTGGCTCAGTTCCACTTTCCAGCTTTCTCCCCATGACCCTTAATTCCCTTGCCTACCAAAAACCTATCTACCCATGTCTTAAATATATTTAGCGAGGTAGCCTCCACCACTTCAACGGGCAGAGAATTCCAGAGATTCACCACCCTTTGAGTGAAGAAGTTCTTCCTCAACTCCATTCTAAACTGCAGCCCCCGCGCCCCCCCCCCCCCCCCCACCCCGAGGTTGTGCCCTCTAGTCCTGCTGTCCTTTCTGAGTGGGAAGAATCTCTCTACCTCGACCCTATCCACCCCCTTCATTATCTTATACGTCTCTATAAGATCCCCCCTCATCCTTCTAAACTCCAACGAGTACAAACCCAGTCTATTCAGCCTCTCTTCATAGTTCAACCCCCTCATCTCCGGTATCAGCTTAGTGAACCTCCTCTGCACTCTTTCCAAGGCCAAAGTATCCTTGCGCAAGTGCGGCGACCAAAACTGCACACAGAAAGTGGAATCGTTGTGGTAGAGACTAGGAACAGCAAAGGGAGGAAGACGCTGGTGGGTGTCGTCTATAGGCCCCCGAATAATGATCTGGAGGTGGGGCGGGCTGTTAACGCGCAAATAAGTGCAGCGTGCAGGAATGGGATGGCCGTAGTTATGGGGGATTTCAATCTACATATAGATTGGTCAACCCATGTTGGACGCGGTGGGCTCGGGGAGGAGTTCTTGGAATGCTGCCGAGATAGTTCCCTGGAACAGTGTGTGTTGGAGCCGACGAGGGAGTGAGCTATCTTGGATCTGGTGTTATGTAATGAGGTGGGTAGAGTTAGGGACCTTGCGGTGAAGGATCCTCTTGGGGAGAGCGATCATTGTATGGTGGAGTTTCTGGTGCAGATGGAGGAGGAGAAAGTGGGTTCCCGGACGCGCGTCCTTTGTTTGAACAGAGGGGAGTACGGTAGGATGAGAGAAGAATTGGCAAATGTGGACTGGGGGAGCACGTTGGAGGGAAGGTCTGCTGAGGAGCAGTGGAGGATCTTTAAGGAGATCTTTCTTGGCAAGTGTGAGGTGGTCCACTTTGGTAGGAATAATGGTAGGAAGGATTATTACTTACGTGGCGAAAAACTGCAGCAGGCGACAGTGCAGAGGGACCTCGGGGTCCTTGTGCATGAGTCGCAAAAACCCAGCTTGCAGGTGCAGCAGGTGGTCAGGAAGGCGAATGGGATGCTGGCCTTCATAGCGAGGGGGATTGAATATAAAAGTAGGGAGGTCTTGCTGTGGCTGTATAGGGCATTGGTGAGGCCGCAGCTGGAGTACTGTGTGCAGTTTTGGGCGCCGTACTTACGCAAGGATATTTTGTCCTTGGAGGGAGTGCAGAGGAGGTTTACTAGGCTGATGCCGGAGTTGAGGGGGTTGAGCTATGAGGAGAGGCTGAATAAATTAGGCTTGTACTCGTTAGAGTTTAGAAGAATGAGGGGAGATCTCATTGAGACGTATAAGATGATGAATGGGATGGATAGGATAGAGGTGGAGAGACTCTTCCCGCTCAGAAAGGATAGTAGGACTAGGGGGCACAGCCTCAAGATAAAGGGGGGTCGGTTTAGAACGGAGTTGAGGAGGAACTTCTTCACTCAAAGGGTGGTGAATCTCTGGAATTCTCTGCCCGTTGAAGTGGTGGAGGCTACCTCGCTAAATATTTTTAAGACGCGGGTTGATGGGTTTTTGATAAGAGAGGGGATTAAGGGTTATGGGGAGAGGGCGGGAATGTGGAACTGAGCCACGACAGATCAGCCATGATCTTATTGAATGGCGGGGCAGGCTCGAAGGGCTAGATGGCCTACTCCTGCTCCTATTTCTTATGTTCTTATGTACTCCAGTTGCAGCCTCACCAGTGCCCTGTACAGTTGCAGCAAGACCTCCCTGCTTTTATATTCTATCCCCCTCGCTATAAAGGTCAGCATCCCATTTGCCTTCCAGATCACCTGCTGCACCTGCAGACTGGGTTTTTGCGACTCATGCACAAGGACTCCTAGGTCCCTTTGCACCATAGCATGCTGCAGCTTTTCGCCCTTTAATTAGTAATCCTCCTACTATTATTCCTGCCAATGTGGATAACCTCACACTTGCTAACATTGTACTCCGTCTGCCAGGTCCTCGCCCACTCGCTCAGCCTATCTAGATCCCTCTGCAGACTTTCCACACCCTCCGCACAATTTGCTTTTCCACTTATCTTTGTGTCATCAGCAAATTTCGACACCCTACACTCAGCCCCCTCCTCCAGATCATCTATATAAATGGTAAATAGTTGAGGCCCCAGCACCGATCCCTGCAGCACCCCACTAGTCACCAACCGCCAATCCGAATAGCACCCATTGATACCAACTCCCTGCATCCTATTAGACAACCAATCTTCTATCCACGCTAACACCTTACCCCCAACTCCATGCCCCCTAACCTTCTGAAGCAACCTTTTGTGCAGCACCTTATCAAATGCCTTCTGAAAATCGAGAAACACCACATCCACTGGTTCCCATCTGTCTACTGCACTAGTCACATCCTCATAGAATTCCAATAAATTCGTCAGACACGACTTCCCCTTAACGAATCCGTGCTGCGTCTGCTCTATCAAACAATTCTTCTCAAGGTGCCTCGCTATTTCTTCTTTGATGACGGATTCAAGCATTTTTCCCACAACAGACGTTAAACTAACCGGCCTATAATTCCCTGCCTTTTGCCTGCTACCCTTTTTAAACAGTGGCATAACATTAGCCGTTTTCCAATCTTCCGGCACTTCCCCGGAATCCAACGAGGTTTGGAAAATAATCACTAAGGCATCTACTTTCACCTCTGCCATTTCCTTCAGAACCCTGGGATGCATTCCATCCGGACCTGGGGACTTGTCCACCATCAGTCCCGCTAGTCGATCAAGCACTACCTCTCTAGTGACAGTAATCGCATTCAGGCCCTCAACTCCTACCATCCTTCTAACTTCAATACCCGTCAAACTATTCGCATCCTCCTCCGTGAAGACCGAGGCAAAAAGCTTATTTAAGGCCTCAGCCATTTCCTCATCCCCCACCACTAAATCCCCCCTCTCATCCTCTAAGGGTCCAACATTCACTCTAGCCAGCCTCCTCCTCTTTATATATTTATAAAAACTCTTACTATCCTTTTTTATATTTAGTGCTAGTTTAGCTTCATTGTCTATCCTTCCTTTTTTTATCATCTTCTTCGTCAATCTTTGTTGATTTTTAAACCTCTCCCAATCTTCTACTCCCCCACTACTTTTAGTCACTCTAAACACATCAGCTTTTAATTTAGTACTTTCCTTTATTTCCTTCGATAACCACGGCTGATTATCCCTTCTCCTACGATCCTTCTTTACCATTGGAATAAATTTCTGCTGAGCACCGAAAAAGATCTTAAAGATCCTCCACTGTTCCTCAGCAGTCCTACCGACCAATCTGCGCCCCCAATCTACATTTGCCAATTCCACTCTCATCCTATCGTACTCCCCTCTGTTCAAACAGAGGACACAGGTCCGGGACCCTACTTTCTCGTCCTCCATTTGCATCAAAAACTCAACCATACAATGATCGCTCGTCCCAAGAGGATCCCTCACAACAAGGTCCCTAATTCTACCTGCCTCGTTACATAACACTAGATCTAAGATAGCTTGCTCCCTCGTCGGTTCCATCACACACTGTTCAAGGAAACTATCCCGGCAGCATTCCAAGAACTCTTCCTGAAGCCCACCGTGTCTGACATGGGTCAACCAATCAATATGTAGATTGAAATCCCTCATAATTATCGCCATTCCATTTCTGCATGCATCATTTATTTGCGTGTCTATAGCCCGCCCCACCTCCAAGTTATTATTTGGGGGCCTATAGACCACACCCACCAGCGTCTTCCTCCCCTTACTGTTCCTTATCTCCACCCACAACACCCTCCACCTAACCAGCATGTCTTTCAGACTATGGGAGGAAACCAGTACGCCTGAAGGAAACCCACACAGACACAGGGAGAACGTGCAGACTCTGCACAGACAGTGACCCAAGTTAGGAATTGAACTCAGGTCCCTGGTATTGTAAGGTAGCAGTGCTAATCACTGTACCACTGAGCCATCCATAGTGCTGCTCAAGAGTGTGAACCCCCTACTCCAATTCACCACATGAATCAGATTGTACTTTCTTTAGTAGTCCTGAGATTGTAGACAACTTTGGCAAGGGTGCATCTATTATTCCCATACTCAGTCTAATAGGATAGGGCTGGACCTGCTCATTGCCTACTGCAGACAAGGTGCTGATGGGCCTTCACACTGGTCGGAGGTTATAAAAATTCCATGGACTTGACCTAGCAACACTGGAGGTCAGGACAGCTAGAGATTCTGATATTCATATTGTTTTGTTGCCCTATTCATGGTCTTGCTGCTCTTGTCTGCATCACTGCACAGGACTCATTAAGTGAGTTTGGTAAATTGTTGCAATGCATGCTATATTAGACTTGTCTAACTTTTTGCTCAGGAGGTCGGTTGGGGAGCACTTTTGCATATTTTTCGCACACAAGGGGTCGAAGTTCAGAAAGATGATGTTTGGCACAACAGTAAACTGAATTTTTTTAAAAAATGGTTGAGATTTTCAGAACAGGAACATAAGAACTAGGAGCAGGAGTGCGCCATCTGGCCCCTTGAGCCTGCTCCGCCATTCAATAAGATCATGGCTGATCTTTTCGTGGATTCAGCTCCACTTACCCAACTGCTCATCATATCCCTTAATTCCTTTACTGTTTGAAAATTTATCTATCTTTGCCTTAAAAACATTCAATAAGGTAGCCTCAACTGCTTCACTGGGCAGGGAATTCCACAGATTCACAGCGCTTTGTGTGAAGAAGTTCCTCCTTAACTCAGTCCTAAATCTGCTCCCCTTTATTTTGAGGCCATGCCCCCTGGTTCTAGTTTCACCCGCCAGTGGAAACAACTTCCCTGCTTCTCTCTTATCTATTCCCTTCACAGTCTTATATGTTTCTATCAAAACTCCTCTCATTCTCCCGAATTCTAATGAGTATAACCCCAGTCTACTCAGTCTCTCCTCATATATCAACCCTCAACTCTGGGAATCAATGGAATTAATCTCCTCTGCACCCCTCCAGTGCCAGTATATCCTTTCTCAAGTAAGAAGACCAAAACTGTACACAGTATTCCAGGTGTGGCCTCACCAGCACTTTATACAGCTGCAACATAGCCTCTCTGTTTTTAAACTCCACTCTTCTAGCAACGAAGGACAAATTTCTATTTGCCTTCTTAATTACCTGCTGCACCTGCAAACCAAGAAAGAAACAATTGCTGAACAAATGTAAAACAACATCACAGGATTAAACTGTTGAATTAAGAAAAGAGTAAGCAATAATAATGACCAGAATGTTGAAATCTATGTGGATGGGAGTATGTGGGAGTCTGTGTGTGTGTATGTGTTGGTGTGGTGCTGAGAGTGAGTGAGACTTCCCAGCCTTTTGGCTAAGATCAAGTGTAGTTTTGGCATCCTGCGCTTGGTTGAAATCATGAGGTTATATTAAGGCTTCATTTGAAGCAATTTTTTGAAGTGGCATCTAGGGCTTTTGGCTAAGCAAATAAGGTCAAGCCTTGGAGGAGGTGCAATGCCTGCTCCAATCAGCTTGGATCATGTAGATCAAGCCCTAGACATGAAGTGGTGAGCCAGTCTTATCAACTTGGATCTGGAATGTCTCACTTGCTGAGACTTTGAATTGGACTTTGATTGGATTGAACTGGATATAAACAAAAAAGATTTGAGAATGGGCTTAAGACAGATTCATATTCACCCTCACAGACTTGTCCCATTACTAAGTCACACACTCAGTTACTCACTCCCAAACACGCACATAAACACAATCATTTACTCGTCCCCACACACTCATCCGGTCTCTCATTCCCCCACACCCACTGAGTCACCTTCTCCTCCTTGGTCTCAGCAAACTGACAAAAATGAATCTCCCTGGGTCCGATTTGACTTTTCCTTCTCAGATCTCGCCCCAGGCTCCAGCCCCACCACATCTGTTATCATTTAATGTAAGGGGAATTGATTATAAAACTAAGGCAGTTGGGCTTCTGTTGCAGAGGGCATTGGTGAGATAACATCTGGAGTATTGTGTACAGTATTGTTCTCCTTATTTAAGGAAAGATGTAAGTACATTAGAAGCAGCTCAGAGAAGGTTTACCAGACTAATACCAAGGATGGGTGGGTTATGTAATAACTCCACAGAGGTGAAAGTCCCGTCACAAAGTTACTTTATTTACACCATACATCTGTACGCAACCAGCTCTTCAGTTGCTCCCTGCTAAATGCAGGCTAGGAGTCTGACACACTTGCTTTAAATAAGGAGCACGAAGTTCCCTGGTTTAACTATCAATTAAGACTCATCAGGTAGTTTGTATGCTAGCAGGCCAACCTCATTAGCTGGCTGAAATCTTTACAGGTTATTTTATGAGGAAAGTTTGGAAAGGATAGATTTCTATCCATTAGAGTTTAAAAGATAAAAGGCGACTTGATTAAAATCTTTAAGATCCTAAGGGGTATTGACACGGTGGATGTGGAGAGGATGCTTCCTCTTGTCAGGGAATCTAGGACTATGGGTCACTTAGGGGCCTCTCATTTAAGACAGAAAAGATATTTTTTTCTTTCTGAGTGTTGGGGGTTCTTTGTAGCTTTCTCCCTCAAAAGGCAGTGGAAGCAGAATCTTTAAATATTTTTAAGGCAGAGCTAGATAGATTCTTGATTAACAAGTGTGTGGAAGGTTATTGGGGGCAGGCAGGAATGTGGGGCTGATATTACAATCAGATCAACCATGATCTTTTTGAATGGCGGAGGAGGTTTGAGGGACTGTGAGGCCTACTCCTGCTCCTAATTCATATATTCATATGGACATTATCCAGGCTTCAGCTGCCAAGTGGCAGGTAACATTTGTGCTACTCAAGTACCAGGTAACACCCATCTCCAAAAAGAGAGAAACTAATGTTTATTTCTTTGTCACAAGTAAGGCTTACATTAACACTGTAATGAAGTTACTGTAAAATTCCCCTAGTCAACCCACTTTGGTGCCTGTTTGGGTCAGTGCACCTAACCAGCACATCTTTCAGGCTGTGGGAGGAAATCGGAACACCCAGAAGAAACCCACGCAGACATGGGGAGAATGTGCAAACTCCACACGGACAGTGACCCAAGCCGGGAATTGAACCTGGGTCTCCAGTACTGTGAGGCAGCAGTGCTAACCACTGTGCCATCATGCTGCCCCAAATCAACACCCCTTAGCAATAACAGTATTATCACTGAATCCCCCACTATCAATATCCTATGGGTTACCATTGACCCAAAACTGAAGTGGACTAGCCATATTAATACCGTGGCTACAAAAGGAGGTCAGAGACTAGGGGTTCTGCATTGAGAGACACATCTTCTGCTCCTCAAAGCTTATTCACCATCTTCAAGCCACTTACAGCCTTGACTTGGAAATATATACCAATCCTTCGCTGTTGCTGTGTTAAAATCCTACAGCTCCTTCCCTGCAACATTGTGAGTGGACTTACATCACATGGACTGCAACATTTTAAGAAGGCAGCTCACCACTACTTTCACAAGGGCAGTTAGGGATGAGCAATAAATGTCGGCCAAGCCAGTAGTGCTCACGTCCAATGAATGAATAATAAATTCTTTCAGTGCAGAACTCCCTCAGTTCTGCACTTGCATTTTTGTGCTCCACCCCTGGTTCAGGACTTGAATCCAGAGGTGAGAATGAGCCTACCTGAGCTCCAGCAAACAGTGTTAGATTTCAATGTCACATAGGCTGAAGAAATATACAGATTCATGACATCTACAGAAAGTGTGCAGTGATTCACTTTGACCATTAGAATGAGGAGAAGAAATATAGAATAACTGCTGCAGTTTTAAATGTGGTACAATAATGAAGAGACCTGGCAATGTAGGCGCACAAATTCTTGAGGTTGAAATGGCTTTTTACAAAAGAATGCAACATCTATGACTTGTAGAGGAATAGGGTATAGAAGCAAGGAAACTTCATGAAACACTAATTAGGCCCCAGCTGAAGTATTTTGGCCAATTCTGGACACTACATTTTCAGAAGAAAGTGAAGATCTTGAAGTTGGTGCAGAAGAGATTTGTCAGAATGTTCTCAGGCCTGAAGGACTTCAGTTATATGAAGAAACTGGAGAAGCTGGGGTTTCTATCTTTAGAGCAATGAAGATTCAAGGAAGACATTATAAAGAAGAGCAACATCACAGAAGGTTCCAATAAACTAAATAAGGTGAAATTGTTTCCAGTGGCAGAGGCAGGGTGCTTTGGTATTGTTTCTGCACTAGTACTCCAGCAACCATGATCTGGGGCTCTGGGTTCAAATCCCACCATTGCTAGTTGGTGAAACTTGAATTCAATAAAAATTCTGGAATTAAAAGTCTTATGATAACCATGAAATCATTGTTGTAAAAACCCATCTGATTTACTGATGTCTTTTAAGGAAGGAAATCTGCTGTCCATGTTACTCCAAACCCACACCAATGTAAATGAATGACTCCTAAATACCTTCTGAAATGAAGGACAGTTGGGGATGGGCAATAAATTATCTTTTAAGAAAACATTTGATAACTGGAGGACACTGATTTATCATAATTGACAAAGAAACAAAGGTGAGGGACATAAGGGAAAAGAAATATATGATGTTTTTTATGAATTTGAATGCACAGCCTGAAAGGAAGCGGACTCAGTTATAAGGGAATTGGATAAATATTTAAAACTGAGAAAAATGTTGGGTGATGGAGAAAAAACAGAGAAATAGGACTTCATGGATAACTCTTTCAAAGATCTGGCAGTGGCATGTTGGGCCTAAAGGCCTCCTGACATGCCAGATAATTCTACAATCACATTGGTAATTCTAAAAAAAAATCCTACTGCACGAAAATGGTGACAAATATGCTCAAAATGTTTTTCATGTTTCTCTGTTAATGTATTGGTGTGAAATAGGACACTAGAGGGTGGTATGGTTCAAGACTTTGTGCTTGGAAATATGTTGGGTTATGCAAGGAATAAAGTTCCATTCTCTCACCATTCTCTGTTCATTGGTACTGCACATTTAGTCGAGTGCGGAAAGTTGGAAGCTGCTGTCAGTGATAGTCCAGTGATACTTTACTCCGTCACAGGCTGCGCAGTTTGCAACCTTCACCAAGAAACTCTGCACAAAGATCATTCCCGTGGCACAAAGCTGAGCACTGACTCATCCAACATATCACTGAAAAAGCCATTTCAAACAGCGAGAGCTAAGTGTTTACTGGTATAGTAAGTGCTGCTAAACAAACTTCCTCAGCAGACAAATGAATTTAGCGAATATTCATTCCATTTGAGAAAAAATAATTGTTTAATGTTATTGCTATGTATGTTGAGGTATGCCCCTTTAAGAGAATGGATTAAGTGACCCAGGATTCAAGTTCCACCTTGGGCGAAGCTTGCCTGGCAGTCTGGTGCTAACTGTGCCAAAAGATAGGCGTGTAATAAACTGTTCCGTTCGTTTATTATTGTGGTCTTTATTAGTCTTCAGACCTCAAACCTAATAGTTACAACCTTCTTAGAAAAAATTTCTTCAATAGTTTTTCTATTTCATATTTTTTTCCTCAATCCCATGTGTAGGTTTATTTTGTTTCTTGTACAATGAATTAAATGCAATTTACTTTTCCTGAATTCTCCTTTGCAGTCTGCGTGGATCGATGAGGATTGTTCAAACAGTTTGATTAAAAAGCTCCCTTTTTACTTACCTTGCACATAGATGCCACAGATTTCCCCACACCTCCCCCCCACCCAGTAAATGCCATCAAATCCAGATGCTAGAACGCTAGAATGTTCCTCTTAAAAGCCCACGAACAAACTGAAAACTGTCTCTTGGCTGTTCAGAATGGCAGCATGGTGGCACAGTGGTTAACACTGCTGCCTCACATAGCCTAGGACCTGGATTCGATTCTTGGCTTGGGTCACTGAGTGCGCAGAGCATGCACATTTCCCTGTGTCTGTGTGAGTTTCCTTCGGGTGCTCCGGTTTCCTCCCACAGTCTGAAAGGCGTGCTGGTTAGGTGCATTAGCCATGCTAAATTCTCCCTCAGTGTAACCAAACAAGTGCCGGTGTGTGGTGACTAGGGGATTTTCCCAGTAACGTCATTGTAGTGTTAATGTAAGCCTACTTTTGACATTGATAAATAAACTTTAAACAGAACAAACTGCAGGCAAATGTCAATTTTTGTCTGCAACAGTGACCATTAAACTAATCAATTTGATTGTAAATCATATATGATTTAGAATTGATAGTTAATTCCTTAGTTGTTTCATTCTGGTGCAGTTAAGGGAGAAAGGAATTGAAAAATATTCTGACCGAATTTGATGAATGGTTTGGTAGCAGACTCGCGTGGAATATTAGCACCTAATCAGCCAAATGGTCAATCTCTGGGCAGGAAATTCAGTACAATTCTATGTAGCTTTACACAAAGGTAATGAAGTCAAGGGACTCAGTATTCCAAATGAGAATGTTGCCAACACTCCATTGAACCTGTCTCAGAGACTATTGACAGCAGAGACCTGTTGATCAATAAGCTGCTACGTAGGGCAGCACAATGGTTAGCACTACAGCCTCACAGCATCAGGGACCTGGGTTCAATTCCAACCTCAGGTGACTGTTTGCACATTCTGCATGGGTTTCCTCCAGGTGCTCCAGTTTTTTTTCCAAAGTCGAGTGGGTTAGGTTGATTGGCCATGGTAAATTGCCAGTTAGTGTCAGGAGGATTAGTAGGGTAAATACATGGGGCTATGGGGATAGGGCCTGGGTGGGTTTGTTGTCAGTGCAGATTCGATGGGGCAAATGGCCTCCTTCTGCACTGCAGGAATTCTATGATTCTAAAAGAAACTAGACAATTTTTATTAAAATGTACATGAGATTCAACATCTTTCATTCATAGAACACCTTTAACATAGTAAAATATGCATAGTCAAGACACAAATTGGAAATCAGCAGTTGATTGAAGAAAGCCAACATGAATAGAAAAAGGCTTGTCCATGGTACTGTGTAACAGGCAAGTCATGTGGTTAGACCCCACCTGTATGAGACCATTAGTTGCCCTGTCCCAAGAACTGTTGTGTAAATTACTGCAAAACTCTGCTGTAAGAGACTGAAGCTAAACAAAGGATTTGTGATCAGGTTCTACAATCTCACTGAATGTCTTGATATGCAATTAACCATCACCAATCAAAGGCTCAATAGTCCTCATTGTTTTCTACATCAGGTACTGTCCAAGCTAGTATTGGTGACAGCTGCTGTATCAGTCCATTTGTAATTGTGTGGGATGGGTGTAGCTCAGTGGTAGGACATTTGCAGATTAACAGGTGCCCTCTCATTTGGGGGATGAAACATTGGAATTGTGTACAGGCCTTTTGTCAAATTTAAGCTTAGGCAATTGAAAACAAAAGATTCACCAGGACACATTAGCATGCGTAAAAGGACAGTTATACATTTCGTGAGAAACAAATCATTACTATATACATGGGACAGGCATGCGTCAGTGAAACAAAAGTGTCACTGCGTATTAGAAGATGAAACTAGACATCTCGGTATGTAGCACGCAAACACAAAGGGTCCACCATTGAAACCTATCAGCAATGATGTGAAACTGATCAGACCTAAGCACTGATGGGTGAAATTCTCGGAAGATTCCAGAAGGTAGTCAGACAGGTATCGAAAACCTATGCTAGCAGCGTTCAAGAGAATCCACCTCTCCAGCTTCCCCCAGAAGTGCATCAGAGCATGACAGCAACAAGAACAGCTTGCCTGCAGACCAGAGAGAAAGCAAGAGAGACAGACTCGAGAGTTCGATGTTCTGATGGAATCACGAGGATCCAAATTTCTAAACGACCAATTAGCGAGAGAGAGAATTGTTAAAGCTGTGACACTTAAGTCTTTTATTGTTTAGAATAAAATTGCGACTTTGTTATTTACTATTGGTTCATGTACATAATCCATTTGCCTGATCTATACAGAGATGTTTGAGTGAAATCCATTATACACAGTACTTTTGAATGAATCTGCAGGGTATTAGAAAAAATACGGACAACACTGGAGATTTCAGTTTACAAACAGTGTGGTTAGGTGGATTGGCCATGCCAAATTATCCCTCAGTGTACCCAAACAGGTGCTGGAGTGTGGCAACCGGGGGATTTTTCACAGTAACTTCATTGGTGTTAATGTAAACCTACTTGTGACACTAAGAAATAAACTTTAACTTTAAAAATTTAAATTTTGGCTTTAAACTATGAAAACATGGAGAGAAGAGTGGATAGCACATTTATTGAAACCAAAAGAGAAAACTCTGGAAAATCTCAGCAGATCTGGCAACATTGTAAGGAGAGAAAAGAGCTGATTCTTCGAGATGACCCCTTGTCAAAGCTCAAAGGCATAGAAAATGGGAAATATTAATATTGCAGGGGGAGGGAATAAAAGAGTCATAGCCACAGGAACCAGGGACTGCTAATTGCTGTCCCCAGGGAGAATAAAGGATGTGAGTGGCCAAAGAGCAGAGAAGCTGTAAACTGTGTCAGATGGTTACCCTCCAATTTAAGAGAAGGCAGGGAGAGAGGGGAAGAGTGACTACTGGGTGGTCAAAAAGGAATACAGTAAAAAGTCTGACAACACCAGGTTTTAGTCCAACCTATTTATTTGATAATATTCTCACTAGCTTTCGAGGGGACAGCCTCTTCGTCAGGTGAATGGAGAGTTCATTCACCTGACGAAGAGGCTGTCCCCTCGAAAGCTAGTGAGAATATTATCAAATAAATAGGTTGGACTAAAACCTGGTGTTGTCAGACTTTTTACTGTGTTTACGCCAGTCCAACGCCGGCATACCCACATCAAAAAGGAATAGGCAGGGGGAGCAGGAGTCTCGGGACTAATTTAATCGATGGCACCAATCTTTACCATGTTGCCAAATCTACGATTAGTTTTGTAAGCTTTCACTTTCGATTCTGACTTTTGACAGCACGCTCAGCAGATTATTTCCGGATAGAGTAGAGCTTTCAAAACGAAATTATTTCGACACGGCTGAACTCCCTGTCGGACAAATAGCTCCCCAAGCTCCCCCAAAAATTCCACCGATACGAGTGGAAAGCTGGAACAGTGGGGGAGAGCTCAAGCATGGCTGGATTCCCCGTGTTGGTGGAAGGACTGCCCGTTGGATTGGACTCTGTCAAAAGCAAACTAGCCATTTATTTTCAAAGTAGAAAGAGATCGGGTGGAGGGGAATGTGAGATCAGAGCACACCCTGATCAGGGAAAGCTGCTGGTGTTTTTTAAAAATGAAGAAGGTAAGGATTCATCTTGCTAAATTAACTTACAGCAGTCCGATAGCGGACAAAATGATTTCTTGTTACTGAACCTGATAATGGTATGAACGTGTTGAAGTTTTTTTTTAACTGTGATTTGATGGTATATGTTTATTGCCACCGCTGATCTGAGCACTTAAGAGGAGGGAGTGTTTTTTTAACTGAGTGAGTCAGACTGGCAAATTCCCTTCCAGTCCAACTCTACTGAGAGAGTTTGATCAGAGAATGTGAAGTTCTAAAGGTTCTGTGCGGTATTCACTGAAAGACCATTCACCCACCATCCCTAAGCTATTGAATTGGAACTGCTTATCCACCATCCTTCTCCTATCAAATTGGAACCATTAATGTACGTACAAGATTCGTTGAGTCATAGAATCATAGAAACCCTACAGTGCAGAAGGTGGCCATTCAGCCCATCGAGTCTACACTAACAACAATCCCATCCAGGCCCTACCCCACAACCCTACTTAGTTACCTCACCAATCCTTCTAACCTACATCTCCTGGGATACTAAGAGGCAATTTAGCATGGCTAATAACCTAACCCACGTATCTTTGGACTGTGGGGGAAACCTCACACAGACATGGGGAGAATGTGCAAACTCCACACAGACAGTGACCGAGGCTGGAATTGAACCTGGGTCTCGGGCACAGTAAGGAAGCAGTGTTAACCACTGTGCCTATATGACAATTGTTCAATTCATTTGTTGCAGTTAAACTGTGTTGTTAAATAAAGTTTATTTTGATAAGTACTTCCCAGTTTGTTAGTAGAATTGTGTCTGGGTTGAAACATCTTATCCTCACATTAATGCCAAAATATATAATTATTGGGGTCTAGCCTGGCTTCATAATATACCTTGGGATTTCTACCACTGGATGACCTAACACTCCACATTTAAAGGATGTCCCGGTAGAAATCTTGAGCTCACTCCTGAAGAAGTCTGCAGATGCTGAATCAATTGAAGTGTTTAAGAATGGGTTTGTGAGATTTGTGTGAGGATTGGCCTGCCATTTCCATTGTCAAGATGCAGCTTATCAGCTTTTCATTGCGTGTAATCATTAAATTCTTGTTTGCATCATTTTGCCACCAAGATTACATTATTTTCAACCACCTGGACATTACCCAGGTTTGAGGTGGCAGGTGGAGCTATTGTAAATGGCAAGTAATCTCAAACATGAAAATTCCCAACCCTTTTTGTATTTCAGCCGCATACACTCCCGAGACCAAATGTTCCCGCTTGAGCTCATTGAAGCTTTAACTGGTCCACTAAATTTTCTTTGTCGCCCACTACGATTCCCGCGATGGCCTAAACGGGAGAATTTTGGTCAACAGGGATTAAAGGGAGTGGGGGGGAGCTGGGAAGGGGTGAGGTACAGATTAGTTTCCATGCCATCCAAGTCAAAGCAATCTGTCAAATTGACACCCTGACACCAGGTTCATTGACCTGCTCTTTGAGGCATGATATGATTGGCTTCAGGCCTGATGGTGACTTCAGGAGTGTTGACAATGGAGAGATTGGGGATCATGCTCCTGACGACATTTAATACAAATAGGGTTGGGAATTTTCATGTTTGAGATTACTTGCCATTTACAATAGCTCCACCTGCCACCTCAGACCTGGGTAATGTCCAGTTTGTTGAAAATAGTGTAATCTTGGTGGGAAAATGATGCAAACAGATTTTAATGATTACACGCAATGAAAAGCTGATAAGCTACATCTCAACAATGGAAATGGCAGGCCAATTGTGAAAGGATAAAGGGAGGTTACCCTCAACAGATCCCGAAGGAAAATAATTCCTTTTTGTTCTGTGTTATCAGTGCAGAAAAACGTGGTGAAGAAGGAGTTCCACACAGTGCAGCTATTGCGCTCAGAGCCAGTCCAGCTTCGGGTTACACTCTATGAGTGGGGCAGTAATGAAGGAAATTCCGTGAGTCCCATTAGTGGGACAGCAAACTCGAACAAAGAGCCAGCAATTGAACAAAATCAATTGTTGACCAGTTCCCAAAAATACAATAAATATGACCAGGTGAGTCACCACTGATGTAAATACACATTCCTGTTATTTGTCGTTTCTGCCATGCTGCTTTCCATTATATTGGTTTTACAAAGTGAACTATTTTTAAATTGTACTCAGGCAATTGTGTCTCACTTTATTGGTGGATATTTATAGATGTAAATGCAAGATTGGAAGTTAAACTGGTCTCAGGAATTTTAAATTGTATACAGGCAATTGTGTCTTACTTTATTGATGGATATTTAAAGATGTAAATGCAGGATTGGAAGTTAAACTGGCCTCAGGAATTTTAACTACCCTAGAAATAATGACATAGAGTGTAAACATATGGTGTAAGTATGACTGTTAATCCAGTCACAGCAAAGCTGGATAACCTGCCACGTGATTTCATTGTTTTAAGATTGTTAGGATATTTGGTATTCAGACCAGCTTTTCTTCAAGGAAATGGCAACTGCCTAATGGCTAAAGGCTCCAAGTGGCTCCAAGTAGCAAGCTATACACACCATAAAGTTCCAAATTTAATATCTGGTTTCTGCTAACTCTGCAAATCTCAACTGGAGTAGGAAGTCTCACAACACCAGCTTAAAGTCCAACAGCTTTATTTGACAGCACAAGCTTTTGGAGTCTCGCTCCTTCATCAGGTGAGTGAGGACTTGTGTTCACAAACCGGGCATATACAGACTCAAACTCAATTTACAAGATAATGGTTGGAATGTGAGTCTTTACAAGTAATCAAGTCTTAAAGGTACAGACAATGTGAGTGGAGAGAGGGCCAAGCACAGGTCAAAGAGATGTGTACTTCTCCAGCCAGGACAGTTAGACTTTGCAAGCCCAGGCAAGTCGTGGGGGTTACAGATAGTGTGACATGAACCTAAGATCCTGGCTGAGGCCATTCTCATGCATGTGGAACTTGGCTATCAGTTTCTGCTCAGTGATTTTGCGTTGTTGTGTGTCTTGAAGGCCGCCTTGGAGAACGCTTACCCGAAGATCAGAGACCGAATGCCCATGACTGAGGAAGTGTTCTCTGACTGGAAGGGAACACGCCTGCCTGATGATTGTCGAGCGATGTTCATTCATCCGTTGTCATTGTCAATCTCAGTTGGGGCAGCTGTTTGGTTGCTGCAATTAGTTTCACTACCTCTATCAGGGAAAAGGAAAAATAGGTTATGATTTTGATCCCTGACAGTTACTCAGTGAGACCGGCTGGAAAACATGAAATTATGGCTATTGCGCGAGGAAAGGGGTAGGCTTACTTGTGGGGCAAATCACAGTCAAGTAGCTAATGACAATGCTACTCCTCTTCATTCAGAAAGAATGTCCACTTAAATTGGATACCAAAGGTATAACTGCATGATAAAATGATACCTCAGCATGAACCAACATACTCGGGGAAGAAGGAAATAAATTTATCTATTTATTATTAGTGCCACAAGTAGGCTCACATTAATACTGCAGTAAAGTTACTGTGAAAATTCCCTGGTTGCCACACTCTGGTGCCTATTTGGATAGACTGATGGAGAATTTAGCGTGGCCAATGCACCTAACCAGTACACCTTTTGGACTGTGGGAGGAAACCAGAGCACCCGGATGAAACGCATGCGGAAAACATGCAAGCTCCACAGCGACAGTCACCCAAGCCGGGAATCGAACCCAGGTCCCTGACGTGTGAGGCAGCAGTGCTAACCACTGTGCCGAAAGATGGAAAGCAAACTGCCTTTTTTTTTGTTTTATTTATATTCTTTCTTCTCATTTACTATACCTTTAATGTGCCAGCACTTTGTCCAGAACAATTTAACTATTTAATTGTATGCAGTACCCATTTTCTGCTTTTCCCACTACAGAGTCCAGTAAAGGAATTTCAGAATCAAGAATCCCCAGATCCAGTTGAAGAATCAGGTACAAATTTTGCTTCTGCAGAGCTAAGTGCATCCTGCCACGATCGTCATGATGTGTCACAATCATTACCTGAAGGGGGAAAAAAAAACACTTCACAAAAACATTTTTCTCTTTCAGTTTTGGAGTCCTCCGAGGGAGAGGAAAGCTATTCCAGCCAGTTGCTGGTTCACAGCGATGGTCCTGTTGATACGGATGTTGTTGCAATGTACTTTGAAAGATTTATATCCGATGTGGAAATCTCTGAAAATGACGAATGCTCTTGGTTTGTGACCTGTCCAAGCATTGACGGTGAATGTTTTATATTATTAACAGTAGCCTCTGGGGGAAAGAGCGAGTTTGAATCTGTGGCAGGAATGAAAAGGATACAGCTGATGAATTACTGCATTCTATAGATTCCTACCGCTTCATTCTACCATTACTTTGTCGAGCATCCCTGTGCTAGTACAGTCCACAGCAATCCTTAGACTAGCTTTTAATGATACAAATGAGGCAGCCCTTCTAATTGATACCTTCTGCATTATATGGTTCTTAGGTCATCCCTTCACTTGTTATGCAGTCTCCTGACACTTTATGCATACTGATTATACTTAACTGCCTGCATTTGTCTTTGAGCACTGGTGATTACTTGTAAAGACAAATTACTCAGCCAGCCTATACTGCACTACACTGTCTGTACTTATCCTTTGACACTCTTGACTACCTGTTAGTGTCAGGCTATCATCACTCCACCCATACATTCTGTGCCTGCGCACCTTGCTCCACATCACCTGATAAAGAAGCAGCGCTCTGAAAGCTTGTGATTTCAAATAAACTTGTTGGACTATAACCTGGTATCATGTGACCTCTCATCCTGCAATATGTGACGTGTATTCTAGCAGGAAGCACATTCTCAGTGCTGGATACAAATGTGTTTTTGATCATAGAATCATAGAATTCCTGCAGTGTAGAAAGAAGCCATTCGGCCCACCGAGTCTGCACTGACCACAATCCCACCCTGGCCCTATTACTGTCTACCTACATACCTTCCCCTCTAACCTACGCATCCTGGGACACTAAGGGGCAATTTAGCATGGCCAATCAACCTAACCTGTCCATCTTTGAATTGTGGGAGAAAACCAGAGCACTGGGAGGAAACCCACACAGACACAGGGAGAATGTGCAAACTCCACACAAACAGTGACCCAAGCTGGGAATCAAACTCAGGTCCCTGGAGCTGTGAAGCAGCAGTGCTACTGCACTGCCCTAATATGAAGCTTCTGATTTAAAATCGGAAGATGGAGAAGAAAGAGAGAGCATTGAAGGAATGCCACCCATTTCAAGCATAGACTTCCTACTGGTCAATGCGGTACTTCATAGAATCCCCACAATGCAGAAGGAGGCCATTCGGCCCATTGAATCTCAGCAACCATAATCCCACCCAGGCCTTTTTTTCTGCAACCCAAGATATTTATCTTGCTAATCCCCCTGGCACTCGGATCAATTTATCATGGCCAAAGAATCTAACTTGCACATCTTTGGAGTGTGGGAGAAAACCCGAGCATCTGAAGGAAACCACGCAGATATAGGGAGTTTGTGTAAACTCTGCATGACAGTGACCTGAGGCCAAAATTGAACCTGGGTCCCTCGCGCTGTGAGGCAGCAGTGCTAATCACTGTGCCACCATGCAGCCCAGACTTCTTTAAAAACATTGATTAATCCCAGTATTTGTAACAGCCCCACTGAATCGTATACCATGTTTTAAATCTGCCGCAGACATTGTATAGTAGCCCTGGTCACTCTCATATGTTGACCGAACAACATGACAGTACTGCCCAATATCTAAAACAAGGTGAGGTAGGAATAGAAGAATAGGAGCTCCTTCTCATCTGAATTCCTTGTTGCTGGGATTGGGGTTTGTTGGGTGCTGAAATTGTTGCAGTCAGCTGGTGTTAGCGCACTTGAACCATTCTCAGGTTTGAGCCCCATTTGAACGCATATTTGCCTTCCCACCTGAGGTGAGACGGTGAACTGCTTGATAGCCCTGGTCAGCCTGGCTAATGAAATGGCTAGCGTCACTTGTTGCTTAACCTGCCAAGGCAATCTGAGGTAGACTGTATCCAACCATCCCATGCTTCTGTAACTTAAAACCTGGTATCCAACATGAGATGTGATTCTGCCATTGGACTGTATTTTGGGGCTGAAAGTGGTGGCCTTAGGCCCATTCATGAGCTTGCACAATAAGCAGCAAGCAATGATCTGATCGGGTGGCCACTATCTTGCAGGATGGCTTTGCTGTGCCCTATTGCAGCATCAAGCCTGTATGGTAAGCCCTATTTATGAGGTTGCTGATAAGACCAAACTTATAGTGTGTGGAACTGTAGGAATTCCAACTTCTATACTTCTTATGTACATATGGTTTTCATAGCAACAGACCTCACCAGTGCAGTTTCTTACATTGATAGTTCACCAGCTTGATGAATAAGATTCTCAGTAAATGAGGATACTTTTCTTATCTCATTATGAATATCATAATCCTCTATTTAAAGTGGACATTTACAATTCATTTTCAAATAACGAACACAATAAACCTTTGATCTTATTGAGTTAATTTCCACAAGTGGCATTGTGGATTTGCTGAGCCATTTGTGAGCTTTTTAACACAACTCATCTTGAGTTGACTATTACATCAGGTTATGAAGTGAGTTATTTTGTCAAATCAGTTGCAGTTGTACTATATCTATAGAGCACTATGGAACTGATGGGAAATACAGGGGATGCGAAGTACCAGGATAAATCTGACTGACTAATTTTGTTGCCTTCCTGCTTTCTGTTTACAGGCCTGGACAAAATACTTTCACAAAAGCAGCACAAGCTGGGTGGCAAAACCCTGCAAGTGCAAATATATGATAAAGACAAAGAAGATGAAAAGTACGAGCCTCGAATATTTCTCCTGAGGGGTTTTGATGTTCACTCGAGATTAGGGCATATTTCACTGTACATTGACAGCCTCAGCAATAGCACAAAGCATTATATTGAACCCCTGCAAGATGGTGAATCAGTGGCGGTCACTTTTGAAACTGATATAGGTTGGTGTTCTTACGTTTTATTTGTTTCTAATTTTTCTTGGGATGGCAGTAGTTATTTTTTTTTTGCACGTTTGGGATTGTTGCCAGGATGACGGAAATGTGGGAATGGATGAAACGGTGTCACTGAAACCTGTATTGAAGATTAAGATTAATGTGCCTGTATGTAGTAATATAGAATTTCTCCTGATGTTGCTTTCTTAGATGCCAAGTCCTTTCTGCGTAATTGTTGTCAGAAGCTGTTTGAAAACCATTGTATCACTGCCCAACGTCTGGTCAAGACAAATTCACTACAGGTGGAAGGAATTCATCCCAGTTGCGGTGTTGAGTTTCTGGACTTGTACTTTTCAAACACCAAACGCAGTGGTGGTGGGGAAATCACTGAAATCATTTATAAAAAAATTGCAATGACAGCTATTGTTGGCTTTCAAGATCATGAGGGTATAGTATTCCATTTGTTTTCCAATTCTTTTGCTGTATTTCAAGGAATCAAACATGAAAATTAATGTTTGCTGCCTGCTGACTATCTTTTCCAGCATTTAGTTCTTAGTTTTAAATTTCATTAATATCCAGTGGTCCTGATCTTTAACCTAATCTTCCTGATGCCAATGTGTGTTAAAATTAAAAAAATGAATACTTCCACATTCTACTGCCATTTTAACTTTGTGAATGATGCTGATACCCAACCCAGTGGCAAATCCACCATTGAAACCTGATGGAAATGGTTTCAAAACTGACGGACGTGCCTGGAAACTGGATTTAGTGGGGCAGTCACTTGCAGTCCCTCAGGTGCTTATGGTCTTTGTACTAATATGAATAGTGCATTTCCATGGCAGTTCTGAGCTTGCTTTTTCCAATGTTTTCTCCCTTCCTTTCCCTGTTTAAACACTCGTTGCTTATCATGGGTGACTTCCTGTTTTATTTCTTTTGGATAGATGAATAGTTTGAGGAAGGGAAGCAACAAGAACCAAGTAACCCCACACAGTGTGTTAGAAGACATTAGTTGGGGAGGGGAAAGGCCTTATACTCAGTGCTCGGGGTCAATAGGTTAAGAGTCAATAGTCAATTTATTTCTCATTTCTAAGGAGGAATGCTTTGGCACATAAGAACCGTGCTTTATCAAAGGCTCCCAATGAGACCAATGTGCTTAAATTCCAAATGGATACAACAGATACCAAGAGCATTTCCTGATATGTAATGTGCAGCTGTCTGACAAATTACCAGGGGCCTTCTTGCCAAAGTAAAGCAGTGCATTGCCATCACAGAGGATTCCCGCAGCCGGAACTCAGCCAGCTAAGATATATTCCACTCGAGGAGATAGGAATGGTTAGGTCAGATGGGCAGAAAATGTGAAATGGGATTCAATCCAAAGAACAAGGCAAGGAGGTACGCAATAAATGGTAGGGTATTAAGAAGTGCAGGTGAACAGAGGGGTTTTGGTATGCATGTCCACACAGGTAATCAGAACATATAGGTTTCTTTGTTTTTTTAGCTGAGGGGAGATTTATTTAGGGCATGTAAACTTATGAGAGGTCCAAATGGAGAGGGACAGGAAAGCCATACTTCAATTATCAGAGTGGTCAATAACCGGGAGTGGGGGGGGGATCATAGATTTAATGTAATTTTTAGAAGCATTTTTGAAGAATTGAGGAATGAGGTTCTACAATTCACTGCCTGAAAGGTTTGTAGAGCAGAAACCTTCATTGCGTTGTAAATTGTACTTGGATATGCAATTTTGAAGTAACATAGTGTAAAAGGCCACAGATTGAGGTTTATAAACTAGGATCATGCCGGATTGTTCTTTTTGAGCTAGGAAAAACACAGTGGACTGAGTGGTCTTCAATTATGTCATAATTGTCAGTGATTTTATAATGCTCAGAAAGTCATTCCTCAGGACTCCCTTCAATAATACAGAGGCCAAACTGCAAGACAAGAATTATCTGGCATGAAATAACCTGCTTTCCTTTTTATAACATTACTATTTTACATCTGCAACATTATGCAACATTTCAGAACACCTTCTAGAATCATAGAATTGCTATAATGCAAAAAGAAGGCCTGTCGAGCCTGCACCGGGTGCATAAAGCTGAATAATAGTTGTATCTATTTGTCCTCAGTAAAATTGTTTGATTTCTTCCAATTGTGTTTTTACAGCGGTAAGAAGAGTCTCTGGAAGGAAACATTCACTAAAGGATCTTCAGCTGACTGTTAGTCGTTATTACCATGATCTACAATTATCTTTGTATGGAAATAATGGTCAGCAAGTCAAGCAACCTGAACAGTTTGATATTAACATCAACCCCACACTTCTAAACTATATCCAAAAGACTCATCTCTATAAAAAAGAGTTAGACGAAATTGCAAAGGATGTTTATTGTAACATTACCTTCACGGACTCTCCAAATCCAAAGCGAATGATTCTGAAGCCCTCTTTTGACATGGATATATTGTTATGCTATAAAATTGCTAAGGATTGGAAGAAGCATGCTGAAGAGGCAATCTGGAAATTCATTGGGAAATTTGACATTAAAGACTTCCCAGCCGATAAAGATTTGTGGGAAAAAGTAAAGGACAAAAGCAGGGGACTGAAAGCACCTGGCTTTGATGTTCTTTTCTGTTCTACAGAAAATAAGGTCGTCATTGTTGGAGAAGAAAGTAAAGTTTTGGATCCTTCCAGAAAGCTACAAGAAATATTGGAAAAGGCAGGAAGAGAATTGGAAGTTGAAAGGAATACAGTTGAAAAGCAAATTTTAATGGAAAGTCTTGAGGAGTTGGAGTTCATACATCGCAATGTCAATGTCACTGTTTCCTCTGTGCAAATATCCACCAGCACAGCTCCCCCAGCCTTTAAACTGAAAGGATTAAAGGAGGAAGTTGACCAAGTCCACAAAATCATTGGCCAGTTTCAGTCCCAATTAGAAAGGAAACCTCTCAATCAGTCATCACATCTAATAGACTTTATCAAATCGCTAGAACTCAAGAAATTTGTGCAAACTCACTTTGTTGAAAAGGGCATCAAGGCCACATTGGTGCAGAGACAGTCTGTTGAGCTCATGGCTCTCAAGGCCGATGTGAAGAAAGGAGAAGATAAAATAAAGCAACTTCTCCAGGAAGTAAGGATTAACTTCACTCCGGAGCAAACCAAAGTCGCTGAAGGTGACAAATGGAAAAGGTTCCTAGATGATTTGAAATTTGACTTGAAGTCGAAAGAGGGGGGCTGCAGAGTCATAGAGGAGAAAAATCAAGCTGCCATAATAATCATAGGATATTCAGACATTGTTTCTGATGCTGTAAAAATAATAACTAATTATCTGGACAATAAGACAGTGATCACACAACTCATTCCTGCCACATTGATGCAGGTGGACTATATGGAAAGTTCCACAAGCCTCACAGAACTGCCTGAAATCCAAAGCAAAGGCATCATCATATCATATATCAGGACAGATCCTCCAGGTTTAAAAGTATCTGGTGCAGCAGAGCATATAAAGGAGGCAGTTTCTGCTATTGAAGATAGGTTAAGAAAGATTCAGTCAGTAACCTATACTTACAACAAACCAGGAGAGGCCAGGGCCCTCTCTGAGCACAAGGACATCCTGGAAGTCAAGGCTAAAAGACATGGTTGTATGTTGTTAATTAGAACCAAGGAAGAAGGCCAGAGTTCAGCGAATCTCCCAAAACCTGTAAGTGCATGCGAACAATCAAATGGCTTCAACCAATGCAGTGGAAAACCTTTATAAAGTTAGATTATTTTTTGTGACAAAGAAACAAAATACGCTTAGACACTAAGGCCCCAATATTAGCAGGAAGACAGGAAAGCCCAGAAAAGCTTTAAAGACATGATCTCTTACAAGTCTGTTTCCTGCCAGACAATCGGCCAAATGAACAGCCTGGCTGCAGAATAGGAGGAAATACCAGCAAAGAGGCTCCAGTCAGTTATTTTGGGGAGTCAACAACTGGGATGTCCAAGAGACAGGGCTGGTTATTAGGGCTGGGGAAAGACCAATGCCTTCCTTGAGGGGCCAGGGAGAGAACCTCTGTCCCTCTGACCCACAAATACTGCTGAGGAAGACCTGGCCTTGTGAAGTTGACAGTTCCTGCCTCTCTTTCACTGTCCGGTCTCCATTGTTTGTGGCACATTCTCTCCAGCAGTGAACATTAAATCAGGAACCCGGTCACACTGTGGGATCCTGATTTAAATATGTTAATTAGGTGTCCTGCCTCCACCTGTTAATTAGTGCAGCAGGTCAGGATTGCGTTCCCTTTATTTAATTCTTCAGCAGCGCATTCCCCCGTCCCACCAATCCTTTCCCATTTGACATTGTGGGGATTGTTTAACATCCAGACTTGTGATTATTCCAGATATTGGTGGCTGTAATATTCAGTACCAAATTGATAAAGTTAGAAAGAAAAGGGGATGCAAGCACCAAGGCAGGTGCTGCGCATCTCTGGAAGAAAGTTGCCCTTTGAGGTAGCTCGTCAAGCACTTTGAAAGGGCCTATCATTCTAATATTCAACAGCCATGGATATGGCAGACTAAATGCGTACACTCATGCTGCTTGCAATATTGCTTTTGGAAAATGGAATGGCATCCTACTCCCACACGTAAAGGCGCTAGATCTTTCGGGTAAAATTTACCAATTTTTTGGCTAATTGTCATCTTGGATGGGAAAACCGGAGTGTATCCTGTCAGCTACACTGTCTCCTTTTCTGCCAATTTCCAAATTCCTTGGCAGTCAGTTACAAAGAAAGGGGCATTTCCCATAGATCCTACTGTAGGGTCAGGCTCTTGATTACCTGCCAGCAGCATAGGCTCTCGAAAGAATAAGCACCCCCCCCTTTGTAAAGTCAATAAAAATAGAAAGAAACAAAGGGACACCAAACCCGTCCTATCCCCTAACGGACACAGATCCCCAGCCCCAGCACTAGCCTCTGAGCTACTTAAAGGCTTTAGCAGAGGGAAGGACAGATTTCCCACCTGAAGCCCTGCCCACCCCAACATGAAATTACATTTGGATCAGGGCGGTAGGGTTTCCTGGAGGGATTCTCGTCCATTCAATTGTCTGCTTCCCCCTCTCACATCAGAGGGGGGTGTGTAAAATTCTGGCCATGATCCCCATTAGACAATTGGATCAGTAGAAGTTGATGCAGAGTGAAAAATCCAAGCAGAGGATGCAACTCAAACTTTTTAATATAAACAATAGATATTCAGAATTTGTTGAACAATCTGCAGGGAAAAAAGCATTGTCGGTAACAAATTCACACCTTTTCAACGTTTTTTTTTGTCAACCAGTTAATTGAAGATAAACCAAGCTTCATGCCATCAAAGACTTTTCCTCACGGTAAGAAAAATATGTAGACACACATATTTAACTTATACACCTTACTGAGTGTGTAGTTCCCCTAAATCTAATTTCCAAGCCATTGGGTATATCAGTGCCTCCTCTCACTCAGTGCCCCAGCTGAATGTTGCTAGCTCCTCACTGCCCTAGGTTGTCTGCTCAGATTCAGTTGTGGACAAGCTGCAGCAATCCAGCTCTCTGGATTTTATTATTTGTAAATTACAGTAACTAACTCTTGCCTTCATTGTAATAATGGTACTAAGATATCTCTGAGCAATATGTGCAGAGGTCCATCTAGTGTGTAAATTTTATGACCTTGATATCAAACGTTCTTTGGACGGATGGAGACCAAGTGGTATACTTTCCCCTCCAACAGGGGAAGTGGGTGGACTTCCTTTATAGGCTTAAGGTGAGCAGGAGTGCTCCTCTGGGTTTCATGAGGAATGTTTAAGTCTTCTCTGACATATCGCCCCCCCCCTCCCCGCCCCCCCACCCCTCTCCCCCTCAACTTCATCCCCCATTGCAATCCCCAGCCAGAAAGTAAATCAAGAATGTTGTACAACAACAGAATGTCAATTCACCATCAGTCCTTTTACCGCTATCGCCCAAAGTTAAAATTGCCACAGTCTTTGGTAAATTTTAACCCTGTATGATTGGTTATTTGTTTTAGTTATTAGTTGCTTCCATCCTCAGTACTTAACACCATCGATTGACTATCACACTTTCCATTTGAAGCCTATCTAAGTGCATGTTAAAAACACATTACCATCGTTATGAATGGCTTATGGAATGACAGCATTGATTTAACAAAATATAATGTGGCAGGGGTTGTTTAAAAACTTGTCATAGCATAAAAAGTAGATTATAAATGTGTCCCCCATATTTTCAAGCCCCACACTGATTTTAAAAATGACAAATATGACATGGTCCATAATATTATGGCTTGGATCTTCTGGCCACATTGTGGTGGGACCCTCCAGGGGAGATTTGACATCCCAACCGAAGATCCATTGGCTTTTGGCAAGACCGGGTGATCCTGGCTGAAGGCAAGGCCATAAAATCCATGCCATAAACCACTGGGGAATATTATAACATTGTAAATGCACCGCCTTTTGAAGCACTGAGCCTCACAGGGTCACAAGGTTCTAGGATCAACACCTAAGTGATATTAAGATGCTACGAACTGACTGTAATTACAATGTTAAGTGAGAACATATTATATTGCCCCTCTGTAGTTCAACGGAGAGAATTGTTCCCTGCACAGCTGACTATCCATGATGTTGTGGTGGAGGTTAAACAGGGAGACATAACCCAGGAACGTGTGGAAGCAATAGTGAATTCCACAAATGCAACACTGAACCTCAACTCCGGTAGGATAATTTGTATTTGTACTTAACTCTAAAATTTAATTGAGTAAAATCTTTAAGTCTTTAAATGTTTGATTGAAAGATTCAAGGTAAAATAGTCAGCTGCGGATCTCTGGTATTAGTGCTACAAAAGCCAGACTTGCTGAAAATGGCCGTCTCGCCACTTCTGTCCACTTTGAACACATCACACCATGATGGTAAAAATGTTTAGTGTGGATATGCTAAGAGTTTTCACGTTTGTGCAGATTATAATTGCTCTTAGGTTGATTTGACACATTCTGCTAATTTAGATTACACAGGTTCAGTTAACACCAAGCATTATAAATTCCCAACTGAACACACATTCAGCTATGTGGAGCTCACCCAATAGCACTATTTAAAGAGCCAGCCATACAATTTGCTATCTTTTTATATTTGGTCAAAGGATGTGGCCGTGACTGTCTGGGCCAACATTTATTGCCCACCCCTCAGGGTATTTTAATGTCAACCACATTGCTGCTGATTTGGAGTCATTCGTATGCCAGATCAGGGCTGGATGTCAGATTTCTTTCCCTAAAAGGCATGAGTGATCCAGATGTGTTTTTACGACAATCAACCATGGTTTCATGATCTTCATTAGACTCTTAGATTTTTATTGAATTCAAATTTCACTATCTGCTCTGCTGGGATTCAAACCCAGGTCCCCAGAGAATCACCCTGGTTTGCTAATCCAGTGACAAAACCACAATACCACTGCCTCCTTGTGCTGCTCTTAACTGAATTTGACTCTTGCAGAATTTGTGGAAGCAATATGGTGTATTCTTGGAACAGGTTTTCAGTAATTTGGATTTTGAAGGCATTGTTGCTGCTCATTGATTGGGAAACTGGATTTTTCTTCCCTGCCACGAGAAACACTGCTAGAATTATGGAGGCGAGGTTGCAATTCCTCTTGTCCTGCGAGAGGACAGGAACATGTTGCAGAGGGGGAGGCTATGCAAAGCGGGAGAAGGAGGAAGACTGAGGAATCCAGACATCAAGGGTCTTCAGGAAGCAGTTCCCCCACCTCCACCTCAGCCAAGAGCAATGTCTGAAGCATTCAGTAAGGAGATGGTCCCATTGTCCTTTTGGCCAAAAGCTGAAAATAAAAGCCATCAGTAGAAATAGTTTCAGTAATAACCTTATCTAATAACATATCCAACAATACATGCAAATCTAAATGATTCATCCTTCTGCATTCCCTTAGTGCTTGTTTTGAAGGTGCCTTTGCCTGTCTTACTGTTCTTGCGCACTGCCACTGCAGTGTTTGCAGCATGGCTATAGAAACATTTAAAATTGGAGCAGGGGTAGGCCATTCTGCCCCTTGAGCCTGCTCTCCTATTTAAAATTAACCTGGCCAATCTTCTCCTGCTCTCTCTCCATACTCCTTGATGCCTAGAGAATAATGCTGGCTTTTATGGGAGAAGATGCAGACGGCCTTGCAGAATAACCACAAGTAGCTCTGGACTTTGATGAGCTGGCTTTGAGAGGCAACACGTTGGCATTGGTGATCATAGAAACATAGAATCCCTACAGTGCAGAAGGAGGCCGTTTGGCCCATCAAGTCTGCACTGACCATAATCCCAATCCGACCCAATCACTGTAGCTCCATGTTTTTACCCTGGCTAGTCCCCCTGACAATAAGGGGGCAATTTGGCATGGCCAATTAACCTGGCCTACACATCTTTGGAGTGTGGGAGGAAACCAGAGCACCTGGAGGAAACCCAAGCAGACATGAGGAGAATGTGGAGACTCCGCCCAGACAGTGACCCAAGCCAGAAATCAAACCTGGGCCCCTGGCACTGTGAGGATCACCACTGTGCCACCGTGCCGGTCTGGTTGATTGAGAGGTCTCTAGCAAGGGAACTAGTGGACTGGCAGCGAAGGTTACCCTGAAAGAGGGTATCAGCTTCATACAATCCTGATAATCTGTTGGAGGACAGATTGCAGAACTACTATGCGAGACTGCATCACCCTTGGAGCACTGAGAACCACAGCCATGATGGCAGGATCTGAGACTGCGTGGCAGCAAGCACAGATATCATAGTCTCAGTCAGAGCTTCCGTGACAGTGCTGAAATGCTTGATAGATTCTGTCTGCATTGTAGTTGAAGCTGAGATAGCAGCTGTCAGATGCTCCATCTCAAGTGGATCCTCAAGTGCCATCTTGGGGTTGGCACCACTTCCACGCTGGAAAGGCTGGGCTCTGAGCTTTGTCTGCCAATGCACCAAGTTGGTGCACACACTCATCAGCTCCTCCTGTATGCCATCTGCAGTAGAACGAAGCTGTGGCCTGGTCTTGCAGTGATGCTGGCACACACACTATCCTTCCTCCCTTCCCTGCCTGCAGCTCACTTGTAACTGCTGACTCACCATGTTCAGGCCTGAATCTATTCTACCCTCTAAAGTGTGTCAGGCCTGATACCTGTTACCATCCTCATGCCCACCCACCCTCACCCTGCCTGGTCCTGTAATCTGCACCACCTTTCCTCCCTCCATGACCCACCTGATAGTACCTTCGCCTACATAAATCTCACCTTGGATCTGCCGCCCTACCACATCCTACACCCTGTTCCGACTGTGATTATTCCTCCTATCATGAATGCCTGAGTTCACCCCCAGGATCCCACTGCTAAGTTCCCCTCCCCCTTTCTCAGACATTCTCCACCTCTCCTTCCCCAGACACTCTTCCCCCACCGCCCCACAACTTCTCCAGTGAACCTGTCTCCCCTGCCCAGTCTAAGCTCCATGCTACTCCATTTCCACTCAACCCCGTTACTACGCGATCCCATTACCACCCCTCATTCCCCACCCCACCATTCTTCCAAGCTCCACCTGCCTCCCCTATTTAGCCTATGCTCCACCCTTCCATCCTACCCCATCTCCATCCTTCCACTCTAACCCTTCTCCAGCTTCCAGTCCTCCCACCCCCACTCTCCTTCCAAACTTCAACTACCTCCTGACCTTTGTCATTAGAACTCACTGTGAGTTCTGGTCTTTATAGTCAGAATAAAGAATAACTCTTTAATTGTTGTTGGACGTTTTGTTGGCCGCCCAGTCTGTTTCTTTTTCAACATCCTTTGGACCGCAACTTAACAGAGGCTTTACCTCAACGAGCCCCTGAAAGCAAAGAAAATCTCAAAGAAAAGCCCTTGAAAAAGATTATTTTGACCACTGAAATGTGTAAGCAGCGAGGGGTGGGTGTGAAGCTGGCAAAATTGTGAGGGTGAGGTGGAGTTTGTGAATGTTAGGCCTGAGCCTTAATTGCTAGAGATTGCTGATGGGGGTGTAGTGTATTGAGCATAGTAATTGGTTGGTGGTGCTCTGGGCAGTAGATACATTCAGTGACCTCCACTATCTTGATTTGACTTGATTTATTGTTTACACATGTGTACAGTGAAAAGTATTGTTTCTTGCACACTATACAGACAAAACATACCATTCATAGAGTAGGAAAGGAGAGAGTGCAGAATGTAGTGTTACAGTCATCGTTATGGTGTGGAGAAAGATCAACCTAGTGCGAGGTAGGTCCATTCAAATGTCTGGTGGCAGCAGGGAAGAAGCTGTACTTGAGTCGGTTGGTACGTGTCCTCAGATTTTTGTATCTTTTTCCCACAGAACAAGGTGGAAGAGAGAATGTATGGGGTCTATGGGATCTTTAATTATGCTGGCTGCTTTTCCAAGGGAGTATAGACAGAGTCAATGGGAGGGAGGCTGGTTTGCATGATGGATTGTGCTATATTCACAATCTTTTGTAGTTTCTTGTGGTCTTGTGCAGAGCAGGAGCCATACCAAGCTGTGATACAACCTGTGCCAAGTCATAATCAGTGAGTTGAAGGGATATGGGGAATGGACAGGAAAGTGGAGCTAAGGCTGAGACAAGATCAGCCATGATCGTATTGAATGGCAGGGCTGGCTCAAGGGGCTGAATTGCCTACTTCTGGTTCTAATTGAATTGCTTGTGGCATTGAGGACCTCTTGTGCCCCTGTGTAAAAACATTTCTCCTCTCTGCCTTGTGGCCTCCTGTACTAAAGCCCCCAGCACCACATCAGACAACAGTAGCCCTGCTACTCTGTTTCAGATGCTTTGCCTGGAAGCCAATTGTCACACCTGCCTTTGAGAAGGCCAGGCGACTTTTGCATTTTGCAGCCTTAGCTGGAAGCTGTGCTAGGCAAACACAATCCATGGGCAGGCACTGGTGATGTGCCACGTGCTGAAATAATTGCAACGATGAAACGGCACAAGGGTTGCGTGCCTCCACAGGACTGTGTGCATGTAGTTACAAATCACCATCTCCCGGGGCCCCGCAACAGAAGCAATCTGACTTTTAGCCCTCAATTCTGTAATCTGACAGATCTGCCGCATTCCCATTAATGCTCCAGAGGAGAAGAAACAAAAGTGAAAGGAAAGCAAATGACAGTCTGTGACTTCTGCTTCGAAGGTTGACTGTAGTGGGGTGGGGCTGGTGTGTGTGTGTGTGTGTGTGTGTGTGTGTGTGTGTGTGTGTGTGTGTGTGTGTGTGTGTGTGTGTGTGTGTGTGTGTGTGTGTGTGTGTGTGTGTGTGTGTGTGTTGGGGGGTGGTTGGGGTTAGTGGTTGTTCTGATTTGGATCTCTGGGACTTTATTTCTGATATTTGAAATTCAATTACTTAGTTTCCCCTTAGCTTGAAATTGAGCATCATGAGTCTAACTGCGGTACAATGGTTAGCACTGCTGCTTCACAGTAGCAGGGACCTGGATTCGATTCCAGCCTCGGGCCACTGTCTTTGTGGAATTTGCATGCTATCCCCATGTCTGCATGGGTTTCCTCTGGGTGCTCCAGTTTCCTCCCGCACTCCAAAGATGTGCAGGCTTGTTGGATTGGCCATGCTAAATTGCCCCTTAGTGTCCCAAGGTATATAGGTTAGAGGAATTAGTGGGATAAATATATGGGGTATGGCTTAGGTAAGATGCTTTGTCAGAATGCCAGTGTGGACCTGATGGGCTGAATAGCTTCCTTCTGCACCATAGGGATTTGACGTACACTGTTAAGACATGGAATGTGGAGTTTTGTACATGTCCAAAGAAAGAATTTGGAGGAAAATTTTGAAAGCTCACCCCATACTGCATTTTGATTATTTGAAAATTAATGATAATTTCTTTACTTATTACTGGATGCTGACTTGACAGCATTTAATGAGATGAATAAGAATTTTCATTGCAATTTACAGTATATTACAATGGTCAGTATAAATCTTAATGGTTGTGACTGCTTTATTGAGATGTGTGTCCAATACTTTGTATCAATACATTAATGGACTTACTTTATTGTTAATGTGCTTGTGAAATTGCCAAGATATGGAAATTAAACAGAAAGGAGCATTGCAGTGATGGTTCATTTTAATTAATTAACTAATTGATTGTTTGATTAAAACAAATAAACTGAGATTTGTCCCAGTGTGGACATGGGGAGCAAGGAGGGAGGGGGAATCTCTCATAAGCCTGCTCCTGGGCATGGCCAAGAGATCCAGGTAGCGAGTGATGGAGCATTGACCCAGCTGTCTGCACCTCTACTGTAGCTACATTCCCAACTGGGTGAGAGAGCGCACATTGTCCATCGACATGCTTCAAGCTTTCCAGTGGGGACTCGAGTGCATCATCCCCCTGGTAATGACATTTTGGTTTAGTCCAATAAGTTTCCTTTGGCATTTTGTTTTAGATACAGTGCCCTATTAGAGGATGTCACCCCATGTCTTTTGTGTTTAATTTATTAATTTTTGGTTTATACTATTCAGAAAGCACACTGAGATTTGTGATCAGAACCATTGCCAATCTTTTGGATGAAGTTGTCATAAAAAGAAGGTTCTCTCTGGCCAACAGCAAAATACTGCAGATGCTGGAATCTGAAACAAAAGCAGAAAATGCTGGAAAATCCCAGCAGGTCTGACAATATCTGTGGGGAGAGGATAGGGTCAACTTTTCGAGTCTGGATGACACAAAAGAGTCATCCAGACTTGAAACATTGGCTCTATTCTCTCTTCACAGATGCTATTAGTTGAAGATTAGCTGCTTTGGACTGGGGTGGGCACAGTAAGAAGTCTCACAACACGAGGTTAGAGTCCAACAGGTTTATGTGGAAACACGAGCTTTCGAAATGCTGATCCTTTATCAGGTGAGACCTGTTGGACTTTAACCTGGTGTTGCGAGACTTCTTACTGTGTCCACAGATGCTGTAAGAAGTCTCACAACACCAGGTTAAAGTCCAACCAGTTTATTTGATAGTAAACCCACAAGCTTTCGGAAACGCTGTTCCTTCGTCAGGTGCGTAGAAAGTTCTGATCAGAACTTAACCTGGTGTTGTGAGACTTCTTATTGTGTTTACCCCAGTCCAATGCCAGCATCTCCACATCATGACTTCCACAGATGCTGTCAGACCTGCTGAGATTTTCCAGCATTTTCTACTTCTGTTTCTCTGGCTATTTTTTCTGGGTGCTTTTGATTTTGGAATTGACGGTAAACTCCCTTAATTGGTTTTGTCTCTGTCCTCTCAGAATGTGCATCAACTGCAGCTGAGATGGTGCCACTACTGGCTGGATGATAGGAGACACTTATCTATCTTGGAGATGATTTTTCCTCCCTCGTTTTGAGGAGGTTCCTTTGTTTTCCCAGCCTAGGCTTCGATTGGAATTATAAAGCTTTGCAGTTTCCAGATTAAATATAAGTGAAGAAATGAAAGGCTGCATGTTGTGACAGTGGATTCAGAGAAAGCTTCCCCAAAGTTATTTGCCATGAATAAAAGTGCATTGGATGTTGACGTATTTGTTTACCTTTTTTTTAAGGTGTCTCTGGGGCAATATTTGCAGCAGCTGGCAATACTGTCATGGATGAATGCAAACAATTGGGTAAGTTACAGATATATGGAGGCAACTTTTTCCATTCTGCCTGTCATGGGAATCGTAGCGGGTGAGGGGTGGCCAATGGAAAGGCCTGTTGGCCTCAGGCAGGATTTCCCAGTTTCAGGCCGAGCATGGCCGGAAATCCCCGCCCAAACACTTACGTAGGCAGTTAAACACATACTGCTGGAATTTTACTGCTCTGGCCGCCATGGGAATTGGAGTAGGTGAGGGGCGGACAGTGGAAAAGTCCATTGACCATAGGCAGGGTTTTACGGTTTGGGGACAAGCGAGCCCATAAAATCCCGCCCATTATCTTAACAACAATCTGAGCATTGCTGAGAAAAGACACATGTCAAAGCTTTTCATCTTGCACTCATCAGGATAATTCACAAGGATAGTAAAAGAAAGAGAACAACAATTTACGCTGCATGTGAAGAGAATGCTGATTGGTTGGCAAATGGACTCTGATTGGTAGAAGCATTGCCATGAAAATACACTAGTTAATTGACAATCTGATGAACTAGTAACCATTAGAATATTAGAGGCATAAATATTAATCATTTAGATGTAGTTGGTGTGATTGGAAAATTTGCATATGACACACAAATTGGCCATGTATTTGATAGTGAAGAGGATAGCTGTTGACTCCAGAATTATATCACTGGTTTGTTTGGATGGTCAGAGAAGTGGCAAATGGAATTCCATTTGGAAAACTGTGAGGTAATGCATTGGAGGGGGGGGCAAACAAAAGAAGGGAATACTCAATAAATGGGAAGATATTGAGAAGAGTAAAGGAAGTGAGAGACTTGGAATGCATGTCCACAGGTCCTTGAAGGTGGCAGGACAGGTGAATAAGGGGGTAAAAAGAGGATATGGAATGTTTTCCCAGAATACAACTGCAGGGATGTAAGGCTGGAACTGCATAAAACATTGGTTAGGCTGTAGCTGGAATTTTGCGTACAGTTCTGGTCACTACATTACTGGAAAGACATAATTGCTGTGGAGAGTGTACAGAGGAAGTTTACAAGAATACTGCCAGGGCTGGAAAATTGGAGCTACAAAGAGACATTAAATAGGCTAAGATTGTTTTCCTCAGAACAGATGAGTAGCTTAGTTAAGGTTTACAAAAGAGGTCTAGGTAGAGGAGATTGGAAAGATCTGTTTTCCCGAGCAGAGAGGTTAGTTGCACAAGGGGCACAGATTTCAGGTAATTGGTAGAAGGATTAGGAGAGATGCGAAGAAAGATTTCTTCATCCAGAGGTTGGTGGGCATCTGGCATTCACTGCCTGGTTTGGTGGTAGAGGTAGCTCATTTTAAAGGTACCTGGATCAGCATCCGAAGTGCTGTAACCTATAGAACAGGTATTGGAAGGTCGGATTAGAATTAGAAGCCTTGCTTTTTTAAAATTGTTTTTTTTTCTTTTTTGACCAGTGCAAATATGATGGACTAAATGGCCTCTTTCTGTGCCACAATTTTTCAATGGTCCATGGTACTCTTGAGACATGCAATTTAAGTCCCTCAGTGATCACGGTGGGGGAATTTTTTCCACTCCATCTATCATGGGAACCACAGCAGGCTGGAGGGAGGGGAGGATGGACCACAGAAAAGTCTATTGACCTCGGGCAGGATTCTCCGGTTTTTGGGGGAGCATGACCAGAGAATCCCACTCCACGACTTCTATGTTTGTGACTGTGATTGAAGGTTGACTGAGCCTTATGTGTTTCTGTGGTATTGGACAAAGAGGACCTGATGGTAGGATGAGAATGTTCAAACTATGTAACCATGTAACTATGTTAGTCAGTCAGATTAGCCATTGTATTCATCAGTCAATAAAGTTAAAACAAGTAAATAAAGTTAAAACAAATAAATAAAATTAAAATTGAAACAGTTTCTAGATCTAGACCAGTCCCAGTCTTTCTGGTGTCATTTAGGCATTCTGACTTATGAAATCACATTGTCTTGCCTATCGACCATAATCATAGCTAATTAGTCTGCCAATAACATTATTAAAACAATAATGTCTATTTATTATTGTAAAGCACTTTGGGACATGGTGAGTTGTAAAAAGGCATCATATAAATGTTTGTTTTGATTTTTTTCTAACACCCATAAAGCGCTAAAGTTTATTTATTAATGTCACAAGTAGGCTTACATTAACAGAGCAATGAAGTTACTGTAAAAATCCCCTCATCTTTTCATCAGTATTATTAAGTTTCATGCTTCCATAAGTAGTGAAAGTGAATATGACTTTTATTTAACTTTATGCCTCCGATTTCTTTAGGTTCTCAACCTAATGGTGGTGTTGTAGTTACCGGAAGTGGGAACCTCTCCTGCAATTACATCATTCATATGGTCGGTCAGACTAATCTTGCTCTGATAACAGCCTCGGTAGAAAAAGTATTGCTGGAATGTGAAAAACATCAGGTTACCACAGTATCGTTTCCTGCCCTAGGAACAGGTAACTGCTGTTGGAGCAGCAACATTTTCACCTCTTTGCCTCCTCCACTTCTCTGCTCCCCCAAAGGTGTTGTTTGCCACTGAGAAACGTTCCATGACAACGAGTGTGCCTCCAGCACCTCTCCCAAATGACCATTATTCATATGTGTCTCTTCATAGTGGACATTATCTGGCTATTCGGCTGTAGCGATATCACAGCCAGATGTAATTCCTTCTCCACCACATTGTACGTAGAGCAGCTGTAATCATGAATAGCAATCAGATACAAAACGCTAGGGCAAATGTTTCACTCCCTAATTTTTGGAGACCAATATTGGGGATATCACGTCCTCAGCTGCTGCCTTGGCTGAGGTTAACTGAGCAGAGACAGTGATCAAAGTGAAGAACCATCTTGTCTCAATGGCTCAGTCTGATCACTGGAAATTGCTTCCTCATTATTTTCAGCTTTCATGTCAGAACTTTATTTCCCAGACTTCCTCCCTGGATAAAGTGAGTCATGTTAACAGCATTCTAGTCATGAGCTGTGTGCTTGTTCAGTGCTCACTGATGAATAGCCAAAAGAAATTCTGAATGAGTGACTCATTTGAATGATGGATCCCAGCAATCTGATTTACACAACTGTTGATTTATCGGAACTACCTAGGCTTGCACAACCTGTGCACAACCATAAGTGTAGGTATAGCAGAGGAGATAGTCTCACAAAAGACCTGAGGTTGATCTGCATAGCTGCAGATTAAATGAGTAAATAATTGCTACCTTAATTTACATAACATATCAGTAATAAATAAGCAAATGGGTTAATTCATATGAATTGATTAATTCATGTCTCATTGAATGTGATGGGGAGGCACTGGCCTAGTGGTTGTAGTGCTAGACTATTAATCCAGAAACACAGCTAATATTCTAGGGACCCGAATTTGAATCTTGCCGTGGCAGGTGGTAGAATTTGATTTTAGTAAAAAATATCTGGAATTAAGAATCTACTGATGGCCGTGAAATCATTGTCGATTGTTGGAAAAGCCCATCTGGTTCACTAATGTCCTTTAGGGAAGCAAATCTGCTATCCTTACCTGGTTTAGTTGACATGTGACTCCAGATCCACAGCAATGTGGTTGACTCTCAGCTGCCCTCTGAACAAGGGCAACTAGGGATGGGCAAAAAATGCTGGCCAGCCAGGGATGCCCATGTCCCATTAATGAATAAAATAAAAAAAATGAGGCCTGTGGCACAGTGGTAACATCCCTACCATTGGACTTCAAGCTCTGGGTTTGAGTCCAGTGTCAGGCCACTGTAGGAGCGATCGGTGTGGTTTAATGGGCTGATAATCAGCTCAGGGATCCTTCCAGCAGTATTGTCCAAAGCGTTAAAAGCAGTGTGGATATGAAGATACGCTTGGAAAAAATTAATTATGGTACTGAAAGTAAAATTTAATAATTTGAGCAAATACATGTTGTTCCTCTTCTGGTTTTGGTCTATTTTTATTAATTTTGCTCATGTTCTTTTCCAGGTCTGGGAGGAATGAAACCACAGGATGTCATTGAAAGCATGTTAACTGGATTTGGAAATCATTTATCACAAATGAAACCATCAGTTATTAGACGCATTTGCATTGTTGTCTTTGAACGTAAAGTGTATGATATTTTTTCTGATGTCTTCCAACGAAAATCACAACAGGTAGGAGGAGGTTCAGAATTAGCCACAGCATTCTGCAGTGTTATAACGAAACCGGACAGAGGGGCATTTAAAATAAAGTGTGAGAAACGTGCACATTCCGTTCCTGTCCCTTTCTGGCAGGAATTCTTGCCCCCAGCCCAGAGGAATCACTTGGGCCCAATCTGGTACATTTAAGCAAAGCAGAGGAAAACTGATAACTTTATTCCAGGCCGAAACCAGGGATCAAGAACTAGGATCCGAAAAAGCCCCAGCAAGTTTTTCCACACGGCGGGGAAGTCAGAAGTATTTCCCTGAGTCCCACAAGGAAACCTTCGTTCTCTCTGGGCTCTGCTGCCTCTGATGGAGTGTTTACTTCACTTCACATGCCAGAGATAATTCCTGTAGTGTCCTTGCATGGTCTTTGATGGTCTTATTTGTCAGAACGTCAGCAAGTTAATGAGATAGAAGGAAAATGCTGTAGATGCTGGAATTTTAAAAAAAACAAAAAATAGTGAAAAAACTCAGCATGTCTCGCAGCATCTGTGGAGAGAGAAAAAGAGCTAATGTTTCAACTCCCTGTGACTGTTAAAAACAAGTTTATGGGGCCTGACCATTTAAATCAGCTGCTCCTTGATGGGTTTGTGTTTTGTTTCTGCCGTCCAAAAATTAAAATCACGTCTTGTGTAAGTGAAAGTCGTGGAACAGACTGAAGTTTGCTCCCTTGTTCAGAAAAAAAGCACACATGGAAAGAAAGAAAATAATCTTATCATAGAATCCTGACAGTTCAGAAGGAGGCCATTTGGCCCATCAAGTCTGCACTGGCTCTGCGACAGAGCATCACACCCAGGCCCTATCCCCGCAACCCCATGCATTTATCATTGCTAATCCCCCTAACCTGCAAATCTTGGGACACTAAGAGGCAATTTAGCCTTGCCAGTCCATCTAACCTGCGCATCTTTGGACTGTGGGAGGAAACCCACGCAGACACGGGAGAACGTGCAAAATCCACAGTCACCCAAGACGGGAATTGAACCCGGCTCCCTAGCACTGTGAGGCAGCAGTACTAACCACTGTGTCTAATGTTTTTAAAACCCACAATTTTTTTCTTTAGACATGGAGCCCTACAGAAATAAACTTTGGCACAGTAAAAGTGATAGCTGTGCAAGGTGACATAACAGCAGAACAGACTGATGCAATTGTAAACAGCACAACTGTCAACCTTAACCGCAAGAATGGTGAGTGACAATGTTTGGTTCAGGTATCAATTTTTCAACAACAATGGCCTGTATCTTCCTAGTTCCTCACTGTCAAATATAGGGGCTACCCCAATGATGCACTGGGGGATCTCTCTTAAAAGCTCCCGGGTAAGGGTTTATCCGGCAATTGTCCAGAAGGGACTAACTTCCTCTGGACATTTGTGCTGGGCTGGGAACCACCAGACAAAGCCATTACATCATTAAATTTGGACATTGCTGCTATTGTTATGCTAATAGTTACACCAAAAGAGTTAAAAGGAATAAAAATACTTCTAACTACAGCGTAATTATTTTAAACACCCAGACTGAGCCTCACACCGGACACTGCCACATCTGAACTCTACAGGTGCTTCAACAGCCTGTACCCTGTGCAAGAAGCGCCCTGCCCCCTTTGGCATTCCCCAACCACGCAAGATTGTCCAGCCTCCTCCCTCTCCGAATAGACCAGGCCCGACCACCACCAATGACTCACATGTCCCCTCAATGTCAGACATTCCCTCCACCTGAAGTCTGACACACCTCCTAAAGATGTCTGACCCACCTTTGATATCCATCCTACCCCGATGCCTTTACCCACCCATGTCCCATTCCTCCCCCTTTTTGGACTCCCCCACAATGTCTGATTCTCCCACCCCCGATGTCTGGCTCCCTCATGTTTGAGGCCCCTCAATATCGAACTCCCTCCCCAATGTCTGATCCCCCCATGTCCCAAATCTCCTCCCCAATGTCCGACGCCCCCATGTCTGACTCTCCCCCGATGTCCATTTCCCTTGATGCCTGAATCCATGATGTGCAACCCACCTTCATGTTAACTTTTGATGATTCCCCAAGGGAATGTGTTAACTCGGTCTGGGGACAAGTTCCAGGCGCACCAGCACTCTCTTTCCAAGTGAGCTTTACTGCTCGTGATCCCTGACATTGAGTGTTGGCAAGCTGCCTTCACCTGATGTCCACACCTTCATCAGGTGTCACAGCAAAGTGAATGGGAGTGGCAATGCTGTCAAGTTGCCTCCCCCAACTCCCTCTCCTCCCCTCAATTCCCTTGCCTAACCTGAAGTTAAAGTCAGTTAAAAGCAGTGGCCAACAACCAAGCACTGACTTCTTGTCTGCAGGTGACATTTGATCAAGAGGAATTGGAAAGAATGGGAAAAGAAAGGTTCATGGCCTCATTGGAGGTTGAGATTCCATCCCTTGCTCTGGTAAAACAACATGGTGGCCTTCAGTTCCATGGATAAATCTACGGGAATTTACAGTTCTTCAGTACAAAAGTTGCTTTTCAACATCAGTAACTAACTTCTCTACTTTACAGGGGTTTCTGGCGCTATTTTGAAAGCAGCTGGCCAGTCAGTGGTGGATGAATGTAATCAACTGGGTGAGTAACTGTAGAGTATCTTTTTCAATCTTCATGTGCACGCGTGCAAGCTCTGAATGAGATGTGTTTTATAGGAAGGATGATAGGCTCTGAAGAAGAATCACGCAGTCTCAAAGTGTTACGTCTACTTCTCTCTCCACCGATGCTGAGTTTTCCAGCGTTGTCTGTTTTTATTTATCATTATTATTTATTATTAATGGTTTGGATAGTTGTTTATCAGAAGATAAGGTGTACAAAGGTGAAATTACAGTTCCAGCCCAAGAGTTCAGGACAGATAGGAGGTCATTTCAAAATTATTTTTCAATGAATTGCAATCCAAATGAGGTAATTTCATTTAAACAGAGAACACTTTGTTAAATTAAAGGTCTTGATATAATTCAAACATGTAATTGTAATGAAAATCCACAAACTTAATAACAATATCTAAAACTACTCTGAAGTAGGAACAGTAACGGAAACATTTTAAGTGTGAACTTGTTTTTCGATTAATGGATCATTTTCTCCTTGAAATTCTTATGTGGACCAACTCATTTGCTGATGAAATTTAATGTAGGGTAATGAATATGACTTTGCATGTGAAGGAAAAATGGGTAGAATATGGAATCTATCAATGGTGGTGGAGTAGCTAACCCTAACCCCACATATTTACCCTGCCAATTCCCCTGACACAGTAAGAAGTCTACAACACCAGGTTAAAGTCCAACAAGTTTATTTGGTAGCAAATGCCATTAGCTTTTGGAGTGCTGCTCCTTCATCAGGTAATGGGAGTCCTGTTCTCCCACTTACCAGACAAAGGGGCAGTGCTCTGAAAGCTAGTGACGTTTGCTACCAAATAAACCTGTTGGACTTTAACCTGGTGTTGTGAGACTTCTTACTGTGTTTACCCCAGTCCAACGCCGGATCTCCACATCAATTCCTCTGACACTTCGGGACAATTTAGCATGGCTAATCCAACTGACCTGTGCTATTTGGACTGTGGGATGAATCCCACGCAGATAAGGGGAGAACATGCCCACTCTATACAAACAGTCACTCAAGGCCGGAATTGAATCCGGGTCCCTGGCGCTGTGAGGAAGCAGTGCTAACCACTGTGCTGACCATATAAGTCGGAGGAAGTAATGATCAAGATCTCAAGGTTCATTTTGAGTGTCAGAGATCTGAATTATAGTGCCTTGAAAGGAGGCGTGTGACAGATGATCTTAAAGGTGGACGAATGTAAGTTAAGGGAATGGAGATTGTAATTCTGTAACACTACTAAAAATGAATGTGCAAGAATAGGACTAGAAAATGCAGATTTAATCTTGCTGAAATGTAAGTTTGAGATGTCAGAAAACTCATCTGCACCCACACCAGTACAGCGAATAAATAGCCAGATAGAGTAGTAAAGAAACTCTCAAACTATTTAAGAAACAATTTGGGCCAGAATTCTCCTGTCTCACCCACCACGGGAATCATAGTGTTCGGGACAGAAAATTCACCAGATCATTGAAAGGCCCGTTGAGCTCGGAGGGGAATTTCCAGACTTGGGGTGTGTGGGGCCGGAGAATCCCACCTTGGGTGTTGCAATTGAGAGGATTTGAGGTTATGCTGGATGGAATAATTTGATGGTTCAGATGATTTTCCATACTCTAAGTTGTCACCTCCTGAAGTACTGAATAATACATCTTATCAAAAGAAACATCCACTGGTTTTTTCAACTCACAGAGTGAGGTTAACAATGTGTCACCAATGAGTTATTCCATTGATGGCAACGGTAATTTTAACTTAAGCTTCTCTTTTTCCATCATAGGAGTCCAAAGCAGTGAAAGTGTTGTGACGACAAAGGCAGGAAACCTCCGAGTTAAACACATTCTACATCTGGTTGAGTGGACGAAGGCAAAAGATACCAAAGCATCATTTGACAAAGTTTTGGAACAATGTGAAAATTTGAAAATAAGTTCAGTGTCTTTTCCAGCAATTGGAGCAGGTAGGTTTCAATACAAGTGCATTTTGTAGATGAGTGCCTGTAAATAAGCACATATATTATAGAATCATAGAAGTTTACAGCATGGGAACAGGTTGTTCGGTCCAACTTGTTCATGCTGCCCTCCTTTTGCCTCTAAGCTAGTCGCAATTGCCTGCATTTTGCCTATATCCCTCCATACTCATCTTACCCATTGTACCCGCCTCAACTACTACCTCTGACAGCTTGTTCCAGACATTCATCACCCTCTGTGTGAAAAATTGCCCTTCTGGACCCTTTTGTATCTCTTCTCTCTCACCCTAAACCTGTGCCCTCTAGTTTTAGACTCCCCTACCTTTGGGCAAAGATGTTGACTATCTAGTTTATCTATGCCCCTCATTATTTTATAGACCTCTATAGGTATTCAAGGTATGGTCAAGTCACTGTAATGTGAAAGTTCTGCACTCCCATGTCAAAAACACAAGTTTGAATGACAATCTGTGCTGATATTGACACTCAAACCGCTTGCTGATCGTGGGTTTACTCTTCTTAAAACTCCAGAACTTAGAAATTCGTTTGGAAGGTGATCCTTTCTGAAACCTGGGATGGGATTTTCCAGCCCCTCCCAACAGCTGTATCTTCCTGTCCTGCCAAAGGTGATCCCCCTCACCGGTGGTGGGACTAAAAGCTAAACAAAATACCATAGATATTGGCGAGACTGGAAGATCCACTGCCTAAAAGCCCTCCATGGTGGGTGGATGGGGGTGGGTGAGGGAGGGGTGGAAAATTAGAAAACCCCACTCCAAGTTTGATGTTGACAGTTCCCAGGAAATATCAACAAGGAATAGTCTCAGCTTCTATTAAAATTAAAAGCACATTCAAATATTTGAAATAATTGAAGATCTTGTACCAGTTAAGATGTCATAGTGGTCACAGAAATATAAATGGTTCATTTAATGCTTAAAGGAACAAAATCAGGAATGCTTAGATGACAAAGGGTCGAAACGTCAGCTCTTTTCTCTCCTTACAGATGCTGCCAGACCTGCTGAGATTTTCCAACATTTTCTCACGAAGGTCGGTGGTGTTGTGGATGATCTGGAAGGATGGCAAAAGTTGCAGCAGGACATAGATAGGATGCAGGACTGGGCGGAGAAGTGGCAGATGGACTTCAACGCGGATAAATGTGTAGTCGTCCATTTTGGCAGAACCAACGGGATGAACGAGTACACTATCAAGGGCAGAAGTCTGAGTAGTGTTGAGGAGCAGAAAGATCTTGGGGTCCGGGTCCACAGGACTCTTAAATCGGCCTCGCAGGTGGAGGAGGTGGTCAAGAAGGCGTATGGTGTACTGGCCTTCATTAATCGAGGGATTGAGTTTAGGAGTCGGGAGGTAATGCTGGAACTTTATAAGACCCTTGTCAGGCCTCATTTGGAGTATTGTGCGCAGTTCTGGTCGCCTCACTATAGGAAAGATGTAGAAGCTATTGAGAGGGTGCAGAGGAGATTTACAAGGATGTTGCCTGGACTGGGAGGCATGCCTTATGAAGTTAGGTTGAGGGAGCTGGGACTCTTTTCCCTGGAGAGACGAAGGTTGAGAGGCGACCTGATAGAAGTTTACAAAATGTTGAGAGGAATAGATAGGGTGGACTCTCAGAGGCTATTTCCCCGGTTTGAAATGGTCGCTATGAGAGGACACAGATTTAAGGTGCGGGGAGGGAGGTTCAGAAGTGATGTTAGGGGTAAGTTTTTCACTCAGAGGGTGGTGAGTGAATGGAATCGGCTGCCGTCAGTGGTGGTGGAGGCGAACTCGCTGGGGTCTTTTAAAAGACTTCTGGATGAGTATATGGGGTTTAATGAGATTGAGGGTTATAGATAGGTCTGTAGGTTGGTAGGTGATGTGATCGGCGCAACTTGTGGGCCGAAGGGCCTGTTTGTGCTGTAGTGTTCTATGTTCTATGTTCTATGTTCTCTTTTGGTTTCAGATTCCAGCATCCGCAGTAATTTGCTTTTATGCTTAGTGATGGGGTCTGTATGTCACTCCAGCTCCCACAACAATATCTTAATTGCTGCCTGAAGTAGCCTAGCAAGGTCCTAAGTTATATAAAACCGCAATGAATTAGAAAGAATAGCAAAAGAATAAGCAATTCAGTTGTGACCAAGCTAACAGCGAGTTTGGTCATGTCAAAGGCGCACCCAATCCAGCTGACCCTGGACGCTAATATCTCTGGACTTCTGCCAAGGCTGAAGTGTCATACAGGCTAGCTTGAGCCAGTTACACTTACGGAATCGTAACAATCCACTAACACCCCAAACTCCTTCCGTCACTGAACTTGTGTATGTCGTCCAGTCCCGCTAGCTCACCAGTTGTTCTTTTTACTGAAGCAGTAATTGAATATTTGAGAGGCATGTTCAAAATGATGAAAGTTTTGAACAGCTAAGTAGGAAAAAAGCTACTTCTGGTGGAGGATAAGGGCAGAACTTTAAGACCATCACCAAAAGAACAAAGGGAGAGGTTATAAAAGATAAAATAAAAACTCAGAGTGTTTCTCAGACATGGAAATAGTCACAATAACTTTTAAAGGAAAGTGAAATATCAGAAAAATGAGATTATGCTGAGAGATGCTTCAAAGAATTGGCATAGTCATAATGATGTGATCAATCTCCCTCTGTCCATTTAGATTCTAAGATCCAATTCCTTTTCTTTTTTGAAGCTAAGGTAAATGGGAATCCATAATATTAAATTCATTTCTGCCCACTCTTTCAGATTTAAAAACTTTAAAATCTCTGTTTTATTTTACCTTATGCTAGGAAAACAAGGGTAGTTTGGTTGGAGTTTAAAAACAGGGGGGTTATGTTGCAGCTGTAAAAGGTGCTGGTGAGGCCACACCTGCAATACTGTACAGTTTTGGTCTCCTTACTTTAGAAAGGATATACTGGCACTGGAGGGGGTTGGGGGCAGAGGAGATTCACTAAATTGATCCTGGAGTTGAGAGGAGAAACTGAATAGTCTGGGACTATACTCATTGGAATTCAGAAGAATGAGGGGGGATCTTATAAAAACGTGTAAGATTATGAAGGGAATAGATAAGATAGAAGCAGGGAAATTGTTTCCACTGGCAGGTGAAACTAGAACTAGGGGGCATGGCCTCAAAATAAGGGGGAGCAGATTTAGGACTGAGTTGAGGAGGAACTTATTCACACAAAGGGTTGTGAATCTGTGCAATTTCCTGCCCTGTGAAGCAGTTGAGGCTACCTCACTGAATGTTTTTTAAAGGCAAGGATAGATCAATTTTTGAACAGTGATGGAATTAAGGGTTATGGTGAGTGGACGGCTAAGTGGAGCTGAATCCACAAAAAGATCAGCCATGATCTTATTGAATGGTGGAGCAGGCTCAAGGGGCCAGATGGCTGACTCCTGCTCCGAGTCCTTATGTTCTTATTAAGGGATTTACATTTGTATTGGTAAACATTAGAAATGATGTATAGTTTTACATTTGTTTAATGTTTCTGTGCTTGGAAGTTTGATTCATGCTGGTGTTTGTATGTGTGGAGGTGGATTTTAATTCCAAATGTGATTCTGTTGTATTTAGAGAGGGCTATGGGGTTTGATGAATAAATAAGCAGTGATTACATGGGAACTGGAGGCCTTTGTAAAATAAGAAAGCTTTGAAGTTTTGGTTTTGGCTGGATAAATTGCAGTTAAGAACAGGACACTAGGGAATGAATATTTCTCATGTCTGCCAGGAGAAAGACTGGACAGGATGGGTGATGCAAAGAGGCAGGCTTTCCATAGAGCTAGTTATTGTCCAGACAACCAGGAAATTGGGACAGAAATAAATCTTAGTCTTAACATGACCAAGGTTAAGGGAACAGACACTAAGGTATTGTTCATAAGAATTCAAGGAAGAGTAAGTAAAGTGTGCTGAGTTAAAGAAGCAACTGAAGTAACTAGATTTAAAGTGGGACAGCAGACTGCAGAGATAAAGCAAACGTTTGATGCCATATTATTTGAGCCTGGGTTGCTGCACGATTAAAAACAGACTTGCATTTCTATAGCACCTTTCATGACCACAGAACATTCTAAAGTGCTTCCAACCAATGGAGTATTTTAAAAATGTAGTCACTTTTATAATATGGAAACGATGACAGCCAATTTGCACCTAGAAATTTCCTCAAACACAATGCAATAATGACCAGCTTATCTTTATGATGTTGAGCAAGGGTTATATATTGGCCAAAACACGCGATAACTGTCCTAATCTTCTTCAAAAAAGAACCATTGGATAATTTCTGTTCTGCTGAGAGGACAGACAGACCCTTAGTTTAATGTCCCATCTGAACAATAGTGCTTGACAACACAGCATTCCCTTAGTAACTCTGCAACGTTTGAATCCAGATCCTTCTGACAAAGGTGCAAGTGCAACCAGCCGTTCCTTCAGCACCTCCATAATCCATTAGCGTGCTGTCACTCATCCTTTAGGCTTCCATATGGCCACCTGATATAAGTTCTGCAAGTTAGCTACTGCCTGTGGAAGTGTACCCTAAGGATATTCATAGCTTACATTAAAGCACGATGGCACAGTGGTTAGCACTGCTGCCTCACAGCACCAGGGACCTGGGTTTGATTCCCAGCTTGGGTGACTGCCTGTGCGGAGTTTGCACGTTCTCCCCACGTCTGCATGATTCCCCCAAGTGCTCTGGTATCCCCCCACAGTCCGACAGTCCGTGCTGGTTAGGCGCATTGACCATACTAAATTCTCCCTCAGTGTACCTGAACAGACGCCAGAATGTGGCGACTAGGGGATTTTACAGTGACTTCATTGTAGTGTTAAGGTAAGTCTACTTGTGATACTAATAAATAAACTTAAAACTTAAACTTGTTTTTGTTGAACATGTTCACGACACTAACTGCAAATCTCCTGTTTTTTTAGGGCATGCAGAAATGAATCCTGTTAATGTTGCCAATGCGCTGCTGGATGCAATAAGTGATTACGCGTCAGTCCTTGTTCAACCTTCACTCTCATTGATAAGGATTGTTTTGCTTGAGCCACGGTTGATGGGTCCATTTTGTCAATGTATGAAGCAGCGTTTCAGAACTTCACAGCCTGCGGGTGAGAAACTATTTCAGCATGGGAAGGCACTGGCCTAGTGGTATTATCGCTAAACAATTAATCCAGAAATTCAGCTAGTGTTTTGGGGACCCAGGTTCGAATCTCACCAAGGCAGAGGGTGGAATTTGAATTTAATAACAAATAGCTGGAATTAAGAATATACTGATGACTATAAAACTCCAATGTCAATAGTCGTAAAAACCGATCTGGTTCGCTATTGTCCTTTAGGGATGGAAATCTGCCATCCTTACATGTGACTCCAGACCCACAGCGATACGGTTAACTCTCAATTGCCCTCTGAAATGGCCTAGCAAGCCACTCAGTTCAGGGGCAACAAGGGATGGACAATAAAAGCTGGCCAACCCATGAATGAATAAAAAAAAAGATACTCCTGCAAGTATCACCCACAATCATGAAACCCAGTTCAGTAATTAGTCTTACTGTGTACTGTTAGCATCAGGCTGTTAGAAGTCAACTTTATCCGCTCAGAAAAACAATCATGGGACCAGTGTAACATTCTCTTTTCCTATATTAATCAATCCTGTCACAACAACAATCAGAACAACTTGGATTTATACAACTCCTTTAACGTAGTAAAATGTCTCAATATGTTTCAAAAGAGCGCTGTCCAGAGAGAAAAAAAAATTAGACAAAGCCAAAATGATATCTAGGGCAGATATCATCTTGGCAAAAGCTAGGTAAAGAAGTATGTTTTAAGGAAAGGAGAGAAGAGAGATGGAGAGATCAAGGGAAAAATTGTACATTTTAGGGACCAGGCAACTGAAGGCACAACCACTGATGGTGGAATCATTAAAATATCAGGATGTTCAAGAGGCCAGAGTTGGAGAAGTGTGGATATCTTGGAGGGCTGGGGAAAATTCCAGAAATGGGCTGAGGCGAGGCCTTGGAGCTATTTGAATACAAGGTTGTGAATTTTAGAACCAAGGCATTACAAAGTTAACAGCTATTGTAGGTCAGAGGTGAATGGGATTTGGAGCAAGTTAGCACACTACAGCAGAGTTACATAGAAACTGGAAGCAAGAGTATGTAATTCAGCCCTTTGAGCCTAACCTGCCATTCATTTTGATCATGGCTGATCATCAAATTCAATATCCTGATCTCACCACCCCCCCACCCCCTTCCTCCCATATCTCTTGATCCCTAAAGCCCAAAAGCTATATCTAGTTTCTTTTTGAAATCAGACATTTTGGTCTTAACTGCTTTCTGTGGTCATGAATTCCACACATTCACCACCCTCTGGGTGAAGAAATTTCTTCTCACTTCAGTTCTAAAAAGGTTTGCTGCTTATCCTCAAACTATGACCCCTAGTTCTTGACTCTCCCACCATTGGGAACATTCTTTCTGAATCGACCCTGTCTAACACTGTTGGAATTTTATAAGTTTCTATGAGAACTCACTCTTCTAAACTCCAGTAAATATAATCCTAACTGACTTAACCTCTTCTCATATGACAGACCTGCCATCCCAGGGGTCAGCCTGGTAAACCTTTGCTGTACTCCCTCTAAAGCAAGGACATCCTTCCTCAGATAAGGACACCAAAACTGCACACAATACTCCAGGTGTGACCTTACCAACACCTTTACAATTGCAGCAAAACATCTCTATGCCTATACTCAAATCCTTTTGCTATGAAAGCCAACATACCATTTGCTGTCTTTACCGCCTGTTGTAACTATGCACTTACTTTCAGTGCAAGGTCTTGCTGAGTATCCACCTCTCTTAATTTACACCCAATAAAGTAATAATCAACCTTCCTTTTACTGCTACCAAAATGGATAACCTCACATTTATCCACATTATACTGCATCTGCCATGTGTATGCCCACACACTCAGACTATTAAAATTACGCTGAAGCATCTCTAAATCCTCCTCACAGCTCATCATCCCACCAACTTTGTATCATCTGAAAATTTGGAGATAATACATTTAGTTCCCTCTTCCAAATCATGAATATATAATGTGAACAGTTGGGATCCTAGCACAGATCCCTACAGAATCCCACTAGTCACAGAGTGCCAATCAGAAAAAGACCCATTTATGCCAACTCTTTGCTTCCTATCTGCTGACCAGCTTTCTATCTATCTCAGATATTACCTGCAAGCCCACGTGCTTTAATTTTATCTAGTAGTCCATTATGTGAGACCTTGTTAAAAGCCTTCTGAAAGTCTAAATAAATCACATCCACTTTATCTCCATGGTCAACTCTACTAGTTACATCCTCAAAGAATTTTAGTAAATTCGTCAAGCATGATTTCCCCTTTGTAAATCAATGCTGACTTTGTCTGATTATACCAATACCTTCCAAATGCTGAGTTATGAAATCCTTGATAATGGATTCCAGCATCTTCCCTGGTACCGACGTTAGGCTCATTGGTCTTTTGTTCCCTGTTTTCTCTCTACCTCCCTTTTTGAATAGCGGGTTTACATTAGCTACCCTCCAATCTGTGGGAACCAGTCCAGAGTCCAAAGAATTTTGGAAAATAACCACCAATCGATCTACTATTTCCAGCGCCACTTCCTCAAGTACTCTGGGATGAAGATTATCAGGACCTGGAGATTTACCCACCTTCAATCCCATCAATTTCCCCAAAACCATTTCTCTGCTAATGCTGATTTCCTTCAGTTCCTTACTAAAACTTGTTTCTGGAGTTTTGGTTGACTATGAGTTTATGGAGGGTAGAAATGGGAGGCCAACCATGGGTACTTTGGATTTATCTGGAGGTAACAGATTCAAGGATGAGTGTTCTGCAGCAGATGAGCTGAGGCAGGGTAGATTCAGGTGATATTACTGGGGCAGAATTAGACAGTCTTAGTAAAGGCTTGGTTATGTACCCAGTAGCTCCTCTTGGAGTCAAGTATGGCACCAAGATTGCAAACGGTCTGGTTCAACCTCATAAGAACTGAATAAATTTAGGAACTTAAGCTTCTAACCTATGTCAAGTCCAAAGAGCATATTATTTTTTCTCCTTTCTAAAATATATAGGATGATCTTAGGGTTTTGTAGGCACATCGTAAAACATCTGCTATTAATATTTTGATGCTGCAGCTAAATTCTTGGGTGGGATTCTCTGGCTGTGCATACCCCAAGACTAGAAGTTCCTACCCCGGCTCAACAGACCTTTAAATGGTCCACCAAATTTTCTGTCTCACTCGCTACAATCCCTGCAGAGGGCATGACAGGAGAATTTCCATCTGTGTTTGGTATATTCTGGAAGTGAAACCATTTAAATTGTGAATCCTTCTGCAGGCATTTATTTGCGACATTGTTGAGCCCTGCATTTCCAATTCCATCTGATTTAGAGACGGGTGGGATTGCCTTTCGGAGATTAGAACAACAATTCAGCTTACTTACTTTGGCAGTCTGACACTCCAAAGATTCCTCATTTTAATGACTCACATTTTGTGCTTCTTGCTATAATTCCAGCATAAATTCCTTTCCCCACACTTCTAAATGTTAGCAGGACGTCTGTTAATGATATAAGCACATTATATCAATTTTATTTTTCAGCACAGATAACTTTTTCAGCGAAGCCTGTTCCAGCTGTCAAACCTACACCTGCTGCCAAACGTACTCTTGTCTTCAAACCCGTTCCTGCCACCAAACCCGTTCCAGCCACCAAACCCGTTCCTGCTGTCAAAACTGTCCCGACAGTTTATCCAATAATTCTGAGTGCAGCAAAGTATTTGAATGCCATGGTTGTGGTGTATGGCATAACAAAAAATGACATTATGAAAGCTCAGAAACATGTTGAAGATCTAATTAAAGAAAAATGCCAAAGCAAAACAATAAGCAATAAATATGTAGCCTGTTTCTCAAACGACGAAAGACGACAAATCACAGATCTCTGTGAAAGCCATCAGTTGAGAGTTGAAATTCAGCAAACAAAACTAACAATAGTTGGACACCATGCCGATATTCTGGAATCCTTTATGAAAGTGAATGCCATGCTGCAGGTTGTCAAAGGAAGAGAGGATAGGAAGCAGGAAGAGATTCAGGTGAAGAGGTATGTTCAGTGGGAGTTTGTGGACAATGGAGCAGTTCACCCTTATGACCAGTCCTTAAACTGCGACCTTGAGAAAGCTTACAAGGATAAAATGAAAAGCTTAGCATGTGTGAAAAATGGGATAAAATGCACCATTGACTTCGACAAGATGCAAGAAAATGATTCTCAAGGAAATGTAATTGATGTTAAGAGAAGACTTCTTGAAGGAGGTATGTCAAAACAAACAGTTGTCTTTATAAAATAATTACTTGGGGAATCTAATGTACACATCAAGCTAAAACTTCATAGATTACTTCAGGTTATTTTTGATTTTCATTTTGAATAACAGCTTGCTCCTCTTTTTGAGGGAGATTGAACTTAGAAGCCTAGAAGCCCAGGTTTAGTTACTTCGCAGCTGGAATTCCCCAAAGATGGCCTTTCCACATTCCGTGAACAGGGTTAGTTTCTTAAAAGAGCAAGAATTAATTTAGTGTATCAGACCTAATCTCTGTCAAGTGATCCTAGATAGAAAGTAATGGCATGTTGAACTTTAGGTAAGTAGCACGTCAGGTATGTGTACAATGCTGACATACTGTAAATTGACTTACTCATAAAGAATAATCATCAGGGAAGGTGTTGGGGAGCTGCCTGAACTGTGGAACTGTACTCTGCATGGGCCAATGGCCCGGATTTTCACCCATACAGGATAACTCGGTATCCCTTTAAAAATGGCAGATTGGACCTGATTCCATACACCATTCCAGGGAGTTCTGACCTACAACAAGGCCTTTAAAGGTTGTGGGCTGGTTTAGGTCAAAACCTTGAACCTTACACTCCTGACTGGCTGACTCCATTGCAGAGATAGGATTATCCTCGTCCAAGATTAAGAGGTTTCAAGTGCTCGCGGTTTCTGCTATTGAAACTTTAATGGGTCTGGCCGTTTTTTGTTAATAAAATGGAAAATTATCAATGAGTGGCTGTTTTTTTCATGCTTTTTAATAAATGTTGCTGTCACTATGGGGTTCATTGTGGGTAGTAGATAAGTGGGAATTACTTGGCACTAATGCTGATTGAAGAAATAGTTGGATGATATGATGGTAAATTCTGAAGGTAAATGAGTTAAGATTTTCTTCACTCAAATTTACTGTGCCTTTAGGATGGTTCGGATCAAGACCGTAGGCATGAGATTTGTGTACAGATGGTGAAAGTATAGTGATGCTGCAATGTTATAATCATAAAAATAAATACTATAGACTGGAACGTTAGGCTGATATTTAGGTGATTTTGCTCAATTTTCAGTAGCCAAAAGGGAACCTAAAAGTATTTTCTTCGTGAAAGCTTACTCCTTAAAAGCTTAAGAAATGCCCCAACTGTTTCCATAGGTCACTGAAAGTGGCAGTGCAGGTGGAGAAGATAGTCAAGAAGGCATTTGGCATGTTTGCCTTCATCGGCCGGAGCACTGAGTTGAAAAATTTGCAAGTCATGTTGCAGCTATATAGAACCTTAGTTAGGCCGCATTTGGAATGTAGTGTTAAATTCCGGTCACCACACTACCAGAAGGATGTGGAGGCTTTGGAGAGGGTACAGAAAAGATTTACCAAGGTGTTGCCTGGTATGGAGGGCATTAGCTATGAGGAGAGGTGGGTGAAACTGGATTTGTTCTCACTGGAACAACGGAGGTTGAGGGGAGACCTGATAGAAGTCTACAAGATTATGAGGGGCATGGACACAGTGGATAGTCAGAAGTTTTTTTCCAGGGTGGAACAGTCAATTACTAGGGGGCATAAGTTTGAGATGCAAGGGGCAAGGTTTAAAAGAGATGTACAAGGTAAGTGTTTTACACAGAGGGTGGTGGGTGCCGGAACTCAGTGCCAGAAGGTGGTAGTGGAAGCAGATATGATAGTGAGTTTTAAGGGGCGTTTTAATAAATACATGAATATGGTGGGAATGGAGGAATATGGTCCCTGGATGGTAAGGGGTTTTAGTTCAGTCGGGCAGCATGGTCAGTGCAGGCTTGGAAGGCTGAAGGGACTGTTCCTGTGCTGTAATTTTCTTTGTTCTTTGTCCTTCATTTCCATCCTCAGTGAGTTGAACTGAGCAGGAAACAGTTGCCTTTACAGCATTGTTTTAATTTAATATTTGATGACAAGACTGACACAGGGATTTGCAAAGGTTTACAAAGGCAAAGTGCAACTTTGACATTAATTTTTGGAACTGCGTCCTCATCTATTTAATGTTACAGCCATAGCTGAACTTCCAACAACTTGGAGCAACATGAAAAATGAGGAGATTTTAATTGTTCCTCTTCAATCAAGCACAACAGAATATAAAGGGGTAGCAGAGACATTCAAGAATTCTTGTCACCCAATTACTGTTGACATTGTCAAGGTATGCATTTTCAATATAGTCTGTTTTCATACATTATTGCTTCTTACTCAACTTCATTCTGTAAAGCATTAAAAATTCTATGAAACATTAGTTACCTGAGGTTGAACATTAAAAATAAAAAGTATGTATTTAGATAAAGTCGGCATAGTCCCAGGTGACCATAGGCTGCTCTCCCCTTTGAGCGGCGGGGGGAGGAGCTGATTGGTGGTGGTTTAATCTGAGGATTACCACACCTTGAACATGGGTCAAGGATGAGAAGGCAGGGCCTTCATGAAGGTGTGGGAATCGAAGGTACAGACCTTCACAAAGGTACCTCAGCTTGTATGGGAATCGAATTTGAGCTGTTGGCATCCCTCTGTATCACAAAACAGCCATTCAGTCAACTGAGCTATGTTGACTCCAAGATTTATGGAATAGGTGCAAGTGGTTTGATATTCGTTCATACTTCTACCTATAGAGTTCAGGAATGAATCCCAGTGGAAGCCAGTTCTATTCCATTGTCAAATTCCATTCTGACTGGTCGATTCAAGCTCCATTCAATATTGCAGGCCTAAAATGTTTGTTTTTGTAATGTTCAGTGAGCTTCAGTATTTTGTTACATAATGTTCGGTACAGTTGTTCATCTGTTTATTTTTACTTTCAAATCTAATAGCGTGTAAATTTCTCATCCAGATCGATAGGATTCAGAATTGTAAGCTTTGGCAAAGTTATTCTGTCAACAAAGAAGCTGCAGAAAGAAAGAATCCTGGGCTAAATGTGGAGCAGATCCTTTATCACGGGACGACAAAGGAAATAGCTGACAAAGTGAACAAAACAGGCTTCAACCGAAGCTTTTGCGGGAGAAATGGTAAGAACCTGAGAAAATACAGACACCAAAATTCTGCTGGAATATTCAGGCAGCAAACAAACAGTCTGACAAAGAAAAGCAGCGTATAATGTTTGAAGTGATTAATTGAAAAGAAGGAACTTAGCAGCTGCCTTTTCTATGTTCTTATTAGTAATTTGTCAGGTGGCAAATTTAGAGGCCAAGGGGACTTAAACCACCTATGGTTATCTGTTGGCACAGGAATATGTTATACAGCAGACATTGGAGATAATCCAGAACTTTCAAATGGATGATTCCAGCTAATTGGAAGCTGTAGGAATGAGGGGAGACTTGAGAGATTCTTGGGAATCTGCAAATCACTGCCTGAAGGAATGGTAGATGAGCACTTGAAACGCCATAGCATGGCGTTTGGCAATGGACCAAGTGCTGGAAAATTGGATTAGAATAGATAGGTACTTGATGGCTATGCAGATCCAATGGGCTGAAGGATCTTTTCCCGTGTTGTAAGTAGCTATGATTATGGGAGCGATCTTACCGGCCGTTCACACCAGCGAAGTGAAGTCAGACAATTTGGTGTCCATCCAAATCTCCGATTAGTGCAGCATGATGGGTCATTCCCACTGGTATGGATGGACATAACATTCTGGCCTATGTTTCTAGAGATGTTGGAATTATTTCCACTGGAGCAGAGAGAGATGAGGAAATTCATTTGAGACTTTTTAAAAAATTCTCAAGGGTTTTGATCGGGTGAATAAGTCTAGATGGAAAGTCAGCATGAAAGGCTTTACAAGAGGGAGTGATTAAGGCAAATTGCATCTATTATGGTACATGAGGCCATCTTTGAATAAGAAAAAGTCAATCTTGTTGTAGGCAGAGATTGAGAATGTGCATCTGCTAGTGCACAGAGTGCAGCGTGGATCTCAGTTTGCAGAGAGTGACTTAGTTCACCAAATCTGGAGATACCTCTGATCTGTGATCAAGGGTGGATCTGAAAGAAGAAGGAAGTATTTCAGTTGGAATCCATGTGGGATAAGTCAGAGCCAGATCAAATACAAGAAGCAAAGCAATGGAAATGAATGAGAAAGAAGTGACAAAGAGAAAACATGTCAGAGAAATGCGCAGATTTTTTTTCCAAGGTGGGCATTGCTGTAAGAGGAATGGCTTGGGAATTAAACATTGATATAAGTGCAATGCCAGAAATCTGAAATAAAGGCCTGGATTTTCCAGCCTCCCTGCAGCAGGTTTTCCCAGTCAGCCGTTGATTACGGCCTTCTGAAATGACAGAGTAAGACACTCAGTTCAAGGGCAACAAGGAATGGGCAACAAATGCTGGCTTTGCCAGTGATGCCCCACATCCTATCAAAAAATGCAAAAAAACCCTCTTGCCTTGTATTTTCAAGTTGCAGTTTTTCAATTTATCATGGTCCTCTGTCTTTTTACATATTTTCTTAAGAAATGCAACAATCCAGATTGTCAACCTAAGCATTTATCTAGTAACATACCTTTCATACTTCTTAGCCACTTCCTATGGAAAAGGAACTTACTTTGCCCTGAACGCCTCCTATTCATGCAACAAGACATACTCCAACCCTGATTCTACTGGATGCCAATACATTTATCAAGCACGAGTGATTACTGGGAGGAAATGCAAAGGACATCAAGGTATGCTGGAACCAACACCAGTAAATGCACAAAATGACCCAACAGACCTTTGCGACTGCGCGGTGAACCATTTAAATAACCCCACTATTTTTGTTGTTTTTTGTGATGCTGGAGCATATCCAGAGTACTTAATAACCTTCAAATTAAGGACAGGATGAGTCTGAAGCAACCTGTCCAGTGACGATGATGCCACTGCAATGTGTTAGAATGGCGGGATTCACCGGTCCTGCTGTGATGAACGGAGTTTCAGCTGAGCTCCAAATTCTCCATTCTCGCTGGCAGCGGTGGTGGGGTGAATGGGATCAGAGAATCCCGGCTATTGTAAGAGAGAAGAAAGACACCAACGTGAAGAGTTCATCTAGTTAAGTTTCCATAATGATCGTTTTTTTAGGATATAAACTATTTTAGAACATATTTCAAATATTACAGTTGAAATGGTTTTGCAGGATGACCAAATTGCTTTACTGTTAAATTGACTTTTTGTGCTTTTCCATATTATAAACCAAATATTCTGAAGTGCGATCAGTGGGGAATGAAATCTCTCTGAGAAAGTTGTCAAATATCACTGTCAATGGTTTTGTTCATATAAGTTTAATTTAATAAAACACAGATTCCACGTACTGTTTTACCTGTCTTTGTTGCATTGTTTCCTCATTGTTCCATGGGGTGAGCTGTTGTAGTCCTCAAATGAAAACCATTGAGTTGATGTGAACTTTCACATTTGACCCTATTGGTGTTCCTGTTGAAAACTATCTTTGAAATGGTTATACCTTGTTGAGTGAGGTGTAACATTTTTTTAACGGTATACTAAATCACAATTACTGTTAAAATGCTCAGAATTGAAAAACTAATTTTATATTTGTAGAAGATCAAATTCTTCATTATAGAATCATAGAATTCTTACAATACACAAGGAGGCCATTTGGCCCATCAAGCCTGCACTGACCACAACCTCACCCAGGCCCTATCCCCACGTATTTACCTTCTTAGTTCCCCATGACACTAAGGGGCAATTTAGCATGGCCAATCAACCTAACCTGCACAACTTTGAAGTGTGGGAGGAAACCGGAGCATCTGGAGGAAACCCACACAGACACACAAAAAAGGTGCAAAAGCCTCACAGTCATCCAAAGCTGGAATTGAACCTGGGCCCCTGGTGCTGTGAGGCAGCAGTGCTAACCACTGTACCATTGTACTGTCCTTTAACATGGATTTTTGGAATGATGTGCTGAATGTCTTTCAGTTTCTAAAAATAGCAAACTCCTTTTAGATTTTTGTTTATGACGTTTCAGTTTCCAGCTTATTCCATGTGTATGTCCCAATCTTTATGTCACTGTCTATTAAATTGCACAAAGTGGACCATAAAATCTTGGTACTTCCTGGTTTGCTGTTAATAAGAATTCTCCAATGCACTGGTTGCTTACCATGCTGGATGGCTCTCACTGTTGCTGGTTGCCAGACATCCTCTGTAACTGACACAACAGCTAAACTAACATTGGAAAAGATGAAAACCACGCCAAAAAGATCACGAGATCTTTCTTCACAATAGACATCAAAAAGGATCACTTTATTGCCGACTGCAAAATCTATGATAGTTTCCACAACACAGAAGCTCACACACTTTGCAGAATTTGTACCATCAAATATTCAATATATCTCCCAACGGCAAATCCAACCCACATTGCAAACAGTGTTCAACATAAATTAAGCTACGTTTTTCTTAACTGAAATGTTAAAGTGACTTGCTCTGCCCTATAGTGAGCACTTCACTGATCCCTTACATCAGAGGGCCTGATTATCTGATTATTTTATCTCATGTGCTATACTTTTCCATTGTTACTGGTGTAGTTAGGTTGCTGAATTTCATCATTGTATTGGGGATTGGTATCAAAATAAGAACAATTCTGTTTCCAAAATGGAGAATGTGGACTTGAGAATCTGGTCCAGTCCAATTGAACATGCACAAAATGAGCTTGTAAGGGTACACTTGGTTCATTTTCTGCTGAGCAGTGGTTTATGGGGGTGAGCAGGCTCTGGACAGCAAGTGGACACGCAATATAAATACAGGGCTCAATAAATTCACTGCATTGGGGATTACTTCCAACAAAAACAAGACAGCATATTATTAATGCGAACATCAGCTTCAAAAAACAAAACCCACAGGCTGAACTTCCTTCATCAACTTCAACTGTAAGGACTGAAGAACACCAAGGAAGTGAAGGTGTGAATAAAAAATGTGAAGCCACCATTAATCCTGAAACATGAAAAACTGGCATTCCAGTTTTATTTGTATGCATAAGCGTACATCTCCACTTACAGTGGAGGAATACCTCGACTTGACCTCAGTGTGCAACTTGTGCGTAAGTATTGTCCAAGGAATCTTGAAAGTCTTGCAAATTGCTGAGACGTTGGGCAGGATTTTCCTGTCCCACCCACCACAGGAATCACGTGTGTGGGACGTGGACCTCAGCCGAGATTTTCCGACCTTGGGGCGAGTGTGGCCGGAAAATCTCACCCGTCGTTTGCAAGGCATGAAATATATCTATAGGACAAGCAATATTGGTTTGTGGAGCAAAATGTGGAACTGTTTAGCAGTGAGGTAGTGACAACATCTATACCTACCACTAATAAATAGCTTTTTGTTTCATCTTTATCATGATGCAGTAAATTGCTAAAGCAAAAAAAAATGACATTGTATTGCTGAGGCATTAATCATGCATGTGTCGTAAATGCTTAGAGAACAGGAAACCAAGGAGCTGGGAAAAGAATAACGTGTCAAATGACAGTGTCAAACCACGATTGATTTAATGTCAGAAGACTTAGTTTTGCAGTATGTTGATCAACTGCTTGGAAGTTACAGCAAGACAACTTGACAAATCCAAAGATATTTCCAAAATGTCTTACTTAATTGCCTATGTACAGTATGTGTGGAAAAGGGAAACAAAAAGCCATTTTGCTTTGCAAATAACTCAAGACAATGACAGTTATGTGATATTTTTAACGTGGAGTATGATTTCCTGACCCTCAGTAGAAAACAGTCAATCAAGCTGCATTGAGGTCTCCTCCACCCAAGCTGCAACCTGCTGTTGTACAATTATAAAAACCACAGTTTCTCTTTCTGAGGCATTGTTACAGGAGGTATTGAACCAGATATTCATGATGTTTTCAACATAGCAACAACACTTGTTAATTTTACTACGTCGAGAGCAAGAAACTCCAGATCTTCCTCTCAGAGTTGTGAACTGCAAGTTGGGCCATTTTCCAACTTTGCGATCCAGACTCCATCATGTCCTCCCACTCCCACAGTGTTCTTATCACCATGTGATGTGGATTGGCCTGCTGCCTCCTTCGGCAGACGTGAGACAGTAATGCAGGTGGACAGCTAGCAAGGCAAAGAATAAAGAACAAGAGAATTACAGCACAGGAACAGGCCCTTCGGCCCTCCAAGCCTGCACTAACCATGCTGCCCATCTGAACTAAAACCTCCAATCCTTCCAGGGACCATATCCCTCCATTCCCATCCTATTCATGTATTTCTCCAGATGCCCCTTAAAACTCACTATCGTATCTGCTTCCACTACCTCCCACGGCAGCGAGTTCCAGGCACCCACCATCCTTTGTGTAAAAAAGCTTGCCTCGTACATCTCCTTTAAATGTTGCCCTCGCACCTTAAACCTGTGCCCCCTAGTAATTGACTCTTCCACCCTGGGAAAAACTTCTGGCTATCCACTCTGTCCATGCCCCTCATCATCTTGTAGACTTCTATCAGGTTGCCCCCCAACCTCCGTCGTTCCTGTAAGAACAAACCATGCTTCTCCAACCTCTCCTAATAGCTAATGCCCTCTATACCCGGCAACGTTCTGGTAAATTTTTTCTGTATCCTCTCCAAAGCTTCCACATCTTTCTGGTAGCATGAATTCTGGTAGAATTCAACACTATATTCCAAGTGCGGCCTAACTGAAGTTCCATAAAGCTGCAACTTGACTTGACAATTTTAAACCCAATGAAGGCAAGCATGCCAAATACCTTCTTGACTACCTTCTATTTGCTTGGCCACTTTCAGTGACCTGTGTACCTGTACATGCAGATCTCTTTGCCTATCAATACTCTTATGGGTTTTGCCATTTACTCTATATTCCCTATCTGTATCAGACCTTCCAAAATGCTTTAGCTCATATTTGTCCGGATTAAACTCCATCTGCCACCTCTCCGTCCAAGCCTCCAACTGATCTATATCCTGCTGTACCCTCTGATGGTCCTATCGTCATCCATAAATCCACCAACCTTTGTGTTGTTCGCAAACTTATTAATCAATCCAGTTACATTTTCCTCCAAATCATTTACATGTATTACAAACAACAAGGGTCATACACTGATTCCTGAGGAATGCCACTTGTCACTGGCTTCCATTCAGAATCGCACACAGCCACTGCTACTCTCTGGCTTCTATGACTGAGCCAGTTGTGAGTCCACCTTGCCAGCTCACTGCTGATCCCTTGCAACTTCACCTTCTGCACCAGTCTGCCATGAGGGACCTTGTCAAAGGCCTTACTGAAGTCCATGTAAACAACATCCACTGCCCTACTCTCATTGGTCATCTTCGTCACTTCCTCAAAAAACCCGATCATGTTAGTGAGATGGGACCTCCCCATCACAAAACCGTTTTGCTTCTCACTAATACATCCACTTATTTCCAAGAGGGAGTAAATCCTGTCTTGAAGAATCCTCTCCAATAATTTCCTTACTACTGATGTAAGGTTCACCGGCCTGTAATTACCTGGATTCTTTTTGTTATCCTGCTTAAACAAAGGAACAACATTGGCTATTCTCCAATCCTCTGGGACCTCCTCTGTAGCCAGTGAGGATACTAAGATTTCTCTCAAGGCCCCAGCAATTTTCTCCCTTGCCTTTCTCAGTATTTTGGGGTATAGCCCATCAGGCCCAGGGGACTTGTCTACCTTAATGTTTCTTAAGAACCCCAATACCTCCTCTTTTTTGATTTCAACATGGCTCAAACTATCTACAGGCTGGGTGGAAAGCCTACCTCCATTTCCTGGCTTTGGCCCAGTTCAGTTCAGGGTTGTTTGCTCTTCTAGTCATCACATCTCATCCCCTTACTCATCCATCCACCTTCCCATCCTATGCATACTCATGGTCCCTCAGAACCCCATGCCCCTTCAAATCTTCCATATTCCCTCCACATCCCTTCATAACCTCTCCACGCCCCCATACCGCTGCACCTTGGATTCCCTCTGTATTTTTTTGATTACGCCTGTGCACCCCACGCAGGCTCCATCCTACTCAGTTTCCACGATGTACAGAACCAATGATGCATTGGCATATCTTTGAAATGTTCCTGAAACTTACACAATAAGCAACAAAGCTTTGAAAATCCCCTATGAAAAAGAAACTGTTCATCTTACAACCTCGTAAATGTATCAACCAAGCACAGCCATTCATTGTTTCAATGGCAAAAGCTTCACACTTGACACCTAGTCCTTTAGTCGATTAACCATTCTTGAAGTTCAGTCAAGCATTCATAATAAAGCCAGCTGGAAATAGAGATGTCTGGCCATCTCTTCAATTTGCTTCAGTGGATACAGTTTTCACAATGGTTATTTCATCTTCCATAGTTTTCTCAGCTGCTTGCTAAAAAATTATGACCAGTGTTTACGATCTGAAATTGTTGTGTTCATTCTGGAAAGCTGCACAATGTCTAATTGAAAAATTGTACTTGATAAGACACAGTGAACTATACCAACAGCTCGCCTTTGTAAACCACTTGCATGTTCATGTCCTTTTCTTCCACTATGACATGTTGCCATTTCATAGTGTCACCTATTTTGATCATTAAACATATCAAGCTCCAATTATTAAATTGACATTGCATTGATGATACCTCCATCCTCAGTTCCTCTGGCTGTATTCTTTATGACTGGGAAGCCTATCTTCCAAATGGAGTTAACTTTCCCTGTAGCCATTTGCCCTATCAGGACAGAGCTTCTTCTTGGCTTGTCAACTGGATGGCGGAACAGCAAATTAGATATGCAGCTCAGAAAGATAATATTGAACTGTTCAAGGTCATGTGACATTCGTTCCTCACAACAACTTCAAAAGAAGATATTTACCTGATGTCTGGAATTGCGTTTGTTTTCAGGACTGATAATGTCTCAGCCATTATGTATGTAAAGGGTGCCATTTATGTTGAGAGTCTGGGAAATCATTGTCTCAACATACCTACGGACTCTGCTAGCAAGATCGGTTTATCAAAAGCAAAAGACCTTCCTGTGCAGCAGACAGTAAAAAAGGCAGATGGTATGTTAGCCTTCATAGCAAGAGGATTTGAGTATAGGAATAGGGATGTTACTGCAATTGTATAGGGCATTGGTGAGGCTACATCTAGAGTATTGTGTGCAGTTTTGGTCTCCTTAACTGAAGAAGGATGTCCTTGCTATAGAGGGAGTATAGCAGAGGGTTACCAGGCTGATTCCTGGGATAGCAGGTCAGTCATATGAGCAGAGATTAAGTCAGTTAGGATTATATTCATTGGAGTTTAGAAGGGTGAGAGGGGATCTCATGGAAACTTATAAAATTCTAATAGGATTAGAAAGGGTAGATTCAGGAATAATGTTTCCGATGGTGGGGGAGTCCAGAACTTGGGGTTGTAGTTTGTGGACAAGGGGTAACCTTTTAGGAGGTGAGGAGAAATTTCCTCACTCAGAGGGTGGTGAATCTTTGGAATTCACTATCACAGAAAAAACCTTGTGAGATTTTATGAAAAAATTAATTATAGCTTTTGGAACTAAAGGGATCAAGGGATATGGGGGGGAGGCGGGATCAAGATATTGAATTTGATGCACAATCATGATCATAATGAATGCTGGAGCAGGCTCAGAGGGCCGAATGGCCTACTCCTGCCATTATTTTTGAAGTTTCTGTAGCTCTCTTTGAAACTGGTCTGATCAGTTTCAGGTTGTCAGTTAACAAATCTCTTAGGCATAATGAATCTTTCTGAATCTGCACTTTCTAATCATGTTAGAATTTTATAAGTTTCCACGAGATCCCCTCTTATTCTTCTAAAGTCCGATGAATATAATCCTAACTGACTTAGTCCTTCCTCATGTGACAGTCTGCAGGTTCTCCCCATGGCTGCATGGATTTCCCCTGAGTGCTCCGGTTTCCTTCCACAGTCCGAAGGACATGCTGGCCAGGTGCATTGTCCATGCTAAATTCTCCCTCAGTGTACCCGAACAGGCGGTGGAATGTGGCGACTAGGGGATTTTCACAGTAACCTCATTGCAGTGTTAATATAAGCCTACTTGTGACAAATAAATAATCTTTAATGAGGTGTGATATTCCCGAAACTGAGAAGAGAATTATTTTGTTTTTGGAGACCATTGGTGGATAATTTCTAGACAGAGGGTCAATCATCTTATTTGTCTTTGTTCAACAGAAAAATACAGTTTAAAATAAGAAATAGTGATAAGGATAACATTTTAAAATATACACAGTGTTAGGGTTTCTGTTCTGTGTCAGCAGATCCCAGTAGGTGTCAATGTGCCCTGGGGAATTAAATCACTGCATTTGCTCAGATTGTGCTGAAGAATTGATTTAAGAATTGTGAACTCTGGACAAATATTCAAAAAGCTCCAAAAGACACAAAAGGAGAGTCAGTCAATAAATTATGTTATTGTAAAATAAGTATCAGTCTAAATCCTGGCGTCGGATATTTTTAAAAACTGTCAAAGGAAATACGGTGCTAAAAATTTATCAGAAAGTATTCTGAATGATTTGTAGAGGATAAATAAAATAGTGTCGCTGAGTGGCTGAAATTATAAACTGCCAGCTGTCAGGAGGCAGTTAGCATTTGATAAATCAAATAAAAAAATGTAGATCTGAGAATTTACTGTGACAGAAGTTGACATAAAAGTCTGAAGAAAAATGTGACAACTGGGAATAAGGTTTGTAAAGAAGAAATGTGCTCAGATGTCACATATTTACTAAGATATATATGTGTATTGTTAAAATCTCCAAAGAGGCTATTAATAGTTCAAACAGAAATTCAAACTTCCAGTTATTAACTGACAGGATGACACATAAAGATTACACACTTTAAAAGAAATCTTACTGTGTCAATGACTGAACACAAAACACTATTAACTAAACACTATTTTCTTTTGGGAGGGAATAACTTAAAACAGCTCTGATGTCTCCCTTCACCACCCATCCATGAGCAGAAGGCTGTTTTTGACTTTTGATTTCCCCATTTACAAGTCTTTTCCCCAACCCTTGATGGTTTGGAGCAATCCAGTCTGCTATTCATAACCCTACAGCAAACTCGAGATAGGGTAAAATCAGAGGATTAGTTTATTTTACACATACCCAAGTTGTGGGAAGGAGGTTCTTCCCCTTCACCCTTTTATGCATTCATATGATAAAAGAGAGATAAGGGAAAGAAAGGGGTTTAGGGCAAACAACACAGACAAAATAAGACTCATTGTTTCACACAAGTCCAGAATCAAAAGTCTAATCATGTATTGTTTCATGTTAGGAATGGGTTAACAGACCTTCTAATTAAGTCTTAATTTGATGTTAATTGTTCAATAGAAGTCACTGATATATAAAGGGGCCACAGGTGGCACTGTTGGAGAATTGTGTGGAGCTGGATGAAGGAAATAAAGGTATTTTATGAAGAAACAGAACCAGTGTCTCCTTTATGACAACTGAGAGGTTCAAAGACTTCAGAGAGGTAGCAGGCTGAAGCTGATGTGGGGTAACCCACTTTTCCAGTTGTGCTGATCTCCACAATAGGAGAAATACATAGAGATAAATTAGTCTTGTAGTAGGCACCGGTACAGAAGTTTAGACCTCCCAGTAGGAACAGTGTAGATGAGGACCAAGCAGTTTAAACCTGGACAGAGCTTGAGTTTGGCTGCTGTACTTTGATTTGAAATGGCAGACCACCATCTTTAGTTTTGTAAGACCTAGGAACAAAGTTCACTTTCAAGCAGTTGAAGTGCTGTGACGGAATGTTTTCTCTGATTAGTTTGCAACGGAAGAGGCAGCAGAAAGTTGCCAGTTCAAGGTGGCTACAGTACTGTGCTTAACTCTCCAGAGCTGGGGTTCAGATGTGCAGGAACAGTAATTATTTGCTGCAGTTGGAGAGACTGGGGCTCAGAGAAGTCTTGAGTGGTGTTGGTTCAGTGAAGCTGGCAGTTGGGGTCATGGAAAACCCATGAATAGTGATATTCTATTCCGAACAGCTCGGGAGCTGGGATTGTACCATTGATTAGATGCTTGATGTAGCCTTGTGACTCCATTGGGCAATCTGAGAAGAGATTGAGCAGTTGGGTGGTGAGCAGCACAACCCATCCTGACTTAGAATGGTATTGCCATTCCTTCACCCACAGTGTCAAAACACAAACTCCCTCCCTAATAGCCTGTACAGGGTGTATCGATAGCACATGAATTGCGGTAACATCTCTAGGGTATTTAGGGAAGGGCAACAAATCTTGCCCTTGCCAGTGACTCCCACTTGCCTAAAGTGGGATAAAGCTGAACTTTCAACCATTCCCCTTAAACATAAAAAAGATACACTTCGATATCAATTGCACTGTCATCGTCACGTTAGGATCAATGCAATGTGGGGGTGTGATGGATTGGGGTTCATGGGTGGTGTTGGAGCTGGGAGGTCACAGCATAGGCAAGGAATGTTATGCCTTGTTGAATTTCCTGGAGATGAATTTAATCAGACTGGGGAACTAGTCACCTTCCTACCTTTACCCTTATTGAGTGTGTGGCAGGAAGGCCCCATCATCAATTGAGGGCCTTAAGCAGCCCATTAAATCCCCACATAAGGGCCTCCTGCCACCATTAACCCATCTTCTGAATGCTGGACCTCTCCCACCTCACCATCACCTGCAAGTTCCCCTCACAAACCATTCTGACTTGGAACTATAGCGCTATTCATTCATTGTTGCTGGGTCAAAATCCTGCAATTCTGACAATGCTGTGGGTGTAACAATGCAATACAGGCTGCAGTGATTCAAGTGGCTCGCCATTATCTTCTCAAGGGCAATCAGGTATGAGCAACAAAGTTTGGTCTTGCCATTGATGCTCATTTCGCATGAGAATTTTTTTTGTGCATGAGATGAACTGCGAAAGCAATTCATTTGTTACTGAGAGTGGTCAATGGATCCAACTTGTGTAGCAAGTGGGTAATGAACTAAGTGATCAGTGATGAGCACTTTATTAGGGCAGACTTAATAGCCCAATTGAACCAAATCATATCTTAATTTACCAAGAGCACAATATGGCCTGGACGTATCAAGTCTGCTGTAGCTAGACCTACAGAGTATTTGATGGTACAAATGTAGCAAAAGGATATGTGATCTTCCATGTTGCTATGGAAACTAAATGCCAATTGCTGGTTGCAAAGAAGCAAACAAAGGTGTTGCCAGAGGCAATAGTTCCTGAGGCACAAATTTTATCTTTCTCGATATTAATTCTTGTGCCAGTTAAAGGGGATCCCTGGCATTCAGCAACTGTGATGTAATCAAGCAGGCTCTGCAGCCAATCACATTGACAAATTCTTATCAACAGTAAACCAGGAAGTATCAAAAAGTTTTATTTTGCAGTTCTTACAATTTTACAGAAAGCAGAATAAAGACTGAAAATATTTCATTTTCTACCTCAATCCCATGTATTAAAAAAACTTAATAAAATAGTATTTATCATTTTAAAAAGCTATATATATTTTTAATGTGTGATGGAGAAACCTGACAATTCACAAGTTTTTCAAGGCCAGAGAAGCTGTTCAGCAATAGTTATGACTTAGAACTGATTAAAAGCACCATTGCACCTCACTCAACAAGGTGTATCTGTATCAACAGTTTTTTACTTAAAAGTGGGAAGTTCACATCAAATCAATGATTTCTAATTGATTTCTATCTGTCAGGACTTCAACAGTTCAAGCTGTGGAGGAATGAGAAATCAGCGATAACAACTTCTGAATTTTCACATTTAAGTGTGCATAGGTGGGTGCCAAAAGTTTCATGAGACTAATGACAGTGAATATCTAAGTTTTGTTATCTTTGCTACCAAGAATTTTTTCTAAATTTACACATGCAATACTATGCAAACATGAAGAATTATGTATCACTGATTTAAATGGATTTGAAGTAAATGACAAGTGCTGAGTCCCAGCAATTAATTGGTCACAGTTTAGAAAATGTGTTATTTAATTTTTAATATGCAAGAAGTTAATTTATCAATAAGGCAGCTGAATCTTCCTCCAAAAAAGTTTCAACCATCATTATTAAAAGATATATTAAAATGCTTTATACTCTATATGACAACTGTTTTTGAAACTTAACACTAAAATATTGGGACGAGATTCTCTGGCCTCCTGGCCATGTGTTTCTTGCTGGTGTTATGTGATGCGTTGTTTGGTAGTGGTGGGATTCTCTGGCCTCCCAGTGTGAATTCCCATTGATGTCACCCCACGCCAGTGGGAAACCTGTGGATGGGGGGTGTGCTGCCAGTGGGACTGGGGAATCCCCTTGGCGTGAATGGCCGGAGAATTCTGGCCTTGTTCTTTATGATGTCTTGGGCTGCAATTCCCTATTTAGATTGATTGTGTAATTCTGGCAACACAACTGATTTTGGCAGGAGGTCTGCTGTGCATTAGGTCTCACGCCGATACCCAGAGATGTCAAAATATGTTAAGCAAGCTTATAAATCAATTTCTGATATAAGCATTTAGAATTCTGAATATTGCTGAAAAAAGAGACATGTTGCCAAAGCTTTTCATCCTGGACTCAACAGGGCAAATGCAAGAATTTCAAATTTCAAGCAATCAACTATTTTTACTACAGGAGGAAAGGTGCTGCTTGGTTGGCAAGTAGACTCAGATTGGTTGAGGCACTCTCACGGAGGAAGCAACAGGGAACTAAAACTTCTCCAAGCTCTTGGATAATTTTTTAAACGGCACAATTTTTGAATATAATCTTTTCGTTTTCATCAAAAGGGCTCCGGTTATATATATGACTTCTAGCAAGCATAAAAGAGCCACATTATAAATTTGACTAATTATCTTAAATTGGTTGTTAGTGGAGCTATTAGCATACTCAGGACTCTTCAGCAAGTGCTGTCTAATATTAAAATCACATCTAGACATTTTGGTTTTGGTGTTGCAAGTGTAGACTGAGTATCACGAGAATTTTTTTCTTTGTTGAAGCTTTTTGTCTTGAAACAATTCATCTTTCAAATAATAATTGGCAGTGAAGTATCTATCAACTTCTCCAAGGCAATGCCTCTACCAATCGGAGTCCAACTGCCCATCAATCAGTACTGTCTTCTCATACAGAATAAATTTGTTGATTTCCAATACATTGTATTTTTGAGAATGGTGATGAGTGTAAGGTGAAAAGCTTTGACAAAAAAGTCTCTCTTACAGCACTACCAAATGACTATAGGTGTAGACTGATTGATAGAATATGGCCTGTACTCAGCTTCTTACAATCAAAGGAAAATGCTGTTTGATTTGATCAACCAATTATTCAGATGTGTGGGCTGGAATTTTCCAGCCATTCACGCCCCCTGTCGCTCTCCCTTAAGGACTGCTAACCAAATGGATGGTCGGGAGTGCTGTAATCCCAGCGGTGCCAGGGATAGGAGCTGAGGCCACCATTGGAACTGCAAGCTGTACTGACAAAATTTGGCGCTCAGCCAAATCTCCATTCACCGCAGAAGGATCAGAGAATCCTGCTGATATGAACGGCCAGAAAATTTCGGCCATAGCCTTTATATCTTGTATTACACTGGCTTTGAAATTTATACACAATGTCGTTCGGGACGTCCATAGTTCCCTTTTGCTTTTTCTTTGGCAACATCTTAGCCAATCAGGATCAACTTGCCAACTAATCAGCACCCTTTTCTCCTGTAGTAAAAACTGTTGAGATTATTTGAAAAAAATGGTTTCCATGCAAATGGGAGCAGGGACGGAGGGTGGCAAGGAGGTCATTGATACAGTTTACTCTGGAATACATTTTCACCATTCAACTCCCCATTTTATATCCTAGATGACAATGTCTCATAGTTAAGAAGCAAGAAGAAAGCTTTTCTGTCCTCTAAGGCGATGCTGTTTTAACTCAGATTGGAATCAGTGTCCGCTGGCAGCCTATCGCTTGAAAACATTCCTGAGCAGATCATCAAAGATTGCAACGTGTAAGAATGCTAGAGTTATGCTAGAATATGAATGAAATTTGAACAGGTTGCAATTGGGATAAAGCTGTTTCTGACTCAAGCAATCCTGGTTTTAAAGGTTATTAAATATTCTGGATACGCTCCATCATCACAAAAAATAACAAAAATAAAAGGGTTTGTTACATCATCCACTGCACAGTCACAAAGGTCAGTTGGATCTATCTGTGCATTTACTGGTGCTGGTTCCAGCATATCCTGTTGTCCCCTGCACTTCTTTGCAGTAATCACTCGTGCCTGATAGATGTATCTGCATCCATCAGCGTCAGGGTTGGAATATTTGTTGTCACATGAATATGAGGCATTCAAAGCAAAGTAAGTTCCTTTTCCAAAGTAAGTAGCTGAAACATATGAAAAATATACCAAAATATATTATCAACTGAAATCATTGCTTCAACAGATAATCTGTTAACCTGCATCTCTATGAAAAAGATGTGAAACTTCTCAGAGACCACAATGAATAGAAAATGGATAAAAGTAAATTACTGCAGATGCTGGAATCTGAAACCAGAAGAGAAAGTACTAGAAAATCTCAGCAGGTCTGGCAGCATCTGTAAGAAGAGAGAAAAAGAACAGATATAGCCAGATCTGCTGAGATTTTCCAGCATTTCCTCTATGAATAGAAAATAACCTGGAAATTCCAACACAACTTTAGCTGTTTTTAACATGGTGGGTTCAGTTTGAGTTTTGATTGGAGGATATCAACACTGGTGGGCCAGTTCTCAGTGACTTTCCTCAGCTTCTATAGTTATTGAATTTTTCATGAGCACTGGAGCCTTGCTGTGGCATTGGGAAGTTGGGTTTCGCAGTGTGAACAAGGGGAAGATGAAAAATCGAGGATCTAAATTAAAATGGGGTCAGCAATAAAAAAAACGTCTAACACGTAAGGCACATACTTGGGATGGAGAGTGGGAACGCTGATACAGCTGAGAACGGAGTGTGTCCAGACATTCAGTTTCCTGGTGTTTTTGATCCTGATCTGAGGCCTGTGACTAATATGAGTAAATATCTGTCAAGGCCAAGTCTACAATGGGAGGGTCCACGTTGAAAATTAATTCATTCATAGTATTTGGGCATTAATGGCTGGGCCAGCATTTATTGCAGTTCCCTAATTGCTCTTGAACCCAGTGGCTTGGTAGGCCATTTCAGAGGGCATTCATGAATCAACAACATTGCTGTGGATCTGGAGTCATCACATGTAGGCCAGATCAGATAAAGAACATTAGTGTTTCATGGTCAGCAGTTGACTTCTAATTCAAGATTTATTTCTATTGAATTGAAATTTCACCATCTGCTATGCTGAAATTTGAACCTGGGTCCCCAGAGCATTACTGTGCATCTCTAAATTACCAGTCCAGTGACAATACCACTACACCGTTGCCTCCTCTAATCCCAAGCAGCATATCTCTGCCCATTGGAAGATGGAACCTCCTGGGTACATTCTGTGCATTTGTGAGTGCCAGTTCTTTCTTTGAGTGCTGACGCACAATGGAGATGTTTGCTGCACTTTCCATTGGTAGATCCAGGTCAATTTGCCTATTCTGTGGAGGTTCCATATTTAAAAAAAAGTGGGTGGGATTCTCTACCCCCTCACGGTGTGTTTCTCGGCAGTGAGAGTTGGTCCACCATTGGCTAGCGATGGGATCTTCCGGTCCTGCCACTGTCAATAGGATTTCCCATTGAATCCATCAGCACGCCCCCATTGCTGGGAAACTCATGATGGGAGTGTGAATGGCTCGGTGAATGGCTAGGTGATGTTGCCCTGTGTTTCACCACATTCTATCACTTTATATCACAGATAACAATACAATGGGCCTGAATTTTCTGCTGCAATGCCACCAGAAATGTAAAGGTAACCTTGTTTAGGAGTTTAAATTAGATTTCCTGCTGCCCTACCATTAAGTAGGCTTCAATCCATCTTCAATTCTGTTTCATTTTCGAAACAACTTCTTTAGTTTTCACACAGGATTAACCACCCTTGCACATTCATTTGGGTGAATATTTCAGACCTCTATTGTCCCCTCCATTCCGATGAATAGGTTGGTGATGGGCCTGCACTCTATCCCACCAGCTACCCACCAGTTATTTAATGCTGGGGACAGTGTTAGGTACTTCAAGCTGAGACCTCTGCTTCTATCTCAGGCAGATGTCCTGCCTTAAGGGCTGTTGGCAAAATGAATGGTGGGGAACGCTGTAAGGAGCGGTAGCCACCATTGGAACTGCAGGCTGGGGACTGACTAAGGAACACAGAGCCCAGAACTTTGGTCTAATTACTCTTGTACTTTCTCAGATTCTTACCATTTCTCCCATAAAAGCTTCGGTTGAAGCCAATTTTGATCACTTTGTCGGATATTTCCTTTGTCGTCCCGTGATAAAGGATCTGCTCCACATTTAGCCCAGGATTCTTTCTTTCTGTAGCTTCTTTCCTGACAGAATAACTTTGCCAAAGTTTACGATTCTGAATCCTATCGATCTAGATGAGAAATTTATAAGTTGTCAGCTTTTAAAGTTAAAATAAAGAGATTGGCAGTCGTGACTTAAATTATTTCCACAAAATCCGGTTGAAGTATTACAGCATCGTACTGGATCTGGGAGGCAATGGTGGAAAGGGCAGGGGTAACAGCTATGACTGGGCTAAGGGTGAGGTTGGTAGTCCTCTGGGAGGTGGGGGAGAGAGGGGCACCATCAGTTTGCCCGATAACAGTCTAATATCAGATCAGTGAATGTAAAACCAGGGAACAAGTGGAAAAAATCACTGTTCATTAAAATCCTTTCACTGGGTGTGGTCATCGCTGGCTGGGTCTTTTCCCCGATAACAGCTTAACAAACAGATCAGTGAATGTAAAACCAGGGGACAAGTGGAAAAAAGGGCTGTTAAAATTCTTTCATTGGGTGTGGCCATCGTTGGCTAGGTCTTTTTCCATTGCCCATCCCTATTTACCCATGGGAAGATGATGGTTAGCTGATTTCTTGAACTGCTGAAGTCTGTGGGGTGTAGGTACACCAGCTGTGTTGGTTGAAAGAGAATTTGACCCAGAAACAGTGAAGGAAAGGCGACATAGTTCCATATCAGGATGACATATGGCTTGGAGGGACAGTTGCAGGTAGTGGTCTTCCCATATATCTGCTGCTCTTGTCCATCTAGTTGGTAGAGGCTGCAGGTTTGCAAGGTGCTGCAGTGTATCGTGTAGTTGGTTCATGCCACTGTGCGTCAATGATGGAGAAAGTGAAAATTTGTGAATCCAGTGGGCTACTTTGTCCTGGATATTTCTTTGTTTTTTCAATGGGATGTGGATGTCAATGGCCAGCATTTAGCCCATCCTTAATTGCCCTTGAGCCGAAAAGCCTGGTACGCCATTTCAGAGGGCACATAAGAATCAATCAGTTTAATGCAGATCTGGATTCACAGGTAGGCCAGACCAGGTAAGGGGCAGTTAAGGGATGAGGGTAGATGGTGATTGGAATGAGATGGCTAGGGATGTGGGGGTGTTCAGAGGCCTTATGGGGTGGGGAATTAGAGGTAGAATGAAAGGGTTGGGTGAGGGGATGCTTCCAATCATAGGGGAGTTGTCCATGTGGACATGGTGAATCCAGGAGGTAAGTGGAAAGGCACTAAACTCCTGGTCCAGACATCCCTCTCCTCAATTTAACCAGCAAGTTTCTCGAGACTCAAAGCTGAGGAATTGAACATATAAAACTTGAGATGCTTTTGTGTTACCATTGGTAGGAGGGTTTAAATACAGGAAATGCTTGCTGAGGTAAGATTTCTAAAATATACTACAAATAGGGAAACAAAGGGGTATCAGATAAGTATTGTATCTGTTCCACAAACCTTATCAATCACCTTTAGTTTCATCTTCACATACATCATTAATTGAGATTGTAACAATTTACTACACGGGATAATGTTAAATAAAAAGCAAAAACATACACAATCACATTTTATTGACCATGCGTACCTTGACTATGTCAACAATTATCGTGCCACAAGAGATCCTGAACTTCTGTGCTACATCTTTGTATTCTGTGGTACTTGACTGAAGGGGAATTATTAAAACCTCCTGATTATTCATGTTCGTCCAATTTGTTGGAAGTTCAAACACAGCTGGAATGTGAAATAGATGCAAACCCAGTAAGAAGGCACATTTCAACTAATGATCTATCTTTGCAAATCAGTTTAATTTAGATGCCTGCTTCACTCTCATTTTCAAACATTAACTAAAGTGAAACTCAAGAAATGATTCAGTCTGAACTCCGCTTGCTGCAATGAAAACATTTGGGACATTACTTATAAAGGAACATAGGAGTAAGAGCAAAAGTAAGCAATTCAGCCCTTTGAGCCTGCTCCACCATTCAATCAGATCATGGCTGATCTCTTCCTGGTCTCAAATTCACTTCCTTACCTGTTCCCCATATTACTTTAACTCATTTTTTTATCAGTAATATATCTACTTCAATAGACATGTATGTATCTAAGCAAGCTGAAATTTCCTTTTGGCTACTGAAAATAATTGAACGAAAACCCCCAGATATCAGTCTGATATCGCAGTCTATTATTGAAGCCTGACTGCTTGCATTCCACTGAGTTCAAAGCTCCTAACATGGCAGCACCACAGGGCTTTCTACCATTTCCCCATCAGTACACAATCTCAGGCTTCTGTGCTGATCTTAAGTACATGGTTATGAAGTTAGTTTGGGATTCCAAGTAGTATAGTGAAAAAGAAGAAAACACTGCTGTGTGGTTGAAGGGAAATACTTACAAGTGACACAGTGGTTAGCACTGCTGCCTCACAGTGCCAGGAACCTGGGTTCCATTCCTGGCTTGGGTCACTGTCTGTGCGGAGTCTGCACATTCCCCCCACGTCTGCATGGGTTTCCTCCAGGTGCTCTGGTTTCCTCCCACAGTCCGAAAGACGTACATGTTAGATGCATTGGCCATGCTAAATTTTCCCTCACAGGCACTGGAATGTGACGACTAGAGGATTTTCATAGTAACTTCATTGCAGGGTTGCTATAAGCCTACTTATGATACTAAGAGGTGGTGGAGTGGGGTGGGGGGTTGGCGGTGGTAGGAAGGGTGCAACTTAGTCGGAAGCGAGGATATTAATCTGGGAGAAGAAACTGAGAGTCAAATAACGAAATTCTAAGTGAGCTCAATGGCCGACATTGCTTTATCTTTTGTGTGAATCACAGCTTCTGAATATTGGTTTGACTATTTTGAGCTTATGCCCATTACGCTGACTTTCGTAACTAATCTTCAAATATTTTGTGGTGGATTTCTGTTTGCTATTCAGGTTCAGTATTTTATATCCCTCTTCAGGATATCAAAGTTTATTTATTAGTTTCACAAGTGGACTTACATGAAGTTACTGTGAAAATCCCCTAGCCGCCACACTCCGGTGCCTATTTGGGTACATTGAGGGAGAATTTAGCACGGCCAATGCTTCTAATTGGCACCATCTTTTGGACTATGGAAGGAAATTGGAGCACCTGGAGAAAACCCACTCAGACATGAGAAAAACGTACAGATTCTGCACAAACAGTGACCCAAGTAGGGAATCGAACCCGGATTCATGGTGCTGTGAGGCAGTGCTAACCACTGTGCCACCATGCCACCCTCTTGGATTTCCGGTTTCAAGCGACTAGATTTGTTCAAATCTATCCCATTTAGCAAGGTAAAAACGTCACACAATGCGATAGTGGGTATCCTCAATGTGATATGCACTGATCACTCCTGCCGATGCATCTGCCATGGGTAGATGAGTGAGGGCAAGGTCAGTAGGATTTTCCCTCATGTTGGTTCCCTCACCATCGGTTGCGGATGCAGTCTAGCAGCTATGTCCTTCAGGATTTGGCCAGTTTGGTCAGTAGTGGTGCTATCGAGCCATACTTGGTGATAAGACATCACCAAGTACCTTTCCCCCCATCTCCCCCCCAAAGTAAATTTTCTGCCCCTGCTACCCTCAGCGCTTTCTCCATGTGGTCCGCAATATGGAGGGGTACTATTTCACCAGGTGAATCTTGAAAAATCAGCACAATCAGTTACCTGCACCCCCACCCCCCTCCTTGGTACCAATCCTCATCATACTTCTCTTAATTCGTTCCTTCTCTTACTAAGATGTTGACTGAAGCAAGGATACAATTCCACAAGGTCAAGCAGATCTCCATTACCTTCTCCTAATCTTCTTCAGTAAACTCAAATTACAGTGTATCTGCAAATCATTCAATACTATAGCCAAACCTAATCCAGTCCACACCCAAAATTCAATGTGTCATCACTTTCCATCGAGGATCACTTGACAGAGATCAGGGAAGACTCGCCAAATTAACCTCTGTTCTTTTATGCAACTAACCCTGTCCTCAGAATTTGGATGGGTCTTTGTTGGGGAAGACTGTTGGCCCTACCACACTTCCAGCAGTGCTGTTATTAATAAAATGATTTCTAGACTTCTAACCTTACTCTTGTTCAAAGAGAGCTAGGAAATTTCTATTAGTCACAAAGCAATCCAGATGAAAATTAATGAAGAAGCTAAAACGATTGAAGAACCTTCAAAATGATATATGCACGGGTTCCTATAATATCTTCTTAAAATGTAACTATTTGTTTTAACGTACATGCTTCAAGACGTCTTCTCTTGATTTCCACTATGTTTCCTGTTGTATCCATTTCTTGCAACTTGTCAAAGTCAAAAGTGCACAACTCCCCATTTTTTATGTAAGCTAAGGTTTTCTTTTTATCTTGGTAAGCTTTCTCAAGGGCGAAGTTTAAGGACTGGTCGTAAGACTGAGCTGTTTCATCGTTCACAAACTCCCACTGGACAGATTTCATCAACTGAGTTTCTTCCTCTCTTCCTCTGGCGGCCTGGAGCATAGAATTCACTGCTACAATGGATTCCAGAATATCAGCATTATGCCCATCTATTGTTATTTTCGTTTCCTCAATTTCAACTTTCAATTGATGTTTGTCGCAGAGATCTTCGATTTGTTGTCTTTCATCGTCTGAGAGGTAGGCTGCATATTCACTGCTTATTACCGTGCTTCCACAGTTCTCTTTAATTAATTCTTCAATATCCTTCTGCGTCTCACCAATGGCATTCTTTGAAATGCCATATATCTCAACTACTCCAATCAAATGCTTTGCTGCTCTCAGAATGATTGGATAAACAGGCAGGATTGCATAAACAGGTTTCAGCGGAAGAACTGTTTGCGCTGAAAAAGAAACAAAATTTATGCTACATTCACAAAGGTATATCTAAAATAGCTTTAGGTGCACACTTCCTGGCAAATTCTTCCATTATGGAATAAGGAATCCATACTGGAAATTTAAGAATAAGGATAGAACGTATAATTTTATACTAAGGGCACCCTGCTCCCTAATCCCTCATATCAAGTCTTGCTACTTTAGCCTCCTGGGAATGCTGAATTTCCACATTGGCTCTCCCTGTCAAATACCAAAATCTTGGCACAAGGATTACAGAAACTCTGGCAGAAATAACCCAAATCTCACTTGCAACATCTTTCTGCAATTTCGGTGGTTCTTCAGTTGAAGCTTCGGCCAATGAGTGGGAGAGGCAGTGTTGAAATTCAGCAGCTAAGAGCTCCTGTTAAGCAATGATTCTAAAACTCTCAACCTTGTTTTCAAATCTCTCCCTGGCCTCTCTCTTTCCTACCTCTGTAATCTCCTTCAGCCCTACAACCATACAATTCTGACCTCTTGGGCATCCCAGATTTTAATTGCTCTATCATTGGCTGCCATTCCAAGGTCTCTTCTGCTTCCCCACCTCTTTCCTTAACTCCACAAAATCTACTTCCCTGAGTAAGCCTTTCATCATTTGCCCTAATATCTCTCTCTGTGGCTCATGTCAAATTTTGCTTGATAATGCTCCAGTGAAGTACCTTAGAATGTTTTACAATGTTCAAAGTGCTATATAAATAGAAGTTATTCTTGTGGTAACAAGACTGGTCAATTGAGCAAATCAGCATTTCACACAGGTCCCATCACTGCTCCTCTGAGATTATGGCCCCCGATGGGAGTTGGAGTGGATGAAGCTGACTTGTAACAGCTTGATTCTAACAGTGCAAAGTAAGGGTAATTACTGAACTGGGTTGCACGATTATAGACGACACTTGCAGGAGTATCGTGCTGAAATAGTTCCTTACCCGCAGGTTGTGAAGTTCTGAAGCGCTGCTCCATACATTGATGAAATGGATTCATCAACATCGGATTGAACAAAATAATCCGAATCACAGAAAGCGAGGGTTGTAGAAAGTCAACCACGTAATCACTTATTGCATCCAGTAGCGCATTCGCAACATCAATAGGATTCCGTTTTCCTTTTCCTAAACAGAAAAATTTGTGCAGTTAGAGGGTAATGAGAAAGTTCAATGAAAGAAAGGCTGTAAGATAAGAAAACTAGCACTATCATCAACTGCTTTGCTATTAATTATTTATGTTACATTTTTATTTTCAATTCTTCCTTTAATTATTCCTCTCAGTTTAAAATATTGCCTCTTTACTGGGGTATAATTCCACTGACAGTAGTTAACCTGAGGCTGTTTTGCTCAAGTGACCATTCATTGCAGGAAAGAGAGTGAGCAATTTGACCACGACTGGATGGGATTTGGGAGACTGCTATCACATTGGGCCGTGGCTCAGTTAGTCACGTACTTGCCTCTAATTCAGAAGGTTTTAGGTTCAAATCTTACTCGAGGACTTGAACACAAAAATTAAGACTAGCATTCGAATACTAGATCAAAGGTGTGCTACCCTGATTGAGGTGCCATTTCTCAAATGGGATGTTACAGCAACGTGATACTATTGTGATGAAGAGTAGGGGAAGTATCCCTGGAGTTTTGGCTTATATATTTCCTTTGACTAACATCCTAAAACAAGTTATCTGATCCTTGTCACATAGGACGAGATTGCTGTATAAAAACTGGCTACACCTTACAAGTTATTCATTGGTGGTAAAACACTCTGGGACATAATTTGGTTATGGAGTGAACTACACAAATACAAATTGTTCTTAACATGCCAGACATCAAACTTAAAGACACTTTACACAGGTCTTGTTATGTCTATTTACAGTTATTGGACCATGTGACCAAAGGGGGGAGGTGATGGGGGGAGAAGGATCTGCTGGGAGGCATGAGTGTCAGCGATCAAGCTGGCCAGCAAACTGGAGGCTGACAGTTTGGGGCCACTGCGCAAGCACAGACGCATATTGCTTTCAGCCTGCCAGGTGGGAATAAATCCTGTCCCCTGACATCAAATGATATTCACACTGGTGGCCTCTGCATTGCACAGAGCGTTAGAATTCTAGTGTGAACTCCTAGTGAACAAACGAGTGTGAATTACTTCAGTTTTCCTGTGAATTCAACACATAGAATTTTTTGGGGAGAATTCCATCCAATACTTTCCATATTTCCAGATATTTTTGTTATCTTTTTTAAAAAGTAGAAGGGTAAATCTTTGAGTCTCGTCTGCTACAGGAATCATTGCTGGTGGAGAGGGGGAGGGAAATTTGATGGACCATTTGGGTGGACGTGATTGCAGTGGGAAGGGTTATGTTATAAATGACTTCTGGAATGAGAGAAACAAACTGACAATCAATAGGAATCTTGAATGTATTTATCAGCAAATTGTCATTCAAACTTGTGTTTTGCCGGGGTATGTGACAATCTCACCCTATAGTTATTGAACCTTCTTATACAATGGCCATAACTTTCTGGCTGTTCACGCCAGCAGGGTCTTCTGGTCCCGCCAACAGTACACCCCCACCACAAGTTTTCCAGCACCGAGGAACACGCCACGGGAAGGCCAGAGAATCTCCTCTATATGTTTCCTCTAATACATAAGGTACTCAATATGCCACATACATATTGTACTAAAACTTACCTGTTCCTAGTGCCGGGAAAGAAACTGAACTTATTTTTAGCTTTTCACATTCCTTCAGAACTTTGCCGATAGATCCTTTTGTATTTTTCATTTTCATCCAGCCAGCCAAATGTAGAATGTATTTTACTTGAAGATTTCCTGCTTTTGTGCTTGTAACACTATCACTGCTTTGGACTCCTGTGGTAAAAGAAAGGGAAGTCTGTGAAATGATCAGTTTATTCATACTCACTGCTTTTTAACCTGTCAATCAATTCTCAATCAATACTGGCATATTTTCCCCAATCCCATGTACTCTAATTGTATATACTAACCTCCTGCTGAAAATCCAAGTATGCTACATCCACTGATTCTGCTTTATCAATGCTGCAAGTAATAACCTCAAAAGAAACTCCATCAAGTTTGTCAAACATGATTTCCCTTTCATGAACCCATGTTGATTCTGCCCAATTTTACCACTCTTTTCCAATTGCCCAGTTATTACATGCTTTGTAATAGATTCCAACAATTCCCTACTACTTACATTAAAATATCAGGTTTGTAATTCTACATTCTCCCTCTTTCCGCCTTCCTAATTAGTGGGGTCACATTTGCTACATTCTAGCCCATGTGACCCCTTCCAGAATCTATGGATTTTTAACAGAAGGCACCAATGCACCCATTATATCTCTATCCACCTCCTTTAATTCTTTGGGATGAAGCTCATTTGTTCCAGGGGATTTATTAATCTTCAATCCAGTTAACTTTTTAAGTACTGTCCCTTAGCTATGCTACATTCTTTTAATTCCTCTGTTTCACAAGTTCTTTGGTTGTCTTGCATTTCTGGGAGATTTTCTGTATCTCCCACTGTGAAGATAGGTGCAAAGTAACTGTTTCTCTACCATTTCCCTGTTCTCCACTATAAATGGTCTTATTCCCTTCTGTAATGAGCCCTTATTTGTCCCAGCTAACCTTTTCCTTTTCATATACCTAAAGAAGCTTTTACAATCTGCCTTTATGTTCTTCCTTAGTCTCCATCATGTCTTTTCCCTTCATCTGTTTCTTGTTCATCATTTGCTGGGTTCTAAATTGCTCCAAATCCTCAGATTTACTACTTTTTTTGCATCTTTATAAACCACCTCCTTTGATCTTTGACTTGTTCAGATCTAGAACTCGAGAAATATCCTTGCCTGTACTCTATGTGTTTAGCTCCAAGTAATTAAAAAGGGCTTGCTAACCAACACAGGCTGCATTCTCCTGACAGAACAGTGAATGAGATATGGAAGGGTTATAAGACCTCCACCTCTAAATTCAGGGTCTTGGCATGGTGGTGATAATGATATTAATGCTGATACTGTAATAACAATAATGTTGGAATAGCATTAAGACAGTAAAATTAGGTAAATGCGTAAGACTAATACCAATGTTTAGCTTGAAGTCAACTAATGGAACTCTATCATCATGGGATTGAGACTTGGTAAGGGTTGGAGGCTGTGTCGACTAAGAGTCTGGTATAAACAGGATTAATGTGGGACTGCATACAGTCACTAATATAAGTCAGCACATTGACCTAGGGTCGATGTGATGTTGAATAGAGATGTGTTAAGATGTAGAAAGAGAAAGGTCCTTGCTTGCATACTGTACACGTAATTACAAAGATTTGCTATTAACATACAGAAGACGGTGGAGACTTATTTAACAGACACATTCCGTCACCAACATCATAAAACAATGGATGAGAGAGGCCATTCAACCCTCTAAATTCACCTATCCTGAATAACACCAATGACTCCTGAGTTCAGCATCCAACTCTTTCTGAAATAATTTGACTGTTTTCACCTTCACCTTCATCTGGCAATCTATTCCATGCATTGAGGACAATGGAGGCCTCACTTACTGCTGGGAAGCTGGCAAGAGCTCCACTGTGCCACATTTTAAGCACCACTCAGACACTTAACTGGATAGTGGCATTTCTTCCCTGAGACAGTAGGTTTCACCAACTGAATGCAACACCACCAGGACAGAATTGCAACAAGGACAGTGGTCGGCTTTCAGCAATCCCCCTGCCCTCACACTTTCTGATTCTCTGATGCCAGGTCCCTTGATCAGGACTACATATCATTTGAATGATTGACCCTGACCCTTTGAGAAGCTGAAACCGACTCCCTACTGGTTTGCTTGTCATGTTCTCCCCCTGGAGACTCCCTCATCTGATGTCACATTAATACCAGCAGCGGTGAGATGAAGCATGTAAATGGCCATTAACTGTCCACTTAAATGCCTCAATCGACAGTGAGGTGGGAAGTCCCTGTCATGGACTTAATTGGATGGAATTGGGAAAGCGATGGGATCTCCACCTGCAAATTTTGATTAAATCTCCTCCCCACCACCAAACACAACATGAAATTCCACCTTCTTTATGTGAAGGAGCATTTTCTGATCTAAGTCCTTAATGACCTCTTCTCATGTCTTATTCTTGTAAGTTTACTTTAAGTTATATTCCAGAACTGCTATTTCCATTTAACTTCATTATTCCTACTGTACTGATATCACTCAAATGCCTTATTTGAGGTGCTACAGCTCAGTGCAAAACCACTGAAATTAGCCTTGTGCCTCCTCTCTGAACTATCTCCAACTCTTGAACGCAACCCTGTGCATTAGCCAGGGCTGCCATCAGGGTGCTGTCTGATCAGAGTAGTGTATGGTTTGATCAGAGCTTCCTCTGCCTTACACACTGCTGATTTGTCTAATTGTGCATTGGTCACGTGTGTTCAGCAGAGAAACCCCAAGATTCTGAGATCTATTTCACATGCATCCTTAGATATTTCACCATAATTAATGGAGCACATGCCTTGTCGTTTTTCCCTCCCACGTGTGATAATGTTCATCAAATGTCATCCATCATTGTTTGGTCCATATAAAAATTTCAAACGGAAAATGCTTCATTAAGCAAACAAAAAAATTACACTGGAAAGACGTCAGTCACTGTTTCTGCTTCAGAATTGCTTTAGCTGCTGTTATGAAATGTATTAACTTTCATTTCAATTAATGTTTGAAGTATCAACCTATATTACATCAAAACTTTTAATTTTACCCAAGTTTTCTGTGTTTGAAGGAACAATTATTATGTTGATTATAGCTCATCTTAAAATAATTTAAGAATATCTTCTGAATTTTGAGCTGGTTATAATTTAACTTTGGATCCATTATCTTTTGACAAGTGATAGCCACAGCTATTATTGTTCCACAAAATGTTATTCTGAGTTTGTATTTGTCCACATGTAGGGTTACTCACCCAGTTGATTGCACTCATCCACAACTGACTGACCGGCAGCTTTCAAAATAGTGCCAGAAACCCCTGCAAAGTAGATAAATTAGTTACTGATATGGAAAGGCAACTCCCAATTTAACAAAGAACTGAATGTTTGTACTGAAGATCTGCAAATTTCAGCAGATCCTTAGGACCGAATAACGTACCTGAATACTGCCAAGCTGTTTAACCGCGTCAGTTATGCTATGTTGATATAATGGGCAGAATTTTCCCATCCCGCCTGCCATAGAATGGTAGCGGGCGGGACATGGACCATGCAAAAGGTCTGTAGACCTGAGGCAGGATTTTCTGGTCTTGGGTCAGAAAGTCCCACCTACCACTTTTTTAAATCTCATTGCACATCAGTTTCCAATGAGGGCATGCATCCAGTTGTTTTGCTGGAATACCTGCTGGAAGTGTGCTTGTGAGGACATTGGGTGAAGAGAGCTGCAAAGCCATCATGGTATAATAGCTTGTCAATACTCGTTGTCACAGATCACGAGCAATAAAGCTCACTTTGAACTAAACAGGAGGCTCCCTTGTGGCGTTGGGTGGGGGGGGGGGTGTCTTTCAGGTGGAGGTTCCCTTGGAACTGCAACCCAGCAAAGACACATGCCGGAAGGGAACACTTGAGGAGGGGAGAAAATTCATAAAGAAAAATACAGTTGACCATCTATGAAATCAATTAGCTCCATCATTCAATGTCTTCACAGTTCAACACAGTTGAAAACACCTTTCAAGATTCTGTCTTGCTGGTGAATTTTAAATGGGTTTCTGGAAACAAATCCTTTCGGACATTATTGCACATGATCAGGTTGAATCAGTTGGCAGCAATCTCATCGGACTTAGAGGGTTCTATACTCTCTGCAATGAATGAGGGATGTTTTGGGTAGGTTGAGAGAGTAAAAATTCAAGAAGGATAAAAAGTGATCTCATCCTGTTGTGTACATAGCTTTTCCAATTTCTCCATGGCTTCACTCCTCCCAACCCTATGAGAAATTTAGAGGAGATGTGCAAGGCATGCTTTATACACAGAGGGCGATGAAAGTCTAGAACATGCTGCCTGGGGAAGTGATGGGAGTACGTACGATAATGGCATTTAAGGGACAACTAGACAAAACCATGAAAAGGATGGGAATGGAAGGAAATGGGCTCCGTAAATGCTAAGGGTTTTAATTTAGGCAGGCATCATGATCAGCGCAGGCTTGGAGGGCCAAAAGGCCTTTTCATGTGCTGTACTATTCTTTGTTCTTTATTCTATCTCCTCCAGCACCACCACTCTCCCTGTCTCTTTTAAAATATGCGTGTGATTCACCCACACTGGGACTTCATTCCTTCTGAGCTTCTTTGTGTATTCAATATGTACCCTTGCTTCTTTTAAATATACATATTGTAGTGGGAATTGATTACAAAAGTAAGGAGGTTATGTTTCAGTGTACAAGACTTTGGTGAGATCACATCTGGAGTATTGTGTACAGTATTGGCCTCGTTATTTAAGGAAAGATGTAATTGCAGTAGAAGCAGTTCAGAGACGACTTATTAGATGAATACCAGGAACGAGCAAGTTGTCTTATGAGGAAAGGTTAGAGAACTAGGTTTGTATCCTTTGAGTTGAGCAAAGTAAGATACAGCTTGATTAAAATCTTTACGATCCTGAAGCGTGTTGACAGGATGGATCTAGAGAGGATGTTTCCTCTTTTCAGAGAATCTTGAACTAGGGGTCACTGTTTAAAATTAAGAGATCGCTCATTTAAGATAGAGAAGAATTTTTGTTCTCAGAGGATGGCGAGTCTCTGGGACTTCCTTCCTCAAAAGGCAGTGGAAGCAGAATCTTTGAATATTTTAAAGGCAGACCTTGATGGATTCCTGATTAACAAGGGGGTGAAAGGTTAGCGAGGGTAGACAGGAATATAGGGTTGAGGTTATAACCAGATCAACAGTGATCTTATTAAATAAGAACATAAGAACATAAGAAATAGGAGCAGGAGTAGGCCATCTAGCCCTTTGAGCCTGCCCCGCCATTCAATAAGATCATGGCTGATCTGTCGTGGCTCAGTTCCACATTCCCGCCCTCTCCTCATAACCCTTAATCCCCTCTCTTATCAAAATCCCATCAACCCGCGTCTTAAAAATATTTAGCGAGGTAGCCTCCACCACTTCAACGGGCAGAGAATTCCAGAGATTCACCACCCTTTGAGTAAAGAAGTTCCTCCTCAACTCCGTTCTAAACCAACCCCCCTTTATCTTGAGGCTGTGCCCCCTAGTCCTACTGTCCTTTCTGAGCGGGAAGAGTCTCTCCACCTCTATCCTATCCATCCCATTCATCATCTTATACATCTCAATGAGATCTCCCCTCATTCTTCTAAACTCTAATGAGTACAAGCCTAATTTATTCAGCCTCTCCTCATAGCTCAACCCCCTCAACTCCGGCATCAGCCTAGTAAACCTCCTCTGCACCCCCTCCAAGGCCAAAATATCCTTGCGTAAGTACGGCGACCAAAACTGCACACAGTACTCCAGCTGCGGCCTCACCAATGCCCTGTATAGCCGCAGCAAGACCTCCCTACTTTTATATTCAATCCCCCTCGCTATGAAGGCCAGCATCCCATTCGCCTTCCTGACCACCTGCTGCACCTGCAAGCTGGGTTTTTGCGACTCATGCACAAGGACCCCGAGGTCCCTCTGCACCGTCGCCTGCTGCAGTTTTTCGCCACGTAAGTAATAATCCTTCCTACCATTATTCCTACCAAAGTGGACCACCTCGCACTTGCCAACATTAAATTCCATTTGCCATTTCCTGGCCCATTCGCCCAGCCTATCTAGATCCTTCTGCAGACTCTCCACACCCTCTGCATAATTTGCCGTTCCACCAATCTTGGTGTCATCAGCAAATTTCAACACCCTACACTCGGTTCCCTCCTCCAGATCATATGGCGGAACAGAGTTGAGGGGCTGAGTGGTCTACTTCTAATTTGTAAATTCACATGCACATATGTTCATATCACATCATTCAATATCATATATAACTTCCTCTCTGGTAAATACCAAAGCACATAATGATTTAATATTGCTATCTACCCTTACCATTTGTGTTACTATAATGTCTATCCCTTAATCATGCCATTGCTATCCCAGCCTTCCTTTTTTTGATGTGCTTGTAAAGTATTTTATATAGTGTTTTGGTTTTTTGACAATTTAACATCATAATTTCTCTTTGCCTTCCTCATGTTCTTTTTACTTCTTTCCTAATCTCTTTTTTTCCTCACTGCTCTCCATATACTCAATAAATGCCTCTGTCCTAATCTTCAGTTATCCACTTCTTTAATTTAGCTTTGCTAGCTTTGGCACTTTTTCAGCCGAGCTTTTATTCCTCAAACAAAACCATATACTTTTGGAATTTTGATCTAATTATTTAAACGTTTCCTATTGTATTTCTGTGGTCATCAATTATCTATCTCAGCTTATTCATTCCCCACACTTCTACCATTGACTTTCGCTGGAAGTTTACCACCCGTCTGCCATGGAATTGGAGTGGGTGAGGGGCAGACAATGGAAATATCCACTGATCTCGGGTGGAATTTTCCGGTCTTGCTCAAGCAAATCCTGCATTATGTTTAAGTTTAAAACCCTAGTAGCAGATATAACTACATCATCCTTAAACTAATCATAGTATCACCAATCTTCTCCAGATGATCCTTTATTACCAGATGACAGTGTCATTTAAAAAAAAAAGCCTGTTTTCCTGTTGGCTCCTAGATATTTTATTCTAGAAAATTGTCTTGAATGTATTTTCTAAATACACCCTCTAAGCTACTCTTGTCAATTTTGTTTCTCCACATTTTATGAGGATTAAATTCCCCACTGGTTATTGCATTACTCTTACACGCTCCTTTACAGCAATATGCTTTCAATAGCGTCCTGTGGTTTCATTCCTCCCAGACCTGCAAAAGGTCTATGCTGTACCGTGCAGCTGAAGTGAAATTTCAGCCATGATCTTACTGAATGTGGAGAAAGCCAGAGGGGCCCCAGACCCACTGTTATTCCTAGTTGTCATGTTGTTATAATACTCCTGTGAAGTACCTTAGGATGTTTTAAGGATCATTAATAATGCAAGTAGTAGTTGAGAACTAATGAGTAGACAAACATTAGCACTCACCCTTGCCTCGGTTAAGGTTGGTGTTTGTGAGGTTTACAATCGCGTCCGTCTGTTCTTCTGTGATGTCACCTTGCACAGCTATCACCTTTACTTTGCCAATCTTTATTTCTATGGAGTTCGCTAGCTGAAAATAAAGATGTTGAGCATTAAGAATTTTAGGATTCTTTTCTCTCTTTCCATATGCACTTTGTTCTGGCCAAGGGACTAAGCATTCAGTCTGTTCCTGGGTTTCCACTCATAGAAGCACACAACTCAATTTTAACTCACTGATAACAAAGTGAACAACTGCTCCATCAGGAGGTGGTGGATCTAAATGGCTAGGCCTCATTAACTTCCTGACCAATATCACATGGCATGATGTTGTCACTGAGGGTCCCAAGGGAACTATTGCTGTCACAAGGAATAACCACTATGAAAGGAAATAAGGATGGGGAGAGTCAAAGTTTACTTTAAGACTTAGAGAAACACTTATCTTCTTCACCTACGATATAATTGGAAAATCTGTTAAAAATATAAGTTGCTAGCGCTCTTTCTGGCCCGGGCTCCTGTTCCCAGATGCTTTGGCTGATGTTGCTGAAGAAGCCATCAGTTCTTTTCCATTCAAGCCCAAGCTTGAAATAGGAGGTTGTGACTAAATGACCCATCTGGGCTGGGGCAGGTAGTCTTGCCAATTAAGTCTTTCCTGCCTGGGGCAGGAAAGGAATGTGTAAGTTTCCCAAATTTCATTTTAAAATGGCTCTCTGCCCGGTTCCATTATAGTGCTGTAAAATGGTGTGGCCCCTCCTACCTGTTGTGATTTTCGTTGGAAGACATCAAGAAAAACATCGTACACTTTACGTTCAAAGGCAACAATGTAAATGTGTCCAATAATTGATGGTTTGTTTTGTGATAAATGATTTCCAAATCCAGTCAACATGCTTTCAATGGTGTCCTGTGGTTTCATTCCACCCACACCTGCAAAAGGAGATTAAAATGAAACCAGGTGAGGATCTAGTTCACTGTTAGAAATTTCTTTGCTCAAATTACTGAGCAGGATTTTACGGCCTCACTCGGCCTGAAAACGTAAAATCCCACCTGAGGTCAACAGACCTTCCAATTGCCCACCCCTTGCCCGCTCCGATTCTCATATTGGGTGGGGTGGTAAAATTCCAGCCATTAACTTGTATTGCCAGTATCACATTCAACCAGATACTAAATTGGAAGCTTATTTGTTCATTTATTATTGTGATTTGCAAACTGTTGCATTTGAGTTTTTAACTAACTGTACTGTAACATAACTAACTGTAGTCATAATTTACTGATTTAATCTATATATGAACCTAGGGTCACTTGTCAAACTGTGTCCTCAATGATACTTATATTTATGACTTTGTGTGGGATGTGTCGCCCTGCTAACAAGTTGTAATGACTTCAGTCAGGCCATTGAGGTTGGCCTATTGGAGTATGAACTCCCTGAATAAGGAGTCCAACAAAAGATGTCCCTGGTTAAGGAGTCAATTGATGGGCCAATCAGGGAGTCTATTCCTTGTATTTAACCAGGAGCGTCAGTTCCTCTGGCTCTTGTGAAGGCAGGCTGCTGATGGATAGCACTCTGTGTACTACTGTTGGAATTGTGAATAAAGGGATTTTGGTGAAGGGACTTCAGCCTCTGCAGACTGATTACACAAGTCAAGATAGAGTCTACTAGCGGGATTACAAATGCTCAAGGGGTCAGGAGCTCAAGAGGGTGCAATTTCAAAATTGCAGTCTTCTCTGGATTCTGAATCCTCTGATACAGTTAGAAATTGCTGGCAGGAATGGGGATGGGTTCAGGGAACCAGCCTGCCACCAATTAATGGTTCATTAAGTTCCTTTTGAAGCTTGTTAAAGGGCTGGAGCATTCTGGAGTGTGATTTTGGCAAACTCGAACAATCTGATTTGTGTCAGTTAACAGGTGTCAGCTTCACCCCAAGCCCAAAGACAAGTGCCTCTAGTGTCAGTGAAAATTATTGAGCCTTTGGGTAATCTGTGCTAAAATGGGACTTATCTGTCCCTGTTGCCCTCATTACCAATCATTTATCTGCTGCGGTCTTCTGATATGATGCTTATTCTCTTCTGTAAGTTAGTCGCAGGATCTAATATGACTGATGTCTGCCTTTGCAACTGGGAGCAAACAGGCATCTCCCTTTTCCTGGAATCCTCAGTGCTGAGCTTGCTTCCTGCCAAGCTCAGGAAGCAACTTACATTGCATTTACATTGACAAATAGTTTTGCATGAGTGACGCAGGGGCAGGGAGAATCTGGTCTCAAACAGGCTAGGCATATTTAGATACTAATAGAAAAATGCTAATACGGTCTCTGCCCTCACTGGGCAGGAACCAGATGATGCCTGGGTGCAGTGGTTAGGAGGATTCCAATGGGGTTTCATGCCAGTGTTGAACACAGTAAACCTCTCATCTATGATTCACCGACCCCACACTATCCTAACGCGATTTGCACCGTGCGTGACACAGCCTACGACTCTATGAGATGAAAATCCTGCTACTCCAACAGCAGTTACCTGTTCCTAAGGCAGGGAATGATACTGAGGTAATGTGATTTTTTTCACATTCCTGCAATACTTTTTGTACTGAGGCTGTTATCAGAGCAGGATTAGTCTGACCGACCATATGAATGATGTAATCACAGGAGAGGTTCCCACTTCCGGTAACTACAACACCATCACTAGGCTGAGAACCTAAAGAGATGAGAGACGTATGGTTAAATAAAAGTTACATTTATTTTCTCTCCCTATGAAATTTTAATAACATAGATGCATTCATGCTTGGAAAATAATTATTATACTTTTAGCTTTACTTTAAGTATATAAAAACACAGCTGATTATAAACAAATGAAGTCACCAAACAGATCCAAATGCCAGGTTTAATTAAGGCTTATATATGGTGACACCACTGTATATGGAGCCCATACTGGTATAAATGACTGGGATTGATTTGACGCACATTACTTGCATGAAACTACCCCCCATTTACTGCATATTGCTGAATAAATCGCCCAGCTTTTATCCAGGTTCAGTCATGACTTATGGGCATTAGAAACAAGACTCGCATTTACATCACAATTTTAATAGTCCAGGATGTCCCAAAGGCAGTATTCTCACATCTACATTTATAACGTCAAATCTGGCCCATAGGCAAGAGCCACAAGTGATTTCATTGGTCAGAATTCCTATTTAATTCCAGCAAGACTGGGCAGGATTAAGAAACCTCCCCTGCTGCCCCCGCCCCCCCCCAATCTACCTTCCCGCAAAAGCTGTTTTGAAAGACATGCCTGCAAAAAAAAAGCTTTCAAAGGAATACATCTCACTGGTTTTCTATTTATCACTTTCATGACTGATTCAAAGCTGCTCTTCTATATGAATGAATAATAAATCTCAAAAATTCACAGAACGCCTACAATTCAGAAGGAGGCCATTCAGCCCATCAAATCTGCACCAACTCCCTGACAGAGAATCTGTCCATCTAACCAGGGTCTTTCCCCCACCCCATCCTCGTAACCCCACACACATTTATCATGGCTAATCCATCTAACCTACACATCTTAGGAACCAGTGGGCAATTTAGTCTGGCCAATCCACCTAACCTGCACATCTCTGAACTGTTAAAATGTTATCACTGTAAATGACTCGACCTATGGTGCAATTGCCTGGTAGTTTAATGTCCTATGAAAGGAGACTGTAGGACTGAAGTTAACCATCATTTGAAATGATGAGCGCACAGTGCAAATCACCCAGAAGCAAGAAATGAGCTCCTTGTGCTGTTGAACCATGCTATCCCAGTTTAACTTGTGCATTAGATATTGCTACAGTTCATGGGAATCTGAAACTTAACGACGGAAGCTGATTACTTTAATTGGGAATGAAAAAGCATTAATTGTTATAGATTTTCAGAGTATATTGCGATATTTCTTGAACACTGGGAGCAGCCAGAAGACAGCAATGGGAATAGTGGTCATTCCTGATAAAGTCCCACATCTTCGTGGATTATTCTCAATCTGCTTTAACTGGAATTAAATGCTTGGTAGCAAATGAAAACAAAATTCCTGAAACACCCAGCTGGTCAGGCAGCTTTTGTGCAGAGTCAGTTTGCATTCAGATTCTGAATCATGAACTTTAGTTTAATTCTCTATAGATGCTGCCTAAATTGCTCAATAACTGGTTTCAGTGATCCAAGTGTGAATCTTAGCTCCTGACGAAATCTGTGACTAATTCTATCTTGTTGGAGCACTCCAACCATCATTAGGTTCTCAAGACCAATGCCAGAGGATAAAACACAGCTCACCCTGCCTTCAATTAGATTTGTAACAGTAAAAATTGTAATCATTGGAGATTGTTGATATAAATTAATATGTCTCAAAACCATTCAAGTCTCCAATCCTCTGGAGCTTTTTTTTAATATAATGCACATCTATACATATATATATATATATCTGTAACTTGCCCAACTTCTTGCACTCATCTGTGACAGTGCTGCCAGCTGCTGTAAATATTGCCCCAGAGACACCTAAAAAACAATCACACAACAAAAATTCATTTCTAATTATAACAAGTAACTTTGGACAAGTTTTCTGCTTGATATCCAGCGTCAAATCTCACAACATGCAACCTTTTCACTTTCGCTTTTATTGAATGTGTTGTTGCTGCAAATAAATAAAAGTAAGACATTGGAATGATTTAACCTGGAAGTTCCACTGAGCTTCCAATTTTAACCTGAGGAAAGGTGGGGTCTTTCCCCAAAACATAGGAACTTTCCCAAAATGTGCAATAGAAAATTGAAGGAGTCATCTCCAGGACACATAAGAATGTGCTGTCATCCAGCTCATGGTGGTATCATCTCAGCCACAATGGATATGCTACATAGTAAGACAATGGTGAAGTGGCAAGATCACTGGACTAGTAATCCAGAGGCTGAGGCTAATGCTCTGGGGACACGGGTTCAAACACCAACAAATTCAAATAATAAAATCTGAAATTGAAAGCTAGTTGCACAAATGGTGGCCATGAAACTGCCATTGATTGTTATAGAAACTGATCTGGTTCACTAATGTCCTTCAGGGAAGGAAATCTACCATCCTTACCCAGTCTGGCCTACATGTGACTCCAGACCCGCAGCAATGTGGTTGACTCTGAAATGTTCAAGTGAGACTTTCAATTAGGGATGAGCAACAAATGCTGGCCTTGCCAGCTACGCCAACATCCCATGAAATAATTCTAAAAATCCTGAAATCATGAAAAATGTTGTAAAAAGAATAATAGAGATAAATCTTAAGAGCAAAAGTAAATGTAACAAATAGCTGGAGAGAACCTTTCATCAACTCCATATTAGCCAAAATTCTGATCAGAAATCTCTATATTTTTGTCCTATTTAAGTAAAATGTTCCATCACTCCAACCTTCCTCTCTATTTAATTTCTAAATCTTGATAATTTCATAAGTGCAGCTGCAGTAATTGCCAAAATAACTCTGTTAACATTCCAGGGAAGGGCCATCCATCTTAACTTAAAGAACAAATGCAACCATTAGTAACAGTTTCATACTGACAGCCACAGATTCTAGTGAAAAATAATATCTTTCTCATCGAATGTAGACAAGAGGATATCTGGCAATGGTTAAAAAAATTATGACCTATTCATTCCTAGTTAACAAGAAGCACTTTGCTGTTTATGAGAAGATCCCTCTAACTTTATTCCTAATTCTTTCACTGCTTGGGTTCAATGCCCCACAATACACATTTTAATGATATACACTCTGCCTCCTTGTGATCAATGTCAAGCTGAGGTTTCAAATATTTCAATGTCAGGAGTATAAAAAGAAACAGCTCTTATAGATTCAAATTAGAACATTACCCCATAGACAACTTTCAAAGTTGAAATACCAGTTTGCCAATTTCCCTTTCCTTTCTTTAAAAATTCCTTCAGATCCCATTTTGCTTAATGGAAGTGTTAAGTTCCATATGTGTTTGGATATTTCTTAACTGCCAAAATTCACCAAATCGACTTCATTACTTTAGGAACTTTCAAGCGGTTATTGGATAGGCACATGGAGCACACCAGAATGATAGGGAGGGGATAGCTTGATCTTGGGATTGGACATAGCTCGGCACAACATTGAGGGCTGAAGGGCCTGTGTACTGTGCTGTAATGTTCTATGTTCTATGTTCTACAGGACTGAATGTGTTATTCAAACGTTCAAAGATTTTACCCATTGAAATTTGAAGGACTAAGGGGTTAAATTCAAACAAAAGGTAACTTACCGGAATTAAGATCCAGTGTTGTATTTGTGGAATTCACTATTCCTTTCACACTTTCCAAGGTTATGTCTCCTTGTTTCACCTCCACAAGAACTTCATGGATTCTCAGTTGTGTAGGCAACAATCCTCCCTTTAGAGCTGGAGAGGGACACAGAGATTTGCTCTCACTTAGCATCATAAACACTGTCAGTTCATATCAGGAACTGCTAAACATATTATCACCCTCAGTCCATCAAATGCTAAAATCTCTTTCAAAGTACTGCCATACACTAGAACAGGGTGACGATTAGATTTCCCTGTTACATCAAGAAATCAATTTGACTGGTTATTCAATCCAAACTGTTGGGGTGCAGAATTTGGGTTGAGAATTATTGCCTACTTCAGTTACTTAGTAAAGTGAATACAATTTATAATATTGTGAAAAATGTAGGGTGGTCTGCAGCGTTCCTATTCTGTTGAGTAGTGCATGTCCATTACTGAGGCGGGACATTCAGTAAAATTACCAGCATTACAGATTACTAGGACTGTGCTTTTATTGTACTCATGTTCTTTAGTTACTTACTTAAGTGAATACAATTTATAGCACTCTTGTTAAAAATGTAGGCTGGACCTTACCCGCTGCTTGGATTCTCCGGTCCTGCTACAGTGAATGGAGTTTTGGCTGAGCACCAGATTCTCCATTCTCACTGCAAGAGGTGGCAGGGTGAACAAGATTGGAGAACCCCGGATGTAGCAGGGACTGCAGCATCCTTATTTTCTTGATTAGTGCATGTCCATTTTTGAAGAAGGACATTCAGTAACAGAAATATACATTGGAAATTTTCAGTGAGCATATATGTGTTTATACAATTCATGAAATATGCCTTTTTATCCTTTCATGGGTCATGGGCATCATTGACTGACCCTAATTGCCCTTGAGAAGGTGATAATAAGTCACCTTCTTCAATCGCTGCAGTCCATGTGGTACAGGTACACCAACAGTGTGGTTAGGAAAATATAAAGTTAAGTATGAAGTTTATGTTTGACCACTTTACAAAGTTACCTCAGAATCCAGGTACAGATGAATTGTGAGAGTGAAGAATTTTACAGGGAAGAGTGGAAGTGACCATTACCTGTTTGAGTGTAACTCTGTTGTGTTGTCTGTGCCGCTCCCTAAAATGTTCAAATTTGAAGAGAAGAAAGAGCTAATTTAAGTTAATTTCTTGGATGAATTAAAAAAATAGAAATCTTTAACTCACTCTGCTCTACTATATTGAGTAAATTCAGCATTTCAATAACTAAGTTTTGAGACGCCAATAATTCCAAAACCGTAACAGTTTCAGAGTGACTGAAATCTGTTTTGAATTAACAAACAATTTCTTGAGATAAAAAAGTGACTGGAACAGATTTGCACTCTCATTACCTCACTGTGACAAATGTTAATTTTATCAAACCTTTGAATTATTTCACTTCAGTATGAAATCAAAAACATTACACACTAAATTAGAATTGGTGCTTTCCATTGTCCAAATATTCTTTGCTTGGATTTTGCTCTTTAAGCAATCAGCAACACACATGATACCTTAAATAAAATTTGTATTCCTGGTAAGTAGGTTAGAAATTATTAGGCTTGGCATGCTATTGGTTTTATTTTGAGAATATTTATCACTCCACTCATGCTTCAGACTATCTGCCAGATTGGCCCTGATGCTTAATTCATGTTTTAGGCTGCCTCACAGCACCATGGACCCGGGTTCGATTCCCAGCATAGGTCACTGTCTGGGCGGAATCTGCACATTCTCCCCATGTCTGTGTGGGTTTTCACTGGGCGCTCTGGTTTCTTTCCACAGTCCAAAGATGTTTGGGTTCAGCGGATTGGCCTTGCTAAATTGCCGCTTAGTGTCAGGGGGACTAGCTAGTGTAAATACATGGGGTTGTGGGGATAGGGCCTGGATGGGATTATGGTTGGTGCAGACTCAATGGGCTGAATGGCCTCCTTCTGCACTGCAGGATTCATTGATTCTAGGAAATTGTGGACACTTTTCCTGAGGACTAAGGTCTGCTCGAGCCTGCAGAATAGCTTACAGGCGCCATAACAATGTTGGCACGGAAGAAGAGTAATGCAGTAATATTGGAGGACTTCCACTTTCATATTGACTGGGCAAATCGACTGTCAACAGTAGCTTTGGGATCAAGATCATAGGATGCTTTGAGATGGTTTCTAGAACAATATGTTGTGAACCATCCAGAGAACAGGCTAGAATTGTGTAATGAGATAGGGTTAATTGATAATCTTAGAGCAAAGAGTCCACTGGGGAACTTTTGATAGCATGATAAGTGGTTAAGTCAGAAGGTAGGACCAGGATTTCGGCAGGATCTGCTACAGGAGATTCAGCGCCTGAACCAGAAATCCAATGGCTGGACTGGGCAATCTGATGGGGCTTGAAAATCCTGCCCTGATTTGTGAGGGATGAGTTTGATGAGGTGGGTATAATGATGTGGCAGTGAAGAAATATAGCAACAAATCATTCAAAATTCTCAATCCATTTCCATTCCCCTGAAGAATAAAAAACTGAGAAAGTTGCAAAGCTGCAGCTAGCTACAGAAATTAAATAGAGATTCAGAGGAGCACATAAAGTTGCCAAAAAGAGGAGAGAGACTGAGTGGGATTTAAAAATCAGCAAAGATGACAAAGAAATTTATAAAGATTTTGAGATTAATCTAGCAAGAAATATAAAAGCAGATAATAAAAGCTTCTACAAGTAAATGCCAAAGAAGAAAACACAAGTCCCTTCAAGGGAGAGACAGAAGAAATTACAACGGGGGAGAAGGAATGGAAGAGATGTTAAATAAGTATTGTGTATATGAGAAGGCACAAATATACTGCAAGTAAGGAGCAAAGGGTCTAATGAAAATGAACTTAAGGTAATTAATATTATTAAAGAAAAATTATTAGAGAAAATTAATGAGATAAAAAGGTGACAAATGTACCAGATCTGATGGGGCTTCTTATAAAAGAGGTGGCTGCAGAGATAATGAAGGTATAGGTTTTGATATTCCAGTATTTCCTACATTCTGTGGATTGGAAGGTAACAAATGTAAACCATGTGTTCAAGAAAGGAAGGGAAAATACAATGGCCACCTCACCCACCATGGAATTGGAGTAGTCGAGGGTCAGATGACAGAAATCTCTGTTGATCTCAGGCAGGAATTTCCGGTCTTGCCTGAGTGAAGCCGTAAAATCCTGCCCAATTAGTCCAACATCAATAGTAGGGAAAGTGTGAGAATGTATTGTTAAGCACATGGTAACAGGGCACTTATAAGAACATAAGAACATAAGAAATAGGAGCAGGAGTAGGCCATCTAGCCCTTCGAGCCTGCCCCGCCATTCAATAAGATCATGGCTGATCTGTCGTGGCTCAGTTCCACTTTCCCGCCCTCTCCCCATAACCCTTAATCCCCTCGCTTATCAAAAACCCATCAACCTGCTTCTTAAAAATATTTAGCGAGGCAGCCTCCACCACTTCAACGGGCAGAGAATTCCAGAGATTCACCACCCTTTGAGTGAAGAAGTTCCTCCTCAACTCCGTTGCAAACCGCCCCCCCCCTTTATCTTGAGGCTGCGCCCCCTAGTCCTACTGTCCTTTCTGAGCAGGAAGAGTCTCTCCACCTTTATCCTATCCATCCCATTCATCATCTTATATGTCTCAATGAGATCTCCCCTCATTCTTCTAAACTCTAACGAGTACAAGCCTAGTTTATTCAGCCTCTCCTCATAGTTCAACCCCCTCAGCTCTGGCATCAGCCTAGTAAACCTCCTCTGCACTCCCTCCAAGGCCAAAATATCCTTGCGTAAGTACGGCGACCAAAACTGCACACAGTACTCCAGCTGCGGCCTTACCAGTGCCCTATACAGCTGCAGCAAGACCTCCCTACTTTTATATTCCACCCCCCTCGCTATGAAGGCCAGCATCCAATTAGCCTTCCTGACCACCTGCTGCACCTGCAGGCTGGGTTTTTGCGACTCATGCACAAGGACCCCGAGGTCCCTCTGCACCGTCGCCTGCTGCAGTTTTTCGCCACGTAAGTAATAGTCCTTTCTACCATTATTCCTACCAAAGTGGACCACCTCACACTTGCCAACATTAAATTCCATTTGCCAGTTCCTGGCCTATGTGCCCAGCCTATCTAGATCCTTCTGCAGACTCTCCACACCCTCTGCGCAATTTGCCGTTCCACCAATCTTGGTGTCATCAGCAAATTTTAACACCCTACACTCGGTTCCCTCCTCCAGATTATCTATATAAATGGTAAATAGCTGAGGCCCCAGCACCGACCCCTGGGGCACTCCACTAGTCACCAACCGCCAATCCGAATAGCACCCATTGACCCCCACGCTCTGCCTCCTATTTGACAGCCAATCCTCTATCCACGCTAACACCCTACCCCCAAATCCATGCCCCCTTACCTTCTGCAATAACCTCTTGTGAGGTACCTTGTCAAACGCCTTCTGAAAATCAAGAAAGACCACATCCACCGGCTCTCCTCTATCCACCGCCCTAGACACATCCTCATAGAACTCCAATAAATTTGTCAGACATGACTTCCCCTTAACGAAACCATGCTGCGTCTGCTCTATCAAGCAATTCCCCTCAAGATGCCTCGCTATTTCCTCCTTGATGACAGATTCTAACATTTTACCTACAACAGACGTTAAACTAACTGGCCTATAATTCCCTGCCTTTTGCCTGCCACCCTTCTTAAACAACGGCGTAACATTAGCCATTTTCCAATCTTCCGGCACTTCCCTGGAATCCAGCGACGTTTGGAAAATAACCACCAAGGCATCCACTATCACCTCCGCCATTTCTTTCAGAACCCTTGGATGCATTCCATCCGGTCCTGGGGACTTGTCCACAATCAGTCCCTCCAGTCTGTTGAGCACCGCCTCTCTAGTAACAATAATATCATCGAGACCCTCCTGTCCTACCATCTTTCCATCGCTAACACCCGGCAAATTATTCACGTCCTCCTCCGTGAAGACCGAAACAAAAAAGTTATTCAAGGCCTCAGTCATTTCCCCATCCCCTACCACTAAGTCCCCCCTCTCATCCTCTAAGGGTCCAACGTTCACCCTAGCCAGCCTCTTCCTTTTTATATATTTATAAAAACTCTTGCTATCCTTTTTTATATTAAGTGCTAGCCCAGATTCATAGTTTATCCTACCCTTCTTTATCAACTTCTTTGTCAATCTTTGTTGACTTTTAAACCTCTCCCAATCCTCTTCTTGCCCACTACTCTTAGCTACTCTAAACGGCTCCGCTTTTAATTTAACACTGTCCTTCAACTCCTTCGTTATCCACTTGGCGAACCATAATATGAGAAAGCAGACTCAACAGGGCTCATAAAAGGGAAATCAGGTCTGGAATTTCTATTAGAATTTTTTGAGGGTGCAGTCAGCAGAGTGGATAAGGAGTATCTAGTGGATATTGTACAGGTGGATTTTCACAAAGCATTCAATAAAATACCTCACTGGAGGTTGTCTCACAACATTAGTTCTCGTGGGTTTTGGGATAACATGTTAGCATTCATTCAGGATTGGTTAATGGACAGAAAATAAACAGCACAAATAAATGAATCATTTTCCAGATGTCAGGATGATCTTACTGAATGATGTAGTGAATTCTCTGGACAATATACTCTGCTCCTGCTCCTAGTTCTTATGTCCTTAGACATTTTAGTGAGGTGGGATGGGCTATGTCAGCCTAATTTCTTCTCTCAACTCCAAAGGAATGCTCAAATAGACCTGTGCCTAGCAACCTGAGGGATAAAGGGCAAGAAGAACGAGCATGGCAGAGGGTAAATACTCCTGATTTATGCCACTGGACATCTCCAGAGGCCTTTGTCTGCTGTTTCTAGCAGGTGCTTATTAGACTTCTGCTGCAGTAGTTGGATTTCTACCCCTTGTTTCCAGGTGAAGGGCACTAACAAGGTTTGGGGCTGCTTTGAATCTTACTTCACTAAATTCAGAAAACTAGGTTGGTTCAAGTCACATTAACTTGAGTGCACTTTAGTGCACTGAATAGTGCCCAAATGTAAGAGGGAAAAGCAATCCTTCTCATGATTTGGGTTTAAGACAAAAATCTTACCTAGTCATACTGGAATAAATAATTCCTCAAAGAAGTGTAACCCCATCTGAATTATAGTGTCTCTTTACAAACATTGCATTTTAAGAAGGATATGTCAGTCTTTGAAGAAGTGCAGTACAGAATTACCAGAATGTTACATTCTGCTCTGGCTCCTGCTCTGACCAAAACCACAACAAACTACAAAGGGTTGTGAATGTAGCCCAATCCATCATGTAAAACAGCCTCCCACCCAATGACTCCATCTACACTTCCTGCTGCCTCAGAAAAGCAGCCAGCATAATCAAGGACACCAGTGCATCCCGGTGCATACTCTCTTCCACCTTTTTCCATGAGGAAAAAGATATAAAGATCTAAGGACATGTACCAACTGACTCAATAACAGTTTCTTCCCTACTGCCATCAGACTTTTGAGTGGAGCTAACATACATTAAGCTGATCTTTCTCTACAGCTTAGTTATGAGTGCAACACCATATTCTGCATCCTCTCTGGAGTCACAGGGTGAAGGCGGAAAAAAGCCACAAAGATGGGTATGTGGCATAAAAGTAGCTGTCGGGCACATAAGGGGTTAAAAGGCATTAAACCTGCACTGACTTCCAACACAGACACTGACTTTCAAACACAGACAATCACTTAAAATTTAAACCACAGGACAGACAGTTAATTGAATTAAAACAGGGAGCAGACGCTTCAGGAAGCCAGACACCTTAAAAGAGATAAAGATAGTCCTGGGATAATGGGGGTCTTTTAGGGAGATTAAGAACAGGAATGCATAAACACAAAGGAACCACGTACTACAAGAATAGAATAAAAATTAAGTCACTGATAGAGAGGAAATGTACCCACTCACGGAACAATGTGACATTGAAATGATAATGGCTGTACCTGTCCATAATAATGAGCTAAGAAATGTTGTGCCCATTTGACTATAACAATGTGATAATCGTATCCGGTCCACCTATTGTGTAAAGGGTATAAAGGTGGACCGCTTCTGTTGTTTCACTGAGAGAAGGTAGCTGTCCAGTAGTGCGAGGTGCTGGTGCCTTTTCTCCATGAAGCTTCGTTAAAATAAAACTGTATTGTTGTTCCTCCAGTCTGACCCCGAAGTGGTAATATTTTTCCCACAACACAGGTGGACAGAATCATGAAGAAGGCATTCAGCATGTTGATTTCATTAGTCAGAACACTGAATATAGGAGTAAGGATGCCTTGTTGAAGTTGTTCAAGACAAGTTGTACGGTACGGCCACACTTGCAATACTGTGTACAGTTCTGGACATCCTATTATAGAAAGGTTATTATTGAACTAGAAAAAGTGCAGAAAAGATTTACTAGGATGCTACCGGGACTTGATGGTTTGAATTATAAGGAGAGGCTGGATAGACTGAGACTTTTTTCTCGGGGCAAAGGGGGCTTAGGGGTGATCTTAGTGAGGTCTATAAAATAATGAGGGACATACTTCAGCTAGATACTCAATATATTTTCCCAAAGGTAGGGAAGTCTAAAATTAGAGGGCATAGGTTTAAGGTGAGAGGGAGAGATACAAAAGGGTCCAGAGGGTGGTGAGTGCCTGGAATGTGCTGCCAGAGGTAGTAGCAGAGGTGCATACAATCTTATCTTTTAAAAAGCGTTTAGACAGTTACATGGGTAAGATGGGTATAGAGGGATATGGGCCAAATGCAGGCAATTGGGACTACTTAGGACTTAAGAAAGGGTGGCATGGACAAGTTAGGCTGAAGGGCCTGTTTCCATGCTGTAAATCTCTGATTCTATGACTCTATGACACTATGACTCTCTTTTCTGTCTCCCCTATGTACTCTATAAAGAGTATGTTTAGTCTCTATAGCATGCAAAAAAGAAAACTTTTCATTGTATCCCAATACATATCCTCTGTTCAAGAAAGGAAATAGGAATGACCCTGGTAATTATAGGCCGGTTAGTCTACTTCGGTGGTCGGTAAGTTAATGGAAAAGGTCCTGAGGGACAGGATTTATAACCATTGGGAAGGATGCAGCTTAATCCGGGATAGTGAGCACAGATTCATGAAGGGTAAGTCTTGCCTCACAAATTTAATTGAATTCTTTGAGGAGGTAACTCAGTGTGTCGATGAAGGTAGAGCAGTTTATGTTGTATACGTGGATTTTAGTAAGGCATTTGATAAGGTTCCCCATGGTAAGCTCATGAAGAAAGTAAGGAGGTGTGGGATAGAGGGAAATTTGGCCGATTGGATAAGTAACTGGCTTTCTGATAGAAGACAAAGGGTGATGGTGGATGGAAAATTTTCAGACTGGAGGCCAGTTACCAGCGATATACCACAGGAATCACTGCTGGGTCCTCTGCTATTTGTGATTTTTATCAATGACTTAGAGGAGGAGGCTGATCGGTGGGTTAGTAAATTTGCTGATGACACCAAGATTGGTGGAATAGTGGATGAGGTGGAAGGCTCTTGTAGGATGCATTGATAGGATGCAGAGCTGGGCCAAAAAATGGCAGTTGGAGTTTAACCCTGATAAGTGCGAGGTGATTCATTTTGGCAGGACAAATTTGAATGCGGATTACAGGGTCAATGCTAGGGTTCTGAGGAATGTGGAGGAACAAAGAGATCTTAGAGTTCATATCCACAGATCTCTGAATGTTGCCAATCAAGTGGATAGAGCCATGAAGAAGGCCTATAGTATGTTAGTGTTTATTAATAGGGGGTTTAAGAGCCATGGGGTTATGCTGCAACTGTGGAGGACCTTGGTGAGACCACATTTCGAATATTGTGTGCAGTTCTGGTCACTTCACTAAAAGAAGGATGTGGAAGCATTGGAGAGAGTGCAGAGGAGATTTACCAGGATGACGCCTGGTTTGCAGGGTAGGTCTTATGAGGAAAGGTTAAGGGAACTTAGACAAAGCTCAGCACAACATCGAGGGCCGAAGGGCCTGTACTATGCTGTATTGTTCTGTGTTCTATGTGACAATAATAAATCAAAATCAAATCAAAAAGATAAACAGTTAAGGAGCGATTTGACTGAAACGTTTAGGATATTGAAAGGAATTGACACGATAGGGAGTAAAAAAACTCTCTAGTCCGAGAATCTAGAAGAAGGACATGAAATTTCTATCAGAACCAGACAATTCAAGAGAAATGTTAGGAAAGGTGTCTTCATGTGAATGATTGTAGAAATGCAGAACCCTCTCCCATATCAAGTATCTGATGCAAACTCAGTTAGTAATTTTGAACCTGAGGTCAACAGATCTTTGCTAGCAAAGGGAGATAGAGTCAAGACAGGTGGATGAAGTTAGACGACAGGTAAGCCAAGATCTCACCAAATGGGACAGGCTCAAGAGACTGAATGTGTTACTCCTGTTTCTATGTTCCTGAAATAACCATATCGCATAGCTGAAATGTTAGGTTATTAGTTTTTATGTTGTAATATGTTCTACTCAAACAGAGAGCTAGTGAAAATGAATCCCTCCAGGATGCAAAGATTACCGTTGTGCTAGCACTGGAATTCAACTTCTTTGCATTAAAAGCATCAGCAAAACTGTCATAAACAAATGTCTCAAATGCAACAATGGAAATAGCTTTCATGTTGGACGATGTGATAGCCGAGAAATAATTCTCCATTCCGCTGAGGATTGCATTGATGGCAGTTGTGCAACTGATTTCACCTCTACCTGAATAAAATCCAAAAACACATTGGTAAATCTTGGAAAAATCAAAGCAAGGTAAAAACAAATCCAAGAATAAATTGACCGAGTGCTCATTTGGGGGAGAGGTACCTGTCCCAATGGCTGGGATTGCAACAGTAGTGATATTCCGCTTTTCACATTCCTCAAGGACCTTGTATACTGATGCTGTGATACCAGCTGCTGTTGTGGGTCCAACCATCTGCACTATATATTTACACTGAAGCTGGCCACCACTGGTGACCACGACACCATCAGTTGGCTGTTGACCTAGGAAAGAAATTCATCCTCATTAACCTGGAACTGCAGCATTGCCGAAAATACACTTATTATTTGCTCACATCCCAAAGTAGTTGATACAACACATTGGATGGGATTTTCCAACCACAGATGCCCCAAGACCAGAAATTCCTGCTCAAGCTCAACCAGGCCTTGTCAAATATCTTACTGAAATCCACACAGACATTATCCATTGCATCATCCTTATCAATCCTCCTTGCTAATTCCTCAAAAGATTTGCTGAAGTTATTAAGGTCTCATCTTCCCCTAATAAAACCATGCTGACTGTCCCTGATTGCCTCATGTCTTTCTAAGTGACAGTTCATCCTGTCTCTCAGAATTGTGTCCAATAATTTGCCCGCCACCAAAGTCAGACTGACCAGCCTTTAGGTTTCTGGCCTATCTCTCATGTTCTTTATAAATAATGGTACAAGGTTCGAGACCTCCAATTTTCTGGTACCTGTATCCAGTGAGGATTTGTAAATTATCCCCAGAGCATTCCTTATTTCCTCCTTGGCTCCCTTTCACAGCATGGGCTATAATCCATCTGACCCTGGTGATTTATCCATCTTTAAGGATGTCAGTCCCTCCAGTGCTCCTCTCCCACCATGCTTTATTGTATCTAATACTTCTCACTCTTCCTCTTTAACTGGAGTGTCTGAATTATCCTCTTCCTCGGTGAAGACAGAGCAAAAGAACTCATAGAGAACACTCTGACATCTTCTGCATCAACTTATAAGTTACCATGTACATCTCTTGATAAGACACTATCTTTTCCTTAGTGATTCTCTTGCTCTTAATGTGCTGGTAAAATATCTTAGGATTTTCTTTGATTTTACTTGCCAATATTTTTTCACATTCTCTCCTTATTTCCTGAATTCCTTTTTTACTTCACCCTATACTTTCTAAACTCCTCTAGGCTTTCTACAGTATCAAATCTTTTGTGACTGTCACAAGCTTCCTGTGTCTGCTTTATCTTGGCCTGTATGCTTCTGGATAGCCAGGTGCTGTAGTTATGGCAAGACCACTTTTTTCTTTGTAGGGACACATCTACACTGTGCCCGTAGAATCACGCCTTTGAATAACAAAATTCGCCTAGAGCGAATTTTTTTCTTTAGCTCTGATAGTAGCTGCCACCAGCAAGTTATTTTTAAGTACGGTGTTGCTTAACTTTTAGGACAGGCAAAATATGATATCAACTTCAACGGCATTCCATCTACCACACTACACAACTGAGAGAGAACCAAGACATTAGCTTTGAAATCCCAATGGAAGTTCTGCCCTCAGTGGTTATGCCAGAATATTATTAATCTTTTCCCAAGCCAGAGGCATTTGAATATTCAAAGTGGGCATTTGTGTTTGCAGTGGTGTTCCAAGGAGCCTTCATGGCTCCAGCATAATCTCAAAGCTATCCTCCGCAGCTAGGGAACTGACGCAAGTACAAAGATACCAAATTTTCAAGTAAATGCTCTCCGGTGATGTGAAGCCCCTTGGCCCGAGGACACTCACTGTCATTAACTCTGGCCAGTCCAAACTCAGCAGACCTGGGTGCCACTTGGTTAATCTGAGGGGGAGAAAAGCCCAGGATGACAACCCATTACTCAGGCAGTATCCCAAACTACTGTCAGGATGCTGGGGTAGAAATAACCTCCCAACTTTTCCCGTCTATTCAGTGCCATTCTTCTGAACGAGCTTCAGTGTTAAACGCCTTCACTTTGACAGTAACTAATATAAAGTTTTGATATTTGTCCAGTAATATAGATCCAACAAATTGGTACGTGCTTCACCACTTCTCTCATTTCCTTCAAAAGTTTCTGGTGAACTGATCTTTTCAACTTCAAGCTGCCCCTTTAATCTCTCTTGACCCTCTTCGGTGACTCCCACCCTCCCCTCCCCGATCGTTATGTACCGTGAGACTTGCTGTTAGACAATTGTAATTACTTTTTCAAACATACTTTCTAGAAAAACACAACTCTGATTGAGATTTACCAGTACCTAGGGCCTCGCACTCATCCTTAACAGAACTGCCAGCAGCTTTTAGTATGGCACCAGATACACCTACAGGTAAAATAAAAGAAACAGATATTCAGGGAGGAAAACAAGACCTTTGTTGTAGAAACCATAGAACCCCACAGTGCAGGAAAAGGCCCTTCAAGTCTGCATCGACCACAATCCCACCCAGGCCCTATCCCCATATCCCTACATATTTTACCCACTAATCCCTCCAACCTAAGCATCTCAGGACACTGAGGCAATTTTAGCACGGCCAATTAGCCTAACCCGCACATCTTTGGATTGTGGGAGGAAACCCTCGCAGACACGAGGAGAATGTGAAAACTCCACACAGACAGTGACCCCAAACCAGGAATCGAACCCAGGACCCTGGAGCTGTGAAGCAGCAGTGCTAACCACTGTGCTATCTTGCCGCCCAAATGTATGCTGAGACAGATTCATAAATCATACACTGCTTCTTTTTGTGAAATTTGGGTCAATGTTAAATTGGGATGTAAAATGGTCAGTGGTGTATTGACAGTCCATCACTGATTAACTTACCATGGGGGCTTGTGATGAGGTGGCTAAGCTGAGGCCTGAATGTTATTTGTGGACCTCAGATGAGCATCACTGCTTCTGCTGTCTTACAAGTGAAGTCAGCAAGAAGTAACACAACTTAGCTTCATGGGGGTTCCTCTGGCCCCAAATGTAACCTCATCCTCATGTGACAGCCTCACACACAAAAGCTTCCTCTTTTAAGGGTGGTAAGGTGGCACAATGGTTAGCATTGCTGCCTCACAGCGCCAGGGACCTCGGTAAGAATCCCAGCTTGGGTCAGAGTCTGTGTGGAGTTTGCATGTTCTCCCCGTGTCTGCATGGGTTTCTTCCAGGTGCTGCTGTTTCCATCAACAGTCCAAAGATGTGTGGGATAGGTTGGCTGGTTTTGTTAAATTGCCCCTTACCGTCAGGGGGACTAGCAGGGTAAATATGTGGGATTATGGGCATAAGGCCTGGGTGGGATTGTTATCAGTGCAAGCTCAAAATGCCAAATGGCCTCATTCAGTACTATTGGGGTTCTATGATTCTATTTCAGACCATTGGTTAAAATTACACAGAATGCCAGGTGGGCACTGTCAGGTGGACACTTCGAGATGGGCACTGGCCAGCCATGTCCTTGACCACCAGGGTGTTTCAATGGTTTCTAAGCCCCCGACCCTTCGCCATGGCCATTGTGCTTGGTTTCTGCCATTGGAGACCAGTCGTGATTCTGGCCGGTCACCTTGCCCGAAGTTGGAAGATCCTGGGAGCTGGAAGAATCTGGCATCAAACGAGCTGTGAATATTTAAATACTACTTTAAATATGCTAATTGGCCTCGTGTCCTTTCTGGATGTGATCCGGTTCATGCCAATAGTAAGGGAACGGGACGATTGCAAACTGTTTCGCGCTGGGCATGAAACCGATTTTTAGACCCACACATTACTCTTGGCACAATCTGCAACAAGCACAATGACATTGGAAAATCACCCCCATTCTCTCTTAAACTTACCAGAAGTCAAGTCCAATGTGATGTTGGTAGAATTTACTATGGCATCTGTGATTTCTTGGGTGATATCACCTTTCTTTAGTTTAATTGTTACGCCACCTATTAGTATCATTGGGTCTGTTGGTGCTGATTTCAACACTGCAGAGAGATCAAAGTTACTCTGAATCAAAATGATATATAGTTCATGTTATGTGGTTAAACTTTGGATATGAAATCTGAATGACAGTCAATTATATTTTATCTAGGATAGACATCATTTTTAAAAAAAATTAACATGTCTCATAGGTGCCGCCCTCATCTAAGTCTGGATTTTATGCGCCCCCACTGGCTGTGTTTTCAACTTGGGCAGGAGACATGTAAAATAGGACATGTGCCAACTATACCACCTTCCTGTCCACCCCGAGATCACTTTCATAACACAGTATTTAAACAAAATAGGAGCCAATTGTGTTTGTGAACACGCTATTCTTTTTTAAAATTCATTTCACGGGATGTGGGCATTGCTGGCATGGGCAGCATTTATTGTCCATCTCTAGTTGCCCATCAGAAGTTGGTGGTGAGCTGCCTTCTTGAACCTCTGCAGTCCCTGAGGTGTAGGTACAGGAGGAAGTTACAGGATCTTGACCCAGTGTCAATAAAGGAATGGCGATAAGTTTCCAAGTCACACTCTCATGGCAACGCAATATATTTTAGCCAAGTAAGGGGAGGTTAAAAAGGAATAAAAGACAGTTTTCCATTCTCTGCACAGAGTGTTGGCTGAGGTAAGGAAATCAACATGGAGCCCCCAGGCTGTACAGCCGCTTTTTCTGTCCAGATAATCGAGCACTCTGACACAGAACAAAAGTGAAGGTGTGGCCCCACCGTCACGCTGGCAAGGCAAGGCCGGAGAAAGCCAGCAGGGAATTCCGAGATTGGGGAATCTCTGATAGAAAAAACAGGAACCCCCGGCCTGCCGCATGAACATGGAAACCACCACCCTCTCCCATGCACATAGGAAACCCCCCACTGAACTCACAAGGGGAACCCTTCCCCACCCGCACCCAACCGATAAGGGGAACCGCCATCAGTGGAGTGCCAGAGGCACTTATTTGACAAAGAGTTGTCTGGGCTCAAAACGTCAGCTCTTTTCTCTCCTTACAGATGCTGCCAGAACTGCTGAGATTTTCCAGTGTTTTCTCTTTTGGTTTCAGGTTCCAGCACCCGCAGTAATTTGCTTTTATCCTGAGAATTATGTCAGTAGACAATACAGTTGGTACCCTGTGCATTTTGTTTAATTTGTTCATTCTAACATACCATTTTAAAATTGTACTCGTATTCTCTTACCTCGAGGCAAAGGTATTGGTGACCTGGGAGCTTGTTTCAGTTGTCTAATAACCTGAGCAGCAAAAAATAAATTGTTCAGGAGCAGACAGGTTTGAATATTTTACGAACAATGCTTTATTCCTGCAGCTTGTTGAATAGGTGCAGCCTATCTCAGATGCCAGTCTTCGGCCAGTTTGATTAATTCCACTGTCATGATAATGTGTTGTGTGGACGATTACTCTTTAATTTTATTGGCTGAACCTCTTGAAGAGGACTTTTCTCAAGTAAAGACACTGGCAGGAATTTTCCAACCATTCACGACAATAGGATTTTCCCATCCCGTTGGCTTGTTGCCAAAATCTCCATCTTCATTGTAATGGGAACGTGGCATGAACAGACAGTAGGATCACGCCCATTGACTTTAAAATGGTGGCAGAAGTCACCTGACCTACAAACTGACCAAGTTTGGAAGCTTCTGAACATGGAGGTGCCAGAACACATGGCTATAGGAGTTCCCCTGATGGATTTCATGACTTCCATAATATGGAGATGTCAGCATTGGACTGGGGTAAGCACAGTAAGAAATCTCACAACACCAGGTTAAATCCAATGGGTTTATTTGTTAGCACAAGCCACAAGCTTTTGGAGCGCTGCCCCTTCATCAGGTGAGTGGGAGTTCTGTTCACAAACAGGTATTTGGTAGCACAAGCAACAAGCTTGGTTGTGGCCTGTTTGTGAACAGAACTCCCACTCACCCGATGAAGGGGCAGCGTTCCAAAAGCTTGTGGCTTGTGTACCAAATAAACCTGTTGGACTTTAACCTGGTGTTCAGGGACTTCTTACTGGGATTTCATGACTGCCATTGTCTGAACTCTCTATAAACCATAAGGATAGTGGATCACTGGAGTTTCAACGACAGAAACCACCAGGATCAATGAAATACTAATGAATCTCATTGTGAAAGAAAGATGCTAATCATAGAATCTCCATGGTATAGAAGGAGGCCATTCAGCCTATCGAGCCTGTACTGGCCACAATTCCACCCAGACTCTATTCCCTTAACAGCATACATTTACCATGCTAATCCCCCACACACTAGGGTCAATTTAGCATGGCGAATCAACCTAACCCACACCTCTTTGGACAGTGGGAGGAAAACAGAGCACCCAAACTCATGCAGAAATGGGAAGAATGTGCCAACTTCATACAGACAGTGACTGAGGCCAGAATTGAACCTGGGTCCTTGGCACTGTGAGGCAGCAGTGCTAACCACTGTGCCATTGTGCCACCCCTATTTTTGTAAATCCCATTTTTCCCCTCTGGTTTCTTTGCTAATTACCTCTGCAAGCTTGCCAACCCCTCATACCCACTTTCCCTAATGTGCATCAATCTAATAATTGAACCTCCATCTGTTTCAATGGCATCTTAATTTTGACACTGTAAGAGCAAATTGTTTTCTTTAAATTAGGTCACCCAATTTCTTTAAATTGGAGAAACCTGGAGGGGCTAAATGGCTCAGTTCTGCTCCTAATTTTAATCTCTGTACAATTATATTTGTTGAGACATCTATGTCTCTGAACCCATTCCTCAGCCAATATTCCCCCATTTTCTTCCCCACTTCCCCCAGTAATAATCTCACCAGATTGCCATTCAATAAGATCATTCCTGAGTTGTTTGTATTTCAAATTCCACATTTATTTCCATTTACCCTGATAACCTTTGAATTCCCTTGCCTAACTAGAATCTAACTACCACCGCCTTTAAAATATTCAATGATCCCGCTTCTACCACCTTCTGAGTTCCAAAGTTGATGAATCCCCGAGAGAAAAGAATTTTCTTCATCGCTGATCTGAAGGGGCGATCCCTAATTTTAAATCAAAGCCCCTTCATTCTGGACTTACCTCACTGAGATTGCTCAAGATCTTGTATACTTCAGTCAAGTCACCCCTCACTTTTCTAAACTCCAGGGGAAATAAGCCCTGTCTGTACAACCTTTCCTCAGAAGACAACCTGCTGATTCCAGGTATCAATCTAGTAAACCTCCTCTCCAACATTTATAGCCTTCCTGAATGGGGCTAGATTTTACAAGGGCCTGGAGGGGTTGTTGGAAGTTCGGGGAGGTGGCAGGGAGGGGGGGAGCGTTCCTGAGTGTATTGCTCATCCCACTGACTAAACTATTGGTCAGAATCAGACCAATTAAAAAAAAAGGTCCACCCCGCAGAAATAGCATACTCCATGTTGCAATATAGCTCAATCTGATTAGCCAGCAGCTCATGCAGTCTCTGCAACAGTAGAGTTCAGTAGTGGGTGTTGCCATTGCCGGGACATCGGCAGGCCCAGGACGAGGGTGCCTGTGTATCCCGGTCTCAGCTGAATGAGCGATATTGGTGGGAAGGGATTATTGCTGGGGAAAGGGTGAACAATACACTTACCATGTCTCCTACTGCTACCACCCCACCCAACCCCCAGCAAAATCCAGCCCCAGGTAGACCTGTTGGTATTCTTCAGCCATTTTAGGCATCACTTGCACCTTTTCAATACCCCTATAAATATAGGGACATGAGTGTCTAAGCCTACTCACTTATAAACATGTAACAAAAGCTCATCTGACTTTCAGTCCAGTGTAATAGCTAGCCAGACTGATACGTTGCAGCCAATTGATTGTGTGCACTTACAGTTTTTGGGAGCCTTGATGAACTCTGATCTTCTTCCTTGGTTTTAATTAACAACAAACACCCATGTCCTTTAGCCATGACTTCCAGGATGCCCTTGTGCTTGGACAGAATTGTAGCCTCTCCTGGTTTATTGTAAGTGTAGGTTACTGATTGAATCATTAATAACTTATTTTCAATAGCAGAAACTGCCTCCTTTATATGCTCTGCTGCTCCAGATATTTTTAAACCTGTTGGATCTGTCCTGATATATGATAGGGTGACTTCTTTGTTCTTGATTTCAGACAGTTCTGTGAGGCTCGAGAAACTTTCCATATAGTCCACCTGCATCAATGTGGCAGGAATGAGTTGTGTGATCGCCATCTTATTATCACGATAACTAGTCATTATTTTTGCAGCATCAGAAACAATGTCTGAATATCCTATGATTATTATGGCAGCTTGATTTTTCTCCTCTATGACTCTGCAGCCCGCCTCTTTCGACTTCAATTCAAATTTCAAATCATCAAAGAATCTTTTCCATTTGTCACCTTCAGCGACTTTGGTTTGCTCCGGAGTGAAGTTAATCCTTACTTCCTCGAAAAGTTGCTTTATTTTGTCTTCTCCTGGGTCTCCCCCACTCTCAGGGCTAAAGTTCCAGCTTCCCACTCCTACCGATCTTCGGAAGGAGCTCAGCCTGTTTTTTGGGAATGTGGGACTTCGACTGGGAGTTCGGTCTTGCGAAGTCCCCCTTTATCGAAAGCTCAAAGTTTTGCTGTGAATATACTTCCGTGTGTGCTGCTGTCGAAAGTGAAAGATAACAAAGATAATCTTTTGTTCAGAAACAAAACGCTAAGAAACACCCTTGTTATTGATTTATTTCAAAATAATCCCCCCCCGACCTTCAGTCTGCTCCGGCTGCAGTTTACCTATTAGAGGAATTTTGGCTGCAGGTTAACTACATTGGGGAAAAGGGTCACCAAGAGTTACGAAATATGATTAAGCCAGAGCATCTATAATGGCTCTATAATGCAGTATTCTGTGGCTTTATGGTTGCTGGTCTGTGATGTATACAGCAAGTACATCGTGATTAACTATGAATAAATTGTTCAATACCTTTAATATAGTCACACATGTCAAAAACCACATCGTCCCTTGATTTAAAAACAGAAAACGCTGGAAGATCTCAGCAGGTCTGACAGTATCTATGGGGAGAGAATAGAGCCAACGTTTCGAGTCTAAATGGCCTTTCATCCAGACTCCAAACATTGATTCTATTCTCTCTCCACAGCTGCTGTCAGACCTGCTGAGATTTTACAGCATTTTCTGTTTTTGTTTCAGATTCCAGCATCCGCGGTCTTTTGTTTTTAACACAAATCTCATCTGTTTTTATATTGAAGAACGCATAAGATCATAAGATATAAAGGCAGAATTAGGCCATTTGGCCCATTGAGTCTGCTCCACTGTTCAATTGTGGTTGGTAAGTTTCTCAACCCCATTTTCCCCCCTTTTCCCATAACCTTTGATCCCCTTACCAATCAATAACCCATCTAGCACTGTTTTAAATATACGCAATGGTTGGAATTTTACCACCTTGCCTAACCTGGGGTGAGGGTTGGACAATGAAAAGATCCATTGACTTCAAGCGGGAATTTCCAGACTTGCTCGAGCAAGGCTGTAAAATCTCATCCGTGAACTGAATATGTGGCAGCCATTTGCTGCACTCAACGTCCTATCAGTTGTAGAACATCCTGCTTACCAATAACTTACTGGGGCAGTTTAGGAGCCGCTATAGACATCATGAGGCTCCTAAATTGCTCATGCACCATTTGGGATGACAAGCAATCCTTCTGTCTGCCTGCAGAAGAAAAATGTGCAGCAGACAAGTGGCTGTATTCCAGATATCTGAGAGCTTCTCAGTTGAAGAAGAACGTAGTGGTAGGCAATGAAAGATTAAGACGTTTTGGAGGCACATAGGTGACACAGGTGTATAACCATCACATTTAGTTTCTTGTAAATGTATCTTCACTTGCACTGTTCGGAAATGGTCTGAATTCTCACCTTATTGCTAATTGCTTCAAAGATTGTGGGCATTCAAGGACACAGAACTCGGTCTCCCATCAGAGTCAACTAACATCCTTCCATTAAGCCACTTCCCCATATTGTGATTACTGCATATCCAGACAGGATGATGCTTAAGCACTGGCTATCATTTGTAACTGCACAGCCTGGCCATGCATCATGTAATTCATTACTTGTATTACTTGTGGCTCACTATGTTCTGAGCTCTGAGAATGATGTCTACACAGAGTGTTCAGTGAGGTTATTGTACCCCCTGCTGTTGTTGCTGTCTCATGAGATGTAAGGTCAATGCAAGGAGTTACCAAGGTGAATTAAACAGGTTATGTGAGTGCAAGAAACACTAGGTGCAGTTTGAGGATTAAAAGAGTAAAGCTCGCCACTGTAGTCTGACGAATAGAAAACCCAAGGCTTACTTAGATGTTAGGAGAATGGTGAGGTGTGCACATTCAATTGTTCCTGGCGGTCCTTTGTCAGTTGTAATATTGAGTAACATGCAGGTGAAAATTGCAGCTTCAGAGGCAAGTTGGCCTTGACTGTAAGAGGGATTGAATGTAGGATTAAGTAGTGTGTATGCAGCTGACTGAAACCTTTTTGAGACCTCACATGGAAAAATGATGTGGTCTGTTTGTCTCCTTATCATGGTAGGAGCATAAAGGGATTGCAACCAAAGTGCACTGGATATTAAGGATTGGGATATTATCTCATGAGGGCCTGTGTGCTGAACCATGCAGAGGTGTGAGAGGTTACCTATGTGAGCATCAAGAACTCTTACAGGGCACTGCATGGTCCATGCAGGAAAAATGTTTGACACGGCTAGCATGTCCAGAATACAAAGACGATCGAGGACTGAGATTTGTAAGGTTCTCTGAAATTGGAGGGCTGTGAGTGATTGATTCTCAACACTCCATTGTGTAGTTGAGGCACTGTCATTGAGTCGACATCAGAGTTACTTCAATACTTTTCAGGATGATAAAGATGTTAAGGGATGTGGGGTTATTCTGGTCTGTGGCAGTCGGTGACCAGTTACAAAAACTTCTCTGGTCACTTGGAAAAGAAGTCCCAAGTGACCAGATGGTCTCCTCATGTTGTTCTTCCCTGTGCACACATGTTTCTAGTTTTACCTAAAAATGTTCTGGAATATACGTATGAATTAGGGGCAAGAGTAGAACATATGCCCCCTCAAGCCTGGCTCTGCTTGGATGATTGGATCATTGCTGAACTGGTTGCAGACTCTGCTTCCCTGTTTACCTCACCCCGTGTACACTTTGACTCCCTGTCAGTCAAGAATTGATCTAGTTCAGTCTTAGAAATATTCAATATTCCTTTCTCCACTGCTCTCTGGGGAAGATAGTTCCACAGATCGGGAAAGTTTGTGCAACATGTGAGATATGTAAAAGATATTAGAAAAAACCACCATGTCCCATTGTCAGCCTTCTATGGCTCATTTCTTTAATGACGTGGTTGCCATAGATCTAAAAGTATTGGACAGATGCAGAAAAAGAAATTAAATTTTGTATGCCAGGCAATCAGATTTAGTGCTTTTACAGTAAGGCACGGCAAGGGAAATATGTGGAATAGATAGGTGTTTCTGTGGCCGCAAATGAGGATGGTGTGTTGCTGCCCTGGTGGGGTCAAGGATGTCTCAGAGCGGTCACAGGACATTTTGCAGGCAGAGGGTGAACAGCCAGTGGTCAGGGTACACACTGGTACAAACGACAAATGTAAAATGTGATGAAGTCTTAAACAGAATACATGGAGTTAGGAAGTAAGCTGAAAAGTAGGACCTCAAGGGTAGTGATCTCAGGGTTACTACCAGTGCCACGTGCTAGTCAGAGTAGAAATAGCAGGATATTTCACCTGAATACGAGGCTGAAGAGAGGGTGTGAGAGGGAGCGTTTCAGATTCCCGGGGCATTGGGACCAGTTCTGGGGGAGGTGGGACCTCTACAAACTGGATGGGTTATACCTGGAACGGACCAGGACTGATGTCCCAGTGGGAGCATTTACTAAAGGGACTGGGGAGAGTTTAAACTAAATGAGTAATGAGAATCTATGCAAGGAATCAGAGGAGGGAGAAATCAAGGGCCAGAATCAAACAGGTCCATAGTGAAAAATAGTACAAATGGGACAAGTAATGTTAAAAAGAAAAGCCTTAAAGTTTTGTGCCTTAATGCGTGGAGCACTTGCAATAAGGTGGATGTATTAGTTGTGCAAAAGGTGTAAATGGGTATGGTATAGTTATGGAGACATGGCTGCAGGGTGACCAGGGATGAGAATTGATGAGCCAGGGGTATTCAGTATTTTGGAGGAACAGACAAAAAGGGAAAGGCGGTGGAGTTGTATTGCTGGTCAAATAGGAAATTAACATAAGCGTGGAAAGGTATTAACTTTGATGATGTGGAATCTATATGGGTAGAGCTAAGAAACACTTAGGAGCAAAATATGTTAGTGGGGATTACATATAGATCCCTGAATTGTAGAGTTGATACTGGGAATGGCATTAAACAGGAAATAAGTGACACATGCGATAATGCAATATCAGCAATTATCGGTGACTTTAATCTGTTTACAGATTGAGCAAATCAAATTAGTTACAGTACCATAGAGGAGGAATTCCTGGAGTGTATACGGGATGGTTTTCTGATCCAATATGTTGAAGAACCAATGAGAGAACAGGCAATCCCAGATTGGGTATTGTATAATGAAAAATGAATAATTGGCAATCTAGTTGTGTGAGACCCTTTGGGGATGACTGACCATCATATGATTGAAATTTTCATCAAAATAGAGTGACGTAGTTGATTCTGAGAGGAGGGTTTTGAATCTTAATAAAGGAGGCTATGATGGTATGCAACATGAGTTAGCTATGATAGATTGGGAAACCTTACTTAAGGAGATGACAATAACTAGGCAATGGCAAACATTCAAAGAGCCCGTGAGTGAACTGTAACAATTGTTTATTCCTGTCTGGTGCAAAAATCAGACAGGAAAGTTGGCCAAACCATGTCTTATAAGGGAAGTTGGAGACATTATTAGATACAAGGGAGAGGCATGCAAACTTATTAGGTAAAACGACTGATCTGAGGATTGGGAGCAGTTTAGAGTTCAGCAAAGGAGGACCAAGTGACTGATTAAGAAGTGGAAAATAGATACGAGAGTACGCTTATAGAAAACATAAAAACTGACTGTAAAAGTTTTTATAAGTATGTGAAGAGAAAAAAATGGTGAAGACAAATGTGAGTCCCTTACAGTCAGAAGCATGGAAATTTATAATGGGGAACAAAGAATGGCTAACAACAAAATACATACTTTGGTTCTGTCTTCACAAAGGAGGGCACAAACAAGATATCAGAAATGTTGGGGAATATAGGGTTTAGTGAGCGAGAGAAATTGAAGGAAATCAATATTCATTAGGAAATGATGTTGGAGAAATTGATGGAATTGAAGGCCGCTAAATCTCCTGAGCCTGATAATCTACATCCCGGAGTACTTTAGGAAGTGGTCTGAGAAATAATTGATCCATTGATGGTCACCTTCCAAGATTCTATAGACTCCGGAACAGTTCCTACAGATTGCAGGGTAGCTTATGTAACCCCACTATTTAAAAAGGGAGGTAGAGTGTAAACAGGGAGTTATAGACTAGTCAGCCTGATGTTGGTAGTCAGGAAAGTTCTAGAGTCCATTATCAAAGGTTTAATAGCAGAGCACTTGGAAAACAGTGGCAGGATTGGACAGAGTCAGCATAGGTTTATAAAAGGGAAATCTGGTTTGGCAAATCTACTGGAATTCTGAAAGGATGTAACTGGTAGGGTTGAAGAGGGGAAGCCACTAGATGTGGTTTATTTTGACTTTCAGAAGACTTTCGACAAAATCCCAAATAAGAGATTAGTGTGTAACATTAAAATGCATGGTATTAAGATGGATAGAAAACTGGTTGGCAGACAGAAAACAAGGAGCATGAATGGGTCTTCTTTTGAATGACAAGCAGTGACTAGTGGGTGTCACAGGTGTCAGTGCTAGGATCCTGGCTATTACCAAACTGATTCGTGGAATGGCAGGACTAATATATGAGGAGAGATTGAGTTGGTTAGGAGGTGGGAGTTCAGAAGAATGAGGCTGGATCTCTTAGAACCTATGACAGTCAAACAGGTTTGACAGGGTATGTTGCTGATGGTGGGGGTGCCCAGAACCAGGAGCCATAGTCAAAGGATATGGGGTTAACATTTTAGGACTGAGCAGAGGAGAAATTTCTTCACCCGGAGAGACTTGCTCAGAATTAGAATAGATAGGTGGCTTGCCTTTCATCAGGACAGATAAGATGGACTGAAGGGCCTTTTTTTGTGCTGTATACCTCTATCGCTCTAAGAGAAAGTGGCAAGCCTATGGAATTCTCTACCACAGAAAGCGGCTGAGGCTGGATCACAACGGAAAGATAGGGCGAGAGGCGGAAAATCGGGATTTGCACCCAATTTCTCACCTCTTGCGATCTTGGCGGCCCTATTCTGATGGCGCAAGCAGCCTCGTGCTCTATCTTTAAATAATGAGCCTGGAATGTAATAGTCTGGGATCACTTACCTCAGTGCCCACACCAGTGAGGATGACAGATGTTCCCCACCAATGGGGGACCACACATGATGGCCTCGCCAATGGGACCAGAAGCTATTAAAACCTTTAGGTGGTTGGAAGCAGGGCTGGGCAGTGAGCATAGGGAGTGCCAGCCTAGTTCCCTGGCATTGCCAACCTGGCACTGTCCATCAGGCACTGACAATGCCAAGGGACTGGAGTCTGAGAGAGGCCGATGGGGGGCATGTCCAGACGGGAGCAGGCCTAATGGGGGTGGGCATCATAGAATTCAATCATAGAATCCCTCAGTGCATAAGGAGGCCATTCAGCCCATTTGGTCTTCATCAACTCTCCAGTAGGCTGTATCCTCTTAACTCCGTGTCTTTATACCATTGATCCTAACCTATACATTTGGGGCATTAAGAGGCAATTCAATATGACCAATCAGCGTAACCTGCATATCTATGGCGTATGGGAGGAAATTGGAGCACCTGGAGGAAATACACACAGACACAGGGAGAATGTGCAAACTCCACACAGACAGTGATCCGAGGTTGGAATCGAACTCAAGGCCCTGGTGCTGTGAGGCAGTAGTGCTAACTACTGTGCCACCATGCTACCCACATGGATGAGTAGGCTTTAACGAGGTGGGGCCTGATGGGGGGCTTGGGTCATGATGGGGGAGGCGTGAGGAACTCCATACGGGGTTCGGAGGGGGAGTGGGGTGGGGGGGGGGGTGCGATTGACTGGCCATGCGACAACCGGGGAGGTGTGAGGCAATCAGCTAGGGCTGAAATTTCACCCCTCCCACTACTGCCTCCTCTTTTCTCGCCTGTTTTACACTTAGAATTTGTTTGAGAAAATTCCACCCTGTACATTTTCATGATGGAGTCAGGGGAAGGGGATTAAACGATATGAGGGGAAGGCAGAATGATGATCAGCCGTGATCATAATGACTGGTGGAGCAAGCTCAAAAGGCCGAATGGCCTACTCCTGCTCCAATTTTCTACAAAAGGATGATCACAAAAACACAAGAATTAGGAGCAGCTCTGATGAAGTGGCAGCTGAGCAGAAATTATTTTTAAGTGAATCAATAATTGGAATGTTTGTTTAATCTTATAGAATCCCTACAGTGCAGAAAGGAGGCCATTCAGTCCATCAAGTAGGCACCTACCCACACCCTATCCCCATGCATTTACCCTAGGGAGTCCACCTGACACAAAGGGGCAATTTAACATGGCTGATCCACTTAACTCGCACACCTTTATGTTCCCAAGTCAGGGTTGCGTTTGTAATTGCAATAGATGGAGGATCAAGTAATGTGACATTAATAAACAAAGGTTTTATCGCCAACAGTGAATAAATTATATACATGTCAGTGATTGTGCAATTTCCCTCCCAGGCTCTAACTGCAGTGCCTCCTTTCCCAGAATATGCTTCCCATCTTGAGAATCCATCGGGTCAGGCTGTCACAGTAGTCTTTCACTTTCGATATTAGATAGCAACTCATGAAGTTGCTAATATTTCGCAGCAAAACCTTGAACTTTGGATCGAGGTGGATTTCACCCAGTCGAACTCTCACTTCTCCAAAAACAAGTTGAGCTCCTTCCAAAGATCGATAGGAGTGAAAAGTTGAAAGTTTTGAGGGTAGAGAGCCCAGGGATGGCTGGATTCCCCGTGTTAGTGGAAGGACTGCCTGTTGGATTGGACTCCGTCAAAAGCAAACTAGCCATTTATTTTCAAAGTGAGAAGAAATCGGGTGGAGGGGAATGTGAGATCAGAGCACACCCTGATCAGGGAAAGCTGCTGGTGTGTTTTAAAAATGAAGAAGGTAAGGATTTATCATGCTAAATGAATTTAGACTCGCATCCGGGTTGTACTGCTGTCGAACATACGGTACTATTTTCCACTGATAAACTCTTCATTGTGTTAAAAGTTCCGTTGAGAATGTTGCATTTTGCTGCTACTATTCTGGGATGTAGTGTTAGGGCAACTTTTTAGTACCTGGGGCGTGCAATTATTATTTCTGCAGTTCAGTTAGACAATTGCAACATCGATGGGGTTTCTGAGGACAAGTCTGCCAATCTTACACCCAGTGAATCAGTATTGTGTTTCCTTTCGAGTCCAATTCTCCAGTCAGAGAGTATATTCAGGGAGTTTATCTTTTGAAACCATAGTCTGACTTCTATCAAAACCAGTCATCACCATGTCTTGAGATATTTAATTTGAGCCATTCATTTACATATAAGGAGATTACATTCATTCATTCCAGACTGCTGCTGCGAATGTGCACTTGGAAAGCAGGGCAAGCAAAACCTGCCTACTCTGAATACAAATTGTGGGGAATGCGCAAGAGGGCATATCCTTTCAATTGGAGTCTAACCATTCAGGACTGAAATTGGGAAGGGCTTCTTCACACAATATGTAGTAAAAAAAAATCTGGAACTGAATCTGAATTGATTAGAGATAGTCAGCATGGTTTTGTAGCGGGAAGGTCGTGCCTTACTAACCTTATTGAGTTCTTTGAGAAGGTGACCAAAGAGGTGGATAGGGGTAAGGCAGTAGACGTGGTATATATGGATTTTAGTAAGGCGTTTGATAAGGTTCACCATGGTATGCTTCTGCAGAAAATGCAGATGTATGGGATTGGTGGTAATTTAGGTACTTGGATCAGGAATTGGTTAGCAGATAGGAGACAGAGGGTGGTGGTTGATGGTAATTATTCATCATGGAGTTCGGTTACGAGTGGTGTGCCTCAGGGATCTGTTTTGGGGCCACTGCTGTTTGTAATCTTTATTAATGATCTGGATGAGGGTATAGTTGGGTGGATTAGTAAGTTTGCTGATGACACCAAAGTCGGAGGTGTGGTAGATTGTGAGGAAGGGTGTCGAAGTTTGCAGGGTGACTTGGACAGGTTGCAGAGCTGGGCCGCGAGGTGGCGGATGGAGTTTAATGCGGAGAAGTGTGAGGTAATCCATTTCGGTAGGAATAACAGATGTGTTGCGTATAGGGCTAACGGGAGGACTTTGAATAGAGTGGAGGAGCAGAGGGATCTAGGTGTATGTGTACATAGATCCCTGAAAGTTGGGAATCAAGTAGATAAGGTTGTTAAGAAGGCGTACGGTGTCTTGGCGTTTATTGGTAGGGGGATTGAATTTAGGAGTCGCAGCGTCATGTTGCAACTGTACACAACTCTGGTGCGGCCGCACTTGGAGTACTGTGTGCAGTTCTGGTCCTCACATTACAGGAAGGATGTGGAGGCTTTGGAGAGGGTGCAGAGGAGGTTTACCAGGATGTTGCCTGGTATGCAGGGGAGGTCCTATGAGGAGAGACTGAGGGATTTGGGGTTGTTTTCACTGGAAAGAAGGCGGCTAAGAGGGGATCTTATAGAAACATATAAGATGATTAGAGGTTTAGATAGGGTGGATGGTGATAGCCTGTTTCCTCGGATGGAGAAAGCTAGCACGAGGGGGCATGGCTTTAAATTAAGGGGGGGTAGTTATAGGACGGATGTCAGGGGCAGGTTCTTTACCCAGAGGGTGGTGAGGGACTGGAATGCCCTGCCTGCTGCAGTTGTAAATGCGCCTAGTTTGGGGGCGTTTAAGAGATTGGTGGATAGGTTTATGGACGAAAAGGGATTGGTTTAGATTAGTGGTCAATTTTTTTTTTAAAAATAAGACTGGTCGGCGCAACATTGTGGGCCGAAGGGCCTGTTCCGCGCTGTAATGTTCTATGTTCTATGTTAAAGTCTGTGAGGTGTGCACACTTCAAGCTCACTTGAAGTGAGCTTCAACTCACTTCAAGTGAGTTGAAGCTTTCAAGACTGAGATTGCTAAATTTTTGTTAAGTCTGGGTGTTTAAGTTAGATGTAAGGAGCATAGATGCGCAAAGGGGGCTGATATTCAGATCAGCCAAAATCTGACTGAATGGTGGAACAGCCTGAATAAGCTGAAGAGCCTATCGTTGTCCCTTTAATGTCCAGACTGTGTTGTAACTTATTATGATTTGCCTCTGCTACTCTGCCTGTTTCTGGATTTCTTTCTGTTCATCCTTTTAACTCATCTGATTTTTTTTATGTTCCTCTCAGTGGAATCCTTTCCTTTTCCCTCTGTGGGATATGTATGGATTATCATAGAAGAATCATACAATGCAGAAGGAGGCCATTCACCCCATCAAGCCTGCCTGACAACAGTCCCACCCAGGCCTATCCCCATACCCCCACATATTTACTCTGTTAGTCCCTCTGACACAAAGGGCAATTTAGCATGGCCAATTAAGCTAACCCGCAGATCTTTGGACTGTAGGAGGAAACCGGTGCACCTGGAGGAAATCCACGCAGACACGGGGAGAATGTGCAACTCCACACAGACAGTCCCCCGAGGCTGGAATTGAACCCAAGTTCCTGGTGCTGTGAGGCAGTAGTGCTAACCACTGTACCACTGTTACGATCATAGAAGGAGAACTGATTCTTTATGATAGAATGCCTACAGTGCAGAAGGAGGCCATTCGACCCATTGAGCCTGCACCGACAATAATCCCACCCAGGTCTATTCCCGTGTCCCCACATATTTACCCTGTTAGTCTTCCTGACACTAAGGGGCAATTTGTTATGGCCAATTAACCTAACCCACAAATCTTTGGACTGTGGGAGGAAACTGGAGGAAACCCGAAGGAAATCTATGCAGATGGGGGGAAATGTGCAAACACCACACAGACTGTCATCCGAGGCCAGAGTTGAACCCGGGTCCCTGGTGCTGTGAGGCAGCAATGCGAATCAGTGCCACCCTGCTGCCCTTGCTACTATTTATATCAACTGTGAAGTATCCTAAGGTTCAGCTACATCTTGTTATAAATTGTTAATGAATTCAATCAAAACACCTGGCTCCTTTTTGGCCATTGGCAGAAAGCACAAGAGCGAGAGTGTGTTTCTTGGAGTTGGTAAGTCAAGGCTGCTACAGGTGTCCCCTGTCAAAGGCAGATTTTTACTTTGCCCTTTGACTGTAAAATGGGATATTGCCAATCGCTAACCTGTTTCAGAACTTGGTTCATGTTTTGATCAAATTCACCAACAAGCACTCATGCATAACACCAATGTTCCTGCCAAACAACAAGTTGAAAAACTACCCCTCAAAATATAAATATATAAATACCACGATAGGAGGAGATTGAAAGTATTTGGATATGAATGCAATTTTTTTTATTGTTTCTGGAACACATTTGCTGCAAGTAACCTTTTGGGCAAAACTTTCTTTCAATACAATTTGATTGGTTAAAAACATAGGTTCTTTCTTGGCCCACTCCCACAGCTCTCAGATACCTTGTCAAGGCTGTGTTTTGTTGGGTGGCTGACAGAAACATACAAATGCTCGTAGAAGGTTGGTCAGTAATTGCACTATTTGTCCGTCTCTGCTCCGAGCAAAATGTGGCCCAGTATCCATTCCCTTCAGCACCAGTGTACTATGACATATCTACACATTACACCGCGCCTCACCAAACCTCTTTCAACAGCATCTCTCAACCCCTCAAACTTTATAAGAAGCAGCAGTTGGACCACCATCACCTCCAATTTTCCAACCAAGTCACACACTGTTCTGCCTTGGATTGAATTCCTCAAAACCTCAGCTTTCCCACTTCCTACTGTTTTCCTGCCAGAAATAGAAGGACTGTGACAATTCAAGGTGAACTCATACCAGTCCTGTTCCTCTATCTCCCCTGTGCTCACTGACCTGCATAAAACTCCATTAACTTCAGTTCAATGTCTTAATTCCCTTATTTCCAAATCACTCTATGATCCCATTCCTCCCTATTTCTGTGATCTCCACCATTCTCCCAATCCTCTGAGATATCTGCATTCCTCTATATCTGGCCTCTAGTGCATCCTGGTTTATAATTACTCCATCTTTGGCGGCTGTGCAATCAGTCGTCTATAGACTTCAAGTTCTGGAATATCTTGCTACATCTCTCCATCTCACTTTCCTCCTTTAAGACATGCCGTATAAACTTTTGGTCATCAAACCTAGTAGCCAGAATTTTACTGGCATGCCCACTCCAAAATCGGGGTGGGTGAGGCTCGGAGAATGGAATTTTCCATTGGCATGGAATGGCATTTTAGAAGCCTCACCTGAGCGAGGTTGTAAAATCCTGGCCATTATCTCTGTTTAAAGCTCAGTGAGATTCTTTATTCCATAATGCTACGGTGAAACACCTCGGGATATTTCATGATGCTATTGTGTTATGCTATTGTGTCACTATTGCTAGGAGTTAGATATGGGCATACCCTAAGTTTTTTTTGGTGAGTTTAGTCCACGTGTGTGAGGTGAGTACAACGACAAGATATTGTCTACCTCAAATACTTTTGACCATGAATGGCAATTTTGTGAAGGCTTTGGAGGATTAAAGCATTTTAGACAGCAACTTTCAGATTGCAGTTACTAGAAGTTGTTGCTTAGATTGCAAATAAACAACAGTGATTTCTGTCAGTCTCACCATTAGTTTGGAGCACAATCTGGCCAAGACTGCACAATAAACTCTATCCCCTTGATCCCTCAACATCTCTCCACTATTTTAAAAGCTCAAGTGAGGAGTTGAATAAAATTCTCACCACTCCTTTCACAATGAAGTTGCAATGTAGTTCAGTGCCATCCAGGAAAAAGTAATCCACCAAATTGGTACTTTGACACTAGGTTCATTGTCCTGCTCTTTTAGCTACAACCACAGTGGTTCAGTTAAGCTTCTCATTATTGGGACATCAGAGACATTGACGTTGGAGGGATTGGTTATGGTGTTATTGGTGAGGTTTAAGGGAAGTAAGCTGGGCATTTTCATGTTTGCAATGGCCCTTGCTTGGCACATACAAGGCACAAATCTTATTTGCACTTGTTGTCTCAAGCCTGGTAAGATTTACATCGTAAAGTAACTTGGCTGAAATTGTGTAAATTTTATTTGGAAATTATGCAGATTTTGATGAATAAATGTAACTAAAAAGCTGTAAACCTTAATCTTGATGATTGCCACTCAAAGTAATAAGCCAATTGTTAAAGGATAAAGACGAGTTATTCCTACCAATTTCCGAAGGAAGATAATTCTTTTTGTTCTGTGTTATCAGTGCAGAAAAACGTGGTGAAGAAGGAGTTCCACACAGTGCAGCTATTGCGCTCAGAGCCAGTCCAGCTTCGGGTTACAATCTACGAGTGGGGCAGTAATGAAGGAAGTTCTGTGAGTCCCATTAGAATGACAGTAAACTCTAACAAAGAACCAGCAATTGAACAAAATCAATTGTTGACCAGTTCCCAAAAACACAATAAATATGACCACGTAAGTCAATACTGACGTAAACACACATTCCTGTTATTTATTGTTTCTGCTGTGCTGCTTTCCATTACATTAGTTTTACAAAGTGAGCTAGTTTTAAACGGCACACAGGCAATTGTGGCCCATTTTGTTGATGGATATTTAAAGATGTAAATACAGGACTGGAAGTAAAACTGATTTCAGGAATTTTAATTGTCCACCTGACCAGGAAATGATGACATGGAATTTGAACACATGATTGAATATAATCCCTGTCACAGCCAAGATATTTTAATAATCTTAAAACAACAACACACGTCAAGAGTTTGGTATGGGAAAATGCAGCTGAGGTTATCAAGTCATTCAATTTCTATTTCAAGCTCTGTCACTATCTGTTCATCTCCATCTTTATTTCTCTCTATTCCTTTCCCTCAGTCTCTCTCTTTCCCTCTTGATTTCTTTCTCCATTTCTCTTTCTCTCTTTAATGGTCCGTTTTTCCAACTCCATGTCTCTTCTCCCTGTCCTCTGTCTCTTTCCCAGGGGGTTGCTGGGCGGGGTGGGGGTTTATTTTCTGTTTCTGTTTACATTGAGATCGGCAAGGGGAATAGAAAATCCTCACAAGACCCAAATTGTGTTGTACACTGACATAAGGCGTGAGGCAATTCTGCCGTCCCCCTGCCGTGATTTAATGGGAATCTTGATGTTCAACATTGGGGTCCCCATTAAAATAAATTTACATCTAATTATCAGGCCTCTACTCCTGATAATGTCCCCATTGGAACATCCATTCACGTTGGTGTACCATGAATTATGACAGGTCACCCATGGCATGCACTTGACAGGCAGAATGAGCAAAGCACAAAAGCCATGTATTCAAGAAGGCAGCTCACCACCACCTTCTCAAGAGCATCTAGGGATGGGCAATGCCTAGCCAGCGACACCCACATAAATTGCTTTCTAATTTTCTATAACTTAGATTTTTATTCAAGTTGACTATTATTTGATTTCATTTATATTCTTTGTTCTCATTTACTATACATCTAATGTGCCACTATTTTGCCCAGAGCAATTTATCATCTTTTTGTGTACAGTACTCTTTTTGTGCTTTTCCACTACAGAATCCAGCAAAGGAATTTGAAAATCAAGAATCCCCAGATCCAGTGGAAGAGTCAGGTACAGATTTTGTTTCTGCAGAGCAAAGTGCATCCTGCCACAGTCATCATGATATGTCACAATCATTACCTGAGGAAATAAATATCTTTCACCTGCACTTTGGAGTTCTCCAAAAAAAAGGAAAGCCATGCCAGCCAGCTGCTGGTTAGCAGCGATGATCCCATTGATAGAGATGTTGTTGCAATGTACCTTGAAAGATTTGTATCAGTGGTAGAAACCTCTTGGTTTGTGTGCTGTCCAAGCAGTGACCGTAAATGTTTACATTATTAACTGTAGCCTTTGGGGGAAGGAATGAGCATACGTGACATGAATTTAAACATTACCAGTCGAGAAGTGACTGCACTCCACACCAACCACCTCATGTACCATTACTTTGTTGAGCTAAGGTGTGTTAGTGTTACACATGTGAATTCTTAGACTTTAACTTCGGTGACACAAATGAGGCAAACTTTCAGATGTTTCAAGTAAAAGTATTAATGCTCTGAGCATGATACAACACATACCCCTTTCTAGCAAAAGGACTATGTATTCACAGTGCTGGATGCTAATGTACTCCTAATTTAAAAGAGGTAGCCAGAGAGAGAAACATGCAGTGAGAGTCACTGGTTGGAATTTACCAATTTTGCCTGCAGCTGGAATTGTCCAATCCCATCGCACATCAATAAGTTTTGGCTATCCCGCCCCAAGGGGACCAGAAAATGCTGGCCAGAGAAATAAAGGATTGAGGAAATGCCACCCATCGCACTCTCTGCTTCAATAAGAATTCACACATTTTCAGAAGCTTGGATTGATCTTACTTTTCCTGATTTCTAACAATTCAGTGGATTGTGAGCTATGTTAGAACATAGAACATAGAAAAACTACAGCACAAACAGACCCTTCGGCCCACAAGTTGTGCCGAACATATCCCTACCTACTAGGCTTACCTATAACCCTCTATCTCACTGAGTCCCATGTACTCATCCAAAAGTCTCTTAAAAGGTCCTATCAAATCAATGCCACCACTGCCGGCAGCCGATTCCATGCATCCAGCACCCTCTGAGTGAAAAACTTACCCCTGACAGCTGCTCTGTACCTACTCCCCAGCACCTTAAACCTGTGTCCTGTTGTGGCAGCCATTTCAGCCCTGCGAAAAAGCCTCTGAGAATCCACTTGATCAACATCTCTCAACATCTTATACACCTCTATCAGGTCACCTCTAATCCTTCGTCTCTCTAAGGTGAAAAGACCGAGCTGTCTCAACCTGTCCTCATAAGGCATGCCACCCAATCCAGGCAACATCATTGTAAATCTCCTCTGCACCCTTTCAATGGCTTCCACATCCTTCCTGTAATGAAGCAACTGGAACTGAGCACAGTGGGGTCTGACCAGGGTCTTATACAGCTGCAGCATTATCTCCCGAATCACTGCTATTGATCATGTCTATTTCTAGTCTTGAGTCTCACACAAACTGTAGTCTTGGTCACTCAGTTTTGTGAACAGCTTGCAATGGAGAATGTGCCTGTGCAATCTAATATCTACTTCTGCGATAATGTAACCTAGATGTGTAAATATTACCTGATTTTTTCATTATTGAAGTTGGGTGATGTGGGATGGAAAGGGGAGATATCTTTGACTTCCACCTGCAATTATTGCAATGGCACCTGATGTTGGGAGGCATGGACTATTTCTGGATTTGGGTGTCATTTCAATGTGTATTTGGTTCTACCACTTGTGAGATAAAACCATGAATGACTTAATATCCCTGGTCATAACTGGTCTCAGGTGAGACAAAAGATCCTTAATGTGTCAGTTTCAGGTAGAAGGTGAGTTGGGATATGTTATTCAACATCTGTTGCCTTTGGCCATTTCTTTTTAATTTTTTGCCAAATCATTTTCTTTTAAAGCACAATGATTAAACATCATTCAGTCTCCAAATGCTTTTTGTTCAAAAAAAATCATAAAACATTATAATGTTTTCCATAAGCTTAGATTAGACACAATGATATTATTCAGACAACAGGAGTAGGAAGAATTAAACCGAAAGAGAAAATGCTGGAAAATCTCAGCAGGTCTGGCAGCATCTGTAGGGAGAGAAAAGAGCTGACATTTCGAGTCCAGATGACCCTTTATCAAAGCTAAAAGGCATAGAAAGCGGGAGATATAAAATAAAATATGAAGTATCACCCACTTTCTATGCCTTTGCACGTTGACAAAGAATCATCTGGACTCAAACCATCAGCTCTTTTCTCTCCTTACAGATGCTGCCAGACCTGCTGAGATTTTCCAGCATTTTCTCTTTTGGTTTCAGATTCCAGCATCCACAATAATTTCCTTTTATCCAGTAGGAACAGTTAAAACTTGCCATTACTATAGCATCAAGGTGTGGCTATGTGCAATGGATCATTTTCCCCTTCAGACACTCTGCATCAGACCAAACATTCTCAGTTCATTTTTAACAGCAGATCAGGAAAAAAGCAGTATTTCCTTTGTACGAAAGGCTTTGTGGCAAATGACCTTATCAATGCATAATGTAAAAGAAAATTACTGCGGATGTTGGAATCTGGAACAATAACAGAAAATGCTGGAAAATCTCAGCAGAGTGCAGGCTCTGACAAAGAGCCATCCAGACTCGAAATGTTGGCTCTATTCTCTGTCCCCAGATACTGTCAGATCTGCTGACGTCTTCCAGCATTTTCTGCTTTGACCTTACCAATGCAGTTTCTTTCATTTTGCGTTTACACGCTCCTCCATTACTGCTATGTCAAAATCCTGGACTTCCCTTCATGGCTATTCCTCCAACACAGGGGCAAAAAATTTACATTGCCGAGGTGTGCATGTGTGCAACTGGAATCATCAGGGAGAGACAAGGACAGGGGAGAAAATCTATGTGTGGAGCCAGAGGAACTGGGCGAGGTATTAAATGAGTACTTTGCATCAGTGTTCATCAAAGAGAAGGACTTGGTAGATGGTGAGTCTGGGAAAGGGTGTGTAGATTGTTTGAGTCATGTTGCGATCAAAAAGATGATTTTGGGGTTCTTGAGAAACATTAGGGCAGACAAATTCCCAGGGCCTGATGGAATATACACCAGAATACTGAGAGAGACAAGGGAAGAAATTGCTGGGGCCTTGAGAAAAATCTTTGTATCCTTAATACTGCAGGGGAGGTCTCAGAGTATTGGAGAATAGCCAACGTTGTTCTTTTGTTTAAGAAGGGTAGCAAGAATAATCCGGATAATTACAGGCTGGTGAGCCTTACAGCAATGATTGGGAAATTATTGGAGAAGATTCTTTAAGACAAGATTTACTCCCACTTGGAAATAAGTGGACGTATTACCAAGAGGCAACATGGTTTTGTGAAGGGTTGGTCATGTCTAACTAACTTGATCGAGTTTTTTGAGGAAGTGATGAAGATGATTGATGAGCGTAGGGCGGTGGATGTTGTCTACATGGACTTCAGTAAAGCCTTTGACAAGGTCCCTCATGACAGACTGGTGCAGAAGATGAAGTTGCATGGGATCAGAGGTGAGCTGGCAAGGTGGATACAGAACTTGGTCATAGAAGACAGGTGGTAGCAGTGTTTCTGAATGGAGGGCTGTGATAAGTGGTATTCCTCAAGGATCAGTGCTGGGACCTTTGCTGTTTGCAATATGTATAAATGATTTGGAGGAAAATGTTTGATTAATAAGTTTGCGGACGACAGAAAGTTGGTGGATTTGCAAATAGTGATGAAGACCATCAGAGGATACAGCAGGGTCAGTTGAAGACTTTGGTGGAGAGATGACAGATGGAGTTTAATCCGGAAAAATGTGAAGTAATGCATTTTGAAAGGTCTGATACAGATGGGAACTACACAATAAATGGCAGAACCCTCAAGAGTATTGATAGGCAGAGGGATGCAGGTACACAGGTCACTGAAAGTGGCAGCACAGGTGGAGAAGATAGTCAAGAAGGCATTTGGCATGCTTGCCTTCATTGGCCAGGGCATTGAGGTTAAAAATTGACGTTGCAGCTATGTAGAATCTTAGCTCGGCCACATTTGGAATATAGTGTTCAATTCTGGTCGTCACACTACCAGAAGGATGTGGAGGCTTTGACGAGGGTACAGAAAAGATTTACCAGGATGTTGCCTGGTATGGAAGGCATTAGCTATGAGGAGAGGTTGGAGAAACTTAGTTTGTTCTCACTGGAACGACGAAGGTTGAGGGGCAATCTAATAGAAGTCTACAAGATTATGAGGGGCATGGACAGTGTAGATAGTTAGAAGCTTTCTCCCAGGGTTGAAGCGTCAATTACTAGGGGGCATAGGTTCAAGGTGTGAGGGACAAGATTTAAAGGAGATGTGCCAGACAAGTTTTTTACACAAAGTGTGGTGGGTGCCTAGAACTCACCGCCGGGGGGCATAGTGGAAGTAGATAAGATAGTGACTTTTAAGGGGCGTCTTGACAAATACATGAATAAATGGGAATAGCAGGATATGGCCCTTGGAGTGGTAGGGGGTTTTAGTTCAGTCGGTGAGCATAGTCAGTGCAGGCTTGGAGGACCAAAGGGCTTGTTTCTATGCTGTAATCTTCTTTGTTCAACAGTGGAAACCCGATTTTACACGCCCCGATTTAGCGCGAACTTGGATATGACGCGTGGTGCTTTTTTTTGCTCTTTCCGGTTTAGCGATTTAGCGCAATTCTGATTTAGTGTGACCCCGATAACATTCACGATATAATTTTATGTACCCCAACCATCGCATTACAACGGGGCTGCACTGTATTTGAGATAGCGCAAGAAGACATCAGGCGCTTGTCACAACGTCATCACACACCCATGCAATATTTTGATTAATGGATACGTACCTGACAACAATTATGTGGGCAATTTAACCCCTTAAGGGGCAAATTGAATGTATATTTATGTGGCCCCTCTGCATTACAGATTGGCAGATGGACCGATTGGCTAGCTGACCTTTATGTTTTAGCTGTAACCTCGATCCAGGATAGGATGAAAAGTCAGGGCTGAAATAAAATTTTAGAAAAGGTGTCCAGAGACTGCGGTTTATGTTTGAATGAGCTGTCCACACACTGCAGCATTTTTCCATCACAATTTATTGATTTTTTTATAGGTCTGTGGCTTCCTGAGACATCTAGGCATCAGCAGCACCCCTTGAGGGAACATATTAGAAGTACCAATGCGTTCCCTCCATTTCTCAGTGCCCACACTCATCTTGCCCTCCATGGCAGCACTGAGCCTTTCCCAGCATGCATTTCATGCTGGCTGCCTGTTAATTGGGCAGTGGATGTGAAACCATGTTCTAGGGCTGATCACAGCTGGAAGCACATTTCGCACCCACTGAATGTGTGGGGCCCGATAGAGGGAAAGTCTGGCCATGGCCTGCAGCAGTTCCAGAAGGAGGAACACCACCACCTTCTTAAGAGCAGTTGGACATGGGTAATCAATGCTAGCCTAGGCAGCAATGCCAACATCTCAAGAATGAATAAGAAGAAAAAAGACTTAACTTTAGGAACTTGATGAGTGAGATTGTCAGTTTATTAGGAAACTTTCCTTAGTTCACTATTGACACTGAGTATTGATGAGTTTGTGTAAGATTCCTGTGCGAGCTTTTTCAAGACAATTTATTCCGTATTGCCTGTGACTTCAGGTTGCAGAGTGAGTTATTAGGGCAAAGCAGTTGGACTTGTACCATTTCTGAAGAGCGCTTTGGTTGTCATTAGAAATAAAAAGATGCAAAGTTGATACAAAGATAAATTTGACTGACTGATTTTGTTGCCTTTCTGGTTTATGTTTCCAGGCCTGGACAAAATAATTTCACAAAAGCAGCACAAGCTGGGTGGCAAAACTCTGCAAGTGCAAATATATGATAAAGATAAAGAAGATGAAAAGTACGAGCCTCGAACATTTCTCCTGAGGGGTTTTGATGTTCAGTCGAGATTAGGGCATATTTCACTGTACGTTGACAGCCTCAGCAATAGCACAAAGCATCATATCGAACCCCTGCGAGATGGTGAATCAGTGGTAGTCACTTTTGATACTGATATTGGTTGGTATTACAATTTATTCTTTCCTAATTTTCCATGAGGTAATAGTAATTATTTCATTTGCATGTTTGGGATTGTTGCAATGATGACTGAAATGTGGGAATGGTTTCATTGAAGCTTGTCTTGAAGAATATGATTAATGGGCAGTAATATAGAATTATTCATGATTTTGTTTTTTTAGACGCCAAATCCTTTCTGCAGAATTGTTGTCAGAAGTCATTTGAAAACCGTCCCATTACTGCCCAATATCTTGCTAAGACAAATTCAGTGCTGATAGAGAGAATTCACCCCAGTTTTAGTGATGACTTTCTGGAATTATACTTTTCGAACACCAAACGCAGCGGTGGTGGGCAAATCACAGAAATCATTTTAAATGTCGATGTATTGACAGCAATTGTTCGTTTTCAAGATCATGAGGGTATAGCATTTCATTTGTTCTCCAATAATATTATTGTATTTCAAGAGTTCAGTCATTCAAATTTAAGTTATCTCCTGCTGGCTGTCATTTCCAGCATTTTATTTCTAAGCTTAAGCTTCATAATAACTATCCATGACCCTGCTTTGAACTCAACTCGCCCATCAGGATGTACAGTAATAGTCCCAAAACACCAGGTTAAAATCCAACAGGTTTATTGGGTAGCACAGGCTTTCGGAGCACTGGCAAGGGCAAGATTTGTTGCCCTTCCCTAAATGCCCTGGAGACTTCACTGCAATTCATGTGCTGTAGATACACCCTGTACAGGCTATTAGGGAGGGAGTTTGTGTTTTACGCAGTGTAAGTGAAGGAATGGCAATACCATTCTAAGTCAGGATGGGTTGTGCTGCTCGCCACCCAACTGCTCAATCTCTTCTCCTGAGATTGCCCACTGGAGTCACAAGGCTACATCGAGCACCTAATCAATGGTACAATCCCAGCTCCCTAGCTGTTCTGAATAGAATATCACTATTCATGGGTTTTCCATGACCCCCAACTGCCAGCTTCACTGAACCAACACCACTCACCACAAGACTTCTCTGAGCCCCAGTCTCTCCAACTGCAGCAAATAATTAGTGTTCCTTCATCAGGTGATGAGTTGAGTTTCCTGAAGATGAATTTAATCAGACTGGGGAACTAGTCACCTTCCTGCCTTTACCCTGATTGAGTGTGTGGCAGGAAGGCCCCATCATCAATTGAGGGCCTTAAGCAGCCCATTAAATCCCACATAAGGGCCTCCTGCCACCATTAACCCATCTTCTGAATGCTGGACCTCTCCCACCTCACCATCACCTGCAAGTTCACCTCACAAACCACTCTGACTTGGAACTATAGCGCGATTCATTCATTGTTGCTGGGTCAAAATCCTGCAATTCTGACAACGCTGTGGGTGTAACAATGCAATACAGACTGCAGTGATTCAAGTGGCTCGTCATTATCTTCTCAAGGGCAATCAGGTATGAGCAACAAAGTTTGGTCTTGCCATTGATGCTCATTTCGCATGAGAATTTTTTTTATGCATGAGATGAACTGCGAAAGCAATTCACTTGTTACTGAGAGCGAACTACAGGTCAATGGATCCAACTTGTGTAGCAAGTGGGTAATGAACTAAGTGATCAGTGACAAGCACTTTATTAGGGCAGACTTAATAGCCTAATTGAACCAAATCATATCTTAATTTACCTAGAGCACAATATGGCCTGGACGTATCAAGTCTGCTGACTACAGAGTATTTGAGGTCTGTCACTCGTTGTGTGCCGCAGGGCTCAGTACTGGGACCTCTTCTCTTTGTAGTGTATATAGAAGATTTGGAAGAGGGAGTAGGTGGTGTGATCAGCAAATTTGCTGATGACACCAAGATGGCTGGATTGGCGGGCAGTGAGGAGCAGTGTCAGGCAATACAACGGGATATTGATAGGCTGGTGTATTGGGCAGATACATGGCAAATGGAGTTTAATCCGGATAAATGTGAGGTGATGCATTTTGGCCGGAATAATGTAGGGGGGAGTTATATGACAAAGGGTAAGCCCGTAAGGAGTATAGAATCGCAGCAAGACCTGGGGGTGCAAGTGCCCAAGTCTTTGAAGGTGGCAGTGCAAGTGGAGAGTGTGGTGAAGAAAGCCTATGGTATGTTAGCCTTTATAGGAAGGGGTAGAGAATATAAGAGCTGGAGCCTAATGTTGCAGTTGTACAGAACGTTGGTTAGGCCGCATTTAGAGTACTGTGTCCAGTTCTGGTCGCCTTACTACCGGAAGGACGTGGAGACTCTGGAGAGAGTGCAGAGGAGGTTTACCAGGATGTTACCTGGTATGGAAGGACTGGGGTATGAGGAAAGATTGAAGAAATTGGGGCTCTTTTCCCTTGAAAGACGGTGACTGAGGGGGGATCTAATAGAGGTATATAAGATTATGAAGGGTATAGATAGAGTAAACAGAGGTAAGCTATTTCCTATGATAGAGACACATAGGACAAGGGGCCATGGACTTAAGGTGAGGGGGGAGAGGTACAACACAGATATTAGTGGGAGGTTTTTCACACAGAGGGTAGTGGGGGTATGGAATGCTCTGCCAAGTAAGGTGGTGGAGGCAAACACGCTAGAGTCATTTAAGAGTAACTTAGACAGGCACATGACTGGGTCAGAGATGGGTGGATATAGGACATTGTTTTAAATAAGGGTCATTAGCATTGGGGCGTCCCTGGTAAGGCAAATGGATATGGTACAACAATAATGTTTTTTTCTCTTTTCATTCACAGGTTTTAAGTCGGTCCGCCTTGTGTCCAACGAGGGGCGTACACACGATGGGTCGTACTTGGGCTGCTCTTGGTTGTTCGAGATTGGCCTATTGCTTCATGTCGTTAGTGTGTGCCTAAACTGGACCAGATACTGGGCAAGATGACAGCTCAGTGACTATCACTGATTGCTGTGCAGACACATGGACTTGGGCCAATGTCTGTGGGAGTTTGCGCATTCTCCCCGTGCTTGCGTGGGTTTTCTCCGGATGCTCCGGTTTCCTCCCATACCCCAAAGATGTGCTGTTAGGCTGATTGGCAGTAATAAATTGTCCCTAAATTAGTTTCCCTCAATGTGGATGGCCATAAAACATTAGACAAGGGTCATGGGTGGAGGGGGGGGGGGGGGGGGGGGGGGAGGGGGGGGGTGGGGCTGGTGGTGTTAAGATGGTGGCGCGGGCTTGTTGGGCCGAAGGGCCTGTTTCCCGGGCTGTTTTTGTTCTTTGTTCTTCTTATTTGATGGTACAAATGTAGCAAAAGGATATGTGATCTTCCATGTTGCTATGGAAACTAAATGCCAATTGCTGGTTGCAAAGAAGCAAACAAAGGTGTTGCCAGAGGCAATAGTTCCTGAGGCACAAATTTTATCTTTCTCGATATTAATTCTTGTGCCAGTTAAAGGGGATCCCTGGCATCCAGCAACTGTGATGTAATTAAGCAGGCTCTGCAGCCAATCACATTGACAACTTCTTATCAACAGTAAACCAGGAAGTATCAAAAAGTTTTATTTTGCAGTTCTTACAATTTTACAGAAAGCAGAATAAAGATTGAAAATATTTCATTTTCTATATCAATCTCATGTATTAAAAAAACTTAATAAAATAGTATTTATCATTTTAAAAAGCTATATATAACTTTAATGTGTGATGGAGAAACCTGACAATTCACATGTTTTTCAGGGCCAGAGAAGTTGTTCAGCAATAGTTATGACTTAGAACTGATTAAAAGCACCATTGCACCTCACTCAACAAGGTGTATCTGTATCAACAGTTTTTTACTTAAAAGTGGGAAGTTCACATCAAATCAATGATTTCTAATTGATTTCTATCTGTCAGGACTTCAACAGTTCAAGCTGTGAGGGAATGAGAAATCAGTGACAACAGCTTCTGAATTTTCACATTTAAGTGTGCATAGGTGGGTGCCAAAAGTTTCAAGAGACTAATGACAGTGAATATCTAAGTTTTGTCATCTTTGCTACCAAGAAATTCTTCTAAATTTACACATGCAATACTATGCAAACATGAAGAATTATGTATGACTGAATTAAATGGATTTGAAGTAAATGACAAGTGCTGAGTCCCAGCAATTAATTGGTCACAGTTTAGAAAATGTGTTATTTAATTTTTAATATGCAAGAAGTTAATTTATCAATAAGGCAACTGAATCTTCCTCCAAAAAAGTTTCAACCATCATTATTAAAAGATATATTAAAATGCTTTATAATCTATACGACAACTGTTTTTGAAACTTAACACTAAAATATTGGGACGAGATTCTCTGGCCTCCTGGCCATGTGTTTCTTGCCGGTGTTATGTGATGCGTTGTTTGGTAGCGGTGGGATTCCCTGGCCTCCCAGTGTGAATTCCCATTGATGTCACCCCACGCCAGTGGGAAACCTGCGGATGGCGGGGGTGTGCTGCCAGTGGGACTGGAGAATCCCCCTGGCATGAATGGCTGGAGAATTCTGGCCTTGTTCTTTATGATGTCTTGGGCTGCAATTCCCTATTTAGATTGATTGCATAATTCTGGCAACACAACTGATTTTGGCAGGAGGTCTGCTGTGAATTAGGTCTCACGCCGATACCCAGAGATGTCAAAATATGTTAAGCAAGCTTATAAATCAATTTCTGATATAAGCATTTAGAATTCTGAATATTGCTGAAAAAAGAGACATGTTACCAAAGCTTTTCACCCTGGACTCAACAGGGCAAATGCAAGAATTTCAAATTTCAAGCAATCAACTATTTTTACTACAGGAGGAAAGGTGCTGCTTGGTTGGCAAGTAGACTCAGATTGGTTGAGGCACTCTCATGGAGGAAGCAACAGGGAACTAAATGTTCTCTAAGCTCTTGGATAATTTTTTAAACGGCACAATTTTTGAATATAATCTTTTCGTTTTCATCAAAAGGGCTCCAGTTATATATGTGACTTCTAACGAGCATAAAGGAGCCACATTATAAGTTTGACTAATTATCTTAAATTAGTTGTTAGTGGAGCTATTAGCATACTCAGGATTCTTCAGCAAGTGCTATTTAATATTAAAATCACATCTAAAGTAGACAATTTGGTTTTGGTGTTGCAAGTGTAGACTGAGTATCACTAGAAGATTTTTTTTTGTTGAAGCTTTTTGTCTTGCAACAATTCATCTTTCAAATAATACTTGACAGTTAAATATCTATCGACTTCTCCAAGGCAATGCCTCTACCAATCAGTACTGTCTTCTCATACAGTATAAATTTGTTGATTTCCAATACATTGTATTCTTGAGACTGGCCTGATGAGTGTAAGGTGAAAAGCTTTGACAAAAAAGTCTCTCTTACAGCACTACCAAACAACTATAGGTGTAGACTGATTGAATATGGCCTGTACTCAGCTTCTTACAAACAATCAAAGGAAAATGCTGTTTGATTTGATCGACCAATTATTCAGATGTGTGGGCTGGAATTTTCTGGCATTCACGCCCCACTGTCGCTCTCCCTTAAGGACTGTTGGCCAAATGGATGGTCGGGAGTGCTGTAATCCCAGCAGTGCCAGGGATAGGAGCTGTGGCCACTATTGGAACTGCAAGCTGTACTGACAAAATTTGGCGCTCAGCCAAATCTCCATTCACCGCAGAAGGATCAGAGAATCCTGCTGATATGAACGGCCAGAAAATTTCAGCCATAGCCTTTATATCTTGTATTACACTGGCTTTGAAATTCATACACAATGTCATTCGGGATGTCTTTAGTTCCCTTTTGCTTTCTCTCTGGCAACATCTCAGCCAATCAGGATCAACTTGCCAACTAATCAGCACCCTTTTCTTCAGTATTAAAAACTGTTGAGATTAACTGAAAAAAAAATGGTTTCCTTGCAAATGGGAGCGGGGCCAGGGACTGGCAAGGAGGTCATTCATACAGTTTACTTGGAAATACATTTTCACTGTTCAACTCCTCATTCTACATCCTAGATGACAATGCCTCATGGTTAAGAAGCAAGACACAGCTTTTGTGTCCTCTAAGGTTATGCTGCTTCACCTCAGATTGGAAGCAGTGTCCATTGGCAGCCTATTGCTTGAAAACATTCCTGAGCAGATCATCAAAGATTGCAATGTGGAAGAATGCTAGAGTTATGCTAGAATATGAATGAAATTTGAACAGGTTGCAACTGGGATAAAGCTGTTTCTGACTCAAGCAATCCTGGTTTTGAAGGTTATTAAATATTCTGGATAAGCTCCGTCATCACAAAAAATAACAAAAATAGAAGGCTTTGTTACGTTATCCACTGCACAGTCACAAAGGTCAGCTGGATCTATCTGTGCATTTACTGGTGCTGGTTCCAGCATATCCTGTTGTCCTCCGCACTTCTTTGCAGTAATCACTCGTGCCTGATAGATGTATTTGCATCCATCAGCGTCAGGGTTGGAATATTTGTTGTCACATGAATATGAGGCATTCAAAGCAAAGTAAGTTCCTTTTCCAAAGTAAGTAGCTGAAATGTATGAAAAATATATCAAAATATATTATCAACTGAAATCATTGCTTGAACAGATAATCTGCTGACCTGCACCACGATGAAAAAGATGTGAAACTTCTCAAAGACCACAGTGAATAGAAAATGGATAAAAGTAAATTACTGCAGATGCTGGAATCTGACACCAGAAGAGAAAGTACTAGAAAATCTCAGCAGGTCTGGCAGCATCCATAAGAAGAGAGAAAAAGAACAGATATAGCCAGATCTGCTGAGATTTTCCAGCATTTCCTCTATAAATAGAAAATAACCTGGAAATTCCAGCACAACTTTAGCTGTTTTTAACATGGTAGGTTCAGTTTGAGTTTTGATTGGAGGATATCAACACTGGTGGGCCAGTTCTCAGTGGCTTTCCTCAGCAGCTATAGTTATTGAATTTTTCATGAGCACTGGAGCCTTGCTGTGGCATCGGGAAGTTGGGTTTCGCAGTGTGAATAAGGGGAAGATGAAAAATCGAGGATCTAAATTAAAATGGGGTCAGCAATAAAAAAAACGTCTAACACGTAAGGCACATACTTGGGATGGAGTGTGGGAACGCTGATACAGCTGAGAACGGAGTGTGTCCAGACATTCAGCTTCCTGGTGTTTTTGATCCTGATCTGAGGCCTGTGACTAATATGAGTAAATATCTGTCAAGGCCAAGTCTACAACGGGAGGGTCCACATTGAAAATTAATTCATTCATAGTATTTGGACATTAATGGCTGGGCCAGCATTTATTGCAGTTCCCTAATTGCTCTTGAACCCAGTGGCTTGGTAGGCCATTTCAGAGGGCATTCAAGAATCAACAACATTGCTGTGGATCTGGAGTCATCACATGTAGGCCAGACCAGATAAAGAACATTAGTGTTTCAGGGTCATCAGTTGACTTCTAATTCAAAATTTATTTCTATTGAATTGAAATTTCACCATCTGCTATGCTGAAATTTGAACCTGGGTCCCCAGAGCATTACTGTGCATCTCTAAATTACCAGTCCAGTGACAATACCACTACACCGTTACCTCCCCTAATCCCAAGCAGCATATCTCTGCCCATTGGAAGATGGAACCTCCTGGGTACATTCTGTGCATTTGTGAGTGCCAGTTCTTTCTTTGAGTGCTGACGCACAATGGAGATGTTTGCTGCACTTTCCATTGGTAGATCCAGGTCAATTTGCCTATTCTGTGGAGGTTCCATATTTAAAAAAAAGTGGGTGGGATTCTCTACCCCCTCACGGTGTGTTTCTCGGCAGTGAGAGTTGGCTAGCGATGGGATCTTCTGGTCCTGCCACTGTCAATAGGATTTCCCATTGAATCCATCAGCACGCCCCCATTGCTGGGAAACTCATGATGGGAGTGTGAATGGCTCAGTGAATGGCTAGGTGATGTTGCCCTGTGTTTCACCACATTCTATCACTTTATATCACAGATAACAATACAATGGGCCTGAATTTTCTGCTGCAATGCCACCAGAAATGTAAAGGTAACCTTGTTTAGGAGTTTAAATTAGATTTCCTGCTGCCCTACCATTAAGTAGGCTTCAATCCATCTTCAATTCTGTTTCATTTTCGAAACAACTTCTTTAGTTTTCACACAGGATTAACCATCCTTGCACATTCATTTGGGCGAATATTTCAGACCTCTATTGTCCCTTCCATTCCGATGAATAGGTTGGTGATGGGCCTGCACTCCATCCCACCAGCTACCCACCAGTTATTTAATGCTGGGGGCAGTGTTAGGTACTTCAAGCTGAGACCTCTGCTTCTATCTCGGGCAGATGTCCTGCCTTAAGGGCTGTTGGCAAAATGAATGGTGGGGAACGCTGTAAGGAGCGGTAGCCACCATTGGAACTGCAGGCTGGGGACTGACTAAGGAACCCAGAGCCCAGAACTTTGGTCTAATTAAAGAACAAAGAACAAAGAACAACACAGCACGGGAAACAGGCCCTTCGGCCCAACGAGCCCGCGCCGCCGTCCCATTGTCTCAGTGACCTATTCATGATTTTAGTCTACGCCTAATGTGCGAGGATCAGGGAGGTCCAATATAGGGACAATTTGTTACCCAATCAATCAGCCTAAAAGCGCATCTTTGGGATGTGGGAGGAAACCGGAGCACCTGGAGGAAACCCACGCAACCACGGGGAGAACGCGCAAACTCCCACAGACACAGGCCCAAATCCATGTGTCCGCACAGCAACAGAGATAGTCTGAGCTGTCATGTTGCCCTCGAGATGGTCCAGTTTAAGCACACTAACGACATGAAGCAATAGGCAACTCCCGAAGCAACATCCAAGAGCAGCCCACTACAACCTGCCGCATGCATGCCCCTTGCTGGTCAACAAGGTGGACTTAAATGCCTGTGGAGACAAAAAATTCATTATTAAACAGGCAAAGACTGTAACATCCCTGAGGCAAAAACGGAATCCCAAGCCTACAATGTTTAGTAAGGCCTGCTATATCCCCCTATATGTAGACCGCTCATGTGGCTGTCTAAGTGACTCTTAAACAACCCTAGCGTGCCTGCTTCCACCACCTTACTCGGCAGTGCATTCCACACCCCCACTACCCTTTGCGTGAAAAACTGCCCTCTAATATTTGTCTTATACCTAGCCCCCCTCACCCTAAGCCCGTGACCCCTCGTTCTATCCATTTCTAATAGCGGAAAAAGCTTACCACCATTTACTCTATCTATCCCCTTCATAATCTTATAAACCTCTATTAGATCCCCCCTCAGCCAACGTCTCTCAAGGGAAAACAGCCCAAGTTCGTTCAATCTTTCCTCATAAGACAGCCCTTGTACTTTCTCAGATTCTTACCATTTCTCCCACAAAAGCTTCGGTTGAAGCCAATTTTGTTCACTTTGTCGGATATTTCCTTTGTCGTCCCGTGATAAAGGATCTGCTCCACATTTAGCCCAGGATTCTTTCTTTCTGTAGCTTCTTTCCTGACAGAATAACTTTGCCAAAGTTTACGATTCTGAATCCTATCGATCTAGATGAGAAATTTATAAGTTGTCAGCTTTTAAAGTTAAAATAAAGAGATTGGCAGTCGTGACTTAAATTATTTCCACAAAATCCGGTTGAAGTATTACAGCATCGTACTGGATCTGGGAGGCAATGGTGGAAAGGGCAGGGGTAACAGCTATGACTGGGCTAAGGGTGAGGTTGGTAGTCCTCTGGGAGGTGGGGGAGAGAGGGGCACCATCAGTTTGCCTGATAACAGTCTAATATCAGATCAGTGAATGTAAAACCAGGGAACAAGTGGAAAAAATCGCTGTTCATTAAAATCCTTTCACTGGGTGTGGTCATCGCTGGCTGGGTCTTTTCCCCGATAACAGCTTAACAAACAGATCAGTGAATGTAAAACCAGGGGACAGGTGGAAAAAAGGGCTGTTTATTAAAATTCTTTCACTGGGTGTGGTCATTGCTGGCTGGGTCTTTTTCCCGATAACAGCTTAACAAACAGATCAGTGAATGTAAAACCAGGGGACAAAAGGGCTGTTTATTAAAGTTCTTTCATTGGGTGTGGCCATCGTTGGCTAGGTCTTTTTCCATTGCCCATCCCTATTTACCCATGGGAAGATGGTAGTTAGCTGATTTCTTGAACTGCTGAAGTCTGTGGGGTGTAGGTACACCAGCTGTGTTGTTTGAAAGAGAATTTGACCCAGAAACAGTGAAGGAAAGGCGACATAGTTCCACATCAGGATGACATATGGCTTGGAGGGACAGTTGCAGGTAGTGGTCTTCCCATTTATCTGCTGCTCTTGTCCATCTAGTTGGTAGAGGTTGCAGGTTTGCAAGGTGCTGCAGTGCATTGTGTAGTTGGTTCATGCCACTGTGCATCAATGATGGAGAGAGTGAAAGTTTGTGGATGCAGTGGGCTACTTTGTCCTGGATATTTCTTTATTTTTTCAATGGGATGTGGATGTCAATGGCCAGCATTTAGCCCATCCCTAATTGCCCTTGAGCTGAAAAGCCTGGTAGGCCATTTCAGAGGGCACATAAGAATCAATCAGTTTAATTCAGATCTGGATTCACAGGTAGGCCAGACCAGGTAAGGGGCAGTTAAAGGATGAGGGTAGATGGTGATTGGAATGAGATGGCTAGGGATGTGGGGGTGTTCAGAGGCCTTATGGGGTGGGGAATTAGAGGTAGAATGAAAGGGTTGGGTGAGGGGAAGCTTCCAATCATAGAGGAGTTGTCCATGTGGACATGGTGAATCCAGGAAGTAAGTGGAAAGGTACTAAACCCCTGGTCCAGACATCCCTCTCCTCAATTTAACCAGCAAGTTTCTCGAGACTCAAAGCTGAGGAATTGAACATATAAAACTTGAGATGCTTTTGTGTTACCATTGGTAGGAGGGTTTAAATACAGGAAATGCTTGCTGAGGTAAGATTTCTAAAATATACTACAAATAGGGAAACAAATGGGTATCAGATAAGTATTATATCTGTTCCACAAACCTTATCTATCACCTTTAGTTTAATCTTCACATACGTTACAACATTAATTGAGATTGTAACAATCTACTGCACGGGATAATGTTAAATAAAAAGCAAAAACATAGACAATTGCATTTTATTGACCATGCGTACCTTGACTATGTCAACAATTATCTTGTCACAAGATTTCCTGAACTTCTGTGCTACATCTTTGTATTCTGTGGTACTTGACTGAAGGGGAATTATTAAAACCTCCTGATTATTCATGTTCGTCCAATTTGTTGGAAGTTCAAACACCGCTGGAATGTAAAATAGAAGCAAACCCAGTAAGAAGGCACATTTCAACTCATGATCTATCTTTGCAAATCAGTTTAATTTAGATGCCTGCTTCACTCTCGTCTTCAAACATTAACTAAAATGAAACTCTAGAAGTGATTCAGTCTGAACTCCGCTTGCTGCAATGAAAACATTTGGGACATTACTTATAAAGGAACATAGGAGTAAGAGCAAAAGTAAGCAATTCAGCCCTTCGAGCCTGCTCCACCATTCAATCAGATCATGGCTGATCTCTTCCTGGTCTCAAATTCACTTCCTTACCTGTTCCCCGTATTACTTTAACTCATTTTTTTAACAGTAATATATCTACTTCAATAGACATGTATGTATCTAAGCAAGCTGAAATTTCCTTTCGGCTACTGAAAATAATTGAACGAAAACTCCCAGATATCAGTCTGATGTCGCAGTCTATTATTGAAGCCTGACTGCTTGCATTCCACTGTGTTCAAAGCTCCTAACATGGCAGCACCGCAGGGCTTTCTACCATTTCCCCATCAGTACAGAATCTCAGGCCTTCTGTGCTGATCGTAAGTACATGGTTATAAAGTTAGTTTGGGATTCCAAGTAGGGTAGTGAAAGAGAAAACACTGCTGTGTGGTTGAAGGGAAATACTTACAAGTGACACAGTGGTTAGCACTGCTGCCTCACAGTGCCAGGAACCTGGGTTCTATTCCTGGCTTGGATCACTGTCTGTGCAGAGTCTGCACATTCTCCCCATGTCTGCGTGGGTTTCCTCCAGGTGCTCTGGTTTCCTCCCACAGTCCGAAAGACGTACATGTTAGATGCATTGGCCATGCTAAATTCTCCCTCACAGGCACTGGAATGTGACAACTAGGGGATTTTCACAGTAACTTTATTGCAGTGTTGCTATAAGCCTACTTGTGATACTAAGAGGTGGTGGAGTGGGGTGGGGGTTTGCAGTGGTAGGAAGGGTGCAACTTAGTCGGAAGCGAGGATATTAATCTGGAAGAAGAAACTGAGAGTCAAATAACGAAATTCTAAGTGAGCTCAATGGCCGACATTGCTTTATCTTTTGTGTGAATCACAGCTTCTGAATATTGGTTTGACTATTTTGAGCTTATGCCCATTTCGCCGACTTTCGTAACTAATCTTCAAATATTTTGTGGTGGATTTCTGTTTGCTATTCAGGTTCAGTATTTTATATCCCTCTTCAGGATATCAAAGTTTATTTATTAGTTTCACAAGTAGACTTACATGAAGTTACTGTGAAAATTCCCTAGTCGCCACTCTCCGACGCCTGTTTGGGTACATTGAGGGAGAATTTAGCACGGCCAATGCTTCTAATTGGCACCATCTTTTGGTCTATGGAAGGAAATTGGAGCACCTGGAGAAAACCCACTCAGACATGAGAAAAACATACAGATTCTGCACAAACAGTGACCCAAGTAGGGAATCGAACCCGGATTCATGGTGCTGTGAGGCAGTGCTAACCACTGTGCCACCATGCCACCCTCTTGGATTTCCGGTTTCAAGTGACTAAATTTGTTCAAATCTATCCCAGTTAGCAAGGTAGAAATGTCACACAATGCGATAGCGGGTATCCTCAATGTGATATGCACTGATCACTCCTGCCGATGCATCTGCCATGGGTAGATGTGTGAGGGCAAGGTCAGTAGGATTTTCCCTCATGTTGGTTCCCTCACCATCTGTCGCGGATGCAGTCTAGCAGCTATGTCCTTCAGGATTTGGCCAGTTTGGTCATTAGTGGTGCTATCGAGCCATACTTGGTGATAAGACATCACCAAGTACCTTTCGCGCCCCCCCCTCCCCCCCAGAGTAAATTTTCTGCCCCTGCTACCCTCAGCGCTTTCTCCAAGTGGTCCGCAATATGGAGGGGTACTGTTTCACCAGGTGAATCTTGAAAAATCAGCACAATCAGTTATTCTTCCCCGGCTCCGCGCCCTCCCCCCCGGCTCCCAATCCTCATCATACTTCTCTTAATTTGTTCCTTCTCTTACTAAGATGTTGACTGAAGCCAGGATACAGTTCCACAAGGTCAAGCAGATCTCCATTACCTTCTCCTAATCTTCTTCAGTAAACTCAAATTACAGTATATCTGCAAATCATTCAATACTCTGGTCAAACCTAATCCAGTCCACACCCAAAATTCAATGTGTCATCACTTTCCATCGAGGATCACTTGACAGAGATCAGGGAGGACTCACCAAACTAACCTCTGTTCTTTTATGCAACTAACCCTGTCCTCAGAATTTGGATGGGTCTTTGTTGGGGAAGACTGTTGGCCCTACCACACTTCCAGCAGTGCTGTTATTAATAAAATGATTTCTAGACTTCTAACCTCACTCTTGTTCAAAGAGAGCTAGGAAATTTCTATTATTCATAAAGCAATTCAGATGAAAATTAATGAAGAAGCTAAAATGATTGAAGAACCCTCAAAATGATATATGCACAGGTTCCTATAATATCTTCTTAAAAAGATAACTATTTGTTTTAACGTACATGCTTCAAGACGTCTTCTCTTGATTTCCACTATGTTTCCTGTTGAATCCATTTCTTGCAACTTGTCAAAGTCAAAAGTGCACAACTCCCCATTTTTTATGTAAGCTAAGGTTTTCTTTTTATCCTGGTAAGCTTTCTCAAGGGCGAAGTTTAAGGACTGGTCGTAAGACTGAGCTGTTTCGTCGTTCACAAACTCCCACTGGACAGATTTCATCAACTGAGTTTCTTCCTCTCTTCCTCTGGCGGCCTGGAGCATAGAATTCACTGCTACAATGGATTCCAGAATATCAGCATTATGCCCATCTATTGTTATTTTCGTTTCCTCAATTTCAACTTTCAATTGATGTTTGTCGCAGAGATCTTCGATTTGTTGTCTTTCATCGTCTGAGAGGTAGGCTGCATATTCACTGCTTAATACCTTGCTTCCACAGTTCTGTTTAATTAATTCTTCAATATCCTTCTGAGTCTCACCAATGGCATTCTTTGATATGCCATATATCTCAACTACTCCAATCAAATGCTTTGCTGCTCTCAGAATGATTGGATAAACAGGCAGGATTGCATAAACAGGTTTCAGCGGAAGAACTGTTTGTGCTGAAAAAGAAACAAAATTTATGTTACATTCACAAAGGTATATCTAAAATAGCTTTAGGTGCACACTTCCTGGCAAATTCTTCCATTATGGAATAAGGAATCCATACTGGAAATTTAAGAATAAGGATAGAACGTATAATTTTATACTAAGGGCACCCTGCTCCCTAATCCCTCATATCAAGTCTTGCTACTTTATCTAGCCTCCTGGGAATGCTGAATTTCTACATTGGCTCTCCCTGTCAAATACCAAAATCTTGGCACAAGGGTTACAGAAACTCTGGGAAAAATAACCCAAATCTCATTTGCAACATCTTTCTGCCATCTCAGTGGCTCTTCAGTTGAGGCTTTGGCCAATGAGTGGGAGAGGCAGTGTTGAAATTCACCAGCTAAGAGCTCCTGTTAAGCAATGATTCTAAAACTCTCAACCTTGTTTTCAAATCTCTCCCTGGCCTCTCTCTTTCCTACCTCTGTAATCTCCTTCAGCCCTACAACCATACAATTCTGACCTCTTGGGCATCCCAGATTTTAATTGCTCTATCATTGGCTGCCTTTCCAAGGTCTCTTCTGCTTCCCCACCTCTTTCCTTAACTCCACAAAATCTACTTCCCTGACTAAGCCTTTCATCATTTGCCCTAATATCTCTCTCTGTGGCTCATGTCAAATTTTGCTTGATAATGCTCCAGTGAAGTACCTTGGAATGTTGAATGTTCAAAGTGCTATATAAATAGAAGTCATTCTTGTGGTAACAAGACTGGTCAATTGAGCAAATCAGCATTTCTCACAGGTCCCATCATTGCTCCTCTGAGATTATGGCCCCCGATGGGAGTTAGAGTGGATGAAGCTGACTTGGAACAGCTTGATGCCAACAGTGCAAAGTAAGGGTAATTACTGAACTGGGTTTCACGATTATAGACGACACTTGGAGGAGTATCGTGCTGAAATAGTTCCTTACCCGCAGGTTGTGAAGTTCTGAAGCGCTGCTCCATACATTGATGAAATGGATCCATCAACATCGGATTGAACAAAATAATCCGAATCACAGAAAGTGAGGGTTGTAGAAAGTCAACCACGTAATCACTTATTGCATCCAGAAGCGCATTCGCAACATCGATAGGATTCAGTTTTCCTTCTCCTAAACAGAAAGATTTGTGCAGTTAGAGTGTAATGAGAAAGTTCAATGAAAGAAAGGCTGTAAGATAAGAAAACTAATACCATCTTCAACTGTTTTGCTATTAATTATTTATGTTACATTTTTATTTTCAATTCTTCCTTTAATTATTCCTCTCAGTTTAAAATATTGCCTCTTTACTGGGGTATAATTCCACTGACAGTAGTTAACCTGAGGTTGTTTTGCTCAAGTGACCATTCATTGCATGAAAGAGAGTGAGCAATGTGATCATGATTGGATGTGATTTGGGAGACTGCCATCACATAGGGCCGTAGCTTAGTTAGTCACGTACTTGCCTCTAATTCAGAAGGTTTTAGGTTCAAATCTTACTCGAGGACTTGAACACAAAAATTAAGACTAGCATTTGAATGCTAGATCAAAGGTGTGCTACCCTGATTGAGGTGCCATTTCTCAAATGGGATGTTACAGCAACGTGATACTATTGTGATGAAGATCGGGGAAGTATCCCTGGAGTTCTGGCTTATATTGTTCCTTTGACTAACATCCTAAAACCAGTTATCTGATTCTTGTCACATCGGATGAGATTGCTGTATGAACACTTTACAAGTTCTTCATTGGTGGTAAAGCACTTTGGGACATAATATGGTTGTGGAGTGCAGTACACAAATACAGGTTGTTCTTAACATGCCAGACATCAAACTTAAAGACACTTTACACAGGTGTTATTATGTTTATTTACAGTTATTGGACCATGTGACCAAAGGGGGGAGGTGATGGGGGGAGAAGGACCTGCTGGGAGGCATGAGTGTCAGCGATCAAGCTGGCCAGCAAACTGCAGGCTGACAGTTTGGGGCCACTGCGCAAGCACAGACGCATATTGCTTTCAGCCTGCCAGGTGGGAATAAATCCCGTCCCCTGACACCAAATGATATTCACACTGGTGGCCTCTGCATTGCATAGAGTGTAAGAATTCTAGTGTGAACTCCTACTGAAAAATCGAGTGTGAATTACTTCAGTTTTCCTGCAAATTCAACACTTAGAATTTTTTGGGGAGAATTCCATCCAATACTTTCCATATTTCCAGATATTTTTGTTATCTTTTTTAAAAAATAGAAGGGTAAATCTTTGAGTCTCGCCTGCTACAAGAATCATTGCTGGTGGAGATGGGGAGGGAAATTTGATGGATCATTTGGGTGGATGTGATTGCAGGGTTACGTTATAAATGACTTCTGGAATTTGCAGCTGAGAGAAACAAACTGACAATCAATAGCAATCTTGAATGTATTTATCAGCAAATTGTCATTCAAACTTGTGTTTTGCTGGAGTATGTAACAAACTGACCCTATAGTTATTGAACCTTCTTATACTATGGCCATAACTTACTGGCTGTTCACGCCAGTAGGGTCTTCTGGTCCTGCCAACAGTACACCCCCACCACAGGTTTTCCAGCACCGAGGAACACGCCACGGGAAGGTCAGAGAATCTCCCCTGTATGTTTCCTATAATATATAAGGTACTCAATATACCACATACATATTGTACTAAAACTTACCTGTTCCTAGTGCCGGGAAAGAAACTGAACTTATTTTTAGCTTTTCACATTCCTTCAAAACTTTGCCAACAGATCCTTTCGTATTTTTCATTTTCATCCAGCCAGCCAAATGTAGAATGTATTTTACTTGAAGATTTCCTGCTTTTGTGCTTGTAACACTATCACTGCTTTGGACTCCTGTCATAAAACATAAGAACATAAGAAATAAGAGCAGGAGAAGGCCATCTAGCCCTTTGAGCCGGCTCCGTCATTCAATAAGATCATGGCTGATCTGAAGTGGATCAGTTCCACTGTACTGCTTTCTCCCCATAACCCTCAATTCCCTTGTCTATCAGAAATTAGAGGGAAGTCTGAGGTTAGAGTTAGAGAAATTAGAGGGAAGAAACTATAGGGAAGTAAATAAAGGGAAGTCTGTGTGAAGTGATCTGTTTATTCATACTCACTGCTTTTTAACCTGTCAATCAATTCTCAATCAATACTGGCATATTTTCCCCAATCCCATGCACTGTAATTGTATATACTAACCTCCTGCTGAAAATCCAAGTACGCTACATCCACTGATTCTGCTTTATCAATGCTGCAAGTAATAACCTCAAAAGAAACTCCATCAAGTTTGTCAAACATGATTTCCCTTTCATGAACCCATGTTGATTCTGCCCAATTTTACCATTCTTTTCCAATTGCCCAGTTATTACATGCTTTATTATAGATTCCAACAATTCCCTACGACTTCCATCAAACTAACAGGTTTGTAATTCTACATTCTCCCTCTTTCTGCCTTCCTAATTAATGGGGTTGCATTTGCTACATTCTCATCCATGTGACCCCTTCCAGAATCTATGGATTTTTAAGAAAAGGCACCAATGCACCCATTATATGTCTATCCACCTCCTTTAATTCTTTGGGATGAAGCTCATTTGTTCCAGGGGATTTATTAATCTTCAATCCAGTTAACTTTTCAAGTACTGCCCCTTTACTGATGCTACTTTCTTTTAATTCCTCTGTTTCACAAGTTCTTTGGTTGTCTTGTATTTCTGGAAGATTTTCTGTATCTCCTACTGTGAAGATAGGTGCAAAGTAACTGTTTCTCTACCATTTCCCTGTTCTCCACTATAAATGGTCTTACTCCCTTCTGTAATGAGCCCTTATTTGTCCCAGCTAACCTTTTCCTTTTCATATACCTAAAGAAGCTTTTACAGTCCGCCTTTATGTTCTTCCTTAGTCTCCATGCATCTTATCTTTTCCCTTCATCTGTTTCTTACGAATCATTTGCTGGGTTCTAAATTGCTCCAAATCCTCAGATTTACGACTCTTTTTGCATCTTTATAAACCACCTCCTTTGATCTTTGACTTGTTAAGACCTAGAACTCGAGAAATATCCTTGCCTGTACTCTGTGTGTTTAGCTACAAGTAGTTAAAAAAGACTTGCTAACCAACACAGGCTGCAATCTCCTGACAGAACGGTGAATGAGACATGAAAGGGTTATAAGACCTCCACCTCTAACTTCAAGGTCTTGACAGGATTTAGCTAGGGTGGTGATAATGATATTAATGCCGATACTGTAATAACAATAATGTTGGAATAGCATTAAGACAGTAAAATTAGGTAAATGCGTAACTTGAACTCAACTAATGGAACTATCATCATGGGATTGAGACTTGGTGATGGTTGGAGGATGCATACTGAGAGTCTGGTATAAACAGGATTAATGTAGGACTGCATACAGTTACTAAGAGAGCACATTGACCTAGGGTCAATGTTGAATAGAGATGTGTTAAGATCTAGATAGAGATAGTTCCTTGCTTGTATACTGTACACGTAGTTACAAAGATTTTCTATTAACATACAGAAGACGGTGGAGACTTAGTTAACAGACACATTCTGTCACCAACACCATATAACAATGGATGAGACAGGCCATTCAACCCTCTAAATTCACCTATCCAGAATAACATCAACGACTCCTGAGTTCAGCATCCAACTCTTTCTGAAATAATTTGACTGTCTTCACATTCACCTTCATCTGGCAATCTGTTCCACACATTGAGGACAATGGAGGCCATACCTGCTGATGGAAAGCTGTCAAGAGCTCCAGTGTGCCACATTTTGAGCACCAGTCAGACACTTAACTGGATAGTGGCATGTCTTCCCTGAGAGAGTATGTTTCACGGACAGAATGCAACACCACCAGGAGAGAGTTGCAACAGGACAGGGGTCAGCAATCCCCCTCCCCTCCACTTTCTGATTCTCTGATGCCAGGTCCCTTGATCAGGACTGCACACCCTTTGAATGGTTGACCCTGACCCTCTGGGAAGCTGAAAGCGACTCCCTAGTGGTTTCCTTGTCATGTTCTCCCCCCTGAGGAGTACCTCATCTGATGTCACATTAATACCAGCAGCGGTGAGATGAAGCATGTAAATGGCCATTAACTGTCCACTTAAATGCTTCAACCGACAGTGAGGTGGGAAGTCCCTGTCATGGACTTAATCGAGATGGAATTGGGAAAGCGATGGGATCTCCACCTGCAAATTTTGATTGAATCCCCTCCCCACCACCAAACACAACATTAAATTCCATCTTCTTTGTGTGAAGGAGCATTTTCTGATTTAAGTCCTTAATGACCTCTTAACAGTTTGAATCTGCCTCTCGTAACTTATTCTTGTATGTTTACTTTGAGTTATATTCCAGAATTGCTATTTCCATTTAACTTCATTATTCCCACTGACATCACTCAAATCCCTCATTTGAGGTGCCACAGCTCAGTGCAAAACCAGTGAAATTAGCCTTGTGCCTTCTCTCTGAACTATCTCCAACTCTTGAGCACAACCCTGTGCATTAGCCAGAGCTGCTGTCGGGGTGCTGTCTGATCAGAGTAGTGTATGGTTTGATCAGAGCTTCCTCTGACTTACACACTGCTGATTTGTCTAATTGTGCATTGGTCACATGTGTTCAGCACAGAAACCCTAAGATTCTGGGATCTCTTTCACCTGCATCCTCAGCTATGTTCAACATTATTAATGGAGCACATGGCTTGTCGCTTTTCCCTCCCACGTGTGATAATGTTCATCAAATGTCATCCATCATTGTTTGGTCCATATAAAAATTTCAAACGGAAAATGCTCCATTAAGCAAACAAAAAAATTACACTGGAAAGACGTCAGTCACTGTTTCTGATTCAGAATAGCTTTAGCTGCTGTTATGAAATGTAATAACTTTCATTTCAATTAATGTTTGAAATACCAATATATATTACACCAAAACTTAATTTTACCCAAGTTTTCTGTGTTTGAAGGAACAATTATTGTGTTGATTACAGCTCATCTCAAAATAATTTAAGAATATTTTCTGAATTTTGAGCTGGTTATAATTTAACTTTGCATCCATTATCTTTTCACAAGTGACAGCCACAGCTATTATTGTTCCACAAAATGTTATTCTGAGTTTGTATTTGACCACATGTAGGGTGACTCACCCAGTTGATTGCACTCATCCACAACTGACTGGCCAGCAGCTTTCAGAATAGCGCCAGAGACCCCTGCAAAGTAGATAAATTAGTTACTGATATGGAAAGGCAACTCCCAATTTAACAAAGAACTGAATGTTTGTACTGAAGATCTGTAAATTTCAGCAGGTCCTTAAGGCTGGATAATATACCTGAATTCTGCCAAGCTGTTTTACGGCGTCAGTTATATTATGTTGATATAATGGGCAGAATTTTCTCATCCCACCTGCCATAGGAATGGTAGCAGGTGGGACATGGACCATGCAAAAGGTCTGTTGACCTAGGGTGGGATTTTCAGGTCTTCGGGCCAGAAAATCCCACCTACCATTTCTAAAAATCTCTTTAAATTTCCAATGAGGACATGCATCCAGTTGTTTTGCTGGAATACCTGCTGGAAGTGTGCATGTGAGGACATCGGGTGAAGAGAGCTGCGAAGCCCTCATGATATAACAGCTTGTCAATACTCGCTGTCAAAGATCACGAGCAATAAAGCTTGCTTTGGACTAAACGGGAGGTTCGCTTGGAACTGCAACCCAGCAAAGACACATGCCAGAAGGGGACACTTGAGGAGGGGAGAAAATTCATAAAGAAAAATACGGTTGACCATCTATGAAATCAATTAGCTACATCATTCAATGTCTTCGCAGTTGAAAACACATTTTAAGATTCTGTCTTAAGTGGGTTTCTGGAAACAAATCCTTTCAGACATTATTGCACATGATCATTTGTCAGGATAAATCAGTTGGCAGCAATCTCATCGGACCTAGAGGGTTCTATACTCTCTGCAATGAATGAGGGATGTTTTCGGTGGGTTCAGAGGGTAAAAAGACAAGAAGGGTAAAAAGTGACCTCATCCTGCTGTGTACACTGCTTTTCCAATTCCTCCATGGCCTCACTCCTCCCTATCCCTATGAGAAGTTTAGAGGAGATGTGCACAGAGAGTGATGAAGGTCTAGAACATGCTGCCTGGGGAAGTGATGGGAGTACGTATGATCATTTAAGGGACAACTAGACAAAACCATGAAAAGGATGGGAATGGAAGGATATGGGCTTTGTAAATGCTAAGGGTCTTAGTTTAGGCAGACATCATGACCAGCGCAGGCTTGGAGGGCCAAAGGGCCTTTTCATGTGCTGTACTATTCTTTGTTCTTTATTCTATCACCTCCAGTACCACCACTCTCCCTGTCTCTTCCAAAATATGTGTGTGATTCACCCAAACTGGGACTTCATTCTTTTTGAGCTTCTTTGTTTATTCAATATGTACCCTTGCTTCTTTTAAATATACATATTGTAGTGGGAATTGATTACAAAAGTAAGGAGGTTATGTTTCAGTGTACAAGACTTTGGTGAGATCACATCTGGAGTATTGTGTACAGTATTGGCCTCGTTTTTAAGGAAAGATGTAATTGCAGTAGAAGCAGTTCAGAGACGACTTATTAGATGAATACCAGGACTGAGCAAGTTGTCTTATGAGGAAAGGTTAGAGAAGCTAGGCTTGTATCCACTGAGTTGAGCAAAGTAAGATGCAACTTGATTAAAATCTTTAAGATCCTGAGGCGTGTTGTCAGGATGGCTCAAGAGAGGATGTTTCCTCTTTTCAGAGAATCTGGAACTAGGGGTCACTGTTTAAAATTAAGAGATCGCTCATTTAAGATAGAGAAGAATTTTTGTTCTCAGAGGATGGCGAATCTCTGGGACTTCCTTCTTCAAAAGGCAGTGGAAGCAGAATCTTTGAATATTTTACAGGCAGACCTTGATGGATTCCTGATTAACAAGGGGGTGAAAGGTTAGCGAGGGTAGACAGGAATATAGGGTTGAGGTTATAACCAGATCAATGGTGATCTCATTAAATGATGGAACAGACTTGAGGGGCTGAGTGGTCTACTCCTAATTTGTAAATTCACATGCACATATGTTCATATCACATCATTCAATATCATATATAACTTCCTCTCTGGTAAATACCAAAGCACATAATGATTTAATACTGCTATCTACTCTTACCATTTGTGTTACTATAATGTCTATCCCTTAACATGCCATTGCTATCCCAGCCTTCCTTTTTTTGATGTGCTTGTAAAGTATTTTATATAGTGTTTTGGTTTTTTGACAATTTAACATCATAATTTCTCTTTGCCTTCCTCATGTTCTTTTTACTTCTTTCCTAATCTCTTTGTTTCTTCTCTTCTCTGCTCTCCATATACTCACTAAATGCCTCTGTCCTAATTTTCAGTTATCCCCTTCTTTAACTGCTAGCTTTGGCACTTTTTCAGCCGAGCTTTAATTCCTCAAACAAAACCATATACTTTCGGAATTTTGATCTAATTATTTAAGTGTTTCCTATTGTATTTCTGCGGTCATCAATTATCTATCTCAGCTTATTCATTCCCCACACTTCTACCATTGACTTTCGCTGGAAGTTTACCACCCGTCTGCCATGGAATTGGAGTGGGTGAGGGGCAGACAATGGAAATATCCATTGATCTCGGGTGGAATTTTTTGGTCTCGCTCAAGCAAATCCTGCACTATGTTTAAGTTTAAAACCCTAGTAGCAGATATAACTACATCATTCTTAAACTAATCATAGTATCACCAATCTTCTCCAGTTGATCCTTTATTGCCAGATGACAGTGTCATTTAAAAAAAAATAAAATAGCCTGTTTTCCTGTTGGCTCCTAGATATTTTATTCTAGAAAATTGTCTTGAATGTATTTTCTAAATACACCCTCTAAGCTACTCTTGTCAATTTTGTTTCTCCACATTTTATGAGGATTAAATTCCCCACTGGTTATTGCATTACTCTTACACGCTCCTTTACAGCAATATGCTTTCAATAGCGTCCTGTGGTTTCATTCCTCCCAGACCTGCAAAAGGTCTATGCTGTACCGTGCAGCTGAAGTGAAATTTCAGCCATGATCTTACTGAATGTGGAGAAAGCCAGAGGGGCCCCAGACCCACTGTTATTCCTAGTTGTCATGTTGTTATAATACTCCTGTGAAGTACCTTAGGATGTTTTAAGGATCATTAATAATGCAAGTAGTAGTTGAGAACTAATGAGTAGACAAACATTAGCACTCACCCTTGCCTCGGTTAAGGTTGGTGTTTGTGAGGTTTACAATCGCGTCCGTCTGTTCTTCTGTGATGTCACCTTGCACAGCTATCACCTTTACTTTGCCAATCTTTATTTCTATGGAGTTCGCTAGCTGAAAATAAAGATGTTGAGCATTAAGAATTTTAGGATTCTTTTCTCTCTTTCCATATGCACTTTGTTCTGGCCAAGGGACTAAGCATTCAGTCTGTTCCTGGGTTTCCACTAATAGAAGCACACAACTCAATTTTAACTCACTGATAACAAAGTGAACAACTGCTCCATCAGGAGGTGGTGGATCTAAATGGCTAGGCCTCATTAACTTCCCGACCAATATCACATGGCATGATGTTGTCACTGAGGGTCCCAAGGGAACTATTGCTGTCACAAGGAATAACCACTATGAAAGGAAATAAGGATGGGGAGAATCAAAGTTTACTTTAAGACTTAAAGAAACACTTCTGATTCTCTTCACCTATGATAGAATTGGAAAATCTGTTAAAAATATAAGTTGCTAGCGCTCTTTCTGGCCTGGGCTCCTGTTCCCAGATGCTTTGGCTGATGCTGATGAAGAAGCCATCAGTTCTTTTCCATTCAAGCCCGAGCTTGAAATAGGAGGCTGTGACTAAATGACCCATCTGGGTTGGGGCAGATAGTCTTGCCAATTAAGGGGCAGGAAAGGAATGTGTAAGTTTCCCAAACTTCATTTTAAAATGGCTCTCTGCCTGGTTCCATTATAGTGCTGTAAAATGGTGTGGCCCCTCCTACCTGTTGTGATTTTCGTTGGAAGACATCAAGAAAAACATCGTACGCTTTGCGTTCAAATGCAACAATGTAAATGTGTCCAATAACTGATGGTTTGTTTTGTGATAAATGATTTCCAAATCCAGTCAACATGCTTTCAATGGTGTCCTGTGGTTTCATTCCACCCACACCTGCAAAAGGAGATTAAAATGAAACCAGGTGAGGATCTAGTTCACTGTTAGAAATTTCTTTGCTCAAATTACTGAGCAGGATTTTACGGCCTCACTCGGCCTGAAAACATAAAATCCCACCTGAGGTCAACAGACCTTCCAATTGCCCACCCCTTGCCCGCTCCGATTCTCATATTGGGTGGGGTGGTAAAATTCCAGCCATTAACTTGTATTGCCAGTATCACATTCAATCAGATACTAAATTGGAAGCTTATTTGTTCATTTATTATTGTGATTTGCAAACTGTTGCATTTGACTTTTTAACCATAACTAACCGTAGTCATTAGTTACTGATTTAATCTATATATAAATCTGGGATCACTTGTCAAACTGTGACCTGATGATACTTATATTTATGACTTTGTGTGGGATATGCAGTTCTGCTAACAAGTTGTAATGACTTCAATCAGGCCATTGAGGTTGGCCTTTGGAGTACGAATTCCCCAATTAAGGAGTCTAACAAAAGATGTCCCTGGTTAAAGGGTCAATTGATAGGCCAATCAGGGAGTCTATTCCTTGTATTTAACCAGGAGTGTCAGTTCCTCTGGCACTTGTGAAGGCAGACTGCTGATGGATAGCACTCTGTGTACTACTGTTGGAATTGTGAATAAAGGGATTTTGGTGAAGGGACTTCAGCCTCTGCAGACTGATTACACAAGTCAAGGTAGAGTCTACTTGTGGGATTACAAATGCGCAAGGGGTCAGGAGCTCATGAGGGTGCGATTTCAAAATTGCAGTCTTCTCTGGATTCTGAATCCTCTGATACAGTTAGAAATTGCTGGCAGGAATGGGGATGGGTTCAGGGAACCAGCCTGCCACCAATTAATGGTTCATTAAGTTCCTTTTGAAGCTTGTTAAAGGGCTGGAGCATTCTGGAGTGTGATTTTGGCAAACTCGAACAATCTGATTTCTGTAAGTTAACAGGTGTCAGCTTCACCCAAAGCCCAAAGGCAAGTGCCTCTAGTGTCAGTGAAAATTATTGAGCCTTTGGGTAATCTGTGCTGATATGGGACTTATCTGTCCCTGTTGCCCTCATTACCAATCATTTATCTGCTGCGGTCTTCTGACATGCTGCTTATTCTCTTCTGTAAATTAGTCGCAGGATCTAATATGACGGATGTCTGCCTTTGCAACTGGGAGCATGCAAGCAGCTCCCTTTTCCTGGAATCCTCAGTGCTGAGCTTGCTTCTTGCCAAGTTAGGGCATTTACATTGACAAATAGTTTTGCATGAGCGACGCAGGGGCAGGGAGAATCTGGTCTAGATTTCTGATAGACAAGAATTCTCTGCCCCTTGAAGTGGTGGAGGCTACCTCACTGAATATATTTAAGTTACGGGTAGACAGATTAAGGGAATTAAGTGTTATGGGGAGAAAGCGGGAAAGTGGAACTGATCCACTTCAGATTAGCCATGATCTTATGGAATGACGGGGCAGGCTCGAAGGGCTAGATGGCCTACTCCTGCTCCTATTTCTTATGTTCTTATGTTCTCAAACAGGCTTGGCATATTTAAACACTGATAGAAAAATGCTAATATGGTTTCTGCCTCACTGGGCAGGAACCAGATGGTGTCTGGGTGCAGTGGTTAGGAGAATTCCAATGGGGTTTTATGCCAGGGTTGAACACAGCAAACCTCTCATCTACGATTCTCCGACTCCATACTACCCTAACGCGATCCACACCGGGCGTACCACACACCGGAAAACTACAGCCTACAACTCTATGAGATGAAAATCCTGCTACTCCGACAGTAGTTACCTGTTCCTAAGGCAGGGAAAGATACTGAGGTAATGTGATTTTTTTCACATTCCTGCAATACTTTTTCTACTGAGGCTGTTAACAGAGCAGGATTAGTCTGACCGACCATATGAATGATGTAATCGCAGGAGAGGTTCCCACTTCCGGTAACTACAACACCATCACTAGGCTGAGAACCTAAAGAGATGAGAGACATACGGTTAAATAAAAGTTATAATTATTTTCTCTCCCTATGAAATTTTAATAATATAAATGCATTTTGTTAAACATCTTCTACAACTGCATGCTTGGAAAATAATTATTATACTTTTAGCTTTACTTTAAGTATATAAAAACACAGCTGATTATAAACAAATGAAGTCACCAAACAGATCCAAATGCCAGGTTTAATTCAGGGTGTATATGGTGATACCACTGTATATGAAGCCCACACTGGTATAAATGATTGGGATTAATTTGACGCACATTATTTGCATGAAACTATCCCCTACTTACTGCATATTGCTGAATAAATCTTTTATCTAGGTTCAGTCATGAATTATGGGCATGAGAAACAAGACTCGCATTTACATCACAGTTTTAATAGTCCAGGATGTCCCAGAGGCAGTATTTTCATATCTACATTTGTAACATGTCAAATCTGGTCCACAAGCAAGAGCCACAAGTGATTTCATTGGTCAGAATTCCTATTTAATTCCAGCAAGACTGGGCAGGATTAAGAAACCTCCCCCCCACCCCCCGCCCATTTACCTTCCCACAAAAGTTGTTTTGAAAGACATGCCTGCAAAAATGCTTTCAATGGAATACATCTCACTGGTTTTCTATTTATCACTTTCATTTCAGGTTCAAAGCTGCTCTTCTATATGAATGAATAATAAATCTCAAAAATTCACAGAACCCCTACAATTCAGCAGGAGGCCATTCAGCCCATCGAATCTGCACCAACTCCCTGACAGAGAATCTGTCCATCTAACCAGGGTCTTTCCCCCACCCCATCCTCGTAACCCCACACACATTTATCATGGCTAATCCATCTAACCTACACATCTTAGGAACCAGTGGGCAATTTAGCCTGGCCAATCCACCTAACCTGCACATCTCTGAACTGTTAAAATGTTATCACTGTAAATGACTCGACCTATGGTGCAATTGCCTGGTAGTTTAATGTCCTATGAAAGGAGATGATAGGACTGAAGTTAACCATCATTTGAAATGATGAGCGCACAGTGCAAATCACCCAGAAGCAAGAAATGAGCTCCTTGTTCTGTTGAACCGTGCTATCCCAGTTTAACTTGTGCATTAGATGTTGCTTCAGTTCATGAGAATCTAAAACTTAACGATGAAAGCTGATTACTTTAATTGGTAATGAAAAAGCCTTTATTGTGATAGGGTATCAGAGTATATTGTGATATCTGGGGGCGGCCAGAAGACAGCAATGGGAACAGTGGCCATTCCTGATAAAGTCCCGCATCTTCATGGATTATTCTCAATCTGCTTTGACTGGAATTAAATGCATGGTAGCAAATGAAAACAGAATTCCCAAAACAGTGAGCTGGTCAGGCAGCTTTTGTGCAGAGACGGTTAGCATTCAGATTCTGAATCATGAACTTTAATTTCATTCTCTGTAGATACTGCCTAAATTGCTCAATAATTGGTTTCAGTGATCCAAGTGTGAATCTTAGCTCCTGACAAAGATTGTAACTAATTCAATCTAGTTGGAGCACTCCAACCATCACAAGGTCCTCAGGACTAATGCCAAAGGATAAAACCCGGCTCACCCTGCCTTCAATTAGATTTGTAACTTGTAATCATTAGAGATTGTTGATATAAATTAATATGTCTCAAAACTACTCAATTTTCCAATCCCCTGGAGTTTTTTTTTAATATAATGCACATCTATATCTGTAACTTACCCAACTTCTTGCACTCATCTGTGACAGTGCTGCCAGCTGCTGCAAATATTGCCCCAGAGACACCTAAAAAACAATCACACAACAAAAGTTCATTTCTAATTATAACAAGTAACTTTAGACAAGTGTTTTGCTTGATATCCAGCATCAAATCTCACAACATGCAGCTTTTCACTTTCACGTTTATTGAATGTGTTGTTGCTGCAAATAAATAAAAGTAAGAAACTGGAATGATTTAACCTGGAAGTTCCATTGAGTTTCCAATTTTAGCCTGAGCAAAGGTGGGGTGTCTCCCCAAAACATAGGAACTTTTCCAAAAAGTGCAATAGAAAATTGAAGGAGTCATCTCCAGGATACATAAGAATGTGCTATCATCCAGCTCATGGTGGTATCATCTCAGCCACAATGGATATGCCATATAGTAAGACAGTGGTGAAGTGGCAAGATCACTGGACTAGTAATCCAGAGGCTGAGGCTAATGCTCTGGGGACATGGGTTCAAACCCCACCAAAATCAAATAATAAAATCTGAAATTGAAAGCTAGTTGCACAAATGGTGGCCATGAAACTGCCATTGATTTTTATAGAAACCCATCTGGTTCACAAATGTCCTTCAGGGAAGGAAATCTGCCATCCTTACCCAGTCTGGCCTACATGTGACTCCATAAGAACATAAGAAATAGGGGCAGGAGTAGGCCATCTAGCCCTTCGAGCCTGCCTCGCCATTCAGTAAGATCATGGCTGACTCCAGACCCTCAGCAATGTGGTTGACTCTGAAATGTTCAAGTGAGACTTTCAATTAGGGATGAGCAACAAATGCTGGCCTTGCCAGCTATGCCAACATCCCATGAAATAATTTTAAAAATCCTGAAATCACGATGAAAAATGTTGTAAAAAGAACAATAGAGATAAACCTTAAGAGCAAAGGTAAATGTAACAAATAGCTGGAAAGAACCTTTCATCAACTCCATATTAGCCAAAATTCTGATCAGAAATCTCTATATTTTTGTTCTACTTAAGTAAACTGTTCCATCACTCCAACCTTCCTCTCTATTTAATTTCTAAATCTTGATAATTTCATAAGTGCAGCTGCAGTAATTGCTAAAATAACTCTGTTAACATTCCAGGAAAGGGCCATCCATCTTAACTTAAAGTCCAAATGCAACCATTACTAACAGTTTCATACTGACAGCCACATAATATTTTTCTTATTGAATGTAGACAAGAGGATATCTGGCAATTGTTATTATTATGACCTATTCATTTCTTGTTAACAAGAAGCATTTTGATGTTTATGAGAAGATCTCTCTAACTTTATTCCTAATTCTTCCATTGCTCGGGTACAATGCCCCACAATACACCTTTATACACTCTGCCTCCTTGTGATCAATGTCAAGTCAAGGTTTCAAATATTTCAATATCAGGAGTATAAAAAGAAACAGCTCTTATAGATTCAAATTAGAACATTACCCCATAGGCAACTTTCAAAGTTGAAATACCAGTTTGCCAATTTTCCTTTGCTTTTTTTAAAAAAACTCCTTCAGATCCCATTTTGCTTAATGGAAGTGTTAAGTTCCATATGTGTTTGGATATTCCTTAACTGCCAAAATTCACCAAATTGATTTCAATACAGGACTGAATGTGTTATTCAAATTTTCAAAGATTTTACCCATTGAAATTTGAAGGACTAATTGGTTAAATTCAATCAAAAGGTAACTTACCGGAATTAAGATCCAGTGTTGTATTTGTGGAATTCACTATTCCTTTCACACTTTCCAAGGTTATGTCTCCTTGTTTCACCTCCACAAGAACTTCATGGATTCTCAGTTGTGTAGGCAACCATCCTCCCTTTAGAGCTGGAGAGGAACACAGAGATTTGCTCTCACTTAGCATCATAAATACTGTCAGTTCGTATCAGGAAGTGCTAAACATATTATCACCCTCAGTCCATCAAATGCTAAAATCTCTTTCAAAGTAGTGCCATGCAGTAGAACAGGGTGACAATTAGATTTTCAAGAAGTCAATTTGACTGGTTATTCAATCCAAAATAGAGTTTAAAGATTACCAGCACTGTGTAACTCTTAGGGTGCAGAATTTGGGTTGAGAATTATTACCTACTTCAGTTACTGACTAAAGCGAATACAATTTATAGTGTTGTGAAAAATGTAGGGTGGTCTGCGGTGTTCCTGTTCTGTTGGGTAGTGCATGTCCGTTATTGAGGTGAGACATTCAGCAAAATTACCCAGCATTACAGATTACTAGGACTGTGCTTTTATTGTACTCGTGTACTTTAGTTACTTATTTAAGTGAATACAATTTATAGCACTCTTGTTAAAAATGAAGGCTGGACCTTACCTGCTGCTGGGATTCTCCAGTCCTGCTACAGTGAATGGAGTTTTGGCTGAGCACCAGATTCTCCATTCTCACTTCAAGTGGTGGCAGGGCGAACAAGATTGGAGAACCCCGGACGTAGCAGGGACTGCAGCATCCTTATTTTATTGATTAGTGCATGTCCATTTTTGAAGGAGGACATTCAGTAACAGAAATATACATTGGAAATTTTCAGTGAGCGTATATGTGTTTATACAATTCATGAAATATGCCTTTTTATCCTTTCATGGGTCATGGGCATCATTGACTGACCCTAATTGCCCTTGAGAAGGTGATAATAAGTCACCTTCTTCAATCGCTGCAGTCCATGTGGTACAGGTACACCAACAGTGTGGTTAGGAAAATATAAAATTAAATATGAAGTTTATGTTTGACCACTTTACAAAATTACCTCAGGATCCAGGTACAGATGAATTGTGAGAGTGAAGAATTTTACAGGGAAGAGTGGAAGTGACCATTACCTGTTTGAGTGTAACTCTGTTGTGTCGTCTGTGCCGCTCCCTAAAATGTTCAAATTGGAAGAGAAGAAAGAGCTAATTTAAGTTAATTTCTTGGATGAATTAATAAAGTAGAAATCTTTAACTCACTCTGCTCTACTGTATTAAGTGAATTCAGCATTTCAATAACTAAGCTTTGAGACATCAATAATTCCAAAATGTAATGGTTTCAGAGTGATTGAAATCTGCAATTAGCAAACAATTTCTTGAGATAAAAATGTGATTGGAACAGATTTGTACTCTCATTACCTCACTGTGACAAATGTTCATTTTATCCAACCTTTGAATTATTTCACGTCAGTATGAAATCAAAAGCATTACACACTAAATTAGAATTGGTGCTTTCCATTGTCCAAATATTCTTTGCTTTGATCTTGCTCTTTAAGTAATCAGCACCTTACCTGGTACCTTAAACAAAATTCATATTCCTAGTAAGTAGGGTGGAAATTATTAGGTTTGGCATGCTATTCTGAGAATATTTATCACTCCACTCATGATTCAGACTATTTGCCAGATTGGCCTGATGCTTAATTCATGTTTCAGGCTGTGACATTTGATGGTAACTGAAATGAAGAATGCCAGGGTGCATAACATCTGCAGCGCTTCTAGGAGACGGCTGTGCACTGACATAACATTTATGGTGTAAATGCAACTTCAATGCTGAGTAGAGACCTAAGCCGGCAAAAGGGCAATCTCTTTACATGATTTCAGAGCCAGGGTGGACCTTTGCATATTTAGCACAGGAATCTGCACTACACACATTTACAGTTTTAAGAACAAGTGTCAGGGGAAGGAAAAGGGAAAAGGGAGGGGAGGTACATGGTTCTCCAAACTCTACATTTATCCAGGGAGGCACAGTGGTTAGCATTGCTGCCACACAGCACCAGAAACCAGGGTTCGATACCAGCTTGGGTCACTGTGCAGAATCTGCACATTCTCCCCATGTCTGCATGGGTTTCCTCCAGGTGCTCTGGTTTCTTGCTACAGTTCAAAGATTTGCATCTTCAATGGATTGGCCATGCTAAACTGCCCCTTAGTGTGAGGGGGACTAGCAAGTGTAAATACATGGGGTTATGGGGATAGGGCCTGGGTGGGATGATGGTTGGTGCAGACTTGATGGGCTGAATGGCCTCCTTCTCCACTGCAGGAGTCTTTGATTCTAGGAAATTGTGGGCACTTTTCCTGAGGACCAAGGTCTGCTCGAGCCTGCAGAATAGCTTATAGGCCCCATAATAATGCTGGAAAGAACATACATCAATATAGAAAAGCAAGGAAGAAGAGTAATTCAGTAATATTGGAGGATTTCCACCTTCATATTGACTGGGCAAATCAACTGTCAACAGTAGCTTTGGGACCAAGATCATAGGCTGCTTTGAGATAGTTCCTAGAATAATATCCGGAGAACAGGTATTTTAGAGCTAGAATTGTGTAATGAGATAGGGTTAATTGATACTGTTCGAGCAAAGAATCTACTGGGGAACTTTTGACAGCATGATAAGTGGTTAAGTCAGAAGGTAGGGCCAGGATTTCGGCAGGATCTGCTACAGGAGATTCAGCGCCTGAACCAGAAATCCAATGGCTGGACTGGGCAATCTGGATGGGGCTTGAAAATCCCGCCCTGATTTGTGTGGGATGAGTTTGATGAGGTGGGTATAATGATGTGGCAGTGAAGAAATATAGCAACAAATCATTCAAAATTCTCAATCCATTTCCATTCCCCTGAAGAATAAAAAACAACTGAGAAAGTTGCAAAGCTGCAACTAGCTACAGAAATTAAATATAGATTCAGAGAAGCACATAAAGTTGCCAAAAAGAGGAGAGAGACTGAGTGGGATTTAAAAATCAGCAAAGATGACAAAGAAATTTATAAAGATTTTGAGATTAAACTGGCAAAAAATATAAAAGAGGGTAATAAAAGCTTCTACAAGTAAATGACAAAGAAGAAGACACGAGTCCCTTCAAGGGAGAGACAGAGAAATTACAATGGGGAGAAGGAATGGAAGAGAAATTAAACAAGTATTGTGTATATGAGAAGGTGCAAATATACTGCAAGCAACGAGCAAAGGGTCTAATGAAAATGAGGAACTTAAAGTAATTAATATTATTAAAGAAAAATTATTAGGGAAAATTAATGAGGTGAAAAGGTGACAAATGTACCAGATCTGATGGGGCTTCTTATAAAAGAGGTGGCTGCGGAGATAATGAAGGTATAGGTTTTGATATTCCAGCATTTCCTACATTCTGTGGATTGGAAGATAGCAAATGTAAACCAAGTGTTCAAGAAAGGAAGGGAAAATACAATGGCCACCTCACCCACCACGGAATTGGAGTGGGCGAGGGTCCGACGATGGAAATCTCTGTTGATCTTAGGCAGGAATTTCCGGTCTTACCTGAGTGAAGCCATAAAATCCCATCCAATTAGTCCAACATCAATAGGAGGGAAAGTGTGAGAATGTATTGTTAAGCAAATGGTGACAGGGCACTTGGGGAACCATAACATGAGAAAGCAGACTCAACAGGGCTCATGAAAGGGAAATCATATCTGGAATTTCCACTGGAATTTTTTGAGGGTGCAGTTAGAATCATAGAACCCTACAGTACAGAAAGAGGCCCTTCGGCCCATCGAGTCTGCACCGAACACAATCCCACCCAGGCCTACCCCCATATCCCTACATATTATGCTCACTAATCCCTCTAACCTACACATCCCTAGGCACTAAGGGGCAATTTAATGGAATGGCCAATCAACCTAATCCGCACATCTTTGGATTGTGGGAGGAAACCGGAGGAACCCACACAGACACGAAGAGAACATGCAAACTCCACACAGACAGTAACTTGAGCCAGGAATCGAACCCAGGACCCTGGAGCTGTGAAGCAGCAGTGCTAACCACTGTGCTACCGTGCCACCCGTTAGCAGAGTGGATAAGGAGTATCTAGTGGATATTGTACAGCTGGATTTTCACAAAGCATTCAATAAAATGTCACACTGGAGGTTGTCTCAAAACATTAGTGCTCGTGGGTTTTGGGATAACATGTTAGCATTGTTTCAGGATTGGTTAATGGACAGAAAATAAACAGCACAAATAAATTAATCATTTTCCAGATGTTAGGATGATCTTATTGAATGATATAGTGAATTTGCTGGACAATATACTCTGCTCCTGCTCCTATTTCTTATGTCCTCAGATATGTTAGTGAGGTGGGATGGGCTATGTCAGCCTAATTTCTTCTCTCAACTCCAAAGGAATGCTCAAATAGACCTGTGCCTAGCAACCTAAGGGATAAAGGGCAAGAAGAACGAGCATGGCAGAGGGTAAGTACTCTTGATTTATGCTACTGGACATCTCCAGAGGCCTTTGTCTGCTGTTTCTAGCAGGTGCTTATTAGAGCTTTTGCTGCAGGAGTACCCCTTGTTTCCAGGTGAAGGGCACTAACAAGGTTTGGGGCTGCTTTGAATCTTACTTAACTAAGTTCAGAAATCTAGGTTGGTTCAAGTCACATTAACTTGAGTGCACTTTAGTGCACTGAATAGTGCCCGAATGTAAGGAGGAAAAGCAATCCTTCTCATGATTTAGGTAGGATTTTTCTCTTAAACCCAGTCATACTGGAATAAACAATTCTTCAAAGAGGTGTAACCACATCTGAATTATAGTGTCTCGTTACAAACACTGCATTTTAAGAAGAATATGTTGGTCTTCGAAGAAGTGCAGCACAGATTTACCAGAATGTCACATTCTGCTCTGGCTCCTGCTCTGACCAAGACTACAAGAAACTACAAAGGATTGTGAATGTAGCCCAGTCCATCATGTAAATCAGCCTACCACCCACTGACTCCATCTACACTTCCTGCTGCCTCAGAAAAGCAGCCAGCATAATCAAGGACCCCAATGCACTCCGATATACTCTCTTCCACCTTCTTTCATGGGGAAAAAGATATAAAGCTCTAAGAACACGTACCAACTGACTCAAGAACAGTTTCTTCCCTGCTGCCATCAGACTTTTGAGTGGATCTAACATACATTAAGCTGATCTTTCTCCACATCTTAGCTATCACTGCAACATCATATTCTGCACCGTCTCTGGAGTCACAGGTGGACAGAATGGTGAAGAGGGCATTCAGCATGTTTGGTTTCATTGGTCAGAACATTGAATATAGGAGTAGGGATGCCTTGTCAAAGTTGTACAAGACAGTGGTAAGGCCACACTTACAATACTGTGTGCAGTTCAGGTTTCCGTATTACAGAAAGGATACTATTAAACTAGAAAGAGTGCAGAAAAGATTTATTAGGATGCTACCGGGACTTGATAGTTTAAGTTATAAGGAGAGACTGGATAGACTGGAACTTTTTCTCTGGAGTGTAGGAGGCTTAGGGGTGATCTTATTGAGGTCTATAAAATAATGAGGGGAATAGATCGGCTAGGTAATCAATATCTTTTCCCAAAGGTAGGGGAGTCTAAAACTAGAGGGCAAAGGTTTATGGTGAGAGGGAAGAGATACAAAAGGGTCCAGAGGGGCAATTTTTTCACACAGAGGGTGGTGAGTGTCTGGAAAGAGCTGCCAGAGGTAGTAGCAGAGGTGAGTACAATCTTGTCTTTTAAAAAGCATTTAAACAGTCACATGGGTAAGATGGGTATAGAGGAATATAGGCCAAATGCAGGCAATTGGGACGAGCTTACGGGTTAAAAATGGGCGGCATGGACAAGATGGGCCGAAGGGCTTGTTTCCATACTGTATATCTCTATGACTCTATGACACTATGACTTTCTTTTCCTCTCCCCTATGTACTCTATAAACAGTATGTTTTGTCTGTGTAGCATGCAAAAGAAAATACTTTTCACTGTATCCCACTACACATCACAATAATAAATCAAAATCAAATCAAAAAGATAAACTGTTTGACTGAAACATTTAGGATATTAAAAGGAATTGCTAGGACAGAGAGTAAAAAAATCTCCCTGCTGGTCCAAGAATCTAGAACAAGAGGACATGAAATTTCTATCAGAACCAGACAATTCAAGAGAAATGCTAGGAAAGATGTCTTCATGTGACTGATTGTAGAAATGCAGAACTCTCTCCCACGTCAAGTGTTGGATGCGACTCAGTTAGTAATTTTGAACCTGAAGTCAACAGATATTTGCTAGCAAAGAATGTTAAGAGAGATAGAGTTAAGATGGGTGGATGGAGTTGGACTACAGGTGAGCCAAGATCTCACCATATGGGACAGGCTCAATGGACTGAATGGATTACTCCTGTTTCTATGTTCCTGAAATAACCATATCACACAGCTGGAATGTTAGGTTATTAGTTTCTACATTGTAATATGTTCTTCTAAAACAGAGCTAGTGAAAATGAAATCCCTCCAGGATGCAAAGATTACCATTGTGCTAGCACTGGAATTCAACTTCTTTGCATTAAAAGCATCAGCAAAACTGTCATAAACAAATGTCTCAAATGCAACAATGGAAATGGCTTTCATGTTGGACGATGTGATAGCCGAGAAATAATTCTCCATTCCGCTGAAGACTGCATTGATGGCAGTTGTGCAACTGATTCCGCCTTTACCTGAATAAAATCCAAAAACACATTGGTAAATCTCGGAAAAATCAAAGCAAGGTAAAAACAAATCCAAGAATAAATTGACCGAGTGCTCATTTTGGGGAGAGGTACCTGTCCCAATGGCTGGGATTGCAACAGTAGTGATATTCCGCTTTTCACATTCCTCAAGGACCTTGTATACTGATGCTGTGATACCAGCTGCTGTTGTGGGTCCAACCATCTGCACTATATATTTACACTGAAGCTGGCCACCACTGGTGACCACGACACCATCAGTTGGCTGTTGACCTAGGAAAGAAATTCATCCTCATTAACCTGGAACTGCAGCATTGCCGAAAATACACTTATTATTTGCTCACATCCCAAAGTAGCAGATACAACACATTGGATGGGATTTTCCAGCCCCAAGACCAGAAATTCCTGCTCAAGCTCAACTAGACTTTGTCAAATATCTTACCGAAATCCATATAGACATTATCCATTGCACCATCCTTATCAATCCTCCTTGCTACTTCCTCAAAAGATTTGCTTAAGTTATTAAGGTCTCATCTTCCCCTAATAAAACCATGCTGACTATCCCCGATCGCCTCATGTCTTTCTAAGTGACAGTTTATCCTGTTTCTCAGAATTGTGTCCAATAATTTGCCCGCCACCAAAGTCAGACTGACCAGCCTTTAGGTTTCTGGCCTATCTCCCATGCTCTTTATAAATAATGGCACAACGTTCGCAGACCTCCAATTTTCTGGTACCTGTATCCAGTGAGGATTTGAAAATTATCCCCAGAGCATTCCTTATTTCCTCCTTGGCTTCCTTTCACAGTGTGGGATATAATCTATCCGACCCTGGTAATGTATCCATCTTTAAGGATGTCTGTTCCTTTAGTACTTCCTCTCCCACCATGCTTTATTGTATCTAATATTTCTCACTCTTCCTCTTTAACTGGAGTGTCTGAATTATCCCTCTCCTCGGTGAAGACAGAGACAAAGAACTCATTGAGAACACTTCTGACATCTTCTGCATCAACTTATAAATTACCATGTACATCTCTTTATAGACACTATCTTTTCCTTAGTTATTCTCTTGCTCTTAATTTGCTGGTAAAATATCTTCGGATTTTCTTTGATTTTACCTGCCAATATTTTTTCACATTCTTTGTCTTCCTAATTCCTTCAGTATCAAATCTTTTGTGACTGTGACAAGCTTCCTGTGTCTGCTTTATCTTGGCCTGTATGCTTCTGGATAGCCAGGGGGCTGTAGTTATGACAAGACCACTTTTTTCTTTGTGGGGACACATCTACACTGTGCCCGTAGAATCACGCCTTTGAATAACAAGATTTGCCTGGAACAGATGTTTTTTCTTTAGCTCTGATAGTAGCTGCCACCAGCGAGTTATTTTTAAGTACTTAACTTTTAGGACAGGCAGAATCTGATATAAACTTGTTCTACAGCATTCCATCTGTCACGCTACACAACTGAGAGAGAACCAAAACATTAGCCTTGAAATCCCAGTGGAAGTTCTGCCCTCAGTGGTTATGCCAGAATATCATTAATCTTGTCCCAAAGCCAGGGGCATTTGAATAATTGAAGTGGGCATTTGTGTTTGCAGTGGTGTTCCAGGGACACTTGCCCTTGTAGATCCAGCATAATCTCAAAGCTATCCTCCGCAGCTAGGGGACTGAGGCAAGTACAAAGATACCAAATTTTCAAGTAAATGCTCTCCGGTGATGTGAAGCCCCTTGACCCGAGGACACTCACTGTCATTAACTCTGGCCAATCCAAACTCAGCAGACCTGGGTACCACTTGGTTAATCTGAGGGGGACAATAGCCCAGGATGACAACTCATTACTCAGGCAGTATCCCAAACTACTGCCAGGATGTTGGGGAAGAAATAGCCTCCCAACTTTTCCCCTCCCACCTATTCAGTGTCATTCTTCTGAACGAGCTTCGGTGTTAATCACCTTCACTTTAACAGTAACTAATATAAGGTTTTGATATTTGTCCAGTAATATAGATCCAACAGATTGGTACGTGCTTCACCACTTCTCTCATTTCCTTCAAAGTTTTCTGGTGAACTGATCTTTTCGACTTCAAGCTGCCCCTTTAATCTCTCTTGACCCTCTTCGGTGACTCCCACCCTCCCCTCCCCGATCGTTATGTACCGTGAGACTTGCTGTTAGACAATTGTAATTACTTTTTCAAACATACTTTCTAGAAAAACACAAGTCTGACTGAGAGTTACCAGTACCTAGGGCCTTGCACTCATCCTTCACAGAACTGCCAGCAGCCTTTAGTATGGCACCGGATACACCTACAGGTAAAATAACAAACAGATATTCAGGGAGAAAAACAAGACCTTTGTTGTATGCTGAGACAGATTCATAAATCATACATTGATTCTTTTTGTGAAATTTGGGTCAACGTTAACATTGGGATGTAAAATGGTCAGTGGTGTATTAACAGTCCATCACTGATTAACTTATCATGGGGGCTTGTGATGAGGTGGCTAAGCTGAGGCCTGAATGTTATTTGTGGATCTCAGATGAACATCACTGCTTCTGCTGCCTTACAAGTGAAGTCAGCAAACAGTAATACACCTTAATTTCATGGGGGTTCTTCTGGCCCCGAATGTAACCTCATCCTCATGTGACAGCCTCACACACAAAAGCTTCCTCTTTTAAGGGTGGTAAGGTGGCACAATGGTTAGCATTGCTGCCTCACAGCGCCAGGGACCTCGGTAAGAATCCCAGCTTGGGTCAGAGTCTGTGTGGAGTTTGCATGTTCTCCCCGTGTCTGCATGGGTTTCTTCCAGGTGCTGCTGTTTCCATCAACAGTCCAAAGATGTGTGGGATAGGTTGGCTGGTTTTGTTAAATTGCCCCTTACCGTCAGGGGGACTAGCAGGGTAAATATGTGGGATTATGGGCATAAGGCCTGGGTGGGATTGTTATCAGTGCAAGCTCAAAATGCCAAATGGCCTCATTCAGTACTATTGGGGTTCTATGATTCTATTTCAGACCGTTGGTTAAAATTACACAGAATGCCAGGTGGGCACTGTCAGGTGGACACTTCGAGATGGGCACTGGCCAGCCATGTCCTTGACCACCAGGGTGTTTCAATGGTTTCTAAGCCCCCGACCCTTCGCCATGGCCATTGTGCTTGGTTTCTGCCAGTGGAGACCAGTCGTGATTCTGGCCGGTCACCTTGCCCGAAGTCGGAAGATCCTGGGAGCTGGAAGAATCTGGCATCAAACGAGCTGTGAATATTTAAATACTACTTTAAATATGCTAATTGGCCTCGTGTCCTTTCTGGATGTGATCCGGTTCATGCCAATAGTAAGGGAATGGGACAATTGCAAACTGTTTCGCGCTGGGCATGAAACCGATTTTTAGACCCACACATTACTCTTGGCACAATCTGCAACAAGCACAATGACATTGGAAAATCACCCCCATTCTCTCTTAAACTTACCAGAAGTCAAGTCCAATGTGATGTTGGTAGAATTTACTATGGCATCTGTGATTTCTTGGGTGATATCACCTTTCTTTAGTTTAATTGTTACACCACCTATTAGTATCATTGGGTCTGTTGGTGCTGATTTCAACACTGCAGAGAGATCAAAGTTACTCTGAATCAAAATGATATATAGTTCATGTTATGTGGTTAAACTTTGGATATGAAATCTGAATGACAGTCAATTATATTTTATCTAGGATAGACATCATTTTTTAAAAAAATTAACATGTCTCATAGGTGCCGCCCTCATCTAAGTCTGGATTTTATGAGCTCCCATTGGCTGTGTTTTCAACTTGGGCAGGAGACATGTAAAATAGGACATGTGCCAACTATACCACCTTCCTGTCCACCCCGAGATCACTTTCATAACACAGTATTTAAACAAAATAGGGGCCAATTGTGTTTGTGAACACGCTGTTCTTTTTTAAAATTCATTTCACGGGATGTGGGCATTGCTGGCATGGGCAGCATTTATTGTCCATCTCTAGTTGCCCATCAGAAGTTGGTGGTGAGCTGCCTTCTTGAACCTCTGCAGTCCCTGAGGTGTAGGTACAGGAGGAAGTTACGGGATCTTGACCCAGTGTCAGTAAAAGAATGGCGATAAGTTTCCAAGTCACACTCTCATGGCAACACAATATATTTCAGCTAAGTAAGGGGAGGTTAAGAAGGAATAAAAGACCGTTTTCCATTCTCTGCACAGAGTGTTGGCTGAGGTGAAGAAATCGACATGGAGCCCACAGGCTGTACAGTCGCTTTTTCTGTCCAAATAATCGAGCACTCTGATTGTGCTGGCAAGGCGAGGCCGGAGAAAGCCAGCAGGGAATTCTGAGATTGGGGAATCTCTGATAGAAAAAACAGGAGCCCCCAGCCTGCCACATGCAAACAGAGACCACCACCGTCTCCCATGCACATAGGAAACCCCCCACTAAACTCACAAGGGAAACCCTTCCCCACCCGCACCCAATTGATAAGGGGAACCACCATCAGTGGAGTGCCAGAGGCACTTATTTGACAAAGAGTTGTCTGGGTTCAAAATGTCAGCTCTTTTCCCTCCTTACAGATGCTGCCAGACCTGCTGAGATTTTCCAGCGTTTTCTCTTTTGGTTTCAGGTTCCAGCACCCATAGTAATTTGCTTTTATTCTGAGAATTATGTCAACAGACCCATGTTTTTTAGACACTGCAGTTGTTCCCTGTGCATTTTGTTCAATTAGTTCATTCTAACATACCATTTTAAAATTGTACTCGTATTGTCTTACCTCGAGGCAAAGGTATTGGTGACCTGGGAGCTTGTTTCAGTTGTCTTAAAACCTGAGCAGCAAAAAAGAAATTGTTCAGGAGCAGACAGGTTTGAATATTTTACGAACAATGCTTTATTCCTGCAGCTTGTTGAATAGGTGCAGCCCCCAGCATCACAGATGCCATTCTCCGCCAGTTTGTTTAATTCCACTGTCCTGATAATGTGTTGTGCAGACGATTACTCTTTAATTTTATTGGCTGAACCTCTTGAAGAGGACTTTTCTCAAGCAAAGACACTGGCAGGAATTTTCCAACCATTCACACCAATAGGATTTTCCCATTCCCGTTGGCTTGTTGCCAAAACCTCCATCTTCATTGTAATGGGAACGTGGCATGAACAGGCAGTAGGATCACGCCCATTGACTTTAAAATGGTGGCAGAAGTCACCTGACCTACAAACTGACCAAGTTTGGAAGCTTCTGAACGTGGAGGTGCCAGAACACATGGCTATAGGAGTTCCCCTGATGGATTTCATGACTTCCATAATATGGAGATGCCAGCATTGGACTGGGGTAAGCATAGTAAGAAATCTCACAACACCAGGTTAAATCCAATGGGTTTATTTGTTAGCACAAGCCACAAGCTTTCGGAGCACTGCCCCTTCATCAGGTGAGTGGGAGTTCTGTTCACAAACAGGTATTTGGTAGCACAAGCCACAAGCTTGGTTGTGGCCTGTTTGTGAACAGAACTCCCACTCACCCGATGAAGGGGCAGTGTTCCAAAAGCTTGTGGCTTGTGCTACCAAATAAACCTGTTGGACTTTAACTTGGTGTTCAGGGACTTCTTACTGGGATTTCATGACTGCCTTTGTCTGCACTTTCTATAAACCATAAGGATAGTGGATCACTGGAGTTTCAACTACAGAAACCATCAGGATCAATGAAATACTAATGAATCTCATTGTGACAAAAAGATGCTAATCATAGAATCTCCACAGTACAGGAGGCCATTCAGCCTATCGAGCCTGAACCAACCACAATTGCGCCCAAGCCCTGTTCCCTTAACAACATACATTTAACGTGCCAACCCCCCACACACTAGGGTCAAGTTAGCATGGCCAATCAACCTAACCCTTCCTCACAGAAATCAAAGCACCTGGAGGAAACCCATGCAGACACAGGGAAAACATGCAAACTTCACACAGACAGTGACCGAAGCAGAATTGAACCTGGGTCCCTGATGCTGTGAGGCAGCAGTGCTAACCACTGTGCCATTGTGCCGCCCCTATTTTCATAAATCTCATTTCTCCCTCTGGTTCCTTTGCCAACTACCTCACAGAGCTGGCCAACCCCTCGTACCCACTTTCCCTAATGTGCATCAATCTAATCATTGAACCTCCATCTGTTTCAATGGCATCTTAACTTTGACACTATGAGAGCAAATTGTTTTCTTTAAGTTAGATCGCCCAATTTCTTTAAATTGGAGAAACCTGAAGGGGCTAAATGGCTTAGTTCTGCTCCTAATTTTAATCTCTGTACAATTATATTTGTTGAGACACCTATGTCTCTGAACCCATTCCTTCGCCAATTGCAACCACTACAAAAGAGCTACTCCTCCATCCCCTTCCCCACTTCCCCCAGTAATAATCTCACCAGATTGTCATTCAATAAGATCATTCCTGAGTTGTTTGTATTTCAAATTCCATATTTATTCCCATTTACCCTGATAACCTTTGAATTCCCTTGCCTAACTAGAATCTAACTACCTCCGCCTTTAAAATATTCAATGACCCTGCCTCTACTGCCTTCTGAGTTCCAAAGTTGAAGAATTCCCTGAGAGAAAAGAACTTTCCTCATCTCTTATGCAAAGGGGCGATCCCTAATTTTAAATCAAAGCCCCTTCATTCTGGACTCACCTCACTGAGATTGCTCAAGATCTTATATACTTCAGTCAAGTCACCCCTCACTTTTCTAAACTCCAGTGGAAATAAGCCCTGTCTGTACAACCTTTCCTCAGAAGACAACCTGCTGATTCCAGGTATCAATCTAGTAAGCCTCCTCTCCAACATTTACAGCCTTCCTGAATGGGGCTAGATTTTACAAGGGCCTGGAGGGGTTGTTGGAAGTTCGGGGAGGTGGTGGGGAGGGGGTGTTGCTGAGTGTATTGCTCATCCCACTGATTGAAATATCGGTCAGAAACAGACTAATTAAAAGAAAAAGTCCACCCCGCAGCAATTGCATACTCCATGTTGCAATATAGCTCAATCTGTTTAGCCAGCAGCTCATGCAGTCTCTGCAACAGTAAAGTTCAGTAGTGGGTGTTGCCATTGCCGGGACATCGGCAGGCCCAGGACGAGGGTGCCTGTGTATCCCGGTCTCAGCTGAATGAGCGATATTGGTGGGAAGGGATTATTGCTGGGGAAAGGGTGAACAATACACTTACCGTATCTCCTACTGCTACCACCCCACCTATGTAGACCTGTTGGTATTTTGCAGCCATTTTAGGCATCACTTGCACCTTTCCAACACCCCTATAAATGTTGGGACCTGAGTGTCTAAGCCTACTCACTTATATACACGTAACAAAAGCTCATCTGACTTTCAGTCCAGTGTAATAGCTAGCCAGGTTGATATGTTGTAGCCAATTGATTGTTTGTGTGCACTTACAGTTTTTGGGAGCCTTGATGAACCCTGATCTTCTTCCTTGGTTTTAATTAACAACAAACACCCACGTCCTTTAGCTTTGACTTCCAGGATGTCCTTGTGCTTGGACAGAGCTGTAGCCTCTCCTGGTTTGTTGTAAGTGTGGGTTACTGACTCAATCCTTTTTAACCTTTCTTCAATAGCAGAAACTGCCTCCTTCATATGCTCTGCTGCACCAGATATTTTTAAACCTGTTGGATCTGTCCTGATATATGATATGATGACTTCTTTGTTCTGGATTTCAGGCTGTTCTGTGAGGCTCGAGAAACTTTCCATATAGTCCACCTGCATCAGTGTGGCAGGAATGAGTTGTGTGATCACTGTCTTATTGTCCAGATAATTAGTTATTATTTTTACAGCATCAGAAACAATGTCTGAATATCCTATGATTATTATGGCAGCTTGATTTTTCTCCTCTATGACTCTGCAGCCCGCCTCTTTCGACTTCAAGTCAAATTTCAAATCATCAAGGAACCTTTTCCATTTGTCACCTTCAGCGACTTTGGTTTGCTCCGGAGTGAAGTTAATCCTTACTTCCTGGAAAAGTTGCTTTATTTTATCTTCTCCTTTCTTCACATCGGCCTTGAGAGCCACGAGCTCAACAGACTGTCTCTGCACCAATGTGGCCTTGATGCCCTTTTCAACAAAGTGAGTTTGCACAAATTTCTTGAGTTCTAGCGATTTGATAAAGTCTATTAGATGTGGCGACTGATTGAGAGGTTTCCTTTCTAACTGGGACTGAAACTGGCCAATGATCTTGTGGACTTGGTCAACTTCCTTCTTTAATCCTTTCAGTTTAAAGGCTGGGGGAGTTGTGCTGGTGGATATTTGCACAGAGGAAACAGTGACATTGACATTGCGATGTATGAACTCCAACTCCTCAAGACTTCCCACTAAAATTTGCTCTTTGACTGTATTCCTTTCAACTTCCAATTCTCTTCCTGCCTTTTCCAATATTTCTTGTAGCCTTCTGGAAGGGTCCAAAACTTTACTTTCTTCTCCAACAATGATGATCTTATTTTCTGTAGAACAATGAAGAACATCAAAGCCAGGTGCTTTCAGTCCCCTGCTTTTGTTCTCCACTTTTGCCCACAAATCTTTATCTGCTGGGAAATCTTTAACGTCAAATTTCCCGATGAATTTCCAGATTGCCTCTTCAGCATGCTTCTTCCAATCCTTAGCAATTTTATAGCATAACAATATATCAATGTCAAAAGTGGGCTTCAGAATAATTCGCTTTGGATTTGGAGAGTCCGTGAAGGTAATGTTACAATAAACATCCTTTGCAATTTCGTCTAACTCTTTTCTATAGAGATGAGTCTTCTGGATATAGTTTAGAAGTGTGGGGTTGATGTTAATATCAAACTGTTCAGGTTGCTTGATTTCTGGACCATTATTTCCATACAAAGATAATTGCAGATCATGGTAATAACGACTAACAGTCAGCTGAACATCCTTTAGTGAATGTTTCCTTCCAGTGATTCTCCTTACCACTGCAAAAACACAATTAGAAGTAACCAGTTAAGTGAATAGAAATAATTAAGTTTATTATCTATCTTTTATTATTTATCTAGCTTGTGTCAACTTGTGACATGCTCCAGTCATAACGAAGGGTCAAAAAGGCTCAAAATGGTAATTATGGGCTCTTCTGGTCCCATTGATATCAACGTCATTTTCTGTGGCTCCCACCCTCTGCTGACTGGGGCAGGTTTAAAGTTTATTTATTAATGTTACAAGTAGGCTTAAGTTAATACAGCAATGAAGTTAAAAGTTCATTTACTAGTCACAGATAAGGTTTACATTAACACTGCAATGAAGTTACTGTGAAATTCCCCTAGTTGCCACATTTCAGCACCTGTTCGGGTCAATGCACCTAACTAGCATGACTTTTGGACTGTGAGAGGAAACCGGAGCACCTGAAGGAAACCCACACAGACACAGGGAGAATGTGCAAACTCCACGCGGACAGTCACCCAAGCCAGAAATCGAATCCATTGTGCCACCACGAAATCCTCTTGTTGCCACACTCCAGCACCTGTTCAGCTACAGTGGGTGGGAATTTAGCATGGCCAGTGCTTGTCTTTTAGACTGTGGGAGGAAAACACGCAGACACAGGGAGAACATGCAGACTCCACACAGACAGTGACCCAAGCCAGGAATCGAACTGGGTTTCTGGGATGCTGTGAGGCAGCAGTGCTAACCACTGTGCCAGTGTGTCGCCATCAGCGGGACCTGAAGATCCCACCAGCAGTAAGGGCCAGAAAATTTTGGCTCTTTTTCTCTTTCTGCAGAGGCTGTCAGACCTACCAAGCACTTTCTGCTTTTATTTCAGACTTCCGGCATCCATAGTATTGTATTTTTAATTTTTGACATGTTAGTCAGTTGATGAAGACAATTCCATTACCCTTCAACATTGAGGTTGCCATTGGGTTGGAGAAGTCTGCTTCAATTCCAGGAGTAATATTGCTATGGAAAGGTGACAGCAACTCAATTTTTCTTCACAAATCACCTGCCACATTCTGATGGGCAAGTTGAGTTAAAAGCAGAGTCATAGATAGTTATTATGAAGCTTAATCTTACAAATGATGTGCTGATTTGATTTATTATTGTTACATGTGTTGGGATTCAATGAAATGCATTGTTTCTTGCGCACTTAAAACATACAGTTCATAGAGTACACAGGGGAGAAGGAAGATAGAGGGTGCAGACTATAGTATTACAGTCACAGCTAGGGTGTAGAGAAAGGTCAGCTTAATATAAGGCAGGTTCATTCAAAAGTCTGATGGCAGCAGGGAGAATGCTTAAATGATTGCCAATGGAAGATAGCCTAAATTTTAATTTTGAACTCTTGAAATAGCATATTTTCAGAAGACAGATGAAATACTATACCCTCATGATCTTGAAAATGAATAATAGCTGTCATTGCAACTCCATTAAAAACAATTTCTCTGATTTCCCCACCACCGCTGCGTTTAGTGTTTGAAAAGTACATGTCCACCAGGTCACTGCTGAAACTGGGATGAATTCCCTCGACCAGCACTGAATTTGCCTTTGCCAAACGTTGGGCAGTGATGAGACGGTTTTCAAATGGCTTCTGACGACAATTCTGCAGAAAAGCTTTGGCATCTAAAAAAAAAGGAATTCTACATTACTGCACACATTAATCATAATCTTCAAGACAGGCTTCAGTGAAACCATTTCATCCGTTCTCACGTTTCAGTCATCCTGGCCACAACCCCAAACATGCAAATAAAAGAACTGCTGCTACCTCAAACAAATAAGAAAATAAAATGTAAGAACACCAACCTAGATCAGTTTCAAAAGTGACCGCCACTGTTTCGCCATCTCGCAGGGGTTCAATATGATGCTTTGTGCTATTGCTGAGGCTGTCAACGTACAGTGAAATATGCCCTAATCTCGAGTGAACATCAAAACCCCTCAGGAGAAATGTTCGAGGCTCGTACTTTTCATCTTCTTTGTCTTTATCATATATTTGCACTTGCAGAGTTTTGCCACCCAGCTTGTGCTGCTTTTGTGAAAGTATTTTGTCCAGGCCTGTAAACAGAAAGCAGGAAGGCAACAAAATCAGTCAGTCAAATTTATCTTTGTATCAACTTTGCATCTTTTTATTTCTAATGACAACCAAAGCGCTCTTCAGAAATGGTACAAGTCCAACTGCTTTGACCAAATAACTCACTCTGCAACCTGAAGTCACAGGCAATACGGAATAAATTGTCATGAAAAAGTTCGCACAGGAATCTTACACAAACTCATCGATATTCAGTGCAAATGGTGAACTTAAGGAAAGTTCACTCATAAACTGTCAATCTCACTTTCCTGAAATTTCATTTTGTTTTATTCATTCTTGATGGGTATTGCCAGGTAGGCCAACATTTACTGCTTATGTCTAATGTCCCTTGAGGAGGTGGTGGTGAGCTGCCTTCTTGGACTGCGGCAACCCCATGCCCTGAATATGTCCCATGGAGGGCAGGAAGAGGGCGGGCACCAAGAAAATGGAAGGTGCGGGTTGGTGCTCCCAATATGCTGCCTCAAGATGACAATGGATCCAGAGCTGTCTCAGAGAATTTCAGACCTGCTAACAATAAATTGTCATGGAAAAACACTGTGGACGGCTCATTCAAACACAAACCTCAGTCCCCAGATACCCTGTTGAAAATTTTATTTCAGCCCTAATCCCATCCTGGATCGAGTTACAGCTAAAACATAAAGGTCAGCAAGCCAATCAGCCCACCTACCAACCTGTAAGGCAGACGGGCCACGTAAATTTACATTCAATTTGCCCCTGAAGGGGTTAAATTGTCCACCTGATTATTGTCGGGTATGTATCCATTAACCAAAATGAGCGCATGATGACATTGTGACGTGCGCCTGATGTCTTCTTGCGCTATTTTAGATGCTTCCGATTGCACACATGCACATCTCAACAACATAAAATTTTGGCCCCTGTGTTGCCGGAATAGTTGTGGAAGGAATTCCAGGATTTTGACCCAGCAGTAATGAAGGAACTTCATTCCAATGCAGAATGAAAGAAACTGTATTGATAATGTCAAAGACAGAAAATGCTTGAAAATCTCAGCAGGTCTGATAGCATCTGGAGAGAGAGAATACAGCCAATATTTTGAGTCTGGATGACTCTGTCAGAGCCTGTGCTCTACTGAGATTTTCCAGCATTTTCTGTTTCTGTTCCAGATTCCAGCATCTGCAGTAATTTGCTTTTATATTATGCATCAGTAAGGTCGTTTACTACAAAACCTTACGTACAAAGGAAATACTGCTTTCTTCCTGGTCTGCTGTTAAAAACGAGCTGAGAATGTTTGGCCTAATGTAGAGTGTGTGAAGGGGAAAATGATCCATCGCATATATCCACACCTTGATGCTATAGTAATGGCAAGTTTTAATTGTTCCTACTCCTGTTGTCGGAATAATAGCATTGTGTCTAACCAAACAGCTTATGGAAAATATTATTTTGTTTTGTGATTTTTCTTGGACAAAAAGCATTTGGAGACTGAATGATGTTTCATCATTGTGCTTTAGAAGAAAATGATTTGGCAAAAAATTAAAAAGAAATGGCCAAAGGCAACAGATATTGAATAACATGTATTAAATCCAGATGAACCAGGTGACAAAATGTCCCAATGCACCTTCTTTCTGAAACTGATACATTAAAGATCTTGTCCGCGATTCTCCCATTGCAACCCGCAACTTTTCTATCGGGTTGCAGTGGGAAATGCGTGTCTGTGGCCTTGAATAGGGATTTGTGTATGCACTAGGAATGCATGCGCATCTCCCAGAGCCGGTGAACAGTCGCCAGTCGGACCACACTGAAAACTGATGGGAAGACGGGTAAATCATTTTAATCTATTCTGCATGTATTTTAAATATGTATATTTGTTAATTATTGAGACCTTTCAGGTCCTGATTGAATCTCCCACGCCGTCAGGAGTACTTCATTCCAGCAGGGTTCAGACTAGCTCCCCATGTTCGAGGAACTAGCGGGAGACCCCGCTGGAATGAAGGAGGGGCAATCGGGGCCCCCCAGGGGGTCGGGCGGTGGAGGTGGAGCACCCAGGGCATGGGCACCCTGGCAGTGCCAGCCTGTGTCCCTGACACTGCCCAAGGGGCAGCGTGCCCAAGCCCAGGAGGTGCCTGGGCATTGCCCATCGATCATCGGCAGTACCAAGGGGGCAGGGCCTATTGTGGACCGGGGGTCTAGGGGCTATTGGTGTGGGTGGGGGGGATCTGCTGCCCCTCTGCAGACAGGATTGGTCTGGGATGGAGAGAGGGTAGCGACTAGGGTGGGCTGGGTGGGGGGGGGGGGGGGGGTGGTGGGGGGGGGGGAGATGGTCTGCTGGGTCGGGGGGCCTGCTCTGGGGGAGTCTCATCCTGGGTGGGGGGATTAGCGGAGGAGAGATCTGCCGGGCTGAGGGGGTTGGGGGATCGCCACTGCTGGAAGGTGGGGTGGGGCCTGGACGTCGGGATGGGGGGCGGGGGGGTCAAGCCTGGCCCAGGAATTGCTATGAGGGCCTCAATCGGGCTGTGGGGATGAGGTGGGGAGAGGGGGTGGTGGCTGAAGGGCAGCACTGCGGAGGTCCCAGGCTGGCCAGTGATCGAGCTGGCCAGCAAACGGGAGGTTGACAGTTTGGGGCCGCTGCGCATGCATAGAGCTCCAGAACTGTCAAACTCAGGTGCAAATACGTCCTGCCCCCCTGGGTTTTTTATGACATTCATGACTGGGATTTCTTCAATGCACCGAGTGCAGAGATTTAGGTGAGAAGCTGACCTGACAGGACAGTCGGGATTTAGAACAGTTTTCCCGCCAATTCAGCACTTCTGGGAGAATCACCCACCCCCCAACTTTTGTTTCACCCAAGGGCAGTTATGACCAGGAACATAAGAACATAGGAAATAGGAGCAGGAGTAGGCCATCTAGCCCTTCGAGCCTGCCCCGCCATTCAATAAGATCATGGCTGATCTGTCGTGGCTCAGTTCCACATTCCCGCCCTCTCCCCATAACCCTTAATCCCCTCTCTTATCAAAAACCCATCAACCCGCGTCTTAAAAATATTTAGCGAGGCAGCCTCCACCACTTCAACGGGCAGAGAATTCCAGAGATTCACCATCCTTTGAGTGAAGAAGTTCCTCCTCAACTCCGTTCTAAACCGCCCCCCCTTTATCTTGAGGCTGTGCCCCCTAGTCCTACTGTCTTTTTTGAGCGGGAAGAGTCTCTCCACCTCTATCCTATCCATCCCCACATTAAACCATTCGTGGTTTCATCTCACAAGTGTTGGAACAAATTTACATTGAAATGACACCCAAATCCAGAAATAGTCCAGGTCTCCCAACATCAGCTGTATTGCAATAATTGCAATGAAGGCAAATAGATCTCCCCTCTCCCTCCCACACCTCCCTACCCCAATAATTAAATATTTAGATAATATTTACACCCCTAGCTTACGTTATCATATAATTAGATACTGGGCAGTACAGACACGTTCCCCAATGCAAGATGCTCACAATACTAGGTGACCAGGACTACAGTACATGTGAAGCTTAAGATTGGAGACAGAGATGATCAACATAGTTCACAATCCACTGGGTTGGGGAAGTGAGATCAACCTAAGCTTCTGAAAATGTGTGAACTCTGATTGATTGGAAGTGGAGAGTACGATGGATGGCACTTCCTCAATCCTTAATTTCTCTGGTCTGCATTCTTCAGCCCCCCTGTGGTGGGAGCTGACTTGGGGGGATGCAGTGGGCCAATGAACAGTCCACTGACGTGCGGCGGAGCTGGATGACCCTGACAGCGGGTGGAACTGGTAAGTCCCAGCCCAGGCCTCTCTCTGTATTTTACTCTCCCTGGCTTTCTCTTTTAAATCAGGAGCTTAAAATTCAGAATGCATTAGAATTGGGAACTGACAATACATGGGCTTTTTGCTAGATAGAGTATGTGTTGTATAATGTGCAGAGAATCAATACTTTTACCGAAACATCTGAAAGTTTGCCTCATTTGTGTCATAGAAGCTAATATCTATTCACACATCTGCAACACTAACACACCTTAGCTCAACAAAGTAATGGTTGGTGAAGTGGCTGGTGCGGAATGCAATCATTTCTGGACTGGTAATGTTTAAATTCATGCCACATATTCTCATTTTTTCCCCTCAGAGGTTGCAGTTAATAATATAAACACTTACCATCACTGCTTGGACAGGTCACAAAGCAAGAGCTTTCATCATTTACAGAGATTGCCACATCTGATACAAATTTTTCAAAGTACATTGCAACAGCATCTGTGTCAACAGGACCATCACTGGTAACAAACAGCTGGCTGACATGGCTATCCTTTTTCTTGGAGGGCTCCAAAACTGAAAGAGAACAATGTACAGGTGAAGGACGTTTGTTTCCTCAGGTAATAATTGTCACACATAAAGATGACCATGCAGGGTACACTTTGTTCTGCGGAAATGTTGTATATTTAAGTGGTTTTGGGGGCTGTGCCTGGGTACTCAGATTGAAGATAATGTGGGGCAGTGTCAATCCTGTGCACAAATAAGAAATACTTCAGCACTGTCTCATTTACAGCTATGTGAGTAACCTAAAATGCCATGGCAATGGTCACATGTTGATTCTGCTGCCCCATTTGAGGGTTACATGTTCTTAGTCACAATGGATGCACACTCAAAGTGGCCAGAAGTTGTTATCATGCAATCTACTGCAACGAAAAAAAACCCATTGAAAAACTTGACAATCTTTTTGCAAGATCTGATAAGCCAAAATCCCAATTGTTGGCAATATGGTTCACAGTTTACTTCATAAGAGTTTGAGGATTATCTCAAAGTAAATGGTATTCAGCATATAAAATCTGCATCCTGTCAACCAATGTAGTAATTTGCTGTCATGACCACAGAAGTAAAGAGAAAGGGATGTTATATATTTAAATGGTTGCACGATTACTTTAAGAGCCAATCACATGATTTGATGATAATACATTGGCGTGTTTCACAGACATCTATTTTAGTTTCAATTTCTCTCTGTGCAGACAAAAAAGCTCCTGCAATAAATCTGTTGTTATTTTGAATCTACGTGTGGAAAAAAAAACAATATTTTCTTTTTGTCCAAAACCCACAATCCCTGACACAGTTGCAACATTACAAGAAACAAAATCTGTACCTGATGCTCCCATTGGATCTGGAGATTCCTTTGCTGGACTCTATTGTAGAAAAGGAAAAAAAAGTATTGCATACAAAAAACAGTTAAATTGTTCTGGAAAAAGTAATGATGCATTAGATGGATGGTACATGAGAGCAAAGAACACAACTAAAACAATAAATCGTCAATTTGCTTTCTATTTTTCTCCTAATTCTCTTTAATAATTTTGTATTCATTCACATGGGCGTTGCTGGCTCAGCCAGCATTTATTGCCCATCCCTAATTGCTAATGAGAATGTGGTGGGGTGGTTGAATCATTGCAATCTGTGTGGCATATCCCTGTCCCATGGGCACTGCATCCGAGCACTCTCCGGGCACTGCTCCCTGGCATTGCCCTGATATTGCTCTTGGCACTGAGGGCAGTGCCTGGGGGCAGTTCAAGGATACTGTCCAGACATGACCCCCTCCCCTATGTTCTGCTGTTCTGCCCACCAGGTGACAATATGGGATATTTGCCATCATTTACGGAAAGATGACATGAATGGATACTGTAATGGGGGGGAGTATCAGGCATAGAGGCTGATAATGGATTGAAATGTATTCTAACGGGGATTCTGATGTTGAACATCAGGATTCCCATTACATCACTGTTGGGGGTGCGGGTGGGGTAGCAGCAGGGGGGGGGGGGGGTGTGCAGGAAGGATCGCATCACACCTTTATGTCAGCATAAAATGCCTCTCGTGGGATTTTCCGCTCCCCTCGTCAATCCTGTACGATGAAAACGGGAGCATAAAACCCCTCCACCGAGAGAGAGGGATAAATTGGAAAAAATGGACTAACAAAGAGAAAGAGAGAGATGCAGACAGATAGAGCAAGGTGGAGAAAGAGATTGAGAAGGAGAGAGAAAGACTGAGAGACAGGAACAGAGAGGAATGAAGTAGATGAGCAGATAGAAACAGAGTTAGTGTAGAGAACAAAATCGAATGGTTTGTCAGCAACCCAACTGCATTTTCCTGCACCATACAATAACTATATATACGCGACCAAATCAGATTTCTAAGCCCCAAAAAATCCATACAATAAGTATTTTAAAGCAGTGAGGTAACGGGTGAAATTTTGCCGGCACGTCCGCCTGAGGTTTTGTATGATCCCGCCCGAAGCCAACGGAGAATGGCATTCTCCAAGCCTCACCCGCCCCCAGAATCGGGGCAGGCATGCCGGTAAAATTCCGACCAACATGTCAATGTATCTTGTCTGTGACACGATTTATGTGATAATACATACTTAAATTCTAAGTCATCATTTCCAGGGCGGATGGACAGTTAAAATGCCTGACATCAGCTTTACTTCCAATCTTTACATCTTTAAATATTCATCAACAAAATGGGACACATTTGCCTGTGTGCTGTTTAAAAGCAGCTCACTTTGTAAAACTAATATAATGGAAAGCAGCACAGAAGAAACAATAAATAGCAGGAATGTGTATTTACATTAGTGCTGACTTACCCGGTCATATTTATTGTGTTTTTGGGAACTGGTCAACAATTGATTTTGTTCAACTGCTGGCTCTTTGTTAGAGTTTACTGTCATTCTAATGGGACTCACAGAACTTCCTTCATTACTGCCCCACTCATAGATTGTAACCCGAAGCTGGACTGGCTCTGGGTGCAATAGCTGCACTGTGTGGAACTCCTCCTTCGCCACGTTTTTCTGCACTGATAACACAGAACAAACAGGAATCATTTCCTCTCAGGATCTGGCTAGGATATTTTCGCATTAGCCTTAAACAATTGGCTTACTGCTTCCAGTGACAATCATCAAGAGTAAGATTTTTAGCATTTTCATTACATTTATTCATCAAAATCTGTTTGCATTTTCCAACCAAAATTTGTACCATTTTCAGCCAAGTAACATCAGTTATTGTCTGACTCAAATACATTGGAAGCATCACATTGCTGCACTTACCTCATACACGTGGACTAAACTAAGCAAAAAAAGTTAGAATTTGCCCATATCTGCTGAAATACCCTTTTAACAGCATAGTGCCAACAGCAATTGATATTTATACAGCACTTGTGACATAATGGAATGTCCCAGGTGTGTCACAGGAGCATAATAAAATTACTTACGTCACCAGCCTTCTATGGAGACTTGAAATAGCAAGTGCAAATAAGACTTGTGCCTTGTAGGTGGCAAGCAAGGGCTATCTCAAACATGAAAATGCCCAGCTTGCTTTCCTCAAACCTCACCAATAGCACCATCACCAATCCCTCCAATGTCAATGTCCACGCTATCCCTTAACTGAACCAGTGATATGGTATCTGTGAGAGCAGAACAATGAGTCTAGTGTCAAAGTACCAATTTAGTGGATTGCTTTTTCCTGGATGGCACCGAATCACATTGCAGCTTTAATGTCAAAAGAGTAGTGCGAATTCTATCCTCACTTAAATCTTAAAAAGGTGGAGAGACTTTGACGGATCAAGAGGACAGAGATTATTGCACAGCTTTGGGCCAGATTGCACTACAGACTAATGGTGAGGCCGACAGTATTCACTGTTGTTTATTTGCAATTTAAACAGCAATTTCTAATCTGAAAGTTGCCATCCAAAATGCTATATTTCTCCAAAAGCTTCTCAAAAATGCCATCACGTTGTCTGACTCAGATACATTGGACACTTCACGATACTGTACTTACCTCAATTACTATTCCTGTGCTGTAATTTTCTTTGTTCATAAATGTGAATTACACTCACCCAAAATAATGTAGAGCTTGCCCACATCTGTCTAAATACACATTTAACAGCAGAGTGACACGAGCAACTTATATTAATACAACAGCATAATGAAATGTCACAAGTTGTTTCACGGTAGCATTACGTGGCAAAGTATGTCACTGAGCTTTAAATGGAGACAATAGATCCGATGGAAAAACCTTTGTCAAGCTTGGTTTAAGGAGTGTCTTAAAGGAGGAAACTGAGGTGGTGAGGTGGAGAGATATAGGGAGGGTATTCCAGAGCTTGCAGCCTATAGATAACTGAAGGGCAGTTGCTAAAGTTGGAGCAATTATAAACTGGGATGCACTGGGGACCAGAATTAGAGGAGCGCAGATATCTCAGAGGATTGGGAGAATGGTGGCAATCATAGAAATAGGGAGGGTTGGGATCACGGAGGGATTAGGAAAGAAGGCATTTAAGACATTGAACTGGAGTTAATGGAGGTTAATGGAGGCCAGTGAGCACAGGATAGGGGAACGGGGCTCAATGTGAATTCCCCTTGAATTGTCACAATCCTTCTGTTTCTGAAGTTGGAAAGCTCAGGATTTGAGGAATTCAATCCAAAGCAGAATGGTGTGTAACTTGGTTGGAAAATTGAAAGTGATAGTGGTCCAATTGCTGCTTCTTGTAAAGTCTGAGGGGTTGGGAAATGCTGTCGAAAGATGTTTGGTGAGGTGCAGTGCAATGTGTAGATATGTCACAGTACACTGGTGCTGGAGGGAATAGATACTGGGCCAGATTTTGCTCTGAGCAGTGGACGAATAGTGCAATTACTGACTGCCCTTCTATGGTCTTTTGTACAGTATGTTTCTGTCAGCCACTCAGCCAAGCAGAGCACCCTCTACAAGGTACCTGAGGGGTGTGGGAGTAGGGCAACCAACTGTGTGTGTCCTTAACCAATCAAATTGAGGAATCTTTGCACCTGGACCAGCAAGCATAAATTGGAATGAAGAATTCCTTGGGACCTTTCATTATGTTAAAGACACTATATAAAGGCAAGTTGTTGTTAAGAAGACCCATCACTTCCTTCTTAGAATAACTATTCAACCATCAGTCCATGTTAATTTGTTGACTAGCATCAGAAAAAATGATCAGGGATTATTCTATCTGCCCATTTCAGGGCTGGGAGCTGGCTATCCCTACCCGTATGCCAGTTCTATCTCCGTCCTCAAGTAAATATTAAAAGAAATAGGCAGATACTTGCTGCCTCATGCACTGATAGGACAGTGTTGTACTAATAGGGTGGGTATGATTAAGAGCTCCCAGTTATCACAACATGCATCAATTTATCTATTAGCTCCAGATGTATTTTCCAATGCCAGATTATCCTTTTTAGAACATAGAACATAGAAAAACTACAGCACAAACAGGCCCTTCAGCCCACAAGCTGCGCCAATGATATCCCTATCTACTAGGCCTACCTATAACCCTCAATTCTATTAAATCCCATGTACTCATCCAGAAGTCTCTTAAAAGACCCTATAGAATTTGCCTCCACCACCACTGACGGCAGCCGATTCCACTCACCCACTACCCTCTAAGTGAAAAACTTACCCCTGATATCTCCTCTGTACCTACTCCCCAGCACCTTAAACTTGTATCCTCTCATAGCAACCATTCCAGCCCTGGGAAAAAGCCTCTGAGAATCCACCTGATATATACCTCTCAACATCTTATACACTTCTGTCAGGTCACCTCTCATCCTTCATCTCTCTGAGGAGAAAAGACTGAGCTTATCCTCATAAGGCATGCCACCCAATCCAGGCAACATCCTTGTAAATCTCCGTTGCACCCTTTTTTGTTTATTCATTTGTGGGACTATCGCTGTCAACTAGCGCTGTCGGCTGGCCAGCATTTATTGCCCATTCCTAGTTGCCCTTGGAGAGCTTTTGAGAGTCAACTACATTGCTGTGGCTCTGGAGTCACATGTGCACTGGACCAGGTAAGGATGGAAAGTTTCCTTCCCCTGAAGGGCATTAATGAACCAGATGTTTTTATCCCCCCCAACAATCGACAATGGTTTCACATTCATCAGTAAATTCATAATTCAGATTTTTTTTATTGGAATCAAATTTCTCCATCCGCCATGGCGGGCCTTGAACCCGGATCCCCAGAACATTTCTGGATTATTGTCTAGTGATAATACCGCTAGGCCATCACCTCCCCTCAGACTAGGATTTGGTGGTGGCAGAAAATGGATGATGCAGCTGCATTCTGTTAATGTCCATGCATACTTTTATGGCCTTTAAGGTATGAATACAATAGCACAGAGGTAAAATATTACAACTGATTCTCAATTAACAAGCCTCAAGGGAGAAAGGCATTAGGAGAATTGATATTTCCCTTTGGAAAGTCACTCCAAATTGTAACTACCCACTGTGTAAAACCAATTCTGCATATTTCCCTACTGGATTTTTTTTTCCCAAACCTGTATCACTGGTTATCAATCCACCCATCAGCAGAAAGCGATTCTGCTTATTTGCTTTACTAATACACATATAAATGGATTGTGCAACAACCTGCATCTATAGTTACAACTGTTCCATATCCAAGCATGAATGTGATAGCAAAATAGCAATATAGTCAGATACCTTTGGAAGGCAGTGCTTAGAATGATATGCATCTCAGTAATCAAGGCACTGTGCAACTAGGGGAATTCACTGGGGAAATTTTGCAACATTGTAAATACTTTCCTTCTTGGTTCCAGCCTTTGTCCCATCACCTTCAAAGACATATGCACTTGAATCCTCAGGTTCTTTTGTCGCTGCATGTTCTTTTTAACTATTATGTCTATCTTGTCTCTCCCAAGCTCTTCCATTAGATACATTACCTCAAACTTTCCTAATTAAACTCCATCTGCCAATTCTCAGCTCATTCAGCTAGAATGTCTATGTCCTGTTTCAATCGAGCTATGAGGAGAGGCTGAATAAACTAGGCTTGTACTCGTTAGAGTTTAGAAGAATGAGGGGAGATCTCATTGAGACGTATAAGATGATGAATGGGATGGATAGGATAGAGGTGGAGAGACTCTTCCCGCTCAAAAAAGACAGTAGGACTAGGGGGCACAGCCTCAAGATAAAGGGGAGGCGGTTTAGAACAGAGTTGAGGAGGAACTTCTTCACTCAAAGGGTGGTGAATCTCTGGAATTCTCTGCCCGTTGAAGTAGTGGAGGCTGCCTCACTAAATATTTTTAAGAAGCGGGTTGATGGGTTCTTGATAAGAGAGGGGATTAAGGGTTATGGGGAGAGGGCGGGAAAGTGGAACTGAGCCACAACAGATCAGCCATGATCTTATTGAATGGCGGGGCAGGCTTGAAGGGCTAGATGGCCTACTCCTGCTCCTATTTCTTATGTTCTTATGTTCTTATGTTCAATGTTTGTGAGAGTGCTCCAAGTTTGGTATCGCTGACAAACTGAAATTTTACTTTGTATTCCAATATCTAGCTCATTCATCTACTATTAAAAAACAGGAACAGCGGTTCTGGCTGTGATCCTTGAGGAACACCACAGTCTACTATTCTCCCGACTGCAACGCAACCAGGTTAGAGATTGACAATATCCCATTTTACACTCAAAAAGAAAATTAAACATCTGCCTTGTGGTAGGGAGCGCCTATAACCAGCCTTTACTTACCACCTCCAAGAAATGCGCCCTTTCTTTTGTGCTTTCTGCCAATGGCCAGAAAGGAGTAAATTTATCACAACATATACATATAGCACAACCTTGGAATATTTCACTGCTGATATAAGGAGGAGTAATCCCTACATATCCTATAGAGGGAAAAGGAAAAGAATTCACTGAGAGAAATACAAGAAAATTCAGATCTGAGTTAAAAGGGTGAATGGAGAGACATCCAGAAACAGGCAGAGTAGCAGAAGCAAATCATAATAAGTTACAATCCAATCTGTCCATTAACAAGAATAGGTATAGGCTCTTCAGTTCATTGAGGCTGCTCCACCATTCGGTCAGATCATGGCTGATCTGTACCTCAGCCCCCTTTGCACATCTATGCTCCTTACATCTAACTTATATATCCAGACTTAAAAATCTAGCAATCTCAGCCTCGAAAGTGTCAACTGACCTAGCACTCATAGATGTTACGGGAAAGAGTTCCAGATTTTTTTTACTATATTTGTGTGAAGAAGCCTCTCCCCATTTCAGTCCTGAATGGGTTTGGCTCCAATTGTAAGATTACACCCTCTTGTTTTGCATTCCCTACAATTCGCATTCAGAGTTATCAGGTTTTGCTTTGCTTTCCAGCAGCAGTCTGCAATTAGTAAATGTCATCTCCTTATAGCTATATTAAACAAAAAAAACAAAGAAAATGCTGGAAAATCTTCCCTGGTTTGGCAGCATCTAAGAACATAAGAAATAGGAGCAGGAGTAGGCCATCTAGCCCTTCGAGCCTGCCCCACCATTCAATAAGATCATGGCTGATCTGAAATGGATCAGTTCCACTTTCCTGCTTTCTCCCCATAACCCTTAATTCCCCTGTCTATCAAAAACCTATCTACCCGTGACTTAAATATATTTAGCGAGGTAGCCTCCACCACTTCAACGGGCAGAGAATTCCAGAGATTCACCACCCTTTGAGTGAAGAAGTTCCTCCTCAACTCTGATCTAAACTGCCCTCCCCTTATCTTGAGGCTGTGCCCTCTAGTCCTGCTATCCTTCCTAAGCAGGAAGAATTTCTTTACCTCTACCCTATCCATCCCCTTCATTATCTTATACATCTCTATAAGATACCCCCTCATCCTTCTAAACTCCAACGAGTACAGACCTAGTCAATTTAGTCTCTCTTCACAGGCTAACCCCCTCAACTCTGGTATCAGCCTAGCGAACCTCCTCTGCACTCCCTCCAAAGCCAATATATCCTTACGCAAGTGCAGCGACCAAAACTGCACACAGTATTCCAGCTGCGGCCTCACCAGTACCCTGTACAGTTGCAGCAAGACCTCCCTGCTTTTATATTCTATCCCCCTCGTTATAAAGGACAACATTCCATTCGCCTACCTGATCACCTGCTGCACCTGCAGACTGGGTTTTTGCGACTCATGCACAAGGACCCCCAGGTCCCTCTGCATCGTAGCATGCTGCAGCTTTTTGCCTTTTAAATAATAATCCCTCCTACTATTATTTCTACCAAGGTGGATAACCTCAAAGTGGATAATCTGTGGAGAGAGAATTGAGCGAAGGTAGCTCTGTCTTCTCTCGCTGAGGCCGGATTCTCCGACCTCACCTGCAGCTGGGATTCTCCGGTCCAGCTGCAGCGAGGCTGAGCCTCGAATTCTCCATACTTGCTGCCCGCGGTTGCTGGACGTGAACAGCCAGAGAATTCAGCTGGAAAAAAGCATTTTCTGTTTTATTTTCAGATTTCAGCATTGACAGTGATTTGTTTTCATCTTAGGGCTCAAATTAAATATCTCAAAAGATGGTGATGACAGGTTTCCACAGAAGTCATGATTGTGGCAATGCCGGGGTTGGACTGTGGTAAACACAGTAAGAAGACTCACAACACCAGGTTAAACTCCAACAGGTTTATTTGGTAGTAAAGGCTTTGGGGAGGCTGTTCCTTCGTCAGGTGAGTGGAAAGTTCAAAAGATAAACTCCCTGAATATACCCTCTAACTGGAGAATTGGACGAAGGAAAACACAGTACTGATTCACCGGGTGTAAGATCGGCACACTTGTCCTCAGAAACCCCATCGATGTTGCAATTGTCTAACTGAAGTGCAGAATGTAACTGCACAGCCCAGGTATTAAAAAGTTACCCCTTAACGCTATGTCCCAGAACAGTAGCAGCAAAGTGCAACATTCTCAACAAAACTTTATCCTAATGAAGAGTTTATCATTGGAAAATAGTAGCGTATGTCCACATTTTCTACTGCAATGCAAACCGGATGCGGCTTTAAATTCATTTAGCAAGACAAATCCTTACCTTCTTCATTTTTAAAATACACCAGCAGCTTTCCCTGATCAGGGTGTGCTCTGATCTCACATTCCCCTCCACCCGATTTCTTCCTACTTTGAAAATAAATGGCTAGTTTGCTTTTGACGGAGTCCAATTCAACAGGCAGTCCTTCCACTAACACAGGGAATCCAGCCATCCCTGGGCTCTCCCCCACTCTCAGGGCTAAAGTTCCAGCTTCCCACTCCTACCGATCTTCGGAAGGGGCTCAGCCTGTTTTTTGGGAATGTGGGACTTCGACTGGGAGTTCGGTCTTGTGAAGTCCACCTTTATCGAAAGCTCAAGGTTTTGCTGCGAATATACTTCCGTGTGTGCTGCTATCGAAAGTGAAAGTGAAAGATAACAAAGATAATCTTTCGCTCAGAATCAAAACGCTAAGAAACACACTTATTATGGGTTTATTTCAAAATAATCCCCCCTGACCTTCAGTCTGCTCCGGCTGCAGTTCACCTATTAGAGGAATTTTGGCTGCAGGTTAACTACATTGGGGAAAAGGGTCACCAAGAGTTACGAAATGTGATTAAGCCAGAGCATCTATAATGGCTCTATAATGCAGTATTCTGTGGCCTTATAGTTGCTGGTCTGTGATGAATACAGCAAGTACATTGTGATTAACTATGAATAAATTGTTCAATACCTTTAATATAGTCACACAAGTCAAAAACCACATCGTCCCTTGATTTAAAAGCAGAAAATGCTGGAAGATCTCAGCAGGTCTGACAGTATCTATGGGGAGAGAATTGAGCCAACGTTTCGAGTCTAAATGGCCTTTCATCCAGACTCCAAACATTGATTCTATTCTCTCTCCACAGCTGCTGTCAGACCTGCTGAGATTTTACAGCATTTTCTGTTTTTGTTTCAGATTCCAGCATCCGTGGTCTTTTGTTTTTAACACAAATCTCACCTGTTTTTATATTGAAGAACCCATAAGGTCATAAGATATAAAGGCAGAATTAGGCCATTTGACCCATTGAGTCTGCTCCACTATTCAATTGTGGTTGGTAAGTTTCTCAACCCCATTTTCCCCCCTTTTCCCATAACCTTTGATCCCCTTACCAATCAATAACCCATCTAGCACTGTTTTAAATATACGCAATGGTTGGAATTTTACCACCTTGCCTAACCTGGGGTGAGGGTTGGACAATGAAAAGATCCATTGACTTCAAGCGGGAACTTCCAGACTTGCTCAAGAAAGGCTGTAAAATCTCATCCGTGAACTGAATATGTGGCAGCCATTTGCTGCACTCAACGTCCTATCAGTTGTAGAACATCCTGCTTACCAATCACTTACTGGGGCAGTTTAGGAGCCGCTATAGACATCATGAGGCTCCTAAATTGCTCATGCACCATTTGGGATGACAAGCAATCCTTCTGTCTGTCTGCAGAAGAAAAATGTGCAGCAGACAAGTGGCTGTATTCCAGATATCTGAGAGCTTCTCAGTTGAAGAAGAACGTAGTGGTAGGCAGTGAAAGATTAAGACATTTTGGAGGCACGTAGGTGGCACAGATGTATAACCACCACATTTAGTTTCTTGTAAATGTATCTTCACTTGCACTGTTCGGAAATGGTCTGAATTCTCACCTTATTGCTAATTGCTTCAAAGATTGTGGGCATTCAAGGACACAGAACTCGGTCTCCCATCAGAGTCAACTAACATCCTTCCATTAAGCCACTTCCCCATATTGTGATTACTGCATATCCAGACAGGATGATGCTTAAGCACTGGCTATCATTTGTAACTGCACAGCCTGGCCATGCATCATGTAATCCATTACTTGTATTACTTGTGGCTCACTATGTTCTGAGCTCTGAGAATGATGTCTACACAGAGTGTTCAGTGAGGTTATTGTACCCCCTGCTGTTGTTGCTGTCTCATGAGATGTGAGGTTAATGCAAGGAGTCACCAAGGTGAATTAAACAGGTTATGTGAGTGCAAGAAACACTAGGTGCAGTTTGAGGATTAAAAGAGTAAAGCTCGCCACTGTAGTCTGACGAATAGAAAACCCAAGGCTTACTTAGATGTTAGGAGAATGGTGAGGTGTGCACATTCAGTTGTTCCTGGCGGTCCTTTGTCAGTTGTAATATTGAGTAACATTCAGATGAAAATTGCAGCTTCAGAGGCAAGTTGGCCTTGACCGTAAGAGGGATTGAATGTAGGATTAAGGAGTGTGTATTCATCTGACTGAAACCATTTTGAGACCTCACATGGAAAAATGATCTGGTCTGTTCGTTTCTTTATCATGGGTAGGAGCAGATCTTGCAGAAAGGGATTGCAACCAAAGTGCACTGGACATTAAGGATTGGGATATTATCTCATGAGGGCCTGTGTGCTGAACCATGCAGAGGTGTGAGAGGTTACCTATGTGAGCATCAAGAACTCTTACAGGGCACTGCATGGTCCATGCAGGAAAAATGTTTGACACGGCTAGCATGTTCAGAATACAAAGACGATCGAGGACTGAGATTTGTAAGGTTCTCTGAAATTGGAGGGCTGTGAGTGATTGATTCTCAACACTCCATTGTGTAGTTGAGGCACTGTCATTGAGTCGACTTCAGAGCTACTTCAATACGTTTCAGGATGATAAAGATGTTAAGGGATGTGGGGTTATTCTGGTCTGTGGAAATCGGTGACCAGTTACAAAAACTTCTCTGGTCACTTGGAAAAGAAGTCCCAAGTGACCAGATGGTCTCCTCATGTTGTTCTTCCCTGTGCACGCATGTTTCTAGTTTTACCTAAAAATGTTCTGGAATATACGTATGAATTAGGGGCAAGAGTAGAACATATGCCCCCTCAAGCCTGGCTCTGCTTGGATGATTGGATCATTGCTGAACTGGTTGCAGACTCTGCTTCCCTGTTTACCTCACCCCGTGTACACTTTGACTCCCTGTCAGTCAAGAATTGATCTAGTTCAGTCTTAGAAATATTCAATATTCCTTTATCCACTGTTCTCTGGGGAAGATAGTTCCACAGACCGGGAAAGTTTGTGCAACATGTGAGATATGTAAAAGATATTAGAAAAAACCACCATGTCCCATTGTCAGCCTTCTATGGCTCATTTCTTTAATGATGTGGTTGCCATAGATCTAAAAGTATTGGACAGATGCGGAAAAAGAAATTAAATTTTGTATGCCAGGCAATCAGATTTAGTCCTTTTACAGTAAGGCACGGCAAGGGAAATATGTGGAATAGATAGGTGTTTCTGTGGCCGCAAATGAGGATGGTATGTTGCTGCCCTGGTGGGGTCAAGGATGTCTCAGAGTGGTCACAGGACATTTTGCAGGCAGAGGGTGAACAGCCAGTGGTCAGGGTACACACTGGTACAAACGACAAATGTAAAATGTGATGAAGTCTTAAACAGAATACATGGAGTTAGGAAGTAAACTGAAAAGTAGTACCTCAAGGGTAGTGATCTCAGGGTTACTACCAGTGCCACATGCTAGTCAGAGTAGAAATAGCAGGATATATCACCTGAATATGTGGCTGAAGAGAGGGTGTGAGGAGGAGGGTTTCAGATTCCCGGGACATTGGGACCAGTTCTGGGGGAGGTGGGACCTCTACAAACTGGATGGGTTATACCTGGAACGGACCAGGACTGATGTCCCAGTGGGAGCATTTACTAAAGGGATTGGGGAGAGTTTAAACTAAATGAGTAATGAGAATCTATGCAAGGAATCAGAGGAGGGAGAAATCAAGGGCCAGAATCAAACAGGTCCATAGTGAAAAATAGTGCAAATGGGACAAGTAATGTTAAAAAGAAAAGCCTTAAAGTTTTGTGCCTTAATGCGTGGAGCACTTGCAATAAGGTGGATGTATTAGTTGTGCAAAAGGTGTAAATGGGTATGGTATAGTTATGGAGACATGGCTGCAGGGTGACCAGGGATGAGAATTGATGAGCCAGGGGTATTCAGTATTTTGGAGGAACAGACAAAAAGGAAAAGGCGGTGGAGTTGTATTGCTGGTCAAATAGGAAATTAACATAACAGCGTGGAAAGGTATTAACTTTGATGATATGGAATCTATATGGGTAGAGCTAAGAAACACTTAGGAGCAAAATATGTTAGTGGGGATTACATATAGATCCCTGAATTGTAGAGTTGATAATGGGAATGGCATTAAACAGGAAATAAGTGACACATGTGATAATGCAATATCAGCAATTATCGGTGACTTTAATCTGCCTACAGATTGAGCAAATCAAATTAGTTACAGTACCATAGAGGAGGAATTCCTGGAGTGTATACGGGATGATTTTCCGATCCAATATGTTGAAGAATCAATGAGAGAACAGGCAATCCCAGATTGGGTATTATATAATGAAAAATGAATAATTGGCAATCTAGTTGTGCGAGACCCTTTGAGGATGACTGACCATCATATGATTGAAATTTTCATCAAAATAGAGAGTGACATAGTTGATTCTGAGAGGAGGGTTTTGAATCTTAATAAAGGAGGCTATGATGGTATGCAACGTGAGTTAGCTATGATAGATTGGGAAAGGTTACTTAAGGAGATGACGGTAACTAGGCAATGGCAAACATTCAAAGAACCCATGAGTGAACTGTAATAATTGTTTATTCCTGGCTGGTGCAAAAATCAGACAGGAAAGTTAGCCAAACCATGTCTTATAAGGGAAGTTGGAGACATTATTAGATACAAGGGAGAGGCATGCAAACTTATTAGGTAAAACGACAGATCTGAGGATTGGGAGCAGTTTAGAGTTCAGCAAAGGAGGACCAAGTGACTGATTAAGAAATGGAAAATAGATATGAGAGTACGCTTATAGAGAATATAAAAACTGACTGTAAAAGTTTTTATAGGTATGTGAAGAGAAAAAAATGGTGAAGACAAATGTGAGTCCCTTACAGTCAGAAACATGGAAATTTATAATGGGGAACAAAGAATGGCTAACAACAAAATACATACTTTGGTTCTGTCTTCACAAAGGAGGGCACAAACAAGATATCAGAAATGTTGGGGAATATAGGGTTTAGTGAGCGAGAGAAATTGAAGGAAGTCAATATTCATTAGGAAATGATGTTGGAAAAATTGATGGAATTGAAGGCCGATAAATCTCCTGAGCCTGATAATCTACATCCCGGAGTACTTTAGGAAGTGGTCTGAGAAATAATTGATCCATTGATGGTCACCTTCCAAGATTCTATAGACTCCGGAACAGTTCCTACAGATTGGAGGGTAGCTTATGTAACCCCACTATTTAAAAAGGGAGGTAGAGAGTAAACAGGGAGTTATAGACTAGTCAGCCTGATGTTGGTAGTCAGGAAAGTTCTAGAGTCCATTATCAAAGGTTTAATAGCAGAGCACTTGGAAAACAGTGGCAGGACTGGACAGAGTCAGCATAGATTTATAAAAAGGGAAATCTGGTTTGGCAAATCTACTGGAATTCTGAAAGGATGTAACTGGTAGGGTTGAAGAGGGGAAGCCACTAGATGTGGTTTATTTTGACTTTCAGAAGACTTTCGACAAAATCCCAAATAAGAGATTAGTGTGTAAAATTAAAACGCGTGGCATTAAGATGGATAGAAAACTGGTTGGCAGACAGAAAACAAAGAGTATGAATGGGTCTTTTTTTGAATGACAGGCAGTGACTAGTGGGTGTCACAGGTGTCAGTGCTAGGATCCTGGCTATTACCAAACTGATTCGTGGAATGGCAGGACTAATATATGAGGAGAGATTGAGTTGGTTAGGAGGTGGGAGTTCAGAAGAATGAGGCTGGATCTCTTAGAAACCTATAACAGTCAAACAGGTTTGACAGGGTATGTTGCTGATGGTGGGGGTGCCCAGAACCAGGAGCCATAGTCAAAGGATATGGGGTTAACATTTTAGGACTGAGCAGAGGAGAAATTTCTTCACCCGGAGAGACTTGCTCAGAATTAGAATAGATAGGTGGCTTGCCTTTCATCAGGACAGATAAGATGGACTGAAGGGCCTTTTTTTGTGCTGTATACCTCTATCGCTCTAAGAGAAAGTGGTAAGCCTATGGAATTCTCTGCCACAGAAAGCGGCTGAGGCTGGATCACAACGGAAAGATAGGGCGAGAGGCGGAAAATCGGGATTTGCACCCAATTTCTCACCTCTTGCGATCTTGGCGGCCCTATTCTGATGGCGCAAGCAGCCTCGTGCTCTATCTTTAAATAATGAGCCTGGAATATAATAGTCTGGGATCACTTATCTCAGTGCCCACACCAGTGAGGATGACAGATGTTCCCCACCAATGGGGGACCACACATGATGGTCTCGCCAATGGGACCAGAAGCTATTAAAACCTTTAGGTGGTTGGAAGCAGGGCTGGGCAGTGAGCATAGGGAGTGCCAGCCTAGTTCCCTGGCATTGCCAACCTGGCACTGTCCATCAGGCACTGACAATGTCAAGGGACTGGAGTCTGAGAGAGGCCGATGGGGGGCATGTCCAGACGGAGCAGGCCTAATGGGGGTGGGCATCATAGAATTCAATCATAGAATCCCTACAGTGCATAAGGAGGCCATTCAGCCCATTTGGTCTTCATCAACTCTCCAGTAGGCTGTATCCTCTTAACTCCGTGTCTTTATACCATTGATCCTAACCTATACATTTGGGGCATTAAGAGGCAATTCAATATGACCAATCAGCGTAACCTGCATATCTTTGGAGTATGGGAGGAAACTGGAGCACCTGGAGGAAATACACACAGACACAGGGAGAGTGTGCAAACTCCACACAGACAGTGATCCGAGGTTGGAATCGAACTCAAGGCCCTGGTGCTGTGAGGCAGTAGTGCTAACTACTGTGCCACCATGCTACCCACATGGATGAGTAGGCTTTAACGAGGTGGGGCCTGATGGGGGGCTTGGGTCATGATGGGGGAGGCGTGAGGAACTCCATACGGGGTTCGGAGGGGGAGTGGGGTGGGGGGGGGGGTGCGATTGATTGGCCATGCGACAACCGGGGAGGTGTGAGGCAATCAGCTAGGGCTGAAATTTCACCCCTCCCACTACTGCCTCCTCTTTTCTCACCTGTTTTACACTTAGAATTTGTTTGAGAAAATTCCACCCTGTACATTTTCATGATGGAGTCAGGGGAAGGGGATTAAACGATATGAGGGGAAGGCAGAATCAGGCTATTCGGGTGGATGATCAGCCGTGATCATAATGAATGGTGGAGCAAGCTCAAAAGGCCGAATGGCCTACTCCTGCTCCAATTTTCTACAAAAGGATGATCACAAAAACACAAGAATTAGGAGCAGCTCTGATGAAGTGGAAGCTGAGCAGAAATTATTTTTAAGTGAATCAATAATTGGAATGTTTGTTTAATCTTATAGAATCCCTACAGTGCAGAAAGGAGGCCATTCAGTCCATCAAGTAGGCACCTACCCACACCCTATCCCCATGCATTTACCCTAGGGAGTCCACCTGACACAAAGGGGCAATTTAACATGGCTGATCCAGTTAACTCGCACACCTTTATGTTCCCAAGTCAGGGTTGCGTTTGTAATTGCAATAGATGGAGGATCAAGTAATATGACATTAATAAACAAAGGTTTTATCGCCAACAGTGAATAAATTATATACATGTCAGTGATTGTGCAATTTCCCTCCCAGGCTCTAACTGCAGGGCCTCCTTTCCCAGAATATGCTTCCCATCTTGAGAATCCATCGGGTCAGGCTGTCACAGTAATCTTTCACTTTCGATATTAGATAGCAACTCATGAAGTTGCTAATATTTCGCAGCAAAACCTTGAACTTTGGATCGAGGTGGATTTCACCCAGTCGAACTCTCACTTCTCCAAAAACAAGTTGAGCTCCTTCCAAAGATCGATAGGAGTGAAAAGTTGAAAGTTTTGAGGGTAGAGAGCCCAGGGATGGCTGGATTCCCCGTGTTAGTGGAAGGACTGCCTGTTGGATTGGACTCCGTCAAAAGCAAACTAGCCATTTATTTTCAAAGTGAGAAGAAATCGGGTGGAGGGGAATGTGAGATCAGAGCACACCCTGATCAGGGAAAGCTGCTGGTGTGTTTTAAAAATGAAGAAGGTAAGGATTTATCATGCTAAATGAATTTAGACTCGCATCCGGGTTGTACTGCTGTCGAACATACGGTACTATTTTCCACTGATAAACTCTTCATTGTGTTAAAAGTTCCGTTGAGAATGTTGCACTTTGCTGCTACTATTCTGGGATGTAGTGTTAGGGCAACTTTTTAGTACCTGGGGCGTGCAATTATTATTTCTGCAGTTCAGTTAGACAATTGCAACATCGATGGGGTTTCTGAGGACAAGTCTGCCAATCTTACACCCAGTGAATCAGTATTGTGTTTCCTTTCGAGTCCAATTCTCCAGTCAGAGAGTATATTCAGGGAGTTTATCTTTTGAAACCATAGTCTGACTTCTATCAAAACCAGTCATCACCATGTCTTGAGATATTTAATTTGAGCCATTCATTTACATATAAGGAGATTACATTCATTCATTCCAGACTGCTGCTGCGAATGTGCACTTGGAAAGCAGGGCAAGCAAAACCTGTCTACTCTGAATACAAATTGTGGGGAATGCGCAAGAGGGCATATCCTTTCAATTGGAGTCTAACCATTCAGGACTGAAATTGGGAAGGGCTTCTTCACACAATATGTAGTAAAAAAAAATCTGGAACTGAATCTGAATTGATTAGAGATAGTCAGCATGGTTTTGTAGCGGGAAGGTCGTGCCTTACTAACCTTATTGAGTTCTTTGAGAAGGTGACCAAAGAGGTGGATAGGGGTAAGGCAGTAGACGTGGTATATATGGATTTTAGTAAGGCGTTTGATAAGGTTCACCATGGTATGCTTCTGCAGAAAATGCAGATGTATGGGATTGGTGGTAATTTAGGTACTTGGATCAGGAATTGGTTAGCAAATAGGAGACAGAGGGTGGTGGTTGATGGTAATTATTCATCATGGAGTTCGGTTACGAGTGGTGTGCCTCAGGGATCTGTTTTGGGGCCACTGCTGTTTGTAATCTTTATTAATGATCTGGATGAGGGTATAGTTGGGTGGATTAGTAAGTTTGCTGATGACACCAAAGTCGGAGGTGTGGTAGATTGTGAGGAAGGGTGTCGAAGTTTGCAGGGTGACTTGGACAGGTTGCAGAGCTGGGCCGCGAGGTGGCGGATGGAGTTTAATGCGGAGAAGTGTGAGGTAATCCATTTCGGTAGGAATAACAGATGTGTTGAGTATAGGGCTAACGGGAGGACTTTGAATAGAGTGGAGGAGCAGAGGGATCTAGGTGTATGTGTACATAGATCCCTGAAAGTTGGGAATCAAGTAGATAAGGTTGTTAAGAAGGCGTACGGTGTCTTGGCGTTTATTGGTAGGGGGATTGAATTTAGGAGTCGCAGCGTCATGTTGCAACTGTACACAACTCTGGTGCGGCCGCACTGTGTGCAGTTCTGGTCCCCACATTACAGGAAGGATGTGGAGGCTTTGGAGAGGGTGCAGAGGAGGTTTACCAGGATGTTGCCTGGTATGCAGGGGAGGTCCTATGAGGAGAGACTGAGGGATTTGGGGTTGTTTTCACTGGAAAGAAGGCGGCTAAGAGGGGATCTTATAGAAACATATAAGATGATTAGAGGTTTAGATAGGGTGGATGGTGATAGCCTGTTTCCTCGGATGGAGAAAGCTAGCACGAGGGGGCATGGCTTTAAATTAAGGGGGGGTAGTTATAGGACGGATGTCAGGGGCAGGTTCTTTACCCAGAGGGTGGTGAGGGACTGGAATGCCCTGCCTGCTGCAGTTGTAAATGCGCCTAGTTTGGGGGCGTTTAAGAGATTGGTGGATAGGTTTATGAACGAAAAGGGATTGGTTTAGATTAGTGGTCAATTTTTTTTTAAAAAATAAGACTGGTCGGCGCAACATTGTGGGCCGAAGGGCCTGTTCCGCGTTGTAATGTTCTATGTTCTATGTTAAAGTCTGTGAGGTGTGCACACTTCAAGCTCACTTGACGTGAGCTTCAACTCACTTCAAGTGAGTTGAAGCTTTCAAGACTGAGATTGCTAAATTTTTGTTAAGTCTGGGTGTTTAAGTTAGATGTAAGGAGCATAGATGCGCAAAGGGGGCTGATATTCAGATCAGCCAAAATCTGACTGAATGGTGGAACAGCCTGAATAAGCTGAAGAGCCTATCGTTGTCCCTTTAATGTCCAGACTGTGTTGTAACTTATTATGATTTGCCTCTGCTACTCTGCCTGTTTCTGGATTTCTTTCTGTTCATCCTTTTAACTCATCTGATTTTTTTTATGTTCCTCTCAGTGGAATCCTTTCCTTTTCCCTCTGTGGGATATGTATGGATTATCATAGAAGAATCATACAATGCAGAAGGAGGCCATTCACCCCATCAAGCCTGCCTGACAACAATCCCACCCAGGCCTATCCCCATACCCCCACATATTTACTCTGTTAGTCCCTCTGACACAAAGGGCAATTTAGCATGGCCAATTAAGCTAACCCGCAGATCTTTGGACTGTAGGAGGAAACCGGTGCACCTGGAGGAAATCCACGCAGACACGGGGAGAATGTGCAACTCCACACAGACAGTCCCCCGAGGCTGGAATTGAACCCAAGTTCCTGGTGCTGTGAGGCAGTAGTGCTAACCACTGTACCACTGTTACGATCATAGAAGGAGAACTGATTCTTTATGATAGAATGCCTACAGTGCAGAAGGAGGCCATTCGACCCATTGAGCCTGCACCGACAATAATCCCACCCAGGTCTATTCCCGTGTCCCCACATATTTACCCTGTTAGTCTTCCTGACACTAAGGGGCAATTTGTTATGGCCAATTAACCTAACCCACAAATCTTTGGACTGTGGGAGGAAACTGGAGGAAACCCGAAGGAAATCTATGCAGATGGGGGGAAATGTGCAAACACCACACAGACTGTCATCCGAGGCCAGAGTTGAACCCGGGTCCCTGGTGCTGTGAGGCAGCAATGCGAATCAGTGCCACCCTGCTGCCCTTGCTACTATTTATATCAACTGTGAAGTATCCTAAGGTTCAGCTACATCTTGTTATAAATTGTTAATGAATTCAATCAAAACACCTGGCTCCTTTTTGGCCATTGGCAGAAAGCACAAGAGCGAGAGTGTGTTTCTTGGAGTTGGTAAGTCAAGGCTGCTACAGGTGTCCCCTGTCAAAGGCAGATTTTTACTTTGCCCTTTGACTGTAAAATGGGATATTGCCAATCGCTAACCTGTTTCAGAACTTGGTTCATGTTTTGATCAAATTCACCAACAAGCACTCATGCATAACACCAATGTTCCTGCCAAACAACAAGTTGAAAAACTACCCCTCAAAATATAAATATATAAATACCACGATAGGAGGAGATTGAAAGTATTTGGATAAAAATGCAATTTTTTTTTATTGTTTCTGGAACACATTTGCTGCAAGTAACCTTTTGGGCAAAACTTTCTTTCAATACAATTTGATTGGTTAAAAACACAGGTTCTTTCTTGGCCCACTCCCACAGCTCTCAGATACCTTGTCAAGGCTGTGTTTTGTTGGGTGGCTGACAAAAACATACAAACGCTCTTAGAAGGTCGGTCAGTAATTGCACTATTTGTCCGTCTCTGCTCCGAGCGAAATGTGGCCCAGTATCCATTCCCTTCAGCACCAGTGTACTATGACATATCTACACATTACACCGCGCCTCACCAAACCTCTTTCAACAGCATCTCTCAACCCCTCAAACTTTATAAGAAGCAGCAGTTGGACCACCATCACCTCCAATTTTCCAACCAAGTCACACACTGTTCTGCCTTGGATTGAATTCCTCAAAACCTCAGCTTTCCCACTTCCTACTGTTTTCCTGCCAGAAATAGAAGGACTGTGACAATTCAAGGTGAACTCATACCAGTCCTGTTCCTCTATTTCCCCTGTGCTCACTGACCTGCATAAAACTCCATTAACTTCAGTTCAATGTCTTAATTCCCTTATTTCCAAATCACTCTATGATCCCATTCCTCCCTATTTCTGTGATCTCCACCATTCTCCCAATCCTCTGAGATATCTGCATTCCTCTATATCTGGCCTCTAGTGCATCCTGGTTTATAATTACTCCATCTTTGGCGGCTGTGCAATCAGTCGTCTATAGACTTCAAGTTCTGGAATATCTTGCTACATCTCTCCATCTCACTTTCCTCCTTTAAGACATGCCGTATAAACTTTTGGTCATCAAACCTAGTAGCCAGAATTTTACTGGCATGCCCACTCCAAAATCGGGGTGGGTGAGGCTCGGAGAATGGAATTTTCCATTGGCATGGAATGGCATTTTAGAAGCCTCACCTGAGCGAGGTTGTAAAATCCTGGCCATTATCTCTATTTAAAGCTCAGTGAGATTCTTTATTACATAATGCTACGGTGAAACACCTCGGGATATTTCATGACGCTATTGTGTTATGCTATTGTGTCACTATTGCTAGAAGTTAGACATGGGCATACCCTAAGTTTTTTTTGGTGAGTTTAGTCCACATGTGTGAGGTGAGTACAACGACAAGATATTGTCTACCTCAAATACTTTGGACCATGAATGGCATTTTTGTGAAGGCTTTGGAGGATTAAAGCATTTTAGACAGCAACTTTCAGATTGCAGTTACTAGAAGTTGTTGTTTAGATTGCAAATAAACAACAGTGATTTCTGTCAGTCTCACCATTAGTTTGGAGCACAATCTGGCCAAGACTGCGCAATAAACTCTATCCTCTTGATCCCTCAACATCTCTCCACTATTTTAAAAGCTCAAGTGAGGAGTTGAATAAAATTCTCACCACTCCTTTCACAATGAAGTTGCAATGTAATTCAGCACCATCCAGGAAAAAGTAATCCACCAAATTGGTGCTTTGACACTAGGTTCATTGTCCTGCTCTTTTAGCTACAACCACAGTAGTTTAGTTAAGCTTCTCATTATTGGGACATCAGAGACATTGACTTTGGAGGGATTGGTTATGGTGTTATTGGTGAGGTTTAAGGGAAGCAAGCTGGGCATTTTCATGTTTGCAATGGCCCTTGCTTGGCACATACAAGGCACAAATCTTATTTGCACTTGTTGTCTCAAGCCTGGTAAGATTTACATCGTAAAGTAACTTGGCTGAAATTGTGTAAATTTTATTTGGAAATTATGCAGATTTTGATGAATAAATGTAACTAAAAAGCTGTAAACCTTAATCTTGATGATTGCCACTCAAAGTAATAAGCCAATTGTTAAAGGATAAAGACGAGTTATTCCTACCAATTTCCGAAGGAAGATAATTCTTTTTGTTCTGTGTTATCAGTGCAGAAAAACGTGGTGAAGAAGGAGTTCCACACAGTGCAGCTATTGCGCTCAGAGCCAGTCCAGCTTCGGGTTACAATCTACGAGTGGGGCAGTAATGAAGGAAGTTCTGTGAGTCCCATTAGAATGACAGTAAACTCTAACAAAGAACCAGCAATTGAACAAAATCAATTGTTGACCAGTTCCCAAAAACACAATAAATATGACCACGTAAGTCAATACTGACGTAAACACACATTCCTGTTATTTATTGTTTCTGCTGTGCTGCTTTCCATTACATTAGTTTTACAAAGTGAGCTAGTTTTAAACGGCACACAGGCAATTGTGGCCCATTTTGTTGATGGATATTTAAAGATGTAAATACAGGACTGGAAGTAAAACTGATTTCAGGAATTTTAATTGTCCACCTGACCAGGAAATGATGACATGGAATTTGAACACATGATTGAATATAATCCCTGTCACAGCCAAGATATTTTAATAATCTTAAAACAACAACACACGTCAAGAGTTTGGTATGGGAAAATGCAGCTGAGGCTATCAAGTCATTCAATTTCTATTTCAAGCTCTGTCACTATCTGTTCATCTCCATCTTTATTTCTCTCTATTCCTTTCCCTCAGTCTCTCTCTTTCCCTCTTGATTTCTTTCTCCATTTCTCTTTCTCTCTTTAATGGTCCGTTTTTCCAACTTCATGTCTCTTCTCCCTGTCCTCTGTCTCTTTCCCAGGGGGTTGCTGGGCGGGGTGGGGGTTTATTTTCTGTTTCTGTTTACATTGAGATCGGCAAGGGAAATAGAAAATCCTCACAAGACCCAAATTGTGTTGTACACTGACATAAGGCGTGAGGCAATTCTGCCGTCCCCCTGCCGTGATTTAATGGGAATCTTGATGTTCAACATTGGGGTCCCCATTAAAATAAATTTACATCTAATTATCAGGCCTTTACTCCTGATAATGTCCCCATTGGAACATCCATTCACGTTGGTGTACCATGAATTATGACAGGTCACCCATGGCATGCACTTGACAGGCAGAATGAGCAAAGCACAAAAGCCATGTATTCAAGAAGGCAGCTCACCACCACCTTCTCAAGAGCATCTAGGGATGGGCAATGCCTAGCCAGCGACACCCACATAAATTGCTTTCTAATTTTCTATAACTTAGATTTTTATTCAAGTTGACTATTATTTGATTTCATTTATATTCTTTGTTCTCATTTACTATACATCTAATGTGCCACTATTTTGCCCAGAGCAATTTATCATCTTTTTGTGTACAGTACTCTTTTTGTGCTTTTCCACTACAGAATCCAGCAAAGGAATTTGAAAATCAAGAATCCCCAGATCCAGTGGAAGAGTCAGGTATAGATTTTGTTTCTGCAGAGCAAAGTGCATCCTGCCACAGTCATCATGATGTGTCACAATCATTACCTGAGGAAATAAATATCTTTCACCTGCACTTTGGAGTTCTCCAAAAAAAAGGAAAGCCATGCCAGCCAGCTGCTGGTTAGCAGCGATGATCCCATTGATAGAGATGTTGTTGCAATGTACCTTGAAAGATTTGTATCAGATGTAGAAACCTCTTGGTTTGTGTGCTGTCCAAGCAGTGACCGTAAATGTTTACATTATTAACTGTAGCCTTTGGGGGAAGGAATGAGCATACGTGACATGAATTTAAACATTACCAGTCGAGAAGTGACTGCACTCCACACCAACCACCTCATGTACCATTACTTTGTTGAGCTAAGGTGTGTTAGTGTTACACATGTGAATTCTTAGACTTTAACTTCGGTGACACAAATGAGGCAAACTTTCAGATGTTTCAAGTAAAAGTATTAATGCTCTGAGCATGATACAACACATACCCCTTTCTAGCAAAAGGACTATGTATTCACAGTGCTGGATGCTAATGTACTCCTAATTTAAAAGAGGTAGCCAGAGAGAGAAACATGCAGTGAGAGTCACTGGTTGGAATTTACCAATTTTGCCTGCAGCTGGAATTGTCCAATCCCATCGCACATCAATAAGTTTTGGCTATCCCGCCCCAAGGGGACCAGAAAATGCTGGCCAGAGAAATAAAGGATTGAGGAAATGCCACCCATCGCACTCTCTGCTTCAATAAGAATTCACACATTTTCAGAAGCTTGGATTGATCTTACTTTTCCTGATTTCTAACAATTCAGTGGATTGTGAGCTATGTTAGAACATAGAACATAGAAAAACTACAGCACAAACAGACCCTTCGGCCCACAAGTTGTGCCGAACATATCCCTACCTACTAGGCTTACCTATAACCCTCTATCTTACTAAGTCCCATGTACTCATCCAAAAGTCTCTTAAAAGGTCCTATCAAATCAATGCCACCACTGCCGGCAGCCGATTCCATGCATCCAGCACCCTCTGAGTGAAAAACTTACCCCTGACAGCTCCTCTGTACCTACTCCCCAGCACCTTAAACCTGTGTCCTGTTGTGGCAGCCATTTCAGCCCTGGGAAAAAGCCTCTGAGAATCCACTTGATCAACATCTCTCAACATCTTATACACCTCTATCAGGTCACCTCTAATCCTTCATCTCTCTAAGGTGAAAAGACCGAGCTGTCTCAACCTATCCTCATAAGGCATGCCACCCAATCCAGGCAACATCATTGTAAATCTCCTCTGCACCCTTTCAATGGCTTCCACATCCTTCCTGTAATGAAGCAACTGGAACTGAGCACAGTGGGGTCTGACCAGGGTCTTATACAGCTGCAGCATTATCTCCCGAATCACTGCCATTGATCACGTCTATTTCTAGTCTTGAGTCTCACACAAACTGTAGTCTTGGTCACTCAGTTTTGTGAACAGCTTGCAATGGAGAATGTGCCTGTGCAATCTAATATCTACTTCTGCGATAATGTAACCTAGGTGTGTAAATATTACCTGATTTTTTCATTATTGAAGTTGGGCGATGTGGGATGGAAAGGGGAGATATCTTTGACTTCCACCTGCAATTATTGCAATGGCACCTGATGTTGGGAGGCATGGACTATTTCTGGATTTGGGTGTCATTTCAATGTGTATTTGGTTCTACCACTTGTGAGATAAAACCATGAATGACTTAATATCCCTGGTCATAACTGGTCTCAGGTGAGACAAAAGATCCTTAATGTGTCAGTTTCAGGTAGAAGGTGAGTTGGGATATGTTATTCAACATCTGTTGCCTTTGGCCATTTCTTTTTAATTTTTTGCCAAATCATTTTCTTTTAAAGCACAATGATTAAACATCATTCAGTCTCCAAATGCTTTTTGTTCAAAAAAAAATCATAAAACATTATAATGTTTTCCATAAGCTTAGATTAGACACAATGATATTATTCAGACAACAGGAGTAGGAAGAATTAAACCAAAAGAGAAAATGCTGGAAAATCTCAGCAGGTCTGGCAGCATCTGTAGGGAGAGAAAAGAGCTGACATTTCGAGTCCAGGTGACCCTTTATCAAAGCTAAAAGGCATAGAAAGCGGGAGATATAAAATAAAATATGAAGTATCACCCACTTTCTATGCCTTTGCACGTTGACAAAGAATCATCTGGACTCAAACCATCAGCTCTTTTCTCTCCTTACAGATGCTGCCAGACCTGCTGAGATTTTCCAGCATTTTCTCTTTTGGTTTCAGATTCCAGCATCCACAGTAATTTCCTTTTATCCAGTAGGAACAGTTAAAACTTGCCATTACTATAGCATCAAGGTGTGGCTATGTGCAATGGATCATTTTCCCCTTCAGACACTCTGCATCAGACCAAACATTCTCAGTTCATTTTTAACAGCAGATCAGGAAGAAAGCAGTATTTCCTTTGTACGAAAGGCTTTGTGGCAAATGACCTTATCAATGCATAATGTAAAAGAAAATTACTGCGGATGTTGGAATCTGGAACAATAACAGAAAATGCTGGAAAATCTCAGCAGAGTGCAGGCTCTGACAAAGAGCCATCCAGACTCGAAATGTTGGCTCTATTCTCTGTCCCCAGATACTGTCAGATCTGCTGACGTCTTCCAGCATTTTCTGCTTTGACCTTACCAATGCAGTTTCTTTCATTTTGCGTTTACACGCTCCTCCATTACTGCTATGTCAAAATCCTGGACTTCCCTTCATGGCTATTCCTCCAACACAGGGGCAAAAAATTTACATTGCCGAGGTGTGCATGTGTGCAACTGGAATTATCAGGGAGAGACAAGGGCAGGGGAGAAAATCTATGCGTGGAGCCAGAGGAAGTGGGCGAGGTATTAAATGAATACTTTGCATCAGTGTTCATCAAAGAGAAGGACTTGGTGGATGGTGAGTCTGGGAAAGGGTGTGTAGATTGTTTGAGTCATGTTGAGATCAAAAAGATGATTTTGGGGTTCTTGAGAAACATTAGGGCAGACAAATTCCCAGGGCCTGATGGAATATACACCAGAATACTGAGAGAGACAAGGGAAGAAATTGCTGGGGCCTTGAGAAAAATCTTTGTATCCTTACTACTACAGGGGAGGTCTCAGAGGATTGGAGAATAGCCAATGTTGTTCCTTTGTTTAAGAAGGGTAGCAAGAATAATCCGGATAATTACAGGCTGGTGAGCCTTATGAAATTATTGGAGAAGATTCTTTAAGACAAGATTTACTCCCACTTGGGAATAAGTGGACGTATTACCAAGAGGCAACATGGTTTTGTGAAGGGTAGGTCATGTCTGACTAACTTGATTGAGTTTTTTGAGGAAGTGATGAAGATGATTGATGAGGGTAGGGCGGTGGATGTTGTCTACATGGACTTCAGTAAAGCCTTTGACAAGGTCCCTCATGGCAGACTGGTGCAGAAGGTGAAGTTGCAAGGGATCAGAGGTGAGCTGGCAAGGTGGATACAGAACTTGGTCATAGAAGACAGATGGTAGCAGTGTTTCTGAATGGAGGGCTGTGACAAGTGGTATTCCTCAAGGATCAGTGCTGGGACCTTTGCTGTTTGTAATTTGTAGAAATGATTTGGAGGAAAATGTAACTGGTTTGATTGGTAAATTTGCGGACGACAGAAAGTTGGTGGATTTGTGAATAGTGATGAAGACCATCAGAGGATACAGCAGGATCAGTTGGAGACTTTGGCAGAGAGATGGCAGATGGGGTTTAATCCAGAAAAATGTGAAGTAATGCATTTTGGAAGGTCTGATACAGATAGGAACTACACAGTAAATGGCAGAACCCTCAAGAGTATTGATAGGCAGAGGGATACAGGTACACAGGTCACTGAAAGTGGCAGCACAGGTGGAGAAGGTAGTCAAGAAGGCATTTGGCATGCTTGCCTTCATTGGCCAGGGCACTGAGTTTAAAAATTGACGTTGCAGCTGTGTAGAATCTTAGTTCGGCCACATTTGGAATATAGTGTTCAATTCTGGTTGTCACACTACCAGAAGGATGTGGAGGCTTTGAAGAGGGTACAGAAAAGATTTACCAGGATGTTGCCTGGTATGGAAGGCATTAGCTATGAGGAGAGGTTGGAGAAACTTAGTTTGTTCTTACTGGAATGACGAAGGTTGAGGGGCAATCTGATAGAAGTCTACAAGATTATGAAGGGCACGGAGAGAATGGATAGTCAGAAGCTTTCTCCCAGGGTTGAAGCGTCAATTACTAGGGGGCATAGGTTCAAGGTGTGAGGGACAAGATTTAAAGGAGATGTGCCAGACAAGTTTTTTTACACAAAGTGTGGTGGGTGCCTAGAACTCACCGCCGGGGGGCATAGTGGAAGTAGATACGATAGTGACTTTTAAGGGGCGTCTTGACAAATACATGAATAAATTGGAATAGCGGGATATGGCCCTTGGAGGGGTAGGGGGTTTTAATTCAGTCGGTGAACATAGTCAGTGCAGGCTTGGAGGACCAAAGGGCTTGTTCCTGTGCTGTAATTTTCTTTGTTCTTTGTTCAACAGTGGAAACCCGATTTTACACGCCCCGATTTAGCGCGAACTTGGATATGACGCGTGGTGCTTTTTTTTGCTCCTTCCGGTTTAGTGATTTAGCGCAATTCTGATTTAGTGTGACCCCGATAACATTTACAATATCATTTTATGTACACCAACCATCATATTACAACGGGGCTGCACTGTATTTCAGGTAGCGCAAGAAGACATCAGGCGCTTGTCTCAACGTCATCACACACCCATGCAATATTTTGATTAATGGATACGTACCTGACAACAATTATGTGGGCAATTTAACCCCTGAAGGGGCAAATTGAATGTATATTTATGTGGCCCCTTTGCCTTACAGGTTGGCAGTTGGACCGATTGGCTAGCTGACCTTTATGTTTTAGCTGTAACCTCGATCCAGGATAGGATGAAAAGCCAGGGCTGAAATAAAATTTTAGAAAAGGTGTCCAGAGACTGCGGTTTATGTTTGAATGAGCTGTCCACACACTGCAGCATTTTTCCATCACAATTTATTGATTTTTTTTATAGGTCTGTCGCTTCCTGAGACATCTACGCATCAGCAGCACCCCTTGAGGGAACATATTAGAAGTACCAATGCGTTCCCTCCATTTCTCAGTGCCCACACTCATCTTGCCCTCCATGGCAGCACTGAGCCTTTCCCAGCATGCATTTCATGCTGGCTGCCTGTTAATTGGGCAGTGGATGTGAAACCATGTTCTCGGGCTGATCACAGCTGGAAGCACATTTCGCACCCACTGAATGTGTGGGGCCCGATAGAGGGAAAGTCTGGCCATGGCCTGCAGCAGTTCCAGAAGGAGGAACACCACCACCTTCTTAAGAGCAGTTGGACATGGGTAATCAATGCTAGCCTAGGCAGCAATGCCAACATCTCAAGAATGAATAAGAAGAAAAAAGACTTAACTTTCAGGAACTTGATGAGTGAGATTGACAGTTTATGAGGAAACTTTCCTTAGTTCACTATTGACACTGAGTATTGATGAGTTTGTGTAAGATTCCTGTGCGAGCTTTTTCAAGACAATTTATTCCGTATTGCCTGTGACTTCAGGTTGCAGAGTGAGTTATTAGGGCAAAGCAGTTGGACTTGTACCATTTCTGAAGAGCGCTTTGGTTGTCATTAGAAACAAAAAGATGCAAAGTTGATACAAAGATAAATTTGACTGACTGATTTTGTTGCCTTTCTGGTTTATGTTTCCAGGCCTGGACAAAATAATTTCACAAAAGCAGCACAAGCTGGGTGGCAAAACTCTGCAAGTGCAAATATATGATAAAGATAAAGAAGATGAAAAGTACGAGCCTCGAACATTTCTCCTGAGGGGTTTTGATGTTCAGTCGAGATTAGGGCATATTTCACTGTACGTTGACAGCCTCAGCAATAGCACAAAGCATCATATCGAACCCCTGCGAGATGGTGAATCAGTGGTAGTCACTTTTGAAACTGATATTGGTTGGTATTACAATTTATTCTTTCCTAATTTTCCATGAGGTAATAGTAATTATTTCATTTGCATGTTTGGGATTGTTGCAATGATGATTGAAATGTGGGAATGGTTTCATTGAAGCTTGTCTTGAAGATTATGATTAATGGGCAGTAATATAGAATTTTTCATGATTTTGTTTTTTTAGACGCCAAATCCTTTCTGCAGAATTGTTGTCAGAAGTCATTTGAAAACCGTCCCATCACTGCCCAATATCTTGCTAAGACAAATTCAGTGCTGATAGAGGGAATTCACCCCAGTTTCAGTGATGACTTTCTGGAATTATACTTTTCGAACACCAAACGCAGCGGTGGTGGGCAAATCACAGAAATCATTTTAAACGTCGATGTATTGACAGCAATTGTTCGTTTTCAAGATCATGAGGGTATAGCATTTCATTTGTTCTCCAATAATATTATTGTATTTCAAGAGTTCAGACATTCAAATTTAAGTTATCTCCTGCTGGCTGTCATTTCCAGCATTTTATTTCTAAGCTTAAGCTTCATAATAACTATCCATGACCCTGCTTTGAACTCAACTCGCCCATCAGGATGTACAGTAATAGTCTCAAAACACCAGGTTAAAATCCAACAGGTTTATTGGGTAGCACAGGCTTTCAGAGCATTGCCCCTTTATCACCTGCTGAAGGGGCAATGCTCTGAAAGCTCGTGCTACCCAATAAACCTGTTGAAATTTAATTTGGTGCTGTGAGACTACTTACTGTGCCTACTCCAGTCCAACGCCAATTCCACATCATGGCTATCAGAATGTGGCAGGTGAGTGGTTAAGGAAAATTGAGTTACTGTCACCTTTCCATCGCACTATTAATCCTGCAATCGAATCAGTCTCCAAACCAGTGGCAAAATCATTGCTGAAACGCAATGGAATTGCCTTCACAAGCTGATTAACATGGTGGGAATTAAAAATAAAATATCACGGATACCGGAAATCTGAAATAAAAAATGAAAATGCTGGAAATACTCAGTAAGTCTGGCAGTATCTGCAGAGAGAGAAACATTGGCCGAATTTTTCCGGCCCTTCCCGCCAGTAGGATCTCCCTGTCACGCCAATGGTGATACTCTTCCCCTGTGGCAACATCCCCAGTAGCACAGGGTGCAAGCCACAGACTACACCATTATCGGCAGGACCAGAGGAGCGCGGGAGAAGAAGAGAATCCAGTCCCTAGTTAATGTTTTGAGTTAAATATGACCCATTTTCAGGATTGGAGCAGGTCACAAGTTGACACAAGGTAGATAGATAATGGACATATTTATTTTTATTCACTTAACCGGTCTCTTCCAATTGTGTGTTTGCAGTGGTCAGAAGAGTCACTGAAAGGGAACATTACTTAAATGGTCTTCAGCTGACTGTTAGTCGTTATTACCACGATCTGAAATTATCTTTTTATGGAAATAATTGTCCAGAAATCAAGCAGCCTGAACAGTTTGATATTAGCATCAATTCCACACTTCAAAACTATATCCAGAAGACTCATCTCTATAGAAAAGAGTTAGACGAAATTGCAAAGGATGTTTATTGTAACATTACCTTCACGGACTCTCCAAATCCAAAGCGAATTATTCTGAAGCCCACTTTTGACATGGATATATTGTTATGCTATAAAATTGCTAAGGATTGGAAGAAGCATGCTGAAGAGGCAATCTGGAAATTCATTGGGAAATTTGACGTTAAAGATTTCCCAGCCGATAAAGATTTGTGGGCAAAAGTGGAGAACAAAAGCAGGGGACTGAAAGCACCTGGCTTTGATGTTCTTTATTGTTCTACAGAAAATAAGATCATCATTGTTGGAGAAGAAAGTAAAGTTTTGGACCCTTCCAGAAGGCTACAAGAAATATTGGAAAAGGCAGGAAGAGAATTGGAAGTTGAAAGGAATACAGTTGAAGAGCAAATTTTAGTGGGAAGTCTTGAGGAATTGCAGTTCATACATCGCAATGTCAATGTCACTGTTTCCTCTGTGCAAATATCCACCAGCACAGCTCCCCCAGCCTTTAAACTGAAAGGATTAAAGGAGGAAGTTGACCAAGTCCACAAGATCATTGGCCAGTTTCAGTCCCAATTAGAAAGGAAACCTCTCAATCAGTCGCCACATCTAATAGACTTTATCAAATCGCTAGAATTGAAGAAATTTGTGCAAACTCACTTTGTTGTAAAGGGCATCAAGGCCACATTGGTGCAGAGACAGTCTGTTGAGCTCGTGGCTCTCAAGGCCGATGTGAAGAAAGGAGAAGATAAAATAAAGCAACTTCTCCAGGAAGTAAGGATTAACTTCACTCCGGAGCAAACCAAAGTCACTGAAGGTGACAAATGGAAAAGGTTCCTTGATGATTTGAAATTTGGCTTGAAGTCGAAAGAGGCGGGCTGCAGAGTCATAGAGGAGAAAAATCAAGCTGCCATAATAATCATAGGATATTCAGACATTGTTTCTGATGCTGCAAAAATAATAACTAATTATCTGGACAATAAGACAGTGATCACACAACTCATTCCTGCCACACTGATGCAGGTGGACTATATGGAAAGTTCCACAAGCCTCACAGAACAGCCTGAAATCCAGAACAAAGAAGTCATCATATCATATATCAAGACAGATCCAACAGGTTTAAAAGTATCTGGTGCAGCAGAGCATATGAAGGAGGCAGTTTCTGCTATTGAAGATAAGTTATCAAGGATTCAGTCAGTAACCTACACTTACAACAAACCAGGAGAGGCTACAGCTCTGTCGAAGCACAAAGACACCTTGGAGGTCAAGGCTAAAGGACATGGGTGTATGGTGTTAATTAAAACCAAGGAGGATGACCAGGGTTCACCAAACCTCCCAAAACCCGTAAGTGCACACAAACTGCAGGATTTTACTGGCATATCTGCCCGAGGTTCATACGATCCTGCCCAAAGCCAGCGGAAAATGTTGTTCTCCGAGTCTTGCCCGCCCCTGGAATCGGATTGGGCGTGTTGGTAAAATTCTGGCCAAATAATCAATTGGCTTTAACTTATCAATCTGGTTAGCTATTACCCAAGAGTAAATATCAGATGAGCTTTCTCTACACGCATATAACTGGGTCGGCTTAGACACCAAGGCCCGGCAATTTATAGGGGTGTTGGAAAAGTGCAAGTCTAAAAGTGAGGTTTAAAATTACTGAAGAATATTGATAGCTCTTAATGGGGCTGGATTTCACTGGGGTGGGGCAGGTGCAGGAGAAAAGAGAAAGATGTGGTGAGCCTACTGCTCACTTTGCTGACTAAAATATTAGTTGGAAACCGACTTGTCATAGGAAAAAGTCCACTCCACAGCAATAACATGGTGCACATGGCAATATGGGTCAATCTGATTAGTTTTCAGCTCACGCAGTCTCTGCAATAGTTCAGTGGTGGGTGCTGCCATTGCGGGGACTGTAGGCAGGCCCAGGATGAAGGTGCCTGTGTGTCCCCATCTCAGCTGAGTCTGCGATATTGGTGTGAAGGAGTTATTACCAGGGGAAATGGGGAGGTTGTAGAGCTCTTTTATATTGGTTGCGATTAACTGAGGAATGAGTTCAGTGAGATAGAGGTCCGAACAAATACAAATGTTTGAACTACGAACAGAATTAAGCCATTCAGCTCCTCCAACCTATTCTGCCATTCAATAAGATTGTGCCTGATCCATTTATGTTTTAAATTCCACATTCCCATTTACCGCAGTTGACCTTTTGATTCCCTTGCCTAACAAGAATGTACCTATCTCAGCTTTAAAAATATTCAGTGAGCTTGCTTCTGCCTCCTTTTGAAGCGGAGAGTTCCAAAGAAGAACCAGCAGATGTAAAAGAATGTTTCTCATTTGATTTAAAAGAGCGGCCCCAATTTTCAAATCAGGCTACCTTTCTCTGTATTCACCCAAATCCTTTCAACAGCCTCCTCTTTGAGACTGTTGAGGATCTTACATATCTCAGTCAAGTCACTCCTCACTCATCGAAGCTCCAGTGAAAACAAGCCCAGTCTCTTCAATCTATCTTCTCATGTAATTCTCTAAATTTGCACCCCTTTATTGTGGAGTCCATGAGATGTAGACAAAAGTTGTAGGTAGAAGAAGGATTGGAATGAGGCACTCACTGAGTGTTAAAATGGGTGGCGTGGCCTTGTAGGGCTGTTCTTTATCCTCATAAGACAACTCGCTCATCCCAGGTATCAATCTAGAAAACCTCCTCTGAACTGCCTCCAACACATTTGCATCCTTCCTTAAATATGGAGATGAAAACTGCACACTGCATTCAAGATGTGGTCTCACCGTGCGTAAAATCATTATAACCTTTTGTGTTTAATTCCTTTCGTAATGAAGGGTAGCATTTTATTACCCTAATTACTTCTGCACCTGCATGCAAATGTTTTGTGGAGCTCATGCACTAGGACACCCAGGTCACTCTGCACCTCAGAATTCTGCAGTCATTTCCAGTTTCACTAAGATTCTGCTTTTTTATTCTTCCTGCCAAAGTGAACACCTTCACATTTGCTCATATTATACTCCATCTGTCAGTATTTTATCCACTCATTCAACCTATCTATAACTATCTGCAAAACATATGAAAAGATAAGAACATAAGAACCAGGAGCAGGAGTCGGCCATCTCGCCCTTTGAGTCTGCTCTGCCATTCAATAAAATCATGGCTGATCTTTTCATGGACTCAGCTCCATTTACTCGCCCGTTCACCATAACCCTTAATTCCTTCACTGATCAAAAATTTATCTATCCTTGCCTTAAAAACATTCAATGAGGTCGCCTCAACTGCTTCACTGGGCAGGGAATTCCACAGATTCACAGCCCTTCGTGTGAAGAAGTTTCTCCTCAACTCAGTCCTAAATCTGTTCCCCCTTATTTTGAGGCCATGCCCCCTAGTTCTAGTTTCATCTGCCAGTGGAAACAACTTCCCTGCTTCTATCTTAGCTATTCCCTTCACAATCTTATATGTTTATATAAGATCTCCCCTCATTCTTCTGAATTTCAATGAGTATAGCCCTTGTCTACTCAGTCTCTCCTCATAAGCCAACACTCTCAACGCCGGAATCAACCTAGTGAATCTCCTCTGCACCCCCTCCAGTGCCAGTATATCCTTTCTCAAATAAGGAGAGCAAAACTGTACACAGTACTCCAGATGTGGCCTCACCAGCACCTTATACAACTGCAACATAACCTCGCTGTTTTTAAACTCCATCACTCTAGCAATGAAGGACAAAATTCTATTTACCTTCTTAATTACCTGCTGCACCTGCAAACCAACTCCTTGTGATTTATTCATTTGTGATTGGGACATCTTTAGATCTTCCTGGCTCTAAGACTTGCTGCCCTGCAAGAGTGACAGTGCAACATCCGCTCAATGTCTTTTCAGACATTAAAATGACAAGACCTGGAGAGAAAACAGAGCAGTGAAGCTGGAGAGTTTCACACCAGTTTTCTCACCACCACTGATACTTCACCAAATTCTGGTAAGATTGCCCCTCCCCCCATTCACTGAAAACAATAACACAATCACAGGTGACCATTTCTGTTCCAATAACACTTCTCTTTCTGTTTACAGCGTCCCTTTGCTCTAATCCCGAGACTCACTAGCCTCAGACTGTTAATCAACCAATTCACCAATGGAATGTAAGTAACCTAGGTTTATCATATGAGCCTTGTGAATTCATCAGAATCCTGGGCAGGTAAATGATCAGGGGCAAGGATAGTAGGATATACTGGTCGGATGAGGTGAGGCTGGGAAGGGGCTCCTATGCAGTATAAATAGCGGCATTGGCCAGATAGCTGAATGGCCTTTCTCTGCGCTACAAAACTTAATGTGCTCAACAAAGACTTTGAAGGCAGGTAGATAAAGAGTAAAGCTTCTTTTAGACTGTCTCATCAAACCAAACGCTCCCAGGGCAAGGAAGTCACAGGATTAGATCCAGGGTAATGTTCCCTTTACACTGACGCCATCAACATTTCTAGGACAATTGCAGCAGGGGTTAGATATAGAGTAGAGCTGCCTCTACTCTGTTCTCATCAAATACTCCCAGGGCAGGTAAGTCTTGGATTGTAATATCTAAGGCGACCCTGGATCAAGTTCACTGGATTATCACTCTTACTATGTCTTTTTGCTCATTGAAGTGTGAATGGTTCTTTATTTCCTTCCAGGGTTGGGAAACTTGTTGGTGTGTTTATCACATTGATTATGGCTGTTACCTGCTTTGTAGTGGACTATGTAGTCGCTGGCATCATCCTCATCTTCTGCCTAGTACCTGTGTTTTATTCGGTAAGTCCTGCTAATTTATTAATGCCACTACAGCTTTGGGGCTGAATTTACCAAAAAAATTCTAAGTGCCAAACAAACATGAAAATGGGAGAGAATCACGCCCATTTTATCAGTGAGAGGAAAATTCAAATCTTATGCCTCATCTTTTCTCTAAGAGGCAAAGTGTGATTCGCACCAGTAGGGGGAGTGAACAGAGTCTATTCACGCTGGGAAGCTAGCTGCTGACTGCTAGAGGGTACTGTAAATGTATAGTTAGTTCACTGGAAATTTGACACTGCCCACCCCCTCCCTGACTGTGGCCACCGCACCCACCCCCCCAACCCCCATCCCCTCCCCAGCCGATCATTGCACTTGTTTAGTCGAACCCCCTAGCCGACTGCAGCCGCCATTCACGCCACCTCAGCGAATTGCCATTTCCATTCATCCTGCCCCTGCTGATCATGGCCCTCTTTCATGCCTCCCCCCTCCCCCATGTCTCTCATTCACTTCCTCGTTCACCCACCTCTGGCCAATCACTGCCCCAAGTCCATTAAGGCAATTGAGCCCAGACGATTCCATCCTGGGCTAATAATATTAAAATTAAGATTTAAATATTTAAATCTGTGTCACACCCTTCCTGGGCATGAGGCTGATCAAGCCAGCAATCTAATCCCAGTATTAATTACAAGAGGGGCGAAACCAGGCAAGAAACTAGATTTTGCGTCTTTTGCAATCTTTCCGCCATGCCAATAGACTGGTGTGATGAGCCAATAAGATCAACCCCTTTGTAATCAGTAGGTATGTGTGAGTGTAGTGTAAATGCTGCATTCCCATTAGCCCATGCTAACCATGCGATAGTGCATGGGCACCACTCCTCAGGACATATTGACCGAAGAGGCTGGTAGCCCACATTCGCCAGAATAACCCTTGGGGATAAAAGGGTTAAATTATGAGTACAGGAGGCACAGACTAGCCAGAAATCAAAATACAGCAGCTACTGGAAATCTGAAACAAAGCCTGAAGAATGTGGAAATACTCAGCAGGTGAGGAAGCATCTTGCTCCATCAGTGCTACCTGGCTCAGTATTCCCAGCATGTTTTGTTTTCAGCATGCGGACCTGATTTGTATTCCCTCAAGTGTAGATGATCAAGGGGTGGTGTAGACAAGGGAGGCAGAACCTTCAAATTAAGACCATAAGAAATAGGAATGGAGTAGGCCATTCAGCCCCTTGGACATGCACCATCATTCATAGGATCATGGTTAATCCAATGTTCTTCATTTTCACTTCTCTGCCCTTTTCCTATAACCTTTGATTCCCTCATTGATCAAGAATCTATCTCCCTCAGCCTTAAATATACACAAGGACTATCCTTCCACAGCTCTCTGTGGCAAAGAGTTCCAAAGATTCACAACCCTCTGAGAGAAAAAACTCCTCCTCATCAGAGTCTTAACATGGTGCCCCTTTATTCTGAGGCAATGCCCTCTGGTTCTAGATTCTCCCATGAGGGAGAACATCTTCTCAGCATTTACCCTGTCAAGCCCCTTAAGAAGCCTATATGTTTCATAAGAACATAAGAATATAAGAAATAGGAGCAGGAGTAGGCCATCTAGCCCTTCGAGCCTGCCCCGCTATTCAATAAGATCATGGCTGATCTGTCGTGGCTCAGTTCCACTTTCCCGCCCTCTCCCCATAACCCTTAATCCCCTCTCTTATCAAAAACCCATCAACCCGCGTCTTAAAAATATTTAGCGAGGCAGCCTCCACCATTTCAACGGGCAGAGAATTCCAGAGATTCACCACCCTTTGAGTGAAGAAGTTCCTCCTCAACTCCGTTCTAAACCGCCCCCCCTTTGTCTTGAGGCTGTGCCCCCTAGTCCTACTGTCTTTTTTGAGCGGGAAGAGTCTCTCCACCTCTATCCTATCCATCCCATTCATCATCTTATACGTCTCAATGAGATCTCCCCTCATTCTTCTAAACTCTAACGAGTACAAGCCTAGTTTATTCAGCCTCTCCTCATAGCTCAACCCCCTCAACTCCGGTATCAGCCTAGTAAACCTCCTCTGCACTCCCTCCAAGGCCAAAATATCTTTGCGCAGGTGCGGCGCCCAAAACTGCACACAGTACTCCAGCTGCGGCCTCACCAATGCCCTATACAGCTGCAGCAAGACCTCCCTACTTTTATATTCAATCCCCCTCGCTATGAAGGCCAGCATCCCATTCGCCTTCCTGACCACCTGCTGCACCTGCAAGCTGGGTTTTTGCGACTCATGCACAAGGACCCCGAGGTCCCTCTGCACCGTCGCCTGCTGCAGTTTTTCGTCCCGTAAGTAATAGTCCTTCCTACCATTCTTCCTACCAAAGTGGACCACCTCACACTTGCCAACATTAAATTCCATTTGCCATTTCCTGGTCCATTCGCCCAGCCTATCTAGATCTTTCTGCAGACTCTCCACATCTCTCATTCATCTAAATTCCAATGATTAGAGTCCCAAGCTATTTAACATTTGCTCATAAGACAATCTCTCCATACCCAGGATCATCCCAGTGAACCTTCTCTGAACTGCCTCCAATGTATCTCCTTAATTACATGGACCAATACTGTCCACACGTGGCCTCACAAGTGCCTTGTACAGTTACAGCAAGACTTCCCTAACTCTTATACTCCAACTCCCTTGAAATAAGGTCCAGAGCTTTGAGCTCTTGAGGGACGGATAACCTCCTCCCTCTTTCATCAAATTCCCTGTTTTACCAAGCTCCAACTGCACTCTAATGCAAGAAATCAGCACAAAAGGTGTCCTCCTCATGAGGCCCCTTATTCAATGCTTCTGAAATTGGATTAAACCAACGGGGTTGGGGACCAGGGGTTAGGGGTGGTGGGGGGGATTAACTAGCTTCAGCTGAGAGCTGCTAAACTCCTGTTTTAAAGCTGCAATTAAACTTCGCCCAATCAAAAGAGCAACATTTAGTTAATTACTAAATTAAAGAGCAAACTGGACTTCAGATTTAACTTGAAATTAGTCCTTAAATTAAGTTATTCCTAAAATTTACCCCTGTTCTTGGTGGTTTCTATAGATAGAAAGTCCAATGACTCATTGTCCTTAGATTTGTAGAGAGTTCCGAAAATGGCAGTCATGAAATCCATCAGGTGAACTCCTATAGCCATGCATCCTGGCAACTCCATGTTCAGAAGCTTCCAGAATTAAAGTTTAAAGTTCTTTTGAAGTTTAATTTATTAGTCACAAGTAGGTTTACATTAACACTGCAATGAAGTTACTGTGAAAATCCCCAGTCACCACACTCCAGCACTGTTCGAGTACACCGAGGAAAGATTTAGCGTAGCCAATCCACCTAACCAGCATGTTTTTCGGACTGTGGGAGAAAACCGGAGCACCTGGAGGAAACCCACACAGTCACAGGGAGAACGTGCAAACTCCACATGGATAGTGATCTAAGCCGGGAATCCTTGGCGCTGTGAGGCAGCAGTGCTTTCATTTGGTAGGTCAGGTGACTCCTGTAGCCATTTTAAAATCAGTGCCTTTACTCATGAAAAGTCCTCTTAAAGAAGTCCAACCAATGAAATTAAAGAGAAGTAGTTCACGTTGCACATGATGCATCACCGTTACAGTGAAATTAATCAAATTGGCTGATAATTGGCACCTATGATGCTGGCATTAGTGCTTCACTCCAAGTGTGATTCTATTGACACGTTAGGAGGATTTTATCAGAACAGAGCTTTATTTAATAATACAATTAAACCGATACTATGCTTTTAAGAAATGTACTTATATCATGTTTCTTGTGTGGGGTATGTTTAAAATTCAGCTGTGGTCCATACGGTGCCAATTTGTCTGCAAACCAGTCAACGCCACGCTGAGAATGCAGGAGAATAATTGGTTTTAGATATTGGAGTGTTTGTTTTGATCTGAGTTCATGCATTTTTGTTTATTCAGGTTTTTTCCTGGGGTTTCAGAGTAGGGTTTGGTTAGGTTGCTTGACAAGAGACAGAGTCACATGCTAATGGGAGGAGCAAAGCTTACAAGGAAAAACAAGCTGTTTTTGCCTGGCTCTGAGAGAAGCAAGAGGTGTCTCTATCTCTCTCTCTCTGGACCTGCTTGGGACCTGCTTGTAAAAATAGATCTCTCTCTCAAAAGGTACTTGAGGACTGGCAGCCCATGTACCAGCCTGTGTGGTGCTTACTGATTTTGAAGAGGAGTTTCAGTCTGTAAGAGGAATATTGCTTGAATTGGAACTAATAGAGATAGGTTAGCGTTTAAGTGTTTTTTTTATTTAAGTCTTTCAATTGGTATAAGTTAAGCTGATTCTTTTGTTATAGTTAAACTGTATTGTTAAATAAAGCTTGCTTTGATAAAAGCTCCCTAGTATGTCAACAGAATCACACCTGAAGTGAAATACATTACTCTCACACTAATGCTTAAATAGGAAAAAAAACTGTTGGGGTCTAGTTGGATTTCTTAACATACTTTGAGGTTTCTGCTCTGGTACCCTAAAGCAGAAATAAAGCATTGTTCATACAAGATTCAGATCTGTCTGCTTCTGAACAATTTTCTTTTGCTGCTTAGGTTATTAGACAACAAGTCTCCAGGTCATCTCAAGGTAAGAGAATATGAGTACAATTTTAAAATGGGACGGTAGAATTGACAAATTAAACAAAGTACACAGGGCACAACTGTGGTTTCTAAAAAGCATGCGTCTGCTGATGTAATTCTAATGATGTTTTATGAGCCCAAGCCAATCTTTGCCACAGCCTGATTGAAATAATTATTTTGCAAATTCTAGGTACCTGACTCATTGTACTAATTATCCTAAGAACCCTTTGTGCAGTGTGTGCAAAGGTCCATCTGGTGTGTAATTGTATGATTTGTGTTTCAGTTTTCTTAACACAGAGGGAGACCACAGGGCATCATTCCTCCTATCCACTGGCAAGTTGGCATCATTTGCTTGGTGGCTAGAATGTGTTGACCGATTAGCCATTATCCTGAAGGCCTGAACATTTTGAGAGCCAGGTCCCAGAACATTGAGTTGGTGAGCTGGGGTCAGAGATTACAAGCCCCAGGACAATCCTTTGGCTTTGGGCAGATGCAGTATCAGGAAGTCCGAATGACTCATGAGTCGGAAGGAAACCGGATACAGGGAGGGATGTGCACCTGATGCTTGCGGGGGAGGGCAGTGGGGAACCCACTAGAACCAGATGAAGAGAATCCACCAAGGGTGCACAGGGGAATTAAGGGTTATGGGGAGAAAGCGGGAAAGTGGAACTGATCCACTTCAGATCAGCCATGATCTTATTGAATGGGGGGGCAGGCTCGAAGGGCTAGATGGCCTACTCCTGCTCCTATTTCTTATGTTCTTATGTTCACAGGCAAGTATAACCTCTGGATGGAAAGGGACATGCCTGGGCAGTACCCTGGCACTGCCCCCAGCACTCTGGCACTCCACTGGCAGCAGTTCTCCTTATTGGTTGCAGGGGAGGGAGGGTTCCCCTTGTCTGTTTAATGGAGGGTTTCTTGTGTCCGTGAGGAGTGTGGGGGTGGAGGGGTCTCCGTGTGCATGTGGCAGGGTGGGGGCTTCTACTGTTTCTACCAGAGATTGCCCAATCTCGGGATTCCCTGCTGTTTCACCATCCAGCTTGACAGTGGGTCCACGCCTCCATTTCTGTTCTGCACAAAGTGCTGGATTATCTGCACAGAGAAAGCAGCTGTGCAGCTTGTGAGCACCACGCTGGTTTTCTCAGCCTCAGCCAGCACTCTGCACAGAGAATGGAAAATTCCACCCATCATCCTTTTTACTCTTCCCTTACTTGGTTAAAATATATTGCGCAACCTTCAGGAGTGTATAACTAACATCTGCCTGTGTCCTTTGTAACTGGCTTCTTTGAAGTGAACATAACCGAGCCCTAGTAAATTGGTAGAGATACAGATGCAACTCTGGGTCAGAAAGGAAGGCTGGGTGATGGCTCGCTCTACTAGGAAACACCTCAACACGCCAACCCAAGCCATAAGGTGCTGTGGGTGAGCTGAAGTCCCTGCCAGTAGGACTTCAGCTCTCACTGAGGACTAACTGCCATTCTTGGGTGATGATTGCTAATCCAAATGACCAACAGCTCCAGCAATCCAGGCAGTGCCAAGAGAGCTTTGGCAGATTTTGTCAGGACTGCATGTTGGTGGCCCAGTGGATCCCAGAGCAAGCCAAGTCGGTGGTATTGGGTGGGGAAGGTACAGTCAATTTAGAGAGGGTTGTGGGTTGGTTGGGGGGGGGGGGGCGTTGTGGGTAGTAACAAACAGATGGGTAGGAAGAAAGGATTCCATTGTGGTTGGGGGGAGCTGCCCTTATGTGTAGAGAGGATCCCCAAAGATTATACCTCATTTGTTCCTGCCCTTTAAAAATTTTTGAGGACAGCATGCACACTCCCACCTGATTGCCTACACAAACTAAGTCTCCTATGGTGTCAGCCATATGCACCATCTAGAAGATGCACTGCAGGAACTTACCAAAGTTCCTTAGGCAACAAATTCCAAACCCATGACCACTACCATTCCAATAGTAAAGAGCAACAGATACATGGGAACACCACCACCTGGAGGCTCCCCTCCAAGCCACTCACCGTCCTGACTTAGAAATATATCACCATTCCTTCAATGTTGCTGGGTTAAATCCTGGAATTCCCTCCCTAAACAGCACTGTGGGTGTACCAATACCTCAGTGACTGCAGCAGTTCAAAAAGGTGGCTCACTACCACCTTTGAGGGCAATTGGGGAAGGGCAGTAAATGCTGGTTTAGCCTATGATGCCCATCCCATGAAATGAATTGTTAAAAAATTGTCCTGTTGACAAGCTCAATTGGCCCTTGTTTTTTTTTAATTTAAATATAGCAGACGGGCTGCTGATTTTGGTGCCCACACACCATGTTATGGGAGTGAGCTCAGAAAGGTGGTGGAGTTGGCACTTGCCCTATTTTACATGGATATGGGGAACAGATGGGGAGCTGGCTTTGAGATCAGATAGAGATCAGCCATGATCTGATTGAAGGGCAGAATTTGCTTACTTCTGCTCCTAATTCTTAATGTTCCCATGTCTCCTCTCCCCCCTGTCTACCACCACTGAAAACACAGTCAATGGGGGCACATGAAATCCAGCCCTTGATGAGGGTGGCATTTATGAAACAATGTAATTTTTAAACAATTATGCATGTCATGGATAAAATATAATTGACTACCATCACTTAGCTTTTGTCTCCCAAATTTAACTATATAACGTGAACCGTATATTATTTTTATTCAGAGTAACTTTGGTCTCTCTCTGCAGTGTCAAAACCAGCATCAACAGACCCAACGATACTAATAGGTGGTGTAACAATAAAACTGAAAAAAGGTGATATCACCCAAGAAATCACAGGGGCCATAGTAAATTCTACCAACGTCACGTTGGACTTAACTTCTGGTAAGTATAGGAGAGAATAGACCTAAATGTTAATAGCAAGCTAAAAGATAAACTGTCCACTACATGGGAGACACTTAGCCTTAGCAGAAACTGGGTGGGCCATTTTGACCTGTTCTACTGAACAGGACATGTATCAGGAACTGGCGGGATCCTCCTTCCTCAATAACTAAATTGGGCATCTATGGTATCATCAAGGCCCAAGTGTTATTTTAACCATTGGCCTGAATGAGGAAGCTTTTGTGTGTGAGGCTGTCACACAAGGCAACTGGGGCCACAGGAACCCCCATGAATCTAAGGTGTGCACCTCTTTGCTGACTTCACTTGTGAGGAAGCAGAAGCAGTGATGTTCATCTGAAAGCCACAATTAACATTCAGGCCTCGGCTTAACCACCTCATCACAAGCCCCCATGGAAAGTTAATCAGTGATAGACTGTTAATTCACCACTGACTGTTTTACATCCCAATGTTAACATTGTCCCCAAATTTCACAAAAAGAATCGGTCTATAATTTATGAATCTCTCATCATATAACAAAGATTTTTTTTCCCCCCTTAACATCTGATTTGTTTTTGTTTTATTTTACCTGTAGGTGTATCTGGTGCCATACTAAAGGCTGCTGGCAGTTCTGTGAAGGATGAGTGCAAGGCCCTAGGTACTGGTAACTCTCAATCAGAGTTGTGTTTTTCTAGAAAGTATGTTTGAGAAAGTAACTCCAATTCTCTAACAGCCAGTCTCATGGTACATAACAATCGAGGCGGGGGGAGGGGAGGGGGGAGTCACCTAAAAGGGGCAAGAAAGATTAAAGGGGCAGCTTAAAGTCGAAACGATCAGTTCATCAGAAACCTTTGAAGGAAGTGAGAGAATTGCTGAAGCACGTACCAATTTGTTGGATCTATATTACTGGACAAATATCAAAACTTTATATTAGTTACTGTCAAAGTGAAGGTGTTTAACACTGAAGCTCATTCAGTAGAATGGCACTGAACAGATGGGAAGGGAGAAGTTGGGTGGCTATTTCTACCCCAACATCCTGCCAGCAGTTTGGGATACTGCCTGAGTAATGGGTTGTCATCCTGGGCTATTGTCCCCCTCAGATTAACCAAGTGGTACCCAGGTCTGCTGAGTTTGGATAGTTGATGACATTGAGTGCCCTCAGGCCAAGCGCCGTCACATCACCAGAGAGCATTTACTTGAAAATTTGGCATCTTTGTATTTGTCTTGGTCCCCTACTGTGGAGGACAGCCCTGAGATTATGCTGGATCCATAAGGGCAAGTGTCCCTGAAACACAACTGCAAACACAAATGCCCACTTCAGATATTCAAATGCCCCTGGCTTTGGGACAAGATTAATGACATTATGGCATAATCACTGAGGGCAGAACTTCCACTGGGATTTCAAGGCTAATGTCTTGGTTCTCACTCAGTTGTGTAGTGTGACAGATAGATTGCTACATAACAAGTTTATATCTGTCCTAAAAGTTAAGTAACAGCGTACTTAAAAGTAACTAGCTGGTGGCAGCTATTGTCAGAGCTAAGGAAAAGAATCCATTCCCAGCAAATCTTGTTATTCAAAGGTGTGATTCTACAGGCACAATGTAGGTGTGTCCCCACAAAGAGAAAAAGTGGTACTGCCAAAACTACAGCCGCCTGGCTATCTAGAAGCATACAGGCCAAGATAAAGCAGAAACAGGAAGATTTGATACTGTAGAAATCTAGAGGAGTATAGAAAGTACAGGGTGAAGTAAAAAAGGCATTAGGAAAGCAAAGAGAGAATGTAAAAAAAATTGGCAGGTAAAATCAAAGAAAATCCTAGGATATTTTATCAGCACATTAAGGGCAAAAGCATAACTCAGGAAAAGATAGGGTCTATCAAGTGATGTACATAGTAACTTGTGGGTTGCTGCAGAAGATGTGGACAGGATTTTCAGTTAATACTTTTCTGTCTTCACCAGGAAGAGGGATAATTCAGACATTCGAGTTTCAAAGAAGTATGAAATATTGGATACCATAAGCATGAGGAGAGGAAATACTGGAGGAACTGCCATCCTTTAAGATGGAAAAAATCACCAGGGCTAGATGGATTGTATCTCACACTGTGAACCAGTGTCAGGGAGGAAATACTGGATGCTCTGAGGATCATTTTCCAATCTTCACTAGATAAGAGGGAAGGACTCAAGGGATTGGAGGGCTGCAAATATTGTATTATTATTTTAAAAAGGTGGGAGAAATAGGCAGAAAATTATAGATCAGTTAGTCTACTTTGGTGGTGGGAAGATTATTGGAAACAATTCTGAAAGGTAGGACGAATTGTCAATTAGAAAGGCATGGAGTGATCAGGAATGATTGTGTTAGGGGAATTCTGGTTGGAATTTTACTGCTCCACCTGCCATGGGAATCAGAGAGGGTGAAGAGTGATCAAGGGGACAGTCTGTTGACCTTGGGCAGGATGTCCCATTTTCGGGACAAATGAGGCCATAAAATCCCATTCATTAAGTCTTGCTAGTTGAAGCATTTTTTTTGAATAACAAGGAGGATTGATGAAGGTAGTACAGTGAATAGTGTCTACATGGATTTCAGTAAGGCACGTAACCGGGTCTAAAATGGCAGATTGGTCAGAAAAGTGAGATCCAATGAGATACAAAGAAAGGTGGCAGCTTTGATCCAAAATTGGCTCAGTGTCATGATGGCTGTTTTTGTGATTGGAAAACAATTTCCACTAGTGTTCCGCATGGCTCGGTAATGGGGCTTTTGCTGTTTGTTGTTTATATTAATGATTTAGACTTAAATGTTGGAGCTATGATTGGGAAATTTACAGATGGCACAAAAACTGGCCGTGCAGTTGAAAATAGATGTTGCTTCCAGAATGACATCATTGGTTTCGTTGAGTGCGTGGGAAAGTGACAAATGGAATTCAATCACAAAAAATTTGGTTCTGAGGATGCAAACAAGGGAACTCTCAATAAGTGGGAAGATATTGAAACAGGCTGAGGAAGTGAGAGACCTTGGACTGCATGCCCACAGGTCCTTGAAGGTGGTAAGATGGTTGAATAGGGTGGTCAAGAAAGCATGGTTGAGGTATTGAATACAAAAGCAGGGATGTAATGATGGAACTGTATAAAATGCTGGTTAGCCCACAACCAGAGTTAAAGTTTATTTGTTAGTCACACATAAAGCTTACATTAACATTGCATTGAACAAAGTATAATACAGTGTCTATCATAATCTATCAGTGTCACGAGTAGGCTTACATTAACACTGCATTGAACAAAGAATAATACAGCCCAAGAACAGGCCCTTCGGCCGTCCAAGCCTGTGCTGATCACGACGCCTCCCTAAATTAAAAGTATGCACTTATCATGTTACTGAAGTTACTGTGAAAAACCCCTTGTCGCCACACTCCAGCACCTGTTTGGGTACACTGAGGGAGAATTTAGCATGGCCAATGCGCCTAACCAACATGTCTTTGGACTGTGGGAGGAAACCGGAGTACCCAGAGGAAACCCACGCAGATACGGGGGAGGATGTACATACTCCACACAGACAGTACCCAAGCCTGGAATTGAACCCGGGTCCATGCCGCTGTGACACAGCAGTGCTTACCATTGTACCGCCCATATTGTTGAGATTTATTTATTCATTCACGCGAAGAGCAGCTTTGAATCAAAACGAAAGCGTATAAATTGAAAACCAGGGAGATGAGATGTCATCCTTTAAATGCAATTTCTTTTGCAGGTCTTTCAAAACAGCCTTTGTGAGAAGGGGAGGGTTTTTTCCAAGCGGTTTCATGATCTTGCCAAGACTCTCTGGAATCAAGTAGAAATTCTGATCTACGAAATCACTTTTGTCCATGGACCAAATTTGTCACTATTTGGCATGTTCAATAACTGCAGGCGACTCAATGTGACTCCAACAGGGGGTTTATTCACAAGGAATAGTTATGTACAATGTAAGGATCTGACAGAAATATCACACAGGTCTGCTCTTGTTGGCATCCAAGACATGCACCTTCACTCCCGATTGGTCCAGCTTCCCGTGCTGCCATTCCATAGGTTCCAGCCTGATCATGTGGTCTGTCAGGGACCATAGCATGTTATAAATGTAGAAATGAGAATACTGCTTTTGTGACATCCTGAACTATAAAAAGTGCTGTGTAAATGCAGGTCTTGTTTCTAATGCCCATAATTCATGACTGAACTGGATAAACACGGTAAAAAGTCTGACAACACCAGGTTTTAGTCCAACCGATTTATTTGATAGTAAACTCACAAGCTTTCGGGTTAGCCCCTTCGTCAGGTGAATGGAGAGTTCTGGCCTCAGACAGAGCATATAAAGCACAGACAGTTTAGAGATTACTGATTAGAATGTGAATCTTTACACCTAACCTGCTGTTCAAGTCCTGAAGTGGCTGACAATGTGTGTGGAAGGTAGCATGGTACATCGGGGAGACCATGCAGACGCTACGACAACGGATGAATGAACATCACTCGACAATCATCAGGCAAGACTGTTCCCTTCCTGTTGGCGAACACTTCAGTGGTCACGGGCACTCAGCCTCTGACCTTTGGGTAAGCATTCTCCAAGGCGGCCTTCACGACACACGACAGCGCAGAGTCGCTGAACAGAGACTGATAGCTAAGTTCCACACACATGAGGACGGTCTCAACAGGGATCTTGGGTTCATGTCGCACTATCTGTAACTCCCGTGACTTGCCTGGGTTTGCAAAACCTCACTTACTGTACTGTCTGGAGACAATACGCATCTCTTTAACCTGTGATCAGTGCTCCTTCCACTCACATTGTCAGCCACTTCAGGTCTTGAACAGCAGGTTAGGTGTAAGGATTCGCATTCTAATCAGTAATCTCTAAACTGTCTGTGCTTTATATGCTCTGCCTGAGGCCAGAACCCTCCATTCACCTGACGAAGGGGCTAACCCGAAAGCTTGTGAGTTTACTATCAAATAAACCGGTTGGACTAAAACCTGGTGTTGTCAGACTTTTTACTGTGTTTACTCCAGTCCAACGCCAGCATATCCACATCATGAACTGGATAAAGGCAGATTGATTTATTCAGAAAAATGCAGTAAGTGGGGGATAGTTTCATGCAAATAATTTGTATCAAATAATCCCAGTTTTTTACAGCAGCGTGAACTCCATATACAATGGTGTCACCATATAGAACGTAATTGAACCTAGCATTTGGATCTGTTTGGTGACTTCATTTATTTTTACATACTTGAAGCAAAGCTAAGTGTATAATAATTATTTTCCGAGCTTGCAATTGTAAAAGATGTTTAAATGCATTTATATTATTAAACTTTCATAGGGAGAGAAGGTAAATATAACTTTTATTTAACTTTGTATCTCTGATCTCTTTAGGTTCTCAGCCTAGTGATGGTGTTGTAGTTACCGGAAGTGGGAACCTCTCCTGCAATTACATCATTCATATGGTCGGTCAAAATAATCCTGCTCTGTTAACAGCCTCGGTAGAAAAAACACTGCAGGAATGTGAAAAAAATCAGATTACCACAGTATCATTCCCTGCCTTAGGAACAGGTAACTGCTGTCGGAGTAGCAGGACTTTATCTCATAGAGTTGTAGAATTTTGCCTCACAAAAGGAGTTTCTTTGGACCGTGGTTCCACAGGGAATACACCCATCTGAAGTTCCCCTCCAAATCACACAGCATCCTGACATGGAAGTATATCATCGTTCCTTCACTGTCACTAGGTCAAAATCCTGGAACTTCTTCCCTAACAGCACAGTGGGTGTATCTCCACCACATGGACCCTGCAGTGGAATGAGATGGCAGCTCGCCACCACCTTCTCAAGAGCAATTGTGGATAGGCAATAAATGCTGGCCTAGTCAGCAACATCCATATCCCAAGAATGAGTTAAAATAATCATCTGGTCAGATATAATGAGTGGGATTTTACAACCTCACTCATTCCGAAACTGTAAAATCAATGGATCAATGGTCAATGGATATTTCCATGGTTCACCCCCTGCCTGTTCCAATTCCCATGGTGGCAGGACAGCAAAATTCTAGCCAATTTGTTTCTTGTCCAACACATGCGCACTTACAGCATCTGTTGTAAATACCGATTATGTGTCAAAAACTAGGACATATTTTCACCACGCTGAGGTGAAACCATGATCAGGCAGGTGACAAGGCTTGCCTATTGCACTTGGGGTGTGCTGGCACCTGTGATAGTGGATTGCCCAGGCTAGGGTAGAGTAAAAGATCAGAATAGCCAACAAAGTTAAATCAAGACTTTATCTGATGCCATTTTTCAAAACCATCTCAGCCTTGTGGCCAAGATGAAGCATTGGATCAAGCCCAGGATGGGGTGCAATGCCTCATCCTGTCAGCTTGGAGCTTGATTGTTTCTCGTGAGGGGACCATGAATTGGATTCAATTTGAATTGGATTTTTTGGTTACAGTAAAATTACCAAAAGTTATGCAAAAAGAGAACTCAAGAGCAGACCAATTTTCACATCCTCAATTGATTAACTAACTGAACAGAGACAAGAAATGAACGTGGAGGCCAGCACGTCTATGTGGCACAATCCTTGTTAGAGTCTGATTACCTAAGATAGCTTCTAATACACCATAGATGCACCATAAAAGGCACTCTTTCTGGTTGTATCACAACTTGGTATGGCTCCTGCTCTGCCCAAGAATGCACGGAACTACAAAAGGTCCTGAATGTAGCCCAATCCATCATGCAAACCAACCTCCTATCCATTGACTCTGTCTACACTTCCCACTGCCTCGGCAAAACAACCAGCATAATTAAGGACACCAGGCATCCCGGACATTCTCTCTTCCACCTTCTTTCTCCGGGAAAAAGATACAGATGTTTGAGGTCACGTACCAACCGACTCAAGAACAACTTCTTCCCTACTGCTGTTAGACTTTTGAATGGACTTACCTTACGTTAAGTTGATCTTTCTCTACACCCTAGCTATGACTGTAACACTATATTCTGCACTCTCTTGTTTCCTTCTCTATGAATGGTATGCTTTGGCTGTATAGCACGCAAAAAACAATACTTTTCACTGTATGTCAATACATGTGACAATATTAAAACAAATCAGAATCAAAAATCCTCATTATCTTAAGCTAGAACCTATTTATTTTACCACATTATATAAAGTGCAGAATGTTAACACAACGCATGTTATAAGCTCCTTGCCTAGTATTCACAACTCAATGCTCATTAATGAATGGTTAGAAAATGTTCCAAATTACTGGTTCATTGAATGTGACACTGTGAGATCACGTGGATTTGACTTCCACAACTATTGGTTTATAGGGCCAGATTTTCAAAGTAGGTTAGGGAACCCAACACCCAGATAAATACCAGGTGCTGCTCCTGTTCTACTGTTGCATCACTCATGCAAAGCTGTTCATAATTCTGAATGCTCTATTTTGACAAGATGCAAGCTCAATATCAAATGATTCCAGGAAACAGGAGCTGTCTGCTTGCTCCCAGTGGCAAAGGCACCCTTCCCTCCCCATCCTCTTCCCCCCACCCCCATCCTCTCTCTTCCCCCCTCCCTCCCCTCACCCTTCCCACCCCACCCCACCCCCACTCCCCCCATCCCCATCGCCCCCCACCCCCCATCCCCATTGCCCCCCTGTCCCCTGTTCCCGCCTCCCCGCCCCAGCAACTAACTTTGCAGCAGTAGGAACTTTCAACAGAGGTTTTGAACTCTGGAGAAGATCGCAAATTTCAAATCGCAACCTCATTTTTTTTCTGGAGACAGCAACCTCATCAGCTCCTGAATCCTCGAGCAATGAAGTCTGACCAAAAGATCCCACCTTAACTTGTTAGCAGAGCTGCACATCTCACACAAATCCATATAGTACAAATCACAGTTTGACAAATGACCTCAGGCTTATATATAGATTCAATCAGTAAATAATGACCGCAGTAAGTTACGGTTAAGAAATCAAATGCAACTGTTTGCAAATCATAATAATAAATGGACAAATGAGCCTACAAATTGGTATTCCATTGAATGTGATACCAGCAATAAAGGTCAATAATTTGAGCAAAGCTATTTCTAACAGTGAATTAGATCCTCTCCTGGTTTCATTTTCTTTTGCAGGTGTGGGAGGAATGAAACCACAGGACGCCATTGAAAGCATGTTGACTGGATTCGGAAATCATTTATCACAAAACAAACCATCGGTTATTAGACACATTTACATTGTTGTCTTTGAATGCAAAGTGTACAATGTTTTTCTTGATGTCTTCCAACGAAAATCACAACAGGTAGGAGGGGCCACACCATTTCACAGCACTATAATGGAACCGGGCAGAGGGCCATTTAAAATGAAGTTTGGGAAACTTACATATTCCTTTCCTGCCCCTTAATTGGCAAGACTATCTGCCCCAGCCTAGATGGGTCATTTGGACCCAACCTTCTATTTTAAGGTCAGGCTTCAGTGGTTATTCAATGGCTTCATTTATCACGCCAAAGCATCTGGGAATAGGAGCCAGGGTCAGAAAAATATTTTTCTAGGAAGATATATTTTTAACAGATTTTTCAATTCCTTCATAGGTTAAGAGAATCATAAGTGTTTCTCTGGGTTACAAGGAAACTTTGATTCTCCCCTTGTTTCCTTTCAAAGTGGAGATTCCTTGTGACAGCAATAGTTCCCCTGGGGCCCTCAGTGACAGCATCATACCACCTGATATTGGTCAGGAAGTCAGAAGGTTAATGAGGCCTAGCCAATTAGATCCACCACTTCCTGATGGAACAGTTGTTCACTTTGCTATCAGTGAGTTAAAATTGAGTTGTGTGCTTCTATGAGTGGAAACCCAGGAATAGACTGAGTGCTTAGTCCCTTGGCCAGAACAAAGTGCATGTGGAAAGAAAAGAATCCTAAAATTCTTAATGCTCAACATCTTCACCCAGGGCTGAAATGGTTACCACAGGTTTAAGGTGCTGGGAAGCAAGTACAGAGGAGATGTTAGGGGAAAGTTTTTCACTCAGAGGGTGGTGAGTGAGTGGAATCGGCTGCCGTCGGTGGTGGTAGAGGCGAACTCGCTGGGATCTTTTAAAAGGCTTGTGGATGAGTATATGGGATCTAATGGCATTAGGAGTTACAGATAGTTCTATGGCTTGGTAGGTATAGATGTGATTGGCGCAACTTGTGGGCCGAAGGTCCTGTTTGTGCTGTAGTGTTCTATGTTCTATCTTTATTTTCAGCTAGTGAACTCCATAGAATTAAAGATTGGCAAAGTAAAGGTGATAGCTGTGCAAGGTGACATCACAGATGAACAGACTGACGCAATTGTAAACCTCACAAACACCAACCTTAACCGAGACATGGGTGAGTGCTAATGTTTGTTTACTCATTAATTCTCTAACAACTACTTGCATTGTTAATAACCCTTAAATCATCCCAAAGTACTTCACAGGATATAGTAACAATTAGGAATAGCAGTGGATCTGGAGTCTTTCCAGTTTTCTCCACCATTCAGCAAGATGATGGCTGAACTTTCACGATTGTTGGCAAGCTATTACACCATGAAGGCTTCGCAGCTGTCCTCACCCGATGTTCTCACAAGCACACATCTAGCAGGTATTCCAGCAAAACAACTGGATGCATGCCCTCATTTGAAACTGATGTGCCATGAGATTTTAAAAAATGCTCGCTGGGATTTTCCAGCCACACTCGCTCCAAGACGGGAAACTCATGGCCCAGATCAAGAAACCTTTTGTATGGTCTGTGTCCCGCCCACCACCATTCCTGTGACGGGCAGGATGGGAAAATTCTGCCCGTTATATCAACACAGCATAACTGACGTGATAAAACAGCTTGGCAGTATTCAGGTACATTATCCAGTCTTAAGGAGCTGCTGAAATTTACAGATCTTCAGTCCAAATATTCAGTTCTTTGTAAAATTGGGAGTTGCCTTTCCATATCAGTAACTAACTTCTCTACTTTGCAGGGGTTTCTGGCGCTATTCTGAAAGCTGCTGGCCAGTCAGTTGTGGATGAGTGCAATCAACTGGGTGAGTAACCCTACATGTGGACAAATGCAAGCTCAGAATACAAGCTTTGCGAAACAACAATAGCTGTGGTCGTCACTTGTCAGAAGATAATGGATGCAAAGTTAAATTATAACCAGCTCAAAGTTTAGAAAGTACAGGAAGATATTCTTAAATTATTTTAAGATGAGCTGTAATCAACATAATAATTGTTCCTTCAAATACAGAAAGCTTGGGTAAAATTAAAAGTATTGATGTAATATAGGTTGGTACTTCAAACATTATTTGAAATGAAAGTTAGTAAGTTTAATAACAGCAGCTAAAGCTATTCTGAAGCAGGAACAGTGACGGACATCTTTCCTGTGTAATTTTTTTGTTTGCTTTAATGGAGCATTTTCCATTTGAAATTTTTATATGGACCAAACAATGATGGATGACATTTGATGAACATTATCACACGTGGGAGGGAAAAACGACAAGGCATGTGCTCCATTAATTATGGTGAAATATCTAAGGATGCATGTGCAAGAGATCCCAGAATCTTGGGGTTTCTCTGCTGAACATGTGTGACCAATGCACAATTGGTGTAGATCGGCGCAGCTCGTGGGCCGAAGGGCCTGTTTGTGCTGTAGTGTGCTATGTTCTATGTTCTAAATGATTAGCAAGAAACAGATTAAGGGAAAAGACAAGACACATGGAGACTAAGGAAGAACATAAAGGCAGATTGTAAAAGCTTCTTTACGTATATGAAAAGGAAAAGGTTAGCTAGGACAAAAAAGAGCTCATTACAGGTGGGAATAAGAGAATTTATAGTGGAGAACAGGAAAATAGTAGAGAAACAGTTACTTCGCACTTACCTTCGGAGAAGGAGTACAGAAAATCTCCCAGAAATACAAGGTAACCAAAGAACTTGTGGAACAGAGGAACTAAAAGAAATTAGCATCAGTAAAGGGGCAATACTTGAAAAGTTAACTGGATTGAGGGTTAATAAATCCCCTGGATCAAATGAGCTTCATCTCAGAGTGTTGAAGAAAGTGGACAGAAATATAATGCTTCTCTTGAAAATCCATTGATTCTGGAAGGGGTTTCATGGACTAGAATGTAGCAAATGTGACCCCATTAATTAGGAAGGGGAATGTAGAATTACAAATCTGTTAGTTTGATGTAAGTAGTAGGGAATTGTTGGAATCTATTACAAAAAATGTAATAACTGGGCATTTGGAAAAGAATGGTAAAATTGGGCAGAATCAACATGGGTTCATGAAAGGGAAATCATGTTTGACTAACTTGATGAAGTTTTTTTGAGGCTATTACTTGCAACATTGATAAAGCAGAATCAGTGGATGTAGCGTACTTGGATTTTCAGCAGGAGGTTAGTAAATAAAATTGGAGGACATGGGATTGGGGAAAATACACCAGTATTGATTGAGAATTGATTGACAGGTTAAAAAGCAGCGAGTATGAATAAACAGATCATTTCACACAGACTTCCCTTTATTTTACCACAGGAGTCCAAAGCAGTGATAGTGTTACAAGCACAAAAGCAGGAAGTCTTAAAGTAAAATACATTCTACATTTGGCTGGCTGGATGAAAACGAAAAACACAAAGGGATCTGTTGGCAAAGTTCTGAAGGAATGTGAAAAGCTAAGAATAAGTTCAGTTTCTTTCCCGGCACTAGGAACAGGTAAAATTTAGTAAATATGTATGTGGTATATTGAGTATCTTATGTATTATAAGAAACATATAGGGGAGGCTCACTGGCCTCCCCATGGCACGTTTCTCAGTGCTGGAAAACCTTTAGCAGGGGTGTACCATTGGCGGGACCAGAAGACCCTGCTGGCATGAACAGCCAGAAAGTTATGGCCATAGTATAAGAAGGTCCAACAACTATAGAGTCAGATTGTTACATACCCCGGCAAAATACAAGTTTGAATGACAATTTTTGCTGATAAATACATTCAAGATTCTTATTGATTCTGAGTTTGTTTTCCTCAGCTGCAAATTCCAAAAGTCATTTATAACATAACCCTGCAATCACATCCACCCAAATGGTCCATCAGATTCCCTACCCTCCCACCCCACCAGCAAGATTCTTGTAGCAGGTGGGACCCAAAGATTTTCCCTTCTACTTTTTAAAAAAGTTAACAAAAATATCTGGAAATATGGAAAATATTGGGCTGAATTCACCCCCAAAAATTCTAAGTGTTGAATCCGCTGGAAAACTAGAGTAATTCACACTAATTTTTTCAGTTGGACTTCATACTAGAATCTCCCACGCTCTGTGCAATGCAGAGGCCACCGGCGTGAAGATCCCTTAGATGTCAGGGGATGGAGCTTATTCCCTCTTGGCAGGCGGAAATCAGCAGGCCTCTGTGCTTGTGCAGTAGCCCCAGACTGTTAGTTTCCAGTTTGCTGGCCAGCTCAACTGCTGGCCAGCCTGGGACCCCCGAAGTGTTGCCTCCCAACGCCTCCAAGGTCCGATCGCTGCCCCCCCCACCCCTGGCCTGGACTATCCCGATCTCCAGCCCCCACCCCCTCCCCTTTCCTATAGTACCAATTCCCCTGGTGGACACTCATGCCCTCCAGCAAATCCCCCTCTTTCCTTCCACCCCACCCCCATGGTCACATGGTCCAATATCTGGAAATAGACATAATAAGACCTGTGTAAAGTTTCTTTAAGTTTGATGTCTGGCACGTTAAGAACAACTTGTATTTGTGTAGTTCACTGCACAACCATATTATGTCCCAAAGTGCTTTACAACCAATGAAGAACTTGTAAGGTGTAGCCAGTTTTCTTACAGCAATCTCTTACTATGTGATAAGGACTAAATAACTTGTTTTAGGATGTCGATCAAAGGAATACTATAAGCTAGACTCTGGGGATATTTCCCCTAATCTTCATCACAATAGTGTCACGTTGGTATAACATCCCATTTGAGAGATGGTGCCCCTATTAGGGTAGCACATTTTGACATAGCATTTGAATGCTTGTCTTAATTTTTGTGTTCAAGTCCTCGAGTAAGATTTGCACCGACTTAGAGGCAAGTATGTGACTAACTGAGCCACGGCCCTATGTGATAGCAGTCTCCCAAATCCCATCCAATCATGATCAAATTGCTCACTCTCTTTCCTGCAATGAATGGTCACTTGAGCAAAACAACCTCAGGTTAACTACTGTCAGTGGAATTATACCCCAGTAAAGAGGCAATATTTTAAACTGAAAGGAATAATTAAAGGAAGAATTGAAAATAAAAATGTAACATAAATAATTAATAGCAAAGCAGTTGATGATAGTGTTAGTTTTCTTATCTTACAGCCTTTCTTTCATTGAACTTTCTCATTACCCTCTAACTGCACAAATCTTTCTGTTTAGGAGAAGGAAAACTGAATCCTATTGATGTTGCGAATGCGCTACTGGATGCAATAAGTGATTACGTGGTTGACTTTCAACGACCCTCACTTTCTGTGATTCGGATTATTTTGTTCAATCCGATGTTGATGGATCCATTTCATCAATGTATGGAGCAGCGCTTCAGAACTGCACAACCTGCGGGTAAGGAACTATTTCAGCACAATACTCCTGCAAGTGTCATCTATAATCGTGAAACCCAGTTCAGTAATTACCCTTACTTTGCACTGTTGGCATCAAGCTGTTCCAAGTCAGCTTCATCCACTCCAACTCCCATCGGGGGCCATAATCTCAGAGGAGCAATGATGGGACCTGTGTGAAATGCTGATTTGCTCAATTGACCAGTCTTGTTACCACAAGAATGACTTCTATTTATATAGCACTTTGAACATTGTAAAACATTCTAAGATACTTCACTGGAGCATTATCAAGCAAAATTTGACACTGAGCCACAGAGAGAGATATTAGGGCAAATGATGAAAGGCTTACTCAGGGAAGTAGATTTTGTGGAGTTAAGGAAAGAGGTGGGGAAGCAGAAGAGACCTTGGAAAGGCAGCCAATGATAGAGCAATTAAAATCTCGGGTGCCCAAGAGGTCAGAATTGTATGGTTGCAGGGCTGAAGGAGATTACAGAGGTAGGAAAGAGAGAGGTCAGGGACAGATTTGAAAACAAGGTTAAGAGTTTTAGAATCATTGCTTAACTGGAGCTCTTAGCTGGTGAACTTCAACACTGCCACTCCCACTCATTGGCCGAAGCTTCAACTGAAGAGCCACTGAGATGGCAGAAAGATGTTGCAAATGAGATTTGGGTTATTTTTCCCAGAGTTTCTGTAACCCTTGTGCCAAGATTTTGGTATTCGACAGGGACAGTCAATGTGGAAATTCAGCATTCCCAGGAGGCTAGATAAAGTAGCAATACTTGATATGAGGAATTAGGGAGCAGGGTGCCCTTAGTATAAAATTATTCCCAGATTGAATTTTTGGGGGAGAATTCAGGCCAATATTTTCCATATTTCCAGATATTTTTGTTAACTTTTTTAAATCTGGCCTTCATAGCGAGGGGGATTGAATATAAAAGTAGGGAGGTCTTGCTGCAGCTGTATAGGGCACTGGTGAGGCCGCAGCTGGAGTACTGTGTGCAGTTTTGGCCGCCGCACTTACGCAAGGACATTTTGGCCTTGGAGGGAGTGCAGAGGAGGTTTACTAGGCTGATTCCGGAGTTGAGGGGGTTGAGCTATGAGGAGAGGCTGAATAAACTAGGCTTGTACTCGTTAGAGTTTAGAAGAATGAGGGGAGATCTCATTGAGACGTATAAGATGTTGAATGGGATGGATAGGATAGAGGTGGAGAGGCTCTTCCCGCTCAGAAAGGACAGTAGGACTAGAGGGCACAGCCTCAGGATAAAGGGGGGGGCGGTTTAGAACGGAGTTGAGGAGGAACTTCTTCACTCAAAGGGTGGTGAATCTCTGGAATTCTCTGCCCGTTGAAGTGGTGGAGGCTGCCTCGCTCAATATTTTTAAGATGTGGGTTGATGGGTTTTTGATAAGCAAGGGGATTAAGGGTTATGGGGAGAGGGTGGGAATGTGGAACTGAGCCACGACAGATCAGCCATGATCTTATTGAATGGCGGGGCAGGCTCGAGGGGCTAGATGGCCTACTCCTGCTCCTATTTCTTATGTTCTTATTTCTTATTTCCAGTATGGATTCCTTATTCCACAATGGAAGAATTTGCCAGGAAGTGCGCACCTATGTTATTTTAGATATACCTTTATGAATGTAATATAAATTTTGTTTTTTTTTCAGCACAAACAGTTCTTCCACTGAAACCTGTTCATGCAATCCTGCCTGTTTATCCAATCATTCTGAGAGCAGCAAAGCATTTGATTGGAGTAGTTGAGATATATGGCATAACAAAGAATGCCATTGGTGAGACGCAGAAGGATATTGAAGAATTAATTAAAGAGAACTGTGGAAGCACGGTAATAAGCAGTGAATATGCAGCCTACCTCTCAGACGATGAAAGACAACAAATCGAAGATCTCTGCAACAAACATCAATTGAAAGTTGAAATTGAGGAAACGAAAATAACAATAGATGGGCATAATGCTGATATTCTGGAATCCATTGTAGCAGTGAATTCTATGCTCCAGGCCGCCAGAGGAAGAGAGGAAGAAACTCAGTTGATGAAATCTGTCCAGTGGGAGTTTGTGAACGACGAAACAGCTCAGTCTTACGACCAGTCCTTAAACTTCGCCCTTGAGAAAGCTTACCAGGATAAAAAGAAAACCTTAGCTTACATAAAAAATGGGGAGTTGTGCACTTTTGACTTTGACAAGTTGCAAGAAATGGATTCAACAGGAAACGTAGTGGAAATCAAGAGAAGACGTCTTGAAGCATGTACGTTAAAACAAATAGTTATCTTTTTAAGAAGATATTATAGGAACCCGTGCATATATCATTTTGAAGGTTCTTCAATCATTTTAGCTTCTTCATTAATTTTCATCTGGATTGCTTTGTGAATAATAGAAATTTCCTAGCTCTCTTTGAACAAGGGTAAGGTTTGGATTTTATTAATAACAGCACTGCTGTAAGTGTGATAGGGCCAACAGTTTTCTCCAACAAAGACCCATCCAAATTCTGAGGACAGGGTTAGTTGCATATAAGAACAGAGGTTAGTTTGGCGAGTCTTCCCTGATCTCTGTCAAGTGATCCTCGATGGAAAGTGATGACACACTGAATTTTGGGTGTGGATTGGATTAGGTTTGGCTATAGTATTGAATGATTTGCAGATACACTGTAAGTTGAGTTTACTGAAGAAGATTAGGAGAAGGTAATGGAGATCTGCTTGACCTTGTGGAATTGTATCCTTGCTTCAGTCAACATCTTAGTAAGAGAAGGAACAAATTAAGAGAAGTATGATGAGGATTGGTACCAAGGAGGGGGGTGGGGGTGCAGGTAACTGATTGTGCTGATTTTTCAAGATTCACCTGGTGAAACAGTAACCCTCCATATTGCGGACCACTTGGAGAAAGCGCTGAGGGTAGCAGGGGCAGAAAATTTACTTTGGGGGGGAGATGGGGGGAAAGGTACTTGGTGATGTCTTATCACCAAGTATGGCTCGATAGCACAACTAATGACCAAACTGGCCAAATCCTGAAGGACATAGCTGCTAGACTGCATCCGCAACCGATGGTGAGGGAACCAACATGAGGGAAAATCCTACTGACCTTGCCCTCACACATCTACCCATGGCAGATGCATCGGCAGGAGTGATCAGTGCATATCACATTGAGGATACCCGCTATCGCATTGTGTGACATTTTTACCTTGCTAAATGGGATAGATTTGAACAAATCTAGTCGCTTGAAACCGGAAATCCAAGAGGGTGGCATGGTGGCACAGTGGTTAGCACTGCCTCACAGCACCATGAATCCGGGTTCGATTCCCTACTTGGGTCACTGTTTGTGCAGAATCTGTACGTTTTTCTCATGTCTGAGTGGGTTTTCTCCAGGTGCTCCAATTTCCTTCCATAGTCCAAAAGATGGTGCCAATTAGAAGCTTTGGCCGTGCTAAATTCTCCCTCAATGTACCCGAACAGGTGCCGGAGTGTGGCAACTAGGGGATTTTCACAGTAACTTCATGTAAGTCTACTTGTGAAACTAATAAATAAACTTTGATATCCTGAAGTGGGATATAAAATACTGAACCTGAATAGCAAACAGAAATCCACCACAAAATATTTGAAGATTAGTTATGAAAGTCAGCGAAATGGGCATAAGCTCAAAATAGTCAAACCAATATTCAGAAGCTGTGATTCACACAAAAGATAAAGCAATGTCGGCCATTGAGCTCACTTAGAATTTCGTTATTTGACTCTCAGTTTCTTCTTCCAGATTAATATCCTCGTTTCCGACTAAGTTGCACCCTTCCTACCACCGCCAACCCCCCACCCCACTCCACCACCTCTTAGTATCACAAGTAGGCTTATAGCAACTCTGCAATAAAGTTACTATGAAAATCCTCTAGTTGTCACATTCCAGTGCCTGTGAGGGAAAATTTAGCATGGCCAATGCATCTAACATGTATGTCTTTCGGACTGTGGGAGGAAACCAGAGCACTTGGAGGAAACCCATACAGACATGGGGGGAATGTGCAGACTCCGCACAGACAGTGACCCAAGCCAGGAATGGAACCCAGGTTCCTGGCACTGTGAGGCAGCAGTGCTAACCACTGTGCCACCTGTAAGTATTTCCCTTCAACCACACAGCAGTGTTTTCTTCTCTTTCACTACCCTACTTGGAATCCCAAACTAACTTCATAACCATGTACTTAAGATCAGCACAGAAGCCTGAGATTCTGTACTGATGGGGAAATGGTAGAAAGCCCTGTGGTGCTGCCATGTTAGGAGCTTTGAACTCAGTGGAATTCAAGCAGTCAGGCTTCAATAATAGACTGCGACATCGGACTGATATCTGGGAGTTTTTCAATTATTTTCAGTAGCCAAAAGGAAATTTCAGCTTGCTTAGATACATACATGTCTATTGAAGTAGATATATTACTGATTAAAAAAATGAGTTAAAGTAATATGGGGAACAGGTAAGGAAGTGAATTTGAGACCAGGAAGAGATCAGCCATGATCTGATTGAATGGTGGAGCAGGCTCGAAGGGCTGAATTGCTTACTTTTGCTCTTATCCTATGTTCCTTTATAAGTAATGTCCCAAATGTTTTCATTGCAGCAAGCGGAGTTCAGACTGAATCACTTCTAGAGTTTCATTTTAGTTAATGTTTGAAGATGAGAGTGAAGCAGGCATCTAAATTAAACTGATTTGCAAAGATAGATCATGAGTTGAAATGTGCCTTCTTACTGGGTTTGCTTCTATTTTACATTCCAGCTGTGTTTGAACTTCCAACAAATTGGACGAACATGAATAATCAGGAGGTTTTAATAATTCCCCTTCAGTCAAGTACCACAGAATACAAAGATGTAGCACAGAAGTTCAGGAACTCTTGTGAGAAGATAATTGTTGACATAGTCAAGGTACGCATGGTCAATAAAATGTGATTGTGTATGTTTTTGCTTTTTATTTAACATTATCCCGTGCAGTAGATTGTTACAATCTCAATTAATGATGTATGTGAAGATGAAACTAAAGGTGATTGATAAGGTTTGTGGAACAGATACAATACTTATCTGATACCCATTTGTTTCCCTATTTGTAGTATATTTTAGAAATCTTACCTCAGCAAGCATTTCCTGTATTTAAACCCTCCTACCAATGGTAACACAAAAGCATCTCAAGTTTTATATGTTCAATTCCTCAGCTTTGAGTCTCAAGAAACTTGCTGGTTAAATTGAGGAAAGGGATGTCTGGACCAGGGGTTTAGTGCCTTTCCACTTACCTCCTGGATTCACCATGTCCACATGGACAACTCCTCTATGATTGGAAGCATCCCCTCACCCAACCCTTTCATTCTACCTCTAATTCCCCACCCCATAAGACCTCTGAAAACCCCCACATCCCTAGCCATCTCATTCCAATCACCATCTACCCTCATCCCTTAACTGCCCCTTACCTGGTCTGGCCTACCTGTGAATCCAGATCTGCATTAAACTGATTGATTCTTATGTGCCCTCTGAAATGGCCTACCAGGCTTTTCGGCTCAAGGGCAATTAGGAATGGGCTAAATGCTGGCCATTGACATCCACATCCCATTGAAAAAACAAAGAAATATCCAGGACAAAGTAGCCCACTGGATCCACAAACTTTCACTCTCTCCATCATTGACGCACAGTGGCATGAACCAACTACACAATGCACTGCAGCACCTTGCAAACCTGCAGCCTCTACCAACTAGATGGACAAGAGCAGCAGATAAATGGGAAGACCACTACCTGCCACTGTCCCTACAAGCCATATGTCACCCTGATGTGGAACTATGTCGCCTTTCCTTCACTGTTTCTGGGTCAAATTCTCTTTCAACCAACACAGCTGGTGTACCTACACCCCACAGACTTCAGCAGTTCAAAAAATCAGCTAACTACCATCTTCCCATGGGTAAATAGGGATGGGCAATGGAAAAAGACCTAGCCAACGATGGCCACACCCAATGAAAGAATTTTAAGAAACAGCCCTTTTTTCCACTTGTCCCCTGGTTTGACATTCACTGATCTGTTTGTTAAGCTGTTATCGGGAAAAAGACCCAGCCAGCGATGACCACACCCAGTGAAAGAATTTTAATGAACAGCGATTTTTTCCACTTGTTCCCTGGTTTTACATTCACTGATCTGATATTAGACTGTTATCGGGCAAACTGATGGTGCCCCTCTCTCCCCCACCTCCCAGAGGACTACCAACCTCACCCTTAGCCCAGTCATAGCTGTTACCCCTACCCTTTCCACCATTGCCTCCCAGATCCAGTACGATGCTGTAATACTTCAACCGGATTTTGTGGAAATAATTTAAGTCACGACTGCCAATCTCTTTATTTTAACTTTAAAAGCTGACAACTTATAAATTTCTCATCTAGATCGATAGGATTCAGAATCGTAAACTTTGGCAAAGTTATTCTGTCAGGAAAGAAACTGCAGAAAGAAAGAATCCTGGAGTAAATGTGGAGCAGATCCTTTATCACGGGACAACAAAGGAAATATCCGACAAAGTAAACAAAACTGGCTTCAACCGAAGCTTTTGCGGGAGAAATGGTAAGAACCTGAGAAAGTGCAAGAATAATTCGACCAAAGTTCTGGGCTCTGCATTCCTTAGTCAGTAAGAAATCTCACAACACCAGGTTAAAGTCCAACAGGTTTATTTGGCAGCGCTAGCTTTCGGAGCCTCAAGCTCCTTCTTCAGGTGAGTGAGGGCTTGACAAGTTCTTGACAAGGTTTCGGAGTGAGGACTTGAGAAGGAGCTTGAGGCTCCGAAAACCAAAGCTGCCAAATAAACCTGTTGGACTTTAACCTGGTGTTGTGAGACTTCTTACTGTGCTTACCCCAGTCCAACGCCGGCATCTCCACATCATTCCTTTGTCAGTACAGCCTGAAGGTCCAATAGTGGCCACCGCTCCTACCTGGCACTGCTGGGATGACAGTGCTCCCAACCATCCATTTGGCCAACTGCCCTTCAGGCAGGACATCTGCCCGACATAGAAGCAAAGGTCTCACCTTGAAGTAATTAACACTGTCCCCCAGCATTAAATAGCTAGAGGGATAGTGGGCAGGCCCATCACTGACCTTTACAACAGAGAGAAAGAACATAAGAACGAGGAGCAGGAGTAGGCAGTTCAGTCCCTCGAGCCTGCTCTGCCATTTAATACAATCATCTCTCAGCTTCCATTTCATTTGCCTGCCCATTCACCATAGCTCTTCAGACCCTTACTAATCAAAAATCCGTTGATCTCCTCAAATTTATTCAAATTCTTAGCATCCACGACACCACCCTTTGAGAGAAGCAATTTCTTCTCGTCTCTGTTTTAAATCTGCTACTCCTCATTCTATGACCTCTTGTTCTAGATTGCCCCAAAAGAGGAAACATCCTCTCCACGTTTACTTTGTCAATACCATTTATCATTTGTATACAAGGAAGGCCCATTATATCCAGCTGAATGAATGTGCAAGGATGGTAACATAGAAGATCGGAGCAGAAGGACGCCTTTCGGCCCTTCGAGCCTTCTCCACCATTCATCACGATCATGGCTGATCGTTCAACTCAACAGCCTGATCCTGCTTTTCCCCCCATAATCTTTGATCCCATTGGCCCCAAGTGCGATATTAGTTGCCTCTTGAATACATTCAATGTTTTGGCATCAGCTACTTCCTGTGGTAATGAAATCCACAGGCTCACTACTTTTTGGGTGAAGAAATATCTCCTTACCTCCTTCCTAAATGGTCTATCCCGAATCCTCAGACTGTGACCTCTATTTCTGGACTCCCCCACCATTGGGAACACCCTCCCTGCATCTACCCTGTCTGGTTCTGTTAGAATTTTATAAGTCTCTATGAGATCCCCCCTCAATCACCTGAACTCCAGTGAAAACAATCCTAGCCTAGTCAATTTCTCCTCATACATCAGTCGTGCCATTCCCAGAATCAGCCTGGTAAATCCTGTGTTAAAACTAAAGAAGTTGTTTGGAAAATAAAACACAAATGAAGGTGGATTTCAGCCCTCTTTCATTAAGTACCAACTTCATGATAAAGTTGCCATAGTCCCAGATGACCATAGGCTGCTCTTCCCTTTGAGGGGGAGAGCTGACTGGTGGTGATTTAACCTGAGGATCACCACACCTCAGGTGAGGGGTAAGATTGAGAAAGCAGGCCTTCATGAATAACATCAGCCAGTGCGAGAATTGAACCTGTGCTGTTGGTGTCACTCATCTATCACAGACCAGCTCTCCAGCCAACTGAGCTAACTGACTCCCTGCTTAATGGTAAGGCAGCAGGAAATCTCATAAACAGGGTTACTTTTGTATTTCTGGTGGCATAGCAACAGAAACTTCACAGCCATTGTATTGCCACCTGAGGTATAAAGTGATAAAACATAGTGAAACACTTGAAGGGATCACCAACTTCATTCATCTCTGGTGGGAATCCCAACAATCCACTAATCGGGTGTCGGTCAAAGTCGGGATTTCCATCCAGTGGCAAACCCACCCCGATTCACCTGGTTTGCCCTCCTGACCCCAATCTGGTCCCCTTCACAGCAGGCGGGAACCCAAGTAAAATTCGAAGCCCTTATTTAACATCTCATTAGTAGGCTTAAAACCCGATTGAAACCCTTGCTGCAATGCACTACCCCCACCCCCCCCAAACCTATCCCAGTGGGAAATGCATGGGTTTTGCTGCTGGTCATGACCAGCATTGACCTGGTGTTTGAACCCAAAGACGGTCAAGAAGGTGTGTCCTGTGCCCATTTGCCATTACCCGGTTGCAGATGGAGGGTCCCAAGAAGGCCCTGGGGGTTGAGTGAGGTCAACAGGTTGACCTCAGGATTCTCACCCAGGATGGGAAACTTGTGTCTGGACTGCCCCTTCTAGCCCAGGAAAACCTGAAGATAACAGTTGGCATGATTTCAGGCACTTATCCAATCAAAATCTTCATCCCTGTCTGTCAACTGTGAAAACTTTGAGGTGGCCTGGTCACTTTCACCACCATGCCCACCTAGCAGGCTTCTTATTCCACTTTGTAGCAGGAATTCCCCTTTCTCTCTGCTGCAGGCTTTTAAGACCCCTTTCAAGTACTCTGACTGACAGAAGTCAGTCACTTTCACCAGGGGGAGATTCACTTCTCTACAGCTGCTCACTCAGCCTCATTCTTTTAACACAGTATTTACTTCAAGTCTTTGAGTCTTCTTAGAAGATGCGAAGACTTTCAAATCCCTTCAAATCCTTTGTGAACCTTTCAAATCTTTTGAAAAAATTTTGTGTTCACTCAATTTCACAGTCCAATTCCTTTAACTAGCCTTTGATTAACAGCTTAATGATTTTTACTCAGCATGCAGTCAGCTTTGTTTATCTATCTTGTCCTTCATGGTTAGATGCATCTGAAGTACCCCCCCAATGTTCGTAACCACAATATAAACATTCCTGTTCTGATTGATAGCTGTGGAGCTTCAAAGCACTAAGTGCTTTCAATTCCTCTTTTCTTTACTTGTCCCTCCCTTCAAGATTCAAGATGCCAGGCCAGAGTGTCAGTGCAGGGGGTAGTGCACCCCTTTTCTGAGCCCCTTTTTGCTGAGAGGTTATTGTGCCCATCCTGTCAGTGGAGTGGTCGCCAATTCCAATATTGGGGGAGTGGGACCTCCCTCAGAATGTGAGATCAGGGTGCCCTTTAAAAAGGAATTTCAAATTTGCAATGGACGGAGATATACTGTTTGGAATGAGGGAAGGCAATGTCTTAGTGGTCATGTACTAGAGATCCGAAGATCCAAGGTAATGCCCTCTGAGCTCAGGAGATCCAAATTTAAATCTTGTTAGGGCAGATAAAAAGAAAGTCTGGAATTGAAAGTCCAATGATGACCATGAAATGATTGTCGGAAAGCCCCAACTGGTTCACTAATATCCTTACCTGGTCAGGCCTACATGTCCAGATTCAGAGTGGTTGGCTATCAAATGCCCTCTGAAATGGCCTAGCAAGCCTCTCAGTTCAAGGGTATTTAGGGACAGGCACCACATGCTATGAATGAATTTTTAAAAAACTCTGCATGATTTCGACATGCACCATGCCATTGTAGATTAATGTTGCATGCATAAACTTGCCCAGGAAAATTACTTCTGGATTGAAAATAATCAACAGCAGAATCAGAAAGACTGCAACATGTATTTAAAAGTAGACTTGTTGAACACCCTGATCATGCTCCACCCCAACTCTAGACAATGGACTTCCATTCTTCATCTTCCCCTTGTTCACATTGCTAAACCCAACTTCCCGATGCCAGAGCTAGGCTCCAGTGCTCATGAAAAATTCAATAACTATAGCTGTTGAGGGAGCCACTGAGAACTGGCCCACCAGTGTTGATATCCTCCAATCAAAACTCAAACTGAATCTATCAGCAGAAAAATGGCCAAAATTGAGCTAGAATTTTCAGGTCATGCGGAAGTTTGTATTTTCTATTCATTGTGTCTCTGAGAATTTGCATAGTATTTTAGTAGTGGTCCAGGTCAAGCAATAACTTCAACTAACATCTGATAATATAATTTAATATATTTTTCACATGTTTCAGCCACTGCCTATGGAAAAGGAACTTACTTTGCTTTGAATGCCTGGTACTCATGTGATAGCATATATTCCAGCCCTGATGCTGATGGATGCAAATACATCTATCAGGCACGAGTGATTACTGCAAAGAAGTGCGGAGGACAACAGGATATGCTGGAACCGGAGCCAGTAAATGCACAGATTGATCCAGCTGACCTTTGTGACTGTGCAGTGGATGATGTAACAAAGCCTTCTATTTTTGTTATTTTTTGTGATGACGGAGCTTATCCAGAATATTTAATAACCTTCAAAACCAGGATTGCTTGAGTCAGAAACAGCTTTATCCCAGTTGCAACCTGTTCAAATTTCTTTCATATTCCCCAGCATAACTCTAGCATTCTTACACATTGCAATCTTTGATGATCTGCTCAGGAATGTTTTCAAGCAATAGGCTGCCAATGGACACTACTTCCAATCTGAGGTGAAGCAGCACAACCTTAGAGGACACAAAAGCTGTGTCTTGCTTCTTAACCATGAGGCATTGTCATCTAGGATGTAGAATGAGGAGTTGAACGGTGAAAATGTATTTCCAAGTAAACTGTATCAATGACCCCCTCCGTTCAATTTCTTCAGTTGGGCTCAACAGTTTTTATACAGGAGAAAAGGGTGCTGATTAGTTGGCAAGTTAACCATGATTTGCTGAGATTTGCTATAGAGAAAGCAAAAGTGAACAATAGACACCCCTAACAACGCTGTGAATGAATTTCAAAGCCAGTGTGATGCAGGATACAAAGGCCAAATATCCGAATAATTGGATGGTCCAATCAAACAGTATATTCTTTGGTTTTTATGTAATACATAGAGTATAGGCCTAACTCAACCAGTTGCACTTATAGTTGTTTAGTCATGCAGAAGAGCATTGCTGAGAAAAAGAAACATTTTTTGTTGAAGCTTTTTATCTTGTAATCATCAGAACAGTCACGTCAATACAATGTAAGAGAAGTCAACAAATGTGTATGAGAAGAGAGCACTCACTGACTGGCAGAGTTGGTGCCTTGAAGAATGCTCCAGTTGATAGTAACTGATAGTTAACTGCCGAACATTGTTTTTAAAAGTTGAAAGACTGTAAGGCCTGATTTTACCATTTTCATTCTGATTGCTGAATCTGGGTGCAATTCAGATCCGATTTGGAAATCTGCTTCCCGGCACCCATTAGCCTGGAAAAAAACTTGCGGGTCTGAATCACGCTGTAGGCACGGCTTAGTGCTCCTGAAATGATCAGAGCTCTGAACTGCGCATGCGCAGTTAGAAAAAAATTGAAAAAGCGCGCAGAAAGCGGCCCAGGAGCAAAAAGCAGCAGCGATGGCCCCCACAGACATCACTGTCCCCAATATCTACCTACCTGCTACCCAGATCGATTGTGACCCCCTGCCTCCTTCCCCCTCACTGATCGCCCACAGAGTGGCAGTGGACTCCCCATGCCCCAGCCACCAGAGATCCATCTGGCCTCCCCCACCCCCAACCAGTGAGTGATCGGGACTCCACCCCCCCCCCCCCCCCACCCCCCACCAGAGATACATCTTACCTGCCTCCCTAAACCCCCCCCAACCAGACAACAATCTGGCCTCCCTCCTCTCCCCACGCCTCCCCCCCCCCAAAACCAGAGAATGATCTGGCCTTCCTCCCCTCCCCCAGAGGTACATCTGACTCACCTCCTCCTCTCTCCCCACCCTCTCACCAGAGAATGATCAGGGAGGCAACATGCTTCATGGCTTGAGCACAGGGTTTGTTATCACAGCCTTCGTAGCCTGAGAACACTCATTAAAAACAGAAGTCTTGGATTTGGAAGAAAATTGATATCCACAAGCTAGATATTTGTTACGTTAAGGGCAACTTGTAGCTGTTAATAAATCAGATCAGCTTGCATATTCAAATCTTTAAACTGATTGGATATTATAATCAAGTAGACATGCTTATATTGTGATTGGTTAATAACATTTGTATTTTATGCATGGTGTAAACCTAAACAATAGTTGTGAATGGACATAAATAATGCCTACTCAATATATGCTAATTACTTGTAATTGAATCTGGAAGTATATCATTTGGGTGATTCTATATCCAGAGCTCTGAAGTGCACCATCACCTGGATCCCTTGCTATAGCTAATAAATAAACAGCTGATTTTAAACTCTGAAGTTATTTGTTTGGTTACTTGAAGGGAACAAAGTCTGTAACAAGCTGAACACCAGCAGCCCCACAGCAGATGCAAGATGAAAAGTTTCGGCAACATGTCTCTCTGTTCAGCAATAATCAGAATTCTAAATACGAATATGCAGAAAGTCATTTATAAGCTTGATTAACATAGCTTGCTATCTCTGGATATCAGCATGAATCCTAATTCACAACAGGCCTCCTGACAAAATGTGTTGTGTTACTCAAAATTACACAATTAATTTAAATAGAGAATTATGGCCCAAGACAAGTTCAAAAACAATTGTCACAGAATTCCTACAGTGCAGAAGGATGCCATTCGGTCCATCAAGCCTGCACATTTCCTTGTGCTACATTCGTACCATTGAATACTCAGCAGATTTATCCACAGCAGACTAAGTATCTCCAGTCCATATTGTGCCTTAGGTAATTGAAGTTATGATTTGGTTAAAATTAGATTATTTGCTCTGACCCAATAATGTGCCCTTCACTGATCACTTAGTTCATTTACCCACTTGCTGCACAAGTTGGATCCATTAGCCTGTATTTTGTTTTCAGTGACAAATGAATTGCTTTTGTAGTTCACCTCATGCACAATAAAAAACAATTCTTATAGGAGGTGAGCATCAATGGCAAGGCCAGAATTGGTTGCTCATCCCTAATTGCCCTTGAGAATGTAATGATGAACCAGTTGAATTGCTTCAGTCCATAATGCAGATGTACACCCACAGCGTTGTTCGAATACCAGGATTTTGACCCAACAACAATGAAGGAAAAGTGATATCGTTCCAAGTCAGAATGGTTTGCGGTTTGAAGGGGAATTTGTAGGTGATGGTGTTCCCGTGCATTTGCTGCCCTTGTTTTTTGAGACGGTAGAGTTTCAGCATTTAGATGATGCTGTTAAAGAAGCCTTGGTAAGTTGCCATGGCAGATGAATTAAATTTGAATTAAATAGAAATCTGGAATTAGAAGTCAGGGTGACCCTTGAAATTATCATTAATTAGTTTCAGAAAAAAAACTGTTCTGGTCTACATATGCCTCCAGAGCCCACAGCAATGTGCTTGACACTTAAGTGGCCTTGCAAGCCACTCAGTCAAAGAGACCAGCCAGTGACAGCCAAGTTCCATGTAAGAATCAAAACTTCACTCACTATGTAAAAGTGTTTCATATCTTCATTGTTTCTTTTCCAACTATTTTAAAGCTTTCATTTTCAATTGCTCCAGAAGTGGGAATAGTTTTTCCCCAACTATCTGTTCAGACCCCTCACGATTTTGAATATCAAATCTTCTTTTCTCCAATCTATCTGACTGAACTTCCTCACAACTGGAACTATTTTCATGCATCTATTTTGCATTCTCTCTAATGCCTTCACATCTTTCTATTAACCAGTCTCTCAATCTGTCTTGTCACCTTCAATGACTTATGCATAGTTACAGTAAGAAGTCTCACAACACCCGGTTAAAGTCCAACAGGTTTATTTGATATTATGAGCTTTTGGAGCACTGCTCCTCATCAGGTGAACTCACCTGATGAAGCAGCAGTGCTGTGAAAGCTTGTCATTCTAGATAAACCTGTTGGGCTGTTTGGTGTTGTGAGACTTCTTAGACTGCCCATTCCAGTCCAACACCGGCATCTCCACATTATGCACAGATACACACAGGTCCCTCCGCTCTACTCCTGCATTCCCTATAGAACTGTGCCTTATCTTCTCTCTTATCGCTCTGTGTTCTTCACACCAAAATGAATCATTTTTCTACATTTAATTTCATTTGCACTTTTTTGCCCATTCCATCAACTTGTTTGTATCCTTTTGAGGTTGTACACTATCCCAATGCACAGAACTCTTTGGGTGGGATTTTACGCCTCGCTCAAGCAAGACCAGAAATTCCCGCCCAAGATCAACTGAGATTTCCATTGTCGGACTCTCGCCCGCACCAATTCTGTGGTGGGCAAGGAGGTAGAGTTCCACTCTGCATCACTATCCTACATGGGTGACCCATTATTTTTAAATGGTGACCCTACATCTAGATTCTTCCATAGAAGGAAACACTGGGCGGGATTTTCTGGCCCCATCCACTGCCGGGATTGTTCTGTCCTGCTGAAAGTCCATGCTTTTTTGGCTGGGCCACCTTATCCCCTGCAGCATTTCTCAGAATGGCAGAGTCAGATAACCCCACCCACGCTCTTCACATCCACTTTGTCAAGACCCTTCAGGATCATTCGTTGAGGCTGAACCAGTATTTCAATCAAGTTTAACATAATCTCCTTGCTTTACTCTATATCTCTATTAATAAAGCCTAGGATGCTCTATACACTGTTGATCACTCTCTCAACCTGTCCTGCTATCTTCAATCACAATGCACACATAAATAGTTGAGGCACCAATCACCTTCTATCATTTCAAAATGTCAAATATACTTCAACATATCAGTCCTAGCTATGGTCATCCTAATGGCTATTAAACCTTCATTCTTCTTTACCAAGAAAAACACCTTCCATGCTATGTCTGTCATAGGCTCACTGTGCACATCAGGTAGAATGAATACAGTGAAACTGATAAGCAGAGAACAAGTTCTCATGACAGATCACTACTGACATCTGCAGCCTCCTGGAACAAGACCTCCTTCCAATGTAGAGCAGGTGAATGGATATTTCCATGCCTTACAATGTTTTAACACTTATTTATTAGTTTCACATGTAGGCTTACATTAACACTGCAATGAAATTTCTGTGAAAATCCCCTAGTTGCCACATTCCGGTGCCTGTTTGGATACACTGAGGGAGAATTTAGCATGGCCAACACACCTAACCAGTACATCTTTCAGCATGTGGGAGGAAACCAGAGCACCTGGAGGAAACCCACATAGATATGGGGAGAACATACAGACTCCACACAGACGGTGAGGCGAGCTGGGAATTGAACCCAGATCCTTGGCGCTGTGAGGCAGCAGTGTTAGCCACTGTGCCACCCATTAGTTGCGCCAAACTGCAAGTGGTGATCTGGCGATCAGAAGATTGGGCCCACCAGACATGCTTGTTAAAATAAGCGGTGCGGGCCAGAGAGGTTGTTCGGCCTTAATTGTCACTAACTACACTACATAGGGCAGCACGGTAGCACAGTGGTTAGCACTGCTGCTTTACAGCTCCAGGGACCTGGGTTCCATTCCCAGCTTGGGTCACTGTCTGTGTGGAGTTTGCACATTCTCCTCGTGTCTGCATGGGTTTCCTCCGGGTGCTCTGGTTTCCTCCCACAGTCCAAAGATGTGCAGGTTAGGTTGATTGGCCATGCTAAAATTGCCCCTTGGTGTCCTGGGATGTGTAGGTTAGAGGGATTAGTGGGTAAATGTGTAGGGATATGGGGGTAGGGCCTGGGTGGGATTGTTGGCAGTGCAGACTGGATGGGCCGAAGGGCCTGTTTCTGCACTGTGGGGTTCTATGGTTCATAAACTCGATTGGGCAAACTTGCAATTGTTAGAATAGCGAGCCACTGAGTAACAAGCCAAGACAGTGTGGTGATCTCTGTGCAGACAGTACTAGCTCACTGTGTGGAGGAGTAAGGGGCTATGTCTGGCGAGCGACCTGTGCATTTCCGTGTTTGACCTGCAGCTGCTGCCAACACCACAAACTGCTTTCGGATTTACCCTGTGATTGCTATCCACGGATCACAATTCCTTCCAAAAAGGCTGTGTGAAACCTCAGCGGGAACAAATGCCTGAGTATCATTACTTAAACACTATTGGGGCTGCGGCCAAACTGAAATCGACAGCTTCATTATTTAATCTCACCTTTAAATACATTTACAAATAAAGTCACTGGACGGGGTGCGGTCAAAGTTTGGACTCGACAGGGAAATTGTGCAAATATCTGCTTCCTTTTGTTTTACAAGAAACTAAACACACGGATGCAGTCAAGTCAGATGATTTCCAGTAAGGCGGCATTCTGGAAACTGAAAGTAAAAATCGCGAGTAAACAGCGGAGCGAGTTCAGGGGAACGAGCGGAAGTGGCAGGAGACAGGTCTGCTCAGAATTGCCCTTGGCCGCTCGGTTATAGAGCGGTCCCAATCGTACAGCGCTGGGAATTACAAAGGTAATGAAAGCCCCTCATTCAGACAGCGCTTGTTGGCTCAGTGTACACAGCGCTCAGCATTCAGAGTGGCATGAGATTGCCATGTCTTTGCGGTGTTGACATTTTAAGATAATTTGAAGTCTTGACTTCCTATTTAAAACGTAACTTGAGTTACTTTCGGTTTTAAAGTGTTTCTCGGCATTGTATGTGGCGGCATTTTGGCAGTTGCGGGTGGTTTCCTTGTGTCAAAGGCTTGATCGACCTCCTAAGAAGTATTAAAATATTTCACTCCCTCTTGACAAGCAGAAGATTTGGGCTCTCACCCTTCCCGGTGTTACCAATCCACCTTTGGCATGCTGAGGTAGCTATTAGCATATGTGAGCTTTGATGACTTCAGGAAAGACATTGATGAACTTGAAGGGGTGCAAAGAAGATTGACTAGAATGTTGCCAGGACTAGTGGGCCTGAGTTATGGAAAGAGGGTGGCCAGGCAAGAATAATATTCCTTGGAACAAAGGAGGGGTGACCTTATTGAGATGTATAAAATTGTGAGGGGCCTAGATAGGACATTGGGCAGAACTTTACTGGCGTGTCCACCTGACCCCTGGTTAGATCGCACCCGAGGCCAACGGAGAATGCCGTTCTGCGAGTCTCGCCTGCCCTGATTCTGAGCCGGGTGTGCTGGTAAAATCAGGGCCATAATCTTTTTCCCAGGGAAGGGGAATTGAAAACTAAAGGGTATAGCATTAAGGTGAGAGGAGAAAGATTTAAAAGGGATCTGAGGGGGCAACTTCTTCACACAGTGCTTATGTGGAATGAGCTGCCAGAGAAAGTGGTTGAAGCAGGTATAATGGCAACACTTAAAAAGCACTTGGATAAATACATGTATGGGAAAGGATCAGAGGGATATGGGCCAAATGCAGGCAACTGAGACTAGTTGGAAGGGCAACAAGGCCGACACGGACCGGTTGGACCGAAAATTCTGTTTCCATGCTGTATTACTCTGTGACTCTATGACCTTACAACTAAGTACTGTCCTGGCCTAACTCTCACTTTGATCCCACCAGAGATCAAATATTATCACCGGTTGGTGTACAAACCAGTTCCACAAGGACAAGTAGACTTGAACTCAAAATGCCAAAGCTCATTGTCTAACTAATTCCATTAACAGATTTCATACTTGGGAGCATATTTGTCATATCACATCACACCACACTTGCTGTATATATGAAATTTAGAATATTTATATAAATTAATTTTGATATTTTTCTTTGATGAATAGGTGTATGGATCAGCGTGACGAATCCAAGTCTCTATCTGCAGATTACGGTAACTCACATTCTGTAAGTGTGTCACCCAAAAATGTGTTGTGTCAAATCTAAATTAGAGGGACAGATAGGAGATTCTGCGGCAGCAAAAGAGACTCACGGATGGTATGTTGCCTCCCGAGTGTCAGGGTACGTGACATCTCGGACCGTGTTTTCAGAATCCTTAAGGGGGAGGGGGATCAGTCGCAGGTTGTGGTACACATCAATGCCAACAACATAGGTAGGTGGAGGGACAGGGATTTAAAACAGGAATTTAGGGAACTAGGATGGAAATTGAGAGCCAGGACAAAGCATGTTGTCATCTCTGGTTTGTTGCCGGTGCTACATGCTAGCGAGTTGAGGAACAGGGAGAGAGTGCAAATAAACATGTGGCTGCAGGGATGATGCAGGAGAGAGGGTTTCATTTACGTGGATAATTGGAGCACATTCTGGGGAAGGTGGGACCTGTACCAACAGGACAGTTTGCACCTGAACCAGAGGGGCACCAATATCCTGGGAGGGAAATTTGCTACGGCTCTTCAGGGGGCTTTAAACTAATTTGTCAGGGGGATGGGAAAACGAGCTGTAGTCCAGAAGCCAGTGTTGGAGGTAGTGAGGAAGGTATCAAGGTTGCAGGAGTGTACAAGCAGATAGGATGGTGGGTTGAAGTGTATCTACTTCAATGCAAGGAGCATCCGGAATAAGGTAGGTAAACTTGGAGCATGGATTCGTACTTGGGACTACGATGTTGTGGCCATTACGGAGACGTGGTTAGAACAGGGACAGGAATGGTTGTTGGTAGTTCTGGGGTATAGATGTTTCAGTAAGAGTAGGGAAGGTGGTAAAAGAGGTGGAGGAGTAGCATTGTTAATCAAGGATAGCTTAACGGCTGCTGGAAAGCATTTTGAGGGTGATCTGCCTGCTGAGATATTATGGGCTGAAGTTAGAAATAGGAAAGGAGCAGTCACATTGTTAGGAGTTTTCTATAGGTCCCCAAATAGTAATAGAGATGTGGAGCAGGAAATGGCAAAGGTTAGGTGTGGAGGTCACAGGGTAGTTATCATGGGTGACTGGCTACCTCACAGAAGACAAAGGGTGGTGGTGGAGGGAAAGTTTTCAGACTGGAGGCAAGTTACTAGTGGTATACCACGGGGATCAGTGCTGGGTCCTCTGCTATTTGTGATTTTTATCAATGACTTGGAAGAGGAGGCTGAAGGGTGGGTTAGTAAATTTGCTGATGACACCAGGATTGGTGGAGTAGTGGATGAGGTGGAGGGCTCTTGTAGGCTGCAAAGAGACATTGATAGGATGCAGAGCTGGGCCGAAAAATGACAGATGGAGTTTAACCCTGATAAGTGCGAGATGATTCATTTTGGTAGGACAAATTTGAATGCAGATTACAGGGTCAACAGCAGGGTTCTGAGGAATGTGGAGGAACAGAGAGATCCTGGGGTTCATATTCACCGATGTCAGAAGGTTGCCACTCAAGTGGATAGAAGAAAGGCCTATAGTGTGTTAGCATTTATTAACAGGGGGTTTGAGTTTAAGAGCCGTGGGATTATGCTGCAACTATGCAGGCCCTTGGTGAGACCACATTTGGAATATTGTGTTCAGTTCTGGTCACCTCACTATAAGAAGGATGTGGAAGCATGGAGAAAGTGCAGAGGAGATTTACCAGGATGCTGCCTGGTTTGGAGAGTAGGTTACCATATTTATTGCTAACTGACACTCGCCTATTTTCCTGTAACACTAAATGACATTGAAAAAAATCATTGCACTGCTTCACACAATGATCTGGGAGCTTTACTGCTCACTGAACACAAAGACAAAACCTTGATTTAAAATCTGCCCTAAGGGGTAGGTAGAACCTCCAAAAATGCAGCAATTCTTCATAGAATCCCTACAGTGCAGCCATTTGATCCATTAAGCCTGCACCGACTCTCTGACACAGCATCTTACCCAGGTCCTATCCCCATGTAACTCCATGTATTTTCCCCGCTATTCCCCCAAACCTACATAAGTTGGGACATTAAGGAACAATTTAGCATGGGCAATCAATCTGATCTGCTCACCTTTGGAGTGTGGGAGGAAGCCAGAGCACCCGGAGGAAACCCACGTAGACATGAAGAGAATGTGCAAACGCAACACAGTCACCTTAGGTTGGAATCAAATTCGGGTCCTTGGTGTTGTGAGGCAGCAGTGCTAACAACTGTGCTACTATGCCACCCCGTGCCACACTGAAGTGTCAGCCCAGATTATGTGTTGTGTAGTGAGGCATGAATTGACAATCTTCTAATTCAGAGTTGAGAATGTATTTTGATTGAACACAATTGGATACGGGGTCAAAGATAGAATTATCCTTTTTAAACACAAAACATTTGAGTAAAACACTGTCTCTTTTTTTTTAAATGATCAGGAGCAGTGTTACCGTCTAAAACATTTTAAAACTATGTCACTTTCTTTTATCTTTTAAGTCCAGATTATCAAAGAATCCTACAGTGCAGAAAGAGGTCCTTCGGCCCATCGAGTCTGCACTGAATACAATCCCACCCAGGCCCTACGCCCATATCCCTACATATTATATCCACTAATCCCTCTAACCTATGTATCCCTGGACACTAAGGGACAATTTCTTAGCATGGCCAATCAACCTAACCTGCACATCTTTGGACTGTGGGAGGAAACCGGAGTATCCAGAGGAAACCCACGCAGACACAAGGAGAATGTGCAAACTCCACACAGACAGTGACCCGAGCCAGGAATTGAACCCAGGTCCCTGGAGCTGTGAAGCAGCAGTGCTAACCTCTGTAACACTGTATGACTTCACTGGGTGATCTAGGGAATAAAGAGACCAGCCGATGTAGTACAATGCCATATAGACCAGAAGGTCTTGGGTCCTATTTTGGATTAATACTGAGTTAGTTTGCAGATAGAGCAGCAGATAGAACGAAGAACAGTACAGCACAGGACAGGCCCTTTGGCCCACTAAACCTGTGCCGACACATGATGTTCTTCTAAAGTAAAAGATCTTTTGGCTCTACATGGTCCATATTCCTCTATTTGTCTATCTCTCAACATGCCTCTTAAATGTTGCTATTGTATCTGCTTCTACCACCCCCTCAGGCAGTGCATTCCAGGCACTTACCACCCTCTGTGTAAATAAATTTGCCTCCTTTAAACTTCCCCCTCTTACCTTAAACCTGTGTCCCTTAGTAAGAAGTCTCACAACATCAGGTTAAAGTCCAACAGATTTATTTGGAATCATGAGCTTTCGGAGCACTGCTCCTTCATCAGGTGAGTGCTCCTTCATCGGGTGAGGCACTTGCCCGATAAAGGAGCAGTGCTCCAAAAGCTCATGATTCCAAATAAACCTGTTGGACTTTAACCTGGTGTTGTGAGATTTCTCACTGTGCCCATCCCAATTCAACGCTGGCATCTCCACACTATGCCCCTAGTAATTGACATTTCTATGCTGTGATGTGCCACTTTGGACCTTGGTATTTTGGGGCCAAAGAAATTAGTGTCAATTCCTGCTATGGATCATTAGTTAGCAAAGTCTTGCGGGAAAATGTTTTTGTGTGTTTTTGACTCAATGTTAATTCATACACGAAGAAGGCCCACTTATGGAGTTGGTGGATTTACTGGTATCTGTGTGATGAACCTGGCAAGTAGCTTCAGATGGGGAAGAAGAAGCTGTGTAAAATTCCACTTAGATTTCCATCTCAGTGGTTAGAATATTAGCTTGACAGTACACTGCATATATCTATTGTGGAATTGACACACCTTTGGTATAAGTGGGCCAACAATCACAGCTTTGATAAAGATTACTGCTGAATGAATGAGAGTTCTGAAACTCATTACACATAACATAGCCTTCAACTGGAAATCATTCAAAGACTTGGACAATTATCTCTAACTGTTCAGTCATGATTGGCATTAAAGTTTCAGTAAGGATTTTTTCCTACTTACAGTTATAATTGGTTCCATTCATATTTAAAACATAACCAAAAAGTATAGGTCGATCAATACCAAAAAAATCTAAATTACTGAATACAGTTCTTTTCATAGAATCCCCACAGTGCAGAAGGAGGCCATTCGGCCCATTGAGTCTCTATCGACTACAATCCCACCCAGGCTCTTTTCCTGTAACCCCACACATTTACCCTGGCTCGTCCCCCTGACACTAAAGAGCAATTTAGCATGGCCAATTCATCTAACTCGCACATCTTTGGAATGTGGGAGAAAACTGGAGCACCCGGTGTGGGAGAAAACTGCAGACACCAGAAGAACATGCAAACTCCACAGACAGTGACCCAACCTGGGAATTGAACCTGGGTTCCTGGCACTGTGAGGCAGCGGTGCTAACCAATGTACTGCCCTATAAACTATTCCTCACTAATCCGTAGGATGATTATTTAGATCCAAAATGGCGGGGGCCTGGAATGCGCTGCCAAGTGAGGTGGTTCAGACAGATATGTCAGCGACATTTAAGACTTATCTGGATAGACACATGAATAGACAGGGAATAGAGGGATATAAATTGAGGTTGATCGAGGTAGGTAAATGTGATCTGCACAGGCTTGGAGGGCTGAAGGGCTAGTCCGTGTGCTGTTCTTTGTTCAAAATGTTAACTGTTTTTCACCACAGATGCTGTCAGATGCTGTCCAGTGGTTTATTTCAGATTTCCAGTATCTGCAGAATTTCGCTTTTATCTCACTGATCTTTCTCTGGCTGTTTTTCCAGGATTTTGAAGTTATTCCAGACAACAGTGAGAACACTATGAATCTTTCAGAAAATCTTGAAGCAGCAAAAGAAGAACTAAAATTGTGGCAGGTACAAATATCTGACAGCATCCTCTCTGTGACTTTACCAACTGGCGTTATCTTTCTGTTGTTTTAGATCAACTCCCTGCAATCACAAGAATGAATTTATATGAACCATTGGCACAAAATTCATAGCTGGAAGGGGAAATTGGGTTTTGAAGTCAAATTCATAGCTTTGGGGCTCTCTTGAATGAAGGTTAAATAACTTTAACTGATTTTAACCATTTGTCGTGATCTTGTCATCACAAATCCTGCAACACCCTCCCTAACCCACCCTAAGTGGGTGCAGCTATATCTCAGGAATTGCAGCAATTCAAGAAGGCAGCTCACCACCACCTTCTCAAGAGCAACTAGGGACGGGCAGTAAATGTTGGCCAGTCAGTGACGTTCATATCTCATAATTCAATTAAAAAAAACTCCCCAGATAGGGTAACTCTGTTGCATAGCTAGAACTTGCAGAGCATGCTGGTTGAACCATAGCAGCACTTTGAACAGACACAGGGCGCGACTCTCAGTCACTGGCCCTGATTTTACTGGTAGGTCCGCCAAGAAGTCAGAGTGGGTGAGGCTCGCAGAGTGGCATTCTCTGTTGGCCTCGGGCACCATCTTATGAGCCTTGGGCAGGCGTGCCAGTAAAAGTCTGGCCAATTGCGTACAATCAGCACATTTTGCATGCATATTACTTTAGTAACAGCAGTTGGATAAAAGACTAAGTTTACACAAGGCAGCATGGTGGCAGAGTGGTTAGCAAATTCCCCTGAATTAGGTCCAACTTAGCATAGCCAGTCAACCTAACCAGCACATCTTTGAACTGTGGAGGAAACCAGAGCATCTGGAGGAAACCCATGAAGACATGGGGAGAATGTGCAGACTCCATACAGATACTGACCTGAGGCTGGAGTTGAACCCGGGTCCCTGGCGCTGTGTGGCAGCATTGTTAACCATTGTGCTACTGTGCTGTCTTCTGTAAACCTTGGTTATTAGCCCTTTGGACATTGATCCCAATGAAAATAAGCATCCACTCACTTCATCCAGGCTACATGAGTGGAAATATTCTCCTGTTAATAATTTTAGGAAACGGTTGGGTACAAAAGTTAGTTTCCATCATTTAGTGGATAATTAATCGTAGAAGTTCTTTGAAAAATAGTTTCAGGATGCACTTTTAAAAAATGTCGGAGTTTTACTCTGTTGCCCAGGAGTTACAGTCATGCCTTGTGTTTTTGAACAGAGTAAATTAGACAAATTGGATAAGGAAAAATCAGATTTAATCTGTGAAAAACTGGATGTGGATGAAAAGAAGAAGCAAGCTTTACAAGAACTTACCCAGCTGAATAAGGAACAGGAGCATTTGCAGATAGAGTTTCAAAAGGCAGAGAAATCCTTCAAGGTAAAAGTGACTCTTTTTACTGTTTCTTCAACACAACATTAAAACTAAAAGAATCTGTTAAATTTCACATATGCATATTTTAATCATTGTACTATGCATTTGTGTGTGTTTAATCTGGGGTCTGCATCAAAAGAGCGTATACACATACCAAGGCCAGAAATGTCTTTTGGACGGATTAGTCACTAGAGGAAATTCAGAGTGAGACTGGAACCTTCTATGCCTAAGTCATTGTCCTGGGTTGTGAGTCACTGGTTCTGCAGGGTGGAATCCCACAGGATCACCAAGAGCGAGTCTATAGCTGCCTTTTATTGCCTGATGCAGTAATTGGGTCAAATTCCTGGAACTCCCTCCCAAACAGCACTGTAGATGTACCTACACCACATGGACTGAGGTGGTTCAAGAAGGCAGCTCATCACCACCTCATGGAGTCATAGAATCATAGAATCCCTATAGTGTAGAAAGAGGTCATTCGGCCCATTTAGTCTGCACTGGCTCTCCGAAAGAGCATCCCATTTGGGCCCTCCCCTTCATCCTGTCTCTGTAAACCCACACATTTACCTTGGCTAAGCATGGACATTAAGTGGCAATTTAGCACGGTCAATCCACCTTGCTTACACATCTTTGGAGTGTGGGAGGAAACCTGGAGGAAACCCATGCAGACACGGGCAGAACGTGCAAACTCCACACAGACAGTCCCAAGGCCAGAATCAAATCTGGGTCCCTGGTGCTGTGCGACAGACTTTTACACCCTTCGGCGCTTTGTGTCTGTGCCAACTTTCAAGCACCTATTTATTCTATTCCTGATTTCCAGCACTTGGTCCATGGCTCCACAGTGCTTTGTGCTGGTAGGCTATGCACAATTACTTGGTTAAACTCCAGTGGCATTGTCTTGTATGTTTTGAAATTCTTAAACTTTAATTTTTATCATTTGTGTCGAAGCACTGATGACTTTCTGTGTAAAATGGGGAGGAGCACATGCAGTTTATATTGCACCAGCAGAAGCTGTGTATGTAGATCTCTCAGTAAGAGTTGATTAAATGACCTTACTGACCTTCTGTGCGTGTCGAGCATTCAGTTGATCAAAATTGAAAAGAAACCAGCCTCTGCCAGTACAAGAAGTCCGCCATCTGCAAGGAGTGTGTTGGAATACTCTATACCTGCCTGGATGAGTGCAGCTCCACCAACAGTCAAGAAGCTCAATATCAGAGAAGCAGCCCGCTTGACTGGCACCCCATACACCATATTCAACATTCGCATCCTCCATCACTGACGCACAGTGGCAGCAGTGTTTGCCATCTACAAAATGCAGTGCGGCACAACTGCCCTGACAGCACCTTCCAAACCCACAACCTCTGGCACTTAGAAGGATAAGGCATGGGAACAACCTGCAAGTTTCATTCCAAGCTGCACATTATCCTGACTTGACACTATGGCTGGGATTCTCTGATCTCACCTGCGGGGCTGGGATTCTCCGGTCCCGTTGCTGTGAATGGAGATTTGGTTGAGCTCCACATTCCTTGTTCCGGCTGGCAGCGGCAGCACGGCGAACAACATCAGAGAATTGTGGCCAATGTCACCATTCCTTCGATGTCACTGGGTCAAAGACCTGGGGAGGAATTTTCTGGCCATTCATGGCAGCAGGATTTTCTGGTATCATAGAATCCCTACAATGTAGAAGGAGGCCATTCGGCCCATCGATCTTGCACCAACAACGATCCCATCCAGGCCTCATTCCTGTAATCCCATATATTTACTCTGCTAAGCCCCCTGACACTAATGGACAATTTAGTTTGGCCAGTGTACCTAACCCGCACATCTTTGGGAGGAAACTGGAGCATCTGGAGGAAACTCATGCAGACATGGGGAGAACATGCAAACTCCACACAGACAGTAATCCAATCTGGGAATCGAACCTGGGTCCCTGGCGCTGTGAGGCAGCAGTGCTAACCATTGTGCCAGCATACTGCTGCAGTGAACAGAGGATATTTGGCTGAGCACCAAATTTTCTGTCCTTGCTTTCAGCGGCAGCGGGGTGTGAATGGTCAGAAAATGCCAGACACAAACTCCCTCCCGAGCAACACCGTGGGTGTACAAGAAAGCATTAACTACCACTTGGAGCCGGCAGTTTGCAGTGCCAAATAAACCTGTTGGACTTTAACCTGGTGTCGTGAGACTTCTTACTGTGCTAACCCCAATCCAACGCCGGCATCTCCACATCCAGGAAACTTTTACAGATGTCTTCCAGCCACACAAAGAAAGCTATAAGCCTCAAGATAAAGGCAGCATCCCTTTTCATCCACTAGGCTCCCTCAGTTCTTGATCAAAGGAGTGCGGGTGCACAGGGATGTCCTGTATTCCAGGAATGTCTCCAAAAAGCACACCAGCCTCACCTCGTCAACCTGGTGGACCATTGCACAAGAGCAGCTGGCAACCGTGTCCAAACACCATACAGTGCAGGAAAGGGGTGAATGATCTCACTTGTTCCACCAGGGTAAGTCATCCTTCAACTCCCTCCAATGTCAAACTCCTGTCATGGCATCATGTGCTGAATGGCTTCTCTCTCCAGGGATTTCAGGCAATCATTAGTAGGGGGACCCATGATTGCCTCACAGAAACTTTCACATCTCCAGCATCCTGTCTAGAGTGTTGCACATTCTGCATCCTCTGATCCTCCTGGGGAAGGCTCACCAGACACGGGGGACATTCACCTGACACAGTCTCTGCTCCATCCCACCTCGTCACAAGCTTTTCCTTCATTTTCACTTGCCCCCATGTTTCCGCCATCTTAACGGTGCTCTCGAGTCACAGCCACAGACAGAATGTGAACGACTCCTCCATCTTTCGCTCTAGTCTGCTGAGTGATTAACAGATCTCTGCCTGACGTTCCGTTGTTGCATCTCCAGCATTGAATTGGCAGCTGCTTCCAGAAGCTGATCTCCTGACTGGGTCTGAGTGGGTGGCTGTTCTCCAGCAGGCACCCCCCCACCGAGTGCCGGACAGCTAAGCTATCCCTGCCTCTGACTGCTGCGGGAACCTGTCGGTGAGGCGGAGCTGGCACGCAACAGGGGGAAAGAGTTCAGACTAGGGAGAGGGACAACCAATATCATCTTTGTGTTCGAGGAGACTTCAGCTGAGCTGGCTGGGAAGGGCAGAGATTATAAGGAACGTGAGATGGGTCTGAACCAACAACCTGGGATGGAGGACAACTCCATAACTTCACGTCCTGACAATCGCACTGAGTCCTCAGCCTCATCAACTGAAACTCTTCTCTCCATTTTCCAGGCAGCAGCAGATTGAGACCCACAGTGTAGCCCAGTGTCAGTCTAAGCCCCCAGACCACAGGAAGACTATTCATAATGCTCAACCTCCACCATGCAGAGACATACACCTGGGTGGGGCTTGCTTCCGATTAGGCTCCAGCTCACTTTCTGGAGAACACCTCACCGACAGGTTACCACAGCAGTCAGAGGCAGGGATAGCTTAGCTGTCCGGCACTCGGTGGGGGGGTGCCTGCTGGAGAACAGCCACCCACTCAGACCCAGTCAGGAGATCAGCTTCTGGAAGCAGCTGCCAATTCAATGCTGGAGATGCAACGATGGGTGATGGAACATCGGTAAAAAGTCTGACAACACCAGGTTTTAGTCCAACCGATTTATTTGATAGTAAACTCACAAGCTTTCGAGGGGACTCCCTCTTCGTCAGGTGAATGGAGAGTAAGAGGGAGTCCCCTCGAAAGCTTGTGAGTTTACTATCAAATAAATCGGTTGGACTAAAACCTGGTGTTGTCAGACTTTTTACTGTGTTTACCCCAGTCCAACGCCGACACATCCACATCATGATGGAACATCAGGCAGAGATCTGTTAATCACTCAGCAAAACTAGAGCGAAAGATGGAGGAGTCGTTCGCTTTCTGTCAGTGGCTGTGTCTCGAAAGCACCATTAAGATGGCGGAAATATGGGGATGAGTCACCACCTCCTCAAAGAGTCAGGGCAGGGGCCCTCGGGCACTCATGGGGAGTAGGATGGTCAGCTGGACGCCTCGGGGGTGTTCTCTCAGGACACTCCGAGGGTGTACAGCCATTCACAGTCCCCTCTGCCTGTAACCTTATTGACTCAAATGGCTCAGGCCACCAAGCATACACCTCCACTGGAAAAGGGGGCCCTTATCAGTCTGAGGCCCTCCAGATCTCAGGCCACCAGAGGATGGCCAGGATACAGCAGTCAGCAGGCTACCTCCACTCTGCTGTGGATATCAGGACTGACCAGTGGGGTAAAGGTAGGGTTCAGAAAGTTAAGAAATTTTGAACTCACCTTTGGGTCATGGGTGTGCTACCACTCTTCCATAAATTGCACTTTTGTGAGTACATTTCCTGGTTTTGTGAATGTTTTTATCAACTGAAGGTGTTATGATTTTATGCATAGGAATCTGCCCTGGTCAAAATGGTCCCTTCTGAGTGTGGAATTCTGCTTGAGTATCACTGCACAGTGGAACGGGTGTCAGCCACTGGGAGCAGAAGACCTTTGCATTTCTCAACCCTGACTGCAGTTACAGCTCAGTGTCTGAAAGTGGAGACCCGAGTGAGTGCCACAGCACAGTGGTGTCCTTCTGGACAATGGAAAAAGTCTCGCAACACCAGGTTAAAGTCCAGCAGGTTTATTTGGAATCTTGAGCTTTTGGAACACTGCTCCTTCATCAGGTGAGTTTGAGAGACCTACAATACAGACGATGCTGAGAGACTTTGCCGTCGCACCTCTCTCATTCTCCTCAATCACCTCATACACCAGTTCTACAGCTGACGCTGCAACCTGCGTCCAAGATAGAGTCCATATTCTCAACTTGTGCTCAGAACACAGCAGACCAGCTGCAAGACGCTGCCAAGCAGTCAAGACAATGAAACTATGCCACCTACACGCACACCAAGAACAGAAAGCTTAAGAAACTCGGCGGCATCACCATCAGCTCGCGAACCCACTTCAGGACATTATCTGTGAAGAGCGGTTCAGCATTGTGAATTTCAGCGCAACAAGAGTGGCACAGCGCCAAAGGAAGTAGGCGATGGACATGGCACTCACCTTGAAGTCATGAGTGAACAGAGGTTCAAACACAGCGCACGCCACTCCTTTTCAAACAGCTTTCAGGCTGATATAATTTTCTGCTGGCGTGAGGCAAGATTGGAAGACATGAGGTTCCAGTGAGTAGCCGTTTCAATGAACATTCATGAGATGGTAAGAAGTGCAAATGGCTGTTCACACCACTAGGCAGTGGGATGATCGACCCACTGTTAAACTGCCTTCGGCAAAATCCTAGAAGCACTTTTACGATGGCAGTTTTCCGACTGCCACTGGATTCTCTGCTCTTGCCAGGCTGCCGAGAAAGATAGGAAAACGCCGGCAACTTCTCACTGTTTTATTGAGGTATTTGATTTACTTGCAATTCATATACAATTACTTAAGGCCCTTTCTTTTTCAATAGGCAAGGCTGTCTGATAAGCAGGCTGAAGGCGAAAAACTAAAAGAACAGTTGCTTCAACTTCAACATGAGCTCCAACGTAACCAAAACGATTGTGACCGACTGCGGTCTAAATTCAAGGTAACTATTGTGCAATGAGGCAAATCGTATTCTTGTTCTTTAATAAACACTGTTTAGTTAAATCTAAATGCACCTTATAGTTAGCCATCTGGTATTCAGTGCCTTGTGGTCTAAGAGTGATGGGATTATGGCTCCCGTAGTTACGAGGGTTACATAAGATATCCAAAACAGAAACAGGCCATTCAGTCTAATCATTCCATTTATGCTCCATTTGAGCCATCTCCTGTTTTTTCCATCTAGTATAACTTGCTATTCCCTTCCAGCTTAGGTGCTTAGAATCAGAGAATCCCTACAATGCAGAAGGAGGCCATTCAGCCCACTGAGCCTGTCCTGACAACAATCCCAATGCAGGCCCTATCCCGATAACCCCACATAATATGGTGCCAATCCCCTTGCCAATAAGGGGCAATTTAGTATGGCCAATCAACATAACCCAGATATGTTTGAAGTCTTCTTACCCATACCATTGATTTCAACCATTCCCTATGATATTGAGTTCTACATACTCACTAATCTCTGGGTCTAAAGCATTTTTTTCTGAGTTCCTTATTTAGTTCCTTATTGACCATATGGAACTCATGGTTTCCAGTTTTGCTTTTCTTTATATGTGTAAAAATTCACTCTATCTATTCCATCAACACCTTTCTTAATTTTAAAAGCCTTTATTATGTCACCACCCAGCCATTTTTTTTCAAGAGAAAAGAAATATTGCCTGTATTTCTGTATAATATGGTGACCAGAATTGTATGCAGTACTCCCAAGTGTGGTGTGACCATGGTCTAGTACAAGTTTAGCATAACCTCGTTACTTTTCATTTCAGTGAAGCTTCCTACTTATCCCTGTTAGAATCCTTTTCTAATCTGTTGAAACAGGGGTGAAAAAAGGAGCTTTCATAAAGAGAGAACCTCTGGAACATCTTCATTCTTGCCCATCCTCCTTCTCCTCTCCTCTATTGCCTGACTGAAGTGCACACCACTGGTAATTGTGATTCCTGCTCCTGCTAGATTTGTGTAAATAAAAACAAAATGTCACAAATCTTCTTTTTGTGGCCACATGTACACCTGAGGCCCCACATCTGCTCCAGTCAATGCAGAAGCCCCAAAACTAGGGCCCTCATTGGCATACGCACAGGGCCTAGTTCCCAGCTTGGGCAGCCACCAACAAGATAACAGGAACTAATTTGGGGTCCAGTGTTTGTCCTTGAAATTGTGACACCATTGCGCTGTTTTGGAGGCCATTTTACGTCCATTAAATGGGTACAAATTTCTGCCCCCCATGGCCGGAATTTTACCACCTCACAGAACGGCATTTTCCATTGGGCCCTGGCGGGATCTAACGAGCAAGGGTAAAATAACTGGCACATATCCGGAGATGTAAATATTTCTGTTTGTTAATGATCACGAAACAATTTGAACTTGGAAGCTTTTCGGTTCAGACTCTCGCTTTTCAACATAGTCTTTGTCGCATACAGGTTAAGGCAGTGATGCCTGAGAAGAATATTAAATTTATCAAACTCGAAGGAATTGTGCCGAACGATCAGGAGGACGAAGAGTTCCTGAAGATAAAGTGCTGTTATCAAATCTTGCCCAAAGTTCCATTTGTTCTTCAGAACGGAGAGGCTTTGATCACTTTCGAAGATGAGCATGGTAATACTTTTAATTTTTTTTATTTGTGCATGGGATTTGGACATGGCTGGTTAGGCCAGCATTTACTGTCCATCTCTATTGGTAGTTGAGGGTCAACTACATTGCTGTGGATCTAGAGTCACATGTAGGCCAGACCAGGTAAGGGTGGCAGAGTTCCTTCCCTAAAGGAAATTAGTGAACCAGATAGGTTTTGTGTCAATCGGCCATAGTTTCATGGTCATCCAGATTTTTATGGAATTCAAATTTCACCATCTGTGGTGGTGGGATTTGAACCCAGATCCCTAGAGTACTACCCTGGGTTCCTGGATTACTAGCCCAGCAACACTACCACTATGCCACTGCCTCCCCACAGGGCAGAAGTCTCTGGAAATCTTCAGTTGCACAGATACTGTTTGCCAATCTGGTAGGTCACCTCATTCTGAAAAGGCATGGTCCCTATTTTGTATGGGGAAGTGTGAATCATTTTGTATTAGGATTAGAGTTATAGAGTCATAGAGGTTAACAGCAATGGAAACAAGCCCTTTGGCCCAACTTGTCCATGCCGCTCTGCTTTTAAATCCCTAAGCTAGTCCCAATTGCTCGTATTTAGCCCATATCCCTCTATACCCATGTAAGTGCTTTTTAAAGGAAGAAATTGTACCCGCCTCTAATACTGCCTCTGCCAGCTTGTTCCAGACACTTACTGCCCTCTGTGTGAAAAAATTGCCCATCTGGGCCCTTTTGTATCTCTCCCCTCTCACCTATGCCCTCTAGTTTTAGACTCCACTACCTTTGGGAAAAGATATTGACTATCTAGCTGATCTGTACCCCTCATTTTTTTTATAGACCTCTATAAGGTCACCTCTCAGCCTCCTACGCTCCAGAGAAAAAAGTTCGAGTTTATCCAGCCTCTCCTTATAACTCAAACCATCAAGTCCTGGTAGCATCCCAGTCCCAATCTCTTCTGCAGTCTTTCTAGTTTAATAATATCCTTTCTATAATAGAGAGAGCAGAACTGTACACAGTATTCCGACTTTGGCCTTACCAATGTCTTGTACAACATCAACTCCTGTATTCAGTGTTCTGATCAATGAAACCAAGCATGCTGAATGCCGTCTTCACCACCTTGTCCATCTGTGACTCCACTTTCAAGGAGCTACGAACCTGTACTCCTAGATCTCTTTGTTCAATAACTCTCCCCAATGTCCTACCATTAACTGAGTAATTCATGCCCCGGTTCAATTTACCAAAACGCATCACCTCGCATTTATCTAAATAAAACTGCATCTGCCATTCGTCAGCCCACAGGCCCAATTGATCAAGATTCGTTGCTAACTGAGATAACCTTCTTCACTGCCCACTGTGCGACCAATCTTGGTGTCATCTGCAAACTTACTAACCACGCCTCCTATATTCTCATCTAAATCATTAATATAAATGACAAATAACAGTGGACCCAGTATCGATCCCTGCCGCACACCGCTGTTCACAGGTCGCCAGTTTGAAAAACAACCCTCTACAACAGCCTTGTGGCAAGATCAGATACAAACTTACCTTCCTGTGTTTCTTTGGTGTTTTCTAATTGCTGCTTATTGGCATTTTTGAGCTTGTGTCATTCTAATATATTTTCCCTATTCTAGCCTCTAATTTCTTCCAATTTTTTCAAAAGCTGACTTAAAATTAAAACAAACATTAAAAAAATTCTGTTGAAGAATGTAACCACACTCCTGAAGAAAAAGGTTAGTTTATTTTATTAGTGTCACAAATAGGCTTATATTAACACTGCAATGAAGTTATTGTGAAAACTCCTTAGTCACCACACTCTGGTGCCTGTTCGGGTACACTGAGGGAGAATTTAGCATGGTCAATGCACCTAATCAGCATGTGTTTTGGACTGTGTGAGGAATCCAGAGCAGCTGGGGGAAACCCATGCAGACACGGGGAGAATGTGCAGACTCTGCACAGACAGTGATTGAAATCAGGTCCCTAGTGAGGCATCACTGCTAACCACTATGTTACTATGCCCATTCCCTGTTGGGATCCCCAAATTCACACTTGACATATTTTTGCCTGAAAATTCACAGCTGTTCTGGCATCCCTACTGTGTCAACCTTTCAGAAGTCATCTGAATTGGGTGGCATCTGGGACTGGGCCTGGATGCGCCAAGTTTCAGTCTTGCATTGGAACCAACATTGGACTTCTGGAGACTACAGTCTTTGCATATCTCCAGGTACAACCATCCTTGAAGGACGGGGCAGATCTGTGGCAACAGCTTCCTATGTTATCAGATATGATGTCCCTGGTCCTTCTGAGTGATCTATTGTGTAGTTAGCAGAGACTTAACAATGCTGACCAGCAAACACTGTGGGATCTATGGTGTGATTGTGGCCTGGATCCCTCAAGGACAAAACAGAGTTTTAAAAAATTTGGAGCACTTCCTCTCCTGCAAAGAGACCCAAGGGACAATGCCAGCATTCATTCAGGGAATAGGATTGAGAACTACACTGTTCTAATCCTTTGATCCTCCACTATCCTTTTTAGCCTCTTCAGTGGCCGGGTTGCCTAGTTCTGTCCTTAATGTCAAGGGCACCGTGAAATGGTATCCAAATGAGGAAACCTCCACTGGCTGCAGTATGTCCCCTAGGATCAGTGGCGATATGGTGACAGTTCTTTGTAGGTATAATTGCTATTAGAACTGACCCCTGCATTTTTGGTATAATTTGGCACAATTTATTTGTAATTATTTACATGGCTTTGCTTTCTGTATTTGCTCTTTTCCTTGGCCACCTTCTGTCATTATGAATATAGCCACAGTGGTTAGCACTGCCGTCTCACAGCGCCTGGGCGCTGGCTTCAATTCCAGCTTTGGGTTACTGGCTGTTCTCCCCGTGTCTGTGTGGGTTTCCTCCAGCTGCTCCAGTTTCCTTCCGCAGTCCAAAGATGTGCAGGTTGGATTGATTGACCATGCTAAATTCCCCTTGAGTTTCCAAGATGGATAGGTTAGGGGGATTAATGGAGTAAATGTGTGGGGTTTCGGGGACAAGGGCGGGCGATGGACCTGGATAAGGTGCTCTGTTGGAGAGCCAATGTAGACTTGATGGGCTGAATGGCCTCCTTCTGCACTGTGGGGATTCTATGAAAATGTGTAAGGCCCAAAATGATCCCAGCAGTCATGTTGGCATCCTGCCTGCTCAATGCCCACCAGTGCTCACCTCATCAGGGCATGTTGGTTAATGGGGAAGGCACTTTATTTGTGTGAGACTGGCTTTGATGCTCCAACTTGGACATTCAGTATGTCATACAGACGGGAAACGCCACCACCAGTTCCTCTTTTCCAGAAAGTTCCATTTTTGCCTTTAAGAATACTGGTTCGTCTCGTGTTACTGGGCATTACAGCTTCCAAGCTTGGAGGCTGACGAACTGGGAACCAGGATGCGTTTTGGCTTGGAGTACTAGGTAGTCCCTACTCCAGTGTCCAATTTTGAATTTGAATGGTGAGGAAATCACAAGGTGCAGATGTGCGATTCCCTCATGTTTGCTTCCAGCGTGGGAAAGGAATGCTGAACGGAAATATCTCAGCCTGAAAATCTACTTCCTGCCACAGATCCCGGCTGAGTCCTCACCTCTGAACTACTTGTTACAGCTGCCAAATGATACCTTCTTATTGAACTCCCTCCAATTTTTTTCTTGTCTTTTTCTTGAAGTTGCGAATACAATTCTAAAAGTGCCCAAACATCACATAAACCTGGATCCTGGGAAAATAGACGTGAAAGTTCAGCCTGTCAAACTGGATTCAGCAAGGAAGTTTGAGGTAAATGCATGAAATCAGCATCAGACCATTACAGAATGTATTGAAATGAAGGTTTCTGGGCATTAAGGGCTTTTGTGTCACATTTGAAAGCTTGAACTAGTCTCTTTGTATAAGGCCGGCTCATATATAATGGACAAAGTCAATTACGTCTGACACACTTGCATTGATTTGTCATGCATTATGACTAATTATACTAACGTATCCACCACTACTCTTGCAGTTTAGGTTGGAATGTTTTTATATGAACTCTTTTTCAGGTGCATGTTGACATCTGCCGCAAGACGGTCAAGGTTTACCAAATTTCAGACAGTCTTCCGGAAGAACAGATGAGAGACAAGTTGGAAATAAGTTTTTCAAAGCCTAGTTTAGGCGGAGGGGAAGTGGAACACATTGAATATGATAGGTCTTCTGGAACTGCTCTGGTCACATTTGTGGAGAAGGCGGGTAAGTGAAATACTTTCCCCTTTGCTGTAACTGTCAGTTAAGTGCATGAAAGGGAGAGGGAGGGACCTAAAGCAGCACAATTTATGATTATTAGGAATTCAAACTATGAGCTGCCGGGTGACTCACCCACCTTGCTGCTGGGGAACCCGCCACAAGGGGTCGACTTTGGCAAGACTGGAAGACCCCATCGACAGAAGGGGCTCGAAAATCCCACTTCTCGATCTTTATTTCACCACCGTTGCTAAGCGTTTGTTCCGGATGTTTATAACACATTTTACTAAGCTCCTATAGTTCTGGAATGAACCAATTATTTAACACTCTGTACAGTAATCTTCTTCACAAACAAACAAACTAAAAATATGCATAATGCTCCAGTTAAACTCGCATTCTTTTGTCTTCTATTGTTTTACCCCTCAGAGGTAACAAGAAAAGTGGGTAGCCTCCCATCCGGATTTTACGTCCATCAGGCAATTAACTACACAGCACTGCGGCTCTCTCCCCTTTAAGGGGGTGAGAGGTCACTTCCAAGGGCTGCCAGCCAATCAGTGGGCCAGTAACTCTTAGTTCCAACAGCGCCACTGGGAGTAATGGCCACTGCTGGGAACACACCCAGGAAGCAGCAGAACCAAAGTGAGGGAAGATATTGCAGCTATTGGATACCTGAAGTAACAACAGCAGCAAAAAGTGGAGAAAGTAACTGGAGTTAATGATGCTGATATTTTCAGGGAATGAAGTGAATGGATGCAGGCCAGAGCAGCTGCAGAACCCAGTCAGGGCAGAGGCCAGAAAATCCTGCAGAAGTTAAGGCAGGAATTCATTATCATCATTTAGATGCTTTTTTTTTGCTTGGCAGCCAGCCAAGCAATTAACTGCATAGCACTGCGGCTCCCTTCCCTTTTAAACGGGTGAGAGGTCACTTCGAAGGTCTGCTAGCCAATCAGTGGGCTAGTAACTCTTCAGTTCTGACAGCGCCACTGGGAGTAATGGCCACTGCTGGGACTACACCCAGGATGCAGCAGAACCAAGCTAAAATGGGGCCAGGTCATTGGTAGAAGGCCATAGTTGGGCATCTTTGGAGGGCACTGTAGAAACATCACGGGAGCAGGCCATTCAGCCGCTGTTGATTGTGCCAGTCCCCAACAATCAGAATGGGCAAAGCTCATTGATTGGGGGAGGGGGAAGATGGGGACCCATGGAGGATTCAACCTGCGGCAACAACTCCCCACTGTCCTCACCAACCATCTCCCCCCTCCCCCCACTGCCCATCCCACACCTCACCAGGGCCTGTCTGACTTGCCTTGGTGACTTGGCCCCATTTTAGCTTGGTTCTGCTGTATCCTGGGTGTAGTCCCAGCAGTGGCCATTACTCCCAGTGGCGCTGTCAGAACTGAAGAGTTACTAGCCCACTGATTGGCTAGCAGCCCTTTGAAGTGACCTCTCACCCGTTTAAAGGGAAGGGAGCCGCAGTGCTATGCAGTTAATTGCTTGGTGGATGTAAAATCCTGATGGGACTTCCAGAAATAGTCTCAAATTTCTGGTCCCATGAAGCATGACCCCATAAAATCGCAGCTGTTCTCAATACCTCAGTCAATTCTTTTCTCCATCCACGTGGATTTATTGTCGATGGGAAGAGAGCTCAAACTGAATATCGGCTTTTTCTTTAGTGTTGGAAGCTGTAGGAGATCCTTCAGTTGCCAGTATGTTACGAAGGGTTGCGTGATTCCAGTCACACTGGTATCATACGTTACTGATGAAGAATTTCTCATCTTCTTTCTTTTAGTTGCTCAGCGTGTTGCAGAGCAGAAGAAATACAAAATCCTCTTAACGGAGGAAACAAGTTGTTTGGTGACAGTAGAACCTGTAAAGCAGTATTCTGTGAAGAAGTTTCAGGTGAGCATGCTGCATGTTACGTCATCTCAGTACGTTGTCTAGAATTACAACAAATACCATTCCCCCTTCACCTCTATGCTCACTGAACTACACTGGTTACCAATTTTGCGTGGCAGTTTAATAATACGTAACTGTTGAACTGTACATTCATTGTAAAATAATCTCTTTAATATACATGATATGTTAATGCTTGATCCAAGTCCTATTCCAGACGCAGGGCTGACTTGCATTTCCCCATGAGCACACGATTCGGCTCTCTTGTTTTTGTACAGCAAGATGGTGATTAGTTTGATTAACAAACATATTCCCACAAACTCCATCAAATAATACAAGGGAAGCACAAGATCCAGTAACCCAGGATGGTAGGCTGTTCATTGGTGCATAGTGACACCACATACATGCTTTCTGGTACAGGATCTCAAGCTGTGATTTAATTCCAACTAAAATTCATCCGTCTGGTACAGTGGTTAGCACTGTGGGTTAGGTTGATTGGCTGTGGTAATATGCTCCTTAGTGCCAGGGAGTTAGCAGGGCAATTAAATAGGGTTATAGAGGTAGGGTTGTGGTCCTTTGTGGGATTGTGGTCAGTGCAGACTTGATGGGCCAAATGGCGGCCTCCTGCACTGTAGTGATTTTATAATCTATGATTTTAAAATCCTTGTTTTCACATATCTTATGGCCTCCCAACCTCTGTAATTCCTGCAGCCCCACGACCCCCTCATAGAGCTATCTACACGTTGACCTCTCTAGTGCATTGTTCCACCACTTGGTCTGCCTTCAGTTGCCTAAGCCCCAGGTTTTGGAATTCCGTCGCAATGTCTTTCCGCCTCTTGTTTCTGTTTTAAAACACTCCTCAAAACCATCTGCTTTGATCAGGATTTAAATCATCTGACCTAATATCTCCTTACATGGCTCGGTGTCATACTTTGCTCTACAATGATCCTGCGATGTTGTTCATTGCAAATTGGGTGAACCACTGCTTTAGAAGGAGTGTTGCACCTTGAATGCTACATCATATCATTACCACTATCTGAACCACATTTTTCACAACGTTGGTGTCCCAGTGGACCCTGGACTGAGTTTCAGGCTCTCTATCCTCACCATCACCTATCCTTCTGCCTCAACTCATCTGCAGTTGAAACTCTCATTCACACTTTTGGTATCTTCAAACTCAATTATTCCAATAGTGTCTTGGACACCCTCCCACCTTGTGAATTTACCCTAGTATCATCTTATGCAATTTGGTGTCAAATATTATCTGATAAGACACCCATTATGCACTGTGGGACATTTTATTCTACTAAAGGCACCATATAAATGCAGGTTGTCATGATGCAGAATATATTATGCCGTCGTTAAAGTAAAGCTGGATCTATTTAAGGCTACAAAGATAAAACGTTACGTAAACAGTTTGCTCGGAGTCTAGTTACTTCAGTGTCAGTGTGAGATTGGAATGCAGTCAAGTTCAGTAGCTGACCACATTTAATGACTGTAACACAGCTCTGAGGGAAGGAATTATAAGTTATCTTAAATGTAACAGTCATGATTGTCTAAGACGTCTTAACATTCCGACACTTACAACCAATTCACATTTTTAAATGTCCCTGCATTATTTTGTAAATTAGATTTGTTCTCTACTTAAGGTCAGTTTTCAAAGTAGTAAAGGAGGTTTGTAAATACGTGAATGGAATAAAAGAAATTTGGACTGATGGGGGACAGTTTTGAATTTCAGCCAATTGGACCTAAGAATTAGCCCAAGGTTTCCTCCAGGTGCTCTGGTTTCCTCCCACAGTCCAAAAATGCGCGGGTTCGGTGGAATGGCCACGCAAAATTGCCCTTCAGTGATCCAAGGAGTGCAGTTTAGAGGGATTAATGGGGTAAATACATGAAGTTGTGGGGATAGGGCCTGGGTGAGATTCTCTGTGAGAGAGTCCGTGCTGACCCAATGGGCCGAATAGGCTCCTTCTGCACTGTAGGATTCTATGATTCTAAGAAGTCTATTGTGACTCCGTAAATGTGGCAAGATGTATATGTAAATTCCCCATTCTTATTAAGATATATTTCTCCTTCCCATAATATTAGTTTGCTCTGACAAATTAGTCTGAATACTTTCTCAACTTTGCCAACGTGTGGACCTATATGGATGCTCCCAGCACCCCATTTTGAGCCCTTTTTTAATCTCTCAAACTCAATTTAGCTTCTGACATCACATGTCAATTCACTAGTATCTGGGCAAGTGCTGGGGTATGGGTCCAAATTTAAATCAAAATACTTATCTAATATCTTATGCATTATTGGGTAACTATCAGCTTAGGTGGCACAGTGGTTAGCATTGCTGCCTCTCAGCGCCAGGGACCTGGGTTCAATTCTGGCCTTGGGTGATTGTGTGGAGTTTGCGCATTCTCCTTGTGTCAGTGTGGGGTTTCTCCAAGTGCTCCGGTTTTCTCCCACGTTCCAAAGATATGCGGGTTAGGTGAATTGGCCATGCTAAATTGCCCCTTAGTGTTCCAAAATGTAGAGTTTAGCTGGATTAGCCATAGGGAATGTGTGGGGTTAATGGGATAGGGTTGAGGAAAGAGCCTGGGTAAGATACTCTGTCAGGGAGCCGCTGCAGACTTGGTGGGCCGAATGGCCTCCTTCCACACTGTAGGGATTGATTCTATCTTAGGAAGGAAGTGGGAGGGAGGCAGTGGTTAGCTCAGTTGGCTGGAATGTGCTTCAGTGTAGCACATTTCCATTCCAGCTGAGGTAGACTTGGGCCTGCCACCTCAACCTGACCCAGAGAGAGGAGGGCAATGACAAAGCAGCGCTGACAAAAAGCTGTCAAGAAGACAGCTCAGGATGATGCATCAGCAGAAAATATGCCAAGGAACTGCCTTCAGGCACAGCGTACATACCACAGCATCAGTTTGGAACGTTTAAAAAGAAAACGAGAATGGGTCTTTTTGAGTGAAAGCTGGCTGAGTTAAGGGAAGTTTTAGTTTCAACTAAGTGTTGTACCAAGGATTTCAATTTAAATAGAAGACAGCAGAGCTTTGGACAATCTGAAGGAGGGTAGAATGTGGCTGGCCAGTGGGAAGTTGTCAAAACTAAAGGTGGCACAAGCATGAATGAGGGTTTTAGCAGTGAATGAGTAGTGATAGGGTGAGAATAGAGATGTAACAGAGATTGAAGGAGGCATTCTTATTGATGGCATGATTATGAGATTAGAAGCTTATCTAGATGTGGAATTGGGATCAAAAATAGGAATTTGCCACTACCATTCTATACTATGCCATTGCATTTACCCATTGTGTTATAAGAACAATGTGTGGCTTTCATTTACCTAAAATGGTAGCTGAAAATACAGGATTGATTCACGCTCTGATTTGTAACAACATTGCCATTTCTTAAAAGTTTCTAATACTTTTAAATAAATTAATGACTGGGATTTTATGTCTTACTCCCCTTGCCCCCATCTCCCGTCCCTGCCATGCCACCCCCACCTCCACACTGATTTTCCAGCAGTGGAGATGGTTCGTCATTGGCCACTGGCAAGATCCTTCAATCCTGCCAAAGCCAGTGGCTATTTGCATTGCTTGCTGGCCATGCCGCCAGGTAACCCATTGTGTGTGGGGGGGGGTGGGTGGGGCGGCGGGAAATCATCATTGGTGGGACCAGAAGATCCCGCCAATGGAAAGAGCTGGAAAGCCACAACCAATGTAATAAACTGCGTTATCCGTTGCATTCTTCCAACTTTCTTTCAGACATTTAATGCAATTTGCAAGCGAACTGTGCTGCTAACGGGCATCAAGGATGTACTGGAAGAGGAAGAATTACAGGACAAGTTGGAGATCCATTTCCAGAAGCCAAGTAATCATGGCGGTGAAGTTGAGAATTTAAAATATGTCCCAAAGGACCAAAAGCTCACCGTGTACTTTGGAGAAGATGTGGAAGAGGAATAATGTTCCATTTCTTAGTTAGGAGTTTATGTCTTTGTAAAGTCCATACATCTTTTTTTGTCTGTTGAGTCGGATAGTTTTGTCACATTCTCAATAGTGGTCACGATCTCTTTTTCTCTAGATTTGGTTATTCCAGAAACCAATTACATTATTTACTTGCTATCTCTGTGAACCATTTATCATGTGTATATCTACAATATATATATTCTTAGTTTCATCACTGCTGTACCGTTTTGAATTGTGTAAAAATGCATTCTATTTTGTGTGTTTATCTGCCACATACATAGAAGCATTTCTCATACCTCTTCTCCTTTACATGGCAAAACTATACTGATTTGCAATAGGGCATGATAAGATAGTTGTGTATAAAACTAACAGCTAAAATAAAGGAATGAAAAATACTGTTTACGCTGCTGTATCAGTCCTTCAAATAAAATCAGCCTGAAATTAGATTTTTTAAATGATTGTTGTGTTTCCAATTTCAAATTGTGAAGGACAATGCTATTAATAATCATGGTATGGAAGAATAGTCTTATCGCTTACTTCAAGACTATGGGTTTTCCCTAAGGTTTATCTGTTAAGAACAGAAGTTTGCACAATTTGCTGAATATATATCAAATAGTCTCAGCTTTTGACATTATAATTACAATAACTCCAGGAGTCAGAGGTAAAGGAACTGTGCCTTATTGCACAAAATAATGTGAAGCAAAACCATAAGCCTGTAGTGAAGAGAAGTCCCATCTGGGATAGTACAACAATGGACCCACTCATGGGCCTGCTTTATAAACTGCTTGGTATACAAGCTCCACCTGGTAAGGTAACTGCCAATCACCAGCGAGCTCATACTGTTCGATTCCTACAGGGTGGTCAATCAGTGATTTCCCCATGCAAGCCCTGTGGGGTTAGGATACTAATTCGTTCAGCGCATCCGTGCTTTTAACTGTTCCACAATTGGTGGCCGTGCCTTCAGTTGCTTAGGCAAGCAGGGTGACAAACTCTTGGGGCGGGGTACTCAAAAGCAAAATGACATTTTGCTATGGGGATTTGTTCAGGTGAGGTGGGGTAATGGGTGGGGGTTTGCTGTGTAATCTGTAAGGAGGATACCAGTACTAGAGTGTGTTTAGCATGTATACTGCACTTGTATGCAGTAGTCATGTAGAATGTAGCATGCAGCCTGGGATATGGGACAACAGTCTTGAATATGAGCCAGTGCCAAGCTCTGGACTTCACTCCCTATGGCTTTCTGCCAGTCTTTCTCATGTTCCTATTTTAAGACATTTCTCAAAACTTACTCCTTTGACCAAAGTTTTGCTAATCTGATGGATGGGATTTTATGGTCTCGCTCAAACTAAACCAGAAATTCCCGCCCAAGGTCAATGGACATTGCCATTGTTCGCCCTCTGTCTGCTCCAATTCCATGGCAGTGAGGCAGTAGAATTCCCGTGAATATCACCTTAATAGAGAAAAATACTGTGGATGCTAAAAATCTGAAATAAAAATAATGCTGGAAAAGCTGAATAGGTCTGGTAGCATCTGTAGAGGGAAAAAGAGAATTAAAATGTCTCCAGTAGATAGAATCCATAGATTCCCTACAGTACAAAGGGAGGTCATTCAGCCTATTGTGTCTGCACCAACCACAATCCCATCCAGCCTCTATTCCTGTAACCCCACATATTTACCCTGTCAGTTCCCCTGACACTAAGGTGTAATTTAGCATAGCTAATCAATCTAACCTGCACTTCTTTGGACTGTGGGAGGAAAGTGGAACACCTGGCGGAAACCCATGCAGACACAGGGAGAATGTGAAGGCTCTGCATAGGCACTGACTCAAGACAGGAATTGAACCCGGGCCCTTGGTGCTGTGAGGCAGCAGTGCTAACCACTGTGCCAAAGTGCCACCCAGGCACTGACCATATGGTCTATGCATGTTCTTCCCATGTCTGCATGGGTTTCCTCTGGGTGCTCCAGTTTCATCCCACAGGTTGAAAGATGTGCTGGTTAGGCGCATTGACTTGAACAGGCGCTGGAAGGTGGTGACTAAGAGAATTCTACAGTAACTTCATTGCAGTGTTACTGTAAGCCTTCCTTGTGATTAATAAATAAGCAAACTTTTATAACTTTAAATTATTTTTGTGTATCTTTTAATAATGATGGTTGAATCTGTTTTGTCAGAGCTTCAGTCTACCAATGGACTTTGGCTAATAAAAGGGTTGGGTAAGGTAGGGGCAGGGAGGAGATGTGATGTGCTATTTGCTAGCTGCAGCAATCCAATCAGTGTTTGCATGATGTAGATTATTATATGGTGTTAGCCCTGTTCAACTTTGTTTTAAGTAGCTTACACCAGGTCACTGTTCTCTTAGACTGTTACACCTCAGTCCCCCACTCCACCCAATCCCACACTACCCAACCCTTTTATAAACAAAGTCCATTGGTAGACAAGCTCTGACAAAACAGATTCAACAATCATTATTAAAAGATATACTAAAGTAATTTAAAGTTATAAAAGTTTGCCTATTTATTAGTCACAAGTAAGGCTTACCTTAACACTGCAATGAAGTTACTGTGAAATTCCTCGAGTCGCCACAGTCTGGCACCTGTTCAGGTCAATGCACCTAACCAGCACGTCTTTTAAACTGTGGGATGAAACCGGAGCACCCAGAGGAAACCTATGCATACACAGGGAGAACATGCATAGACCGTAGGGTCAGTGCCTGGGTGGCACTTTGGCACAGTGGTTAGCACTGCTGCCTCACAACACCAGGGACCTGGGTTTGATTCCTGGCTTGGGTCAGTTATTCTAATTAAAATGGGGAAGATGTAGATGTAGACTGGCTAGCCACATGGATGCTGGGATGATATTGTCCCAAAAGGGGTCACAGGAGTTCTGCCCTGGGCACAGGCAGACACAGTAAAAAGTCTGACAACACCAGGTTTTAGTCCAACTGATTTATTTGATAGTAAACTCACAAGCTTTCGAGGGGACTCCCTCTTCGTCAGGTGAATGGAGAGTTCTGGTCTCGGACAGAGCATATAAAGCACAGACAGTTTACAGATTACTGATTAGAATGCGAATCTTTACACCTAACCTGCTGTTCAAGTCCTAAAGTGGCCAACAATGTGTGTGGAAGGAGCACTGATCACAGGTTAGTAACAAGTCTGACAACACCAGGTTTTAGTCCAACCGATTTATTTGATCAATCTTCTTGGAGATCCTCTCCACTTGGATCCGGCAGTTTGCGGTGTCGATAGTAGTCATGATGTGGATGTGCCGGCGTTGGACTGGGGTAAACACAGTAAAAAGTCTGATGATTGATCAAATAAATCGATTGGACTAAAACCTGGTGTTGTCAGACTTTTTACTAACCTGTGATCAGTGCTCCTTCCACACACATTGTCGGCCACTTTAGGACTTGAACAGCAGGTTAGGTGTAAAGATTCGCATTCTAATCAGTAATCTGTAAACTGTCTGTGCTTTATATGCTCTGTCCGAGGCCAGAACTCTCCATTCACCTGACGAAGAGGGAGTCCCCTCGAAAGCTTGTGAGTTTACTATCAAATAAATCGGTTGGACTAAAACCTGGTGTTGTCAGACTTTTTACTGCGTTTACCCCAGTCCAACGCCGGCACATCCACATCACAGGCAGACACACAGCGTGTAAGAGCTCGTCAGCATTTTTAATAAACCCTTCTTGTTGCTAGTCCCTGGCCGCCCATAATTGCAATACACCCACAGCTTTCACCACCTTTTCAGTTTCAGATCTGACAAATCTGAGAGAAAAGATCTTATTATCTATGTCTAGATCTTCAACTCGGACCCTGCAAATGCTGCCAAAGGGGATCTGAGCAATGTAAAGATTGTGAGATATCAACTAATTGCACAAAAATGTAACTAACTCGGTACCAGTCTGTACAATTGCGCTGATAAATTCACCCAGTCAAATGCATTCTCTTGCAACTTCTATACTAAGCAAAGTGCCCAACACATGACTTTTAGATATAAAAACAAATTGAAAGGTTGTTGAATTGTGGCATATTTTAATATATTAACATAGCACAGGAAACTGAAATTAGAATTGAAGAAAAATATTCCCTGTTCTGTATGTTGGTCCCTTTAAGGGAATACGTCATGTACCCAGGTGTGTGGGATAAGCTTGCCGAGAACCGCTTTGAGAAGGCAGTTGTCATTTGGAGTGTGGAAAGAGTAGACTGAACAAAGATCTGTTTTCCCTGATGTCTGGCTGCGGAGTAGTTCTTAAGGGGACCCTTCAGTACTAAGGAATTTAAGACTCCTCATTTAGATTTAGTCAAGAAAATGAATGGGTCACATCTTCACAAGGCTCTATCTATGCCATTCTGAGTTAACAGCCAGGAGGGGAATCAAAGTGCACTGAACAACTGAACATTTGATTGATACCCGAAATAATAGTGCAGGTGGGAGAAAGTTCCCATAAGGGTACGGGGAGTCCTGTGGTTGGAGTAATCGGCAGGAGAGAATGGAAGGAGTCCCTTGAGGTATTGGGGAGGTGGCAGTGTCCCATGGGGAGAGGGGACATGGAGAGTGGGGTTTGTGCATGTGTGTGGGGGGTATAGTCCTGTGAGGGATCAGTGTGGGTCTGTGCAATAGTTACCCAGAGTTTAGAAGTGGTTGTAATTTTTCTAATTTTTTCTAGGTTACTGTTAGTGTAACCCAGTCAAAATGATCCGAAGTATGCCATTTAAGTTAGATCCTTAGGATGGTTCCCAGTGCAGGATAGCAGCCCATGGGAAGTTTGCACTTCTGGGCAATTGTCATGCAAACCTTTCCCAGGAACTCCCAAACGGCATCCCCAGCACATCTTTGTGGTACCCCCACACCCCTAATATGATGCTCTGCAGTTGTGAACTTTTGGCTGAATGTTTCAGGTCAGAACAGGGCAAAGTTAAAGTCGTAATAAGCTTTAAACAATGATTGGGTAGGACAAGAATAAAAGGAACGTCTGCAATAGATACAGGGAAGATGGGCGAGATTGAATAATGGAAACGTTAGTCTTGTAGCGTCAAAGGGAATCCCTGTGAATGTAGGGCAAGAAAAGAAACAGAAGATGTACCTAGGGAACATTATCTGAAAACAAAAATGAGAGAAAATCTGAAACAAGAAAAGGAAACATAAAAATGTTTATGATCTGAAATTGCTGAGCTCAGTGGTGAGCCAGAAGGCTGTAAGGTGCCTGATCAAAAGGTGAGGCCTGTACCACAAGCTTAGAGATCCATTGAAACAGTGCAGCAGACTGAATACAGAGATGTCTGTGTGAAAGCAAGGTGAAGAATTAATATGCCAGTATTCTGCTTTAGGATTCTCCGTCAGATGCAGGACTGTGATTTTGATCCCAGTGCAGTCACATACACCAAAAAACACCAGGCCTGGTTACGGATGGTCAATTTCCTAATTGCAGCAATTTGCTGGCTTTATCTCCTAGTATTATTACAAGCACCAGATCAAATCCAAGATGGAGTGCAATGTTTTATCTTGTCAGTCTGGGTCTTTTGTCTCTCTTGCTATGAATTGGATTCAATTGGATTTTGAATTTAGTTTTTGGAGAAAGTAAGGAATGGATTTGTGTTTGCCTGGTCCACTCTGAATATTGGCTTTGTAAGTTTTGATTCCGTTGACTCTGTCTACACTTCCTGCTGCCTCGGAAATACAGCCAGCATAATCAAGAACCCCATGCACCCAGGACGTACTCTCTTCCGGGTGGCATGGTGGCACAATGGTTAGCACCACTACCTCACAGCTCCAGGGACCTGAGTTCAATTCCCAACTTGGGTCACGTGAAGTTTGCATGTTCTCCCCATGTCTGTGTGGGTTTCTTCTGGGTGCTCTGGTTTCCTCCTACACTCAAAAGGTGTGCGGGTTAGGTTGATTAGTCATGCTAAATTGCCCCTCAGTGTCCCAAGATGTGTGGGTTAGAGGGATTAGTGGGGTAAATATGTGGGGTGACAGGGATAGGGCCTGGGTGGGATTGTTGTCAGGTGCAGATTTGATTGGCCATATGGCCTCCTTGTGCACTGTAGAGTTTCTATGAAACTTCCATCAGGAAAAAGATACAATAGTCTGAAAACACATACCAACTGACTCAAGAACAGCTTCTCCTCTGCTGCCACCAGATTTTTGAATGGTCCTATCATATAGTACACCGGTCATTCCCTATCTGTCCAAAGATGTGTGGGTTAGGTGGATTGGCCATGCTAAATTGCCCCTTAGTATCAGGAGGACTAGCTAGGGTAAATGCATGTGGTTACGAGGATAGGGCCTGGGTGGGATTGTTGTTGATGCAAACTCGATGGGCTGAATGGCTTACTTATGCAGTGTAGGGATGAACTGTAACACTATGGAGGGAATTTTCCCAATCTGCCATGGAATCAAAGCAGGCGGGGGCAGTCCATGCAAAGGTCTCTTGACCTCAGGAAAGATTTTCTGGTTTTGGGGTGAGCGTGGCCGGAATATTCTACCCTAAATTCTGCGTCTTTTCTTCTCCCCTATGTACTCCATGACTTGTCTGTATAGTGCGCAACGAACAATACTTTTCACTGTATCCTGATACATAGAATCTACGGTATGGAGACAGGCCCAAAATGCCCATTTGAGCTGATCCCATTTGCCTGCATTTGTCCCATATCCCTCTAAACCTTTCCTATCCATGTATCTGTCCAAATGGCTTTTAAATGTTGTCCATGTAATAATGATAAATCAAATCAAACCTTAAGGACGGAGGAAAAAACATATAACAGGGAATACAGCCTCCTTATCTGTAACAGAGTCTCACCTTCTTGAACAACTTCCTGGAATAAACTGCAAACAGCGTGTAGCAGCAGTGAGAGGGCTGAGTCTTTCTGTATGGTTACAGGTCGAAGGTTGTGCGGCGCTGTTCCTCTGTGCTCAGCAGTGAAGGGGGCAGAGGCACGGGCAGTGTTGGGGAGGTGGATGAGTTTAAAGAGTTGCTGTGCAGTGCGGTGGGTTTAAGCTGGAAGCTCGGGCTAAATTGTGTGAACGGAGAGCACAGCCGGTAAGTACAGGCAGTCTGTGTGTGAGAATGGAACCTGGGCCAAGCGTTCCACCTAACAACAGACCCAAACACACACACTTTTAAAACAGTGCAAACACTCAAAAAGGTAAGAAAGGCTTTTAATCGGCGGTAAAACTCCTTTGCAGTCGTGGGGGATTTGATTCGATGTTGTTTACACGGTGTCTTTATGGATTTAAGCTCAAACGTCGAAGTGGTGTTTTAGTTTCGTTTTTGTTCCTTCATTGTAATTGCTTATGGCGCTCAGAAAAATTGAGCCTGATGTAGCCCAGGAGGAGGCTATTCGACCCATCGCACTTGTGTTGCCTCTTCGAGAACTATCCAATTCGTCTCACCTTCTTGCTCTTTTTCTACCAGCTCTGTAAAGTGTGTCTTACTGTTTCCTTGTAGAACTTAACCTTTAAGTGCCAGACATCACTCAGTTCTGAGTGAGAAAACTATAAGTCCAAATGCAACTCTTAAGGACTCCAGGTCAGTACTGAGGGTATGCCTCACTGTTGGGAGCTGTTAAACAAAAGCCTTCCCTATCTGTGGTGTGGATGTAAAAGATCCCATGACAGAATTCCATAGAGCACTGAAGTTATTCCCAGTATCCCAAATTCCTGGATCAACCTCCTAAAATACAGATTATCAGGTCATTATGACATTGATGTTTGTGGAAGATTGCTGTGCAGAAATTGGTTGCACTTTGTTGGCTATGCAAATTCCTATAGTGCAGAAGAAGGCCATTCGGTCCGTCAGGTGGGATTTTCTAGCCCTGCTTGCCCGAAACAGGACAACCCCGCCTGAGGTCAGTGCAGTTTTCCATGGTCCAGTCCTCACCTGCTCCAATTCTGGTGGTGGGCGGGACAGGAAAATTTACCCCAATGAGCCTGCACTGACTCTCTACCAGAGTATCTTAAACAGGCCCTCTTCCCCCGCCCTATCCCTGTAATCCCACACGTTTCCCATGGCTAATCCATCTAACTTGTACATCTTTAGAGTGTGGGAGGAAACTGGAGCAGACATGGGGAGAACGTGCAAACTCCACACAGACAGTGACACAAGGCCTGTTTGAACCCAGGTCCCTGGCACAGTGAGGCAGCAGTGCTAACCACTGTGCCACCGTGCTGCCATCAAAGTGCTTTGGAACAGCCTGACATTTTGAAATGCGTTATTCAAATGCAAGTGGGATGCACTGAGCTTGACAGGCTCCTAACAGACTGATTGGCCTTCTGTGTGTTGTGACCCATTCTGTCATTCTATTTATCAATAATATTTAGTATGTCCCCTTTAAGTTGCAATGTTGATGTAAACCAACAGGTTTACAAGTTCGCTGTACTTAAAGCAGGGTTTCCAAATTGTGAGTCATGACCTCCAGTGAGAATACGGGGTGAACAAGTGGGATTGCAACCTCTGAGACAGAAATGGTGGGTTGTGGAGACTGGGATTTGACAGTCCTGGAATTAACTGTGAGATCCCTTTAAATCTACACAATTTTTCTGGTGGAGGGTCTGGCCTAATATAGTGTAACCTGAGGTTCAATTGCTGATAGCACCAAAAGCTGCAAAATGGTAGATGTGCAACTTGTGTTTGCCTGTACCCTGATATTCAAGTCCCTTCCTTCTTCTGGTCAACGATTCTAAAGATAGAGGGATGGTAGGGGATGAGGTCCTTAATACAATTACTGTTATTAGAGAGGTAGTGCTTGGTAGACTAATGGGACTGAAGGTAGACAAGTCCCCGGGACCGGATGGAATGCATCCCAGAGTTCTGAAAGAAATGGCAGAAGTAATAGCAGATGCCTTAGTAATTATTTATCAAAATTTTCTAGACTCTGGGGAAGTGCCGGAGGATTAGAAAACAGCTAATGTTACACCGCTGTTTAAAAAAGGTAGCAGACAAAAGGCAGGGAACTATAGGCTGGTTAGCTTAACGTCCGTAGTTGGAAAAGTGCTAGAATCCATCATCAAAGAAGAAATAGCAGGACACCTAGAAAAGAACAGTTTGATCAAGCAGATGCAGCATGGATTCGTGAAGGGGAAGTTGTGTTTAACGAATTTACTGGATTTTTATGAAGATGTGACTAGTGCGGTAGACAGAGGGGAACCGGTGGATGTGGTGTTTTCACATTTCCAGAAGACGTTTGATAAAGTGCCTCACAAAAGGTTACTGCAGAAAGTTAGGGTACACGGAGTTGGGGGTAAAGTGTTAGCATGGACTGAGGATTGGTTATCTAACAGGAAGCAGAGAGTTGGAATCAATGGATGCTTTTTTGGTTGGCAGTTGGTGACTAGTGGGGTGCCACAGGGATTGGTGCTGGGGCCTCAACTGTTTACCATGTACATAGATGATCTGGAGGAGGGGGCTGAGTGTAGGGTAACAAAATTCACTGATGACGCGAAGATGAGTGGAAAAGCGAATTGTGTGGAGGGTGCGGAAAGTCTGCAGAGAGATCTGGATAAGCTGAGTGAGTGGGCAAGGACCTGGCAGATGGATTATAATGTTAGCAAATGTGAGGTTATCCAATTTGGTAGAAATAATAGTAGGAGGGAATCTAATTTAAAGGGTGAAAAGCTGCAACATGCTACTGTGCAGAGGGACCTGGGGGTCCTTGTGCACGAATCGCAAAAACCCAGTCTGCAGGTGCAGCAGATGATCAAGAAGGCGAATGGGATGTTGGCCTTTATAGCGAGGGGGATAGAATATAAAAGCAGGGAGGTCTTGCTGCAACTGTACAGGGTACTGGTGAGGCCGCAACTGGAGTACTGTGTGCAGTTTTAGTCCCCTTATTTGTGTAAGGATATATTAGCCTTGGAGGGTGTACAGAGAAGGTTCACCAGGCTGATACTGGAGATGAGGGGGTTAGCTTATGAGGAGAGATTAAATAGACTGGGCTTGTACCCGTTGAAGTTTAGAAGGCTGAGGGGGGATCTTATAGAGACTTACAAGATAGTGAAGGGGCTAGATAGAGGTTCTTTACCCAGAACCCATCTGGGGTTCTTTACCCAGAGGGTGGTGAGGGAGTGGAATGCCCTGCCTGCTGCAGTTGTAAATGCGCCTAGTTTGGGGGCATTTAAGAGATCCGTGGATAGGTTTATGGATGGAAAGGGATTGGTTTAGGTTAGAGGGTCATTGTTTTTTAACTGGTCGGTGCAACATCGTGGGCCGAAGGGCCTGTTCTGCGCTGTAATGTTCTATGTTCTAGATAGGGTAGAGGTAGAGAGATTCTTTCCACTGAGAAAGGAAAATAGAACTAGAGGGCACAGCCTCAAAGTAAGGGGGGGGGAGCAGTTTAGAATGGAGTTGAAGAGGAACTTCTTCACTCAAAGGGTGGTGAGTCTCTGGAATTCTCTGCCCATTGAAGTGGTGGAGGCTATCTTGTTGAATATATTTAAGTCACGGGTAGATAGATTAAGGGAATTGAGAGTTATGGGGAGAAAGCGGGAAAGTGGAACTGATCCACTTCAGATCAGCCATGATCTTATTGAATGGTGGGGCAGGCTCAAAGGGCTAGATGGCCTACTCCTGCTCCTATTTCTTATGTTCTTATGTTTTCTTCTCATCTCCCAAACTCTCTTCTTGCTTCTCCACCCATCAATAACTGTCTCCTCCACCCCCCACCCCCCATCTGGTCCATCAACACTCCCACCAGCCACCACCACCCCCCCGCCCCCCCCACACACACACACACACACACACACACACACAATTTTCATTTTGAGGTTGTGAAGTATCAAAATGGAGTCACAGTAAGAATTAAGTTTGAACTTGAGAAGCACTGGCTTAAAGCTTTCTCCCAAGGTTTTATTCTGAGTTTCCTAATAAACAAAAATACCCTGTATCAAAAGACATGAAGGTTTTAATTTATTGGTGTTTTTCTTTTTCAAATACATTGCCTTCAAAAAAGGCAGCAGCTTCTAATATGGGTACACTGGAATCATTCCTGAAAGAATTGGTTGCTATCTCGGAGGATTTTGTGTGTGATTTTTGAATCATAAGTGATGGTCTTGTAGTTTTCTAAGGGAGAGAAGCTATGTCCTTACCTGCATGGTCATTGCTTCTTGCGCACTGTCTTAGAAACTAGAGGGTGTTGTTAGATATTTGTGAATAAAAGAACTAAAACTGATGTAAGCTGTGTGGCCTGTAGACAAAGCCTATTGCATGATAAAACAATTCAGGTGACAAATCAAACGTTCCTAAATCTTTTCCACTGTAGGTGCAGTAATAATTTGCATTGATATGGTGTCTTTGATGTAGCAAGCCACACATAACCATAGATTACCCCTCAAAAGAATTTGGAGGGACTTTAGAGGAAGTGGCCAAAGCTTTGTCGAGGAGAGGTTTTGGGGAATGAGTTCAGGAGGGTGGAGTAAGATGACTGAAGGTTCTGTCATTGATGGTAGAGCGCAGACATGGGGGAATGTACAGTGTTGGACTTGAGATTGCAGTGCTAAGATTTTCCAGCATGTTCACTTTTTCTGTCTTACTGATGGGAGCAGATGCAAGGTTTCAAATTTGGCTTGGAGCTGATCACGATTAAGGCTATGCATTATCATGATGAGTGGGCATGTACAATGGGATTGTGATCAGGGCTGAGGATTGTCCATTTGTGGTTTACTAGGATGCCTTTGGAATAAGTCTGGCTGGTCCATAACTTGTTGTCCAACAGAATAACCAATCAAATTCAGTACTGTTAAGAGATTTATAGTCTCTCATAGCCTTGAATAAAGGCTGTGACAGACTATGGGCCAATTGTTGGTAAATGGGATTAGATGGCAGTTCAGGTGTTTCTCACCTGCCAGTGCTGGCTCGATGGGCTGAAGGGCCTCTTCTACACTGTATGGTTCTATAAACTGACCATGTTTAAGATAGCTTCAGAGCATACATCATACAGGCAAATTGTATTGTTCTGATCATGGCACAAAAATGTGCAGTTTTAATCATCTGTGGTCAGATTTAGATCACAAATCTCACTCCATGACAAAATACAAGTGAATATTTAATTGTAAAATGTGAGTAGTCCGTGACAGCCAACTGTTAATAAAGTGGGATCATCCCTGAGATGATCTGCTTTTACTCACCACAGTAAAATAACAGCTTCCTTCTTCTTTGCAGTGCCTTGAACACCCACTAGGAAAATGGAATCAAACTGGGCAGAGAGGACCATCGCTGTATCAGGTTTTCCTGAGTATATTCTGCCTTGCACTGTGATAGCTGACAAACTCACCATTCACTTCTTGAGGCCCAGAAATGGCGGCGGCGAAGTGGAAAGCGTCATGTATCCAGTCGAGGAACCTGGCATTGCTTATGTCACCTTCGAAAAGGAAGAAGGTAATTTTTAAAAAACGTGAACTAATGAAAATAATGTGTGATAGATCTCTACTTCATACAAACGTCTTAGAATTCAGATGAGTTATCCATGGTGTTGCCCACCGAACTCATGGTAAAGTGAACTTTCCTTAGAGTACATTAGTGATGTTTTAGGTAGCACAGTCATTAGCACTGCTGGTTCACAGTGCCAGAAACAATGGTTTGATTCCTGGCTTGGGTCATTGTGTGGAGTTTGCACATTCTCCCCATGTCTGCATGGGTTTTCCTCCAGGTGCTGCGGTTTCCTCGCACATTCTGAAATAGGTGCTGGCTAGGTGCATTGATCCAAGCAGGCGCTGGACTGTGGCGATTAGGGGAATTTCACAGTAACTTCATTGCAGTGTTAATGTAAGCTTTACTTGTGACTAATAAATAAACTTTAAGTGCGAGGATCTTGCTTTTGGGGAAAATTCATCTGGGGATAGAATGGTGTAGCTGGAGTTATCAATGAATAATAATGTTAAGATTGTGTGACATCTGAGGCTTCGGAGAGACTTTGCAGAATGGATGTTGATAGCATATTGGTGAAATCTTGACCAAGGACGAAAACGTCCATCCTCTTCCGCAGCTGGGATTCTCTGGTACTGCCAGAATTTTGGCTGGAAACCAAATTCTCCATTCTCACTTGCAGCAGGGTTGGGATGGACAGGTTAGAAAAATCCCACCCACGTCTCCCAGAAAGTCTCCTAATTTGTTCCAAAATCCTCTTGAAAGCCCCAGCACCAAGTGGATAGTGAAAGGTGCACGTATCTTTTAAGTAGTGCTGGAAGTTTCCAGTATTGAAGTGTTTGCTCCAGTTCAGCTGGTCATTATTAGGAGCAGTAGTTCAAACAAGTGTTAGCCACCAAAATGGCATTCCACCACTTTCATGAGAGGTAGTGGGTAATTAGATTTCCAGTCAGCTCCTTAACGATCGTCCAGGCAGCTATTACTAATGCTAGCTTCAATTCCTTTACCAAGGTGGCAGCTTGGCTAAATGTAGGCAAGACTCATATTGCAGTTTAAACCTCATCCTGGCCACCTCTTTACCTCCTTGACACCTGAGGTATTCAGCCTATATTTTCTGTAATCTATTTTATGTTCATGGGATGTGGGCGTTGCTGGCTTAATTACCCTTGAACGGAGTGGCTTGCTTGGCACTTAAGAGTCAGTCACATTGCTTGGATTGGGCACAGTGGTTAACATTGCTGCTTCACAGTGCCAGGGACTCGGGTTTGATTTCTGGCTTGGGTCACTGTCGGTGCAGAGTTTGCACATTCTCCCATGTCTACGTGGGTTTCCTCTGGCTGCTCCGGTTTCCTCCCAAAGCCTGAAAGATGTGCTGGTTAGGTGCATTGACTGGAATAGGCACCGGGCTATGGTAACTAGGGGAATTTCACAGTAACTTAAATGCAGTGTTAATGTAAGCCTTACTTGTGACTAATAAATAAACTTTACTTTAGGCCTGCCCAGGTAAGGATAGCACATTCCCTTCTATAAGGGAAGTTAGTGAGCCAAGTGGGGTTTTAACAATTGGCAATGGCTTGATGCTCATAAGTTTTATTAAATTCAAATTTCACCCTCTGCTGGGTCCCCTGAACATTACCCTGAGTCTCTGGATTAATAGCGTAGCCCATTGACAATACCACTGTGCCATTGCTCCGTATACTACTGACGTAATACTGCGACCATTCAGAGACTAGAGTTGTTACAGTAAAATGCAAACTTTTGTTTTCAAGTGATGAACAGTGTGCTGAGAAAGGAGCATGTGCTTGAAGACAAACAGCTTCCATCGAAATATCCATTGAAAGTTTCACCGAATAATGTGGAAGTAAGTGAATGCTACTGTGACCCATCTTGACTTCTGGTCCTCCCAACACCTTGATTTACCATTTTCATTCTTTTACTCAAATCCCTCCATAGTGTCACTGTCCTCCACATTATCCCCATCACTCCTGTATGTCTGTAACCTGCACCGCAAATTACAACACTCCAAGGACTCAATTCTGACATCTTGTGTGCAATTTTCTCCCACAATTTCTAAGTGTTGTCCACAGTGGGAAAACAGTTAGATACCCTGGGAGCATCAGTGCTATTCAAATCGTAATTCTCCCACACTTTGAATTTTTTTTTGGAGTGGAATCCCTTGGAGTGGCAACGCACGCTCCTCGGAGAAGGGGTGGCGTTTTTAAAGACGATATTTCAGACAATCCTACAACACCTCCTGGCCCCTCCGTCCTACTCATTGACTAAGACCACCCTTCTCCTCCTCTCCCCCATCTAGCACTCACTGGCGTCAAGGGCTTCCCCTCACCCGTTAATACCAGCACACATCTCCATTCCCCCGTCCCACCCCACCCCAAGTGAGTGACAGCTCGCTATGGTGCCACCAAAGACTTCTCCCCTTTCAGGCCAATCCTTTTGGCACTGCCAATTTGCCACTGTCAGGTGCCAGGGTGCTACCCAAATCCTCAAGAGTGGCAATCATAACTGGTTTCCTTTTTTGGAAAGTGGTAGTGATTGGCACTGAATTGCCACTTACCTCAAGGGTTGGAGAATTCTGGAAGCAGGGAGAATATTACCCCAAACCAACAGAGCATACTTAAATGAGGATTTAAACATACTAATCTGATTCATGCCTCACTTTGTAATTACCTTTACAAATGGTCTGAGGAGATGATGTTGTACGGTTTTGCTGGTCTTTTATGTGCTATGGACCTCTCGCATAATATACACTTTTATGACATCTTTTATCAAAAGAATTTAAAATAAGATTGCTATATCATTGTTTTTTATGTCTCCCAGCTAATCATGCAGGACTTTGTTCATTGTAGTTATTCCTCTACTCTTTGCTCTTGAATGAAATTTCCAAAGTAGGATACATCCAGGAATTCTACAGGTGTCAGTTTACATCCAAGTTTCCTGCCAAACTCGAGAATACACCTGAGCTAAAAATGGGTGCAAATGAGTGTAACAATCTGTGCCCAAGGAAGAGGCTGAATTTGCACTGCATATTCGCTTTTTACACATTAAAATCCGAATCAACATCTCCAACCACTATTCAGGCACATTAGGTCCTTAAACATACTGTGTCTACAAGTGTTTCCATTCTTAATGTGGCTCATACTTCTGAAGTAAAATACATTAACAATCTAATTTATTATTGTCACATGTATTGGTATACAATGAAAAATATTGTTTCTTGAACGCTATACAGACAAAGTATGCCGTTCATAGAAAAGGAAAGGACAGAGTGCAACAGCCAGAAAAAAAGCACTAATCTCCACTGCAATTTATTAAAAAAGACAGACAAAACAAAGAAAAATTATTTTATTTCCTGTTACACTTGAAAATCTGGTGTCAATCCTGGGAGGCTGTGAGTTCACTTTCAGAGAGCTGGTATTTGGGTGGACTCAGTTCCAGAGTAAAGAGATTCATAAAATCCCTAAGGTGCAGAAGGAGGCCCATTGAGCCTGCACTGACAACAATCCCACCCAAGCCCTATCCCTGTAAAACCACAACCCCCCGCCCCCCCATTTACTCTGCTAATCCCCCTGACACTAAGGGATAATCTACCATGGCCACTGTACCTATTAACCTGTGCATCTTTGGGATGTGGGAGGAAATTGGAGCACCCGTAGGAAACCCATGCAGACATCGGAAACCCGCACAGACAGTGACCCAAGGCCGGAATTGAACCCGGGTCCCTGGCACTGTGAGGCAACAGTGCCAACCACTGTGCCACCATGCTGCCCCTTACAATGACGTAAGCCATACAAGATTGAACTAGTTTGGCTGAATTGTACTCGTGACCAATGCCTAACTGACTACATACAACAGCATCCAGAACTCCTGAATTTTTCCGGATCACTGTACGGGACATGGAGTAACAAGGTTCTAAAATCAGATAGCAGCATTCACAAATAATTCACATTTTATAATGGACAGAATATGCACAAGCAGGCCGCTAGGACCAGCTGACCTTGGTCAGTGTTTATGGCCCTTACAAATCTCCTCCTGCCCCTGTGCGTCTAAATGTGTATTGCTGCTTCGTGTCATTAAATTGCCCAGATAGAAGCTTGATTCTGTGCCCCATTCTTCTCTTAACCTTCGGAATAATAAACACATTTGGTGCAAATGAACACATTTCACATCGCCCAGCCCTGTAAGAAGGGGAAATGTCTTTAGCAACTGTAAAATACATCATTGGCATAGCAGCTCTAACGTCTCTATCAGTATCAGAAGTAAGAAAACCCCAGTTTCGACCTATCAGGGAAGTCTTATTTTATTGTAAATGCATTGTTTTTACATATAATCCTGACAGTGCAGAAGGAGGCCATTCAGTCCATCAATCTGCATCGACTTTCCAACAGATCATCCCACACAGGTCCTGTCCCTGTATCCCCATGTATTATTCTGCCAATCCCCCTGATGTACACATCTTTAGACTGTGGGAGGAAACCCACACTCACACAGGGAGACTGTGCAAACTCCACGCACACTCACACACTCATCTATGGTCAGAATTGAACCTGCCTGGTGCTGTGAGGCTAACCACAGTGTCACTGTGCTGCCCTAATGGCCAAATCTGTCAAATGGAGCATACGCCTGCAACATTGTTGTGTCACTTATTGGTGGAAATGTACGCTGCCATTTTTGTTTTAACATTGAACTCTTTCGTGACTATGTTAAGCATCCGAACTAACTGCTGAGTGCTTGCTCATCCTGTGATCTATTGGTACATTTTTCCATACCTTCTCATTGTGCTGTACCTGCCGTATCTCCTCACTGTGCAGTATCTGTCTCGGAGTTACCCAGCTGAAGCATGGAGGTTCACAGCCTGCAGTGAGAACTGTGTCCTGCCATGCTTTAATGTTGCCACTAATCCTGCGGTATCTAAGTTTATGCATCTTATATAATACAATAGAAAGCGCTCCTCCACATAACAGATGAAATGATTTGCTTTTCGCAGGCCTTTAAGCTGGTCTCAGCTGACCTGGATGTATCCATATTTGGTGAGATGTCGAGGCTGGCACAAGAACTTGAAGACAATTATAAAAGCTTACGCTTTTCCCGCTGCCCTGGCGGAAGGCTCCATATCGAGGGCTCCTTCTCAGCAATGAAAGAGCTGAGGAAGGATCTTCAGAGGAGGTTGGATGAGCTTCAAGAATTTCCTCCCCCGAGTTCAGGGTTCAGATCTGGAGCGAGTGCCTCAGGAGGAAGGTGCGCAAGACCCCCATCTGACAATGCAACTCGGAGGACTGAGCCTCAAAGGCTGGCAGCCTCACGGGGGCATGGAGCCAGTGATGCTGTGCATCCAGCTGTATTTGAGGAAGAAACAACAATTATTCTAGATGCAGATATTTTTGAGTACATTGATAAGCGTTGGAAAGACCAGTATGAACAACTACTCTGTAAACATTGTGTAAGAGCTCAGGTGAGGAATTGTGATGGCATTTGTATTCTCCAGCTTGAAAAAGCCCGTGACCAGCATAGCCCGTTTCAGCTGAGGGCAGCCAAGTTCGAAATAGAAAATTTAATCAACCAAATGCAGCAACTGTTGGTCAGTGAAAGAATTAGATTGGATGGAGGCAAAGGGCAAAGTAAAATGGTGGATATATGCAGAGAAATCGAACAACATCTCCCCTGTATTTTGGTTCGCATTACCGATGGGTATGTGACCCTTATTGGCACTTCTGAACATTGCAGCCAATTCAAGAAGGAAGTGGAAAAGAAGGTCAAGGCTGTAGAGTCAATGCTTGACTCAACATCCAGTGGGAGTTCACATATTCCAAGTGCAACTGGATATTCCAATCATCCTGGCCAAAGCTTAAGTCCAAATACCGCCCGTGGATTTGATGTGCCCAGTCAAAGTGAGTACAGCCCAAATCCAAACAGCCACTCTGGTCAATGTACAAAGAGTCAGGCCAACAGTTTGCTCACAGTTTCTAGCAGGGATGATTCATACGGGAAGTGGACAAATTGTGGTGCTGTAGGTCCATTAGACACTGGACCACCTTTTTTGCCAATGCAACTCCAAATGGGCACAAGTACCATGCAGTCAAAGTTTGGTTCAATGTCTGGTGCGCATTCACATATTCTGAACACAAGTGCGCCTGTTAATTTTGGCCAGTGTTCAGGCTCAAATGCTGCACTTGCAGAATGTGCGCATAATAAAAGTGAGTATAGCCCAAATCTGAACAGTCACTTTGGTCAATTTGCAACGAGTCAGGACTTCCCCACAGTTGCTAGCAGGGAAGATTCATTTGGGAAGTAAAGAAGCCGTCATATTGTCGATCCATTAGACAGTGGACTGTCTTCATTGCCAGCATCGCTGTAGATGGGCTTGGGTACCATTTGCAACCGACCATCAAAATATCATTCAAGATCTGAAAACTCTCCAAGTATTAGACTCTGTCATCTTTGAGTAAACCACTGCATTGTATTTGTTCTTTGCGCAAGGCGCAACTTTTATACAGTATGTGCAAGGCAAAAGATTCCACCTATCACTGCATGGGTTGTGCGAGCCCTGGCATCAACTCCAGTGCGTGGGTTCTGTAAAGTAGCTACATTATGTCTATAGCCAGAACAGGGGAGCCAATGTAAAGTATAACAAAAGCATTGTTTGTTATTGGGGCTGAGGGGGAAGATAATCAGAACTTCCTGTGCTTGTATAAATGAACCGTCGTGTGTGAAGTTTCTATGCAATTATCATCTCTATAAGTGCCCATGTATACAATGTGCAAAATTGGCACTACTGTAGAGCAAGGAAAGTACTTAATGCTTTCTGAACCACTTGTGTATTGAGTGTAATTTTTGGGTTGGAGACTATTTCCTGAATCATGGTGAAGTGGGGGCCAATCTGTCTATTGTGGTTTTGAATTGAAATTCTAAGAGTGCTGAATGTGTTTTGCAATCTGCATTTTAAAAATGTGTGATTTATGATTCATGACTTGCTAATCTTCTTGCCAATTTTTAAATGTTTGCTGCCTTTGCTTTTGTATGACACCTGATGGCAATGCTCAAACCCACAAACAGCAGCTAAGCCGTTCTTCTGATAAAGGATTTATCTTGGTGTTCAAAGCTCCTACATTGAAATCAGTACCAATTTGAACACTCTGTTAGATGGCAAAATGTCTTGTAAAGGATGTGAAGCTGTGTTTGTACTGTGCTGAGTAATGCATTTTTGAAAGAAAGTGATGTCTATATCAATCGTAACTAATTTATTTCTCTTGATGTACATTAAACTATAGCTGAAATTTCTGCTGTTAAAATATTCTCTGAATACGATGGAACCATTTTTTACAAACTGAAATTCCTAAAGAAATATGCAACATGTTACATTTATTTAGAGTGTCTCTGAGGGAACGTTCCCAAGTAGGATTTGACAGTAAGCCACAGAAAATATTGGGACAGATGACTAAAAGTTGGCCATTGAAATCTGTTTAAGGAGCATCTAAAGTGAGGTAGAGAGAGAATGACGATTAGGAGTGGTGCGCCAGAGCTTTGGGTCTTAGTTTATTTATTAGTGTCACAAGTAGGCTTACATTAACACCTCAATGAAATTACTGTAAAAATCCCGTAGTCGCCACGCTGCGACACCTGTTCAAGAACACTGAGAATTTAGGGTGACCAGTGCAGCTTACCAGCACATCTTTTGGGCTGTGGGAGAAAACTGGAGCACCCAGAGGAAACGCACACAGACATGGGGAGAACATGCAGATTCCACTCAGACACTGACCCAAGTCGGAAATTGAACCTGGTTCTCTAGCGCTGTGAGTCAGCATTGCTAGCCACTGTGCTACCTTGCTGCCCATGGCAGCTAAAGTGCTGGACCAATTGAACTTGAGAACACACTAAAAATAGAATGGAGAAGTGCAAAGATCTTGTTTGGCTGGGGGAAATAGGAAGGGGTATGGGAGGGGGGGATCAGACTATAAAGGGATTTGAAAACAAGGATGCAAATTTCAAAGTAGAGGTTATGTGGCCTAACTGGCATCCTGTGTAAGTCAGCGAGCACAAGGGTGATTGGTGAAAGGGGTTAGTTAGGACATCAGCAGCAGAGCATTGGATGCCCTCAGGTTTACGGAGGGGGAGGGGTTTGAGGTTGGCAAAAATTTCATTGGAATAGTCGAGCCTACAGGTAACAAAAGCATGGATGAGACTTTCAGCAGCAGATGAACTGTGGTGGGGCGAACTCGGGCGCTATTACAATTGTGGAAATAGGTGATCTTAATGATGACACAGATGTGTATTCACAACTCACTTGGATTAAATATGACATTGAGATTGCAAGCTGTTTCAAGCTTAGGCACTCCCCAGAGAAAGATGCGGAGTCAGTGGATATGGAACGGAGTTTGTAATGAACACTGACGACAGGGTTTGATCTTCCCAATATTTATTTGGAGGAAATTTCTGCTTATCCAGTATGGGTTGTCAAGAATGCAGTCTGATAATTGGGTGTTGTGGGGTGACGAAACTATGGTGGGGTGAAATTGGGATGTTGTGAGCATATGGAAAGATATCATCCAAAAACATTACCAATAAAAACTTTTTTCCTGCACTATTTTTTACTTTATTTGCATTTCTTAGATTTAATACCATTTACTACAGGTTACAGTTATTGTTTCGACCTTGTACGCCCTGGCTATGGCATTGTGAATGTCAAGAATAGTATGAAAGATGAAAAAAAACACTACAGAAATATTACATTAAGATTATTTGTAATGCTCACCTTCCTGTTGTGTGTTGTTTAATAATTGTTTTGGCACAAACCTTGTGTAATTGTATTTTTTTTGTTACAAATATGACAGTTCAAACAGCATCGACAGGAAATATAGCTGCAATTGCAACAGTGCTGCTGTTATGCATCTCAATACAGCAGTCAAGAAACCATCAATAGCGAGTACTGATGGTTCATTCAAGCAGAGTGCAAAGTAGGTTAATTATCAGTGAGTGACAATCCTTCAGTCAGAACCAAGTGATTGTCTTGTTGTGCTTTTAATATAGTAAAAATCTAGTATGATGATACAATGATGTAAGTGCTGTTGCACTTTTCTCATCATATTGATAAGATCTCGCTGTGGGAAAACCCTATGGGTGGAATTTTCCCATTGCGGGGGGAGGAGGGGTGGAAACACACCATGCAAAGATCCGTTGATCTTGGGTGGGATTTTCAGGTTTTAGGGCATGTGTGGATGGAATATCCCGCCCTTTATCTCCCAACTCAAAGTGAACAGCACCACAATCGTTTGAGGTAAAAAATTAGTATGTTCCAGCTCAGCAAACATTTTGCAACATGGGCCCTATCCCTCCCCGCTTGGAGCCCACACTCAAATTTACACTTTTATTAGCTCCTACATGGACTTCTCTAACTATGATATTGCTGCTCTTGCTGTTCCATACATGAAGAATCATCCAAAATACCAAATCTGATTACTTTCCTCCATACCAGCACTTGACACAGTGCCATCCCTCTAAGCACTTGGATACGGCAAAACCTTTAAGATTGCCTCTTGCCCTTCCTCACCTCTCCAGGCCAGTGTGCACGTCATGGTGTTGCATTCTTCCTACATTCCACCACTAGTGGTTACTCCTTTTGCCCTCTATTTGTCTCCATCCTTCATAATTGGCACAGTGGTTGGCACCGCTGCCTCACAGCACAGGTGCCTAAGTTCGATTGCTGCATTGGGTCACTGTCTGTGTGGAGTTTGAAGGTTCTCCCTGTGTCTGTGCGGGTTTCCTTCAGGTGCCCCGTTTCCTCCCACAGTCCAAAAGACGTGCTGGTTAGATGCGTTGGCTGTGATAAATTCTCACTCAGTGTACCCGAACAAGTGCCGGAGGGTGGCGACTAGAGGATTTTCATAGTAACTTCATTGAAATGTTAATGTAAGCCTACTTGTGACCTAGTAAATAAACTTTAAAACTTAATCTCCATATTAACACATTTGAGAATGTCTCCAAGACATACCCCTTTTGCTGAGCTTTTGCCCCTCCTAATTATCTTGCTGCTATTCAATTTCTGCTAATCCCATCTCAGAGCTCTTCACGGGTCAACTTGTGCCTGTAGAAAAACACCATAAGCTTTCAAGTAGCCCAAGGAATGATGCTTATAATGTTTTAAAAAATGAGGAGCAATTTAATTGGGTTTTTGAGGTATCAGCAAATGAACAATCACATCAAATAGTTCAGAAATCAAGGAACAGATTTATACACAGAAGACCCTAACCAGTCTAATGCATATTTTATGAATTAGGTTCAGTATCATATTTTCTGTTTCAGGATTGTCCGCTGGAATTCTACCACCTCGCCTGTCATGGATTCAGAGCGGGTAAGGGGTGGACATTGGCAATGTCCATTGACCTCAAGCGAGGCTATAAAATCCTGCCCAATATGTTAAGATAGGTACATCTGGTAATTGATGGGAATGTGCTCCAGGCAATAACGTATGGATAGTCTACAGGACTCAAATGTTGGAGGAAACCTCACATTGTTTATGTGAATATGCAAATTAGCAGCATGAGTACAAAGAAAATTACAGCGCAGAAACAGGCCCTTCAGCCCTCCAAGCCTGCACCGACCATGCTGCCTGACTGAACTAAAATCCTCTACCCTTCCGGGGACCATATCCCTCTATTCCCATCCTATTCATGTATTTGTCAAGATATCCTTCAAAAATCACTACCGTTTCTGCTTCCACTACCTCCCCTGGCAACAAGTTCCAGGCACCCGTTACTCTGCCTCATACATCTCCTTTAAATCTTGCCACTCGGATCTTAAACGTGGGCCCTCTACTAATTGACTCTTCCACCCTCAGAAAAGGCTTATGACTATCCACTTTGTCCATGTCTCTCATAATCTTGTAGACTTCTATCAGGTCGCCCCTCAACCTCCGTCGCTCCTTTGAGAGCAAACCAAGTTTTTCCAACCTCTCCTTATAGCTAATGCCCCCAATACTAGGCAACACCCTGGTAAAACTTTTCCGTACCCTCTCCAAATCCTCCACATCCTTCTGGTAGCATGACAACCAGAATTGAACACTGTATTCCAAGTGCAGCCTAACTAAGATTCCATAAAGCTGCAACATGTCTTGCCATGTTTTAAACTCAATGCCCTGGCCGATGAAGGCAAGCATGTCATATGCCTTCTTGACCACCTTCTTCACCTGCATTGCCACTTTCAGTGACCTGTGTACCTGTACACCCAGATCCCTTTGCCTCTTAAGTGTTCTGCCATTTACTGTATATTTCCTATCTGCATTAGACCTTCCAAAGTGCATAACCTCTGGATTAAATTCCATCTGCCATCTTTCCACTCAAGTCTCCAACTGATCTATATCCTGCCCGTATCTCTGATGGTCCTCATCGCTATCCGCAAATTCACCAACCTTTGTGTCGTCCGCAAACTTAGTAATCAAACCAGTTACATTTTCCTCCAAATCATTTATATATATTACAAACAGGAAGCACTGATCTCTGAGGAAGACCACTTGTCGCTGCTGTCCATTCAGAAACACACCCTTTAACCCGGGACTGCTCTGCCCTTAACCCTGATTCCTTCCTGTGCCCACAGCTGCCAACATAAATATAATGTTGGAATCTTGGAATGGAAATCCCACCCAAAATATGGGACTTGAACGTTTTATACGTTGCATTATCCTGTTGTGTGTATCCTTTTTAGCCTGGTTATTGGTGACTGTTTTGATCTAATCCAGGACTTGCTCCTGTTTTTTGTTATCCATATCTGGCTAAAGTGGGCAATTCATTGCTACAACAACACATCAAGCTTCTTACCTTGTTGGAAAAGCAATGCTGGTGATACAATATCCATATACACGCATATGTAAGCCTACTAGGCTATAATTTACACGAGGTAGTCAACCTAAAAAAAAATGCTGGTATAAAGTGCAAAATAAAATAATCTCAGCCTCGTCCTGCAGACCAGGGAGGCCACCCATAAATCATATGTTCCCTGAGATAACAGTATGGGATGGTGAAATAACAATGCTAATCATAATATCTGCTGTTATTGTCACTGGATCACACTCTAGGATCACCCTCCCTAACAGCTCTGTTGGTGAACCTACACTACATAGAGTGCAGTGATGCAAGAAGTGACTCACCTTACCTTCTCAAGAGTAATTAGAGATGGGCATTAAATGCTGCTTCACCATTCATGCCCACATCTCACAGTCTTAAAACCTTACTCTATTTCCTTCGCACCAATTTTCTTCTTGTCTTTTCCTTTTTATCATCTGGTATTGGATACCTTTCATTATATCGACCAAGTGGTGATTATTGATGTGCAAGTAACTGCATTAACTGCAATTAAACTGCTTGATAAAATGTGGTTATTTTACTGCCCTGGTGTAATAATTCTGAGAATAAAATGTCAGCAAGGAAATTTAAGACTTTGAATTCAGCTTATTAAACTTTTAAAATTTAAAAGCACTAAATGAAAATTGCAGACATCTATTGAAACCTGAGTGGATTCACGGATTTCCTGTGCTGGACATGAAGTTTACCAGAAGCCTCCTTGTGGCCGAACTCCCTAACCTCACTAATATTGCATAATGGCATGGGCTCTCGCAATTACCAAGGATATTTCCATCTGATCCTGTGGACATTGACAGCTAGAGTCAGCAACAGAATTCCCAAGAGGCACATCTGGATGCTCCCTCCTTCAGATTTTTAGGATTTGCTACAATGTCATCTGAGTTCTTAACCCCCAGCAGTAGTCTATAATGAGAGCATTTTGGTGCCGTGAAGAAGAGCAACCTTCTGAGTTTATTACCTTATTCTCACTGTGCTCCATTCCCTGAGACAAATCATTGCCCCCTCACTCACACAGAAGCAGAAAATGCTGGGAAATCTCAGCAGGTCTCACAGCATGTGTGGAGAAAATAAAGCCAACGTTTTGAGCCTAGATGACCCTTCGTCAGAGCTGAGGAAAAAAGGCATGCCCGTAGTGCCATCTTGGAAATTGGCATCATCAGAACAGATGGGGTGGAGGCGAAGGGACTGAGAGAATGGGATGGAGTCCTTACAAGATGTGAGCTGTGAAGAACTGTAGTCAAGGGAGTTGGTGGGCTTATAATGGATACTGGTGGACAGTCTATCATTGAAAATGGAGACAGATGGGTCCTGTCACTGACTGACAGATGATACCTTGTACATATTATGATGGAGGATAACAAACAATCCCTTCCCTATATGCTCATATTTTCAGATACATTGCTTGAATTAGACTGGTATTTTTCCGGGTAAAACTGGTCTCGACAGTCATTTATCCTGGTTGGTAATATCCTTCTCAATGATTGATTTTGATTTGAGTTGATTTGATTTATTATTGTCACATTTAAGCGTATGCAGTGAAAAGAATTGTGCACGATGCAGACAAAGCATACCGTTCAGAGAGAAGGAAAGAAGAGGGTGCAGAATATAGTGTTACAGTCATAGCTAGGGTGTAGAGAAAGATCAACGTAATGTGAGGTAATTCCATTCAAAAGTCTGATGCGCAGCAGGGAAGAAGTTGCTTTTGAGTCGGTTGGTACGCGTCCTCAGACATTGTATTTTTCCTGATGGAAGAAGGTGGAAGAAAGTGTGTCTGGGGTGCATGGCGGTCCTTGATTATGCTGGCTGCTTTTTCGAGGCAGCGGGAAGTGTAGACAGATTCAATGGATGAGAGGCTATTTTGAGTGATGGGTTGGGCTTTGTTCATGACTCTTTGCAGTTTGTTGTGGTCTTGAACAGAGCAGGGACCATACCAAACTATGAAACAACCGGAAAGAATGAATAGTACCTCTGAGTATTAATATTAATCTACATGCTGAGAGGAATGCTCCACATATGCACCGAAAGTACTGGCAGAGCCCAGATGGGTTGAATGCGCTGTTGTAAATGCAATATAGTTCATATATTTTCTCATATAGATTTTTATTGCTGGCACAAAATTAAATTGGCACGATCTTCAATCTGTTCAACAAATATTGCTTACTTAATAATTAGTTTAATGAATCTTGCTGCTATTGCAATCCTGATGATTAAATCTGATGCTGTATTTCTCATAGTTCAGAAGTTGTCATGGCAATAGTAAACGGTTCGATTCATTTTTCTGTGTCCTCTGTCACCATCTGCTGGAAATCAGAATTTTAAAATAAACATGAGGCAATCCTTGTTTAATGTACATTTTTAGAAATGTAATTCAACAATAGAACTTGATCCTGGTGAAGACCTGATTAAGATATTTCTGACATCTACAGTTCCAAGAGGTAACAAACGCTGTTGACTGACTATGAGCTAGGTGGACAAGATTCAATCCCTGGCATGAGTTTTATACAACATGTTTTAATTATCAGCGTCTATGTACTGCTCATCAGGCGTGTTGGTTAGCTCAGTTGGCTGGACAGCTTGTTTATGAGGCAGCGTGGGTTAAATTCTCATACTGGCTGAGGTTTAGAATTATAGAATCCCTGCAGTGCAGAAGGAGGCCATTCAGCCCGTCGAGGCTACACCAACCACAGTCCCATCCATATCTTATTCCTGTAACCCCACATATTTACCCTGATAATCCTCCTGACACAACAGTCAACTTAGTACGGTCAATCAACCTAACCAGCACATCTTTGGACTGTGGGAGAAAACCAGAGCACCCGGAGGAAACCCACGCAGACACGGGGAGAATGTGTGAACTCCACGTGAATAGTGACCCGAAGCCGGAATTGAACCTGTGTCCGTGGCACTGTGAGGCAGCAGTACTAATCACTGTGCCACCATGCCACCCCCGTTATTCATGAAGATGCTGCCTTCTCAACCTTGTCCCTTTCCTGAGGTGTTGGTGATCCTCAGGTTAAATTACCACCAGTCAGCTTTCCCCTCAAAGGAGAGAGCAACCTAAGGTCATCTGGGGCTGTGGCAACTTTGCCTTATGACATACTATCATCAACTTTCCTCACAGAATTGTGTCCACATCTATGTTACATTTACTATGTCATGTTTTTAGTAGGATTTCCCCTTTAATGTGACACTCTAGGGAAATTTGGCATGTCAATTATGACTCTCACCAACTTTTACAGATGCACCATAGAAAGCATTCTTTCTGGTTGTATCACAGGTTAGAATGGTTCCTGCTCTGCTCAAGACTGCAAGGAACTACAAAAGGTCGTGAATGTAACCCAGTCCATCACGCAAGTCAGCCTCCCGTCCATTGACTCTATCTACACTTCCCACTGCTTCAGCAAAGCAGCCAACATAATTAAGGACCCCACATAACCTGGACATTCTCTCTTCCACCTTCTTCCGTTGGGATAAAGATACAAAAGTCTGAGGTTACATACCAACTGACTCAAGATTCTCCGGTTTCCTCCCATAATCAGAAAGATGTGCTGGTTAGATGTATTGGACATGCTAATTCTACCTCAGTGCACCCGAACAGGTGCTGGAGTATGGCGACTAGAGGATTTTCACAGTAACTTCTTTGCCGTGTTAATGCAAGCCTACTTGTGGCAATAATAAATGAATAATTGAATTTAAATTTCCCAGCTGAAGTGGTGAGATTTGAACTCGCATCTCTGGATCATTAGTTCCGATTTCTGGGTTAGTAGCCCAGTAATACAATCACTGAGAGATCTTGGGGCAGCATGTATTGCAGGATGGAGGCTGGTGATGGGATTTTCCAGTCCCGCTGCTTTCAAGTTGCATTGCTTGTTTGGCCATGACTTTGGGGAACCTGTCACAAGGAGTCACCTTTGAGAGGACTGGCAGGGAGGGCTGGAAAATCCCACCCTTAGCATCTTGGCCAAGACAATGAAAACCTAAAACAGATGATCTGAGTATTTACTTCATTTCTGTTTGTGGAGAGTCGCTGTGAGCAAATTTCCTGTAATTTCTCCTCAACTATAACATTTTTAAAAATTAATTCATGACACATGGGCGGCACGGTAGCACAGTGGTTAGCACTGCTGCTTCACAGCTCCAGGGTCCTGGGTTCGATTTCTGGCTCAGGTCACTGTCTGTGTGGAGTTTGCACATTCTCCTCGTGTCTGCGTGGGTTTCCTTCGGGTACTCCAGTTTCCTCCCACAGTCCAAAGATGTGTGGGTTAGGTTGATTGGCCATGCTAAGAAATTGCCCCTTAGTGTCCAGGGATGTGTAGGTTAGAGGGATTGGTGGGTATAATATGTAGGGATATAGAACATAGAACATTACAGTGCAGTACAGGCCCCTCGGCCCTCGATGTTGCGCCAACCAGTGGAACCAATCTAATGACCCTCTAACCTAAACTATTCCAATGTTATCCATATGCCTATCCACTGACCATTTGAACTCCCTTAAAGTTGGTGAATCCAGAACTGCTGCAGGCAGGGCATTCCATGCCCTTACTACCCTCTGAGTAAAGAACCTCCCTCTGACATCCATCCTATAACTACCACCCCTTAATTTAAAGCTATGTCCCCTCGTGTTGGCCATCACCATCTGAGGAAAAAGGCTCTCACTGTCTGCCCTACCCAATCCTCTGATTATCTTGAATGCCTCAATTAGGTCACTTTGTAACCTTCTTCTCTCTAATGAAAATAACCTCAAGTCCCTCAGCCTTTCCTCATAAGACCTTCCCACCATACCAGGCAACATCCTGGTAAACCTCCTCTGCACCCTTTCCAAAGCCTCCACATCTTTCTGATAATGCGACGACCAGAACTGTTCGCAATACTCCAAGTGCGGCCGCACCAGAGTTTTGTACAGTTGCAACGTGACCTCACGGCTCTGAAATTCAATCCCTCTACCAATAAAAGCTAACACACCATACGCCTTCTTAACAACTTTCAGGGAGCTATACACATGTACCCTGAGATCTCTCTGCTTGTCAACACTACTAAGAGTCCTACCATTAGCCCTATACTCTATATTCCTGTTACTCTTACCAAAGTGAATCACCTCACACTTTTCCGTATTAAACTCCATTTGCCACCTCTCGGCCCAGCTCTGCAGCTTATCTATGTCCCTCTGCAAACTGTAACATCCATCCTCACTGTCTACAACTCCTCCGACTTTGGTGTCATCAGCAAATTTACTAATCCTCCTTCTACACCCTCATCTAGGTCATTTATAAAAATGACAAACAGCAATGGCCCCAAAACAGATCCTTGAGGTACACCACTTGTGACTGAACTCCAGGTTGAATATTTCCCATCAACCACCACCCTCTGTCTTCTATCAGCTAGCCAATTCCTGATCCAAACTGCTAAATCACCCTCAATCCCATGCATCTGCATTTTCTGCAGTAGCCTACCATGGGGAACCTTATCAAATGCTTTGCTAAAATCCATATACACCACGTCAACTGCCTTACCCTTATCCACCTCTTTGGTCACCTTTTCAAAAAACTCGATAAAGTTTGTGAGGCACGACCTACCCTTCACAAAACCGTGTTAACTATCCCTAATCAATTTATTTCTCTCCAGATGATTATAAATCCTATCCCTTATAATTCCTTCCAAAACTTTGCCCACAACAGAAGTAAGGCTCACCGGTCTATAATTCTCAGGATGGGCCTCTACTCCCCTCCTTGAACAAGGGGACAACATTTGCTATCCTCCAGTTTTCCAGCACTATACCTGTAGCCAATGACAACATGAAGATCAAAGCCAAAGGCTCTGCAATCTCCTCCCTAGCCTCCCAGAGAATCCTAGGGTAAATCCCATCCGGCCCAGGGGACTTATCTATTTTCATACTTTCAATATGGGGTAGGATATGGGGATAAGGCCTGGGTGGGATTGTGTTTGGTGCAGACTCGATGAGCCGAAGGGCCTCTTTCTGCACTGTAGGGTTCTATGATCTATGATCTATGGATGTCACTGGCTAGGCTAACATTTATTGCCCATCCCTAGTTGTCCTTGAGAAGGTGGTGATGGGCTGCCTTCCTGAGCCACTGTAGTCCCTGAGGATTGAAATTGGCTGTAAAGCACTTTGCAACATTCAACGGTTGTGAAAGGATCTATATGAATGCAAGACTTCCTTTATTCTAAAAATCTGAGCTGTAGTAACTGATGTCCTTGTCATTGATGTAACCGTAACCACAGAGGGAGGAATAGCTCTGACTGTGACAGGGAAAATTGAAATTTCCATTACAGAAAGCAATTTACTTTCAAGCACTGTAAGTAATCGCTTGTGGTAGACGTCTGCCTAATCATGGAAAAAGAAAACATGGTTTACTTATTAATTCAAGCTTTGAAAGGTAAACAAATGCGCAAGTTATTTGCAGAATTGATGAGAGAAAAGGCTGGATATCACAACAAACTCTGAAGTTGGATACAACCCAGAATAATGGGACAGAAGTTCTTCCTGTGGTTCCGATTTGCTTCCTAAATTAAACGGCTTGAGCAGTTTTATGTTCTTGTTTGCAAGGGACCTCCATAACAAATTGCACAGATTGGGCCAATTGCTATTCACACTTAGTTAAGCCACAAGATGGGCTGATGTGGGAATAGGAAAGACATCACTGATATAGAAAGGGTTGCTCATTTATGTTTCCTTTGTAATTTCAATTCATAAGTAGGCTTACATTAACACTGCAATGAAATTACTGTGAAAATCCCCTCGTCGCCTCACTCCAGTGCCTGTTCGGTACACCGAGGAAGAACTCAGCTAGCATGGTCAAGCTAACCTGCACATCTTTGGACTGTGGGAGGAAACCCATGCAGACAGAGGGAGAATGTGCATTCTCCAGGTAGACAGTGACCCGAGCAGGAATCGAACCCGGGTCTCTGGTGCTGTGAGGCAACAGTGCTAATCGCTGTGCCATGTGCCCGCCCAAACTGCTGTATGTAGTTTTAGGATGTTCTTTGCACTTTTTAATTTGCACTGTGGTGTTTTAATCATCATTCTCACTCAATGACTGACAACAGGCTCAGTTGGGAGCGACATTGCCTGTGGAGAACAATGCTTCCAAATAGGGGTGATTGCAGGTTGACTGCTATCCTGTGCTGAGTCAACACAGCTCAATTGGTATAATGGCAAGGGAGCTGCAAGTAGCTCCAGTGTTACTGGACTAGGAAGTGGAAAAAACTATAGGCAGAGATCCTGGTACTACCAATGGAAACCACTGCGGACAATAGGTAGCTAAAGGATTTGCTCTGTCTGTAACTCCACCCCCTTCCTGTCATTGAATATTCCACCAAATTTCACTGCCAAGGTTGGATCGTAAAGACTGATAACTTGGCTGAAGTGGAAAGGGGCTGGTAGAACTTGTTGATGTACATCCGAGTAAGGCATCAAGGCCTTCAGTAAAGGATCAAAAACACAAAAATTGGAGAGAAATGCGGATAATGCTATTAATAAATATGCCATTACACACATAAGTCCTTATTGGACAGGCTTTAGGGCAGCACGGTGGCACAATGGTTAGCACTACTGCCTCTCAGTGCCAGGGACCTGGATTCAATACCCAGCTTGAGTCAATGTCTATGTGGAGTCTGCATGTTCTGCCTGTGTCTGCATGGGTTTCATCTGGATGCTCCGGTTTCCTCCCACAGTCTGAAAGACGTGCTGGTTAGGTGCAATGGCCATGCTAAATTCTCCCTCAGTGTACCCAAACAGGTGCCGGATTGGCCCTGAGCCAAGTGTAAGTAACTAGGGGATTGTCACAGTAATTTCATTGCAGTGTTAATGAAAACCTACTTGTGACATTAACACTTAAAATTTAAAACAAAGTTAAAACCTCATAGAGGGGCAATAGCCCAGGCTGTGGGAATCACATAGACATAGTCTCCAAATCTGCTTAACTCAACTATTGTTGAGGGGCCCTATACAAATGACCTTGATCACCTTAGCTGCATGATGCCCAGCTGTGTCACCAATATCAGCTTGGTCAGCTTGGCTCACTTTTCACCTCTGAGTCTGATAGTTGTGGGTTCGTACCCCACTTCAGACTTCCGACTACAAGCAGGCTGATGTTTCACTGCAGAACTGAGGGAGTGCTGCAATGTTGGTGGTGCCTTCTTTAAGACTACAGCGTAAATCATCTGTCCTCCTGGGTGAAAGTGTGTACATCAAAGACAAGCAGGAGAGTTCAGCATGTTGCCATGGCAAAGATTTACCCTTCAGTGATTATCTGATCACTTTCTCATTGATGTCTGTGAAGTTACTGAGCACAAATGGGGAGATGGTGGCATAGGGGAATTGCCACTGGACTAGCAATCCAGAGACACCAGGGTAATACTCTGGCGACCCGGATTCGAGCCCCACTGTGGGAGATGGTGAAATTTGAATTTGATACAAACCTGGAATTAAATGTCTAATGATGACCATGAAACCGTTGCTGATTGGTGTAAAAACCCATCGAGTTCACTAATGTCCCTTTAGGGAAGGAAATCTGTTGTCCTTCCTTGGTCTGACCTAGATGTGACTCCAGACACACAGCGATGTTGTTGACTCTTAAATACCCTTAGGAATGGACAATAAATGCTGGTCTAGCCAGCGACACCCGCATCCAATGGAATGAATAAATTCGCTGTCACATTTCCTACACTATGACTATGCTGGCAAGATACTTTATTGGCCATAAAGTGCTTTGATACATCCCATTGTCATGAAAATAACAGCACATAAATACAAATCATTCACTATGCTATTGTTCAGTAAGTACCTGTAATAAAACTGCATGGCGACCACACAGCATGCATACATGTGTTGTTTTCGCAATAAAATATGAAAAGTCTAGCTGCATCAGGCTGCATTAATCTTATTTATGGTTTGATCTGAGTTACAGGGATAATGTGTTACAGAGAGCTTCTCAGCAGTTTTAAAAGATGTGGTAAATTGGTTGAACTTTTGCTGATTGTGCCATTTCAGCTGCTCCTCTGAAGATTCTGTTGATATTCTAGTTGTGATGGAAGGTTTGGAAAACCACAAGAATGCTCACTCACAGCTACTTTTGATTATGCCTCTGTGAACTGCCTCGGGAAGCAACTTCTCATTGATTCAGAACTTACCAATTGCAAGATATGTGTCAGTCTTACTTTGGCATGAGTCATCCTCTGAATGTTATGTTCTGACAGCTGAATATATAATAATTTTTTTTATTTGTTCGGGGGACGTGCGTGTCGTGGGTGGGCCAGCATTTATTGCCCATCCCTAATTGCTCTTGAACCGAGTGGCTTGCTAGGCCATTTCAGAGGGTATTTAAGAGTCAACCGCATTGCTGTTGATCTGGAGTCACATATAGACCAGACCAGGTAAGGGCGACAGATTTTCTTCCTCAAAAGGCATTAGTACATCAGACAGGTTTTTATGAAAATTGGCAATGGTTTCATGGTCATTGTCATGGTGGCACAGTGGTCAGCACTGCTGCCTCACAGCGCCAGGGATCTGGGTTCAATTCCAACCTCAGTTGACTGTCTGTGTGGAGTTTGCACATTCTCCCTGTTTCTGCGTGCATTTCCTCTGGGTATTCCGTTTCTTCCCACAGCTCAGGATGTGCAGTTAGGTTGATTGGCCATGGTAATTTGCCCATTAGTGTCAGGGGGACTGGCAGGATGAATAAATGGGAATGCAGGGATGGGGGCCAGATGGGACTGTTGTCAGTGCAGGCTTAATGAGCCGAATGGCTTCCTTCTGCACTGTCGGGATTCTATGATCAGATTTTTAATTCCAGATTTTTATAACTATACATAACTAGTTATAAATTCGCAATCTATTTCCTATGAACTATTCAGTTGGAAATAGTACAGCATCAAAATTCTCCTTCACAAGGTCAGAAATCATATTAAGAAAGGTGATATTCGAAAGACGAAGATGCACGAGCACATTCAAGTAGATTGTGATAAGTAGGTCAAATGGGAGTCAAATACAATCACTATTTACACTTATCATTGGCAGCCACTTATTTCAGGCAAATAATGCTAACCATTTGCCTTTACAACATGAGTTAATTACAAAAGCGCTGCTTATAAAGTGATAAATGTGCTAGTTATTTTGGGAAGTACGATTAAGTACATAAGCGCAGTTGCCCATTTAAAAATCTCTGCTGATTCCAAAGGCAGATCTTCAGGCAGTTGAAATCCACAGTTTGCACTTTGCAAAGTGTGGTTACCTTAATATTGAGGTTTTGGATGCAACTATGAATAATTATGAGAGGCAGTTGCTAACTGGAGAATTTCTGTTTCTTTGAACAAAAACATTACTTTGCTTTTGGTTGTTACCATCCCCTTCATTTGAAAGTAGACTTTGTGTTATCTCCAACCCACCTGCTACAAGTAGTGGTGAGAATATAAAATAACTGAAAGCTATGTTTACTTTCAATCTCAGACTGGAAAGAGAGGTTATGAATTCCCTCTTCCCAATAGCTACAAGGGCAATGCACTTAAGCACTCACAACCTTCTGCTTCATTGCGAGAGTGGCTACATTTCAAAAATACCTAATTGGTTGTAAAGCAACTTCAGGAGTCTTGAGGTCATTCTTTCCTTCTACTTCCTGCAGCAACATTGACCCTGACTATCCATGAAGAAAACCAAAGTGTATTAAAGGCTCTGCTATTGAATAAAAAAAGCAAGGAATGTTATCTTCCGCAGACAGCTACATTGGAGCCTATCCAATTACTAGGAATGTGAAGGCACTTTGAGAGGTAGTCTAGTAAGGAGCAATAGAAGCCACATTATAGGAAGACAATGATTGCATGGGAGAGGGTGCAAAGGAGATTCACCAGGACCAGTTAACTTATGAAGAGAGGTTGGATAGGTTCGGGTTGTTTTCTCTGGAGCACAGATGACTGAGGAGCGACCTGATCGAGGTGTACAAGATTATGAAGGGCGTGGACAGAGTGGATAAGGAGCAGCTGTTCCCCTTAGTTGAAGGGTTAGTTACGAGGGGACATAAGTTCAAGGTGAGGGGCAGGAGATTTAGGTAAGAATGTGAGGAAAAACTTTATTAGTGTGCTGCCTGAGAGGGGGTAGAGGTGGGTTGCCTCACATCCTTTAAGAAATACTTGGATGAGCACTTGGGACATTGTAACATTAGAGCTATTGGCCAGGTGCTGGTAGATGGGTTTACGTGGGACATCAGGTGTTTCTCCCATGTTGGTGCAGACTTGATGGGCCGAAGGGCCTCTTCTGTACTGAGTGACTCTGTGATTCTAGAAGCGGCAGAACGAGTGTAATAGAATTTGTAGGCAACAGATGCCCTGTTCACATATTAAGGTAAAACATTGATTTAGTGGTGTGATAATGCATTAATTTTTGATCCAGAGAAACAATTATAGTGGTAGAGTTCCAGATGGTGGATCCACGGAACTTGAATTTCATCAGAACCATGGTTCATATTGTTGAAAAAGAGAAGTTTTCTCTAAAAATTCATACTTAGACCTAATAATGGCTGAACCCATTCCTGAAATGTCAAACATAACTGGCACAATTACATTAACTATAGGGGCGGCGCAGTGGCACAGTGATTAGCATCGCTGTCTCACAGCATCAGGGACCCGGTTCGACTCCGGCCTTGGGTTACTGTCTGTGTGGCGTTTGCACGTTCTCCCCGTGTCTGTGTGGGGTTTCCTCCGGGTGCTCCGGTTTTCTCTACAGTGTAAAGATGTGCGGGTTAGGTGGACTGGCCATTCTAAATTGTCCCCTCAGTGTCAAGGAGACTAGCTAGGGTAAATGCATGGGTTTATGGGGATAGGGCCTTGGTGTGATTGTGGTCGATGCAGGCTCGATGGGCAGAATGGCCTCCTTCTGTACTGTATGATTCTATGATATGATACATAAATACAAACATGTAAATGTATTTGTAAATCTTATTAAATCATAGCAATTTGTCATCTGAAATACTTTGACACTGATAATGATGCAACATTTGAATTAACTTTTGCGTTACATTATTTTAGTCTTTGGAAGGGAATCAACTGAAGGTTTTTCAAGATCAATGAAGCACAACCAACACAAGGGGGCAGCATAAGCCTTCCACTCGTGCCTCGGGTCTCATGAGATGTCAACAAAATATGCATTTCCTCGTGTTATGGTTTAACTGCTCAGGACGAAATTTTACCAGTCTGAATGTGAATTGATTTCAATATCAATGTTGCTGTATTGCATTTGAGATTATTCATTTGCTGTATTCATCAGTACCTTTTAAAGTTTCTTGGCTCAAGCAAGTTCACAATTGCTAGGCAACAGACTAATCATATCTACAACTGGTGGACAGTGGTTTTTCAACTTTGGTAATAGATCATATTGAGGCACTTAGGGCTCAATTTTCCTCCAATGCCCCATGGGGAAGGTAGGCAGGGGCCTGCAAAGCTAGTGGTGGATGCAAGATTCCTTCTAGGGATGTTTTGGAGAGGTTTTGCAATCTCCAGGTCTAATGACCTCAATGAGGGCTGTGAGATTGGCCTCTTGGAGTATGAGTTCCCCGATTGAGGTAATGATGCCCAATCTGTGAGTCTCGCCTTGTATATAATGAAGCCTACTGGCACTCCAGATTCTGACTTTGTACCTGAAGCACTCCTAGGATTGGAGATAAGTTTGTAAATAAAGGGAATCTGGTGGAGGGACATTGGCCTCTGAGGAGTTATTTTACCAATGATCCCTTGAATGATGTCTTCTGGAGCTCCATGGCCCTCATTTGGCCACCTATGGCAATAGGGATTGAGGGCGTGCCAGACATACTGTAGTCCAAAGAGGCTGTGTGATTCAATGGCTGCAAAGGTGGAAGGAAGTTGCAGCAGCCCTGCCGTGTCACCAAAATGTTCCCTGATTGTGTAGACAATGATGGCTCTGCAAGGTCCCCATTTTAACAGAATCATGCACAGACCTCAGCCAGGCTCCACTTATCAGATCCTGCAGTGATGGAAAATTGGCAATGAGGATAGGGTTGTGAACCTGGGAGACCCTAGTCAAGAATCTACACATAGGTGAGACTGAAAGGTGTGCTGGTTAGCTGCATTGGCCATGCTAAATTCTCCCTCAGTGTTAATGTAAGCCTACTTGTGACATTAATAAATAAACTTCAAACTTTAAACATGCATGAAGGTTCTTGGACCCCTGTGATGGGTAGAGGTATCTCTTGGCAGCAGCAGCTCTGATTGGGCAGTTCTCTTCAGGATATCCACAGATCATCCTCAAGGGGACGGGAACTAGAAAAGATGCTGGAATGTCTCACATTCCCCTGTATGGGGAACCACACCCAATGGGATGACCAGCTTTGTGGTCAAAGAAAGAAAACTTCTAACTCTGCAACTTGTTAGAAATGTTAGGCCACTCATGAATAATCTCAGGAGTGACTGTGTGAAACAAAGAACTACAGTCACATCACATGAGCTATCAGGATTCCAAATTGACATTGTCTTCCTGAGTGAGACTCGCCATGCTGTGGATGGACACCTGAAGGAACAAGCGGGGGAGGGGGCAAGGGGGGGTGGCTACACCTTTCACTGAAAAGGAAAGGCAGATACAGATCTAGAAAGAGGATCTGAGATCCACTGCCAGCATTCCCCTATTGTATAAATTAAAAATTCACCACACTTCACCTGGAGTTCAGCCTTAATCAATGTCACCTTCACCAGCACTTAAGTCCAGATTCTTAATTCCGATAAAGATGTTAAAGAAATGTTCTATTCTGACCTCACCGGAAGGCACTCAATTCAAAGATCGATGAAGGATGAGCAACAAATGTTGGCCTTGGCAGTGACATCCACATAGGATCCCTACAGTGCAGAAGGAGGCCATTCAGTCCATCAAGCCTGCACTCTCTTTGATTGATCATCCCCATTACCCCATGTATTTACCGCACCAATCCATCTAAACTCCACGTTCTGGGACACTAAGGGACAATTTCAGCATGGCCAATCCACCTAACCTGCACATTTTTGGACTGTGAGAGGAAACCAGAGCACCCGGAGGAAACCCACGCAGACACAGGGAGAAGGTGCACATTCCATACAGTGACCCGAGGCCAGAATTTAACCAGGGTCCCTGGCACTGTGAGGCAGTAGTGCTATCCAATGTGCCACCACGCCAACATGGAAGAATAAAAAAAAAATCCCAAGAGAAGAAACTATCATAATTCTGTGGGACTTTACTATTGGCCATGGTTCCAGTGTCTGGAGCAGGACTATTTGGATAAACTGGATGGGAGAAACCAAGGCAAATTGTTTCCTTCTGCTGACAAAGTATTCACAGTATGGCCTCGTTATGACAAACACCTTGTGACCTTGAGTACACATCACCCTCAGATCATCGAGTCATAGAGGTTTACAGCATGGAAACTGGGCCTTCGCCCAACTTGGCCATGTCACCCAATTTTGAACTATTAAACTAGTCCCAACTGCCCACTTTTGGCCCATATCCTTCTAACCCAGTCTTACCTGAGTAACTGTCTAAGTGCTTTGTAAAAGACAAAATTGTACCCACTTCTACTACTACCTCTGGCAGCTTGTTCCAGACACTCACCATCCTCTGCACTCTTTTGTATCCCTCCCTTCTCACCTTTTTTTTAGTTTTAGACTCCCCTATTTTGGGATTTGACTATCTAGCTGATCTATGCCTCTCATTATTTTATAGACCTCTGTAAGATCACCCCTCAGCCTCCCGCGCTCCAGGGGAAAAATGTCCCAGTCTGTCCAGCCTCTCATTATAAGTCAAACCATCAAGTCCCGGTAGCGACCTAGTAAGCCTGTTCTGCACTACTTCTAGTTTAATAATATCCTTGTGACAGTCACCTCAGTTGTGGCTACTGAGATGCAAGACTGCTCATTCACACCCCTGCCCAATTTGTTTTTCATTTTCCCACCTATCTGGATCTGAATCCATCTCAAGGGCGAGACACTTCAGCAAACCAATGAATGTCAACCTGTGTGTGGGTGGTAATATCTTTAACTGTAAGTCTGCCAGCCATACAGACCCTGATCAACAGATGGTAAACATCTTTATTTATAAATGATTGGCTGTGTTTCTTGTAATTGGTGTTGGCAATGCTGTGAAATTGTGATTGCTAGTGCTGTATTTTTAGCCGCAGTATGTTTACAGCAAAGCCAATATTTTCAATTACTACACAGTCAAGCATCAAGTTATCCTAATCAGTCATCCCACACTTTATTAATAAAGTAATTTGAGGACATTTCAAAAACTAAAGAGCTCATGAAGAGAGTTTGAATAGGCTCGCTTTATTTTTGTTGCCGCAGAGAAGACTGGTTGAAGTGTACAAGATTATGAGGGACGTGGGCAGAGTGGACAAGAAGCAGCTGTTCCCCTTAGTTGAAGGGTCAGTCACGAGGGGACATAGCTTCAAGGTGAGGGACAGGAGGTTTGGGGGGGAATGTGAGGAGAAAAGTTTTACTCAGAGGGTGATGACGGCCTGGAATGTGCTGCCTAGGAGGGTGAAAGAGCAGGTAGCCTTACATCCTTTAAAAAGTACCTGGATGAGCACTTGGCACGCCATAATATTCAGGGCCTTGGTCAAGTGCTGGTAAATGGGATTAGGTGGGAAGTCAGGTATTTCTCAAGTGTTGGTGCAGAACTCGATGGGCCAAAGGGCCTATTTTGCTCTGTACGATTCCAGATTCCAAATAAAAACACATTTGACGAGCAGTTTTCCATATACATGCAAATTTTTAATCCACGGCTGTAATAACGGTAATACCTTTTTATAAAATCTTACCACAATGTTGATGCAAATGTATTCAAATCAGTACCTGGATTCAGTATCTAGATATATAAAAATAATAGCGGAAAAAGCAGGAAAGTTGAAGAATATTCTCCCATTCCTACTCACTCACAACTGAACTCAGGCCTGAATTTTACCGGCATGCCAGCCTCGATTCTGGGAGCGGGTTCGGCTCAGAGAATGGAATTCTCCGTTGACCTCGGGCAGGATCGTACGAAACTTGGGCAGATGTGCTAGTAAAATTCCACCCTCAGAGTCAACAGAACATCAATCAATTGGCAAGATAATGGCTATGATATTTCAGGCACTTTCCCTTTGGTAGACAAATCATAGGTGACGTACATTAGAATGTGCAGAAGGATCTAGAGTTATAAAATATAACTAAAAAAATGTTAGCAGCAGTGAAAGCACTGTCACCAATTAGTTCTTTCTCCCCCCGTTTGTCATTTGTTATAGGCACCTTGATTCACATAGCACACTGGGAAAAGTACTCCGGTGGAGATCGATGTGAAGAAATGAAATGTTAGGGTTGCAGATTTCAATATACGAACTTTAATTGCCAGCTGGTAAGCTCATTTGCTTTCTGTCTATTTGCAAAGTACAGTAAAAAGTCTGACAACACCAGGTTTTAGTCCAACCAATAGGTTGGACTAAAACCTGGTGTTGTCAGACTTTTTACTGTGTTTACGCCAGTCCAACGCCGGCATACCCACATCATTTGCAAAGTACACAGAGATTGACTGATACCAATGGCATAAAGAGGTATTGGGATAGTGTGGGATAAAGGGATTGAAGTGGATGATCAGTCATGATTGGCGGAACAATCTCGATGGGCTGAATGGCCTGCTGCTGCTCTTGTTCCAAATTAAGTAGCCTCAAGATCCATTAAATCTGATGGCAGCATCAGAAAAAATAACAATTGTTTGTTGCTTTTAATACATTTCCAAATGGTGCTGATGCCATCATCTACACACAGAGAAATATATATGTATGTTTCCTGAATGAGACCACTTTGCCCAATAAAAAAGGATATGCTATTCAAAGAGTAGGCAGACCGCTTTGGATGCCAATCACATCATTATACATGGGTACCACTGAGATGATACATGGATGCCACTGAAATGATAGATAGGTGTCACTGAGATGATACATGGGCGTCACTGAGATGATATATGCGTGCCACTAAGATTATACATGGGTGCCACTAAGACTATATATGGGCGTCACTGAGATTATACATGGGCGTCACTGAAATTATATATGGGTGTCATTGAGATTACATAGGGTCATTACTGAGATTACACATGGGTGTCATTGAGATTATACATGAGTGTCACAGATCTTTTACATGGGTGTTACTGAGATTATAAATAGGTGCCATTGAGATTATAAATGAGTGCTATTAAGATTATATATGGCACCACTGATATTGTACAGAGGTGCTATTGAGATTATACATGAATGTCATGGATATTATACATGGGTGTTATTGAGATTGTACATGGATGTCACTGAGATATAGGAACATTGGATAAATGTGATTGTGTCCTTCTTGAAGCCAACTGCACAAGCACTTTCATACACAGTGTGCACTCGATGGGGCGAAGGGCCTCTTTTGCACTATAGTATTCTGTGATTCTGTGAAAACTGCAAAATCAACTGCCAGCTGACCAAAAAACATCTTTCCTGCCTATTTTCTCAACTCTCAAAGTGCCAATGTTCCAGGCGAGAACAAAGAAAGATTTTAGAAAATCAATTTAGCTGAATTAGCCGCACTCTTGTCTCAAAATTTAAAGTTTCAAGCCCCACTCCAAGGCTTAGGAATCACGTAATAACCTGTCTCTCCATTGCTTTGCTGTTGGAAGTAAAATTCTGTGGATAAAATATCAAAGAACGAAGAAGAACAAAGAACAATACAGCACAGGAAACAGGCCCTTCGGCCCTTCAAGGCTGCGCTACTCATGCTTCCAACTAGACTATTTGTTTGTATCCCTCCATTCCCAGTCTGTTCATGTGGCCAAATTAATAATTAGCCCTGGAGGATATTAAGAATACATTGGTGCTGTTTAAAGAAGTTCTCTTGGCCAAATGGCTTACCTTCAGTAAACACCACCAAAAACCAATTTACCTGCCATGTCCTGTCACTTCTGAAACCTTGCTTGGTGTGAAAAAGTTGCTGCAAATAAATCCACACTTGTGAAGTACCTTTACATGTTCCTGATTAAGGTGCTATTTAATGGCATGTTTTTCTTCTCTTTCATGAGAACATAAGAATATAGAAATAGATAGTGGAGCTGGCCATTCGAGCCTGATTTACCCCATTCAATATGATCTTTTACCTCAATTCCACCTTTCTTCATCCCCAAATCCCTTTGTACCCATAAATCTATCAATATCTGTCTTGAGTATATACTAGACTACTGAGCATTCAAAGCTCTCTGCACTGAAGGAGCAGTTGGCATAAGGCAGCTTCATTGCAATGTGCAGCAGAATATCTTCTAAGTAGCAACCACAGACCTTTCAACTTCAAGGCAGATCTGGAAGCATTAGGGAAGGAATAGGTGGTTGTTTGTATGCTGCCTTCCAGAACATGGTGCCTGAGAAGCATGCTGCCAACTTACAAGGTTTTCAGGGGATGAATTTTAGGGTTTTTATTTTTAGTCAGCGAGTAGCCTCAAGATAAAGGGGGGGCGGTTTAGAACGGAGTTGAGGAGGAACTTCTTCACTCAAAGGGTGGTGAATCTCTGGAATTCTCTGCCCGTCGAAGTGGTGGAGGCTGCCTCGCTCAATATTTTTAAGACGCGGGTTGATAGGTTTTTGATAGGCAAGGGGATTAAGGGTTATGGGGAGAGGGCGGGAATGTGGAACTGAGCCACGACAGATCAGCCATGATCTTATTGAATGGTGGGGCAGGCTCGAAGGGCTAGATGGCCTACTCCTGCTCCTATTTCTTATGTTCTTATGTTCTTATCTGCAAGGCATTTGGTGAAAAGGTAACTTATGAAAACAGAATTTGACCTCTACCTAGAGAGGAAGGTGGGGATAGAAAAGGAAAGGGGATGAAATGGTAGCTCTTTCAGTGAAATGACACAATGATGGTCTGTAAGGCATTCTTCCATAATGCCTCTTTCTATAAAGATATGATTAAATGACAACATTTTGAAGGGCACGTTAACAATGACTTGAGCATAACAGTTTGTGTAATCACCTAGCTGATTGCTTGTATGCATTTACAGCAAACCAAAAATGAACCTTAAAGCAATTTGATACATATTATACAATAGAACTTCACGATTCAGTGGCCAGCAGGGAGCATGGCTGCATGATAACAAAAACAAATGAAAAATTCAATTTATATGTTCATTTTGCACAGCTTAAACTAAAAATGTTCCAAGGGTCTGCAAATAGGACATGATGGTATACATTTTACAAACAACTCTCACTGAACCCCAGTCATTACAAAATGTCAGAAATCAGTTGGCCAAACGAAGGGAGCCTGGAAATGCATATCCTTGAGAATAACAGATACAGTCGTTCTTAAACTAATCATAGAATTTGCATACAATTTTCTGATTTCAGCCAGAGTTTGATATAGCAGAGAACTTAATGACATCTGCCTTTATTTAGTCTTGCCCCTGCACCCTTCAGCTCAAAAGATTTTTGTTCAAAGATTTGTTGAAAATGCAAGTATAAAAAGTTTATTTATTAGTGGCACAAGTAGGCTTACGTTAACACTGCAATGAAGTTACTTTAAAAATCCCCCCGTCGCCACACTCCGACACCTGTTTGGGTACAGTGATGGAGAATTTAGCATGGCCAATCCACCCAACCAGCACAACTTTCAGATAAGTCAACAGTGGGCCTGCAAGGTAGACAGAGCTTGAAAGATATTTTGTTTTCAATTTATTGGACCCTTTATTTGTGAAGCTACTGCAAATAACAGGACACAGTTAATCATCCTGAGGACCGCATTAGACTGATAGATCTATGTATAGGTTCTAGCCTCTTCTTCTCCATTAAAAAAAACCACATTTTTGTTCTTCAACCACCAAGCACCAGGAGAAACCATAGCAACACTTGTTTGTATTCGTTTCTAAGTCATGCAGAGAACCTTGAGCATAACATCCTGAAAGTCTGTCTGCAGTTTGGAAATGCTGAACCATTTTATACGGCCGGGCCTTGGTTTGCATTGATGCAAATCTCATCCTTAATTTCTTTTATCTGTTTGGTTGTATGTACATGTTGGCTACATGGGTAGAACCTAGGTAGAACCAACAATATAAAATTAATAATGTGCTCACAATTGGTTAATAACATTTGTTTTGAAGATACTTATTGAAATATAGGATAAACAAGGTCAAATACTTTATAGGCCTTTTCAATTTTAAGTAATATTTTTATTAGTATTATTATCCTATTAATGTGAATGAAGGGAAATTACGAGTAGGAATTGGGGATACATATGTCTTCACTAAATCCCAGTCAGTTAGCTCAGGTGAGCATGATTAGATCCCAGGCATAAACTTAGAATCATAGCATCCCTACAGAAGGAGGCCATTTGGCCCATCGAGGCTGCACCAACAACAATTCCACCCAGACCCTCTCCCCATAACCCCACGTATTTATTCTGCCAATCCCTATGACGCTAATGGTCAATTTACCATGGTCAATTAACCTAACGTACACATCTTAGGACTGTGAGAGGAAATTGGAGCACCCGGAGGAAATCCACACAGACACGAGGAGAACGTACAGACTCCACACAGACAGTCACCCAAGGCTGAAGTTAAACCCGAGTCCCTGGCGATGTGAGGCAGAGTACTAACCAGAGTGCCACAATGCTACCCCATTCCTTGCTAGGAAATCCCAAATAGTCCATTAACACAGTGTTAAAGTGAAGGGTTAATATTTGTTTGTCGATCTTGATGCCTGTTGTTGACGAGTTATTAATGCCTGTTTTTAGGACTCTCTTGAACCTTGCTGCCTCACCATCTGCCTCAAATTGCCTTCTAAAAGCTAATGCTTTGACTATGCTTCATCGCCCTCTGTCATCCCACCCCCAACACCATTGTCTCCAGAGTGCTTTGTATGAAGTACTTATAAAAACAAAAGTTGTCATTTCTGCTTGGCTTGGAGAGGGATGAGTTTTTGCAAACATGACAAAAAAAATTCAAATTCTTGGTTAAAATGTTGAGGAATGGATTGGAATTAATAAAATAAATATGATCTATTTTCCTTTCTTTAATAGAACAGCTAAATGGCTGAGACTAGTATGATCATTTCATTTCTTCGATTTTTAATGTTGGCTCCTGCCACGCTCAGTATTTGTAACTAGATATTTCTCATTATATTGCACCCCGCAGTCTTTTCTCGCAGTCAAGCACAGTTGATCACAAACAGGTATAGTTATGGTAGATGCAGCTGCCAAGCTGCAAGGAGCTTAACAATCAAAAGCAATAAGCAGGGTCGCACAGTTTTAGAGAGAACTAACACATCCAATGCTCAGAAACAGAGCAATGTTGGTTTATGTCAGTGAAACCATGCAGGGTCCAGTCTCAGTTGTAGCTCTGCTGTCACCACGAGATATGGCCTAAATGCAAGCACTTATGGGCAAGAAATCAGAATGAACCAGCCTTCCCTGCTGTTCTGTTCTTTGCAAAATCCAGATACAAAGCAGGTTTGAAATAACACTCGGAGATTTGCAAGTCTACACTCTTGGCTTGTCTGCATTGCAAAATGGGGAAGCTGTGAGAAGCAGGAAAAAGCATGGAATAAATGACATTTATATTATCGTGATGATGGAAACTGAATGAGATCTACCTGCAACTTTATCATCTAACCACAGATATATTGAACTGTTTAAGGAAGACCAATTTAAAACAGGAAATAGCACTGATTGGAAAATGGCTGCCACGAGTCACTAGATATCCGATACTGTGAATTGACCACTTTTCTGGAAACTTTCTATATGAATTGCACTGCAGACCTGTTGCATGAGATTTCATACCCAGGAGTGGCAACATCCACTTCACAATACTCTCTTGAAAGGAAAGCATTCTAATCCAGACTAATCACTTGTAATTTTAACAAGACAATGGAAACTACCAATCAACCAGATACTCATCAGACATTCAAAAACACCTTTGCAGGACAAATAACCCTGTCTCATGTTGATTTCTGTCTTGAAATGTGTCAAACATTTTGGAGGTTAATAGATTTTAAAAAATGGGATTAATTGATCTGCAACATAATATGTTAATAGAATTCATTTCTGGAATGTACAGAAAGGAGTTTTAAAAACAGGTTCTGCAAACAGAACCAGGAGAAGGAGAAAGAAACATCAAAGTCATCTAAAAACAATGCTGGAACAGAGCAGTAGAATTCTCTTTCCCCTTCTCCCTCTCTATAACTTTCCTTCTCTCTCTCTTATTCTCTGAAGCTAAAAGAGTGCCTTCAACAAAGTGCAGATCTGAACCAAGTCAATTCCAGGATTCTATAGGAAACCAACTAACATCAAACGGCCACAATGGGGAACAATCTGCCCCTCAAAGATAAGCAAGTGATTTAATTGTATATCCTTTTAACTTTTTATTGGACTTTAACTTTCTTACTTCTGACACATATGTGTGTGTTTGTGTGTGTGTGCAGGCGTGTACATGTGCGTATGTTTGTGTGTGTGGTTGCATCTCTTTTTCTTGTGTTTAGTAACTAATAAACTTACTCTTTTATCTTGAGGAAACTTGATTTGATTGACTCCTTATCAAAAAGTAGCACATTTAGATTGGAAAAGGCGTTTATGGGGAAAAGGAATAATGAACCCTTTGCTGTAATCAACCAAGGGGGCTGAATAAAAGAGGTGTCAGTTCACTCCTCACCTGGGTCAGAGGAAGAAAACTGTGACCCAATTTTGGACATTGTTTTGTCAATTTCAAGCCTTAAAATTGGGTCATCAGTTTTCCCTGTGTGGTTATCAGATTTCTAGAGAGGAACATTAAGAATGTAGCAAGAGCAAACATTACCAGGAGAGCTGAATGTTCCTAATGACAGTGGTCCATTGCAACCCATTTGTTTCCTAAAGGAAGAAGACAATGAAAAACTACTGCAGTTAAGGCATTGTAGCAATAAATGTGCTGGGGCTAAGTATAGATATCCAATCATGTAATACAGATTAATTAGTTTAGCAGACTTGAAATGAAACACTTGGCCTACACAAATAATTCCAACAGTGTTAATATTAGCATTGATATGAAAAGCAGGGGCTTAAGAAAGGAGCAAGAAAATGTTGCTTGGTTATGGATGAAGTTCTAAAAGAACAGGACATTTGTGAAGCTTTTGTTTTGCAGTGACTTACTGAGGGATAGGTAAAACTAACCCAGCACCCAGAAACATAACATTTGTCAAGAACAAAAGAAGCAATTTTTAGTTCCTTGCCCATGGGAAGCAAAAGGGTTGGGTCTCAATCTGCAGGTTAACAGCATTGGGAAAAAAGGTCACCTCGAATTACAAATATGATTAAGCCAGGGAATAAAATCATTGGTCCTATAGTGCAGCATTCTGTTACTCTACTGGTTGCTGTTCTGCAATGATTACAATAAGTATATTGTGATTAACTGAGTTGTTCAATGCCTTTAACTTAGTCACGCATGTCAAAAACCACATCCTTCCTTGATTCTGCTGACTTCATTGAATAAGACACATTTCACCTCTTATTGTTATTGAAGAGTCCGACAACACTTAATTGTTTTCAGTGTGAAATAGCTTGACATATTGTCCCCTTTCATAATTTTCATTATTGTGAATTAACTCTTGGGAATTGCGGGTGGGATCATCCATTCTGGACTGTGAATTGGCTGGCAGGAGTGGAAAGGAGATTGACTGCCACTTAGAGTGGGATTAACTGGCCATGCACAATCTTGTGCTGGCCAGCTCATTAAACCTACATGGACGAGGGTCCCATTTCCTGCACTCACAATATTTCCTTGTTAATAGTTCATGGTATGTGGGCGTCACTGGCTGGGCAGACATTTATTACCCAACCTTCAGGGCAATTAAGAGTCAACCACATCACTATCATCACACGTAAGCCAGACCAGGTAAGGGCGACAGATTTCGATAATGATTTAATGGTCATCATTAGGCTTTTAATTCTGCATTTTTATTGCTAGAATTGTCCCAGCAGTCAAACTTCAATAGGCCTGTAGGAATTAGGTCTGCCAGAATATATTAAGAAGGAACTTACAGTTTAAAAGAAAAGAAATGCATTTAAAATTCCATGTGGAAACTGATTTTGAAGCCCTCAATTGTTTAGAATGGTAGGGCTTTGTTCCTTCCTCCAAAGATATATCTTTTCGAGTCAAATTTAAGCAACAGTTGAAAAATAGACCTGAGGGTAAAATTCCTGGTAGCTTTCCCATTCATCTGCTGAAAGTTTGGAGCAATAGACCTTCCCTTGAGGTTAAAAAGAAATGAAAAAAAGACACATTTATATAACACTTTTTTATGACCACCGACTGTCTCAAAATACTGGGATGGGATATTTTAACAAAAGCAAAACACTGCAGATGCAGAGCTGTGTACAGTTCTGGCCACCCTATTATAGAAAGGATATGATGAAACTAGAAAGAGTGTGGAAAAGATTTACTACCAAAACTTGATGGTTTGAGTTATAAGGAGAGGTTGGGTAGACTGGAGCGTAGGAGACTTAGGGGTGATCTTATAGAGGTCTGTAAAATAATGAGGGGCATAGATCAGTTAGATAGTCAACATCTTTTCCCAAATGTAAAGGAGTATAAAACTAGAGGGCATAAGTTTAAGGTGAGAGGGGAGAGATACAAAAGGGTCCGGAGGAGCAATTTTTTCACACAGAGGGTGGTGTCTGGAACAAGCTGTCGGGGGGGGCACAGGTTTAAGGTGCGAGGAGCAAGGTTTAAATGAGATGTGCAAGGCAGATTTTTTACACAGAGAGTAGTGGGTGCCAAGAACTCATTGCCAGGGGAGGTAGTGGATACAGTAGTGACTTTTAAGGAGCATCTTGACAAATATATGAGTAGGATGGGAATAGAGGGATACGGTTCCCAGAAGGGTAGGGGATTTTAGTTCAGATGGGCAGCATGGTCGATGCAGGCTTGGAGGGCAGAAGGGCCTGTTCCTGTGTTGTAATTTTCTTTGTTCTTTATTTGTTCTTAGTAGTGGCAGATACTATTTTGTCTTTTAAAGAAGCATTTAGACAGTTACATGGGTAAGATGGGCATACAGGGATACGGGCCAAATGCAGGCAATTGGGACTAGCTTATTGGTTAAAAAAAAAGCGGCATGTAAAGTTGGGTCAAAGGGCCTGTTTTCCATGCTGTAAATCTCAAAAAAATACTGGAAATCTGAAATAAAACAGAAATTGCTGGAAATCTTCAGCAGCAGGTTAAAGTCCAACAGGTTTATTTGGTAGCAAAAGCCACTAGCTTTCGGGTCTCTGACCCTTCGTCAAGTGAGTGGGGAGTTCTGATCACAAACAAGGGCCCCTGTTTGTGATCAGAACTCTCCAATGCAGTCACTATTGTCACGGAAAATATATTGATGTTTATTCATCAGCTGGACAATTTTATCATGTCATTTTTTTCTCACGTTGTTAAACGTGGAGAAATGCTGAACTAACACACAGTTCAGCAGTCAAGGTAACAAAGACCAAAGCGCTGAGCAGTCTGAAACAACTACTCCCACGCAAGGGAAAACCTTCATACGATGTAATGTCCCATTATAGTGCGAGTGGTCAAAACATCCTCAGACCTAACACTTGCATCCAACAAAAGGAGAGGCGGTTAGTTAAATTGACATCATTGTCTCAAAGAAAAAAGGAACCCAGACTACCAGTAAACACCTAGATTCCAGCCATTGGAATATCCATCTTGAGTCCAACGTGAAGGACGTGTCACATGTGTTCCCCTCCCTTCCCCACAACCTGAACTGTGATATGCCTGTTAGAACTTAATGCCGCAGTTAGACCAGCGAAGTGAACTGAACACCAGGCAAAAGGCCATGTTATTTGTCATCAGGCCGGTGGCAGCAGAAAGAACCAGTACCCTCGTTAGACTTGCCAACTGTTGAAACTTCTGAGCTTATACCTCCAAATGACTTCATCATACCCGCCTTCTCTTGTTATGCAAGTCTCCCTCCTGAAAGACCGAGTCTTCGAGAATCAACCAAACTCCCCTCAGAAAGAACATTCAGCTAATTCGGCATTCCTGCTACAACTTTAACCAATTTTCCAGATGCACCATAACAAGCATCCTATCCCGATGTATCACAGCTTGGTCTGACTCCTGCTCTGACCAAGACTGCAATTAACTTCAAAGGGTCGTGAACAAAGCCCAGTCTGTCATGCAAACCAGCCTCCCGTCCATTGACTCTGTCCACACTTCCCCCTGACTCAGAAAAGCAGCCAGCATCATCACGGACCCAATGCACCCCAGATATACTCTCTTCCACCTTCTTCCTTTGGGAAAAAGATACAAAAGTCTGAGGTCACATACCAACCGACTCAAGAACAGCTTCTTTCCTGCTGCCATCAGACTTTTGAATGGACCTACCTTATAGTGAGTTGATCTTTCTCTACACGCTAGCTATGACAATAACACTACATTCTGCACCCTCTCCTTCCTTCTCTATGATCAGTATGCTTTGTTTGTATACAAAAAACAATATTTTTCACTGTATACTAATACAGTGACAATAATAAATTAAATCAAACATTAAAGTGAATCCTAATTTCCTACTCTAGGCATATATAAAACTGATTTTTTTTTAAAATTGTGGTCATGTCCTGAACCCTCTTCTTTTTTTCTTATCCCACATTTATTATTGAGTGTGAAAAGCGGTTGACGCTATTTTCTTTTTAAAGCTTTTATTTATTAGTCACAAGTAGACTTATGTTAACACTGTAATGAAGTTACTGTGGAAATCCCCTAATTGCCACACTCCAACATCTGTTTGGGTACACTGAGGGAGAATTTAGCATGGCCAATGCACCTAACCAGCATGTCATTTGGACTGTGGGAGGAAATCAGAGTATCTGGAGGAAACCCATGCAGACATGGGGAGAACGTACAAACTCCACGCAGACAGTGACCCAAGCCAGGAATCGAACCCAGGTCCTTGCCATTGTAAAACAGCAGGGCTAACCACTGTGCCACCATGCCACCCTTCTCCCTTCTCATGCCTCTGTGTATGTGTTTAAGAATAAACTAGCCCTTTAGTTCATCTTACCTCGGGTTTGCTGTGCAAGTCATTCATAGGGGATTGGAACATTTCCAAACTTAAGGGGTGGGGGAAATATGCCACCATTAATAAAGGGGGGAATCAGAATAAAAGAAAAGAACTTCCTGTTTATGGATGGTTAGGGAGTGAGGAAATCAGAGCAGTTTAGACAGACACCCTCCCACCGCACCCCCCCAACCCCTCCTGTTCTTGACACTGTAGCAATGCAAGAGATGTGGCAGCCAAATTGTGCACAGCAAGCTCCCACAATCAGCAATGTGATAATCTTTTTTGTGTTGCTGAATGGAGGATGTTGGCCAGGGCAAAGGGGATCTTCTTCTTCCCTAATCATCTTCAAAATATTGCCAAGGGATCATTTCCATCTACCTTTTCAGCTAGATGGGGGCCTCCATTAAACATCTCAATTGGAAGATGACGGGCAAATTTTGCCGTCCCACTCCTCACAGGATTTGTAGCGGGCAAGGGGCTGACCATGGAAAGGTCTATTGCCCTGGGCAGGATTTTCTGGTTTCGGGCGAGTGCGGCTGGTAAATTCCACCTGACATCTCTGATGGCATCCCCTCAGTACTGTACTGGAGGCTTAGCCTTGACTTTTGTGCTTAAGTCCAGGAGTGGATTTTGACCCTGGAAACGTGACTTAGAGGGGAAGCGTGCTATCTACTGAACCATGGCTGAAACTTGGTTGATATGTGAGAGACCTATTGAAATTCACTCCCTCACTTTCCTTGGTCTAAGATACATCAGGTAATTTTAACCAAGAAGTTATCCAGGTCCAGTGGCCTGGGTGAAGGAGCAGTAAAAATTGGCTCATTCCTGCTTCTAGTGACCATTCAGTGACCCAGATCGTAATACTTATATCTGTGGACGATCATTGAGGGCAGCATTCCACAAGGCTGAGTGGCCTGCCAATGTTTTCAGGATGTGGAGATGGCAGCGTTGGACTGGGGTGGGCACAGTAAGAAGTCTCACTACTCCATATTAAAGTCCAACACGTTTATTTGGAATCACAAGCTTTTGGAGGGCTGCTCCTTCATCAGATGAGTGCCCTGACTCACCTGAGGAGGGAGCAGTATTCCAAAAACTCGCGATTCCAAATAAACCTGTTTAATATTTTCAGGGGCAATTTTAACCAAATTTACTGGGCAGAAACTCATGGATTTAGTGAGATATTATTTTTACATCCTGCCTGTTATTACTCTCCTTTTGCTTTGGTGCAGCGTAGAATCAAGTGGAGTGTGAAACTAATGTTGCATCTGATCTTGTCACTTTCACAACAGGTAGCTGAATTTAAAATTGCCCCCTTTAAATGGCTGCCTATCTATGGCTCACACCACTAATGGTGACTCGCAGCGAGCTACATATACTCTAGCATGGAATTTGAGAGAAAATAAATGAAATAACATTTCAAAGATTGTAATATTATTATAGTTACAAGGCAAAAGTAAACACATGTAGCCATAAAAAATATATTTAAGTGAAATGGTATTAAATTTGAGAAGTACGTCTGACGGAGTTGATTTCAATGAATTGCAATCATCTAATTACATCGATTGGTTGATCTGTCAGTTTGTGTTTCTCTCACAAGGCCACGTGCTTACTAAAGCTGTTCTAAAGCTGTAAGGAAGAGGGACTACGATTTGGATCAAGTCCTGTAACAAAATATTTTCCATTGCATTTCAGTTTCTCTTACTATGTGATTTATGAAAAGGAATAGAGTACGATTCGTCAAAAGGAAGCACAAGGCATTGCATTCAATTACTTTTGACATAAGTTACATAACACAATGGCTTGTGAAAAAAATACTCACCCAAAATAGAAAATGCATGATTGTTTTGCTGCTGACATTTCAGGGCTGTATTTGGGCGGTTCACTGGATAGCATCCAATGTAATTCTTTTCACTTTTGGATAATGAAAATGTAATGACATTTTGCTCAGTAGACTGGTAGCTGTGTTCTTTAAAACACTTGACTTCTGCAGGAGCCTCAACTGGAAACTCAGATCCACCTGACTGAACCCAGGATTTGTCTTGGCGATGAGAATCATTCATCTTATCATTGTCACTTTCAGGAACGCAAAAGGCTGAGAGAGGTGCCTCTCCAATGTATGTCTCGGTGGATCGTGCAAGCAACAGTATTGAAATTGAGAATGTCTGAGCCTGCACCATTCAGCACCTGCCTTCTTAGCTGAGGGGATTGGACACGGCCACATATAATTGGCTTGGTTGCCAAAATAAAGGGGAAAAATTTATTTATTCATTTATTAGTGTCACAAGTAGGCTTACATTCACACCGCAATGAAATTACTGTGAAAATCCCCTAGTTGCCACACTCCAGCACCTGTTCGGGTACACTGAGGGAGAACTTAACATGGCCAATGCTCCTAATCAGCACGTCTTTCAGACTGTGACAGGAAACTGGAGCACCTGAAGGAAATCCATGCAGACATGGGAAGAACGTGCAGAATCCACAAGACAGTGACCCAAGCCAGGAATTGAACCCAGGTCCCTGGCTCTGTGGGGCAACAATGTATACCATCGTACATAAAACAAAATATGGGCCAGAATTTTACACTTCTTCCTGGTGGGTTCCAAGGCTGGATTGATGGTGGGGTGTGGGGGGGAGGATAAAATTGCATGGACAGGAGTCCCTCGGGGATCCCCGACCCTGATGCAATTTCACAATGGGGTGGACAGGTGCCTCGGATTTGTGGCATCCTCTTCTCAGGGAGCTCAGAGCTCTGGCTCTCCCTTCCCAACCTGGCCTATACCCGAAGCCAAGATCACCCCCCCGAACCCCCACCTCCATTCTGACCCTGCGGGGCATTCCCTACCCTTCCACCCCAGTTCCCATGGTGCTTACCTGAAATGTCGTCATGAAATGTAGGGTTAGGCATAGCTACGCATTACCTTTTCTGACAACTGCAGCAATGTGTCTGAGGGAGCTGGCAAGCTGCCAGCCAATCAGATTGGCCAACAGCTCTCCAAGGCGGGACTTCAGTCCAAGGGTAGATGGAATTCCCTCCTGCTGCCAATCAGTGCTCAACTGAGTGTAAAATGGTAGGTGGCTTATCATAATCTGGGGGATGGTGGGTGCCAAGTGCTTGCCATCCTGGAAAACCAGGTCATGATCTTACCACTTATGTGTCGTTCTTTGTTAGCAGCTACGGATCTAAGCAGGTAGTCTTACGATAAGCAAGTTAAAATTATAGGAGTACAATATTTTTGAAAAACTGTGGTAAATTTTCTTTCCATGAATTCTATGGATGACTGACAGTAGGTGTGAGAAAACAAATCTTCAATACTTCGCCTAGGTTTAGAACAAGGCTAGCAAAATATTTGATTGAAATTCTGTGACTGGAAGTTTCCTGTCTCGCCGGCCACGAGAGTTGAACCATACAAAGATCTGTTGACCTCGGGCGGGATTTTCCAGTTTTGGGGCGAGAACGGCTGGGAAATCCCAATCCATCTTTTTCTAGCTTGTATCTCATATACAGAAATCGGAACAGACCGTTTAACTCCTTGAGACAACCCCACACATTCAGTTAGGTCATAGCTGGTTGGTTCCTTAACTCCATTTGCCCATCTTAGCTTCCTGTCCCTTGATACCCTTAACTAACAAAAACCCATCAATCTCAATTCTCTAAGCTCCAATTGGCCCAGCCATATGGGGGCTCAGGAGGAAGGGCCGAGAATTCTAGATTTCTATTACCATTTGTGCAAAGACACACTTCCTGATCCCCCAAAGAATTCCTCTGACCTCCAACTTCTCCCCCATAATCTCTTGACCTCGACTACATCCCAGAATTAATTATACGCAGACTACTCAATTTTCTCCCCAACATCTGTGTAACCCCCAACTTTTCCCTGACCCAATTACTTTTGAACCCCCTGACTACCTTCCTACACCTTTCTCCCCCTAACTACCTTCCCGACCCCTCTCTTCCCCACCCCTTTTCCATCTTGGTTACATTCCCAAACCCTCCCAGTGCTGACTACTCCCACCTCCAATACTGATTATCCCACGCCCACTTCTGACCCACCCTATCTTCTTATCAACTCACCTGCCACCCTATCCTCTCACCCAGCTAACTCAGACATTTCCTTTCTCTCTGCAGCTTCAAGGTGGCATTTAAATAAAGGGACACTTAAAAATACCATATATCCATGGGCAGCACAGTGGCACAGTTTAGCATTACTGCCTCACAGCACCAGAAGACCAAGATTCAATTCCGGCCTTAGGTAACTATCTGTGTTCTCCTTGTGTCTGTGTGGGTTTCCTCCAGGTGCTCTGGTTTCCTCCCACATTCCAAAGATGTGCAGGTTAGATGGATTAGCTATGGTAAACGTATGGGGTTACAGAGATATGGCGGGGGAGAGGGTTGGGTGATCTGTCAGAATGTTGGTGCAGACTTAATGGGCCAAATGACACTCTTCTGCACTGTAGGGATTCTATGATTCTACATTTGTTAGCTAGTGCCTTATAAATGGGATGTGGCTTGGTTTCCCAGATGCTCCTGCACTATGGGAGAGGGAAGGACTCCAGGAGCAGGTATGATCCATAGTTCTCAGGAGGCCCTGTTCACAAATCCAAGTGAAAAATGTGGAGCTCTTGCCCCAGGTGAATAAAAAGGAACGGCTGCACAGAAGATTAGGCTCAAAATGATTTTTGCCAAATATAACGTAATGCATCATACTTTTATATTTTTAACGTGATGCCCGTATAATTAAATCCTTCTTTCCCCTCCACTGTATGGCACCTCAGGGCCTGTGATTTCAGGGAAAATAGGGTGCAAACAGGAAAGCTGCAAGGGTAAAAGTTAAAAGAAGTGGAGGTCTCCTTTTATGCATTACTTTGCAATAGTTTGTAATGTTAAATTGAATGAAACATTGGATTGAAATGAATGACCTTTTCTTCACATTCATCCTTTGGGCTTCCTCACAATGAGCAGTTTGCAAGTATGACCCTACTTAAAATCCATGCAGAAAATGACTTGTAATATCAGTGCAAAATATTTAATGTGAGTGATACATTTGTGAACATCCCATATCATTTCCAAGACCTGACAGGTTTACTGAAACATATAAGATGATTAGAGGTTTAGATAGGGTGGATAGTGATAGCCTTTTTCCTCTGATGGAAAAATCTAGCACGAGGGGGCATGGCTTTAAACTAAGGGGGGGTAGTTATAGGACAGATGTCAGGGGTAGGTTCTTTACCCAGAGGGTGGTGAGGGATTGGAATGCCCTGCCTGCTGCAGTTGTAAATGCGCCTAGTTTGGGGGCGTTTAAGAGGTCTGTGGACAGGTTTATGGACGAAAAGGGATTGGTTTAGGTTAGTGGGTCATTGTTGTTTTTTTTTTAACTGGTCGGCGCAACATCGTGGGCCGAAGGGCCTGTTCTGCGCTGTAATGTTCTATGTTCTATGTTCTATGTACTGTCTGAGGGCATCTCTGAACAATTTGTTATAACAGAGTTGTGACAAATGAGCATAATACAGAATGTTTGCAGGTAAATATTTTGAGGAAGAAATATGGACGTTTGTTTAAAAATTAATGATTGAATCAACACTCGTTGGTGTGAAATTCATCAAAATTTGCTTTCAAGAGTCGTGCATTGAAGACCTGAAAACTTACTCATTCTAATCCATCCCTCTGAAAGCTTATGCATATGTAATTTTTAATTATATTAAGTTCCTTCTTCGCTGAGGTGTCAACCTATCACTCTGTGAATGATTGCCGGGGAGATAATTAAATCCAAGTCACTATACATCGGTGGAGTTCTAACCTTCAGAGGAAAGAACAATTTATATTTGTCATCACTCTGGCTCTTAGCGACTGTCGAACACCAAAAACACAAGCGATATTGCTGTGAGATATCAAGAAATACGATGCAATTAATTTATTCAGTCCTGCAATGGTTTGAGCAGAAAGATCATAGATTTGTAATCTATGAGGCAATTATTATCAATTCAGCAGAACACGGAAAACGTGTAATTATAAATATAGCCAGAATTTAATAAGCTTGCTCGATGCGATAAACATTAACCAGCATCTTGCATCTCATTTATTTATGCTAATGCATTTTTGTTTGATTTTGTGAATTTGTGTTTAAGCTTTATGTAGGTCTTACCCATATATTCCACTGATTTGAACAGTAATCTTTGTACCACGTATCATGAATAATGCATGGAAACATCATCACCTCAGGGTCCCCTCCAAGCGACACGCCATCCTGACTTGGAACTATATCGTCGTTCACTGTCGTGGGTCAAATTTTTGCCATCACTGTGGGTGCAACTACAGCATATGGACCACTGCGGTCCTCGGAGGCAGCTCACCACCACCGTCTCAAAGCTTTAAGTTTATTTATTCACATCACAATTAGGCTTACATTAACCCTGCAATTAAGTTCCCCTAAAAATCCCCTAGTCACCACAGTGGGGCGCCTGTTCAAGTACACTGAGGGAGAATTTAGCACGGCCAATGCACCTAACCAGCATGTCTTTTGGACTGTGGGAGGAAACTGGAATACTCGGAGGAAACCCACATAGACCTGGTGAGAACGTGCAGATTATGCGCAGACAGTGACCCAAGCCGGGAATCGGACCCAATTCCCTGGCGATGTGAGGCAACAGTGCTAACTCTAAGCCACAACAAATCATGGCCTCGCTTGTGATGCTGATATCCTGTGAAAGAGTAATTCATTTCAAAAAAATGGGATTAAGAGACAAATGATGTAGGGCAGTAGGGCTCACTGCGAATCAGTAACTTGTCACCAAAAGTTTTATTTTTCCTTGGCATGGCGCCAAGGTTTTTGATTTCAAACCAGGCAAAAGCAGTCGTAAAATTGGGGAGCAAGTCTCCAAAGAGTTTGCACTAGTGTTCTGTGAACTTCAAAGGAAAGAATTTAAAGCTAATTGCTGCTTATTCATTACCAGTCCTGTCTGTATTAGTAGCAGAGATCAGTTTCAAATCTCATGCTATTTTGTTTTAGTGACGTAAACAGAGATGATCGTGGGGAGACAGTCCATTTTATGAGGAATTCTATGAGGATGTGTCTAGTGCGGTGGATAGAGGGGAACCGGTAGATGTGGTGTTTCTCGATTTTCGGAAGGCGTTTGATAAGGTGCCGCACAAAAGGTTGTTACAGAAGGTTAGGGGGCATGGAGTTGGGGGTAAGGTGTTAGCGTGGATAGGGGATTGGCTGTCAAATAGGAGGCAGAGAGTGGGTGTCAATGGGTGCTATTCGGATTGGCGGTTGGTGACTAGTGGAGTGCCCCAGGGATCGGTGCTGGGGCCTCAGCTATTTACCATTTATATAGATGATCTGGAGGAGGGAACCGAGTGTAAAGTGTTGAAATTTGCTGATGACACCAACATAAGTGGAACAGCAAATTGTGTGGAGGGTGTAGAAAGTCCGCAGAGGGATCTAGATAGGCTGAGTGAGTGGGCGAGGACCTGGCAGATGGAATACAATGTTGGCAAGTGTGAGGTTATCCATTTTGGTAGGAATAATAGTAGGAAGGACTACTACTTACAGGGCGAAAAGCTGCAGCATGCTACGGTGCAGAGGGACCTGGGGGTCCTTGTGCATGAGTCGCAAAAACCCAGCCTACAGGTGCAGCAGGTGATCAGGAAGGCAAATGGGATGCTTGCCTTCATAGTGAGGGGGATTGAATATAAAAGTAGGGAGGTCTTGCTGCAACTGTACAGGGCACTGGTGAGGCCACAGCTGGAGTACTGTGCGCAGTTTTGGTTGCTGCACTTGCGCAAGGATATTTTGGCCTTGGAGGGAGTGCAGAGGAGGTTCACTAGGCTGATACCGGAGTTGAGGGGGTTGAGCTACGAAGAGAGGCTGAATAGATTGGGGTTGTACTCGTTAGAGTTTAGAAGGATGAGGGGGGATCTTATTGAGACATATAAGATGATGAAAGGGATGGATAGGGTAGAAGTGAAGAGGTTCTTCCCGCTCAGAAAGGACAGCAGGACTAGAGGGCACAGTCTCAAGATAAGGTGGGGGGCAGTTTAGAACAGAGTTGAGGAGGAACTTCTTCACTCAAAGGGTGGTGAATCTCTGGAATTCTCTGCCCGTTGAAGTGGTGGAGGCTACCTCGCTAAATATATTTAAGACGTGGGTAGATAGGTTTTTGGTAGGCAAGGGGATTAAGGGTTATGGGGAGAAAGCAGGAAAATGGAACTGAGCCACTTCAGATCAGCCATGATCTTATTGAATGGCAGGGCAGGCTCAAAGGGCTAGATGGCCTACTCCTGCTCCTATTTCTTATGTTCTTATGTTCCACCTCTTTTCCAGTTTTTAATCAATCTCGCTTCAGAATTGATCTAACGGAAGGCTTCAGGTGAATGGTAATGAGATTAGAATGAGTGTGCTGGCCTCCATTCACTACTCCCAATGTGAAGTCAGAATTCATCATGAGTGGCCTTTGGATGAAATTTTGGCCAGAACTTTCCAACCCTTCATGCCGACAGGATCTTCCGGTCCCATTCGCTAATGGCGTCCTCTCTCTGTGGGTTTCCCAGTAGTGTGTGGTGGAGGCAGTCGTGTAGTAGCTGGCCCCTATAAGGGGCAGACACCAGGAGGGTCATGTGATTTGATCACCCAATGGGGAATGGGCACGGTGATATTGGTGTAGAGCGTGCGCTTTTTACGGCCAGAGTCTATCTTACGGTTGGAAGAGTTAATATCATGAAAGTATTCCATATATTTATCTGCTTGGAAATAAACCATTGTAGTTTGTTATAAACTAACTGGTGTTCACCAATCCTTCCAACTACTACACCTTGCATTTATTCGGTAGTTCCTGTTTTAATTTTGAATTTACAACAGATTGTTTTTTATAGCACAGTGTCTTCAGATTAAAAGTACAGATTAAAAATACATAAGGTGGAATTCCTCGGCCGTTCATGCCAGCGAGATTTTCTGATCCTATCAGATATGGATCACCTGCTTGTGGGTTTCTTGGTGGCATGGGGTGCCTGCAATGGGAAATCCCATTGATAATGGCAGGACCAGGGAATCCCACTGCCAGCGAATGGTGCACCATCTTCCACTGCCGCAAAACACGCAGCTGGGAGACTGAAGAATCTTGCCCACAGGGCCTCCCCACAGTGCGTTTCTTGTTGTGGAACACAGCTCGCCTTTGGCCAGCTGTGGGACCTTCTGGTCCTGCTGGTTCCTCTAAACCCATCCAGGGTGAGATACTATTGGGCCCAGAGAATTCAGTCCCAGGCCTGATAATGACGTTTAAATCGCATTAAAAACAGATTAGAATCGCTTGCCTTGACTTCTCGCCAGTTTCCGATGCGATCCTGGCGGAGGGAGATGCAGGTACATCAGGAACGCGTGCACGAATCACACAAAATGGCCGACACACGCATCTCCCAACCCGACGGGCCAAAAAAATGTGCATGTTGGGATGAGAGATTCAGGCCTGGGATGTTTTATATTCTATTGAGGGAACATACTAGGCTTTGGTTTAACATTTCTCTTGAAAGGCAGCACCTCCAGCAATGCAGCACTGCCTCGGTACTGCACTGACGTGTCTACCTAGTTCATGTGCCCTGGAGTGTGGCTCAAATCTCCAACATTCCAATGCTTAGGCATGAGGTGGCGAGAAAAATAAATAGAAAACTGGGAATAAAAACAAAAGTGATGCTTTGCGTCCAATCACAATAACGTGTCCACGAATAGATCGTTTTCGCGTTGCAGCCATGGCAACACTGCCTAGTGTTCCTGACAATTTGGCAAAGATAAAGATAATTATTGGAGCACAAGGGGGTGCTCAGAAACAAGATCAAACATATTTATAAAGTCGTCACCAATAATTACTTATCCTAAAGGCGAATAGCTAACAGAAGAACATAATTAACTGAGAATAGAATAACGCTCTCGCACACATTCCAAGTGTAGATAAGGATGAGAGCTAGCGTGCTCTCATTTACCTGTGGTCCTTCAGGGGATTGTTTCTATTCACTGGCTCATAATAACATAGCAGTTTGACTCTGAACCCGTACAGCCTTTTTCCTTAAGAGCAAACGTTTCAATTAAGCGACAAGAGGTTAGATCCAAACTAGAATAAGCTAATTTGCAGGGAGTTGCTGTGTATAATTTTTTTTAAAACCTCGGTAAGTCTAGGCATATGAAAATTATTGGTGGAAGCTCAGTAGCAGTATTTCGATGCTGCAGAACTCATGGTCACAATGCACTGTTCAATTGTAATCTGTGAAAGGTAAAAGGTTGGAGTGAGGGGGGAGGGGTGGTGGGTTACTTGAACAGTTGCTATTACTGGCTCAAGATCCTGCTCCTTATTTCTATAAAGCTATCCTAGAATAAAGACAATGATGATTTTTATACAACTAAATAAGAACAACATCAATTTTTTGTCCTCTGAATTTGTGCTATAACTACAAGAAGCCCAACGGCTGAACTACTAATAGATAATAGTAGGATCAGAACTTTAGGGATGACAGTACATACATTTGACTGTATTCTAGCTATTTAACTTCTTGTATTGAGGTTTTAGTATCTTTCTCTTCTTTGGAGTTACACGTATCTTGTGGCTACCTGTTCTAGGATAGCTTAATTGGGATAAGGGGCAAGATCCTGAGCCAGCGTTCACTGTCCATGTCCATCAGTGGCAGCTCCATATCCGGCAGTGGTGGCTGGAAGCTGCAAATATCGCTGGCAAGATTACAAGTTCCGATTTTCGCCGTTCCTCGCTGGTGACATAATAAGATACGCACCCACAATGATTTACATACATTTAAATGGATTTATAAACATGCCCCCTCATCTTACATTGCCCTCCACCCCCCCCAACTGTATATTCACACTGCGACAATGTGACATCATGTCAGTGCAGTTTGCAACAGGTTCACCGAGATGTGAACTTGTCGTGGGGATGCCCACGAGGGTGTAAATGTTAGTATAACTTCTGGAGGAGAGGCACATAGCCAGGCAGTGGCTCAGCAATGGCCCTTGGCACTGCCCTGAGACCTCTGTGATAGTTTGGGTGGGGGGAGGTTTATTCATGTTGCCTTGGCAACCAATCAGCACTCTTTTACCTTTGTAGTACAAACTTTGATTGTTTGAAATTTGGCATTCTTGTATTTGTCCTGATGAGGCAAGAGGAAAAGCTTTGGCAACACATCTTTCTTTTTAGCAATATTTAAGTTCTGTACGAGCAAAAGTATAATATGTACGGAATTGTATTTACGAACCCTTTTCCACCAATCTAAGGCATGTGGTCGTGTAGCACTTTAGTGTTGCATCACTGTATCATTCCATCTTTGTAATGATCATTCATTCAAAGATGTACAAAACATGCCCTTAAAAACAGGCAACGGGAAGGAACAACATGGTTGGGGGAAACAGTAAGCGGCAGGGATAAGAAGACACTTGGCAAATTTTGGTTGGCACAGTGGTTAGCACTGCTGCCTCACAGCACCAGGGCCCCAGGTTCAATTCCAGCCTCTGGTCACTATATGTGCGGAGTCTGCACCACAGAGTGGCGAATCTGTGGAACTCTTCGCCACAGAAGGCTGTGGAGGCCAGGTCATTGAGTGTTTTTAAGACATAGGTAAACAGGTTCTTGATTAATAATGGAATCAGGGGTTATGGGGAAAAGGCAGGAGAAAAGGGATGAGAAAAATATCAGCCAAGATTGAATGGTGGAGCAGACTCAATGGGTCGATGCTCCCTATTTCTTATGGTATTATGGTCTCCCCGTGTCTGCGTGGGTTTCCTCCTACAATCCAAAGATGTGTGGGTTAGGTTCATTGACCGTGCTAAATTGATCCTAGTGTCAGGGGGATTAGCAGGGCAAACGCATGGGGTTACGGGAATAGAGCCTAGGCGGGACTGTGGTTGGTACAGATTTGATGGGCTGAATGGCCTCCTTCTGTATTGTAAGGATTCTATGATTTTAATCATTTTGAGTCTCAATTCTGAAGGGAAGAGAAGGTGGCTCTATCTTTGCTGTAAGGAACACATCAAAAGATATTTTTAAAATTTGTGTTAATGACTTTGCAACAGACGGTGAAGAAAGAAAACCACTCCATCCAGTGAATAAACCAATCAGCTGAATTTTTAGGTATTTTATTTGGGTTGTGGAATTAATTATATTACAGGCTTTTAAATGCTGGTTTTTTGATATAATCTCCACTTTAGGTACTTTAACTCATATTTTCTATGAATAATGATATACTTTCATACAAATTGTAAAAGACTAGTCAAAGCAATTATTGACATGAAACCATTGAAAAAGCCCACCAGATATTTTAGATAGAAAGTCACAACTGAAGAAAGATTGAACAAGGCACTCAGACTTATATAACATCAGCTTCTTGCATAAGTGGAATATTTGATCTGGCAACAGCAGGCCCCTTTTAGCAGAGGATTGGAATGTAGAGAATGAAGCTTTATTCTTTACAAATAATTTACTGGCAAAGAGCCAGCTATATTGCTTTAATAGAACAACAATCTGTGTCACTTTGGGCTCAGTACAGATGTGATCACTGATTGGTGATTGTAACCTGTGAGGGTCCCTGAAGCTTTGAACTTATGCATTGCTCACTATTTCTGAGTGCCAGATAATGAGCAGCTTCCAGTCAAACATCAAGCTGTAAACCAGCACCTTGCTCACAAAGGCACCCTTACACGTTCATTTTACACAGGCAAGGCTGGGTGTGGCGGGGTAGAAAAGGATGAGTCAAGAGTGGAGCATTGAGAAGGGAAAGATGACAGGGAGATTGAGATGCACAAAATTAGGACAGAGATTGAGAAAGAAAAGATTGGGAGGGAGATTGAGAATTACAAGATCGGGAGGGAAATTGGGAGGGATGAGATTTTACAAGCAGCAGGGGTGACAGATTGCAAAGTGGTATTACAGCACGAGAAAGGGCAGTGGGGGTAAATTGTAAATAAATATTTAATTTAACCTGCCCATAACTTCAGCAAGATCAACTAATTGATTGAAATTAAACTGATTGAGCAAAATTGATTAATTTATCTCCTTCACCCTGTCGACTACTCTCCTAATCCCCCAATTACCCTCTACTCACTATCCTCTGATGCTCACCCTAGCTCCCGACTCCCAATCCAATACCCCACACTGACCACCCAAACCCCCCACTGACCACCCAACACCTCATTGACCACCCAACACCTTCACTGATCATGCAGTCTGCATCTGAAAACCACAATTTGGAGCATTCTACACTCATGCTATAGTGTTTGCATTGGGTGTCTTGGATGACACCAAGCTAGGGAAAGCTGGTGATGATTTTTCTTTTAACTTTTCAAAAATGTATTCCTCATGGGATATTGGCACACTATCTAGGCCAGCATTTGTTACCCATCTCTAATTGCCCTTGAGAAAGGGGGTGATGAGCTGCCTTCTTGAACTGCTGCAGTTAATGTTGTGCCAATACATAAACAGTACTATAGGGAGGAAGCTCCAGGATGTTGACCCTGTGACAGTGAAGGAATGGTGATATCCTTCCAAATTAGGATGGTTTGTGTCTTGGAGGGAAACTTCCAAGTGGTGGTTTTCCCCTACATCTACTGCCCTTATCCTTCTAGATGGTAGAGTTCACGATTTTGGAAGGTGCTGTCAAAGGAGCCGTGCTGAGTTGCTGATGTGCATCTTATAGATGATACATATTACTGCCACTGTGTGCCAGTGGTTGCGGAAGTGTTGAAGGTGGTGGGTGGAGTTCCAATCAAACTGACTGCTTTGTTCTGGACAATGTTGACTTCCTTGTGTGTTTTTGGAGCTCCAATCTTTCAGGCAAGTAGAGGGAACTCCATCACGCCCCTGTCTGGTTGCTTGTATATGGTGGACAGGCTTTCGGGAGGTTGGACAATGGGCAACTAGGGATGGGCAATAAATGCTGGCCAGCCAGCGAAGCCCATGCTCCATGAATGAATATAAAAAGGAGGTGAGTTACTCTCTGCAGAGTTCCCAGCCTCAGATCTGCCCTTTTAGTCTACAGAGGTCAAAGCCATCAGTGAATGTTCCACAGTTTTCAGTGTCAACATCTGCCATATTCATATCTTACTTGGAATGGGAAATGGCACAGAAAAGGAATTGGAGCTGATATAGATCAGCTTTGATCGTATCGAATGGAAGGGGCAGGCTTGAATGGCCTGTAGTCTACTTTTGCTTCTGTTTCTTGTGTTCTTGAGTTTACTTGCAGGTGCCTTAGTAGTGAAGGCACAGACACCCGGGGGTTTGTAGCCCAGAGACCAGTTCACAGTACAGAAGGGCTTTGGGTATACAGCTGTTATCCATCTAACGGTAGAGACAGTGCAGATATCATTGGCTTAGCAATGAGTGTATGCTAACAGAAAAAGCATGATTCAGGACCTCCGAGTTGGTGGCCTTATCCTGCCAAGAGATGCTGTGGATACATCTGAGATAGTGAAGGTGCAAAGTCTTATCTCCTGCCCAGAGTATGTTGTCCAGGTCTCACTATTTTAGAGGAGCATACTCAGGATACGAGCTTGGTGGACTCACAGTTCTCCATCAGGTTATTGATGTTTCACTAAGGTAAAAGCAAATTATTGCAGGTGCTGGACTCTGAAGCTAAAATCGAAAATGCTGGACAATTTCAGCAAGTCTGAGGCGCTGTCAGTCTTGCTGTCATCCACAAATGCAAACAGGCTTGCTGAGATTTTCCAGCATTTTCTGTTTTTGTTACTGCTTTTCCATACATTCTTAATCAGCTTGGGCACAACAACTGCAGCTTTTACATTGCTGGAATTAATTTCATCATCAAGTGACTGATTGCTGTTGGTTGTGGAACAGAGAAGTGTGAAGCCATCATTATCGTAATATTGTCAAGTTGACTGTTGGCAAAACAGAGGTAGCTTTAAGGGATTTATATTTGTATTGGTTAAAATTAGGGCAGCATGGTGGCACAGTGGTGACCACTGCTGCCTCATAGTGCCAGGGAGCTGGGTTCGATTCCCAGCTTGGTTCACAGTCTGTGTGGAGTTTGCACATTCTCCCTGTGTCTGCATGGGTTTCCTCCAAGCGCTCCGGTTTCCTCCTATAGTCCAAAGATTGGGTTAGGTTGATTGGCTATGCTAAATTAAGCATTGTTTTGGGGGGGATTAGCAAGGTAAATATCTGCGGTTATGGGAATAGAGTGGGATTGCTTTCGGTGCAGGCTCACTGGGCTAGGTGGCCCCCTTTCACACTGTAGAGATTCTATGATTAGAAATCAGGTATAGTTTTAAGTGGGTTTCTGTGAAAGGAAGGGTAAAACCTATGGATTTATTCTAGGCAAAGGTGTTTGTATGTGTGAGGGTTGGTTCGGTTCAAACTATGTTTCTTTTTTGCTTAGAGAGAGCTATAACATGAAGAGTGAATACACTAGCAATGGTATGCAGGCATTACTTAGCAACTGAGGGCCTTACAGTGTAGAAACATTCCTACGCTTTAGTTTAGCTGAATTTGATGCAGCTGTTGACACTACTCTCTGTGGTCTCTAGAGCCAGCTCATTGAAAAATTCATAGGATTTTCATAGCACATTCAGTAACTTTATTTGGTCAACAGCAGATGCTTGAAATTTAGAATTTAACCCCTATAAGCCCTAAGCCTGGCTGAAAATTCTAGCAGCATGCTGGGGGAGAGGCAACTAATTAGGAATATAAAGGTAAAGTTTCCATAGTCCCAGATGACCATTGGCTACTCTCCCCTTTGAGGGAGAGAGCTGGCTTGTGGCCATTTAACCCGAGGATCACCACACGTCAGGCGAGGGCAAGGCTGAGAAAGTTCATGAATCCCCCCAGCCGGTATGGGAATTAGGAATGTACTTTCTCACTGAATTCCTGGTAAGAGAGATGCATTGGATGGGTCATGTGTGGTTTAGTCCCAATATGTGAGAGGTTTTTCCATTGGTGAATTGGACAGGCATAGGTGGGAAAAGGAGAAGATCATCTCAAGGAGCCTCATGAGAGGGGTGTCTCACTTCAGTAAGATGGATATCCAAACTCTATTTGTGAAGATTCAGAAAAAGAGAAAACCTGCAGTATTGCCAAGGCAAAAAAGGTCTAAATTTTGTGAATTATGCAAAGGGGAGGAAGGTGACACTGGCACTGGGTACCCACACCCCCTTCTCCCGTCCCCAGAATGGCAGACCACTTAATGATTTGATAAGGGCAGGTAACATGCTGCCCACCTTTCCTTTTCTTATTAGGGTACCCTAATAAGTTTACAACAGTTTCCTCACAACTTAAAACTAAGGTCTACGCAACTGATGGTTTATGTTGTACTCTGGTTAAAGGGAGCACTCATTTAGATCGTTACTGTAAGTATATATATATACATATATGTTCATGTACATATAGCCATCTCCAACAACAATGGGCTGATGGTACTACATCAGCTGCAGTATCTGTCTGGTGTCAACACTCAATTATGAGTCATTGTTTAATTAATTTCATTGCCCTTTGTGGCATCTCACAGTGTGCGTATTTCCTCACATTACAATAATGACCAAAGCTTCTTGTATAAGTCTCGTTGGGATATCCCAACTCGTGAAAAGTGCCAGGCAAATGCAAGTTCTTTCATGCCATTAAATAGTGATCGTGGTTAATAACTCTGCAACCAATGCCAAACACAAGAGGACAATTTCTGCTGTCTGCTTCATGCAGCAAAGCTGTTAGTACATATGATGTCTGTAATTGAAATGATGCAAAGTCCCTGTTACATTTTAATTAAAGTAACCAAAAGATTGTACAACAGCTGTAAGAATGCAACAAAATTTGCATTTACAATTTTAAAAAAATGTCACGAATGCACACACTCCCAGGCATTGGCCCTGAAAGAACTCATATTTGACAAAAGATCATCCTGACAGCTTCACTCCGCCTTGAGGGAAGCTCAGCAGCACATTCTCTGATAGCAAAGGAGCTTGGGTTCTGGAATCTTAAGAGATGCTGGTCTCCTGGGCACCCACAAAGGTGAATTGCTTTTACGTGGATTGGATTGAAAATTGCGCAGATGCTTCATTTCTGCTTTGAGAGTCAGAGCCGGGGATGAATGCAGCTTTGCGAAGCAGACTTCAAACACAGAATCTGTTTCAAGCTGTGGGTTATGTAAGCAAGTTGGAAAGGGCAATGGTTTGCATGTTAATTTATGTCACGTCTAATGTTCTCAGTGGAAAGAGATACAGACTTATGGGGTCTCGAGGAATGCTGTTAAACTTTATGAAATATTTACCAAAAAATGCATCTTAATTTAGTTTTGTTGTATTTATGGACCACACTGAATAATTTAGCTCAGATGGGTGGTTATCTTATGAATTACATCAAAATACTTTTAAACGTGACTTTTAAGAATGTTACAAATGGTTACAGGAATCTAGCACAGCTTTGAAATATGTTTGAAAGCTCGCTGTGTTTACACTTGTATCAATACTGTGCGGACCATAATGCACAAAACAAAATGGCGAGGCACTGAGACCAATTTCATTTATATATGCATTTTGTAGTTGTTTTCCTTTGCTTGCCCCATCAATAATGCCATGAATTGAAATATTGCACTCAGAGTGAAGGAGGTGAGGTTCGCTAAATGCCTTTTGGTAGATGGTTGCTGTTTCATGGAATTACCTTGTCTAATGAATTCTGTCGCATACTTCAAGGGAAAAATGGATAACTCGTCAACACAAAGGAAAATGTAAGGATAGTGGGAACAAAGGAGAACAGCCAGATCCATTTTGGATTCCTCTAGTAATGAGTCAGAGAGACATGCACGACTTTCTTCTGTGCTGTAAGCTACACATGCCTTTGGTTAGGTGCGAACTCTATTTCTGTGGAAGTCTTTGCAGCTTGAAGACTCTTGGCAATGGGCTCCTATGTGTTTCACTCAGTCAACAGGAGGAAAATGTCAAAATAAAAGCTCAAAAATGTGCAGGCTAGGTGTATTGGCCAAGCTAAATTGCCCTTTAGTATGTAGGATAAGGGGATGAGCAGGCTAAATATGTGGGGCTGTGGGGATAGGGCGGGGACCCTGGGTAAGATGCTCTATCAGTAAGTCGATACAGACGTGATGGGCCAAATGGCCTCCTTCTGCACTGGTAGGGATTCTGTGATAAAATGAAAATCTTTTAATTAACTACAAAAAAGCAGTTAAAGTAAAACAAAGCCTTTTCCATAGAACCTAAGACTCCCTGTAGCGCAGAATGAAGCCATTCGGAATTCAATAGATTCAGGGTCCCACAATTTGATTTGATGCTCGACAAATGATTCTATTCAAATCTGACTCAATGGATAAAATATAAAGATATTTAACAGTTTGTTAGGACTTCAACTCTTTTATATCTGTCAATAATAAAAACAAAAGATTGTGGATCCTAGAAATCTGAAATGAAAGCAAAAAATGCTGGAAAAACTCAGCAGGTCTGGCAGCACCTGTGGGGAGAAAAGCAAAATTAATATTTTGGCTGAAAATTTCCCATCACGCCCACCATGGAACATGGACCATAGAAAGGTCTATTGACCTCAGATGGGACTTCCCGGCCTTGGGGTGAGCGCGGCTGAAAAACCCACACTTTGAGTTGAATTACTTTGCATTTTCTTTTTCAAACTACTGAAGTGTTTTGCTGCTTTTGTCTTGTGCTCATCATTTTGGGTTCTGGAACTCATTCTTTCTGGGTAAAACAAGCTTCCAGGGTAGGTATTAGATGAAACAAAAACACAAAATGCTGGAGAGACTAAGCAGGTCTGACAGCATCACTGGAGAGAGAATAGAACCAACATGTTGAATGTGGATGACTCCGATGGGGTGGGCTTGATGGGCTGAAAGGCCTCCTTCTGCATAGTAAGAATTCTATGATTCCATGAAAGTTGATTTTAAATTTCAGGTGATTTATGTTTTTGATTTGAGGATTACTTATTGGTCTCAAATTGCAGCCTGTAATACCTAGTGCTGTAATTTATGTTGCCTTCCAGTAATGTTTTGGCTCCAGCTTACCTCTTGAAACCTGCCTCACAAAGTGAACCTCAGCATCTTGTTTTTATTATAACATAGCCGACAACGATATCAGTCCAAAACATATGCTCTGGAACAGGGGGTGGTGTGGAGATGCTGGTTTTGGACTGGGGTGGGCACAATAAGAAGTATATACAACATCAGGTTGAAGTCCAACAGGTTTATTTGAAATCACGATCAGAGTGCTACTCCTTCATAAGGTGAGTGGAGAGGTAGGTTCACAAACATGGCATATATAGACAGAGACACAATTGCAAGATAATTACAGATTGGAATGTGAAGAATGGCTGCAATGCCAGTCTTTAAAGGCAATCAAGTTTTTACAGTTTCAGACAGTGTGAGTGGAGAGAGGGATAATCACAGGAAGAGGGGATTATCAGCAAATCAACTAACTGATTGAGGCCTGTGGACTAGGCCATTCACAGAGCAGTCTGTGGTGCAGTGAAAATGGCTTTGTTAACCTGCGCTTGTGCTGAATCCTGTAGTTGTGGTCCGATTTAGAGGTGCACTAATGATGAACAATATCATAGAATCCCTATAGTGCAGAAGGAGGCCATTTGGCCCATCGAGTCTTCGCCGACTCTCAGACACAGCACCATACCCAGTTCCCTGCCCCTGTAATCCCATGTATTTACCCATCTAATCCCCCTAAATCTACACATCTTGGGGCGTGGCCAAGCCACCTAACTTGCACATCTTCAGACTGGGGGAAGAAACCGGCACATCCAGAGAAACCCATGCAGACTTGAGGAGAATGCACAAATTCTACATAGACAGTCACCAGAGGCCAAATTGAACCCGGGTCCTTGGTGCTGTGAGGCAGCAATGCTAATCATTGTGCAACCATGCCACCCTATGACAATACAATCAATTGCAGGCCTTTATTTCCTTCATATCTGTCATTGGTTGTGAGCTGAGAGATGACTAATGATAATACCAGATCTCTATGTGATGCACTCGTGCAACATTTATTTAGTCACCATGTCACAGAAGAGTAAGTCCACTTAAAATAAGGTTAACAGCTGTATTAAATTACAGTACAGGGAAATGTTTTATGAACCTGTTAAGTATTTGTCTGCTGATAACAAAATAGTCATTCTTAGGTTACGGTCCTCAACTAACATATACCTATGAAGCATGATATACCTTCAATAGGCAGTTCAGAAGAGAAGCTATTCTTTCATAATACAACATGTGAGCTTTCCAATTTCTCAAGGGAGAACAGAGCTGCTAAGGGCTTTCTTCCTGCGTCGTGGTGATGACTTGCAATTTCCTTTATAAAGCTACACATAATTGCAGCATAATTGCAGCAAGGAGTGATTGAGGGAAAGTGAGTGTCAGGGTCTCAGGTCGGCAAGAATTGAAAATTGTGCAAGTCTGCCTGTAAGTCTATGAGGGTGGCATGGTGGCACAGTGGTTAGCATTGCTGCCTCACAGTGCCAGGGACCTGGGTTCGATTCCCGGCTTGGATCACTGTCTGTGTGGAGCCTGTACATTCTCCCCGTGTCTGCATGGATTTCCTCCGGATGCTACCGTTTCCATCCAAAGATTTGCGGTTTAAAGTGGCCATGCTAAATTCTCCCTCTGTGTACCCGAACAGGCGCCTGAGTGTGGCAACTAGGGGATTTTCACAGTAACTTCATTTCAGTGTTAATGTCAGCCTACTTGTGGCACAAATAAATTAACTTAGAAAGTTTAAAAACTTAAACTATATTTATTAATGGCAGTTAAATCTAATGTTTGCAAAATATGTCTACCATTCAAGTTGTGTGGCTCCAACATCTAATAGGTAATTTAATAAAGGCAAAACACTGTGGATGCTGGAATTGGAAACAAAAACAGAAAATGCTGGGAAATCTCAGGAGGTCTGACAGCATCAGTGAAGAGAGGATCAAGCTAACCTTTCAAGTCAGTCATCCTGACTCAAAGCATTAGCTCTATTCTCTCTCCACAGATGTTGTCAGACCTAATCGGCAACGTTTTCATTCCAAGAGCGAAATCAAATCGCAATAGGGAGCAGGGCAGTGAACGGGATTATTACAGCTCCAATCCTCACAATTGCTGATGGACTGCAAGAAGCTACAAAAGGTCATGAATGTAGCCCGATCCATCACGCAGACCAGCCTCCCATCCATTAACACTTCCTGCTGCCTCAGAATAGAAGCCAGCATTATTAAGGACACCATGCACCCTCTGTTCCACCCTCTTCCGTCGGGAAAAAGATACACAAGTCTGAGATCATGTACCAACCGACTCAAGAACAGCTTCTTCCCTGCTGCCATCAGGCTTTTGAATGGAGCTACCTCGCACTACGTTGGTCTTTCTCTACACCCTCACTATGACTGTAACATTACATTCTGCACCCTGTCCTTTCCTTCTCTATGAACAGTATGTTTTGTCTGCACAAGAAACAATACTTTACACTGTATAGTAATACCTGTGACAATAATAAATCAAATCAAAGGAAGTCCCCTGTGAAGATCAGCGATGAGAGAAATCGTACCAGGTAAGTGGCCATTAGTGTGTGAATAGAATAAACAATTGTACACATTGGCAGAGAAAGATGGTGCTGGCGCTATGAGGCAGCAGTGGCAGCAATTTCAAGGAAAATAATTTTACAGCAGTGGGAAGTATCTGCAAATCTGTGAGTCACTTTTGAAAATCACGACTGCAACATATTTACTGCTGGGAACTTGGACCATAGACCTTCAAATTGAAGAAACTGTTGCTGAGCAGTGTTCACAATATTCTTTATCCTGGATGGATTTTCTTTTTCAGCTGAATGGCACTGGAAACACTCATCAAATGGAAAAGGTTCATACAGGACAGCTGTGTTAACACCATTTCCGTTCAGTTTGCAAACGCTTCAGTCAATATTTAAAAACAGCTAAAAGTGGATGCCACAACTTTTTAATAATGCATTGTAACATTTGTTCCTGCAAACTAAGGGGGAAGAAATGTGCTAAATGGCTTTGTAATTAAGTGTTGATAGTCTGTATACAGAACACATTCCAGCATTTACACTTCTGCCCCATAATATCACACAGCCACATTTTCCCCCAAGGGGCCCAATAATCCCATTTAAATTAGTTTCCTGCGCGAATCATTTAAAATTTGCTTATGAAGGAATGATGTTGAATTAGTGTGCATTGTTTGTTAGCAGCTAAGTAGTGAGATCGAGAAATGTCTTCAAATATATGATTCAACAAAGTAGTCCTGTTTTAAATTCATATTTATAATTCTCCAAATGCTGCATTCCTAACCCACACAATAGCACTCTGAGATGAGGCTGATGGAGGCCAGGTACTCTGCAACTGGGAGGTGAGGAAGTTGGACAGTTGCTCATGAGTCTTGGCGATGCCTTATGGGAGTAGAAAGAAGAAAGGACAAGCCTTGTATTCCATGACTCCAGGTGCATCCCAAAGTTCCTCACATCCAACAACGTTCTTTCCAATTTCTGTAACTGTTTGGGACATAAGGAGATGTGGCAATGCGCACACAACAAAGTTCCACAGAAATTGGATAAATGATTTCAAGTGTGTGCTGTTGATTATAGAATCCCGACAGTGCAGGAGGAGGCCATTCAACCCATCAAGTTTGGACCAACTCCCTGACAGAGAGTCTTATCCAAGTCCAACCTCCTGCCCTGTCGCTGCAACTCCACATATTTACCTGCTATTTCCACTAACCTACAGATCTTGGAACACTAAGGGGCAAAGATGTGCGGGTTAGGTTGATTGGCCTTGCTAAAATTGCCCCTTAGTGTCCTAAGGTGCTAAGGTTAGAGGGATTAGCGGACAAAATATGTAGGGATATGGGGTTAGGGCCTAGGTGGGATTGTGGTCAGTGCAGACTTGATTGGCCGAAGGGCCTCTTCCTGCACTGTAGAGTTCTATAGAAACTCAGCATGGCCAATCTACCTAAGCTACACTGTGTGCAATTCCGCTTGCCACATTATAGGAAGGACATGAATGCAGAGGAGATTCACCAGGATGTTGCCTGAGATGGAACAATTAAGTTATAAAGAGAGGTTGGATAGGCTTGGGTTGTTTTCTCTGGAGCAGAGAAGACTGAGGGGTGACCAGATTGAGGTGTTCAAGATTATCAGGGGCATGGACAGGGTGGATAGGGGGCAGCTGTTCCCCTTAGTTGAAGGGTCAGTTACAAGGGGAACATAAGTTAAAAGTGAGGGGTGGGAGGTTTAGGGGGGATTTGAGGAAAAACATTTTTACCCAGAGGGTGGTAACGGCCTGGAATGAGCCGCCTGGGAAGGTGGTGGAGATGGGATGCCTCACATCCTTTAAAAAGTACTTTGATGAGTACTTGGCATGCAATAACATTCAAGGCTACGGACTAAGTGCTGGCAACTGGGATTAGGTGGGCAGGTCAGGGCCTTCAGTGCAGACACGATGGGCCAAAGGGCCTCTTCTGCACTATAGTATTCTGATCTTTGGATTGTGGGAGGAAACCGGAGCACTTGAAGGAAACCCATGCAGAAATGGGGAGGGCATGCAAACCCCAGGCAGATAGTCACCTAACGCTGGAATTGAACCTGGGTCCCTGGAGCTGTGAGGCAGCAATGTTAACCACTGTGCCACCGTGTTGCCTGTTCTGCATTACTGAATGACTACTCAAAGGATTCTTAATAAGTCATAGTTGGGAAGTGGCTTTAATTTTTAAAGTTGTGCAGGTCAATCAGATCAGCAGTACTAACCACTGTGCCACCATGGTGTTGGCGAATGGCCTGGGGGATGTTGGGAGTGGGAAGTTGTTGCTAGTTTGCAGACACCCTGGATTCCAGAATGGGATTGACTTTCTAAGAGCTGCTGGTACTAACTTGGCGTTGAAGAACTTTGTACGTGCATGAGCACTATTTAGAGATCTTTGCTTTCAGCCAACTTGTCATGAATTTCTTCATGCTCATAGTTGGTGGTAATTCATAATCAAGCATTTTATAGTCGGATTAGTGAGTGGGTATTTTAACTAACAATACTCTGTTTTCACCAGGGAGGAGGGAATTTAAAATTCTAAGAGGTCTGAGGCTTTCTCATAACTTCAGACACTTTTCAGTTACTTAATATATAAGGTTTCTTCTCCGTTCCAAGGGCCTTCACAGTTATAATTTTAGATCCATGCCTTTGAAGACGTTTCCACATTGCAACACTTTTCAGGTCACCAACATGCCTCGAAAAACCCACTTCTCCTGGTGGGGATGCCAAGGCTTCAGAGCTGCATGCCTTCTGATTGGGCCTGCAGTATTGGGAATTTAATCACCATCCTTAATAGGATGGCAGAACCAATGAGGACGCTGGCACCAGGAAGAAATCTGAGCCAGCCTCACTGCTAGCAACTATGGATTCAGCATAAAATTTGGCCCTAGCCTTGGGGACTCTGAATGTCATGAACAAAGCCCAGATCAATCTTATTGTTAAATTAACTTCAGATTGGGAGTTTCTAATAAAATGGCAATAATGATACTCATTCAACTTTATCATTGGACAGCACGGTAGTGGTTAGAACTGTTGCCTTGCAGCTCTGGGGACCCAGGTTCGATTCTGGCCTTGGGTCACAGACCTTGGGTCTGTGTGGAATCTGCACGTTCTACCCATGTCTGCATGGGTTTCCTCTGGGTGCTCTGTTTCCTCCCACAGTCCAAAGATGAGGGGGTTAGGTTGATTGGCCATGCTAAATTGCCACTTAATGTCAGATGAATTAGCAGGGTAAATATGTGGGATTATGAGTATACGGTTTTGGTGGGATTGTTGTTGATGCTCAATGGGCTGAAGGCATTCTACAATTCTATGATTTCAGATAGCCACATCAGTAAGAAACTACCACAGATACTTGGATGAAGAGACGTGTGTTGATTGATAAGAGGGAAGACCCATTGTTAACAATGACCTAAAATAATTTAGTTTCCCTGTGTGTCTTACCACTCATTCTGCAATCAAGACCAGATAGCAAGATTAGAAACTAGTCATCTCACAACCCAAACTGACTCATATCTGTTTACTTTTGCTTGCGAAAATTTGGACAGATTCCTGTCCTCACAGAGCTTGGATGCCAATCATTCACCGTGTTTGCAATAAGACTCACAAAATAATCTGACCACTCATCACTTACTTGATGGGTTACCCAAACTTGGAGGTTTTGGTCAGGGTACAGGAGAAGTTTACCAGGACGCTACCTGGATTAGAGGGCATGAGATATAAGGAGAGGCTGGACAAACTAGGGTTGTTTTCTCTGGAGTGGCAGAGGCTGAAGGGAGACCTGATAGAAATTTATAAATTTATGAGAGGCATAGATCACGTTGACAGTCAGAATCTTTTTCCCAGAGTTGACATGTCTAATACAAGTGGGCATGCACTAAAGGTGAGAGGGGGAAAACTCAAAGGAGATGTGAGGGGCAAGTTTTTTTTACGCAGAGAGTGGTAGGTGTCTGAAACACGTTGCCTGGGGTGGTAGTGGAAGCAGATATAATCGGGGCATTTAAAGGGCTTTTAGATAACCACATGAATATACAAGGAATAAAGGAATATGCAGGCAAAAGGGATCAGTTTAGTTTGGTGTCATGTTCAGCAAACATAGTGGGCCAAATGGCCTGTTCCTGTGCTGCACTGTTCTATGTCCTTAACACTCCATTTCACGTTCCATTCCTTGTCAGTTTTAATGGGGTTGGATTATTCCATATCTGCTTGGTAGGAAAACAGCTTTCAGGGAAATGTGTCACATTCCATTCCTCATGTTAATTTTTCAATTAAAAATGTACTATGAAGATAAATTCAAAAACCAGGCTGTGACTGGAAAAATAATTAGTGCTTAATTCATAATTTCAAGATGCTGTAGAAAATGTTGTCATTTATGAATTTTATATACTCAAGGCCAAAAAGTGACATCAATTGGTGATGATGTTCAGATACAAAACAGAATTAATCAAATATTAGGTTTCAGACCATGACAGGTAAGCAATTATAATATAAATGCTGCATTAAACAGGGAGTGATTTATAAATGTGTGTGCTTTTGTGGCCAAATCAATGAACTGTAATCAGTTTACAAATTAAATATGAAAACAGTCCCCTTAAAAATATGAAAGTCAAATTGTATAACTGAGGGAACATATTATAAAATAATGAAATGAATATTCTAATAAACAAAGAACAAAGATCAAAGATCAAAGAAAAGTACAGCACAGGAACAGGGTCCTTGCCCTCCAAGCCTACATCGATCCTGATGCCTGCCTAAACTAAAACAGTATGCATTTATGGAGGCTACATCCGTCCATTCCCATCCTATTCATATATTGTTCTAGCTGCCCCTTAAATGCCGCTATTCTACCTGCTCCACTATCTCCCCGGGCAGTGTGTTCCAGAACATATTCATAACATGTATAAACATATACAAAATATTATTTTATAGACCCAGTACAAGCGTAAAATCTTTAAGGTGTAAGGAGAATGCTGCTCTGTGAGGCTTGGAGGTTCAAAAGTGTCCCACAGGAGAAAGTTGGACTTATGTTGCTGAAACTTCTTCCTCCAATTGCCCCTTTCTCAGTCGTCTGACACCTCTGATAGGAACATTAGAACAAGAGTCGGACATTCAGCCCCTTGAGCCTGTTCCACCATTCAGTCAGAACGTGGCTGATCTACATCTGAATTCCATTTACTTGCCTCGTCTCCATAATCCTTGCCAGAAATTTTCGAGCACAGTGTTGAAGTCAATAGCTTTCTGGGGGAGGCAGTTCCAGTTTTTTGCCATTCCCCCATGTGATGAAGCACTTCCTTACTATTCACCCCTGGATGACCCAGCTCATTCCTGCTAGAGCAAATAGTTTCTCTTGCACCATTCCTTTAATCACCTTAAGCACCTCAAGTGGATCACTGCCGAATTGCCGCATACCTCAGTGTTGGCAGATGGCCTTCGTGAAGCACTATTTTGACCTCCCCGACGTCAGCCAACTATTTTCTTGATATTCGTTTCAGTCAGACAGTCTGTTGGCAGAATGTAGTGAGGTCTGCGAGTTAGAATTGGACTGAGAACTCAAGTTGATAACATTGGGCAGTCTGGACGAAAATACAGCTACCATTGATTGTTGATAAAAACACATCTGGTCAGGGTACAGCTGAAGAGAAATCGTGGTGAGTGAGTTATTCAGTTTCCTCCCACAGTCCAAAGATGTGGGAGTTAGGTTGACTGACCATGCTAAATTGACCCTTAGTATCAGGGGATTAGCAGGGTAAATATACGAGGTTACAGGGATAGGGCCTAGGTGGAATTGTAGTTGCTGCAGGCTCAATGGGCCAAATGGCTTCCTTGTGCACTGTATGGATTCCATGATCCTATTATTCAAGAATGTATAGAGCCACAGTCCATAGAACCCTACAGTGCAGAAAGAGGCCCTTCAGCCCATCGAGTCTGCACCGAACACAATCCCACCCAGGCCCTACCTCCATATCTCTACATCCCACTATTCCCTCTAACCTACGCATCCCTGGACACTAAGGGGCAATTTCTTAGCATGGCCAATCAACCTAACCTGCACATCTTTGGACTGTGGGAGTACCCAGAGGAAACCCATGTAGACACGAGGAGAATGCGCAAACTCCACACAGACAGTGACCTGAGCTGAGAATCGAACCCAGGACCCTGGACCTGTGAAGCAGCAGTGCTAACCACTGTGCTACCGTGCTGCCCTACCTAGTCAGTCCTACCTAATGGATTACACTCCAATGGTTTGACCTTTGTTTAGTGATGGGTGCAGATATCCTTAACTCTGCACGACCTATAATGGGGAGAAACTCCAAATAAACAAATGTGATATTTGCTGCAATAGCTGAAATGCGTTGGTAACAGATGGAGGTATTGTACCACGGATTGAAGGTGTCATCTGTGTTCAGAAGGCATCGCAACAAGAAAGATATGCAATTACATTTTGCTGTAGGGTCCATGCTCTTAAATGACTAGACATATAGCCTGTTTACAAAATGTTAATATCCTTTAGGGAAGGAAATCTGACATCCTCCTCAAGTCTGGTCCACTTGTGACTTCAGAGGATTAATTTTGACTCTTAACTGACCTTTGAAATCATAGAATCATACATTGCAGAAAGAGGCCATTCAGCCCATCAAGTCTGCACTGACCACAATCCCACCCAGGCCCTTTTCCCATTATCCCATGCATTTAGCATAGCTAGTCTCCCTGACACTAAGGGGTAATTTATCATGGCCAATCCACCTAACCTGCACAAATTTGGACTGTGGGAGGAAACCCGAGCACCTGGAGGAAACCCATGCAGACACAGGGAGAATGTGCAAAGTCTACACACACACACACACACACACACACACACACGCGCGCACACACACACACAACAGTGACCCAAGCCAAGAATTGAACCCGGGTCCCAGGCGCGGTGAGGCACCATGCTGCGTAGTTAAAGCTACTCAGTTCAAGGGCAATTAGGCATGGATAATAATTGCTGGCTTTGCTAGTGACATTCCATCAAAGAATAAAGAAAAATAAAGCGTCCTGATTTTTCTGTTCAAGAGCCTTGCCCAAAATCCTCCAGTCTGGAAAGCCAGATTTCCTGTGACACCGCTGGCAACAGACCACATTTTCAGGAAACATACATCATGTAATAATATTCATGGCGCAAGTTTGCCAAATTCCTTAATTGCCGCATATGTGTCTATCTAGTTTTCCCGAGCATCGGTAAATTACCTTAAGCCTATAATTATGTGAACTTAGTATCAATCATTCAATCTGTACAGTTTAAGCACCGTGAAATAGCAATTAGTGGCACAACAAGACCATTGAAAAGTGACTTTGAGAGAACGAATGGAAGACAAGGGGATTACTAGTTGGCATCTTCAATTCATCTCGGATAATATTCGGTAATGGCCTGCAATTAAATCACTATGTCTGGCTCCATTAGCTTTTCATGCTCCTTCAACATGTGGCAACATTGCCATCACATTAAACTAGTATTGCCAACTGTAAAAACAACAGGCAAACACTGGTAGCTACTTGGAATGCTTGAATATACTGCAGACATGTGAAAGTCATGAGACATTTAAATAGCTGAAGAAATATATAAACGTTTCATATCACAGGTGAGCTACAAGCCATAACTCATAAGAGTGATTCTAATATAGTGCCTTAAAACAAAATTTGGGCAGCTTTTAAGAGGAGAATCATAAGATTGAATAATTACTTGGAACTTCTTGCTAGACATTTGATGTTCCTCATGTTATATAATATTTAAATCCCTCTTCTTACGTTTCATTATACAGTCTGACGGAGGTGGCAGGATATAAAGAAATAGTGTGACAGGAGCAAAAAATATTCTCAGCTGCTGTACAATGTACATATTTAATTTTAGTAGCAGATTACTAATTTCTTTTATGTTCTAAGATTCGTTCCTTTAATATGTTTTGAACACAAATATTTCTCCAAAAGGGAGCTTATATTCACAGACGGTCTGCTGTCAGGTTGTGTGAGACAGAGCGCAGTGTAGAATAATCATCATGCGCATCACAATATGAGACAAGGGATCAACAGAGTCTACATGCTGACACCTGGATGTGGGAAATCACTGCCTTGTGCCAGGATATTCATACCACAGTTCTGCTCATTGACTAACGCATTTCATGAATCCTATTACAGGGGATTATCCTCTTATTCAGGGCAAAGGATTTTAAACAAAACAAATACTTATTTAAATATACTGTTTAAGCGCTTGAGATTCCACCAGTTACTTTTGGCGTGTAGTGACTGCTGCATAGACAAGAGTGGCAGTGCGTCTGTAAGATCCCACCAACATTGAGGAGAACAAAAAAAGAACAAAGAACAAAGAAAAGTACAGCACAGGAACAGGCCCTTCGGCCCTCCAAGTCTGTGCCATTCATGATGCCCTAATTAAACTAACAAAAAACCCTTTTGCCCTTACTTGGTCCATATATCTTTATTTAGTTTTAGTTTAGTTTATGTTTTAGAGTCTCAAGTAGGCTTACATTAACACCACAATGAAGTTACTGTCAAAATCTCCTAGTCGCCACACTCCGGCACCTGTTTGGGCACACTGCAGGAGAATTTAGAATGGCCAATGCACCTAACCAGCATGTCTTTCTGACTGTGGGAGGAAACCGGAGTACCCAGAAACCCACACAGACACAGGAGAACATGCAAACTCGACACAGACAGTGAGCCAAGCCAGGAATTGAACCCAGGTCCCTGGTGCTATGAGGCAGCTGTGCTAACCCTCCCTATTCATGTACCCATCCAGATGCTGCTTAAATGTTGTATGAAGATGGGCATGACATGTTTCTGGTGATTGGGTTGAGAAAGGAATGCTGTTCAGTAGACCTGGAATACCCACCTTTCCTCTTTGAACTGATCATTATCATTGGCGGGCTATTCCTGTTTCTGCGAAATAGTCACCTTTTCTGGTTAAGCAACAAACACCACTGCACTCCACAGAGATACTTCTAAGAGTTGTCTTTGGACAGAATTCTCCAGTCCACCCATGGCAGGAACCGAGAATCTCGCGAGAACCAAAAAGCCAGAAACATGCTGGAGTAAAATCGTGTTGCAATATTCCCAATGGCAAGTTAGTGCCAGGTCAGACTTCCCGTTTATTAACTCCTTGAACACCGAGGAGTATTTTCAAGAACTCACGCCACAATCAGGCGTGAAGGAATGCGGATACTTTTTACAGTTTTACTCATTCCACAATCCAAACAACAACTGCTCTCTCAGGGCGGCCCCCAGGTCGATCACCCCACACCCCAGATCACCTGACCTGTTCCCTTAAAGGGACCAAGGCCCAACATGCATAACACCATTGACTTGTGGTGTGAACACCATTTACATCTCATGAATGTTCATTTAAACAGCTGCCCGCTGGCATGCCGTCAGGCCCTTTAATCAGTGTCACGTCAGAGTGCGAAAGTACATTGTTCTAATTGTTGAGGAGTGTTGCACACAAGTTGGTCCTCAATTTGCCAGAGACTTTGAGGTGAGCGCAACAAAGCCTTAACGCCGCAGTGCTGCTCTGCTCCTGATGCACTTTTTCATCATTCTGCCCCGCCCAGCATCTCCACAACAACACAACGCTGGGCACTTTCATCATCTTGGATCAGATTCAGATTCATGGTTCTACCAAACAATGATGAATTAAACTCATTTAACAGACCCATGATGGTCGTTCATTTGGTGTCAATAAATTGTCCCTAAATTGGATCTCCCTTAATCTGTCACACATATAATTCCCTAAATTTGCACCCCTTCATTGTGGAGTCCACTAGATGTAGACAAAAGTCGTAGGTAGAAGAAGGACTTGAATAAGGCACTCACTGAGTGTTGAAATGGGCGGTGCGGGTTGTAGGGCTGAAGGGCCTGTTTCCTGTGCTGTGCTGTTCTTTGTTCCATTTAATTAAAAAATTCTTAATTCAAATCACCTGATAATTTCAACATTTCGGGCAATAAACCTCTGTACAGTACTGAGGGAATACTGCACTGTCGGCAGTGCTGTCGATCGGAGGCGACATCCCATCTGCTCTCTCCAGTGGACACAAGAGATCACTGGACATTACTTCACAGAAGAGTAGGGGGAGTCATCCCCAGTGCTCTGGTCAACGTTTTCCCCTCAGTCAACATCAAACTAACAGATAATTTGGTCACCATCTCATTGCTTGTGTGAGAGTTTGCTGCGAGTATATGAACTCCATATTTCCTACATTACAGCCATACTTTGAAAATACTTCATTGTATGTAAAGTAGTTTGGGAGTTCCAGTTGTCATCACTACAAAACCCTGCTGAAGTTATGTCTGAGAATGTTCTAACCTGAAACACTGGTTTGATATGGTGTATGAGAAATGTTTGTGGATACAATGAGAGCTCAGACCTCTGTTTTGTTAAACAAACAAATAAAAAGGATTTATTAAAATAGAAGAAAGATAGTGAAACCCCACAAAGAACAATCTTACACTTCGGCAAATTAACAGTAAGCAATTAATCCCTCAAAGACTGAAAACCCAAAAGTATCTGTTTCCCTCGTAACCCTAAACTCTGCTGAAACCCCCATTTCCCAAACAACAACAACCGTAAATCTATTGGTCAAATCCAGCCAGTGATTGCCACACCTTATTGGGTGTTATGTTAGCACAGTGGTTAGCACTGCTTCTTCACAGCTCCGGGGACCTGGGTTTGATTCCTGGCTTGGGTCACTGTCTGTGTGGAGTTTGCACATTCTCCTTGCGTCTGTGTGGGTTTTCTCCAGGTGCTCTGGTTTCCTCCCACAGCCCAAAGATGTGCAGGTTAGGTTGATTGGCCATGCTAAAATTGCCCCTTAGTGTCCTGAGATGTGTAGGTTAGAGGGATTAGTGGGTAAATATGTAGGGATGTGGGGGTAGGGCCTGGGTGAGATTGTGGTTGGTGCAGACTCGATGGACCAAATGGCCTCCTTCTGCACTGTAGGGTATCTATGATATAATTTATGTGACCAGGGCTTGGGAATAGAACAGTTCAGTGAAGAAAATGATCTTTTGCACAAACTGGCTTACCTTTAGACTTCATCTCTAGCTGAGCTGTTTCCTGAGGATGGCTGTCTCTCTTTCTCTCTCTCTTTCTCTTGCTGCTGCTTCTTCAACACCTCATCTGTGTATGAACAGCTTCCTGTCTCAGTTCTCTGACCATTAAATGTATCAATTGCAAAGAACATCCTGTTCCTTATTCATTCCTTTCTCTTAGGTGCTGCCAGACATGGTTCACAAGATATGTGGTCGTTTGATTTTATTGGTGTATTTTAATAGCATTGTACCATTTCATGACATCAAGAAAGCCACTATACGGGTGCAAGCATTTCTTTTTTTGTCAAATTATGATATAACTGTGGGAGTTCCTCAGAGTAGTGTCCAAAGCCCAACAATCTTCAACTGCTTCACTTTGCCTCCATCATGAAGTTAGAAGTGGAAATGCCCGCTGACGAGTGCACAGGATTTAGTACCTTGCACAACTCATCAGATACTGATACAATTCATACCCATGCACAACAGGCCTTGGCAACATTTAGGCTTGGGCTGATATGTGTCAAGAAACACTTAGACCACACAAGTGCCAAACAATGACCATCTCCAACAGTTTTGCAATGGCTAAATCCACCACCAACAGCCACATCAAAGAATTCCTACAGTGCAGAAGGGTGCCATTCAGCACATAGATTATGCACCATTCCTCTGATAGAACATTTTACCCAGACACACCCCCTGCCATTTCCTCATAACCCCACGTATTTATCCTGCTAATTTCCCTTAACCTACAATTTTGGGACACTTAAGAGGAATTTAACATTGACTGGCCAACTAACCTGTATATCTTTGGACTGTGGGAGGAAACCTAAACACCCAGAGAAATCCCATGCAGACACGTGGAGAACATGCAAATTCCACACAGGCAGTGACCCAAGGCAAGAATCGAATCCAGGTCCTTGCACTCTGAGGCCACAGTGCTAACCACTGTGTCACCATGCTGCCTCCATATTAATAGTGTGTTTTCAAAAGCAAGTTATAGGCTGGAAGTTCGATGGTGAGTAACTCACCTCCCCGTTTTCCAAAGCACAAGTCAGGAGTATGATGGAACACTTTCCACTTGCCTGGATGTGTCTAGTTCCAATAACAATCAGGAACCTTGATATCATCTAGAACAATGCAAACTGCTTGATCAGCACACCAATTCTCTCCATTAACGATGCATAGGGTCAACACTGTGTACCACTCACAAATACACTGCAGCAACTCACTCAGGCTCCTTCAGCCCCCACCTTCCAAACCCTCACACTCTACCACCTAGAAGAACACAGGCAGCAGCCACAATATCACCAGCAATTTCCTCTTCAAGACACACACCATCCTGACTTGGAACTTTATCATTGTCCCTTCACTGTTGCTGGATTGAAATCTTGGAGTTCCCTCCCTTGTAGCACTGCGAAAGGTCAGTGGGAGTGCCAGGTATCTATATCATATGGTCAGCAGGGGTTCCAGCAGGCAACTCACCACCACCTTCTCAAGGGCAATTAGGGGTAGGCTATAAATATTGGCCTCGCCAGTCATGTACACATCTCAGGAAGGAATAAAGAAAATCTTTGCCTTATTTGACTTACGGAGATAATTAACTTATCTTGTGGCTAAAATTTCTTCACTTTATCGGGAGTGGAATATAAGAATGTAGCTTGATTATCAAACTTAGAAGATGATCCATAATGTACCAGAGAATCAAAAAATGACATCAGTGCTATGGGGATAGTGCAGGAAAGTGGGGGTGGGATAAGTAATCAACCATCTAATTGAGTGGCAGAGCAGGCTCGATGGGCTGAATGGCCTCTCCTGCTCCAATGAGATGCTATTCTCTGCTTTTACGTTGAGCATTATTAAACTAGTGCAGGGGGCCAACGACAGAGAGGTCAGTGGGAAAGCCAGGTAAGGAATTAAAGGGACAAACAGCATGGGGGCACTCTTGAAAGTTGCTTTTAATTTGTGTCTTGTCATTTAAAGCTGAGACTGACTTCTAATCAAAAAAAACATAAACTTTTTTGTTCCTCATCAGCTTTGCATGTAGTGGTACTTGACATCACTAAAACATGTTCATAGCCAGTACAGGGGCACTGTTAATGAGGCTAATACATGTCAACAAGATCAAGAGAACATCAGCTTTCCAACAGCTGTGAATGGAGACTGCTCATCCCACAGGAAAGCACAAAGTGGTCTTGTTCTTTGGCCAATTTGTATATATTCAAATTCTGTAAACTGAAGGAGAAAATGTTGGTTAAGACTGGTTTAACTCTGACACAATGCCTTTGAAAACCAATGTATGACTCACTTCACCCAACAATAGCATTATACAATACAAATCATCCAACTTCTGTATCTGGCAACATTGGAAGCCCACACCTGAGCTCATGGAATCATAGAATCCCTACAGTGCAGGAGGCCATTTGGCCCATCGAGTCTGCACAGGACACAATCTCACCCAGTCCCTATTCCCATAACCCAACACATTTACCTTACTAATCCCCTGACACCAGGGCCAATCAAGAGCTGCGATTGGGTTACCAGTTTTAAAGCATAGAATTGGATTCCTTCCCTTAGGCACATAGGAATTTGGAGCAGAATTTGACAAATTCAGCCCTTTGAGCCTGCTCTGCCATTCAATCAGATCATGGCTGATCTCGCCCTGGTTTCAAATCCACCTCTCCACCTGTTTCCCATATCCCCTTATCCCTTTTCTTAATTTTGGCGGAATTGCACGTTTACAGCCTGGATATGGAGTGAGTTCAGGAAGGAAACTAAATGAGGGAATGTGGCAGGGTTTGCGTTTGGATCTCTATTGAAACATTGCTCTCCACAGCAAATTCACGCAAGAGAATATATTCACAGCTTCAAGGTCTTGGCTTAAGGAAGGGACGATATATGTTTTCTTCAGTACTGTAATGATACTAGGGAAGAGAAAAAAATCTGTAGTTTTCCTGCTTTATCAGAACAAGAGGAAACAAGCCCACAGCTACAATGAACATGGGAGGTAGCAATAAAACCGAGGGCAAGAATGTTTCTGATTAAGAGATGGATCAGAAACTAAAAGCTGGAGATGATAAAAGGATCAAATATCAGACTAACCTTCTGTTTATCTTATCCAGGATGGTACGGGTGAGCATTACTTTTCCATTAGGACATTTTTCTAGATCTTTCCGATCATCTATTTTGAGGGGAAAGATGCCTGGAGTCCATGACAGATTGGAGAGAACAGCAAAACTGATTGGATGGAAAAGCTGAAGGTAATTTAGCATTAAGTGATGGGTGTGTTTCCATTATTCATACAATCCATTGAATCCTTGTGTGCAGAATGAGACCATTCGGCCCACTGAGTCTGTGCCAACTCTCCAAAAGAGTATCCATCCAGTCACACCCTTTGCCCTATTTCCATAACCCCATGCATTAATCCCCCTGACCTACACATCCTGGGACACTAAGGGGCAATTTAGCATGGCCAGCGGCCCAACCTGTCTACCTTTGGGAGGAAACCAGTGCACCTGGAGCGATCCACGCAGAGAATGTGCAAACTCCACACAAGCATTCCTCCAAGGCTAGAACTGAACCCAGATCCCTGGCACTGTGAGGCAGCAGTGCTAACCATCGTGCCACCAGGCCACTCCCATGCCAGTATGAGATTTTACTGGTGGTTACAGACTTTCAACTCAATGTGCTTGCTTAAATGAACTGACAGCAGAGGGAGCTCATGCCATTGAGTCTGTGAATCCTGTTTCATTTGAAGCAGTAAGTGGTGTTCGCCACAAAATATGAGGGTATGAGTCAGTGCACTTGGGAAAGTCAACACTGCCTGTGGCAAAATTCATTTTTGTTCATTGCAAGCATTCCCATTGTTTATCATTGGGATTGTGTGCAGAGGCAGGCTAAAACAAAATTCACTTCACTTGTCAAAGACCAAGAAATAATCTGATACAAACATTGAAAAACATCAGTGCACATTACTGTCTCGAATTTCCGACCAGTGGGAAAATCACTGAAGATTAGTGGGGGCTTCATGTTATTGGATCCTTGCCATTTTGTCTATAGTAGACTGCCCCAGTGGAATAGAGATCCAGCAGACATGTCTCCATCACTAATATGAACAAGTGTCTCACCATTGCTGTTTCTCAGTTTGTCTTTCATGGGCTAAGAAATAATAGGCAAGAATCAATTATTAAAAAGTCAGATGCTTCAGGCAATGGAGTTTGCTGTTGAATTGAATAATACACTTTGTGTTTGGAACAAAAAGAATCATAATCTTCAAAGAAAGGGCTCCTTAATTGGAAATATGCATAAGTCTATATGTCTGTGTATGTACTTGTGTGCTCACACACATATATATGTGTGTGTGCTTTTGTGATGTTGAAGCAACCTTTTGTGTTACTCCCCTTATAACAAGCTGTGCACGAGGAGAGCACGGTATTCATTCTCTCCTATTTCCTCGTTGTCACAATTTCCAGTCTCTTTTGAAGGAGAACAAAGGGTTTATATGGTAAGGCTGTGCCAGCGAGCTTCTTTTGTTTGCTGCCTTGTCCTTCGAGCAATATTGTGATATTGAAAGTATCAGGAGCCTGAAGAGTGACACCCAGGTGCCTATCCGACAGCAATAAAATAGCAAAGTTCTAGAAATCTTAAATACAAATGCAAAACACTGGAAATGTTCAGCAAGTTTAAAGTTAATTTATTAATGTCTCAAATACGCTTACGTTAACACTGCAATGAAGTTACTGTGAAAATCTCCTAGTCATCACACTCCATTCAGGTACACTGAGGGAGAATTTAGCATGGCCAATGCACCTAACCAGCACGTCTTTCTGACTGTGGGAGTAAACAGGAGCGCCTGGAGGAAACCCACGCAGACATGGGGAGAATGTACAGACTCTGCACAGACAGTGACCCAAGCCAAAAATCGAACCCAGGGCCCTGGCGCTGTGAGACAGCAGTGCTACTCATGGTGCCACTGTGCTGCCCTATGATCTATAAGCCTGGCAGTATTTGTGGAGAGCGAAGCAGGGATAATGTTCTGGATCAATCACCTTTCATTAGAACTGCATATCTTATATACATTTTGATGTGAATACATTAGTGTTGTTACCTGAGCAATGTTACTGTATTACTGTCTCACTTAGCTTTGTTTCTTCTAAAGCGCTTTCTGGGTAAAGCCCTTTAAGAATGGCAATGTGGCAGAAATTGTAGGCAAGAGTGTGCAGGTTGCACTTTGGACATAGGTTGTGATCATTCAGAAGTCATCTGAATGAGAGGGAAAAAATTGTGGCTATTTTTATTTGGACAACCTACTGGTACAATGCCTCTTCCTCTCTAAACTGGAGCACCACGGTGGCAAAATAATTAGCATTTCTGGCTCATTGCACCAGGGACCTGGATTCATTTCCTGACTTGGATCACTGTCTGTGTGGAGTCTGCACATTCTCCCCATGTCTGTGTGGGTTTCTTCCGGGTGCTCCGGTTTCCTCCACAGTCCAAAAGACATTCTGGGTGAGGTGCGTTGGCCATGCTAAATTCTCCCTCAGTATTCCCGCACAGGTGCCAGCGTGCAGCGACGAGGGGATTTTCACAGTGACTTCATTGCAGTGTTAATGTAAGCCTACTTGTGACACTAATAAATAAACTTTAGACTGCTCCTGTGGATCGTTACAGCAGCTCCGAGTTTTCTGAAGCACTCCACCAGCCACCACTCACCAGCTAGCAATGACAACTTGACCCCATTGCATAAGCATACTTTGGTTTGATAGTCGAAAATTCAGCAAGGTAAAACTGTGTCCAATTCTGGTGGGCACACAGATCATAACACAAGCTTCCCCACTCATTCTGCCAATGTATATGCCAGCAAACGCTTCTCGCAGACAAGTGTTCTTGATAAGTGTCCCTTCAGTTCCACAATATCTTAATAATAATCATTTGAACTATATAATTCCTAACTTGATGCCTATTCTTTTTAAAACCTACACACCATTACAAAGGATTATGTTACAAAGGCATGAACTCTACTTACTATTCCTTGCGGTTTCTTGAATCGCTGTTTTGAATATTAACAGCGTGATTTGCATACTTAACACCCAATGGGGATTTATTTGCTTTGTGAATCTTTAATGTTCATTTAAAAATGATTTTTTTTGCTTCAGTTACATCAATGGGTGAAATACATTGCATAAGCTGCTGCTGTGCAGGAACTAAATTAACCTTAATAATAATAAAAATATTAACCTAGCAATCTTTCATTATTTGTCTTTCTAAGGCTAATTCTGGACACATTACTATATCTTCCACAGAGCCTGCATAACTGCAGATCTGAGATGTCACAACATAATGAACAAAATAAAGCAAAGTAGCATATGTCTCAAGTAACCACAGTAATAGAATTTGCATAAAAACTAGCTACATACGTATGTGTAAATGTGTTGAATGATGTTGTGACTTTATTCCTTCTTAGTCATGTTGAGTTATTGCTATCATTGTTTATAAAGTACTTCATCTGTGTCGCTCCAGGGAAGTACTGGATGACGAAGGGTACTCTGTCCACTGTCTCCCACGTTTGTCTTCTGAGGAGGCTGGTGCGGTTTTTCACTGTGGCGCATCGGAACTTTTGAGCGATGAGTCGAGTGCCATATCCTGATTTTATGAGGGCACCTTTCAGCGTCTGGAGGTGTCTGTTGTGATCCTTCTCATCTGAGCAGATCCTGTGTATACGGAGGGCTTATCTGTAGGTGATGGCTTCTTTAACGTGTTTAGGGTGGAAGCTGGAGAAGTGGAGCGTCGTGAGGTTATCCGTGGGCTTGCGGTACAGTGAGGTGTCGAGGTGACTGTGCTGGGGTGAAGGTGCTGAGGAGCGGAGAAGCTATGACATCTTCTCTGGAGCCTTCAACGTGTCATTGATGAAGGTGGGAACATCTCGCCAAGGCCATCTCTACACCCCCACTTCTTGTCTTCAAACAACCGCACAACCTCAAACAGACATTGTCCGCAGCAGCAAACTACCCAGCCTACAGGAGAACAGTGACCACGACATCACACAATCCTGCCACAGCAACCTCTGCAAGGCATGCCAGATCATCAACACGGCTGCCAATTTCTCACGTGAGAGCACCATCCACCAGGTACACGGTACATACTCTTGCAACTCGGCCAACATTGTCTACTTGATATGTTGCAGGAAAGGATGTCCCGTGGCATGGTACATTGGGGAGACCACGCAGACGCTACGACAACGATTGAATGAACACCGCTCGACAATCACCAGGCAAGACTGTTCCCTTCCTGTTGGGGAACACTTCAGTGGTTACGGGCATTTGGCCTCTGATCTTCGGTAAGCGTTCTCCAAGGCAACCTTCACAACACACAACAGCGCAGAATCGCTGAGCAGAGACTGATAGCCAAATTTCTCATAAATGAGGATGGCCTCGACCGTCACACTATCTGTAACCCCCACGACTTGCCTGGGCTTGCAAAATCTCTCTGTCCTGTCTGGAGGCAATACATATCTCTTTAACCTGTGCTTAATGCTCTCTCCACTCACATTATCTGTACCTTTCAGACTTGATTACCTGTAAAAACTGCATTCCAATCAAGACACAATTGAGCTTGTATCTTTACATACCCTGTTTGTGAGTAGAACTCCCACTCACCTGACAAAGGGGCAGAGCTCCGAAAGCTAGTGGCTTTTGCTACCAAATAAACCTGTTGGACTTTAACCTGATACGTGAGACTTCTTACTGGTGATGGACCCAGGGAAGGGTGGTTGAATTGAGGAACAGACTTCTTCTTGAGGCTGTTTTCCTCTGGGTTGCTGACATCCTGGTAAGAAGTCTCACAACACCAGGTTAGAGTCCAGTTTATTTGATTGTAATCTTACAAGCTTTCAGAAATGGTGTTCCTTTGTCAGGTGTATGGAAGGTTCTGATCCGAGAAGGGCATATAAAGTCACACACATGCTGACACCCTGCACAGTCTGGTGAAAAAAGGTTGGCTGGAGAGAATGATATGAGTATGCTGGATTGGTATTTAAATATGGTGCTAGGACCTTCAAACCCACCAGCTGACAATGGACAGATGAATCTGCCGCTGGCCCACCGAGAAAATAGGTGGGGAACTCACCAGTGCATAATTAACAAGGCCCAAGCACAGGTTCTGTGTTGGGACCCAAAGATGCTGGCAGAGCTACCTGCCAGCACATCTGGTCTCAAAAATGGAGAATGTTACTCTAAGTGTGGCATCAAGAAACCCTCACAAAATTGAAATCAACGGCTCTCACCTCTCCTTTGGAATTCAACTCTTTTTCCATGTTTGGTCCAACGGTGCAGTGAAGCCTGGAACAGAGTGGTCCTGGTGGAGTGATGGTATAAATATTAACTATTACTATTCAACCTCTCTGGCACTGAAAATTACCAGCGTGAGTTAATTCCTTCAGAATTTAATTGCTGGAAATTTGCCCCAAAAAAATAACCTTTTTTTTGACTTTGTCTCTTTTTTGCACCATCTTTTAACCCTTTCTTTCTCTCTTTAGCTTTACTTCTTTCTGCACCTCTTTCAACTCTTCCTTCTCTGCGCTTTTGATTTCAGAACCCTTCAATCTGATTGCCCTGATCACTTGAGTCCCTGAGAGTACGTAATGCGATTTCAATTGCCTCATGCCAAAACTTATAGTGACATAAAATGGAAAGGGTGGTTTAACAGTGGGTGTCATACATTGTCTTACCACAGCAACTTTTATAGTCATAGAGTCATAGAGGTTTACAGCATGGAAACAGGCCCTTCAGCACAACTTGTATATGCCACCCTTTTTTTAACCACTAAGCTAGTCCTAATTGCCCGAATTTGGCCCATATCCCTCGATACCCATCTCACCCATGTAGCTGTCTAAATGTTTTTTAGAAGACAAAATTGTACCTGGCTCTATTATTGTCTCTGGCAGCTTGTTCCAGACACTCACCACCCTCTGTGTGAAAAATATTGCCTCTCTGGAACCTTTTGTATCTCTCCCCTCTCACCTTAAACTTACGCCCTCTAGTTGTAGACTCCGCTACCTTTGGGAAAAGGTGTTGGCTATCTAGCTGATCTATGCCCCTCATTATTTTATAGACCTTTGTAAAATCACCCCTAAGCCTTCTTGGAAAAAAGTCCCAGTTTATCCAGCCTCTCCTTATAACTCAAACCATCAAGTTCTGGTAGCATCCTAGTAAATCTTTTCTGCACTCTTTCTAGTTTAGTAATATCCTTTCTATAATAGAGTGACCAGAACTGTGCACAATACTCCAAGTGTGGCCTCACCAATGACTTGTACAACTTCAACAAGACGTCCCAACTCCAGTATTCAATGTTCTAACTTTTGTGCCATTATTGGTATTGTATTGATCTCTGGTCTGTAAAACCAAGTATGGATTTGAAGTAACTCATGTGCCAAGTTGTAATTCTTTGACTTTCCTCATGTATCTTTCTATGGCAAACCTCATGTCACTGATAATGATTCCTACAGAGCTGATACTATAGATTTCTTGTCCTGATTATCTCAGCACTTAATTTCCTTTCCCTAACCAGATAATTATTCAGTGCAACTCCCACAGGACTTTACCTTTCTGGCGTCCCAGCTTCCTCTTCTTGTGTATTTCACATAATTTGAAATCAATCAACTGGAAACTTTCCAGTTGAGCTTGGATTTCAACTCTGCTCCCGAAGGGAAAGCAGAAAATGCTGGAGAGACTGGGCAGCATGATGGCACAGTGGTTAGCACTGCTGCTTCACAACTCTAGGGACCTGGGTTTGATTCCTGGCTTGGGTCACTGTCTGTGTAGAGTTTGCACATTCTCCTTGTGTCTGCATGGGTTTCCTCCAGGTGCTCAGGTTTTCCTCCGCGGGTGGGAGGATGTGCGGGTTAGGTTGATTGGCCATGCTAAGATTGCCCCTTAGTGTCCTGTGATTCATAGCTTAGAGGGATTAGTGGGTAAAATATATGGGGGTAGGGCCTGGATGGGATTGTGGTCAGTACAGACTTGATGGACCAAATGGCCTCTTTCTGTACAGTGGGGATTCTATGACTCAGCAGGTCTGGTAGCACCTGTGAAGAGAGAAACAGTGTTAACTTTTCAAGTCCGTATGACTCTTCTTCAGTTCCCGGGATCTTGTTTTGCCCAGTAAACCATATTAAGCAAGTGAACTGACAGAGACATCACTCTTATGGGGTGATGATGGCCTAGTGCTATTAACTCCAGACTATTAATCCAGAAATTCAGCTAATGTTCTGGGGAGCAGGGTTCAAATCCCACCACAGCAGAGAATGGAATTTGAATTCAATATCAAAAAAATCTGGAATTCAGAATCAGTTGATGATCATGAAACCATTGTCGATTGTTGGAAAAATCCATCTGGTTCACTATTGTCGTTTAGGGAAGGAAATTTGCAGTCCTTACCTGGTCTGGCCTACATGTGACTCCAAAGCTACAGCAATGTGGTTGACTCTCAAATACCCTTGGTAAATAAATGCTGAAAAGTCAGTGACGCCCATGTCCCACAAATGAATAAAAAAAGACTCTGCAAAAGGACATTGCAGCAGTATTAAAATAAAAACATTTAAGTCAAAATGTAATTTAAAAATATGTGTGATAGTATCCATAATTAAAGCGCCGTAAATAATTTCGTCCTGGAGGTGACCTGCATTGCCTGATAAACATTGTAAAACCTAACATCTTTGTCTTCGAGCCCAGAGAGAAACTACGCCACTGTGTCAATTCCATTCTCTCTCCTATTGTCTTGGGTCGAACCAGGCTGTGTGCAACTTTGGGAGGTGGTGGTGCGGTGGTATTGTGATTGGCCTAGTAAGCCAGAGACCCAATGCTCTGGAGTCCCAAGTTCAAATCCTACCATGGTAGATGGTGAAATATAAATTCAATTTTAAAAAAAATTGGAATTAAATAATGATGACTGTGAAACCATTGTCAGTTGTTGTAAAAATCCACCTGGTTCGTTAATATCATTTACGGAAGGCAATCTGCCATTCTTATCTAGTCTGGCCTACATGTGACTCCAGATCCACATCAATGTGTAGTTGACTCTCACATGCCCTCTGAAATGGAGGGCAGTTAGGGATGGGCAATAAATGCTAGCCCAGCCAGTGGCACCCACATCTGTAAAATGATTGAATAAAAAGAATCACTCTCTCCTATTGTCTTAGGTTAAACTGCATTGTGTGTGACTTTAGTGCCTGATACGAACCCAAGCTCAGCTTCATCTCCATCAGAAAAGTGACCTACTTCCTCCTCATTAACATCATCCATCTCTGCCCCTGTTTCAACTTTCTGAAATTCTGAACTATACCCCTCGGCTTGACTAATTCAATTCTGGATTGTGACAACTCATTGCAAATCCGGCATTGGCATGCAGACTTCACTGAGGCTGGTCACTGCTTGTCTGATACTGAGGGAGTGGAATGACTTTCTCTACAGGAAAAATCAATGCTTCCAAAATGAGAGCCCTTGGTGCAACATGGATATTCCTATTGCCCCTGAACTCTGGGGAATCCAGTAACATGATGGAACTGAATAGCCATTTCATGTTGCCCTCTGGGAATCATTGCCTAATGGATACATTTTCTGAAGTCCCTGAAGATGTTAGTGGTAATGTAACCTAAGAGATCATCATTAATGTTGTTTCAATCCATTGTTTCAGCTTGGAAAATGCCTGTGAGAACTGTGAGACAGGTTGAGAACTCCTTACTTCATAAGAAAGGAAGAGGAAAGTATAATTCCTTATGCCTAGCACTGACCTTGGTTGAAACATGGGAGGGGGTAGACAGAGTGACGATCAACCTAGGTTTCAGCAAAGCCGTTATTTAACCACATTTGAGATTCCTGATGCAAAGCAAACCATACAATGCACAGTAAATAGAACAAAAATTACCTTGGAACTCGTTCTGACTTGCCAGTGTCACTTTATGCAGTTGAGTTTTAACAGGAGCAACTCTGAGAAATTTTTGGGCCATGGTACATTAAATTGTCAGAATTACATCCTAGTTGATTCGATTTCATTTGTTATTTAAGGTGTATTAGTGTGCAGTGAAAAGTATTGTTTCTTGCGTGCTATACGGACCAAGTTTACCGTACATAGAGAAGGAAAGAAGAGGGTGCAGAATGTAGTGTCACAGTCATAATTAGGGTGTAGAGAAACACCAACTTAATATCAGGTAAGCCCATTCAAAAATCCGATGGCAGCAGGGAAAAAGCTATTCTTCAGTCGATTGGTGCGTGATCTGATTTTTATATCTTTTCCCTTCTGGAAGAAGGTGGAAGAGAGTATGTCGTGCATGGGTGGGGTCCTCGATTATGCTGTCTGCTTTTCTGAGGCAGCGGGAAGTGTAGACAGTCAATGGATGGGAGACTGGTTTGCGTGATGGACTGGGCTTCGTTCATGAAGTTCGTAGTTTCTTGGGCAGGTCTTGGGCAGAGCAGGAGACATACTAAGCTGTAATACAACCAGAAATAATGCTTTCTATGGCGCATCTGTAAAAGTTGGTCAGAGTTGTAGGGGACATGCCAAATTTCCTTAGCCTCCTGAGAAAATAGAGGTGTTGGTGGGCTTTCTTAACTATAACATCGGTATGGACGGACTAGGACAGGTTGTTCGTGAACTGCACACCTCGGAACCTAAAGCTCTTGACCATTTCCACTTCATCCCCATTGATGTAGATAGGGTCATATACTCCACTACGCTTCCTGAAGTCTATGTCTATCTCCTTCACTTTACTGACATTGAGGGAGATATTATTGTCATTGCAGCAGTTCTTCAGATTCTCTATCTCTTTTCTGTACTCCGTCTCATCATTGTTTGCGATTTAACCCACTATAGTGGTGTCATTGGCTAACTTGAAAGCCAAGCTGGAGGGGAATTTGGCCACACAGTTATAGGTGTATAGGAAGTGTCGTAAGGGGTTGAGGACACAGCCTTGTGGGGCACCAGGATAATCATGAAGGAGTTGTTGTTGCTATCTTTCCTGATTGCAGTGCTATCTCACAGGGAAGGGGCGATTGTGGCCTTGAGAAATGGCAAGGGGAAGAGAAGATTGGGCAGGTATTTGCATTGGAAGGTTCCAGGGGAAGGGGCAGCCGGAACGCAGACTGGTAAAAGGGCAAACCAGGGTGCCAGGGAGAAAACAGTCCATCAAGAAATCAGAAAGGAGAGGGAGGGAATTGGAGACCCCTGGGAAATTGACACATTTATTCCAATCATTTGCATTATTTCCCTGGTGGTGTCACTAATTAGCTGAAGTTATGGCAAGGGACTGGTACAACCTCCATGGAATTTCAGAACGGATGTGTTTGGTGGTGGAACCATGTTGTTTGTGATAGAAGAGATTGGAGATAAAGTGGTAAATCCAGGGATGGAATCTGAGGACTGTTGACATATTTGCCTTTGCTTTGGAATATTTTGTACAACAGTTAAGACAGTGCCATTCTTTGTAGTCAGGCAATATATTCTGTTGTGTGGTAAACACCACTCCCATGGAAAATGCAGAATTGACAGTAAAGCACTTTGGGACTACAAAATCTGTGCAAGGAAAGAAAGAGCTATAATTCTGCGTAATAAATTTCATAAAATGGGCTACAACAGATAATAGTGTGTTATTACTTCCCGATCAGAAAGAAGATTTAAATATGTATTGCGAATAACGCAACTGCATTATTTGAGACTCTATATTCTTAGGTTGTATTACAGGAGTTGTATATCACGGCGATTCCTGAAAGATTCAAAGGAGCAAGACGAATGTTCTGTTTGACAGCTGTTGCTGTTTTGGGAGGTATTTTAATCACATACACCGTAGTGTGCTGATCTGAATCTGGCAAACAGATGGCATCTAGTTAAATGAACAAACAACCTCCTCTGACTGATGGTCGTGTCCTGATGTGAAGCATGCCCGTGTAGGTGCCGTGCGTTTAAAAAAAACCAACCGGAAAGAATCCCTGACATAAATCCACATCCAAATGTCTGCATGATTACAGTGCTGATAGTTTATCATGGCATGTGCTGGCTCCTCCTGTTCCCCCCACGTTCAAAGAAGGAGCGTCTCTTTTCCTCTTTCCCTTTGGTTTAACATTCCAGGGTGTAAGTCAGAACTGACAGAAATCAAACTCCACCTGCCTGCAGATTGGATAGTACTTCCTCCCGAGGGTGTACGAGAGGTTTTACACCGGCGAGGAGCTATTTCATGTTTTATATTTATGGATTTAAGCAGCTTTTGGGAAAGTGGTGGTTAAGCTGAGCTTGTGTTACCCCCCCTCAGGCCTACCCCTCCCTGTAAACCTTTCTTGATTGTCTTGCCTGTAGAAATATTTCCATCTTAAATTTAATACCTTCTGGGATTTTGTTCAGCTCCTAAAAGCAATTTTGCCCCCAGCGGTCCCTTTGAGTCACGGAACCATGCAGCACTGAAGGAGGCCATTCAGCCCATCATGTCTTCCAACAGAGATATCAATCAATCACACTTCCCTCCCCTTTTCCCCAAAGCCACTGCAAGTGTTCAGTTTATTTATTAGTGTCACAAGTAGGCTTACATTAACACTGCAATGAAGTTACTGTGAAAGTCGTTGAATCACCACATTCCGGCACCTGTTGGGGTACACTGAGAGAGAATTTAGCATGGCCAATGCACCTAACCAGCATGTCTTTTCAGACTGCAATCCTTCTGCACTGCGTGGATTTTATGATTCTGAAGTTCCCAAAAGGAAAACAAAACAGTTCGGATCAGTCTTCTTATTTCCTTGTGTTACTCGTGTTCCATTTTAAAATTCACAAGACCAGTTCAGACCAGTATTCTTATTTCACTGTTTTACTGTTCTTTTCTTCCTGGGAGGCTAATAGATCAACTCACATCCCATCTTCATTAAACTAGGGAGTGAAATTGGAAGTGGATTAGAGTCAGATTTGAAAGTTTTAAGGTTTTTAACTTCTCACCTGATGCCAACTCACCCACTTTAGGGCTTTAAGATTCACCTCAAAGACTCTCCCCTTAAAGGAACATTCATGTTTTATCAGCTATACAACAATAACCAGTCCAGCAGGACTGGGGAGGATACTGCAACAGGCCACCAAACGGCATGTTTTACCAGGAGCTCGGATGTAGTGTTTATAAAGAACTGGGCTGTCAGAGATTGAGGTTGGGGGAGAGGGAAGGTCTAAGCAGGCTGTAACCGGTCTGCTCCTGACTGTGTGAACTTTCTGGGATCAGGGAGAAATTCTCTGCTCAACTGGCCAACCATTTTCTGGTCACCCTATTATAGAAAGGATATTACAAAACTAGAAAGAGTGCAGAAAAGATTTACTGGGAAGCTACTGGGACTTGATGGTTTGAGTTATAAGGAGAGGCTGGGTAGGCTGGGGCCTTTTTTTTCTGGACCGTAGGAGGCTGAGGGGTGATTTTATAGAGGTCTATAAAATAATGAGGGGATAGATCAGCTAGATAGTCAATATCTTTTCCCAAAGGTAGGGGAGTCTAAAACCAGAGGGCACAGGTTTAAGGCGAGAGGGGAGAGATACAAAAGTGTCCAGAGGGGCAATTTTTTTCACACAGACGGTGCTGAGTGTCTGGAACGAGCTGCCAGAAATGGTCGTACAGGTGGGTACAATTCTGTCTTTTAAAAAGCATTTAGACAGTTACATGGGTAATATGGTTACAGAGGGATATGGGCCAAATGCGGGCAATTGGGACTAGCTTAAGGATTAAAAAATGGGGCGGCGTGGATAAACTTTCCATGTTGTAAACCACCTCTATGACTCTATGACATTCCTGATGCATTTTTGCTGTCCTCCGGAGAGTCTCCTGCTGTGTTCTGAGCAAAGCAGGTGCTTGTAATTTAAAAGAAACACAACAGAGAGTAGACCACTAGGACCTTTGAACGGAAACTTCTGATATTCTTTCACAGTGTCAGTATCAGCGAGTGACCTAGCATGTCTCCAGGGGTGTGGTTTCTGCCGTCACTCCAGTGGAATGGAGCCTGGTGAGCCAGTAACCCTGCGTCCACAGTGATCAGGGTGCCATCTTTAAAGAGCACTCCAAACTACCCCCTTCACCATCTCTCCCACTGACATGAGGAAGCCCCAACCACAAGCACTGGGGTAACATACCACACCCCCCACTGCAATGAGCATCAGAGCACTCCTCCCCCCCACACAGCAATCAGTGCATCCCACTCCCCCCAAAATAGGCATGGGTCCCCACCCCCCAAACAGGCATTGAGGCAGCCCGCCCCCACACAGGATTCGGGTACTCCCTCCACCTACCATACATATGGGGCACTCCTCCAGTGGGGCTCGGGCTCACCAGAGCCTCTGGTCCAGCAATGTCACTCTGGCAGTGCCAAGGTGCCGGGGGGAGCAGCAGGTTCTCTCTCCCCTGGGGGTTCTACTTACCTCTGAACTCCCAGCGGGTTCCCCTTGACCACTTCAAGTTTTTAGGAACCTGTTGCAAACCTCACTGCCATTGCGTCAGAATTTATTGAAATGAGGCTTCTGCCCAGAAAGGGCATCATGTCACTGATAGGGTGTCAAAATTCAGAAAACGGGACCTTGCTGGCAAGACGGTGACACGTTAACACAGCGCCAGGGACCTGAGTTCGATTCCCAGCTTAGGTGGAGTACTGTGTGCAGTTTTGGGCGCCGCACCTGCGCAAGGATATTTTGGCCCTGGAGGGAGTGCAGAGGAGGTTTACTAGGCTGATACCGGAGTTGAGGGGGTTGAGCTATGAGGAGAGGCTGAATAAACTAGGCTTGTACTCGTTAGAGTTTAGAAGAATGAGGGGAGATCTCATTGAGACGTATAAGATGATGAATGGGATGGATAGGATAGAGGTGGAAAGACTCTTCCCGCTCAAAAAAGACAGTAGGACTAGGGGGCACAGCCTCAAGATAAAGGGGGGGCGGTTCAGAACGGAGTTGAGGAGGAACTTCTTCACTCAAAGGGTGGTGAATCTCTGGAATTCTCTGCCCGTTGAAGTGGTGGAGGCTGCCTCGCTAAATATTTTTAAGAAGCGGGTTGATGGGTTTTTGATAAGAGAGGGGATTAAGGGTTATGGGGAGAGGGCGGGAAAGTGGAACTGAGCCACGACAGATCAGCCATGATCTTATTGAATGGCGGGGCAGGCTCGAAGGGCCAGATGGCCTACTCCTGCTCCTATTTCTTATGTTCTTATGTCACTATTTGTGTGGAATTTGTACGTTCTCTCCATGTCTGTGTGGGTTTCCTCCGGGTGTTCTGGTTTCTTCCCACAGTCTGAAACACGTGCTGGTTAGGTGCATTGGCCGTGCTAAATTCTCCCTCAGTGTACCCAAACAGGAGTGTGGCGACTAGGGGATTTTCACGGTAACTTCGTTGCAGTGTTAATGTAAGCCTACTTGTGACAAATAAACTTTAAGACTTTCGTTTTCTGACTTCAGCAAGATTTTGGGCCAGCAAAATTGTTTATGCTGATGGCTATTGCGGAGTCCAAATCATCCCATTTTATCAGAGACTATTCTGATAGATTTGTTGGGTGGGATTTTATGGCCCCGCTCATCCCGAAACCGTAAAATTCCACCAGAGATCACCGGATCTTCCCACTGTTCTGATTCCCATAACAGGCGGGGCAGTAGAATTTCAACGATTGAGTTTATCCCAAGCTCCTTCATTTTCTCCATTGTCCCTGTAATACTTTCCTTAGATAGTTATCCAAGGATCTTTCGAATGTAACTATTTAATCTGCTTCCACCAGACACAACATTCCAGGTCACAATAACTCACTGTGTGAAAAAAAACAAGATTTGGCAAGTATATTTTTATTTAACTTTAGTCTACGGAGCTTCAGGCAATCAACAACTCCAAGTCATTCGAAAATGCCAAGGATAGATTTAATCTGGTCATGACAAGAATTATCCCGAGAACTCTGTGAATCATAAAATTTTAGAATTTTACAATGCTGGAGGCCATTCAGTCTATCATGCCTGTGCTGGTTCCTGACCTTCTGTTTTAATTGCTACTTTTCAAGTATTTATCCACCTCTGCTTTGAGACCAATCATGGATTCTACTTCTATCATTAATGATGGCACAGTGGTTAGCGCTGTTGCCTCACAGTGCCAGGCACCTGGGTTCAATTTTGGTCTCGGGTGACTGTGTGGAGTTTGCATGTTTCTCCCTGTACCTATGTGGGTTTCCTCTGGGTGCTCATGTTTCTTTCCACAACCCAAAGATGTGCGGATTAGGTTGATTGGCAATGCTTAGTGTTGGGGGATTAGCAGGATAAATATGGTCATAGGGGTTATAGGCATAGAGCCTGGGTGGGATTGTCATCGATGCAGCCTCAATGGGCTCTGTAGGATTATTTTTGGAATACATTACAAGTCCTAAAAAATCTCAGGTAAAATAAATGATGCTTTATTGGCAAGGATCTTAGAACAAAGAACAAAGAAAAGAATAACACAGAAACAGACCCCACAGCCCTCCAAGCCTGTGCTGTTTATGATGCTTTCACTAAAATAATCTGCCTTTACTCAGTCTGCATCCCTCTATTTCCTCCTATTCATGTGTACATCCAGATGCCTCTTAAATGTTATTAATGTGAATGCTTTCACCACATCTTTTGGCAGCACATTCCAGGCACCCACCACTCACTGTGTGATAGAACTTACTCGCACATCTCCCTCAAACTTTCTCCCTCTCACCTTGAATCTGTGCCCCCTTGTAGTTGACATGCCCAAGTCTCTGACTATCCACCCTGTCTATGCCTTTCATTATTTTGTAGACCTTTATCAGGTCTCTCCTCAGCCTCCATCTTTCCAGTTAAGACAATCTTAGTTTATTCAACCTCCCCTCATAGCCCACACCCTTGAGATCAGGCAACATCCTGGTGAATCTTCTTTGTACTCTCTCCAAAGCTTCCACATCCTTCTGATAGTGCGGTGACCAGAACTACATTCAATTCTTGAAATGTGGCCTAACCAAGGTTTTATATAGCTTGAACATGATTTCCTAACTCCTGTACTCAATGCCTCGGCTGATGAAGGTAAGCGTGCTATATACCTTCTTAAACACCTTGCCACTGCTAGGGAACTGTGGACCTGTGTGCCCAGACCTCTCTGTATGCTAATGTTCCTAAGGTTTCTGCCATTTACAGTATACTTAATACCTAAATTTGATCCTTCAAAATGCATTACCTCACATTTGTCCATGTAAACTCCAGCTGCTATTTCTGTGCCCAAGTCTCCAATATATCAATATCCTATTTTATCCTCTGACAATCCTTAGCACTATCATCAACTCTGCCAAGCTGCTTGACATCCGCAAGCTTACTAATCAGGTCACCCACATTTTCATCCAGATTATTTATCTATACTACAAACAACAGCGGTCCCAGCACTGATCCCTATGGAGCACCGCCAGCTACAGATCTCCATCCTTCCACTGCTACTCTCTATCCAAGCCAGTTCTGTATCCATTTAGCCCCAAATCCTATGTAATTTTAGTTTTTGTACCAATCTACCATGTGGGCCCTTGTCAAACGCCTTACTGAAGTCCATATAAACTACATCCACAGCCCTTCCCTCATCAATTTTCTTTGTCACCTCTTCAAAAAACTCAATCAAGTTGGTGAGACATGACCTTCCCTGCACAAAACCATGCTGCCTGTCACTAACTATCCTCCAAATGTTTATATACTCTGTCCTTCAGTATCTTCTCCAAAAGTTTCTCCACCACTGATATCAGGCTCACAGTCCTATAATGTGCTGGATTACTCATGCTTCTTTTCTTAAACAAGGGACCAACATTGACTATTCTTTAGTCTTCTAGAACCTTGCCTGTGATCAAAGAGGATGTGAAGGTATCTATTAAGGCACCAGCTGTTTCTTCTCTTGTGTCCCACAGTAACCTGGGAAAGATCTCATCCGACCCTGGGCACTTGTCTACCTGAATGTAATTTAGGATGTTTAATGCTTTCTCCTTTGATATATTGACATTCTCTAGAGCATTCACACACCTACCCCTGACCTCAACATCCGTCATGTCCTTCTCTTTGGTGAATACTGATATAAAGGACACATTAAGGATCTCACGCACTTCTTGTGGTTCCACGCTTAACTGCCCTCCATTATCCTTGTGTGGGCCTACTCTTTCTCTTGCTACCTTCTTGCTCCTGATATATGCGTAAAAGACCTTGGGATTCTCTTCGGCCCTGTTTGCTAAAGACATTTCATAGTCCCTTTTAGCCCCCCCTAATTCCACATTTAAGTTCCTTCTGACCTGCACTGTACTCCTCAAGGGCTTCCTCAGTTTTTAGATGCCAAGATCTATAATATGCTTCCTTTTCCCTTTTGACGAAGCTTAAAATTTCCCTTGCCATCCATGGTTTTCAAATCCTGCTATTTCCATCATTCATTTTTGTGGGAAGTGCCTGTCCTGCACTTCAATAAATTGGCCTTTAAAAGCCTCCCACATGCTCCATGTGGATTTGCCCTCCAAAAGCCTCTCCCAATCCACAATCACCAGCCTAATTTGGATGTAATTGGCCCTCGCCCAATTAAGCACCCTCACCCAAGGGCCACTCTTGTCCTTATCCATGACTACTTGAAATTTTATGGAATTATGGTCTCGAAACCCATAATGCTCTCTCACTGAAACGTCGGTCACGCTGCTCATTTCCCAATGATAAATCTAGTATGGCCCCCTCCCTGGTTGGATTGTCAACATACTGTATCAAAAAGCCCTCCTGGACATACCTAACAAATTTCTCTCCATCCAAGCCCCTGGCTATAAGAGATTCCCAGTCGAAATCGGGGAAGTTAAAGTCACCCATCACAACTATCCTGCTTTTTTCACACCTTGCAACATTTGACGACACAACTGCTTTTCTGCCTCCTGCAGGCTGTTGGGAGGTCTATAGTACACTCCCAACATTGTGATTTAACTCTTCTTATTCCTGAGATCCACCCATAATGCCTCACTAAAAGATCCCTCCAATGTCTCCTCCCTCAACACAGCAGTGATGTGCTCCTGAATCAGCAATGCTCCACCACCTATTTTTCCCCTTCTGTCCTATCTAAAACAACGATATCCCAGAATGTTAAGCTGCCAGTCCTGTCCCTCCTTTAAGCATGTGTCCATAATTGCAATTACATCACAATTCCTTGCAGTAATCTAGGTTCTCAGTTCATGTGTCTTACCTGTTGTACTTCTTGCATTGAAGCAAATGCACTCCAGATCTCTGGTCTCACTGAGTCCTGCGGCTTCCCTCTGCCTGCTCTTACTCTGCACTATGTTTATCTCAGTCTCACTTTTTTCCTCAGTCTCTACGCTTACTGGCCTGCTGTTCCGGTTCCCACCCCCACCACACTAGTTTAAACCCTCCTGAACAGCACTGGCAAACCTTCCACCCAGGATATTGGTGCCCCTCCAGTTCAGGGGCAACCCATCCTTATACAAGTCCCACCTTCCCCAGTAGACATCTCAGTGATGCATTTACCCTCCCTCCTACACCAGCTCTTTAGCCACGTGTTCAACTGCACTATCTCCCTATTCCAAGCCTCACTAGCACGTGGCACAGGGAATAATCCTAAGATTACTACCCTAGAGGTCATACTTTTTAGCTACCGACCTAACTCCCTGAATTGTCTGTGCAAGACCTCTTCCCTCTCCCTGCCTATATCATGAGTATAAATGTGGACAATGACATCTGTCTGTTTACCCTTCCCTTTCAGGATGCTCTGTACCCACTCAGAGACGTTCAAGACTCTGGCACCAGGGAGGCAACACACCATCTTAGAGTCCCCTTTGTGGCCACAGAAATGCCAGTCTGTGTCCCTGACTATTGAGTCTCCTGTTACTATCACTTGGATTTAGCCTGACCCACTCTACAGCAGAATCTGTTTTGGTGCCACAGACCAGGCTGCTGCTCATATTTTCCCCTGAGAGGCTATTCCCCCCCACAACAGTATCCAAAATGATATCCCTATTTGAGAGGGGAATAACCACAGGAGATTACATTTAAGTTCGTTGTTTGCTGGCTCACCGACTAGTTAAAGTAATTTATCCCTGTTTATCTTTTTAAGACTCTGTCAGATGTCTGCTTTGGTGAAAGGAACTGCAGTTGCTTTAGTCGTTATCGACGGGTTTGTGATTTTTGGATGGAGGAAACCTTCTGCTCTATTTATTAAAAACAACATCATAAAGGATGCAATATTTCCTCTAATTGCTGTTGATGGTAAAATCATGTGGACTTCTGGAATACATTGGTGAGTTCACTGAAAATAATAAATCAGAGGAAATCTTTGCCACTTTTATGCCGTGGTTATTAAACAGTAGCCAGACAAAATTCCACCACCCCCAAGTCTCCTCCCGCACCCCCCGCACCCTGTCCCAGCCAAAAGGTCCATTGTCATTCATCATTTGTGATGTTCCAAAGAAACAATTGTTAGTCCTTTCTTTCCTGCAATGGTGAATTATTGTATGCACACACAAACAGCAGGATTTTCCAGTGTTTCCTGCGGATGGGATCTTCCAGTCCTGCCAAAGGTGGCATACCACCCCCCTGTTTACACAGTGGAGCGCTCTGCTCCAGAAGACAAACGGAACTCATGGCAGGAGGAAAACTTCCATTTCCCAGATATCATTTGAAATGTTATTTCCCTTCCCCTCATTTCTTGAAATAATTGAAATAAATGCCATAAAACTGAAGAAGTTTTCCTCTGATTTCCATTTCTAGCAGTTCAGAAGTCTACAGAAAACCCACCAATGCCTTTATTTTTTCAGAAGACTAAGGAAATTTGGCATGTCCGCTACGACCCTCACCAACTTTTACATATGCACCATAGAAAGGATTCTTTCTGGTTGTATCATAGCTTGCTATGGCTCCTGCTCTGCCCAAGATTGCAAGAAACTACAAAAGGGTCATGAATGAAGCCCAGACCATCACTCAAACCAGCCTCCCATCCATTGACTCTGTCTACACTTCCCACTGCCTCAGAAAAGCAGCCAGCATAATCAAGAAGGACGTTTCACACCCTGGACATACTCTCTTCCACCTTCTTCTGCTGGGAGAAAGATACAAAAGTCTGATGTCATGTACCAATTGACTTAAGAACAGATGTTGCCACCCTGTTGCCACCAAAGTTTTGAATGGACCGACCTCGCACTAAGTTAATTTTTCTCTGTACCTTAGTTAAGGCTGTAACATTACATTCTGCATCCTCTCCTTTCTTTCTCTAAGAATGGTATGCCTTGCCTGTACAGGGTGCAAGAAACAATGCTTTTCATGGTATACTAATACATGCGACAATAATAAATCAAATCATATCAAATCAATTCATGCTTATGATCTTACAGTGTCAACAGCGATTTGAGGAAATCTTGCAGCATTTATGATGTTGCCATTGCTAAATAGGGTGGAAGACTTACTTCCTCTGTGCACTGTGTGTAACAAAATCACAGATCCACTGATATTGACTAAAGCAAGTGAGTACCTCTCACTAGAATGGACATCTGACAGAGGTGATGAGATGACCAGGAATTCTAGCCAGTGAGTCGTTAAGTCGGGAACATAAATTTAAGATCCTTGCCAAAAAAGCAAAGATTAGCATCACTCCTTTTACATCAGAACTGTTAAAATTTGGAATGTACTCCAGAAATAGTGGGAGGTAGAATCCACAAAAGAAGATGTGGATAAATGTTTGAAAAATAGCAGAAGGGTAAAAGAACCAGCATAGGGACATTGGGGCAGTACGGTTTCCTGTGTTGTAAATTCTATACTTTTATGATTTGAAATTGTTCACAGAATGAACAGATTCAGAGCTGAAAGGTGGGAGATAGTGACAGTAATGTTAATCCATGTCTCCAAATAGAACTGCGGGGCCCTCTTTTGCATATAATGGCAGAAACCCTTTATGTGAAATTCTGAATAAGCATAACAAAAGGGAAGGCTTGTTTTTGCACTGAATTGCTAAATTCACCATAATTATAGGGGTAAATTGGAACCTCTGTGCTTGTCACCTATTCAACTCCATTTGTTATTATGAATAAAACATGCACGCTGATTTGAATCAATTATATACATTAATGAATAATCCATAAATCATTTATGTACAACTGATTTGGGATTCTCATTTCTAGTTTGCACATGCCTGGTAATCAGCACCATCCTTATCAGTGAAAAATCATTTGCTTACGCGAATCACTTTGAATTTAGCAGAAATGCAAAATTCTTAAGCGCGGTAACCCTGGAATATTATGTCTAAAATATTATGTCTAAAAGGGATTTGTGGGGGGGGCGGGGGGGACATGTGCCAATGGCCTCAATTTATTTTAATGGCCCTCTATTATTGCAGCAAGAGTAATAGGAGCAGATGGAAGGAATGCACTGACCTTTGCCCTTCCAAAGTAGGGCCTTCGCAGCTTGATGGTTGCCATGGTGCTTTAGGCCCGAGAATCGACCAGAATTTCTTTTGGGGGGTGGGGTATGAACCACAGAAAGCAAAAAAAAAACCCAAGCCTGTTATGATTTATATACTCCTTACAGTCTCTACACTGTGTATAACTATGTTTTCATTTAAAATCTGTGTGGAAAAACAAGAGCAAGATCTGTATAGAGATCTTTCTGTTGCTCTCAGTGCTACTAATTGAGTCTAATGATGCTTGACTTGAGGCTTTGGCCTTGGACTCGGCCTAAGATTAAGCATTAGAATCCTGTTAAGCTATGTGCAGCATTATTGAAAAACGAAAATTGCCTGCAGAGCAGCACACGTGAATCCTGTAAAAAAAAGTTAATTACTCTTCTGCTCACATTGTGTTTGCATTTAATAGCTTTGGTTACCATCCCACCTGTGTCCTCCACTCAATTCATTCCAAGAAATGGATTGTTTGCAAAGCTGAGAGCGTGATTTAAATTTTCCTGAATCTTGGTTACACTTGTAAATTAATATCTGACAAATGTGGGAATAAAGAGGGAAGGTTGCTGAGACCAAGATGAGTCCTGATGACCAATGGGAAGATGATAATATTCAAAGGGTGAACAGTAATGATGGTAAACACCATGGACTAAATTTTCCCCAAGAAAGTTCTAAGTGCCAAAATGGCAGGAAACAACATGTGGCGAAGGTGTATCGGTCTCTCAGGTGCTCTCTGCTTCGCAATCTTTTGACACAGTCATTTTTTTGAAGATTTTGGAGCTTGGCACCAGTATGGTGGTTGGGGGGGGGGGGGGGGGGGGGAGGTGGTGCGGGGGGAGGTCGGCGGGGGGGGGGGGGGGGGGGCGGTGGGGAGGAGGGGGCGGGAGTTGGGGACTGTGCACCAGGAGATCTCCTCCCATCCCTCATGGCCATCAGACATCCCCTCCTTCATTGGCAGCCTGTTTTCCCCTCACCCTGACATGGGTCACCGCATCGGGACATCAGGATCTTCCCAATGGGCCCATGGGCTGATCCCTGATATGTCCCCCCACCCCATCATGACCCTTGACATGCCCCACTCCACCTAACATAATGGCCTTTGCAATTTCCCTACCTTCCCCACACGGTCCCTCTGCATAGCCTGTCTGCACAGCCCCTCTGGAAGTCCACCCACCCCCTATCTCTTCCCTATTATTGTCCCCATCCCCTGGCACAGCACAGCAGTGCCTGATGACAACTGCCAGGGTATCTGGTGGGCATTGCCCAGCCATGCCCCAACCACCCTGTAGTTTTGATGGCCTTTGAGGCTGCTATCTCATCATGTCAGTGATTTCCTGATTTGATTTATTATTGTCGCATGTATTGGTGTACAATGAAAAGTATTGTTTCTTGCACATTATACAGACAAAGCATATTGTTCATCAAGAAGGAAAGACAAATGCAAAATGTAGTATTGCAGTCATAGCTGTAAGCGAGGGCATTAAGGGTTATGGGGAGAGGGCGGGAAAGTGGAACTGAGCCACGACAGATCAGCCATGATCTTATTGAATGGCGGGGCAGGCTCGAAGGGCTAGATGGCCGACTCCTGCTCCTATTTCTTATGTTCTTATGTTCTTATGTGGAGTTGCCAGCTCGGGTGCATGGGGTCCTTAATTATGTTGGTTGCTTTTCTGAGGCAGTGGGAAGTAGAGATAAAGTCAATGGATGGGAGGCTGGTTTATGTGATGGATTGGGCTACATTCACGGCCTTTTGTAGTTTTTTGCAGTCTTAGGCAGAGCAGGAGCCGTAGCAAGCTGTGATATAATCAGAAGGAATGCTTTCTGTTGTGCATCTGTATGGGTTGGTGAGACTCATAGTGGACGTGCCAAATTTTCTTAGTCTTCTGAGAAACTAGAGGTGTTGGTGGGCTTTCTTAACTGTAGTGTCAGCACGGGGGGCCGGGGGGGGCGGCGGGGGGGGGGGGGGGGCGGTGGGGTGGATCAGGGCAGGTCATTGGTGATCTGGGCACTTAAAAGCCCTCGACCATTTCTACTTCATCCCCGATGGTGTAGGCAGGGGCATGTTCTCCACTATGCTTCCTGAAGTCGATGACACAGCCTTGTGGGGTACCAGTGTTGTGGATGATCGTGGAGGCAGTGTTGTTGCCTTTCCTTACAGGATCGCAGAGGCAAGAGCCAAGCCCTAGGCCACAGAGTTTGGAGATGAGTTTCATGGGAATAATGATGCTGAAGGCTGAGCTGTGATCGATAAATAGGATTCTGACATAGGTGCCTTTGTTATCTAGGTGTTCCAGGGTTGAGTGCAGGGCTGGGGAAATGATGTCTGCTGTGGACCTATTGCAGTATTAGGTGAACTATAGTGTATGGTGAGGCAAACTACCATTAGCTGAACATTAAAATTTAACACTGCCATCTTCGCCTCCAATTTATCATTGATTTTCTACCCGTCTTGTTTTGAAGTTTTCAGGTCATGTTGGGTAGAGTTCCACAAGGACCACATTCATCTTATGGTTTACCCTATGGCCATTTGCTTAGAATAATAGGACCATAGAATACCTACAGTGCAGAAAGAACATTCTGCCCATCAAGCCTGCACCAACAATAATCTCACCCAGACTCTATCCCTGCAACCCATGTATTGACCCTGCTAATCCCCCTGAGACTAAGGCCCAATTTAGCATGACCAATCAACCTAACTCGCATACCTTTGGACATCTTGGAAAGTGAGTCTTGATGCACAATTTCACCACAGGAAGTTTTGGAACAGTGGTTCCCACCTTGCATCCACGCTTTTACAGTTCTGACAGAGGTCGATGAACGTTAAGCAGCACTAAGATCATTTTGGTGGGAAAGCAGTGCTGAAGTATTGTTTGTCTGGATGTCACATAATTGAGAATGATACTTATCCCTGGGCAAACCATTCATTATGAGAGCATATGGAGCCATTTAATTTCATGAAAACAACAGGATAATTTGATGAATATCACGTTACAGCATTGTTTTAAAACCCCATTTGTTATGAAGACAGTTAATAAGTGAGCCACTCAGTCCAATAATGGAACATTTTCCTGCAACGCTGGAGGGCTATATCATAAGTAAAGATCACCGTCTAAGTCAGAAGAATAAAAATAGGAAATTGTAACTTCATTTATTCTTATATTTTTTCAATTAATTTAATACCTCAAATTGTTAAAGTGCAACAATAAACCTTCAAATGATGTTCACTGAATAACTAAATTATGTCTGCTCTCTTGGAAGCTGGCATTATTACATTTGTGTAACTTGAGTACTTGGATCCTACTGCAGTAGTGTGGCAATGACAGATGAAGGGGCTTAGTGACACGAATATGTCTTATGTCTTACTTGGGAACACCTGCAAGTTGGTGATGCACTATAATACTGCAGTCAATGGCCCAGGAATGTTTGAATGCCAATGACATTGGCAATCACATGGATGCAATTTTATGCATACTTGAGGTCTGGTCATGTACTGCTGTGAGGACATGACTCTGTTTTGGTGTTTGGATTATTGGCAAGCATCATCAGAGTGACATGAGTGGAATTTTGTTTTGAACTCTGGTCCTTAATGTGCATTGTGACAATGAGATTTAAATTGGTTGGGTGTGATGATACTGCGCCTTTAAGAGATATATTTCTATTATGTTTCTTGTAAGAGGTAGGTTTGAAATTTTGTTTGCAGGGTGACAGTTTGTCTAGGAAAACATTTAACTGGATACAAGGTAAGTACAAGAGTGGAATTTTTCTTTGTGGAGTTGTCATGTTACCCCAGTTTTTGTGTGGGTTTCCTCTGGTCCCTTCAGTTTCCTCCCATAGTCCAAAGATATGCAGGTTAGCTCGATTGACCATGCTCAATTGTTCTGTAATGTCCAAAAATGTCTAGGTTAAATAGATAAGCATTTACAGGGATAGGGTGGGGAAGGGCCTGGGTAAGATACTCTGTCAGAAAGTCAGTGAGGACTCGATGGGCCAGATGGCCTCTTCTGCACTATAGGCATTTGATGGGGCAAATTTTACCATCCCGCCTGTCACGGGAATTGGAGGGAGTGAGGGGCGGACCATGGAACGGTCCATTGACCTTGAGCGGGAGTTTCCAGTTTTGGGGTGAGCGAGTCCGGAAAATCCTGCCCCATGATTCTATGAATTTGGGATAATTCTTGCTGCAGCAATGATATGCCACTTTACTTCGTAGCATTTGCTTTTGGTTTCAAGAATAATTTATGGTCTTTGTGACTCTTAAAGTCATAACCAACTAGAATAATCAGTTACAACAAGATGGAGTTTTTAATACATCACCGATTATTGTCCAGTCTTCTGCTGTTTGTGGTTAAAACATCATGCATCTGTCCGAGACAAAAGTCAGTTATCCCCCATCCTACTGTCGATTACAACTGGTCTCCCATGGCGTGAACCCGGCTGGCTGGCAGGCATTGCTTGAGGAGCTCAAGTGATTGCATTGCTGGTGGAGGGGAGAGGGTGATGATTGTGCAATACTTGGGCACTGACCCCTGTCACTGCCCTGATACTGCCTGCTGAAAATTCGGCCCTTAGCCTTGGTCACTGTCTGTGTGGAGTCTGCATGCTCTCCCCGTATCTGCGTGGATTTCATCTGGGTGCTCCCGTTTCCTCCCACCGTCTGAAAGATGCGCTGGTCAGATGCATTAGACATGCTAAATTCTCCCTCAGTGTACCTGAACAGACGCCGGAGTGTGGTGGCTAGGGTATTTTCACAGTAACTTCATTGCAGTGTTTATGTAAGACTACTATGTGACACTAACAAAATAAACTGAATGAAGAAGAATGTTAGTTTCACCCTACCCTAGCAATACCTGGAGAAAGAAGCATTAGTAATTATTGTAATCTGTAAGGTAAGGACTGGTTGTGTGGAATTTCATGAAAATAAAGAGCCTTCCAATGATGAGACAGACCTCATTATTGGCTTGTGCCTGCCGGCACTGATAAACTATAATGGAACTTTCATACAGGTGATTAAGCTCAGTCACACTGAAACTGACTCACCCTCCACTTCCTAGTGGCAGAAACTTTGCTGATTACAGCCATTTCTGACTAGTTCCTTCCAAGGAAGAATGAGCTGAGGTCAGCACGTATCCTTCATGCCCAACTAATTATGTCAAGATGACGGATCTACAGGCTGTTAGAACTTAAGGTAACCGACATGATAATGACCTGGTTAGCAGCTTAAATCAGAAAATACAATACAGGTTGATTGCAAGAAAGTTAGGCAATCTGTTTTCCTCAATTCTAACAAAGTAAACAATTTATATTCCACAAGCAGTTTGTGAATTCGTGGAAATTAACTTATTCTGTGCAACATAATGACCCAGAGTGTACTGGACTTCACTGTCTGCACCGTCTGTTTCTGCCTTCTTCAGCTTGTGAAAGTCTTGAGTTGCAAACTGCTGGAAGGGCGAATTGAGAACAGAGCATCTCAGACCTTGCTGAACACTCAGTCCGACAACTGAACTCTTTAAATGATGAAATTTATATTAAAAGGATGGGGAATAAAATCCGAAGAACAGAGAAGGAAAGGTTGGATGAATCTGAGGTAAATCAGATGCGGAAAGAGAAAAATAGTAGAGGGGCATAATGATTGCAATGAGGGAGTAAAAAGGAAAAATTTAATTAAAAAATTTAAATGGGCAGCACAGTGGCACAGTGGTTAGCGCTCCTGCCTCACAGCTCCAGGGGCCCACATTCAATTCCAGCTTTGTGTGAATGTGTGGAGTTTGTACACTCTTCCAGTGTCTGTGTGGGTTTCTTTCGGGTGCTCTGGTTTCCTCCTACATTCCAAAAATGTGCAGGTTAAGTGGATTGGCCATATTAAATTGTCCCTTAGTACCCCAAGATGTGTAGGTTAGGTGGATTGGTGGGGTAAATATGTGGGGTTGCAGAGATAGGCCGTGGGTGGGATGCTCTGTGGAGAGTTAGTGCAGATTCGATGGGTCAAATGCCCTCCTCCTGCACTGTAGGGGTTCAATGATTTGTATTTAAAGGCTTAAAATCCTCTAAGCAGAATTTACTACCTGCAAGAATGAGAGTCCACAATTTCAGTTACTCATTTTCTGGGCCAGGAATGTTCAGTACCATCAGAAACATATAAATCTTGTAAACAAAGGGGTTCAGAGGCATTAAGCACTGACCATACTTTCTTAGTTGATTTGAACAGTGCAAGTGCAGCTCACTGGGGAGATTGATGATGATGACCTCCTGTTTTCACAAGGCTGTCTGTGCAGATCATCCAGCAATTTGTGAGAGCTTGAAATTCACCAGGTTATTGCCATGCTGATAAAGCTGTGTGCATTACACTTGGCAATTTGCAGTCAAATGTATTTATGCTGCAAACAGAAGGAGCACACTTCCTGCACACACGCAGATGCACTACAGTGATAGGAGTTACATGGCAGAATCTTCTGGCTACTCACACTGGTGACATTTTCTGGTCCTGTTGCTGTGCATAGAATCCCTACAGTGGAGAAAGAGGCCATTCTGCCCATCGAGTCTGCACTGACAACTATCTCACCCAGTATCTATCCCCATAACCCCACGTATTTATGCCACTAACCCCTCTAACCTATGCATCCCAGGACATTAAGGGGCAACTGAGCATGACAATGCACATGACTCGCACATCTTTGAACTGTGGGAAGAAACCGAAGCACCTGCAGGAAACCCACACAGACATAGGGAGAATGTGCAGACTCCACAGAGTCAGTGACCCAAGCTGGGAATTGAACCTGGGTCTCTAGCACTGTGAGTCAACAGTGCTAACCACTATGCCACCATGCTGCTGAGAGCAAAATTCACCGTCCTCACTTGCAGTGAATGACAGGTAAGAATGCACCCACAGTGTTGCATCTATTGTATGTTCGACCCTAAAAAGTATGCCTGAAAATGAAGGCCAGGATAGCAAAACCAGGGGAGAGTGGTAGTGAGAAATTGGCAGCAATATCAACAACGTTCAGTGGTTCCTTCAGCTATACTGCAGGATGAGAAACCATTCCTCTTGCATTTCCAGTTAGCAACAAGCGTTACAGCGGTGTTTGGAATGATTATGAGCCAATACAGAAAGGTTTGAGTGGCACTGCAGCCCCACAGCAGAACAATTCCCATTGCCTTTCTAGTCGGTGGTTGGGTGAGAGCATTGGTGCATTTTTCAGAGGTTACTTCAAAAACTCTTGCGACCACAAAGGCTTGTCGGAACTATCTCATGGAAAGATTTCTTCTCAAGTGACGGGGGGGGGAAGGTTTGGAAAGTTTTAGGCAGTAAGTTTGGGAGCTGTTGAGCCTTTGTGGGAAGTTTTCCTGCATGGCCCGATGAACTCAGTTGCAGGTTAATGGGGCTCTTAATTCCAGGGTTCTGATCTTGAGCCCCACAGTGAGTGAGAATCTTATATTTAATATGATTTTTAAGATGGTGAAAAATTGTCGTTGGTTAAAGGAGCAAGAGACTTTTGGATAAAGTAATTTGCAGACAGTTCTTTGGCAGAAGTGGGTTGTTCCATTATGAAATCTCATAGCTGACACATTCATTGGAAGCCATGTGGATTTAACACTGAGGGGACCTTTATTGTTGCTGGCAGTGCTGCTACATTCTCATTGGCACTTTCCACTCTGACTCTGTCATGGGTTTGCTATCCTAGCCTTTAGTTACAGCCATACGTCTAGGGTTGGGCTTGCAGTAGATGCACCATCATAACTCCTAACGCTAATGCATCTGTGCATGATCGGGAAGTGCTCCCCTAGTGCTGAGGCACAAGTAAACGTAGCCTTTAAATCGCTCCTGATCACTCTTCAATCTTTGATACTCAGAAATACAAACCAAGTTGATGCAACCCGACATAACTTAACCTTTTAACACCTGGTATAATTTTAGTCAATTTGTGTGTATTGATCCTTCCCCCATTCGCTCCCCCCCCCCCGCTCTAAAGTCAATAAATATTTTCTGAGACACTTCACCTGAATATGGAGGTGGAATCAGTCACAGAGATTTTGTACAACCAAAGCCCTCATTTCGTCGTTTGTGAATTGTGACCCTCTTCAGATAAAGGCCAATGTCCTCCGATCATTTTTGTTACTTTTCACGCCTATGCACGAGATCTTAGTGATTTGCGAAAATGGATACCTAAATCCCATTGCTTTCCATTTCTGCTAGAATCTATCCATGCAAAAAAATTCCAACTTCTCATTGCACCTTATTGTTTCAAAGTTAATTGGAAAGTTGTTGGAGAGTATGAGTGTCTTACGTGTGATGTCCCTTTGTTGGGCTGTGCCTAAAACTCGATGGGTTGAAGGGCCTCTTCTGCACTGTATGATTCGATGAAAATGACTTGACTGAGCAGCACGGTGGTTAGCGCTGCTGCCTCACAACATCAGGGACCAGTGTTTGATTCCTGACTTGGGTCACTGTCTATATGGAGTTTGCATGTTCTCACCGTGTCTGCGTGGGTTTCTTCCAGGTGCTCTGGTTTCCTCCTACAGTCTGAAAGATGTGTTGGTGAGGTGGATTGGCCATGCTTAATTGCTGCTTAGTGTCAGGGAGATGAGTTGGGGTAAATGCATGGGGGTATGGGGATAGGGCTTGGGTGGGATTGTGGTTGGTGGGCCAAATGGCCTCCAGTTTAACTGTATGGATTATATACATAGTATTAAGAACTAAAATCCCATCACAGCTTCCCCTGACCTGGGTTAGGGTATATGTATTATAATTCCTGTTAATAACATTGATGGGGAGGGGGCATATAATACATTAAAAATAAAAGAATGTGCCTGCAAGATCATTTATTTTAATTTTAAAATATATTTTGTAAAAATGAGTTTCTACAGGAAAATGAAATGATTTAATATTCTCTATCATTTAACCACTCACCCCACCCCCACCTCCCCTTCCAATCCTCTTGCCTGGGTTGGTATAATCCAGCCCCTTAAATGTAGTGAAGAGGCCAGACTGCTGCTTTTAGTTTGAATAGCAGGGGTAGTGAGTTAATTCAGTAAATGTGCAAATGCTAATCCTCTCACCACATAATTTCAAGGTCATTGTGTTGAATGACAATTCCCTTTTGATTCAGAGTCGCTGCTCCACATCTCCAACCTACTTTACACACCAAGAAATCAGAAATATCAGAGAAAAAAAGAAAAGAAAGGAAGAACATGCCAAGACAATACAAAATAATTGTCTTAAAGGGGTGCAGCAGCAGAGTGAGCTGGGTGTATATATTCATAGATCTTTGAATGTGGCAGGAGAGATGAATACAGCAGTAAATAAGATATATAGGAATTTATTATACAATAGAACCATAGAACCCGTACAGCACAGGAGGCCATTTGGCCCATCGAGTCTGTACCGACCACAACCCCATCCAGGCCCTATTCCTGTAACCCTGCATATTTATCCTGCTAATCCCCCTGACACTAGGGTTAATTTAGCATAGCCAATCAACCTAACTCACACATCTTTGGACTGTGGGAGGAAACCAGAGCACCCAGAGGAAACCCACGCAGACACAGGGAGAATGTGCAAACTCCACCTAGATAGTGACCCAAGGCTGGAATTGAGCCTGGATCCCTGGCACTCTGAGGCAGCATTGTGAACCATTGTGCCACCATTCTGTCCTTAATACAGGCATAGAGTATATGAGCAAGGAGGTTAGGCTGAATTTATGCAAGTAAATCCCTCAGCTGAAATATTGTGTATAGTTCTGGGTGCCACACTCTCTAGGAAGCATGTGAATACATTCGACAGAGTGCAGAAGAGGTTTACAAGAATGGTTCCAGGAGTGAGAAACTTCAATTATGAAGATAGATTGGAGATGTAGGGAATATTCTTCTTGGAGAGAAGAAGGGTAAGAGGAGATTTGAGAGAGATGTTCAAAATCATGAAGGGACTGGACAGAGAAGATAGGGAGAAACTGTTCCTGCTCATCAAAGGATGAGAGGGCATAGATTTAAAGTGATTTGCAAAAGAAGCAAATGTGATGCGAGAAATTTTTTATACAGCGAGTGGTTGGGGTCTGGAATGCACTGCCTGGAAGTGTGTTGGAGGCAGGTTCAATCGAGGCATTCAAGAGGGTATTAGATGATTAGTTGAATAGAAACAGTGGGTGGGATTTTATGGCCTGAAATCCCTCCCAAGGTCAACAGACCTTCCCGTGCTCTGCCCCTCGACCACTCTGCCTCCTGTGGAGGGCATTGGTATGGCAATAGGCCATAATGCTCATTTGGAGAGCCAGTGCAGACATGATGGGCGAAATGGCCTCTTTCTACTCCACAGCAATTCTGTGATTCCTTGTGATGTTCTTTGATTTTTGTGGAGAAAATTCTTTTCGGTTAAACAATGAACGATGTGCCTTCATTATCTTAGGGTGGGATTTTCCTGTCCTAAGACAATTAGCCTGCGTTTTTAGCTTTGAAAAAATAAATAAACGCATTACTGAGATCATTATGAAAGTCTTCTAACTATCCCTGAACTGAATTCCAACAGGTTGGCAACTCCTTGGATTAACTTTCACCAGGTGGTGGGGTGGTCTGACTATCAATCATATTTTACACGCCCCTCCTGCTGAAAACATGCCCGACGGTGAGGGGGAAATGAAATAAAGCCCCTTGTTCCTTAAATCTCCACAAGTCCGATTATTTCAATGAAAGTCAGTTTTCCCCAGCATCCTGCTTGGTGTCTTATACACACACACACAAAAAAGCATTAGTTTCTGCTCATTACAGAAGGAGCTTTTCTCTGTGTGCCCAGAGAATGTCAGGTTGGACTAAAACCTGGTGTTGTCAGACTTTTTACTGTGCCCAGAGAATGCCACTCTTTTGTGTCAAGGTGTGAAAACTGTCACTCGGTTTTCAATAGCTTTTGGTTAAAGATCACGTGGGCTTGTATCCAGGCTGAGCTAGCATGATCACCGGCCCCTGTTCAAAACATTCCATTTCAGGTTAAGTTAAAGGAGCCTTGGAAAGTCCCATATTCAAAACAGGCCAAGCTAGATTTTGCAAGCAATGGGGTGGGGCACAATTTTATCCCTCAGCTGCCAACTGCGCAAGCTAAGTTTTCACTCATCCCATCCCAGACCAAACCCAAATGGCCCACAGAAGCTGCACATCTCAGATGAAAATTAAGAAATTTGATTTTTTTTTTCAGCATTGCAGCATATGCTGTGAATAGTTAGTGTTACTTGAAGTGGCAGCTTGGTGGGAGATGGTAGAATGTCTTGAGATAATCTATCATCTGACTGTTCATTGCTTTCCACCTGGATGCAACAAAATTTGGCAACTCTACATTCTGCACTCTCTCCTTTCCTTCTCTATGTATGGTATACCTTGTCTGTATAACACACAAGAAACAATGCTTTCCACTGTTTACTAATACATGTGACAGTAATATATCAGATCAAGGTAAGGATGAGAGATTCCCTTCCCTAAGGGATGTTAGTGAACCAGTGGGTTTTTACAACAATCAACAATAGTTTCATGGTCATCATTAGACTTGTTTTTTAATTCCAGAGTTTTATTGAATTTAAATTTCACCATCTGCAATGGTGGGATTAAAGTCCGGATCCCCAGAGGATTACCCTGGCTCCCTGGATTATGAGTCCAGCAACAATGTCACTACACCACTGCTTCCTTTATAGTATAAATAAGTTACTGCATCTACATATCTTGGCTGGAACTCCAACTGTTCACGCCAGCTGGATTCCCTGGTCCTGCTGACATCATGCCCCTGCCCACGGGTTTCCTGCTGGCATGGGGTGACATCAATGGGAATTCTCATTGACAACAGAGGGACCAGAGAATCCTGCCACTAGCAAACAATGCCCCACCTCTTGCTGGCAGAAAACACACGGCTGGGAGGCTAGGGAATCTCGTTCCTTATATCTTATCTAATACCTATCATTCAATTTACATCAACACTGACAATGATTTAATTACATTCAATGTTAAATTGTGACAGTAACATCTCTTGGAAGTTCAGTCAGCTTACAACCATGAATGTTTTCAGTTTCATGTACCTTTGTATTTCTCTGTATCAACATTTTAATATACCATTAAATAGTCATGAGAAATTCTTGAAAGCTGTAAAAAGTTGTCAAAATTGTGTTAGCAGATGTTCTTGGCAGATCATAATGCAAAATAAGTTATAACTCTAAACTGATGTTGGATGGTCTTGCGGCTCAGTCAGTAGCATCCTATACTATGCCAGGATTTCTGGGTTTGAGTCCTACCCCAAGAACTGATGGCCTCAGAGGATGCATTCATAATGTGGCCAAAATGCTTGATAATCAACCTGTAAACCCTTTGAATACATCTACGGCAAGCAGAATTTCCTGGTCAGACGCCTATAGAAGGCAAAGGACAAACCACAACTATACCTTGCCAAGCATAACCGTGCATCAACACAAAAGTCCATGTCCACCAACGTCTTTTCAGAGCATAGTATCAGAAGAGAAAGAGAAAGGGACTAACTTTGCTCAAAATAGACCATCTGTGAGATCGTCAGTCTCCTTTGACCTTTTCACACATTGTGAGGAAATCTGTTTGTATTTTTTGAGGTGGACCCTTACTGGAAACAGAAGAGCTAAAAATGGAAAGGAACTTGACCCTCCCAGTTTCTCAGGAAACAAAAACAAACTTGGAAACCAAAATTTTTGGGCAAACTGAATCTGGTCAAAAGATATAAAAAGACACAGATCAATTTAACACAACACAAAAACAGAAGAATGCTGGAAAATCTCAACAGGTCTGACAACATCAGTGGAGAGAGAATAGACCCAATGTTTCGAGTCTTGATGATCCTTTGTCAGTGCTGGAAGGGTCATCTAGACTGGAAATGTTGGCTCTATTCTCTCTGCACAGATACTGTCAGACCAACTGAGATTTTCCAGCATTTTTCTACTCTTGTTTCAGATTCCAGCAGTATTTTGTGTTTATTTAAATACAGATCAATTCAAGCTGGACAGTAGCTGTTGATAAGTACAATGGGGCAACAAAGGTAAAGCTCAGACCCAGAAGCTAAAAATAAGTTCCTTCAGCTGATTTGTGACTTGAACATAGCATTGGTGGATCTCTGTCATGCCGACCAACTTGTGCAGGTTCTGTAAATGTGTGCCCTTTTTGGTGAAAACAGTGCTTGCGAGACTCAAGTTTGTTATGAGCTGCTGTTGATGGGGATCAGACTGACCCCTAAAAGGAGGAGAACTGAAATTCTTCATGTGGAAGACACTGTTTTGAAGGACTATGCCTATATACGCCGTGATGGCTGCTGAGTCAATGGTAAGGTCTTTCTTAGCTGTATACGCCATTTAACGTGTAATTTACAGTTTATAATCACTCACAATTTGCCTGTTAATCAATGTTTAACACATTCTATGATTTCTAATACATGTTGATTCTGAATGTTAGTCCCAGCTATTCACATCAATGATTGGGGTGATGGAATGAAAAGTAATGTTTCCAAGTTTGCTGACAACACGGAAGCTGGTGGGAAGGTGAGTGAGTGGTGAGGAAGTTGTTAAAAAGTATCATGGTGAATTAGACAAATTGGGTGAGTGGGCAATATGTGGCAGATGCAGAATAACGTGGATAAATGTGATGTTGTTCACATTTGGATGGAGAAGTAGGATGGCAGAGTATTATTTAAATAGTGATAAATTGAGAAATGTTGATGCTCAAGTGACGAGCACTGACAGCAAGCATGCAGGTACAGCAAATATTTACAAAGCAAAATGGTATGTTGGCCTTCATTGCAAAAAGATTTGAGTAAATAAGCAAGGATGTTTTATTGAAGTCATATAGCGCCTTGGGAGACTCTACCTAGGATATTGTGTGCAGTTTTGGTCTCCTTATCTAATAACAAATGTACTTGCCATAGAGGGAGTGCAGCGAAAGTTCACCAGCCTGATCCCTGGGAAGGCAGGATTGTTGTATGAGAAGAGCTTAGGTCAACTGGCCCTGTATTCTCTGGAATTTAGAAGAATCAGAGGGGATCTCAGAGCTAGAAAGACTGGATGCAGGGATGTTGATTCCCCTGACTGGGGGAGGGTCTAGAAGAAGGGGTCACTGTCTCAGAATACAGTGTAGGCCATTTAGGACTGAGATGAGGAGAGATTTCTTCACTCAGAGGATGATGAAGCTGTGGAATTCTTTACCACAGAAGGCTGTGGGGCCAAATCACTGAATATATTTCAGAAGAAAGCAGATAAATTTCTAAACTCCAAAGAGGTAGAGGGAGAGTGCTGGTGTATGGTATTGAGATAGAGGATTAACCATGATCATGTTGAATGCAGAGCAGGCTTGAAGGGCCAAATAGCCATCTCCTGTGTTTATTTTCTATGTTTCTAGATTTTAAATCTTGAAAAATCTTGTGGCTTCATTCTTTCAGTAAATAATTCTTGTAATTTTTTTCAAAAACATTTATTGCTCTCTCAGCAAATGTATTTGAATTCATCCGTGACTGAGACTATGGAAGTCTTCTTGATTTTTTTGGCTGCCATGCTCCCATTTGAAATGGCCTGGATGTTCTCAATTCAGAGCATGGACCCAGCACAGAAACCACTAATTGTCATTCTCACTGAATGACCTCAGAGACATGGCTGGTGTGGGAAATAGTGCGGGAAAGGGTGTGGGTGATATAGTAGCATAATAGTTAGCATTGCTGCCTCAAAGTGCCAGAGACCCAAGTTCGATTCACAGCTTGGGTCACTGTCTGCATGTTGGGAGTCTGCACGTTCTCCCCATGTCTACATGGGTTTCCTCTGGGTACTCCAATTTCCTCCCACAGTTTGAAAGACATACTGTTTAGATGCATTAGCCATGCTACATTCTCCCTCAGTGTACCCGAACAGGCGCTGGAGTGTGGCAACTAGGGGATTTTCACAGTTACTTTAAACTTGAAGTTAATTTATTAGTCACAAGTAACATTACATTAACATTGCAATGAAATTACTGTGAAATTCCCCTAGCTGATACAGTCCGGCGCCTGTTCGGGTCAATGCACCTAACCAGCACGTCTTTCAGAATGTGAGAGGAAACTGGAGCACCGCAAGTAGTAAGCCTTCTTGTGACACTAATAAATAAACTTTAAATGATAATGTTGGTGCAACATGGAATGTTTTCCTGAGCTTGTTGCCGAGGTAATTTATTGGGGAAAAGTAAAGGAAGCTTGCTGAACCTGATGTTGATCTTGATTCCAAGAAGAAGCCAAAAAGGTAAAATATTTCATTTGCCAACAATAATATCCTTTAGCCGCATGTGAGTATAACAGTGGGAAAATCCAGTGACAGCAATACTGCTATCACTTGAATTGATGTCTTCCTACTAGTATTGATTAGTGTTAACTCAAATTCCAACTCTTTTGTGTGGCCAAGGAACTTTCATGTCTAGCTGTTTTGTAATGACTTGGCCATTAAATTTATGAGTGCGGCTTGGATGCTTTTTTTCAACTGAAGAAGTTCAGAATGTTTTCACCAACATTGGCCTGTATGTGAATGACCTTCTTATACAACACAATCTCCATTGTAGTACAGACTGAGGTACCCAGCCCTTTTGTAGGCTTGCCTGGGGGAGGGGTGCAAACTCTTGCTTAGGAAGAACTGAAGCCAAAAAATCCCCCTTACAAACACCTCTCCACATAATATATCTGCTGTGTGGCTGCCAATGGAAGCATTATAGTGGGTGATTACTGAATAATTTGCTTCATTTTGGGTGGAAAAAATAATTTTAAGCTGTTCTCTCAACACGAGTACAGTAGAATTAAGTGGATTGGCCACACATGATTCCAGCACAACTGACTGCTACACTGAGGTAGATCTGCCAAGATTTGTGAAGGCCAACAGCCAGCAAGAAATGTTTCTTTTCTTTTCCAAACTGGCAGCTTGCCTGAATAAGTGCTGAGAATATACATAACCCTTTAGTTTCTGAGTGGCCCCAGACTTGCTCCACTTGACTTCACTGGCAGCAAGTTGTGTAAGTGCTCATTGTCTCTATAACTGCAAAGACCAGGGAAGAGGCATGGAGATCATTGTAAGAGATGACTGGGAAACAGCTGGGACAGCCAGTACAGAACTGACAGGTTGGCAGAAGAAAGATCTGGCATGATAATGAAGATTCATGGCAAGGCTGGCAAACAGGAAACATGGGCACTGGGAATTGAAAAATGGAAAGATAGCAAGTGCTGGATTGGCAAGACAATCATGATTTGGCCAGACACTTCACAGGAATCTAGTAGGGCCGACAAGATATCTTGTTAAAAGAACAAGGCTGGATTAAAAACGCTGTACCTGATGGAAGCTCCGCACAATCCTTTGCCAGGGAGCAGCAGGTGAGTGTAGCAATAAAGCTGGAAGGAACAGCTTTTAGGTTGGGTGATTACGGAGCCCCAGTGGTTAGAACTGCTACCTCACAGCGTCAGGGACCCGGGTTCAATTCCCAGCTCAGGTCACTTCTATGCAAAGTCTGCATGTTCTCCCCATGTCTGTGTAGGTTTTCTCCAGGTGTTCCAGTTTCTTCCCACAGTCCAAAAGGCATGCTGCCAATGCTAAATTCTCCCTCAGTGTACCCGAACAGGCGGCGGAGTGTGGCAACTAGGGAATTTTCATAGTCATTTCATTGCAGTGTAAATGTAAGCCTACATGTGACACTAATAAATAAATAAACTTTAACTTTAAAGCCTCCAAAATTTGCAAATGGCTTGGATGGAGGTCCATCTGGCAGAAATAAGTCCCAGAAAAGAAGAAATCTTGGACACTAAGGATAAGAAGCCCTCAATAGGCAGATCCAGAATTTATAGAGAGAGGTGGCAGAGGCAATGAGTGTAATCTCCAACAGCCTACAAACTGCCACAGTGTGCCAGAAGTGGTTTAATGAGCTCTCAAGGTTGGCCAAGGTAAATGAAGGAATTTCTTCAATGTATACGCTGTGGGAATGGTACAGACATTTTCTGGTCTCTTGGTGCCATTAACTGTGTGACAGAAAACTGACTTATTCACATGGAACATTTGGAAACAACATAAACTCATGTTCACTATATTATATAGTTTATCACAATGGGTTTTGCTAGACTAAGGACCATTAGTTACGTTACAAACAAGAGTGGGCCATTTAACAGCTTCATTTGCCTTCACTTAATCCCTTGCTACCTGTAGTGTGGTGATGGTCCCTCCAAGGATCAATCTGCAGAAGTTTCAACATCTGATGGGCAATTCCTCTGACTTCAGAACTCTCTGTAAAAGTCTCTACCTCTGGATTAGAGTCAGAGATTTTGGACATTTCCAATTTACTTACCTTGATAGTTACCCAGGAAATATTAGACAGGAGAAAAACGTTGGCTGCACATTACATGCCCATGACGCATGTGTTTCTGGTGGGAGAAGCATGTAAAATAGACCACTTGCCCCTACAATTCTTCTCTGACCCTTCAAACCCCCCAACCCTTTGAGTTATCGTCACTCCCTTAAGTCTCCCAACCCTCTAATAGCCCTGACCCTTTGATCATCCTGACACTCCAACTCCTTCCAGACCCCAAGCCTTAACTGACCCTTCATCTCCCTCTGACCCCCGCTGCCCCCGATTCCTCCAAAATATCAACCCCAACCACTGACTCCGTCCCAACCCCCTGACTCTCCTCACTACCCTTGGCCTTCCAATTCCCCTGACACCCTGATGCTCCCCCCAAGCTTGACCTGACCTGACCTTGCCACACTATCCACCCTTCCAGTCTACCGCCCTGGTATCTGCCACCCTGCCACCCTACAACTTATGACCTTGTCAACTGTCACTATCCACTGGCACCCTACTCATGCCACCCTACCAGCCTGCCACCTACAACATTGCCACCTACCACCCTCGCAAACTGCTTCCTGCCCCCCACAAGCCTGCTACCCTATGCTCAACCATTCTATCATCCTATCCATTCTACCCACTTACCTAATTCACTGTCATTCGTTAACACAATGAAAGGGTGCTTAAAGATCCCAAAGCTTTTCAGTGAATAAAGATTAACCAAATTATGGCAGTTAGTGTCGTTTAAAAGAGGGTTCCCCCAACAATCCTGCACTATGGAGAAGAACTTGGAGATCACGTACAACCTGTATTTCTGACGAGGTTCAGAATGCCAGGCCAGGAATACAGAGCTCTGGCACCGTACAAAAACAAAGAGGAGCAGATTGTCGTTTCTCAGAAGATTCAGCCCAATAAAATCAATCTGTGCCCAAGTTTCTAGCCTCACATGGCAGCTTGTGATGGAACAAGCTGAGTACCTTCTGCAAATTCTATCTGGAAATGTACAAAATATTACATGGTGACCTGCTAATCCTCAATAGAAGGATCCTAATGTTTATCTAAAGTGCACGTGCACACACATGTACACAGACATGCACATGCACACACGAGCACATACAGGCTTTGTGTACGGAATAAATAAAACATATTCGTAGAATCCTTGCAGTGCACAACAAGTTCATTCGGCCCGTTGAGTTTCCACCAACTCTCTGGCAGAACGTCTTCCCCAGACCCTATCCCTGTAATGCCATGTATTTATCCCACTAATCCCCCGAACCGATACATCTTGGGACACTAAGGGGCAACTTAGCACGGCCAATGCACTTAACCTGCACATCATTGAAGTGTGGGAGAAAATCAGAGCATCCAGAAGAAAGCCACGCAGGCACAGGGAGAATGTACAAATTTCACACAGACAGGAACCCAAGGCTGGAACTGAACCCAGGTTCCCTCGCGCTGTGAGGCAGTAGTACTTACCACTGTGCAACCTACCAAGTCATACACCATCCTTACATGGATATGGATCACCATTCCCTTGCCATTATGCCACTGTACTGCCCTTCAGGGGCTTACCATTTCTAAACACACTTTCCAATTTGCATCTCTTCCCTTGCATTATGAGCCACACGTGTTCAGGAGTGAGGAGTGTTGCAGATGCTGTACACAGTGTTGAACTTTAATGTCACACTTGTCAGCCAAAGGGTCAAAAAGGATCAGACCTTTCTTATCTCCTACCCAAGTCTGCGAGTTTTGGGTATGGCAATGATCTGCCACATGGATACAAGAAATAGAACCAGGAGTGGACCATTTAGCCAGTTGAGTCTGCTCCACCACTCAACATGATCATTTCATCCTCTTCACATGCATTCATTTAGTTTTGGCCTGCCAGTTATTTCCACTCATCAATTTTTTGAAAAGGCTGACAGATGTTTAGATGTTATTTACAGTTTTTTGAAATTTTAAGAGTATATATCTCTCCATTCATCCACTGAGCCATGATTCACACCCCTTTAAATTTATGATAAGTCCTGTTTGTTTATATGTTTCCTCTCCTGAACTGCCATCATCCTGCCAGCCTATGATTTCAGGCTGTCTGTGCAGAGCCTGCATGTGCTCCCTATGTCTGCTTGGATTTCCTTCGGGTGCTCCGCATTCTCCCACAGTCAGAAAGATATGTTGATTAGGTGCATTGGCCATGTTAAATTTTCTCTCAGTATACCCAAGCAGGAACCAGAGTGTGGCGACTAGGGGATTTTCACAGTAACTTCATTGCAGTGTTAACCTGAAATTATGCTCAAGTGGTCATTACATGGCTCTTTAAGGCCCTTAACTGGGGCAAGGGCAGACTTCCTCTTTAAGGCCCTACTCACCCTAGCATAAAATCGCTTCCAGACGGGGGCTGCTGGGGGAGGGGTATTGTGGATGGGGGAGGGGGTGGTCGGGGTGTGGGAAAGGGGGAAGGGAAGGAGGGAGGAAGGTGGCGGTTAAATCCCGACCCTGGAGTGACAACTGGCACTTATACCACATAAATGACAGGCAAGGAAATTCTCCCATAAGGGAGAGAATCTAACCATTTCTCCTTGACATTTAGTTGGCCACACAGTGGCACAGCGGTTAGCACTGCTGCCTCACAGCACTAGGAACCTGGGTTCGATTCCCAGCTTGGGTCACTGTCTGTGCAGAATCTGCATGTTCTCCCCATGTCTGTGTGAGTTTCCTCTGGTTTCTCCCACAGTCAGGAAAAACGTGCTGGTTAGGTGCATTGGCCATGTTAAATTCTCTCTCAGTGTACCTGAACAGGCGCTAGAGTGTGGCAACTAGGGAATTTTCACAGTAACTTCATTGCAGTGTTAATGTAACCTATTTGTGACACTAATAAACTTTAACTGGTATTATTATTGCTATTATCCCCACAATCAACATCCTGGGGATTATCATTGGCCAGAAACTTACTTGAGAAAGGATATACTGGCACTGGTGGAGGTGCAGAGGAGGTTCACTTGGTTGATTCAGGAGTTGAGGAATGACTAAATAAGCTATATTCATTGGAATTTAGACAAATGAGATGGATATTATAGAAACACATATTATGAAGAGAATAGATAAGATAGAAGCCAGGACATTGTTTCCATTGGTGGGTAATATCAGAACCAGGGGGCATAGCCTCGAAATAAGGGGGAGCAGATTTAGGGCTGAGTCGAGGAGGAACTTCTTCATCCACAAGGTTGTAAATCTGTGGAATTTCCTGCCCAGTGAAGCAGTTGGGGCTACCTCATTGAATGTTTTTAAGGCAGAGATAGGCAGATTTTTGAACAGTAAAGGAATTAAGGATTATGGTGAGCAGGCAGGTAAGAGGAACTGAGTTCACAAAATGATTGGCCATGATCTTATTGAGTGGTGGAGCAGGCTTGAGGGGCCAGAAGGCCTACTCCTGCTCCTAGTTCATATGTGCTAATGTTAAAACTGAACTGGACCACTATACATGTGCTCTGGCTACAAGTCAGGGGCTAGGGATATGTGGCAAGTACATCTCCTGACTCCCCAAAGCCTGTCCACCATCTATAAGACACAGGTCAGGAATGTGATCCCAGGGTTAAAATATTAAGTTGAGCCTCCCAGAAGCACAATCTCGTTACTTCCTCCCAAGTCGCCTCTCCAATAAACAGCTTTTCAAAGTTGTTAAGAATAAATAGTAAGAGCTAATAGAGAGATTAATGTTTGGGTTAAACCACTGAATCATTGAACTTATAGTTTAGGATGTCAACTTACAATCTGTATTTTCTATCCATATTTCTGAAAATCAAAAATATTGATTTCTTTCTCCCCATAAATATGTACAAATATTATTTTAAAAATACTAATGTGATGCATCTGCTAAACAGAACTTGTAAGAGTAATGGGTGCAAATTCATAGAAAGCAGAGAAAGCTCAGCAACCTTAGAACACCCAAGTCAAAAACCTAAGAAAATTTTTATATATACACAGCAGTGAAAAGCTAAAGATATATTTCCAGTCATAAATTCATTGTGTTAAGTGCTCTGTCCTTATAAAAATAAAAAAGGAACCCAGTATATTGTAATGGGTTTGTAATCTGTCCAATCTATGTGCCATTAATGGCATATTCCTTCCCAATGTGCTGCCTCCAGCAGCCAAGAAAATGAATTAATAGTCATTAGTTGCTACTTGTAGTGTCTTGTCTTGACAGTTTGACTGTCTACTATCTGATGTACTGGTGCGAGGTAGAATTAGCTTATGTCTCCATGAAACAGAGAGACACCGTCTGTCACCCAGCTGTCAATCAGCTTACTCCTAAAGCACTTTATTATTGCCAAAGGGCTTCACATAATGGGCTATTTTGTTGCAGATAGATAATACATTCCATGACAATTACAGTGCAGCTTTCTGGAGACAAGCATATTTTTTTTACGATAACAAAGCAAATGCGAGATGGTTTTCATTAACTACTTCCGACACTAAAGAGCCTTCAACATGGCCAAGCTGAGGTCGTAAGCTCCGGGGCTGCTTAACTTGTGTCCAGTGCAGGATGCCATCTTGGTAAAGGAGTTGAAGCCATCAGTTGGAATGACTGCCCACAGATACGTTTAGTGGCTGATTGCTGCTTAGTCTGCCTGTTAGGGTTCATTAAAGAGGCTGCATGGCATTTTAGTGGCCTGTGCATCAACAAACTGTGGATCATTGGTAATCATCGAATAATCAAGCCCTACAGTGCAGAAAGAGGCCCTTCGAGTCTGCACCGACCACAATCCTACCCAGGCCCCATCCCACATCCCTGCACACTTACCCACTAATCCCACTTACCTACACATCCCAGGACACTAAGGGGAATTTTTAGCATGGCCAATCAACCTAATCTGCACCTCTTTGGACTGGGGAGGAAACTGGAGTACCCGGAGGAAACCCATGCAGACACAAGGAGAATGTGCAAACTCCACACAGAAAGTGACTTGAGCCAGGAATTGAACCCAGGTCCTTGGAGCTGTGAAGAAGCAGTGCTAACCACCGTGCTACCCAATACTGACCAAATGTATTGGTAGTGGTAATGTTTTGGTCTCTGAGTCAGAAAGTAGTGGGATCAAGTCTTCACTCTGGATTCTTCAGTGTAGAACCCAGATTGGTTAATTGCATTGAAGCTACTTATTCTCTTTATTCAGCTCCTCATGGCGATTGATCACAATTCCCGTAGGATATTTGGCTTCTTGTACATTTGACTAAGAATGGAGTCCAGTCCATCACGCAAACCAGCCTCCCAATCATTGATTCTGTCTACACTTCCCACTACCTTGGAAAAGCATAGTCAATGACTCCATGCACCCTGGACATTCTTGTTTCCACTTTTTTCCGTCGGAAAAAAGATACAAAGGTCAAAGATCATGTACTAACTGACTCAAGAATAGCTTCTTCTCTGCTGCAAATGTACCTACTTCATATTAAGCTGATCTTTCTCTACATCTTAGCTATGACTGTAATACTACATTCTGCACCCTCTCCTTTTCTTCTCTATGCATGGTATGTTTTGTCTGTATAGCGTGCAAGAAACAATGCATACCAACACATGTGACAATGATGAATCAAATCGAATCAGATCAGATCAAGTGTTAGGCCAAATCGTACATTAGCACAGTGTTTAGCGCTGCTGTCTCTCAGCACCACTTAGTTTTATGATGTGGGTATGCCGGCGTTGGACTGGCGTAAACACAGTAAAAAGTCTGACAACACCAGGTTTTAGTCCAACCGACTTATTTGATAATAGACTCACAAGCTTGTGAGTCTATTATCAAATAAATCGGTTGGACTAAAACCTGGTGTTGTCAGATTTTTTATAATGTTTTATGGCCATCCAGATTGAGGGAAACTGATTTAGGGACAATTTATTCCTGCCAATCAGCCTAACAGCACACCTTTGGGGTGTGGGAGGAAACCGGAGCACCCGGAGAAAACCCACGCAAGCACGGGGAGAATGCGCAAACTCCCACAGACACCGGCCCAAATCCATGTGTCTGCACAACAATCAGCGATAGTCACTGCCCAGTTTCTTGTCCAGTATAGGCACACACTAACGACATGAAGCACTAGGCCAATCCTGAACAACCAAGAGCAGCCCCAGTACGACCCATCGTGTGTATGCCCCTCGTTGGACACGAGGTGGACCGACTTAAAACCTGTGAATGAAAAGAGAAAATCCCAAGATTTGTAGTTTAGGGGAATTAACTGGATAAAAATGTGGGGTTATGGGAATAGAGCCTGGGTAAGATGCTTTGTCGGGGAGTTGGTGCAGACTCAATGGGCCGAATGGCCTCCTTCTGCACTGTAGGGATTCTAGGATTCTATGAAACCCAAGATGGAGTGCAATGCCTTTTCTTGTCAGTTTGGATCAGTCTTTCTTGTTGTAACTATGAATCCAATTAATTTGAATTGGTTTTTGAGCAAGTAAGGAGATGGATTAAGAGTTCACCCTCTCCACTCTCAGCATTGGTTTTGTAATTTTTTAGCAATGATTTTTTTAAAAACACCCTCTCCCAACAGTAGTGGTGGTTCAGGAGTATACACGGTCTTGTTGTTGATTTCAAACACTACTTAAAAGGATATTTATAATTTCAAGTTTACTTACCACTGGGCTGTGAAGAGGCTTTCTGAAATCCATCAGAATACTTTCTGAGACACTTTGTAAAGAGAACACCAAACTCTCAAGCAAAATTTATATTCAAAATTCTCTGAAGGTTTTACCTAAAATAATAAGTGCCGCATTATTTATTGGAATTCCAGTTGGAGTCACCAGGAAAAAGGGAGGCATAAACAGGAAATGTTGGAAAATCTCAGCGGGCACCAATTAATTGCTGTCTTTTGGTCACAAATACTGAGGGGGAGATCTTACCTTCTCTTCCCGCCGGTAGATGGGCAGGGCGAGCTGGTAAGATGGTGAGGGAGGCAAGAAGTTGCGTTTGTAATTCTCTTAGAAATGCGACACACAGTGGTTTGCGTTCATTCACTGTCTGTTCAAAGCACAGCAACAGCCATTGTCTAATCGATTCCTGTGGTCATTCCATAGCAATTCAGTTAGATAGTCAATATCTTTTCCCAAAGGGAGGGGAGTCTAAAACTAGAGGATATACATTTAAGGTGAGAGGGGAGAGATACAAAAGGGTCCAGAGGGGCAATTTTTTCACACAGAGGGTGGTGAGTATCTGGAACAAGCTGTCAGAGGTAATAGTAGAGGCAGGTACAATTTCATCTTTTAAAAAGCATTTAGACAGTTACATGGGTAAGATGGGTATGAAGAGATATAGACCAAATGTGGACAACTGGGACTAGCTTAGGGGTTTAAAAAAAGGGTGGCATGAACAAGTTGGGCTGAAGAGCCTGTTTTCATGCTGTAAACTTCTATGACTCTATGACAGAGCTGCACATCTTGTTCTTTACTGCTCCCACAGTCCTTAGCCTGATACAGAGTTAGCCCTTTTAGGCTGGTGTCTGCACTTTGCGGGTGTATTTGTGAATTACAAACAGGCTGCAGAAAGCAACCTGCAAGTTCCCATCTAAATCACACACCATCCTGACCTGCCACATTGGGTCAGAAGTGCCTCCCAACAGAACTCACTGGTAGTAATGCCATTCAGTCTGTACGAGTTTGAGAAGGCAGCTTCATCCCACACCCCTCCAACTGGGTATTTGGAATGGGAAGCAAATGCTGGCCTTGCCGGTCTCGCCTGAACAAATAAAAAAAAAACTGCGCCTTAAAATATGTGTCTAATAAATGCCAAACCCGCGGGAAAACGCAAATCATGGTAATCAACAATTAGGACAAATTCTGAACTTTCAGATAGGTTAGTCTTATTTCTGCACCCAATTAACACCTGTCCTCACAATTTGACAAATTAATTTCAATGGTATCTATTAACACGGTAACAGAAAATAGAATGTCAATATTGCAGCAAACTTTGTTTGTATTTCCCAAGGAAAGCAGTCTCAGCGGTATCACTTTTAGTAGCTTGCTCTTTGGCTCAGTGTTCACCTTGTCTGATTATATCTTGGTGAAATACCTTGGGGTGTTAATTTACATGAAAAAATCTGTGTATTAATGCAAGTTGTTGTAATTGCTTTTGTTTCCGTCAGACCTCTTAATTAGATGTTCTTTTTCTGGAGAATTAGCTAATGGAACACAGGCTATTTTTGACAAGAATCCAATCATCGATGTTTTGCAAGAAATTAATTCTTCCCAAGTTGAGTTTTGAAATTTGGGCTCGTGTCCTTGACTTCAGCCATCATAGGTTAAGCATTGGTTTACATTTTGCTATCCTCAACATGCAGTACGTTAAACATTTGAATATAATATTTTTCTAATTGCCTTTTCCTCCATGAGATTCTGCATGAAACTGAGTGGCACAGCAATGAAAACAGCACAAATTCAGTCTCCGAGTCCAACAGCTCATTTCTAGGAGCATTAGAAATAGGATCAAGAGTGGAGTGTTTAGTCCTTCAAACCTGTTCCATCATTCAATAACATGGCTGATGTGATTGTTGCCTTAATTCCACTTTCCCCTCAGCCTATCCACCCCCTTTGACTCCCTTGTTGATCAAAAAAATGTTGAATTTAGTATTGAATATAGTTAATGACACAACATCCATTGCTCTCTGTGAAAGAAAATACTCTTGGAGAAAGGAAATTCCTTCTCAATTCTGCCTGAAGTGGGACTCCTCTAATTTTTAAACTGTTCTCCCTAGTTCTAAATTCTCCCATGAGGAGAAACATCCTCTCAGCATTTACCCTGTCAAACCCCCAGATCCTTATATATATTTCAGTAAGATCATGTCCATAACTTCCTGGTTCCCTGGTGTCACATTTAGGGTGGACTCCAATGATAACTGGGGAATCCCTCCCATACGTTCCCACTTGATGGTTTATCTGGCAATTGTCCAGAAGTGCTGAGTTCCCCAGGACAATGGTGCTGGGCTAAGAACCATCTGACAGAAGTGATTTAAATCGATAGTTTTGTCAGTTTTACCCTGATCGTTACTCTGCAAGAGTTAGGAGGCAACACTCAGACTAAACACTCAGACTCAGTCTCGCCTGCAAAACCCCCTCACACACACAACCCTACTGCAGGTCCCCCACAGCATCCCCAACCCTGATCTGAGATTGTTCTTAAATGACTCCTGAGATTTTGCTTTTACTCTTGAGAGTCATTCTACATATTGTTCACTTGGTGTATGAAAAACAACAGGGAACAAGAACAAACAAGGGAAGGGGAATTGAAAACTAGATGGCATAGGTTTAAGGTGAGAGGGGAAAGATTTAAAAAGGATCTGAGAGACAACATCTTCATGGAGAGGGTGGTGCATGTATGGAATGAGCTGCTAGAGAAAGTGGTTGAGGCAGGCTTAATAGCAACATGTAAGCAGCATTTGGATAAATACATGAATGAGAAGGGATTAGATGGATATGGGTCAAATGCGGGCAAGTGGGACTAGCTGGGAGGGCACCATGGTTGGCATGATCCATTTGGGCCGAAGGGCCTGTTTCCATGTTGTATTGCTTTATGACTCTATAGACTCCAAAAAAATTCCTGATGATTTGATTCTATGTTCCCAAGCTTTACTGCTATGCTTTCATGTAAAGTAATATTCAAGGTTAATGTTTTCTACATAACAATGTCATATAAATCGTATAAGATCACTTCCGAAGTGCCTATTTTCTAGAATTAAAAACCTAGGTTTCTCCTGCCTTCTCACGATTAATACACATCCTTGGCTCTGGGGATGAACCCACCGATTCTCCTTTGTACAATTCCAACATTTCAATGCCTCTTTAGTTTCTTGTCACCTTGACCTAGAAGTAGTAGTCAAGGTGCAGTTTGAGTAGACTTCTGTAACTTGATCATTCGGCCCAATCCATCACTGATCTTGTTCATAAGAGTTCCACAATAACCAAATTCATTCATCAAATGGCTAATAACTACTACTGAATCTGTTTCTTCCATTTGACCTTTGACCAACAGGCAACAATCCATTATGTTCACATGCTGCAGGTTTTAGCCATTTATATGCATTACAGTACATTTATCCATATTAATATCCATCTTCCATTCCTTATAGCCACCTTATTAATTTTGTGCTGTTCCATTTGATGATTATAAATGAATGAACAGGGAATTGGGTGCATGATAAGTTAGACATGTAAAACTTAATGTTCACCTCTTAACTGATGATTGCTCAGATTGAGGATTTGCCCTTTAGTATCAATCTATTGCGTATAAAATGTCACCTGGAAATTAAGTATGAGTTAGCAGTTCAGAAGTTCACAAAGGACGATCATTTTTCTTATTCATGGGACATAGGTATTGCTGACTGGCCAGCATTTACCATCCATCCTTTGTCACCCTTGAACTGAGTGGCTTTCAAGGCCATTTCAGAGGGCAGTTGAGAGTCAACCACACTGCTGTGGGTCTGGTGTCACATGTAGGCCAGACCGGGCCTCCATGAAGTACCACAGCCTGTAGGTTCAGGGATTGAACCCATGCCATTGTTGTCACTTAGCATCATGCTCTAACTATCTGACTGACTGAACTGAATGAACCCCCATGGCAACATTTGCAAAGGACAGCTTAATTTAATAGGAAATGAAAAATGGAACACACTTGAGATTTGGGGGAGATGGTGGCATAGTGGCATTGTCTCGAGACTAGTAAATCAGCGGCCCAGGCCAATGCCCTGAGGAGATGGGTTCAAATCCCATCACAGCACTGGTGGAATTGAAATTCACTGAATTAATAAAAGTCTGAAATTTGAGTAATGGTGACCATGAAGCTATCATCGATTGACATAAAAACTCATCTGCTTTACTAATGTCCTTTACAGGCAATCTGCCATCTTTACCTGGTCTGGCCTACATGTGACTCAAGATCCACAGCAATGTGGTTGACTCTTGAGCACTCTCTGAAATGGGCTCGCAAGTCACTCAGTTCGAGGGGATGGGTAACAAACGCTGGCCTTGTCGGTGACACCCACATCCCTTATAGGAATAGAGAGAAAGTAAAATCGAGTTGATGTTGGTTAAATTCAGCTGTCCTGATCAGGATGAATTACACAGATTAAGGAATCAAATGGCATTAATTTTCATTTAATTTAAAATATTTGTATGTGGAAGAATCTAAATCAATTCATTTAGTAAAGCATTACAATTCAGAAAATGAATGTGGGAGAGAGACCAGGTTTGCTCACCGCAGTCTAACTTTGGGGTATGGCAGACAATTTCCAGCTGATGAATGAACTATGTCACCTCAAGGGATTCTAACCTTGGAAAGGAACAGCATTTAATACGAACTGTCGGCTTTCCAAAACCACCAAATAGTTTGCTTTGAAACCCTGAAGCAAGGTTACTAACGATTGAATTTTTTGTTCTGCCCTTTCACCTGAAAGTGGTCGGCCATTTTCTCTTTCAAGCGTTCAGCCTTATCATCCCACCTCTCTGAGAAAAGTGAAGGTCAACAGTACTGTCTGTCCTTCACTCCATTTCAACAATGGTGTAGCATGGAGGGTATTTCAGCTGGATGAAATATGTAGTGCAGTGATAATGGCAGATTAAATTTAATATAAAGAAATGATGCTGTATTTTGGAATAACTAAACAAGATTTTGTACACATATACCAGACCAAGGTGTTGAAGTGGCAAAGACTAATAAAGCTGCAAGAGATCATAGAATCCCCACAGAGCAAAAGGCAGCCATTCAGCCCATCAATTCTGTACTAACCCTCTGAAAGAGCATCTTACCTAGGCCCACACCCCGCTCTATCCCTATGCATTTACCGTGGTTGATCCACAAACCTACACTAAAGAGCAATTTAGCATGACCAATCCACCTAACCTGCACATCTTTGGACTGTAGGAGGAAACCAGGACACCCAGAGGAAACCTGCTGAGACGTGGGGAGAATGTGCAAGCTCCACACAGTTACCCAAGGCTGGAATTGAACCTGGGTCCCTGATGCTGTGAGACAGCAGTGCTGACCACTATGCCACCATACCACTTACAAAGAATTCTGGCCGTTATCTGCTGGAGTTCAGACCTTAGAGCAAAGGCACAACTGTGCCAAGTGTGAGGCTTCAATGCTGGGTGTTGATCAAATATAACCTGCTTTGCATGGTTGCTATATATATTTATAAATGTGTTATATGACAGCAGCAGCTTCAGTAGCAATATTCACATCTACAATCTTGAACTTGAGTATTTTTTTATGAGCTATGACATTCACAATAGACCACACTGTTGTTTAATTGCTGCTTTACGTTCCAAATACATATGTTCATTCCAGATATTTGCAGTAACATTGGCACACAATCCCACTGTACATTTTACACACGTACAATATCAAAAAGTGTTGCATCACTTCTGTTGATGGTACAAATTGTACAGCACTCGCATGTCCCAAATTCCTTCAACAAACAGCTCAAAGGACAATTGATGCAAATATAATGATGGCAATTTAAGTGGCAGGAGTAAAATGTCCAGGATATTTACTTATACTTATGGTTTCTTTACCGCAGATCTATTAAGATGCAGCCACCGCGGCAGTTCCTTTGCTTTTGGTGATCTTTGACTCCGCAAGTTCCTGGGATTTTAAAAAAGATGAAAGGCTTATCATATATTCTCAATCTTGTCCAATTTTCCTTGCCTTTAGCTCTGAAGAAGGGTCATCCAGTCTCGAAACGTTGACTCTATTCTCTTTCCCCAGATGATGTCAGACCTGCTGAGATTTTCCAGCATTTTCTATTTTTGTTTCAGGTTCCAAAATCCATAGTATTTTGTCTTTATCATAACTTCCTTTTGTTTGCAGGGAGAGTGCCCTTGCATATGAATGCACGTCACTTCTAGCAAGTTTCAAGGGCAGTGTGGCGGCACAGTGTTTAGCACTGCCTCACAGCGCCAGGGATCCAGGTTCGATTCTGGCCTCGGTTGACTGTCTTTGTGGAGTTTGCAAAGCTGCCCTGTGTCTGAGTGGGTTTCCTCCGGGTTCTCTGGTTTTCTCCCATACTCTGAAGATGTGTGGGTTGGGTGGATTGGCCATATTAATTTTCCCTGAGTGACAGGGGGTTATCAGGATAAATATATGGGGATATGGGGATAGGTTCTGGGTGGGAATGTGATCTGTGCAGACTCAATGGGCCAAATGCCTTCCTCCTGCGCTGTAGCTTTTCTATTCTATGTTAAATCAGCAACATTATGAACTTGATTGAATATCTTAAATTGGTTTCTAGTATAGCCATTAATGCAATCAGGATTGTTCAGTAAGTGTTGGTCAATTTTGGGCTCATATCAAACAGTCAGCATTTTTTTGGGGTTTTGCCAACATGAGCCCTGGCCTAGTTGCTAGACTATTAATCCAGAAACTCAGTGAACATTCTGAGGTCCTGGGTTCAAATCCATCAAATTCCATGGTGGAACCTAATGTTGAAATGGCTGAACCTAATGTTTGTGACCTTTGAACAAAAGGAGCAACTTGGCAGTTTTGGTAAATCTCACACCTCGTTATCTCTGAGGAGTCACTAGTGAGCATCTGGGGTCTATGCAGCCCAAATTCAAAGAGTGCTATAGCAAGGTCATTAGCATTTAATAACCCGAGCTATCCAGAAAGAGATGGATCATCAACTAAGACAAAGACAGTGCAATCTTTCTTTCAATTCCTAACGGATTAGATACTTAATGGCCTTTGGAATCCAGACAATGGATATGCATCTTTTGTCAAAAACCTGGAGAAGAGGTAGGAATCATGTGACATGGACTCCTAGCTTGTGGAAAAAGTAATATTGTCTGATGAACTGCCTAGCTTGTGCTACTATATATTATCTCTCTAGCAGCTTCATAGTAAAGGAGTTCTGCTCAGGTGAACTACTTAGCTACCATCTACAATCCTGCTGCTAGGAATTCCAACAGCTCCAAGTCTGATTCATCCCTGCATACCCATCTCATCACATGAAGTCAGTACCACTGGAAAAGTGAGTTACACAGTATTGACTTTCAACCTACCGACTTCATGGAGGAATACCTTATTGGCATGGGCCAGAGTGCCAATTAGCACAGCCAGGTAGGTACTGCCAGATGAGTACTGACCAGACATGTTCCCAACCACTTGGGGCTTCAATAGCCTCTGAGTCTGCTCAACTCTGCCTCCCCCCCCCCCCCCCCCCCCCCCCGGCATGGCCATCACACCCTGGTCTTCACTTGTGGAGGCCAGTAGTGATTCTTGCTCCTGCTGCACCGAAGGGTCAAAGAATCCCGGGAGCAGGGAGAATCTAGTCTTAAATGGACTAGGCTAATCTACATGCTTATTTAAATATCCTAATTATTAATGCTAATTAAATATGCAGATAATGTCCAGACACAGTTGCTGGGAGGATTGCAACAGGGTTTGGTGCGGACTCCCAGTCCATGATTCCCTGAGCAAGTTTCAATCCAGTGTGATCTGAACTGAGCGTAATGTGGCAGAACATCATATTTCTTTCTCTGTGGTCTTCATCCTGTAAATCTTTATTTTCACTATCCCTGCCTTTACTACCTAAATACGTGGATGGGGGGGAGGTGATGCGGGGGCACAGGAGGCGGCAGAGTGGTTGGCATTTGGGGTGACTTTGTGAACCTTATTCCTGCATTCTCAGTGGGTGCAAATAAACTAACCCTTTAAGTTCATCCTATCTTGGACTTGCTGTGGGTCGCACCAAAACCCAGCATTTGGGAAATGCGCTACTGCTTATAAAGAGCAGAAAACAAATAAAAAAAAAACCTCTCTGTTCACGAACGGGCCGTAAAAGGAGAAATTAGAGCTGTTCAAATCAACCCCCATTCTGTCAGTAACACTTTAAGGACAGATATGCCCAATAAACATCAGAACAATAAAGAAAATGAAAACAATTTTCTCAAGCAGGAACATAGCTGTGATTTTCTCAAATAATAGCCACTTGGCAGTGTAATTCTAAAGAATGCCAGACAATGACATGACTGATTTACAGCAGAAACTTATTATAACAGACAAGGAGATGTACATGAACTGGAAATAGCAGATATGAGTGAATTTTCAGTTTTTATACAGTGAGCTTTGATTCCATTAAGGAATGGTAGGTTAGATTTTCTGGTCCATGGTGGCACAGTGGTTAGCACTGCTACCTCACAGTGCCAAGGACTTGGGTTCGATTCCCAGCTTGGGTCATTGTCTGTGTGGAGTTTGCACATTCTCCCCGTATCTGTGTGGGTTTCCTCTGGTTGCTCCAGTTTTCTCCCACAGTCCAAAGGTGGATTGACCATGCCAATTTGCCCCTTAGTGTCGGGGGACTAGTTAGGGTATATGCATGGGGTTATGGAGATAGCGGCCTGTGTGGGATTGTGGTTGGTGCTGACTCGATGGCAGAATGGCATCCTTCTAAGCAGGATTCTAAGTCCCATTAATTGGGTTGTGGCGTGCTAGAGATTTGAGTTTGATTGAAGTAGGGATGGAGGATCTTACCAGATCTTTCAGGTTCTGCCGCGTTATACATTCAGTAATTAGATACTCGGTAATAAATATGATCTTGCCTTGGGGGACCTTGCTCAGTGAGGATGAGATCATTGGGACAGAAAGAGAAACAGGTGTTGTCTAAAGGGACTCCACTTAAACACCTAAAGTGAAGCACCACTCCAGGATAGAGCTCAATGCAACATGTTTGGCAGGAAGGATCAAGTTGTGACAAGACACAACCGGGTAGCAGAACTGGTTTCTTTCAAAAGATTCTATGGGTGTAGAGCATTGAGTGTGGTGATGCTCAGTTACAACATGACCAAATGCAGTATTTTTTTTAATAAGAACGAGTTACTGTGGATGTCGGGAAGCCAAAACAGAAAATAAAGTTAAAAAAGATGTATTTATTAGTCCCATGTAAGGCTTACATTAACACTGCAATGAAGTTACTGTGAAATTCCCCTCACAGATAATGCTGGAAAAACTCATCAGGTCTGGCAGCATCTGCAAAGAGAGAGAGAGAGCGAGAGAGAGAGACAGAGAGAGAAAAACAGAGTTAAGGCTTTGAACATAAGAACATAAGAACATAAGAAATAGGAGCAGGAGTAGGCCATCTAGCCCTTCGAGCCTGCCCCGCCATTCAATAAGATCATGGCTGATCTGTCGTGGCTCAGTTCCACATTCCCGCCCTCTCCCCATAACCCTTAATCCCCTCTCTTATCAAAAACCCATCAACCCGCGTCTTAAAAATATTTAGCGAGGCAGCCTCCACCACTTCAACGGGCAGAGAATTCCAGAGATTCACCACCCTTTGAGTGAAGAAGTTCCTCCTCAACTCCGTTCTAAACCGCCCCCCTTTATCTTGAGGCTGTGCCCCCTTGTCCTACTGTCTTTTTTGAGCGGGAAGAGTCTCTCCACCTCTATCCTATCCATCCCATTCATCATCTTATACGTCTCAATGAGATCTCCCCTCATTCTTCTAAACTCCAACGAGTACAAGCCTAGTTTATTCAGCCTCTCCTCATAGCTCAACCCCCTCAACTCCGGTATCAGCCTAGTAAACCTCCTCTGCACTCCCTCCAAGGCCAAAATATCTTTGCGCAGGTGCGGCGCCCAAAACTGCACACAGTACTCCAGTTGCGGCCTCACCAATGCCCTATACAGCTGCAGCAAGACCTCCCTACTTTTATATTCAATCCCCCTCGCTATAAAGGCCAGCATCCCATTCGCCTTCCTGACCACCTGCTGCACCTGCAAGCTGGGTTTTTGCGACTCATGCACAAGGACCCTGAGGTCCCTCTGCACCGTCGCCTGCTGCAGTTTTTCGCCACGTAAGTAATAGTCCTTCCTACCATTATTCCTACCAAAGTGGACCACCTCACACTTGCCAACATTAAATTCCATTTGCCATTTGAGCTTGTATGAATCTTTTTTGGAGCTTTTTTGAATGTCTGCCATCTTCATATGTTTGTAAGAATCCAGCAGGTGGCACGGTGACACAGAGGTTAGCACTGCTGACTCACGATGCCTGCGTCCCGGGTTCGACCTTGAGTCACGGTCTGTAAGGGGTTTGCACATTTTCCCCGTGTCTGCATGGGTTTCCTCCAGGTATTCTGGTTTGCTCCCACTGTCCAAAGATGTGCGGGTTAGGTGGATTGGCCATGCTAAATTGTCCCTTAGTGTCAGGGGGCTAGCTAGGGTAAATGCATGGGGTTATGGGGAAAGTGCCTGGGTAGGATTGTGGTCAGTGCAGACTCGATGGGCCGAGTGGCCTCCTTCTGCACTGTAGGATTCTATGAAAACATCATTGTTAATGTCACCCTGGAGAAGAGGAGTCTGAAAGGGCAGTTTTCCTTGGTGACTGAAGTGAAACAACAACAAGATGTGCTTTTGATTTAATGTGTTCATTGTGGCATTGGGTTTGTATCTCCCTGTCGTTGTGTAGCGTGGGCCGCATTTTACTGTAACTCACTTTTGCCTGTTTGAGGACTGGATGAGAGTAGCACATCCCAAATGCAGAAAATGGTTGGGATATCCAGGGATAAATGGCTCTGATTGGAATATCCAGGGAAGAATGGCTCTGAAATTCCAATAAGTTCGACCAGCAGTGTTGGCCCTTCACTGACAATCCAAACTTGTATATTGCTGTACCAGTTACTTCTGGTTCAATCCAATTCAATGACCAGCTAAGGTCTTCCTTTTGTCACTGCTGGGATTTTACCTGCATTGAGGCCATCATCAAATGTCTAGACCAACGAGTATAATCTGTGCAGACTAATGGCCGGGTGGGCAGCGGGAAGGGCATTTTTCTTATTTGCGGACCCTGTGTGTCCATCAGAGGCCAAGCACAAGGTAATGAATCCACATCCCCCTTGTCCTGTTTGCCCCACTTCCTCATTGGGGCCTGCCAATTTGGTCCTGTCAAAACCCTGGACTTACCTTCACTCAGTTTCCATGTCTCTTTTTCTTCAGAATAGAAACAGGATGGAGAAATACAGCGGTTTATTTCCTTCTCGCTGTTCCCGAGAATTATGTATCTTCAAGTTCAAAATCAACAAAGCACTAATTGAAATGGAAATGTTGGCAATGCCATAAAGCCCTCTACAGGTATGTATTTTGCTCAGCATAATTTGTAGCATGGCACATGTTCACCTATGCTTACTGTTGTAGAGTCATAGAATTTTACAGCATGAAAACAGGCCCTTCAGCCCGACTTGTCCATGCCACCTAGTTTTTACCACTAAGCTATAGCCAGTTGTCTGCATTTGGTCAACTTCCCTTTACACCCATCTTACACATGTAACTATCTAAATGCATTTTAAAAGACAAAATTGTACCTGCCTCTACTTCTACCTTTGCTAGTTTGTTCCAGACGCTCACCACCCTCCGTGTGAAAAAAAATGCCTGTCCGGACCCTTTTATATCTCTCCTCTCTCATCTTAAACCTATAGCCTCGAGTTTTAGACTCCCATACCTTTGGGAAAAGATATTGACTATCTAGCTGATCTATGCCCCTTATTACTTTATAGACCTCTATAAGATCACCCCTAAGCCTCCTACTCTCCAGGAAGAAAAGTCCCAGTCTATCCAGTCTCTCCTTACAATCTTTACACCTCAAACCATCAAGTCCCAATATGTGTGATGATAACTGCTTTTTATTCTGCACAGCTATGTCACTTGAACATGATAATGAAAGTGGACTCCAATATTTACTGCTAGTGAGCTGAATTGTGAAGCTTCAGAACCTTATCGACAAACAATTAACTTAGTAGCTTCAAATGGGATAGTTACCATGATCTGACATTGAGGAAAAGGATTGGCTTACAACATGTCTGCTCAGGACAATAAATGGGAGTGTTTATATCTCTTTAGGGACTGATTGTGGCCGGATGTCAATTTGATTTCAATCTCTATCGAGTGTTTGCTAATACTCGGCAGTGACTGAAACATAAAACATTCAACTGGTCAAAACATTCCATTAGCAACCCTCCCAAATCCTCCTTTTGTGGCTTTTACATCCCAATCATTCTCTTTTATATTCACTTCGATAATATTCATTGTATGGTTACCAGACCTAGCTCACCACCTCCCATCAATATCACCAACAATTACTCTGCCTCTCCTCCCACTCTCAGCCAGTTAGCTACCTGGATTCTCCTGCTTAACTCCCACTTAACTGAGGCCTTATCTTGAAGACAACTTCTTTAGCTTATTTTCTGCTCTGCTTAGTGCTTAGCCATTTTAGATATTCTGAGAAGAATGTGGTAAATGAGTCTTTTTTCAAAAAACAAAACAGAAAAGTTACTTCAAGGCCAGCGGTTCACTTATGAAAGGTAAAGACACCAAAGTCCGGAGAGAGCTGACTGGTGTGGATTTTAACCTGAGGATTATCACACCTCAGGTAGGGGAAATGTTGCAAAGGCAGGGCCTCCATGAATAGTGTCAGCCGGTATGGGAATTAAACCCAAGCTGTGGCATCACTCTGCATCACTATCTAGCCTTACCACCAACTGAGCTAACCAATTCCCCAACGTTCACAAGCATTGATGGGCTGCTTAATGTCCTGCCTGCATTCCCTTTGTGGCCACAGCCTTGTTCATGTTGTCCAAAAGATTATTTTCTTAAACAAATTAACTAACTTAATCTCAACAAGGACTGTGTGGCCTTAGACCTTTCTGACACAAAGTAAAGATACCCTCCACTGACTCACTATACTCCATCTAAGAGTGACATGGTGGCACAGCGGTTAGCACACTGCTGCCTCACAATGCCAGGGATCTGGGTTCGATTTCTGGCTTGGGCCACTGTCTGTGTGGGGTTTGCACATTGTCCCCATGTCTCCGTGGGTTTCCTCCGGGTGCTCCGCTTTCCTCCCACAGTCCAAAAATGTGCAGGCCAGGTGAATTGGCCATGCTAAACTGCTCCTTAGTATCAGTGGGACTAGCTAGGGTAAATGCATGGGGTAATGGGGATAGGACCTGGGTGGGATTGTGGTCAGTACAGACTTGATGGGCCAAGTGGTCTCCTTCTGCACTGTAGGGATTCTATGATTCTAATTTATTACCATATCCTTATCTTCAAATAGACATCATATTTGCTGCCCCTATGCCCAAATCTTCTATAATTACACATCCCAAGGAGCAAACATGGGTGGCACAGTGATTAGCACTCACAGCATCACGCTCCCAGTTTCGATTCCTGGCTTCAATCACTATCTGTGTAGAGTTTGCATGTTCTCCCTGTGTTTGTTTGGGTTTCCTCCCACAGCCTGAAAGGCGTGCTGGTTAGGTGCGTTGACCTGAACAAGTGCCTGAATGTGGTGACTAGGGAACTTTCACAGTAACTTCATTGTAGTGTTAATATAAGCCTAAATTATGCCTAATAAATAAAAACACTTTACTTTAGACTTTTTCCCTCTGACTCTGAATCGTTATTTGTCCTTTGTTTGCTCAATTTACCTTCAGTAGCTAATAGTTAAACCATTTAGAACTTTCTTCCACAGTGTTTTTTCTTGCTATCTTAAGCCCCACCTGCCACAAATCTATTTCCCTGCATCTTTAGCCTTGTGCTCTAAGCTCCTTACTTCTTGCTTGGTGTCCACCTCTCTTTGTCATTTGTTTCACATACAGGATTTTGCAAGTTGTTGCATTGTCAGTATATTCCCACTGAAATGCCTTTTCCATGTTCCCCTGGTGACTCAGCTAGCGAAGATACATGAGTGTGTTTCCAAGGCCAAAGCTTTTCTTTCTTGTCCTATGCGAATTAGGTGATCTCACAGCAATGGGAGGGACATCAACAGCCTAAAATATTCAGCAAAAGGTATGGCTGCCACTATTTAGTGATCCCTGTTGGGTTTGCATGAGCTTGGACAGCAACTGAGGGCAAGAGTTGGCTGATGTGTGATACATCTGACAGTCAAATTCTTTGCTGATGCTCAAAAATGAAGAATTGACCCACTGGGGAGATGATGGCATAGTGGTGTTGTTGCTAGATTCGTAATACAGAGAACCAGGGTAATTCTCTGGAGACCCCAGTTCTATGCCGGATGGTGAAGTTTGAATTCAATAAAAAATAATCTGTAATTAAGTAACTAATGATGATTGTAAAAACCCATCTGGTTCACTAATGTCCTTTGGGGAAGAAAATGCTGCTCATGCCTGTGCTCACGGCAGCACAGTGGTTAGCACTGCTACTTCACAGCTCCAGGGTCCTGGGTTCGATTCCTGGCTCAGGTCATTGTCTGTGTGGAGTTTGCACATTCTCCTCATGTCTGCGTGTGGTTTCCTCTGGGCACTCTGGTTTCTTCCCACAGTCTAAAGATGTGCGGGTTATGTGGATTGGCCATGCTAAGAAATTGCCCCTTAGTGTCCTGAGATGCGTAGGTTAGAGGGATTAGTGGGTATAATGTGCAGGGATATGGGGTAGGGTCTGGGTGGGATTGTGTTTGGTGCAGACTCGATGGGCTGAAGGGCCTCTTTCTGCACTGTAGGGTTCTATGTTCTTACCTGGTCTGGCCTACATGTGACTCCAGAGCCACAGCAATGTGATTGCCTCTTTAAAAAATGCCCTCAGGGGTGGCCCACCCAATCATGCCCACATTCTAGGAGTGAAAAAATTAAAACTGACTGAGCTACTGACACCCATCATCATTGACTGACGGGTGTCTGCTGATCTCACCCAAGAAATCAATTCATGTCCTTGGGAGATAATTGGTTGAAAGAGAAAGAAAATCCTTAAAAGCTTTTTGCCAAGTTGCACTGCTCATTCATGTGTAGGTTAGAGGTATTGCGGGGTAAATGCTTGGGGTTACTGGGAACAGATCTGGATGGGATTTCTCCTTGGTGTTAGGGGGATTACATCGAGTTACAAGGATAGGGAGTGTTGTCTTGATGGGCCAAATGGCCTCCTCATGTACTGTAGGATTCTATGATTCCATAGAATTTTTTTTTAATCATTTGTGGGACATGGGCGTTGCTGGCTGGCCAGCATTTATGCCCATGCCTAGTTGCCCTTGAGAAGGTGATGCTGAACTGCCTTCTTGAATCACTGCAGTTCATGTGCTGTGGGTTGACCCACAATGCCATTAGGGTTTGGGAATTTACCCTAAATCAACCAAATCATTGTGAAAGACTAAGTAACTATAAGTGCAAGTTAACTCCAATTCAGCCCAAAGTTCCATGATATTTTGTACTGGTTTCAAACAGCTCTGCACTGCTGCATCACCACACCAGGGACCCAGGTCGAATTCCTGGCTTAGGTCACTGTCTGTGTGGAGTCTGCACGTTCTCCCTGTGTCTGCATGGGTTTTCTCCAGGTGCTCTGGTTTCCTCCTACAGTGCTAGTTAGGTGCATTGGTCATGCTAAATTCTCCCTCCACATACCCTGACTTATGATACTAAAGTTTTTCTCTTTTAATTCACAGGTTTTAAGCCGGTCCGCCTTGTTGTCCAACGAGGGTCATACACGCGATGGGTCATACAAGGGCTGCTCTTGGATGTTCGAGAATAGCCTAGTACTTCATGTCGTTACTGTACGCTTAAACTGGACCAGATACTGGGCAACACGACAACTCAGTGACTATCACTGTTTGCTGTGCAGACACATGGATTTGGGCCAGTGTCTGTGGGAGTTTGTGCATTCTCCCTGTGCTTGCGTGGGTTTTCTCCGGGTGCTCTGGTTTCCTCCCATACCCCAAAAATGTGCTATTAGGCTGATTGGGGGTAATAAATTGTCCCTAAATTAGTTTTCCCTAAATGTTCAATGCCATAAGCATAGATAAGGGTCATGGGTGGAGGGGGGACTGGTAATGTTAAAATGGCGGCGCGGGCTCGTTGGGCCAAAGGGCCAGTTTCCTGGGCTGTCTTTGTTCTTTGTTCTAACAGGCGCTGGAGTGTGACGACTAGGTGATTTTCACAACAACTTCATTGCAGTGTTAATGTAAGCCTACTTGTGATACTAATAAGTAAACTTTAAATGTCAACACCCCCAGATCAAATTAATCACCATGGGCAACTTTTGCGTACAGCTTTTTTGATGAGGATAAACTGTTTTTTTTCACACGTGAGCGTGTGGGAACATTTTAAAAGCTTTTAAAGGGTGAAAAATATTTAATTTATTAAGAAACTGACTGATGTACATCATTGTTAATTGCAAATGGTTCTGCATAGTTTCTAAAAGCCATTTTTCACTTTGAAGTCGGAATGGCTCATTCACAGCTGGAAGCCTTCATTAAAAATGGTTATCTTTCAGAATAACCCCCCCCCCCAATTTCAGAGTCAGTATTAATAAAACTGCACCACTTCCCTACTCCAATGTATTTCATTTTTAGAGCAAGGGACAATTAAATAACTTTGATTTGAATGCAGGCTGATTTTGCTGGTTGGTGAAAACTTCATGCTGTGGAAATGGATTTGAGCAGGAACTTGGGAAATGGGAGTGACTTCAGCTCACGGTAGGGTAACTGGTCCCCTTGAACCTTAAACTGCTCAGATCATTATGTGTGAGGAACACACCGAAACTTGTACTTGGGGTGGAAGTTGCTGCCATTGCCTTTATCTCATATGAGGAGCGGTTGAGGGTCTGGGCTTATATTTGATGGAGTTTAGAAGAATGAGGGGAGATCTAATTGAAACTTACAGAACACTGAGAGGGCTGGATAGAATGGATGTGGAGAGGATATTTCCTCTAGTGGCAGAGACTAGAGCCCGAGTGCATAACCTCAGAATGAAGGGACATTCCTTTAAAAATGAGATGAGGACAAATTTCTTCATCCAGAGAGTGGTGAATCTGTGGAACTCTTTGCCACAGAAGGCTGTGGAGGGCAGGCTCATTGAGTGTCTTTAAGACAAAAATAGATAGGTTCTTGATCAATAAGGGAATCAAAAGTTACGGGGAGAAGGCAGGAGAATGGGGATGAGAAAAATATCTGCCATGATTGAATGGCAGCGCAGACTCGATGAGCCAAATGGCCTAATTCTGCTCCTATATCTTATAGTCTTATGGTTATGGGGTCAAAAGTTTAAGCACTATATTTACCACATCTTTAATAACAGTCTCTAGCAATTTCCCTCCTACTGATGTTAAACTAACCAGCCTGTAATTCCATTTACTTCCTGCTTCCTTATTTAAATAGCAGGGTTACATTTGCCACTCTCTAATCTGCCAGATCTGTTCGAGACTCTACAGAATTTTGGAAAATGAAAACCAATGCTTCCATTATTTCCATGGCTGCCTCCTTCAGTACCCTGGGATTTAAGTACTCAGCTCCTGGAGATTTATTGGCTTTTAGACCCATTAATTTCTTCAGTGCTATTTGTTTAGAGTCATAGAGGTTTACAGCATGGAAACAGGACCTTCGGCCCAACTTCTCCACACTGCCCTTTTTGTTTAAAACCCCTAAGCTAGTCCCGATTGCCCACATTTGGCCCATCACCCCTTAGACTCATCTCTCTGTGGCGCTAACTGCCAGAAAGCCTGTCCTACAATGCCATCAAGGCCAGTTTGACATGTTTACCTTGCTAAAATGCGTGGGCAATCTGGCTTCTTCCCAGCTTGGGTCACTGTCTGTGTGGAGTCTGCACGTTCTCCCAGTGTCTGCGTGGGATTCCTCCCACAGTCCGATAGACGTTTCTGGTTAGGTGCATTGGCCATGCTAAATTGTCCCTCAGTGTAGCTGAACAGGCATCAGAGTGCAGTGACGAGGGGATTTTCACAGCAACTTTATTGCTGTGTTAATGCAAGCCTACTTGTGAGTAACAAATCAACATTAAAAAAAGAAGTTTTTGGCCTCTCACTAAGTTAAGTTCCACCGCCCACCTGCCAAGCTTCCCGCTCAAGGTTCACCCGGAAGATTCTGCTCATAATTGGGGAAAACGAGTGCAAATTTGAGCCCAATTTTGATTCTGGATTGCTTATCACATCTAAAGCCTAAACTCTAGCCTGGCAAACCTTCACTTCTAATCTCAGAGTGCCACGGCCTGAGAATAGACTCAGCAATGGCACAGATTAATATCTGGTTTATTTACATCTAAACCACTTCACCCTCACTCTGTCTTCCAGCATTGCTGAGCAGGGCACATGTCAAATTTTAATTTCATGCCCGCCGACATGGTGCTGAGCAAATGCGGGGAAGACAGAAGTCACTTCTGCTCATCGTGATTCCGAGTTGAGCTTAGATGCCCTCTGAATCCCTGATATGAAGTGATTTTAGGTTGTACTCTACGTTAGAGTGGATAATGTGAAATTCTTTCAGTAACACTGCACAAGTCGCATTAAAGTCTCATCAAAGTCACAATGTATTGAAATGATATGTAAAAAAAAACATGGAATAGGACGGTATGCAAGATTTATAAGAAAAAGTGATAAATATGAATGCTTCCCCCAATGTAAATGCAATTTTCAACATCTTCTCCAATCCTGACTCAATTAGTAATTAATTTCTGATCTTCTCCTTTTAGAGTGTTACCATTCTATCACTGCACGTAAATGTGTTATTCTACAAAGGGACTGAATAAGCAATTCGTTGAATGGTAAGTTTCTCTTGACTCTCACTTGGTACAACTTCTCTGTTATGAAGGCAGAGGATGTGCAGCAGGCTGTGTGCACATTACACTTGAACAAGAGAAACATGTACAACATGAGAAGGAGCTGGAAGAAGGGGAAGAAGAATTTTTTCCAAAATAATGTAGCAGCATTGACTCATTCTTCCTTTTGGAAAGACATTACTAGGGAAGCTCAGAGTTTGTGTGTTAAGGTGGACCTGGGAAGGAGCTTTTCCTTAGACGGTTCTCTGAGTGTCGCTTCTGTTTCTGGGACTTCCTTCATAAGATACAGACAAACAAAGAAGCCCATTCAGTTTATCACAAATCCATGTCCATAGCTATGAACTCTCCAAGGCAGCATTCACAATTTTTGTAAATGATCCTGAGCCTTTAGGTTCTTCTGTCCTTTCTGGAAGTCTATTCTAAGTACTAACCACTCTTATTCTGATGCAGTTTTAAGATTAGTCCAGAATTGGACTTTAAGAACTGTTGGTTAGTTTTCTCAATGCGTGGAGAAAATTGGAGCAGCATGCATCTTGAAAGTTGCAATCGGTAAAAATGCTGTTAAAGTTCCTGTTTGAATATTGAACTATATTCATAAATGGTATCCAAGTTCTTGTAGGGTGGCACGGGGCACAGTGGTTAGCACTACTGCCTCACAGCGCCAGGAACCCAGGATCTAACCCACCCTTGGGTAATGTCTTGCAAGTTTTTCTTGTGCCTTGTGAGTTTCCTCTGGGTGCTCTGGTTTCCTCCCTCAGTCCAAAGGTATGCAGGTTAGATTGATTAGCCATGCTAAATTGTCCCTTAGTGTCCCAATATGTGTAGGGAGGAATTAGTGGGGTAAACGTGTGAGGTTAAGGGGATAGGCCCTGAGTAAGATGAGTTGGTGCAGACTAAATGGGCTGAATGGACTCTTTCTGCACTGTAGGATTCTATAATTCCATTATAACTGTTTGTACACATAGGGTTAATGTGTGACTCAGTATAGTACCACCCATACAGCAATGCAAGAAAACACATAACCCACGCCTTGGGTTAGTTGGATAGTGCTGCAAACAGACCCAAGCATGGAGACAGTTCCTAGCTTATACCCTTCACTGTGTATTTGTGAATACTTCTAAGAATTAATAAAGAATAACTTATGTATGACTACAAAGATTCCTTCAGACCTGCTGAACTTTAATCAACTCCCCACAACATGATGGCAGCTTGTGTAGAAACCCAAAAACCTCACTAAAATGCAAAGACAAATCAAAATACTGCAAGACTGTGAAAGGATTCAAAAAAGCTTTCTGAACGGAAAAGAAGCTCGAGAAGTAAGTGTACATAAGAAACAAAACACTAGAAAATGCTCCAAAGAAAAGCTTGGAACCTTAAGGCAGAGTTTAAAATTCTTTAACGCAGCAGAAGACTTTATTGTAGCTCTTTTGAAAGTCCAGCTTCAAATTCCAGAGTGCCGAGTCAGCTGGGTGAACTAAATCTTTTAAAACTCCAGGCTGTAGCAAGTTCTGAGAAATTTTTAAATAATGCAGAGATGGATGGGCACTTTGACAAGCCCTGTCACTCAACCCCAATCCCCGAGTTGGAGCCTGAAAATGTGACATCTGATCTCATCAGAAATGCAAAAAGCAAAGAAAGAGTTCATTAAATATTTTGGGAACATTGTGACTGCTCAACTCTATAAAAGCAGAAGCTAGAAGTCAGGAACAGCAGAAGTTTGCAGGCACCTGATCCAGACAGCCATTGTGGAAGATTTTCTTTTGGGTTGAGCACGGTCACCATTGTAGCGGAGGCCACCAAGACTGGCAAACATTGGAAATCACGTTGTCTCCAACAGAAGGGTGATGCCATCTTAAAATCCTGAAAGCTCTTAAAGCAGAGCCTGGCAGGATGGCTAGCACAGTGGCCTCACAGTACCAGGGACATGAGTTCATATCCCGGCTTGGGTCACTGTCTGTGTAGGGTTTGCACGTTCTCCCCGTGTCTGCATGGGTTTCCTCCAGGTGCTCCAGTTTCCTCCCACAGTCCAAAGACAAAAATGTGGATTAGGTGTATTGGCCATGCTAACTTCTCCCTCAGTGTACCTAACAGGCGCCGGAGTGTGGTGACTAGGGGGTTTTCACAGTAACTTCATTGCAGTGTTAACGTCAGCCTACTTGTGACTAATAAATAAACTTTAACACTTTTAAAATTTTAAACATGCAGCATGGATCTGAATTCCACATTTTCAACTCAATTCAGACTAACCCAATGTTTAAATCAATCACAAAGTTGAAGATTTTGGAATTAAAGGTTCTTAAGATACAGTTTCTGGTTTAAGCAGAAAGTCAGAAGAAGAGCAGGTGAACATGTTGCTTTATTTGGTAGGCTCAAATGTGAATGACATTATTGCACAATCGCGAATTAATGAATTATCTGCTAAATTTGAAGAGGTATAAAATCATTCCACTTTTAATTTAATCTTAGAAGCAAGAAAATAGTGAGAACAGACTATTTAAATAAGGAAGTGCAACAGACAGAGGATTCATTCACCTCATCATCTGTACAGAACAGCAGAAGGTTGCAAATATGGATATTTAACTCATCAGAGACAGAATCATGAGACGAGCAGAGAATGATGCAATCCCTTACCTCAAGCAAAAGAAGATCTAATCCTTGAAAAGGCAATCCTGATAGTTAGACAGTCAGACCTCCACAAGCAGTACAGAGCTGTTTTAAGGGGAGAGACTAAATCATGATGCAGAGGCCAAATTACAGTTCAGTTGGTTAAGCAACAAAGACATTCCAGGCCAAGCAAAGCAGCACCTGAACAGACCAGCAGAGCAATTACGCCAATGCTGTGGATCAATGTCCTGTCATTTTAGCCCAATCTTTCAATGCAACAGGGTTGGACATTAAAGTAAAGAACATAGAACCCTACAGTGCAGAAACAAGCCCTTCGGCCTGCACCGACCATAATCCTACCCAGGCCCTACTCCCATATCCCTCTAACTTACACATCGCAGGACACTAAAGGGCAATTTTAGCATGGCCAATCAACCTAACCCCCACATCTTTGGACTGTGGAAGGAAACCGGAACACCCAGAGGAAACCCACGCAGACACGAGGAGAATGTACAAACTCCACACAGGACTGTGCAGGCAAAAATCCTGGAAAAACACAGCAGGCCAAAAGATTATTCACAAGCTCGAGACTGCAAACCCAGATGACATGAAGTCATACTTCTTGGGTGAGGTCGAAAATCTTGGTTTCTCATTTTGGAATGCAAGTATTTCACTCACTTAGCAAATCTTAAACAAGGGAGCCTGTGTAAAACTCCTGCTGAGCAAAGAACTGTGGATAAAAGGTCTCTGGCTTTGATCAACAAACACATCATTACGTAGGCCCAGAGGAATTCAACTTCCAGTCATCAGCATGATTTTGGAGCTACGAAGGTGTGGCAGCAAACAAACCTTCAGACAGATATACATCATCTGTAACCAACTTTTCTCTCTTTTGAGTAGAGAGGCCTGTGCAGTGCTGGATTTCCTCAAAATAAGAAGTCTCACAACACCAAGTTGAAGTCCAATGGAACCATAAGCTTTTGGAGTGCTGCTCCAAAAGCTTATGATTCCAACTAAACATATTGGACTTTAACTTGGTGTTGTGAGACTTCTTACTGTGCCCATTCCAGCCCAATGCCTGCATCTCCGCCCCATGGCTCTCCTCAAAATGGCAGAGGATGTCAAGACCACTATCAATCACCAGAACTGCAGGTTCCCGAATGCACAAACACCCAAGAGTATCCTGACTGGGATTTCAGCTTTGAACCATCTTCTCTTTTTGCCGAGCAGGGTTGTCCATTCTTGTCACAGGTGACAGGAAATCTATCATGGTCAGACCAGTCAACCACTCAAGAGGAAATCATGATGCCTGTAGTGTAGGATGTAAAAGAGAGTGAACAGCAGTCCAATGAACCTTAACATCTGGTTCCAATGATGATATAGCAGACCACACTCAATCTCTGAACATCCGCAAGTCCCAGCCAGCAGGATGAAGCCTTAAAAAGATGCTGGAACGTAGTAGCAGCCATCCATTGCTGACAGCGAAATGCAGCAGGGAGCATGCCACTAAATCTCATTCTCATCATGGAGATACTCCTGAGCCACAGAGGACATCAACTTGATCACAAGGTGATGGAAAACTGGAATTCAAGTAGCAACAGCAGAAACAATTGAGTGTGGTTTGACATGAAGGAATAGAAAGGTAAAAATATACTCATGCTAGATAACTCCAAACCAACAGGAAATAAATAGTAACAGATTCCACTGTGAGAACGTAACCAGTGACAACTTTGATTGGATGTACTGTGACCAATGAAAACAAGATGTAATGGTCAGGTGACACAGTAACACTTGGAACCAATTACAGAGTGATGTAATAGTCAGCTGACCAGCTGATTCACTACAAATAAGGAATTATGTAGCATTGTGGTGAGCTTTGAGTTGCACAGGGCAAGGCTCCATTTTGGAGTAGTGACATTTCTTTATTAAACCCTTCCTTTGTTTGAGAAGTTGGAGTAGGTTTTGTTGTATTTTCATTCACTGCATTTTGAAGAGTTCTTTCTGAAGAAACATCGACCACTTCTCGGACATTAGCGTGATCAAGATAGTGAAGGATTAGAAGGCATTTTGCAAGGACTTGTAGGGGAGGATATGGGGTTGATAATGTAATAATAGTGACAGTGAAAGAATACTATTAATATGCCCATATTCTCCACTTTGATTTTTCAGGGCAGCACTGTGCTTAGTCATGCTGCCTCACAGTGCCAGGGACCTGGGTTGTTCACTGTCTGCATGTTCTCCCCATGTCTGGGTGCTCCCACAGTCTGAAAGACATGCTGGTTAAGTGCATTGGCCATGCTAAATTTTCCCTCAGTGTACCCAAACAGGCACTGGAGTGTGGCAACTAGGGGATTTTCACAGTGACTTTATTGCAGTGTTAATGTAAGCCTGCTTGTGGCTAATAAGTAAACTTAAATGTAAGGCTTGCAGTAAATTAGCATGACACCAAACACATTAGATAATTTGAGAGGTGTAGTATAAAAGTCTGGTACATACAGAGTTAATGTGAGACAGTATAGTCCTGCCCACTCTGATGTAAGAGAGCACATGACTCATACCTACAGATCAATGCGATGTTGCACAGAACTGTGTGCAGACCCAAGCTTGGAGACAAATCCTAGTTTGCACACTTTATGCTATATTTTGTACACTTTGCTATATATTGGTAAATAGTTGGAATCAGTGTATGGCTACAAAGGCTTCTTTAGATCCACCAAACTGTAGCCAACATTCCACGACAATACTCACCAGACTGGGCACCTGCTTCTGAGGTGAAATTGAAGGTCTCCTCCAGAGTGTAGCATTGGATTTTATTCGTCTTTTTTTTCCACAGTGATGCAGCATGTTTGAGGGAATTTTCCTTGGATACACTGGATCACCTGGATGCAAAGAAAGCTGGAATTTGGGTGGGAGCATCCTCTGTGGGGGAACATGCCGAAGTTTTCTCTGTTAGTTTAGTTGGAGGAAAATTGACCAAGTTGCAGTCGCTTTTCAGGTACTCTGTCTGGAAGTTCATAGCTCGCAGACTCAGTATATGCTCTCCTGAGACGTGATGTGTCCCCCTAACATTTCCAAAGTCTCTTTTAACATTACCGTTCGCTATTTTAAGACCACTCAGAGAAATAAATACCAGGTTTCACACATAACACACATGCACAGTTACTAGATTCAAGCAAGCTTTGAACTTCTAGTTCAGCAGCCCCTTCAAACTGGACAATAAATTCCCCACATTTACTCACGTTCTATCATATCTTATTACCGGTGCAAATCAAAAGAGAAACAGAGTTCAACACAGGGGAGCAAGAGACAGGAAAGCGTGCCAGCTGCATATCAAAGCCATACCTTAGGTTGGGCTATTGATCATCAATCATCAGATGTAAAGGTGACTTCTATTCCTGAATTGCCCCATTAAAAACGTAAGGCCTGTCAAACACCTATTTCCAGACGTTGCTGAAGCAATCTGTATCAAGATTTATGGGTTGAATTTGAAATTCCTCTCAGGTGTTTTAAAAGTCTAATTCTTTCTAACTTTCCCATTTGCTTCACATAGGATAGCGGCCAGAGATTTCCTCACATTTTTCTGTAATGCAGCAGCTTAAGAATCCATGCTGTGCTTGATCGAAGTCATTAGGTTACATTTTAGCTTCATTTGAAGCAATTTTTAAAAGCAGCATCTCGGCCTTTTGGCTAAGCTGTAAATGAGACCAAGCCTTGGAGGAGGAGCTATGCCTACTCCAATCAGTTTGGATCATGTAGATCAAGCCCAAGACAGGAAGTGAGAGCCCTGTCTTGTCAGCTTGGATCGGGAATGTCCCAACTTGTTGAGACTCTGAATTGGACTTGATTTGATTGAATTGGAATAAAAACAAAAAAAATCACAGAAAATGCTGGAAACTCTCAGCAGGTCTGACAGCATCTGTGGAGAGAGAATAGAGCCAACGTTTCGAGTCTGGGTGACCCTTTGTCATCATCAACTCTGACAAAGGGTCATTCAGACTCGAAAGATTGGCTCTATTCTCTCTCCACAGATGCTGTCAGACCTGCTGAGATTGTCCAGCATTTTCTGTTTTTGTTTCAGGTTCCAGCATCTGCAGCATTTTGCTTTTAGTTTAAGAGTTATGAATTGCATTTTCTTAACAGTTCTGTTGTGCTATGTCCTGCCCCTTTTTGGCTCACTGACATAACTCTTTCCCCATGAAAAAGAGCAGCAAATGCAAGTTTCCAGCATTTCTAGAGCTCTGAAGTAAGTCCAAAATTTTCAATAATGCAAAGGATGACTTCAGACTGCTGGTTTTATAGCAATATTTCTTTCCTTGTTTAGTTTTCAATTTTCCACATTGAGGCCCCCATCGTATTTTCCAGAGGCTGAATATTGTTAATCCAAAAGAGGGTACATCCTAGTTATTTCATATGACAGAATCCTGTGAAGCAATTGCCAGTCGCAATCAGTTAATGGGTCCCAACATCGCACCCCTCCCCCCATCTTCTTCTCTCCTCTCTTCCAAGCTGTTGACCATATCAGCCCCAGCAGCACCATCACTGGCAGTGACAGAGATTGCATTATAAAGGAGTGGGTGCTTCAGTACCGAGTTGCCCTTGAAGACATGGAAGTGTTTCTGAGGAGTCCAGGGTGAGACAGGTTGGCTGCATTGGGGAAGTAGGGGTCAGGGGTGGGGATACTGCAGCAGTGGCAAGCGAGTTAGGCGTAGGTATGGCCATTGCCGCCAGAGCCACTTCCATGTAGCACACAACACCATTCAGGAGGGCAACTCCATTAACTGAGTGGGAGGCCACCAGGATGAACTGAATCAAAGTCTGTTACGTAAAGCAGAAGGAAAAATCTTCCACAATTGAATTACTGCAAAAATGCCGCTCCTGATTTATGCACAAACATTTATTTTCACAATATCAGCAGGATGAATTCAAACTAAAACAAGGCACACTCTCCATGATTTCCTCGAGCTCTGACTGCCTATGCCAATTTTCCCTTGTTTTACATCTGTTTTGTTTCCTGGCATACGCTATGAAGATTCCTGGGAAATTTCAGGGCAGGGTTTTGGGAAACAAGAACAGTATCGATTCCAGTGCTAATTTCCATGTAATCATGATGTAAATCAGATTAAAGAAATTCTGATGCAGTGTAATTTCCTGCTTATATCCAAACTTCTTGAAACCCTCCAAATGATGGGATGCATTGTGGATGTGATTGTAACTTTGTGCATGATAAAATCTCAGCCAAAATTGTATCAAGCGTTGAATATCGTTCTGCAATTCAACAGTGGTCCACTTGCCTCTTGTAAGTAGAACCTGATGCGGGCGGGGAGGGGGGGAGGAATCTTTCAGTCCTGCCTGCCACGGGAATCGCCAGTGGGGTGGAGATGGGTAGTGGTAGTGGTGGTGGTGGGGCGGGAGGGGGATGTGTGGGGGAGATAGGCGGTGGGAGAGGAAGGACCATGGAAAGGTCCGTTGGCCTCAGGCAGTGTTTTCTGGTTTCTGGGCGAGCGCGGAAAATCCTGCCTTAGCGTGCGTTTCAGACCAAACCCCTTTTTTAAAATGTCGTCTGCTTTCACCGTGTCCCACCAGCAAAAGCTGCCATTTGTTCTGAGAATTCTGATGATTTAAGAAGTGAACTGGATTGAATTAGCGTTGAAGTTACTTAAGGGACCGGGTCATTGGGGGGTGGGGGTGGGGGGGGGGTGGTGGGGAAAGAATAATAAACGCAGCAAGGCAACCATTACGTGAAGAGAACAGGTCGAACCTGCCAATTCAAATATATCTCCCAAATCAAAACCTTTAATGTGCAAACAGGCTATATGGTTCTCATATAAATATACACCAGATGTGATAAATAGCTTTAGGATAATAAAGGGTGCAAGCTAGCTTGATTTCACATACTTGGGGAGAAAAAAAATCTGCTTGTAATTCTTTTGCGTTGAAATTTGTAACGATACGTCAACTCGTTTATGTGCCGTTTGTCATTTCTCTGCACTAATTGAATCCAGCTTTTGCCCGATAAAGTCGCCGCAATATTCTGCTGAGGTAATAAACAACAGCTGCAAGAGTTCTTGGAGTATTTCCTGTATTTGCTTTCTTCCTCGATTTTTTTGATAATGGCAAACAAATGGTGCAAAGTGCCAAGTGGACCCATAGACCTTTGGGTTGAATATTTTTTATATCTTCACTGACACGGAGAAAGGAAATGCTTTGAAGAACTTGCAGCATCTGACAGGCCAAAATGTGGGGTTTTCTTCTTACTTTGATAGGAGCATCCCCACAGTGCAGAAGGAGGCCATCCAGCCCATCGAGCCTGCACCGACAACAATCCCACCCAGTTCCTATCCCCATAAACCCCATGCATTTGCCCTGCTAATTCCCCTGACACTCATGGGCAATTTAGCATGGCCACTCAACCTGACCTGCACATCTTTGTACTGTGGCAGGAAACTGCAGCATCCGGAGGAAACCCAAGCAAACCCAGGTCCCTGGCACTGTGAGGCAGCAGTGCTAACCATTATGCCTTGTTTAAGAATGGTAAAGTGATAAGAATCAGTCATGTGGTATTTCTTGTGACCACTCCCTTCCAAAACCTCTGAAAATGAAGCTGAAATGGAAAAGTATAAATGAGACTTCTCCTAAGATGCACCATACAATGCTGCACCTTAAACCTGCCTCAAATTACTCTGTTCTCTCCTCAGTTTTTGAATACATCTAGACTGCTGACAATCTGCCATGCAAGTTCCCCTTTCAATTCATTCCAAACAACTTTCAGTCTTCACAGAAATAAAATGGGCCTAACCAAAGCAACACATGATATCTTCAATGACTGTGAGTGTGGCAAATTATCCCCCTTCATCCATTTTGAATTCTCTTGTGGGGAACGAGTAGGATGGTGATAAAATCATTAGATGAGTAATCCAAAGGTTGAGGATAATGCTCTGGAGACATGAGTTCAAATCCCTCCATAGCAGCTGGCGGAATTTCTGGAATTGAAAGCTAGTCTCAGCAATGGAGGCTATGGAACGACCATGGATTGTCGTCAAAACCTATCTGGTTTGTTCAATATCCTACGGGGAAGGAATTCTGCTGTCCATACCTGGTTTACCCTACATGTGATTCCAGACCCACAGCAACATGTTTGACTGTTAATTGTCCTCTGAAGTAGGGCAATTAGATATGGGCAACAGATACTGGCTTTTGCCAGCAATGACCCAATGTAGCCATTAACATCGCTCTAAGTGTTATAGCCATTCTGCCCATATGTTGAAATTTAATGTTCAAAAATAAAAACAAAAAAAAATCTGGTCCTGTTTTACTCAGGATAACCAGGGCTATATATATCTTTAATAGATTACAGCTGGCTGGAAACATTTTATATTTTTAAAAAATACAGGACAGCTTCTTCTTTCAATGTAGTCCTGCAGACAATTGTTTGATTCTGTCAACACTTGTCAATTGCCTTTCTTCCCAGTCACTCATTCCTGATTGTCTATCCTTCTATTTGTCCTGTTCCTGATCATACCCCACTGTGATAATCACTGCCCTTCCCATACCCACATCTTTTTCCCTTTTGAAATATCTGGAACCACTATCATTTTTCTGTACGAATTGTCTGGTTTGTCTACTTTACAAGCCAGTGCATTGTGGCATCACAAGATCATTAGTTTGGGTAAGACTGCAGTAAAGCAATGCTAATCACCTCCTATGTCTGCATGGGCACTGATTGCTCATGAAAGATACCAAGACCAAAAGCACAACAGTCACCAAACAGCAACTCAACACACCAAGCCTTTTTGATGGCAATCTGCCTAGGGATGTTTGTTTCTTTCAGATGGGACTTACGGATCAATATTGGCTATTGGCAATGCCCTAGTGGTAATATCATTGGACTATTAATCCAGAAACTCAACTAATGTTCTGGGAACCTGGGTTCAAATCCCGCCACAGCAGATGGTGGAATTTTGAATTCAATAAAAAAAAATCGGGAATTAAGAATTTACTGATGGCTGATTTTGGGAAAACCCACCTAGTTCACTGATGTCCTTTAGGAAAGAAAATCTGCCTTCCTTACCTGGTCTGGTCTACATGTGACTCCAGAGCCAGAGCAATGTGGTTGACTTTCAATCCTCTCCGACGATTGTTAGAGGATACAGCAAGATATAGACTGGTCGAACATTTGGGCAGAGAAATGGCAGATGGAGTTAAATCCGGGCAAGTGTGCGATAATGCATTTTGGAAGGTCCAATGCATGTAGGAATTATATAGTAAATGGTGGAGCCCTTAAGAGTATTGACAGGCAGAAAGATCTGTGCGTACATGTCCATCAATCACTGAAAGTGGCAACGCAGGTGGATAAGGTAATCCAGAAAGCATACTGCATGCTTGCCTTCATCAGTTAGGGCATTGAGTATAAAAGTTTGCAGGTTATGCTGCAGCTGTACAGAACCTTAGTTAGCCCTCACTTAGAATATTGTGTACAATTCTGGTCGCCACACTATCAAAAGGATGTAGATGCTTTGGAGAGGGTACAGAAGAGGTTTACCAGGATGTTGCCTGGTCTGGCGGGTATTAGTTATGAGGAGAAGTTGGATAAATTTGGTTTGTTCTCACTGGAATGACAGAGGTTGAGTGGTAACTTGATAGAGGTTTGCGAGATTATGAGTGGCATGGACAGAGTGGATAGTCAGATGCTCTTTCCTAAGGTAGAAAAGCCAAGTAAGTACTAGGGGACATGGGTTTAAGGTGCGAGGGGAAAAGTTTAGAGGGGATGTGCAAGGCAAGTTTTTTACACAGAACATCTGGAATGTGCTGCCTAGGGAGGTGGTGGGAGTAGGTGCGATAGCAACATTTAAGGGGTGACTAGATGAATGGGATGGGAATGAAAGGATACAGACTCTGTAAGTGCATATGGTTTTAGTTTAGGCAAGGATCACGATTGGCGCAGGTTTGGAGGGCCAAAGGGCCTATTCCTGAGCTGTACATTTCTTTGTTCTTTGCCCTCGGACAATGAGGGATGGGCAATAAATACTGGTCAGAGGGGGAGCCAATCAAGTGCATTGTTCTGTCTTGGATCAGGTCAAGTGTCTTGGTATTGTTGGAACTGCACTCAGCCAGACAAATGGATAATATTCCATCACACCCCTGACTTCTGCCTTGTAGATCATGGATAGGCTTTTAGGAGTCAAGAAATATGTTACTTTCTGCTGAATTCCCAGCCTCTGACCTGCTCTTCTGGCCAAGGTTGGCTGCTCCAGTTCAATTTCTGGTCAACGGTAGCCCCCAGGATGTTGTTACTGAGAGAATCAGTGTTGGTAATGCTACTGAATGTCAATTATTACTTAACTAGTACAAATACAGTGCAACAAATGCATGCTATGGCAGTACAGTTGTTTTTTTTTGTGTATCTGAATTATTAATAAGACAAACAAATGGGGCAGGTACAATGATAGTTTCATATACTGATATGTATGTATGTGTAACCAAGAAAAGGTTAGGCAGTACTTTTTAGCATTACCGTGTTTTTTTCAACAAGAATGAGTCAAGGTGACTTTGGTTGCTAATGCCTGCCTTTGTGCTGGTGCCTAATGCATTGAAGTGGATATTCAGTCAGTAATCTTATAGAATGGAAAAGAAATATGCTGTTAAAAGCCCAGAGTGACTCACCTCTTCAATCTTTCCAGTGTCAATGTGCATCTTGGTGCTATTTGTTTATCAGGTACAGCAAGTCATTCTGACATTTACTGTAGAAAAGACAGAGTGTGTATGGAAGAACTCTAAGTTCAATAGACCACCATTACTTTGGATTCTATGGAGAAAAGCAACTAAAATAATTTCAGGGTCTTGGGCTCCATGATGTTGTTAGGGAATGAAAGAGCATTTATGATATCAGTGGTCTTGTGGTTCAGTAAGTAGAGTGACCGCCTCGAACCAGATACTCGATACTTTGGGTTTAGGTTCTGTTCCAGGACTTGTTGACCATGAAGAAGCATTCATTATGGTTGCACAGTGGCTAGCACTGCTGCTTGACAGCGCCAGGGACCTGGGTTCGAACCCTGGCTTGGGTCACTGTCAGCATGGAGTTTGTACGATCCTCCCCCCCCGTGTCAGGTCTGGTTTCCTCCAGGTGCTCTGACTTCCTCCCACAGTCTGAAAGACACACTGGTTAGGTACCTAGGCCATAATAAATTCTCCCTCAGTGTACCCAAACAGGCACGAGAGTGCGGCAACTAGGGGATTTTCACAGTAACTTCATTGCAGTGTTAAGGTAATCATGTGACATTATTAAATAAACTTAAACTTAACACCGCCCAACAAGTTGATAATCAGCCAGCTACTCTTACCAAAATGTTTCCACTATTTCCCAAGGTAGAATAGAAAAATGTGCGTGCATGTATCTGCGTATGTATATGTGAAGATTGTCATGATGATGGAAGAAAATCTTCAAATTTGGCATGGTCTGACATAATGAACTTTTAAATAAAACCTGTAGTTTTAAAAGTGGAAGTACGAGCCAAAAGTAGCTGATGGTATAAATTCAGTCAATGACTGAATTGCTGGTGGGTGATACCGAGAGAGAAAGAGACAATGGAACTATGTCCAGTTTCCAGCTAAAGGACACATCAAAAGCATGAAAACCATACAGAAATTAATTGCCATCTCCTATGGTGATAATGGGAGCTGACTATCACCTCATGAGGAATGATCGTCTGTGAGCAATGACCTAGATTGATTTTTACCTTCCAAGAATATGAAAAGACTGGGCCAAAATCCAGCTGCTAAACTTGGTCAGTGTGGATTAGCTCTGGGTGTGTTAGTGTGTGTGAGATGCAAGAGGAAAGAGAATTACCCCTGTCCTGATGCAGTTAAAACAAATACAAGTCCCACTCGCTCTCCAATTGCTGAGGCAACCTAAGTCAGCAAAGGCACAGCTGAAAAGGAAACAGAACAACTTCTCATCTAAACTGCAGAACATCAGAATCTCAAAATTGACTATTTACCTGCTGAGGTCAGCATTACTGGAATCACAAATTGGAACAGCCGCAGCTGTCCACCATTGGCTCTTCAAGGACAAGCTAAAGACTGACTCTAATATTTTTGTTTAATTTTGGACTCAATTCTGATTTCTAACCTGTGTGAATGTATATGCATGTGCTTTATCATTTTTTTCTTGCATTTAATAGCTAATAAGCTCACCGTGATGGTACTGTACCTTTAAGAAATGTGTTTATAACATGTTTCTTGTAAAGGATACATTTAAAATGCGTCTTTGTTTTACATAGTGCTGATTTGTCTGGGGAAAATGTTCTGCAGTCCTGCTATATCCTCTCATAAGTAGTGCTGGACAATTAAACTGGAGCACGAAACTCCAAAAGAATTCTCATCCTCAATGCTGGGGGATCCAGCACATCAATGCAAGATATGGTTAAACCACTTGCAACCACCTTCAGCCAGAAGTGCCGAGTGAATGATCTATTTCAGCCTCCTCCAGAGGTTCCCAACATCACAGATGCCAATTTTCAGCCAATTCAATTAATTCCACATGATATTAGGAAATGATTGAAGGGCACTAGATACTGATGTGGCTGTGGACCCTGATAATACTCCAACAGTGGACTGTTCCAGAAATTGCTGCACAGCTAGTCAAGCTGTTCCAGTACAGCTACAATACTGGCATCTCCCTGGCAATGTGGACAATTGTCCAGGTATGTTTTGTACACAGGAAACAGGATATATCCAACCCGATCAATTACCAACCCATCAGTATACTTTCAATCATCAGTAAAGTGATGGAAAGGGTCACTAAAAGTGCTATCAAACACCATTTGCTGAGCTATATTCTTGATTTATTATTGACCAGAAACAGAACTGGAACAGTCATATAAATAAAAGGTTCCAAGAACAGGTAAGAAGCAAGACCTGTGGCAAGTAATTCACTTTTTGTTGCCTAAAGCCTGTCCACCATCTACAAGACACAAGTTAGGAGCATGATAGAATTCTCTTCACTTGTCTGGATGAGTGCAGCTTCAACAACACTCAAGAAACTCAACACCATCCCTGACAAAGCAGCTTATCTGGTTGGCACTTATTTTCTCCACCACCAACACATAGTGATAGTAGCGTGTACCATCTGAAGGATGCACTGTCGCAACTCACTCACGCTCCTGGGACAGCACTTTCCAAACCCACGACCATAACATCTAAAAGAACAAGGATGGCAAATACTTGAGAACATCACCAACTGGAAGTTCGTCACCAAGGCACTCACCAACCTGACTTGGAAATATATCACCATTCCTTCACTGTCACTGGATCTGCACAAAATCCTGGAATTGGCATCCTAACAGTATCATGGGTGTGCCTACACCACATTGACAACAGCAGTTCAAGAAGGCAGCTCACCACTACCTTCTGAAGGGCAATTAAGATTGGACAATAAATCCTGGCCCAGCCAGCGATGCCCACATCCCAAGAATGAACAAAGTAAAACAAGCTGATCCTTCACCAAGCTGTTTGCATGGTATTGCACAGTTGCAGCCTTTAGTGTCAATATTGTCAGTATTTGGTAATGACCAGCAAGAAGGATAAGAAATGTCCCCCTTTTAATGAATAAAAGCAAAGTTAAGTGGGTTTCGGAAACACAGAATTCATTACTGGTGCGATCGCTCTGTATTTACCTACAATTTGGTAGAGCGATGAGGCCCCCCCCCTCTCAAGTATGTTCCAAAACATATTCATTTCATTATCATGGAATTTGGAACATTGCATGTCCGTGTTCGAGCTTACTGGTTTGGTTTTGCAATGTATGTGCTTGGAATGTGTTATTCTGCCCCCTGAGTGTACCATCAGGGAATCGTCCTTTGAAGGCTGTCTAGACACATTGGAAGTCTAAATCCTGAAAACAAAATAAAGCATAGATGATATCTATGATTACACTGTCCGAATTGTAAAGCAAGGTGTTATTTATTTCCACTGCTGTCACCAATAGTAGTGCCAATTACCACAGGTTTTTTAAGGCATAGCTGCAGATGTTTAATGACTTGAACTGTTATTAATGAGTCCATAAATTTCACTGCAAGGGAACAGAATCATCAGTCACAATCATTCTCCAGCATATTCAAACACATCCTTTTTCATTGCTCAACTCAAGATGTATTTTATGCAGATGATCTCTCTGAGTGCTGGCAGCATGTCATGTCCTGTGGTATCCAGTTATGAACATCACTGAAGGATTTGACAGTGGAATTTCAGGGTTAGAACGTGATAAAACTCATAGGGGACGTAATGCAGAGTGTATTAAACAGGAATGCAGTACATCTGACAGTTTTATTCCATATCCTGTGTCAAGCATGTAAATAAGACACGGTGTATGTGTATGTCAATCAGTTGAATACCACAAAGGTTCTAGCAAGAGAGTAGAGCAGGTAATGAGAAAAAGAGTGGTTTGTGAAATATTTTGTGAGCAATGTTTATCTTTTTGCCAACCTGACATTAATGTAACATGGCTGGGCTAATGTTGAAAATTTTGTCAGACTTCTCATGATTTCAAGTCAATAAAGATTAGAGTAGTTTGCGGAGATCATTCGAAAAACTGAAGACTACAGCAATAGCACTTGTTTTAAAGAAAAAAATGAACTTATGGGACTTTTTTTCTATTGAAAGAATTCAGAGCTGTAAGAAATTCCAGCTATAAATATGAAGCTATAGGATTTAGAAGAGTGATTCTCCAAGAAATATGGATTAAAAATTAAAAGCAAGTTTTCTCTGCTGGACAAAAGTTTAGAAGTCTCTAAATCATCCAGGGCATAATAGTGTACTTAAGGACACTAACATTCTGTGGCATGCGTCATGATATATCCTTCTGACGCAAGGCAAAACAAAACAGAATCTGGTCTTTACGTTGCCTCAGCAAGATATTGAACATTGTAATATGCCCAAATCTATCAATGGATAACTTAAGGATGCTCCTAAAAAAATTGTCACCTGAAATCAGGAAACTGAGTAGAGCAAGAAAGTGACCATCATCTGTACTTCTTGGGTATCCTGTTTGCTTGAAGGATGTTGACTAAAATAAAGAATATTGTCCAGCAAGAACAGACAATGCTGGAAAAGTCAGCAGGACTGGTAGCATCGGTACAGAGAGAAAACAGAATAAATGTTTCAGGTCAGCTTGACTCTTCGTCTGAACTAATAAGATAGGGAGAATGTGTTAGATATAAATTGTAGCATGGAGAGATTGCAACAAGATGTAGCAAACTTAAGAGCAGAAGACGGATGACCCGATGTGGGAGGGGAATGGCGAGAAGAGGACTTTTGCATCAGGACAATAAATGTGTGGGATTTTTTTTTCAGAAGTGTTTAAAATAGAGGAGATAGATCACAACCTAAAGGTGCCACTCGGTCTCTTAAGCCTGCTCTGCTATTCAATAAGATAATGACCGATCTGATTACAACCTCAACTCCACATTCCTGTCTACCCACAATAAGCTTTCATCCCCTTGTTAATCAAGAATCTATCTAACTCAACCTTAAAAATATTCAAAGTATCTGCCTCTGCTGCCTTTTAATAAGAAGAGTTCCAAAGCCCTCAGAGAAAAACAGTCTCCTCATCTCTGGCTTAAATTGGCTACCCATTATTTTAAACAGTAATCCCTAGCTCTATTCTCCCACATGTGGAAACATCAACATTGTTAACATCTCTCAGGATCTTCTATGTTTCAATAAAGTCACTTTTTACTTTTCTAAATTAGCAAAACCTGTCAAAACTTTCCTGACACAACAACCCACCCTTACCAGGTGTTAGTCAGTTAGTCATCTGAACTGCTTCTGATGCATTTACATCTTTCTTTGAATGAAGAGACCAATACTGTACAACTTGCTCCAAATGTGGTCTCACAGGAGGTGAAAGGCTATAGGGACTAGGCGGGAATGTGGAGAAATCAGATCAGCCATGATCTTATTGAATGGCGGAGAAGGCTCAAAGGAGTGAATGGCCTAGTCCTGCTCCTGTTTCTTATCTTTGTATCGGAAGGTGATGGCCTGGTGGTATTATTGCTTGATTATTAATCCAGAAACTCGGCTAATGTGCTGGAGACCCAGGTTTGAATCCTACCATGGAAGATGGCGTAATTTGAATTCAATAGAAAATATCTGGAATTAAGAATCTACTGATGACCATGAAACTGTTGATTGTAAGAAAAACCCATCTGGTTCATTAATGTCCATAAGAGAAGGACATTAGTGAACCAGATCCTTACCTGATCTGGGCTAAATGTGACTCCAGAGCCACAGCAATGTGGTTGACTCATAACTATCCCCTGAACAAGGACAACTAATGACCAGCAATAAATTTTGGTCAGCCAGCGACGCCTACGTCCAACAAATGAATTTTTAAAAATGGTCAGGTAAAAGGTGCAAATACTAATTTTAAAAAATGGAGGGTCACACAAGGCAAGTACAGGGTTATTGCACAGGTAGAGAAATGCATAACCCATGCCATCTAACCTGAAAGCAATACAACTCTCGCATTTCTCCAACCAGGTTATACTTCTGGACTTAAGAACCAAGGCCCGCTGGAAATGACTAGTTGTCTGATTTTTAACAGAGTTAAGCTCCCAGTGTGATTCTGATGTGAATCAATACTGCCATTTCCTGAGCCCGTCTGCAAATTATAGGTTGCACAGGTCAGGAGATGCTCACTGCTAGAGATGCTTAAAGGGATCATAAGTGAAGGAAGGTGGAAGCAAGCCTTTTATTACATTTTTTCTGGATTGTTTTGAGAGTTTTGACCTAGGACTGTTTCACCTGCAACAGCTTACTCAGGTTATCCTCCTTATAATTCTTCAATGCTGAAGTGAGTGGGACCGTTCACCCACTCAATTTTTCCCAGTCCTAACCTTTTAAAATGGAATGTTATTGATAAAGGAAACAAAAGGATGAATTGATAAAAGTTGCAGACACATGTGAATGCCTGGATTTCCTACCTTCCCAGACTGTGAGTTGCCTGTAAGCTGCATCAGGCAGGCGTTTCGCATCTTTGACTGAAGTGGGACCCGATCGTGTAAATCGATCAGTTCTCCTGGCCTAATGGAGAGTGTATTAAACTGGAATGCAGCACATCTGACAATTTTGTTCCATATCCTGTGTCAGGCATGTAAATAAGATGGTGTGCTTGTATGTGAATCAGCTAATCACCACAGAGGTTCTGGGAAGAGAGTAGAGCAGGTAATGAGAAAAAGAGTGGTTTATGAAATATTTTGTGATTAATGTCTGCTTTTTTTTTGCCAGCCTGATGTTAACATAACATGGCTGGCTAATGTTGAAACTTTTGTCAGAATTCTCATGATTTCAAGTCAAGAAACATGAAGCTAATTTGCGGATACATTCTAAAAATTGAAGACTACAGCAATAGCACTTGTTTTAAAGAAAAAATGAACTTATGAGGATTTTTTTCTATTGATTTGATTTGGTTTGATTTATTATTGTCACATCATTATTAATATACAGTGAAAATTATTGTTTCTTGCGCACTATACAGACAAAGCATACTGTTCATAGGGAAGAAAAGGAGACAGTACAGAATGTAAAGTTACAGTCATAGCTAGAGTGTAGAAAAAAATCAACTTAATGCAAGTTAAGTCCATTCAGGAGTCTGACAGCAGCAGGGAAGAAGCTGTTCTTGAGTCAATTGGTACATGACCTCAGATTTTTGTATCTTTTTCCCATCGGAAGAAGGTGGAAGACAGAATGCCCGGGCAGCATGGGGTCCTTAATTAAGCTGGCTGCCTTGCCAAGGCAGCAGGAAATGTAGCTAGAGTCAATGAATGAGAGGCTGGCTTGTGTGATGCATTGGGCTACATTCACAACATTTTGTACTTCCTTGCGGCCTTTGGCAGAGCAGAAGCCATACCAAGCTGTGGTACAACCAGAAAGAATGCTTTCTATAGTGCATCCATAAAAGTTGGTGAGAGTCGTAGCTGACATGCCAAATTCCTTAGTCTTCTGAGAAAGTAGAGGCGCTGGTGGGCTTTCTTAACTATAGTGTCGGCATGGGGGGACCAGGACAGGTTGTTGGTGATCTGGACACCTAAAAACTTGAAACTCTTGACCCTTTCTACTTCATCCCTATTAATGTAGACAGGGGCATGTTCTCCTTTATGCTTCCTGAAGTTGATGACAGCCTCTTTCGTTTTGTTGACAGTGAGGGAGAGATTATTGTTGCCACACCAGTTCACCAGATTCTCTATCTCATTTCTGCACTCTGTCTCGTCATTGTTTGAAATCCAGCCCACTACGGTGGTGTCATCAGCAAACTTGAAAATCGAATTGCAGGAGAAGTTGGCCACACAGTTGCAAGTGTATACGGAGTATAGTAGGGGGCTGAGAACACAGCCTTGTGGGGCACAGGTGTTGAGGATGATCGTGGAGGAGGTGTTGTTGCCTAACCTAACTGATTATGGTCTGCGAGTTAGGAAGTTCAGGATCCAGTTGCAGAGGGAGGTGCTGAGGCCCAGGCCATGGAGTTTGGAGATGAGTTTCATGGGAATAATGGTGTTGAAGGCTGAGCTGTAGTCAATGAATAGGAGTCTGATGTAGGTCTTCGCATTATCTAGGTGTTCCAGGGTTGAGTGCAGAGCCAGGGAGATGGCATCTGCTGTGGACCCGTTACATCGATAGGCAAACTGTAGTGGATCCAGGTAGTCTGGGAGACTGGAGTTGATCTGTGCCATGCCTAGCCGTTTGAAGCCTTTCATAATGATGGATATCAGAGCCATCGGGCGATAGTCATTAAGGCATGCTGCTTGGTTTTTCTTAGGTAACGGGATGCTGTTGTCTTCTTGAAGCAGATAGGGACCTCAGATTGTTTTAAAGAGAGGTTGAAAATGTTTGTGAATACACCCGCCAGCTGATCCATGCAGGACCTGAGTGCTTGTCCAGGTGCCCTATCCAGGCCAGTTGCTTTGCATGGATTGACCTCTGAGAAGGCTGCTCTGATATCTGCAATGGTGACTCCAGATATAGTTTCATCCGAGGCTTCCAGGGTGGAGGGCATTCTCTCGCCGACCTCTTGTTCAAAATGGGCGTAGAATGCATTGAGAGGGAGGAGTGCATTGAAGCCGGTGATTTTACATGGCTTCATCTTGTAGCCTGTTATGTCTTGTAGACCTCGCCATAGTCAGTGGCTAGCCTGGGACTCTATCTTGGCCTGGTACTGTCTTTTGGCATCTTTGATGGATCCCCTTCGATCGTATTGGGCTTTCTTGTATAGGCCAGTGTTGTCTGACTTGAATGTCTCAGACCTGGACTTCAGCAAATCGTGGATATCCCTGTTCATCCATCGTTTCCAGTTGGGGAACACACAGATTTGCTTCTTTGGCACACAGTCTTCTACACACTTACTAATGAAGTCAGTTATTGTAGTGGCGTACTCGTTCAGGTTGGTTGCAGAGTTTTTAAATACTGACAAGTCCAGTAGCCCCGTAGGAGATCATCCGATTTCTCAGACCAGCACTGCATGACTTTTTTTGATAAATTTTTGCTTGCAAGCCAGGAACAGAAGCATAGCCTTGTGATCTGGTTTGCCAAAGTGTGGGCGGGTGGCACAGCAGTAGGCATGTTTGATATTTCTGAGCAGTGGTCTAGGATGTTTGGGCCTCTGGTGGAACAGGAGACATTTGGTGGTAACTTGTAGTACGCTCTTGAACTTGGCCCGATTGAAATCAGAGTTGTAAAAGATTCCAACTGTAAATATGGAGCTATAGAATTTAAAAGGGTGATTCTCCAAGAAGTATGGATTAAAAATAAAAGGCAAAGTTTAGATGTCTCTAAATATTCCAAAGCACGATTGTGTACTTAAGGACACTAACATCCAATAGCATAGTGTATGGTATATCCCTCTAACACAAGGCAATTCCTGAAAAAAAAACAGAAACTGGTTTCTACATTGCCTCAGCAAGACATTGAACATTGTAACATGCTCAAATCTATCAGCGGATAACCTTAAGGATGCCCCTGCAAATTACAGTTTGCACAGGTCAGGAGATGCTCACTTTTAAAAATCTGTAAATGGATCAGTTCTCCTGGCAAGTCACTGTGTCCTGCCAATATATAGCACGGGTAATGCTGGCAGCTTGAAAACCATAATCAAATTACTTTGTGATTGCCTCTTCTCCCTGATGACATTGGACTGGGGTTAAGGTTTCCAAATGATCAAAATCACATCCTGGAGGCAACTATAGGCAGAAACAATCTGTGAATGTTTTTTTCTGCACTCCATATGATTGTTGATGCTTCACATTCAAAGCTTCCTGCTTTAGCCCGTCTGTGCCAATCCATTTGATTTACTTATCAAACTGGGCCAATCCCTATTGAGAACTTATCCACTTAATCCCCTAATTATATTTCTCCATTAAGAACATTATATGTGTATTCCAACCTGTCCATTTGTAACACATTTTATCTTGTCATTCTGGTAATACTTGTGGCATTAGCCTACATACCATCATAGAACCATAGAAGTTGACAAGACAGATTGAGCCTGTTTTTGGTCCATCATGCTTGTCCAAGCTCTTCACTAGATCAATCCAAAACCAATCCTACTTTGCTCTTATAGTCATATACTACTCTATCCTTTCTATATATGATTTTCCATTAAAAGGAACAATGGCCTTGGTCTCAACAATTCCCTGTAGCAAAACTTTATGTTCATAGAATCATCGAATCTCTGAAGTGCAGAAGGAGGCCATTTGACCCATCTTGTCTGCACCAACCACAATCTCACCCAGGCCCTATCCCTTTAACCCCACATATTTACCCTGCTAATCCAATGTTACTAGGGTCAATTTAACATGGTGAATAAACCTAACCTGCACTTCTTTGGACTGTGGGAGGAAACTGGAGCACCCAGAGGAAACCTGCAAATACATGGGAAGAATGTGCAGACTCCACACAGACATTAGCTAAGGCTGGAATTGAACCCCGTTCGCTTAATCTGTGAGGCAGCAGTGCTAACACTGTACCACCCATTTGAAGACAAGTTACCAAGTTAATGAATAAGTTACCTAGCCTCTCTGCATTGTTCCTTAACTGTTGCTCCACTCTCTTAGTAATAAATTTAAATAAAATGACACTTCATCATTGACTCTCAAACAAGGGGAAAAGGTTTTTCTCTATTTGTTCTGTCAAAACTCCTCAAAATTTAAAAAAAAACACCATTTTCAATCTCCTCTTTGTCTTCTATACTCTAGTGATGTCTTCACTTAGTGTTTTTCTGCACTGTTTCCTTCACAATGATTTCAACATTTAATAAAGTTTAGTGCATGGTACTTGTAGTTAACAGGTTAAATCAACCGTGGCGAAGTAGAGATTCCCATGTCTCATCTGTTTGCAATTTATTCAGAGATTCTTTTATGTAACCAACACCAGAGATATTAATGGGGATCACTAGCTGGATTTTCAGTCGCTGCTGGAGGTAAGTTTGGGTGCAGGAGGCCAGTGAGCAGATTTTGATGTCAGCCTTTCAGCTTCTCTGCAATAGATGCAAATTTGAAGTGAGGGCCTTTAAATTATTTATTCATGAAATATGTAGGCTTACATTAACACTGCAATGAAGTTACTGTGAAAATCTCCTAGTCACGCACTCCAGGTACACTAAGGGCAATTTAGCCTGGCCAATGCACCTAACCAGCGTGTCTTTCAGACTGTGGGAGGAAACCGGAGCACCCGGAGGAAACCCACACAGACACAGGGAGAAAGTGTAGACTCCGCACCCAAGCGTGGAATCGAACTTGGATCGCTGGCGCTGTGAGGCAGTAGTGCTAACCACTGTGCCATCGTGGTGGTCTGCTGGGTTGATAAGTTTAAGGTGAGGGTGGCGTAGGGATTGGAGTGAATGTTGGCAACCCTCCCCACCTCCAAGTGACTGCCTGTTAAGTTCCTTGAAGAGTTTGTTAATGGACTAAATAGGAACGGAAGAGGTGAATGATCTAGACCATGATAGTGCACGGAGTAGAACGGCATGTCTTAGTGCCGCTGATTTATTAAAGTTCTGAAAGGAAAGGGAGTGCTAACTGAGATGCTCAGGTTGTGGAACAAAGCTGCCATCACTTAAGCAGAATGGATCAATAAAATGGCTGACCTTTTGGACACTCGATTGGTCCATGAGGCTGCTGGAGCTCTTCTCTGTTCTTCAAGATAACAGCAGGCCTGGACATGGCAACTGTTTGGCCTTGGGAATCACCCCTAAGAGCCTTTTTGGTCTCCAGACAGCGCCCAGCATCAATAATAGAACATCGAACTTGCCTCCCATCCCAGTTAGAGGAAAAGTGCTGATAAAAAGAGCACCCCAGTTTGGGGTCAGGACTCAGGAGAAGATCCCATGCCCCGGGGTCTGACCCTAGATTGACATTCCAACCCCATCAATTGACAATGGAGTCTGGGTGCTTTACTGCCCCTCAAGTTTTCCAATGAACTAAAGCCTATTGCCCACAATCTAGCAATTTTGATTTTAGTTTTAGAATCAAAACTTTCACCAGCAGATTCATCCAAGTCAACTCAGTAAGTAATATTTGATTTTATTCATAAACACCAGTGAAAATAAATGACCAGTTAGAATAAAAAGCAAAATGATATAAAGTAAGGGAATCTCTTTCTTGGGAATGACACAGAAAATTCATTGTCAACTAACCATTAACATATCAAACAGAGAGTGTTGATTGTTTCTTGGTAGGAGAGTGGCTCAGTGGTTAAGGCCATGTGAGGTTGAAAGCAGGTTTGGGAGTATCTGGCTGTAACACAATGAGAGCTCAGATGGTCCCAGTCTCTCTGAAGCAAGAAGCAGCCTCATCTGATTAGGAGGCAGTAAGAAACCTGAGAGATTTATATGACCTGGCCACATCTGCAGAGCTTCAGCCAGGTTTCTGTTCGGAGTCGGTGGGAGTTGGCATTTGGCTGGCAGGAGAAACACAATGCTGGCAGAAAGTAAACCATTATCAGGTGCTGGAGGGTTGGTTCAACATACTCATATTCCTGGGGAAAGACATCCTGGTTGTGGGGGATTGGGGGGATGGGGTGGATCAGGTTGTGATTGAAGGAGTCTGATGTCCAAGGCAAGGAAGACTTAGGCCCAGGTTCTCATTGCCAGGTCAGATTTGCCAATTCCATAGATTTCCAGATTTTTGGTCAGTGGGAGTGGTCTAAAAGATGAGTTGGAGCGGGAAACCTTGGAGTGAATGTACTGGTTGCCTGGTGTGGACACGGGCTGGGCACAAGGTCTGCCTCTGCTCTCTGGCATTGTATTTAAATAAGTAAAAAAAAACAAACAACATCCTTCCAGCCCTCACCCCTTCAAACACTCCCTTTGCCATCTCCATGCCAATCTATTTCAACACATGACCCCTGAATGCCCCCATGACCCCCAAAACCATGCATCTCTTCCCACCCACCCCCCCTCCATTGCCCTATATCTCATATGCCAACGCATGTCTCTCTATCCATCCCTATTGTCCTCCATATACCAACACTATCCTTTTACACACCCCTATTACCTGCTTGGCCCCTATGCCAACTTAGTGCCCCTATACTCACCCCATTTCCCCATAAACCCTTTTGCCAACTTTGTGCCAACTCATGCCAATCCATACCACCCTATTACCTTTTGCTCTTACCCTTCCATGCCAACTTGGCTGGTATCCTTGAACAATTCATTGACAGCTTCGACATTTCATGGATAGCTGTGAAAGCCGGGCAGCTCTTTAATAGTTGGATAGTTCTTTGCCAGCTTGACAGTTCCAATGAGCATGTGTCTTAAAAGTGCATAATCATGTTCAATATTAACAATCCCAAAGGATGCCTTATCTTGTCCAAAGGTTGCCTCATCTCTCTCAAAGGTCCCAGGACCTATTCAGAGCAACGTTTTACCTCTCCAAAGGCTTTCCAAGTGAATCCAGCAAGTTCAGACCTCCCTCTAGCTGTATAACTGTACACTCCAGAATGTCCAGTATATTCCCAGTTCCACACTGCTGGCCTTCCAAAATCCCAGGTCAGCAGAGTGATTTGAATGGCCAGATGCTTCCATGCGAGAAATTCAATACAACCCCTGTCCCGCCTTATGAAGATGGAGAATGCTGGGTTTGAGTGCGGGACTTAGAATCTTTGGCCATTTCCTAAAGTCTGCCATAATGGAGAGCCGCTCTGTTATAATGAAAGTCTGGGCCATAACCCTTCCCTGTGAGGCCCAGAGAGTCACAAAAGGAAGTCAAAAAGCAAATAAAAAGCCTTACTTTGTTTTTGCTGCTCAGGCTTGCCTCCTTCAGGCCGCCCTGAAAACTACAGCAGCTACCCCACACACGTCTCTGGTTAAGATAGTAGTCAGGTCCAATGACACCATTGGATTCTGGTTTGCACAGTTAAGGCAGAGTGCGTTGCTTTTAACGGCTGTCTTTCTCACCCGCTCATAGGCGCAGGTTGAAATTGCAGCTTGGAGGGTCAGTGTGGATCATCTACAAATGATTCCCAATGCAAGGATAAAATTCCCTTTAACTCAAGTTGGATAGTTTCTTAAAAATGGCTTATGTTGAAGATTTGACATAGTGAGTGCCTGACATTGTATGGTGGGAATGACTTGCTAAACTATGGTGCTTTGCAGTGTCAGTGAGATAGGAAAAACCTACTTTGATTCATAATTGGAACAAGAAGAAAGTTTAAAGTTCAAGTTTATTTTTTATTAATTGCAATGAAGTTACTGTGAAAATCCCCAAGGGTGTGTACAGCTATGTATAAGTGCAAATGTTTGCGTGAATTGTCTTCATTCATAGCAACACAATCAATTGGCAAGAATAAACTATTATTCAGAATGTATTTTAGATAATAATGAAGGCTTATGGAAAACCATCCCAATGGCCTGTAACTTCATTGGAATGGCAACCACCAGTGGTTTACCACTTCGGAGGGACTTAACTTTGCTGTAATTGCAAAGCTCCTGTTTTGCCCAACCCTCCTCACTCAGGTTGGGTGAGATAAGGGCAGTGAAGGATGCTCCCGGTTGCAGCAGGGTGGTGTAGATGAAATACAGTAAGGAAGACGTGCCCCTTTTGATGTCCGCTGTCAGGTCAGGCTGGGGTCTGACTGGAGTGTGCTGGGGTTGGGGGTGGTATGGGGGTGTCCTCTGATGGAAGAGTTAGGTGCATGGAGGGTTGTCTCATGCGGGACTCAGTATGGGTTTTTAAGATAGTTAGGCCGAAGTTGGAAGTGGTTTTATTTCTTCTAACTCTTGCAAAGTAACTATGAGGGTAAAACTGGCAGAACCACCCAAAATTAGCAATTTAAATCCCTTTGTCAGATAGTTTCCCATTGCAGCTGTCCAGGGTAAGTTAGCTCTTCTGGACACTTTTTGTGCAATCCCTTACATGAGTTCTTCCGAGAGGGATTCCGCTGTGCAACTTTTGGGGCATCAGACGCTTAGAAGCCAGGAAATATTGCCCATAATTTCTAATCAATGGCAGAAAGCCACGGGCTGCCAAAAATCACACAATTTTTGCACGCTTACTTGAGTTTAAAAATTGTACCCGAACTCTTGATGGAAGCAGCAGCGTTTGGCCTTCAGTGGAAACTTCCCTGCAGGCTACAGGGTGATGCAGGAGACCCTAACCATGTTCCTTTATAATGCAGCCAGATTGAGAGTTCCCATTGAGATTTAGCTTGGAAATAGCAGCTTTGATTGAAAACAGAGAAGGATTTCCATGCTGTTATGAAAACTATGTTGAAGCTTTTGTTCTTTTTCGCTGTTTATTTTAAGTAGTTAATCCTATTGTTATTAGCTCATTTAAAGAGTGAATTTTTTTATGATTGAGGAAAGTATTACTTAATGTATAAATTAACACAGCTTCAGTTATTTGTTCTAAATCTGTGAAACAACTATTTATTTTATTTGATTTGATTTTTTATTGTCACGTGTATTAGTATACAGTGAAAAGCATTGTTTTTTGCATGCTATACAGACAAAACATACCACTCATAGAGATGGAAAGGACAGAGTGCAGAATGTAATGTTACAGTCATAGCTAGGGTGCAGAGAAAGATCAGCTATAGTGCAAGATAGGTCCATTCAAAAGTCTGATAGCAGAATCTTTAAATTTTTAAAACTTAGATCTGTATTATATTACTATATAACTTTATGTGTGGCATGTGTATAAGCGTTCGTATGTTTTAATTTAGAATATGGAACCGAAAATCTGGCTGGCAAGATGAGAGACCAGAACTTCTCAAACCATGATTTGGATACCTGCAAGAGATTAAGCAAAGAAGAGTTCACATTTTGAATGGTGAAGAGTTTAAATGTGTTTCTGATTAGTACTCTTCTGCCTTGCTTACTTCATTTATAATTCCCTTATTTAACTAGTGTGTTTTGATGTTTCAATAAAGCATTTGCATAATTCCATGTTTAAGTGTTTTGTTTTAGTGCTTCAATAAAACATTTGTAGAATGTTGTAAAGTTTAATGGAAAATATTTATTAACAAAAAGGTTATAAAGGCAAAATTTTGATACCACGTGAACATTTAACTAAACATTTAGCAACTGCACTATTACATTTCATTTAATTGCCTCATCATTTCAAATTTCTCACAAAATATACTTCTTTCTCTCACACAACGATCAGTAAAATATTTTTTATACATCTGTTCTGTTGGTTCTAAACAAGAAGGGAGGGATTTGGTAGGAATAATGGTAGGAAGGACTATTACTTACGTGGCGAAAAACTGCAGCAGGCGATGGTGCAGAGGGACCTCGGGGTCCTTGTGCATGAGTCGCAAAAACCCAGCTTGCAGGTGCAGCAGGTGGTCAGGAAGGCGAATGGGATACTGGCCTTCATAGCGAGGGGGATTGAATATAAAAGTAGGGAGGTCTTGCTGCAGCTGTATAGGGCATTGGTGAGGCCGCAGCTGGAGTACTGTGTGCAGTTTTGGGCGCCGCACCTGCGCAAAGATATTTTGGCCTTGGAGGGAGTGCAGAGGAGGTTTACTAGGCTGATACCGGAGTTGAGGGGGTTGAGCTATGAGGAGAGGCTGAATAAACTAGGCTTGTACTCGTTGGAGTTTAGAAGAATGAGGGGAGATCTCATTGAGACGTATAAGATGATGAATGGGATGGATAGGATAGAGGTGGAGAGACTCTTCCCACTCAAAAAAGACAGTAGGACTAGTGGGCACAGCCTCAAGATAAAGGGGGGGGGCGGTTTAGAACGGAGTTGAGGAGGAACTTCTTCACTCAAAGGGTGGTGAATCTCTGGAATTCTCTGCCCGTTGAAGTGGTGGAGGCTGCCTCGCTAAATATTTTTAAGACGTGGGTTGATGGGTTTTTGATAAGAGAGGGGATTAAGGGTTATGGGGAGAGGGCGGGAAGGTGGAACTGAGCCACGACAGATCAGCCATGATCTTATTGAATGGCGGGGCAGGTTCGAGGGGCTAGATGGCCTACTCCTGCTCCTATTTCTTATGTTCTTATGTCCTTATGATATGAGGAGGAATATGGAGGGAAATGGGAGGGAGGAAGGAAGGGGAGTGGAGGAAGGAAGAGTGTGGGAGGGAGGGACGGGGAGGAGAAGAGTGGGAGGGGGAAGGGGAAGGGGCGGAAGGAGGAGGGTGAAGGGGGAAATTGGGGAAGGGGAGAAGGGGGTAGGGAGTTTGGACGTGTGAACTGCACACTTTACATCTAGCTTGACTCTTCTGCCCCTAGTTGTAGCCACAAAAAGAACTTCAGTTAAGAAGCCAAGCTAAAAGCCGGATGTAGCAATGGTGATGGAACATGACTCCAGATTTTTAATCTGCACTGGATTTTGCAATGTCTATCAGAAAGCTCACATCAGCTTCAGGAGGCTTGCATATGCCACCTTAAGAAATACATTTTCTAAAAGCATTTGAACTAGCCAAGCTGCAAACTTCCTATTGCAAATGTAAGTTTCTGAGGATCAACCTTTCATCAGGGAAACTCATAAAATTGGGAGAAACACTGCTTAAAATACGTAGCAAAATCCAATGGATTTTCAGCTGAGACATATTCCAGACACTTGCGCCCACCTTGTTATACATTAATGTGCTTTTTTACTGGACATGACAAAGTTGGAAATTTAAAAAAAAATCCTTCCTTCATTTTCTGTGCATTACATACATGTTAAACATCTTTTTAAAGCTGTTACAAAAAAAAATGAATCGACCCAAAGAATGTCTGTTGCCTCTATTCACTGCAGCTAGACCAAGAAATAAGTGTGCAAATAAATAAGTGTAAATACTCACTTTATCGTCAGTGCACATGATGGAAATTAGGGAGAGATTGCAGCTGAATGCTGTAATACTGGCATTTTCAGAAACCATGTGCTGGGACTTCCACATTGTCCTGGCGCACATTTATGGTGCACCATCGACTTAAGTCAAGATTCAATGGGGAATGTCCCATTAATTTAGCATAAATCAGTGTAAGCATAAAACAGGACTTCCCAGTTAATATGAATTAGTTTTTTGGGGGGAGGATTACTGATAGGAGGGATTTCAAAGGAACATAAAGATAAAACTTGGGGAGTGTGAAGAATACGTTCTGACTCTTCAGACTGTTTCACCATTCATCATGACAGATCTTCACCAAATTTTCCTTGATACCTAATAAAAATCTTTCTCTTTTGCTCTCAAAAGCTCCATTCAAGCAAACATCCATAGCCTTTTGGGAAGCGCATTCCCGATTTCTACCACACTTTGTGTGAAGAAATGCCTCCATTTTTTTCTCCTGGGCGATTCAGCTCTTTTTAAAGTTATTTCCTTGATCTTAATTAGTTTCCCCGCACCTAACCTATCGACTTCTTAAACATTTGCTGAACCTCAATCAGGCCTTATTCTTCTATAGATAACAGAATAAATGTTGATGTGATTTCTCCTTGTAATTTAACTCTTGACACCCTGCTTTAACCAGCCATTTTGAAAGTTGCTTAAATTTGACAGTAACCACTGCGAGTTGGCAAATGGATCCTATGCATGGTGGCACAGTGTCTCACAGTACCAGGGACCCTGGTTCGATTCCTGGCTTAGGTGACCGTCTGTGCAGAATCTGTGTATTCTCCCCGTATCTGTATGGGTTTCCACTGGGTGTGCCAGTTCCTTCCACAGTTTGAAAGATGTGCTGATTAGGTGCATTGGCCATGCTAAATTCTCCCTCAGTGTACCCGAACACGCACCAGGTGTGGTGACTAGGGGACTTCCACAGTAATTTCATTGCAGTGTTAATGTAGGCCTACTTGTGGCAATAATAAATAAACTTAAGAGATTTTACACATGTGCCCCATCCATATTTAGGCCAAGGGTAAAATTGTGCTGCTTGCTAGGACGCACAATTTACATGATTTGTTGGAATCTTCTTTCAATGATTAGAGATGAATCTCCAGCCTAAATCCATTCAAAGGCAGCCCATTATTTAAATCCTATTTACAACACCTATGCTCTCTGAATAGGAAAAATATTCTCAGTTTCCTTCAATAATTCCTAATATGCTTCTATAATATATAGGAGTCATTTTACTTAATTCTATTTAGCCTCTCCGAACTGGAAACAAATGAAAAAGCAGGTTTTAATAATGCATTATTCCAGAACCAATAGCACAGTGCATACGAGTAGCACACATAATGTGAATGAAGAATATCACATCACGTGAACAGGTTACAGGTTGATATGAATTATCTCTTGCAATGCTCTGAATATTGGTTCCTAAATGAAAGTTATTGTGCAAATCAGAGGTGACTTGCAAGGAGCTGAGATAAACCAGCTTCAGTTCCATACAGTAATCGGTGAAATTTCATTTTGGTGCGTCTGCACTATTTATGAGATGTAAAAACAGCTTTTTCTATTTTAATGCAATGTATTATGATGAAAAAATAGAAATGTAGGAAGCAACTATGCTTGTTCTGAACAGGTGATGACTTTTAAAAATTCATTTATGGGATATGGGTTTCACTGGCTAAGTAAGCATTCATTGCCCATCCCTAATTGTCCTTGAGAAAGTAGTGATAAGCTACCTTCTCGAACCGCTGAAGACCATGTGATGAATATACACCCATAGTACTGGCTGCAATTAAGGCAACATTGATATACTTCCAAGTCAGGATGATGAGTGGCTTGCAGGGGAACCGCAAGGTGCTGGTGTTCCCATATGCCTGCTGCCCTTGTCCTTCTCGATGGTAGCAGTTGTAAGTTCAAAAGGTGCTGCCTAAGGAGCCTTGATGAGTTGCTGCAGTGCATCTTGTATGTGGTACACACTGCTCTCACTGTGTGTCAGTGCTGGAAGGAGTGAACCTGAATGGAAGGAAAGGCAATCAAGCAGGCTGCTTTGTCTTGGATTCTGCCAAACTCTCGAGTGTTGTTGGAGCTGCACTCATTCAGGCTAGCCTAGTTTAGTTTCTGGTCAATGGTAATCTCCAGGATATTGGTAGAACAGAGAACAAGGACCAAAGAAATGTACAGCACAGGGACAGGCCTTTCGGCCCTCCAAGCCCGTGGTAATCATGACGCACTTAACTAAACCCATGTCCCTCTATTCCCTCCGTATTCATGTACCCATCCAAGAGCCTCTTAAATGTTACTAATGTGCCTGCTTCTGCCACGTCCTCTGGTAGCACATTCCAGACACCCATCACTCTCTGTGTGAAAATCTTCCCCCGCACATCTCCTTAACCCTCCCCCTTCTCATTTTCACCCCGTGCCTCCTTCACCCTGGCATTTCCACACTTGGAAAAAGCCTCTGACTATCCACCCTGTCTATGCCTCTCATAATTTTGCAGATCTTTGTCAGGTCTCGCCTGAGCCTCCATCTTTTCAGTGAAAACTGGCAGTGGGGAATTCAATGATTGTTGTTCCACGGAATGTCAAAGAACAATATTTAGATTTTCTCTTATTAGAGATGGTCATTGTTGGTGTTTGTGTGGTGAGCATGTTACTTGCCACTAGCCAGCCCAAGCCTGGATATTATCCATGTCCTATTGATTTGGACACCAACTGCTTCAGTATCTGAGGAGTTGCAAGTGGTGCTGAACATTGTGCAGTCATCAACAAACATTCCCACTTCTCACCTTATATTGAAAGGAAAGTTATCAAATAAGCAGCTGGAGATGGTTAGACCCCAGATGCTACCTTGAGGAGCTCCTACAATAATGTTCTGGAACTGAGGTGACTGACCTCTACAACCACAACAATCTTCCTTTGTGCCAGGTATGAATCCAACTGGCGGAGAGATTTTTTCCCCGATTTCCAATGATTCCAGTTTTTTCACAGCTCCTTGTTGCCATATTCAGTTAAATGTGGCCTTGAAATCAAGAAACACAATTGGACTAGCCATATAAATACCATGGCTACAAGAACTGGTCTTATTCTAGGAGATAGCTCACCTCCTAAATCCTCAATGCCTGTCTACTATCTACAAGGTACATGTCAGGAGTGTAACAGAATACTCTCCACTTGCCTGGATAAGTGCAACTCCAACAACACTGAAGAAGCTCAACACCACCCAAGACAAAGCAACCGATTTAATTGGCACCCATTCCACAAACCTTCACTCCCTCCACCTTCGATACACAGTGGCAGCAGTGTAACCCATCTACAAGATGCACTATAGAAACACCCCAAGGCAATTCACGACAACCCCTACCAAACCTATTTTTGCTACGACAATATCTACAAAAAGCAACAACTCCATCTGTAAGTTTTTGTCCAACTCACCTTGACTTGGAAGTATATCTCCGTTCCTTCACTGTTGTGGGGTCAAAATCCTGGAACTCCTTCCTGAGCAGCACTGTAGGTGCACCTATACCACATGGACTGCAGCGGTTCAAGAAGGCAGATCAGCACCAACTTTTCAAGGTCAATTAGGGATGGGCAATGAATGTTGGCCTAGCCGAGCCAGTGAAGCCTGCATTCCATGAATGAATAAACAACATGTTAGACAGAAAAATATGTTCCAACACCTGTGTATGGAGTCATGCCATGGTGGGGCAAAACAATACTTAGAAACTTCAGCAAAACTAATTGTGGTTAACTTTGCTTTTCACTAATAGTTCATGGAAGTGTGTATTTTTTTATTCATTCTTGGGACGTGAGCATCACTAGCTGGCCAGCATTTATTGCACATCCCTAGTTGCCCGAGAGCAGTTGGCAGTCAACCACGTTGCTGTGGCTCTGGAGTCACATGTAGGCCAGGCCAGGCAAGGATGGCAGATTTCCTTCCCTAAAGGACATTAGTGAACCAGATGGGTTTTTCTAATAATTGACAATGGTTTCATGGTCATCAATAGATTCTTAATTCCAGATACTTTTTATCGAATTCAAATCCACCATCTGCCGTGGTGGGATTGAACCTGAATCCCCAGAACATTAGCTGAGTTTCTGGATTAATAGCCTGGCAATAATACTACTACGCCATTGCATTCAAAATGGTGTCTTTTTAAATTGGCAGGGTAACATTTACCCAGTTCACTGGTATTCCACCCAGCTGTAACGTATGAAGTGGTTAGCGGTAAAATCCATGATATGATAATCTGGTTGTGAGTCCCAATTAAGGCCCAAAACCATGATAATTTTCAGGTACAAATGGATTAAATGTGTACATATTTGCATCAGACAATGAGCACCCAATTTACACCATAAAATTATAACTTGGTCCTATAGCCATCAAAAAAACCCTTATCTGTGTATTTAAACAGCCTTTTTCTGTCTAGGCAGGCATGCGGCTTGCCCACTTACAGGCTATAGTGACCTCAACGAGATCCATGATGTTGGCCTCTTGGAGTATGAGCTCCCCGATTGAGGTAACAATTGCCTGCCTAATCAGGAAGTCTCACTTGTGTATTATATTGAGAAGTATCAGAGTGTCAGGTGTGCTGACACTCTGGATTCTGACTTTTCACCTTAGGAATGGAATGGAGTTTGTAAATCCGGTGAAGGGAAACCAGCCTCTGAGGAGTTATTTCACAGGGCCACCTGAAAATTGTATCAGGTGATCTTTGGACATTAATGAGTGTAAGTTGAAGGTCAACCTCATTGTTTTTAAAGCTGCAGTAAAATTCCGTGGAACCTTTCACTGTGAATGAAGAAACATCTGAGTTGTAGTTTATTGTGGATCAACAGTAAGAGGTAGGCGTAGTCAGCAAAATGACCTGTTCCGGTTTCAACCTTCTTGTGTTTTCATGTAACCAGGATTATTGCTTTTAGCACCACAATAGCTGACTCCTGAACATGTGAGGCCCAATCAGATTTGCTAAATGTGGAATAAATGTGATCTTTGATTTTGTTTGAACACAAGCTAGGGCAACCTAAAAACAAGAGCAGGAATGTTCTGTAAAATAAAAAAAAACATAAACTCTCAGGGTATTTTGTTAGTCAACATAGAGAGGAATATTATTAGCACAATATGTTACAAGCCTCTCATTATAAGCTGTTACAGAATGTCTTTGTAATAACCAACAGAAGTGTTAAATTTTTCATGAGCTATGTCCCATATATGAACCACTTCACAGGTTCAATGAGCGTATAATGACAAGGATGGTTGTAAAAATGAGGAAAGTCAAATATAGGAGTCTGAGTTGTCCTTAAATCAGGTGGAAAAAGTGAATTAAAATTGAACTGTGGCCAGTGAAACTGTAAAGCCAAGAACATAGTCACAATAATGCAATAAATTAATGAATTGGCGTCAGTTTTATTTATGGTATGTCCTGAAAAACAAATAAGAGGAAAGTGCTGACTAGAAAGGGATTGTTTTTCTTATGTTCTTAGAATATGAACAAAGATAGTTCAAATAGGCAGTTAGGTGCATAATGTAGTAAAAGTGCTGTGTTGGGCCAGGGATTGCAAGTGTGTAGTAATAGCTTAATTTTCGTTTGAGTGTGGATTCCAGGTGTAAGCTGACTCTTTAGATAAGGAGAAAGTAAATATATGTACAGGACGGGAGAAAGAATAAAAGCTGGGAAGTAAGAATACTGCTCTCAACTGTTTTTGCTATTGCTCGCAGGATGATGATATTCAATCCATGATCTAAAATGGGTCAGTGCGCGTACCCTATTCTTGACACTGAATACGTTGTTCAAACATTTGTTTCGATGTGTGCTGCTTGGGTACTTGAGATCTAATATGATATTTTAGTCAATCCTCCCATTCATTCTCTAACAATCTAAACTGCAGGTCCTGACAGATGGGGATGATTTTACAGAATTACTTCATTTACATTAAGATCAACCATTAAATCAAGAATTAAAGACTTTTTTTAAAAAAAAAGTCACATTACAGCCTGCTTCTGGACCAAATGTTCACATTTAGATTCTCTCCAACAGGCACCTCATGATTGTTAAATTCATAGTGTGGCTTTTTGTAAGTCTTGCTAAAACATTGAGATCTGTACAACCGAAGTCCATAAAATGTCAGAATGGAGATTTTGACTGTGAGATGGGTTAAAGGTGCTGAGTCCCATAGGGTCTACGCATCTGAGAACAATACAAATGGACAATGACAGTGTGGACTCCAACTTCCGTAACTGAACAGGAATCTCCCTTGTTTTTACCATTGGCCTGTGTTGGAAGCATTTACAGGTTGGTCACATTGTGAATGCACATTTCAAGTCCTGTGGTGGGGCTTGAATTTGATACTTCCGGCTTAGCAAAGCCACCCACAGCACCACAAGACCTCCATAAAAAAATTACACAAAAATACAGGGATGATCTGGAGCCCGCATTTGCTGCCCACATGAATGTCAACAATGACTCAATATCTGGAAGTCACAGTTCTCGCTGGCGAGATCGCGATTTTGGATCTTCGCGTAAACGGGTGCGAACCTGCTTGGACCTGGAATGGAATAGATTTTAATATAATTAACCTGCCCCCTTGCTGATATTAACTCCCTGCCGGCTAGGGGCGTAAACGTAAGTATAGCCCCTGGAGAAAAATGGCCAGATAGTGACCTGGCAAAGACTCCAGATGTTGCTGAACAAGGGGTAGAGTCAAGGCAGGAGAGCAAAACAGTAATATAAGATATAAGAGTCAGAGAATGGCAGGATGGACAAGAGGGGAAAAAAACAAAGAATACATCATCAGTGAAAACTAGATGTGATAAAGCAGTAAAAAGGGCAACCTAGAAGCTTTGTATCTGAATGTGCATAGCATTCATAACAAAGTAAATATAGGGAATTTTCCTGTCGTGTCTGCCATGGGAATTGTAAAAGATGGGAAATGGACTACGCAAAGGCCCATTGACCTTGGGTGGGAATTTCCAGTTCTGGGCAAGCACAGCCAGAAAATTCCAACCAGTGAATTGATACCACACACTAAAGTAAACATACATGATCTGAAAGCTATTATGGAGACATGGCTGCAGGATGACCAGGACTGGTCCTGTATACTGAGGAGTATGTTATGTTGTAGACACCAGAAGGAAGGTATTCAATATTTACAAGTAGACTCTTTCATTTAAATGGAAGAAGCAGTGAGGAAGAGTGAAGTTGCCGTGTTTGCAATGCAGCCTGCCATTACTGATGAAAGGCTACAAATATTCCTTTCTGCTTTTCAAAGATGCATAATTCCTCTCACCATTAGAAACACTTCAGATCTTTGCTTTCCAAACAGAATATGTTTGGAAAATTACCATCAGACTCGGTTCACAATGCATCTGGGACTCTGGGTGGTAATTTCAAACCTTTTACCATAGGAAAGCCTGCATTTATGTTTGAACAAACATATATTTGGGGCTCGTAGCTCTCAGTAATAGAATTTTTGCATCTGTGAACAATCCCACTGGGAATTTACATCCAGAGTTCTCCAGCGTGCATTTCCCAATCCTGCTGAACATTCAAATTGTTAAGTGCAGTGCAATTGTTCTCAACTTGGTCAAATTAATATTTTTGTTCTGTTTGTAAGACTTTTGTACGTTGCTTTATCTTGCTATCTGTCGTCTAGCCTAAGTTAAGGCACTGGATTCTTATAATTGTTACCTCTGCTCTAGCCCAGGTTTACTGCAGTGAATGTCCTCTAATTTGTAGGTGTGAGTTATTTATTCTGAAGGCTCTGAAGTCCAAACGTTGTGTTCTCCCACCATACAGCAATACAAATAACAACAACAACTTGCATGGCATTTTTAGCAAAATAAAATGTTCCAAGGCACTGACAGGAGCATTGTCAAACACAACTGGATACTGAGTCGTAGGAGGACAAGTCACCTTACATTGTGTCAAAGAGGTAAGTTTTAAGGAACAACTTAAAGAAGGAGAAAGAGAGAGAAGTGGAACAATTTATGGAGGGAATTCCAGAGGTTAGGGGTTTGATAGAGAAAGAATCATCCTGATAGTGGGGAGGTGGAGGGGGTGAGATGGAGTCTGGAACTAGGGGATCATAGTTTGAGGATAAGGGGTAAACCTTTTAGGACTGAGTTGAGAAATATTTCATCACCCAGACGGTGGTGAATCTAAGGAGTTCACCACCACAGGAAGTAGTTGAGGCCAAAACATTGTATGATTTCAAGAAGAAATTAGATATAGCTCTTGGGGCTAAAGGGATCAAGGGATATTGGGGAAGGCGGGATCAGGATGTTAAATTTGATGATCAGCCATGGTCAAAATGAATGGGGGAGCGGGCTCGAAGGGCTGAATGGCCTAGTCCTGGTTCTATTTTCAATGTTTCTATTTTTCTAAAGTCATGAGCAATAAGAATTAGGATAGTGCAAGAGACGCAAGATAGTGGAGGAGCACAGAGATCTTGATGGGTTGTGTGACTGGAGGAGGTTACAAGGAGAGCTACATCTTTAAGAAACATATTATTGTTCTGTACTCAAGTACATTTTATCACAATGAATTATCCATGTAATTTATTAAAAAATCTTTCTGAGCGAGATAAGCTCATTTATAATGCAGGAGGAAAATGGGATATATCGCTGTGTAGTTCAGGAGAAGTGTGCATTATTCATCAGAGAACATACAACAAATTCTGAAAATCTGGCACTTAGCTAAACTTAGCATATAAACGATGGGGAAAGTGATTTTTGGTGACAACAGCATGTTTTTCTGATAATTTATTAAGTTGTTAAAGCATATTGCTTTTAATGCAAATGAATTATCCATAACATTTATAGAAAAAATAGCATTCAATGGTGAATGCAGATTGTTTGAGTTTTGCCTCATGCACTGAAGGTTTTGAATTGGCAGCTAGTTGTTCTCAAACAAATGTGACAAATTCAGCAGTAATGTAACTCAGAGTAATCAGTCGGATCTGTAACTCACAAGCCTTGGATGAGGTAGATCTTTAACTTCATGGACACAGGGTTCACTCTTCGGAAAGTTCATTAAGGGAAATCAGGCAAAGATAATCTTATGTTCACAATAGAACACAACCGATTATTCACTCACAGAATCCCTACAATGCAGAAGGAGGCCATTCAGCCCATCAACCCTGCATCAATGTATTTACCCTAGCTAGTCTCCCTGCCATTAAGGGGCAATTTACCATGGCCAATCAGTCTAACCTGTACATCTTTGGAGTGTGAGAGGAAACCGGAGCACCTGGAGGAAACCCATGCAAACACGGGGAGAATGTGCAAACTCCACACAGACAGTAACCCAAGGCTGGATTTGAACCTGGTTCCCTGGTGTTGTGAGGCCACCCCACTCACTGAGCAGACAGTAAACTATTATGGCAGTGTGATCCTACCTGGCTATTTTTTTTCTTCCAATGATGCTGATGTGATTCTGTAACCCATAATTATAAAGAGAAACTTAATCGTCAAATCTCATTTTTATTGCATAGAATTCTGCAATTCTTTTTAACAGTATTTTTGGGACCACATTCCACCTATAATTTGTTAGTCATAATGAATATAATTCTATATTTATTACACATGGCATGGACTCAATAATCTGAATGGCTTCCTTCTATTCTGTATGCATTCTATGATTCTGTGATTGCATCAGATCCAGAATTCCTATGGATGTTTGTCATATTACCTTCTGCAGGTCTTTTCGCTTCTTATGAAAACTATAAAACAGTGAATTGGCTATCACCCGTAGAACATTTTATTAGCGGTGCACTTTTTCCTTGAATAAATATTTGGCAGTTCTTTGGTTGAGGGGGACTAGGGGCGGCACAGTGATTAGCACTGTTGCCTCACAACGCCAGGGACCTGGATTTGATTCCTGGCTTGGGTTACTCTCTGTGTGGAGTTTGCACATTCTCCTTGTGTCTTCATGGGTTTTCGGGTGCTCTGGTTTCCTCCCCCAGTCCAAAGATGTGTGAGTAAAGTGCATTGGCCATGCTAAATTGACATTTAGTGTCCCAGGATGTGTAGGTTAGAGGGATTAGCGGGGTAGATATGTAGGATACGGGGATAAGGCCTTGGTGGGATTGTTGTTGGGGCAGACTCGATGGACCGAATGGCCTCTTTCTGCACTACAGCGATTCTATGATTCTAATGTTCATAAATTACCTTCACTGAAGTGAGAGGAGCAAAAGGTATTCTTGCAAGTTTGGTTGGCAAATTGTGAGCTTGTCACCAAAAGTGCTCATGTTGTTATTTACTGTAGAGAGGATTTGGGTTGGACTGCCACACCTGGTTTACTAGATTTAGTATTGGAAAAATATTCGGACAATTAGAATCTGTTATTGGCACAATTCTGATCATTCAAATTTATTTTAAATTGCTTTTGTTGCTTTGCTTATCTTAGTTGCTATTTCTCTGACGCAATCAATCCATGCTTTGTCCACTTATTCTTTGTGCTCCCAATGTTTCCTCCTTGAATTGATTTTATAAATCCGGGAAGGTTTATGCATCAGCATTGCTGCTTTCAACAGCAATCAGCAGCAACTTTAATACTGGGAAAAATGTGCCAAAAGTTTCATCGCAGCCTCGGGGAAGAAATGGATGCCAAATAAAAGGAGAAAAGAACTTAGCGGGTTTTGAAGAAAAAGCAGGAAGTGGAAAGGCAGAAAGAACTCAACAATTGGCAGCATAAGGGGTCAGATGTGGATCCGCCAATGATGGCGCAAAATTGCATAAGAGGGTAATCAGAGAAAGGGATTGTTTGCTATGGGGGATTGTTCAGCAGGAAACGGTCACAGGAGGATAGGCTTTGGAAGTGATTTAAATACAAGCCCACCAACGCCTCTACTTTTTCAGAAAGCTAAGGAAATTCAACAAGTCCATTATGACTCTCAACAATTTCTACAGATGCACCACAACTTAGTATGGCTCCGGCTCTGACCAAGACTGCAAAAAACTACAAAAGGTTGTGAATGTAGCCTAATCCATCATTAAAACCAGCCTCCCATCCGTTGACTCCCTCTACACTTCTCTCTGCCTAAGGAAAGCAGTCAGCATAATTAAGGACCCCACACACCCCGGACATTCTCTCTTCCACTTTCTTCCGTTAGATGGAGAAGTCCAAAAACATGTACCAACTAACTCAAGAACAGCTTCTTCCCTGCTGCCATTAGACTTTTGAATGGCCCTATCACATATTGAGCTGATCTTTTTCTTCACCCTATCTGTAACTGCAACACTCTCTTCGACAACCTATCGTTTCCTTCTCCCCTATGTACTCTATGAATGTTATGTCTCGCCTGTAATAGTTCGCAAGAAACAATATTTTTCACTGTATCCCAATATGTGTGACAACAATAAATCAATTCAATTCAATAATTTTAAATGTGAGACTGTTAGGCCAGTTTAGGTGAGCAGTGACGGGGGTGATGTACAAGCAATGTGTGTTGAGGCATATGATACAGGAAGCAGCGTTTTGGATGAGCAGTGTTGATGTTGGAGCACTGTGAGGCCTGGTTGGTTCTGACAGCAGATTACCATGACTTGAAATAGCCTGGCAGGATGAGATATTTAAGTTCGCTGAAGATCCAAAATGTTGGGCTCTGTCCCAAAGCCTTTCCTCACTCCCATACTATAGACTTCCAAAATAAAAACTTGGCAATAACCAATCACTTTTTTCTGATTTATCTTGTTTCTTATCTTTTATAGTTCCTTGTGTTCAGTGAATGTAAATTTTGAAGTTGAAGGTTTATAACATTTAACAAAAAATGAAACAAGTAATTTTACTCCCTATTAGAATCAAACAGAAGACAATAGATGCTTTCCATTTGAGTCAACTATAATGAAATAATGTTGCAGTTGGTGATACTATAGAGTAAATTAGTTTACCTTTATGAATGAATATAATTGCCCTTCTGCTACAACATTTGTAGCAAAAGTCATCAATTTAATCTAGTAATTCTTATAAATGTCTGGATTCTCTGCCAGCAGACTGAATGTCCCGAAGAAATGTATCTTTCTTGCCTATCACGATAATATTATTAATCTCATATCATTAGTTTAAATGTGTTTGACATTTGACTTTGGCCCAATTACTGATAATTACCATCATGCATCATTACCAAATATCTTTACATCAACTCAGAACACATTGCCTTCTGTTTAATATGGGGAATAGGTCAATGAATATTGTTAGATGAAGCTCCCTCATCAGTGTATTACAGTAACCTTTACTGTTTTATCTTCATGGTGAATTATGTTAACATCTTTCAGACAAATCCTTTTCTTTTTTTTTGAATTTATCTCATGTTTCACACATTTTCTCAAAATAAGTATTTTATCATAAAATTCCTTTTTTGTAGATTTAAAATTATGGGTAGCTGACATTAAGGAGATGCCAACACTTTTAACTGTTTGCGAGCTGTAAGACTGCAGGCAAATAGAAGTTGCTATTCTTATCTCAGGAAAATGCTAACCTTCCCTTCGTTTCCTGCTTTCTTCTCTATTTTACACTCTGTTAACTGATCATTTTATTCATCCACATTCCTCAATCTACTTTTCTCATTTCCGAATAATTATTTTTTTCATCAGTTCTAATTTCTATTTTACTTATAGTTCTACCCTCCAACTCCATCACCGGTATTTTACAACCTCACTCGGGCGAGGCTCGTAAAATCCTACCTGAGGCCAATGGCGTATTCGGTCTTGCGAACCGTGCTGTTCCAGAGCGTGTGGCGGTAAATTTCTGGCACATGAATTTGATTGAGCTAAGCTAAGAGCAGGGTTGATTCCAAGAACAACCACAGCTCAAACCATTAAATCAGCATCAACTTATGCTTAAAACTCCATTCCATTATAGCATTGGAAATGGGTTAATGTGACCACTATGAACAGAATTTTTTCATTCATTCAAATTTCAGTTTCAAGGAGTTGGCTCCTGGACTCTACGCAATGCTAAATCTGATTTATTTCAATACTGAAGATAACTTGTCCATATTTGTGAGTTTGTGGTTCCTGTATGGAAACTGCAACGTTTAAAAATGAGTGGCTAGCTTGACCAAACCTACCCATCAAAACGTCACCAGATTTGACGGGGCGGCCATTTTACATTCTGCTCAATTTTACATTCCATTCATTTGGTAAAATTAGACGTCTGAATTTCCCCCTACATGTTGAGGTATTGTTTTAGAAAGCTGTACAGTACACCATCCTCTCCTCCCCCGCTCCCCCGCCCTTTGTGAATGATGTATGTACTCATAAATAAACCAGTATGAAGCCTCAGCTGTACTTATTACAAAAACCTGGTTCAGGCCACGCATCCGCTAATTAGCTTTCCATTCATTATTTAGACAGACGAGAAGTGTTGATGTCTGATCTGCTCTGCAGGCAACAGTGGCAGGTTCATGTGGAGCATGAAAACCCATGACAGAGAACCATTCGGGGACAAGCTACTTTGATGGTTGAGAGAAGATACAGTTCTCTCCTGCTTCAATTCCTCTTACAATGTTATCACCCGTAATATTTAAACCATGGCTAATACTTCCGTTATAAAATGCAACAAAGTGTTAGCTACACTTGTTCATTTGGACTGATGGAGATACCTAGAGTTCGGAATGCTGAGTGGAGCAAGGGGCAAAATATGTAAACAGGAGAGAACATATTTAATTAAAACAGTGATAGAAATTGAATGGACCAATAAATTGTTTTGATCACTATCATGCAGAAGACATGAAAGAACAAGTATATATCTATATCAACCCTATTACTTTACAAAATATGAACAAAAGGACAAAGGCTTTACATTGATTAAACACCATGACTGGCTACAACTTACACAAAAGGAATATTTAGCTTTCAGAAAATTATAGCACTCTCATTATCTCTCATTATCTCTAAAGAGACATTAATGCCCCCTATGGTTGCTGACATCAAATTCCAATGATATGTACAAAGGCTCCTTTACATTTCTGAGGTAAAGCCCTGCACAATCTGCAAAAACAAATGACCCTACAACCTCTGATAAACTCATTAGCAGATAAAAGTTTAACCACCTTAATAACTTTGTCTAGGAATATACATCCTTTGTGCAAACTAAGGAGAAGAAGTGAACATTATGTCATGTGACACCCCCTCCCCAAATTGCTAGAACCTGTAATATTTCCTTGTGAAGCTAAAGACAATCTGCTATTTTCTATCAATGAAGCAGCAGCAGAATTCGAGCTCTGTCCAGGTTTAAATTGTCTGGCCCTCATCTACACTGTCCCTAGTGGAATATCTAACTTCTGTACCAATGCCTATTACAGGACTAATTTATTTTTATGTGTTTCTCCCATTGTAGCAGTGTTACTAGAAAAGTGAATTACCCAGCATCAGTTTTAGCACTGCAGGCTGACACCATTGGACTCTTGATTCAGGATTCTGGACTTATGTGAAATAATACGGGTGGGATTTTTCTGCTATGCTCAGCCTGAAACCAGAAAATCCCACCAGAGGTCAATGGACCTTTCCATGGTCCACCTCTCACCTCTCCAATTCCTATGGCGGGCGGGAAGGTAAAATTCTCCACTAAGTCTTATTTTTTCTGTGCCCTTCTCCCTGAGCCCCTTTCTCTTATTCCACTCTTATTGTATGAATGGAAAAGGGCTTGGCAGAGAGGTCGCAAACCTTCTTCCTGCATTTTGACTGTGTGCAAAATAAACTAACCCTCTGAGTTTACCTTATCTCAAGTTCAGTTTATTTTACTAGTGTCACAAATAAGCTTACATTAACCCAATAATGAAGTTACTGTGAAAATCCTCTGGCCACCACACTCCAGCACTTGTTAGGGTACACTGAGAGAGAACTTAGCATGGCCTATGTACCTAACCAGCACATCTTTTGGAATGTGGGGAGAAACCTGAGCATCCAGAGGAAACCCATGCAAACATGGGGAGAAAATACAGACTCTGTATGGACAGTGACCCAAGCCAGGAATCGAACCAGGGTTCCTGGTGCTGTGAGGCACCAATGCTAACCACTGTGCCATCATGCCACTCCAAAAGTGGAGGGGAGTGACGGGAACCATTGTGAATTTCCCTCCTGTGTTTTGACTGTGTGTAACATAAACTAATCCTCTCATTTTACCCTAAATCGGGTGTTGCGGGTTTATTAATAGAGGATTGAATCACTCCAAGGATCGGGGAAAATGTGCCAACCGTATGTACGGGGAAAATCAAAAACACCTTTCTGTTCCTGGATGGCTGGTGAAAGGAGAAATCAGGACTGCTTCAAATTAAACCCCCCTCCTGTCCGTGACAGCACATCCATTGGGTTTTACTGTGTGCACTCCAGCAAGTACAGCAAAATGCTATGAATTATTGATATCCCTCCTGTAAGATCAAAGCTATGCCTTGTGGCTTACCTGTGCGATTCTGAGCTCCTCCGGCAGTTCAGTGAATATATCCACTCAATGGTTGGGTCACATGTCCTGGGTGAGTTGATCTCACCCAGAACATGCTGGACTTCTCCTTGAATTCTTTTCCCAAATGCAGATGCTTGGCAATTATTCATTGAACAACAACAAAGAGGCAAGATGTTTTTGCTCTGGATAGGGGAAGGAGGCAGCTCCCTGAGCTGGAAAGGGGATTGAATCCCAGGCTGTTGGTGTTATCTGATACACAGGGTAGCCATCTGAGTGAACTCATCACCCTCGATTGGATTTAATGTGGTAGAAAGCTGCATCTATTTATTTGGGCACAAATCAGACACATGATTAGCAAGCCCGCACGCAATTTGCCCACATTGGGCCCCCTACTGAATTCTTGGATATATTTCCAAGGTGCAGAGCCCTTTAAATATGGAAGAAAGCGCTGGAATATTCCAGCCATTCATACCAAAGGGATTCTCTGGTGCAGCGATTGAAGGTTTGGCTGGGCACCAAATTCTCCATTCTTGCTTACAGCGACGACAGGGCATGAACTTCCCCAAAATTCTGGCCTTGGTGTCTAACACTGTTTAAAGGACCCCTTTAGACAATTTGCTACCAATGATCAGGGACGCATTCCATCTGGGATTCTCCAGTGGTTTCCACAGTTACTAATCACAAGCAAGTTCTCTTCATTTTCGGAGGGCATCACCAAACTTCACAGCTTTAATGACGACGGTTGAACATGTAACAAATCTCGGAAAAGGCTGTGAAGGAACTAAGGGAAGAGTAAAGTCAACAAAGAGACTTGCATGTGGAAAGCAACTTTAATGACCTTAGGACATCCCAAAGTGCTTTACACCCGATGAAGTTCTTTTGAATTTTAATCACAATTATAAGGTTGGAAATATGGCAACCAGTTTACATACAATAAGCTCCAATGAACAGGAGTGTGACCATTAGATAATCTGTTTTACATAAGAACACAAGAACTAGGAGCAAGACTAGGCCATCTGGCCCCTCGAGCCTGCTCTGCGATTCAATAAGATCATGGCTTATCTTTTCATGGACTCAGCTCCACTTACCCATCCAGTCACCATGACCCTTAAAGTCTTTACAGTTCAAAAATTTATCCAGTCTTGCTTTAAAAACATTCAGTGAGGTAGCCTCAATTGCTTCACTGGGTAGGGAGTTCTACAGATTCAAAACTCTTTGGGTGAAGAAGTCCTTCCTCAACTCAATCCTAAAACTGCTCTCCCTTATTTTGAGGCCATGCCCCCTAGTTCTAGTTTCACCTGCCAGTGGAAACAACCTCCCTGCTTCTGTCTTGTCTATTTCTTTCATTCTTCTGAATTCCAGGAGTATAGCCCAAGCCTACTCAATCTCTCCTCATAAGCCAACCCTCTCAACTTAGGAATCACCATTCCTAAGAAACTACCTATCCACATCTACCCCTTTGCACCCTGTAAACTTTAAGAACTGTAAGAACTTATTAAGTTTCAACGAGATCAGCTTCTCATTCTTTGAAATAGAATATCAACCCTATATTGATCTATAGGATTATATATATCAATATATATCTCCTCTGCATCCCCTCCAGTGCCAGTATATCCTTTCCCAAGTAAGTTTTAGTGATTTTGTGTGAGGATTGAATATTGGCTCAAGCACCAGGGAGAATGCATTTCTTCTTTGAAACATTGCCCTCTGGACCTTTTAAGTCCACCTGAAAGAGTAGATTGGGCCTTGATTTAATGTCTCATCTGAGACAGACATTGATTCCTGAGCTTGAAGGAAGAAGCCATCAAAGTTTCCACTTTCATTTCAAATATTATTAATTTTAATTAATCAGTAATACGCAATCCAATAGAGAACCTTTTTTTGTGTGTGATTTCCATTGTGTTGCACTACTGCACCACAATATTACTACTAAACGTAAATTATTGTTAAACACCACTATTAGACGTGCGCCGTGCAGAAATTGCTGGTCTCACTTCTGTCATTCCTCAACCTTTTAAGAACGACCAAATGTGTTTCTAAGGTCATTAATTAATGAAGGGATCAGGGATAGCTTGTGAAATTCCCTGGTAACTGTCTAATTATGACTAATACAGCAATAACATCATTTTGCTGAGTAATATGGCCATCACTGCAGTGAGGTACTCATTACTGAACCCACGATAGGCCTCTTTCTGTAGTCATCAGCACTCTTATAACAGAGCTCCTTCTAAACACTCAGCAGTTCCATCAGCAAGTTTCATGCATTGGCGATTATGTAAAGTCTTTGCTTGTCCATGAAGTTCAGTATAAACTCTAAGAACAGCACCTTATCTTTGAGATAGCCACTTTGCAGCCCTTTCATCGCACTATTTACTGCAACAACTTCAGACCTTAACAACAGCTCTCACAGTCCTCTAGAGGAAGTGCTATCAATGTGTGATAGGCGTGGCAGCATTTCCAGAAATAGGGGAGGTGGGGAAGGAGAGTGCTTGAGAGGAGTTTCCTGTGTCAGATTCCTGTGTCGCTCAGCATGATCTGTCTCGATCATTTCTTGCTTCCATTTTAACCTTTGCACTCTCTGATCCCTTGGTTTATGTCTTTATTTTTATTATGGCTGAGATTTTTAATTCTCTCATTATGCCTGCTATTATTTTACATTGATCTCACTTCAGCCATTTAACCAGCTCCTCTACTCTAATAAACATGCTAAAGCTCATTCTATCTCTTACGCTTTGTTTCCTGTAAACTGCCCACCTAGGAACCTCAATTGGCAGCCGAACATGAAAACCATTCCACCCCCCTAATTGACTAAGTGCCTCCAAACTCGCTGGGGGGTGGGGGGCACAAGATTTTGCCCAGAGCTGTAAAATAATTGGGCAAGGAAAGAATTGTTCTTTAGCCGGCAAGCTATGATCTGGAACGCAATGCCTGAGAGGGAAGTGGAAACAGATTCTGCATAGCTTTCAAAAGGGAATGAGATCTCTGCTTTAAAAAGGAAGACTTGCAGTGGCTCTGGGTGAAAGGGGAGGGGAGTGGGATTGATTGGTAGCTCTGTCAGAAGACAGTTGGAAGATATGATGGGCCGAATGGCCTCCTTCAGTGCTGCGTGTTTCCATGATGCGAAGGGAGCACCGGGAATTTTCAGTAGCTGAATAAAATCCCAGCGAGGCATTAAATTTAAGATGGAAATATTTCTACAGGCAACACCATCAATAAAGGTTTATAGGGAGGGGTCGGCCTGAGGGATAATGCAAGCCCAGCTTAACCACCACTTTCCCAAAAAGCTGCTTAAATCCATAAACATAAAACATCAAAAAGCCCCTCACCAGTGATAAACCTCTCGTACAACCCGGAGGGAAATAATATTCAATCTGCAGGCAGGTGAACTGCACACAATTGGAGATCATTCAATCACACTTGACTTAGGCCTAGATGGCGGATAGGCTTTGGAGAGTCAGGAGATGAGTTACTGGCCACAGTATTCCCAGCCTCTGCTCTGGTTTTGTAGCCACAGTATTTATATGGTGAATTCCGTTCAGTTTCTAGTCAATGGTATCCCTCAGGATGTCAAAAATGAGGAATTCATCAATGATAATGCCATTGAATGTCATGGGGAGATGGTTAGATACAGCATGATCTAGGACCCCATGCGATCCCAGGCATGCTCTCTTCCACTTTCTTCCATTGGGAAAAAGAATTAAAAGCCTGACATCATGTACCAATGGACTCAAGAACAGCTTCTTCTCTGCTGCCGTCAGACTTTTGAATGGACCCACCTTATAGTAAGTTGATCTTTTTCTACACCCTAGCTATGTCTGTCACATTATGTTCTGCACCCTCTCCTTTCTTCTCCCCCATGTAAAATTGATTTGATTAGTCACAAGTAGGTTTACATTAACACTGCAGTGCAGTTACTGTGAAAATCCCCTAGTTGCCACACTCCGGCACCTGTTTTGGGTTCACTGAGAGAGAATTTAGCTTAGCCAATGCACCTAACCAGCGAGCGCGTCTTTCGAAATGTGGGAGGGAACCGGAGCAAGACATGAGGAGAGTGGACAGACTCCGGACAGACAGTGACCCGAGCTGGGAATCGAACCTGGGCCCCTGGCACTATGAGGCAGCAGTGCTAACCACTGTGCCACCCTGTACTCTGTGAATGGCATGTTTTGTCTATAGCATGAAAGAAACAATACTTTTCACTGTATCCCAATACATGTGACAATAATAAATCAAATAAAATCAAATCTTGTTGGAGATGGTCATTACCTGACACTTGTGTGGCATGAATATTACTTTGCCACTTGTCAGCCCAAGCCTGGATGTTGCCCACGTCTTGCTGCATTTGGACATGAACTGCTTCAGTAACTGAGGAGTCACGAATGGGGCTGAACGTTTTGCAAACATCAGCAAACATCCCCAAATCTGACCATATGATGGAGGGAAGGTCATGGACGAAGCAACTGAAGATGGTTGAATCCAGGACACTACCCTGAGGGACTCCTGCATTGATGTCCTGGGACTGAAATGTTTGAGTTTGAACAACCACACCCATCTTCCTTTGAGCCAGATGTGAGTCCAACTAGCGTGGAGTTTTTCCACTGACTCCGAACCACTCCAGTTTTGCTGGAGTCACGCTCCAGATGCCACACTCAGTCAAATACTGCCTTGATATCAAGGGTTAGGGTTAGCTCTTTTAGCTCACCTCTTGATTCAGCTCTTTCGTCCATGATTCGATTAAGGTTGTAAGGAAGTCAGGAGCTGCGTGACCCAGGCTGAACGCAGACTCCGCATCAGTGAGCATGTTACTGCTGAGTAAGTGTCACCTGATAATATTGCTGACACTACGTTCCATCACTTTGCTGATATTCAAGGGTAGATTGATTGGCCGGGTTCTACCTTTGGTGTACAGGGCATACCTGGGCATTTTCCCACATGATGTGGAAATGCCGGTGTTGGACTGGGGTAAGCAACACCAGGTTAAAGTCCAACAGGTTTATTTGGTAGCACAAGCCACTAATTTTCAGAGCACTACCCCTTCATCAGGTGACTAGGGACATGGCTAGTTCTGCAGTATAAGTCTTCAGTACTGTTACCAAAATGTTGTCTAGACCCATATAGCCTTTGCATCATCCAATGCCTTCACTCATTTCTTGATATTACTTGGAATGAATTGAATAGACTGAAGATAGACATCTTTGATAGTGATGGACATCAGGAGGAGGCTGTGACAGGTTAGCCATTTTTGGCTTCAATGAATTCTGCTTGACAATGATAGAAAAGTTTTGATTCAATTGCCCATGTGATTGGTTTCGTGTGCGAGAAGTTCAGAAAGAAACTACTGCCAACCTGGGTGGAAATTAATGGCTTCTGCAGTGGGTCAGTTCACCAGTTGGAGAACCAGTGGCAAGCCAACTCAGCCAATTCTGGCCCACCGGCCCTACTTAATGCCAATCAGGCAAGTTATTTGGATTCTTCAGGGTGTATGTCCCACCTTTGAGAGCTGTTGGTCGACAAGAGTTGGCCACTGCTGGGAGTGCGGAAAAGCCCTGTAGCAGGATCATGGCTAGAGAACTGGAGGAAAGGTAGATGAAGCAGGATCACCTCAGCCTCAGAATAGGGTGGTAGGGTATTAGTTTAAAGGGCAGATTTGGGTCTTCCTGTATTGACAGCCCTCGCCACTGAAGGGTCTCTCTAATAGCCCGACCACAGGCATGCTCAATAGGGTGGCTTTTCAGAATGGCATGACTCCACTCAATGCTGCTTCCTCTGTTGAGGCTGGCTTTTAGCTTAAAAGAACTAAATGATTCCTGGTGTCCCATAATTGTACAATAAACATATCATTAATTTCTCAATGTTTTGCTTCATAGAGAAGTAACGATGTTGGTTTATAGAATGATGCCAATATTAACGCATGAATTGCACTCATGCTGCACCTGCTCAAAGGATTCGGTCACTCTGATGAAAAATCATAAAGGATAAACCTGGAGAATAGAGTCATTATGTACATACTATGTCCGCCACCCATCTACATTGCACACCTTAGAATAGGAGTAATAACTTTTTTGTCTTCTCACACAATACCCTATTCAGTTATTCAAATTTCCAACATGTATTGCAAAAGGCTGGGGAACAGGCCAGGTGCATTTCAGATATTGGTTAAAGAAGCCTATATTAATGAGTGTCCAAGTTTGGAGATTCCCCTGGTGGCTGGGTCTCCCCATTCTGCCCCCACCACCCCCCCCCCCCCCCCCCCCACCCACCCTCCCAACCCTTCTCCCAACAATTTCCCTCCTCCTCCCTCAACTTTTTAACCATGGATGTAGAGACCACTGCGCCCCATAAAATCCAGCCCCCTATTTTGGATTTCAAGCAATAATCTTGGGGGTATTTGCAAGATGGTTAGTTTAAAATGTTTGCACATGTGTCAGCAACAACTTGCCAGCATATAACATCTTCAATGTTACAAAATGTCCCAATACACTTCATAGAAGGGCTATTGATTACAATTTTACACAAAACTATAAGAAGAGATATTAGGAATAATGAAAACTTGTCCAAAGAGAGAGGTTTTAAGAATGATATAAAGAAGGAACACAAAATAAAGCGTCATGGATGTTTAGGAAAGACTAAATTAGACAATTTATCCAATAAGCAACGACATTCTTACCATTATTGTCACTTATTTTGCTTTCCTCGCTTCATAATTACTAGGGACTCTATCCTCTTTTTCTAAGTTTGGTTTGTTCCTATAAACTGATTATTTATCTGTTATGTATTTAAGTCTTGTCTCTATTCAACTCTCATTTTTCCAGTGCTAGTTTCTCCCCACTCCTCTGATTTCTTTTTCATGAGCTTTTATCTTACTGGTTGGATCAAGGCCTCTGCTGTGGGGCTGGAATTGAGAACACTGGTTTGCTCAAAGGCAACCACTCAATATTCTCCAGAGCCCCAATGGACTCCTTTGACATACTAACCAACTGTCTACCAGATCGGTGGTACTGCTGCCTCACAGTGCCAGGGACCTGAATTTGATTCCTGCTTGGGTCACTGTCTGGAGTTTGCACATTCCTCCCATGTCTGTGTGGGTTTCCTCCGGCTGCTCCGGTTTCCCCTCACAGTCCGAAAGACGTGCTGGTTAGGTGCATTGGCCATGCTAAATTCTCCCTCAGGTGCCGGAGTGTGGCGACTAGGGGATTTTCACAGTAACTTCATTGTAGAGTTAATGTAAGCCTACTTGTGACACTAATAAATAAACTTTAAAAAGATCTTGGATGGAAAAAAGACCATGAATAACTAATTATATCCTCTTCACAGAAACAGGCATTGGTTTTAAAACTACAAGTCTGAAATTTAAAGGATTTCTAAAGAAAAATGAGGAGTGGGGTTCTCCCATCTGGGCACTAAGTCTTGTGGTGACAATGGGTATGTGGGGTGTTCCCCACAGTGGAGATTGATGGGAAAACATGCCAAAACATCTGGTCCCAGCCTCATTACACTGAACATAAGAACATAAGAACATAAGAAGTAGGAGCAGGAGCAGGCCATCTAGCCCTTCGAGCCTGCCCTGCCATTCAATAAGATCATGGCTGATCTGTTGTGGCTCAGTTCCACTTTCCCGCCCTCTCCCCATAACCCTTAATCCCCTCTCTTATCAAAAACCCATCAACCCAAGTCTTAAAAATATTTAGCGAGGCAGCCTCCACCACTTCAACGGGCAGAGAATTCCAGAGATTCACCACCCTTTGAGTGAAGAAGTTCCTCCTCAACTCCGTTCTAAACCGCCCCCCTTTTATCTTGAGGCTGTGCCCCCTAGTCCTACTGTCTTTTTTGAGCGGGAAGAGTCTCTCCACCTCTATCCTATCCATCCCATTCATCATCTTATACGTCTCAATGAGATCTCCCCTCATTCTTCTAAACTCTAATGAGTACAAGCCTAGTTTATTCAGCCTCTCCTCATAGCTCAATCCCCTCAACTCCGGTATCAGCCTAGTAAACCTCCTCTGCACTCCCTCCAAGGCCAAAATATCTTTGCGCAGGTGCGGCGCCCAAAACTGCACACAGTACTCCAGCTGCGGCCTCACCAATGCCCTATACAGCTGCAGCAAGACCTCCCTACTTTTATATTCAATCCCCCTCGCTATGAAGGCCAGCATCCCATTCGCCTTCCTGACCACCTGCTGCACCTGCAAGCTGGGTTTTTGCGACTCATGCACAAGGACCCCGAGGTCCCTCTGCACCGTCGCCTGCTGCAGTTTTGCACCATATTCTGTGGTGGGGCAGGCCCAATGGCACTGTCCCATCCAGCTGCCATATTGAAAAGGCCCCCAACATCATTGCCCCACTATTGAAGAAAGAAGGTGGACCTTCTCCAGGAGCACTCTGAGGCTGGAAAATAAACCACTTCCAGGAGATCGAATCTGGAAGGTCCACCTGTAGATGCTTTGCCCCACCCCCACACCCAATGCTGTGGTGTTCCAGAGTTCAGAACTGCTGTTGGTCTTCCTCTCCGCCAAAGCATCCAACATCCAGTATCACGGCTCCTTCTGTGAACCTTGGAGCTGGTTTTCTTGCTGCCATCCTCGTGGCTGAACTGTCAGCAACTGCTGTGGAACTGTTTAAATGCAACTGATTGATCTGCTCAGATGACCACAGGATGACATGTCAGACACATGGCTGCACAGTTGCATCGTTATTCATTTGAACATTTTTTAAAAAATGACTAACAATTCCTGTTTCGGATCACACTGATGGGGGCCACTGGAATTTGCCCTGGTTTTCATGCTGAAATGATACTTAGCCAAATTGTGGGGAGGTTCTGCCAGTGTGTGCATGGTCATGGAAGTTGTCTTGGGGGCATGAGGATCGGGACGGGTGAGATGAAGCATACCTTGGCAGTGTGCGGTATGATATGACAGACCATAGGAGGTTGGTGGAGGGAACCCCTTAGAATGAGGGCGACATGAGGGACTACAGGTGTAGGTGCTGCCAAACTTTGCATTCCAGGGTATGAGGGGCCAGAGGAGCTGGGTGGGAGACATCCCTTGGCAGGGATGAGGGGAGACATGGGGAGGATCTTTTAAACTTATCTTTCAACATGTTCCCTCATGCAAACCATGGTTCATAGCACCTCTGAGGTACCATGAACCATGACTGGCTGAAAAGGTAGGCCGAAGCCAAAAGATTGCGGTGGGCTCTATCACCCCAGTGAAGTCAGCCAGGCCAGGAACAACCAACCCAACCCACACTTTCAAACGGCCTTGATGAACATGGGAAACACCAGGGATGAGGTCAGGAACCCTGGAATTCTGCTGCCAGTTTCAAAACTCTGCAGAGTTTTTTGGGTTCTGGAAAATCCAGCCTGAATTGCCTGGTCTATTCTGACAGCATCGTCTCATCCATCCACTTTGAAATGGATTAATGCTGATGATTGTTCATTGCCAGTGACATACACAACACTAAAGGAGATGGGAATCCATTCTTCAGTGATGTATGCAGGGAGAACAGTTGTACGTAAATCATAGAAGGTAGAAGACAGGTCCTTTGTCCATTTCTAACAGGTTGCATTTCTATGTTTTATGTGCCAGAACGTTGTGTCCATTTTTATTAATAATAGTCATATTTCAAAAGACAGGGGCCTTTTTGTTTATAAAGTGCCTCATTTCCAGGTATCCTTGAAATATCAATTCATATGTTGCTCATATGTGGATTGAATGAAGAACAGATGTGCCTATTAAGTAGAGTTTCTCCTTTCATTTCCTTTTCCACTAAATGGTATGATATGGCTGCCTGAAAGTGTGTCCCTAATGGGATCAATGATGATGGCTATAACTCCAAACTCACAGCCAATCATGACATCCGTAACAGGGACAGAGCATTTTTCTTCATTCCAACCGTCGAGTCTAATTCGACTCTCCCGCTGGTTCCTCGTGCTCTTTATGTTCTTCCTCCTGTGGGTGTCTAATTCCCTTTACTGGCTACGTTCGCAAGGAAGATAATTCTTTTTATCCTTAAAGTGATGGGTAACACTCGACTTTGCAGCAGAGAAAATGGTCAAGTGACCTCCCAATGGGCTTCCACCAGAGTTCCTCGCTGAGCACAAGCTCGAATTGTCCCTCTGACATATTGCCTGACCTTCCCCTGGTGCTGCTTCTGAACCCATTTGTGCAGAAGCTCCAACATTCAGAACAATTAACCCTTCTCGTTGACTGCAGTATTAAAACTGCGGTTATACAGAGGAGGGGGAAAGGGACAATGCCATCATCATGTCTAATCGAGGCTTCAGTAATATATGTGCATACCCATTCTTTTTAAGTCAACAGTATATTAATGATTCAAACATAGACTTTTATGGCAACCTTAAAATGATTTGAAACTAGAAGATATTATAATGGATTATATAGTGTTATATAGCTTACTGCGAACAGGAGAAATAATGTTGCATTATGCATGATATAGTGACCTCCTTCGCATTAAGCTTGAATTCTTATTAAGGCTTTACTTTTATTAATGGATGTGAAAAACAGTCTCTCCAAGCTCAGTCAATGGAATAAACCTGTTCACATTCTGATGTGAGGAGCAAAAATCATGCTTTTGATTTACAGATTGGGGGCTACAAATGTGCCTCTTTCACATTTGATTAACTATAACCTGTAAATGAAGCATCATTTCTATGATTTCTGAATTCTTGTCAACGAAACTAGAACAGCCACGGGGACAGAGGGCACAGTTACTGGCAAAGATTCTGCCTGCTGCTGTGCTCTTCTTGATGTTAATAAAGGTCTAACCAACAGAATCACATATAAATATAGAAGATAATGTTTTAAGATAGGAGTTGTGAGCTGCTTTAACAAGCTCAGTTGATTTCACGTATCAAAAATTCACCAGCACTCTGCTATTTTACAGTCTAAGTTTATTTATTAGTGTCACAGGTAAATTTGCATTAACACTGCAATGAAGTTACTGTGAAAATCCCCTAGTTGTCACACTCTGGCACCTGTTTGGGTACGCTGATGGAGAATTTAGCATGGCCAATGCACCTAACCAGCATGTCTTTCTGACTCTGGGAGGAAACTGGAGCACCCAGAGGAAACCCACGCAGACACTGGGAGAACATGCAGACTCTGCACACACGGTGACCCAAGCTGGGAATATCAAATAGCATTGAAAAGTCACCAGGATTAGTGTAAAGCATTCTTTCTGGTTGTATCACAGCTTGGTATGGCCCTTGATTTGCCCAAGACCGCAAGAAAGTACGAAGGGTCTTGAACAAAGCCCAGTCCATCAAGCAAACCAGCCTTCCATCCATTGACTCTGCCTACTATTCCCGCTGCCTCAGAAAAGCAGCCAGCATAATCAAGGACCCCCACACCCCCTCAGACATTCTCTTTTCCGCTTTATTCCGTCAGGAAAAAGATGCAAACTTGTATGGTCATATATCAGCCGATTCAAAAAAAGCATCTTTCCTGCTGCCATCAGAATGGACCTACCTTGTATTAAGTTGATCTTTCTCTACACCCTAGTTATGTTCCATTACGTTCTGCACCCTCTCCTTTACATCTCTATGAAGGGTATGTTTTGTCTGTATAGCATGCAAGAAACAATATTTTTCACTGTATACTAATACATGTGACAATAATAAATCAAATCAAATTAAAATTCAAAGAATTTTGACATTCTGAATTGACTGGCAGATTTTTGTGTATTGGTATATTGTGGTGTCGCATACCAACCACAGAAATAATACAGACCATTTTGTAGGGTCAGTAACCATTTTTGCAAGAATTTCCATTTTGAATGCCACCAAGTGGCACGGTAGCACAGTGGTTAGCACTGCTGCTTCACAACTCCAGGGATCTGGGTTCAGTTCCCGGCTCAGGTCACTGTCTGTGTAGAGTTTGCACATTCTTGTTGTGTCTGTGTGGGTTTCCTCCCACAGTCCAAAGATGTGCCAGTTAGGTTGATTGGTCATGCTAAGAGATTTCCCCTTAGTGTCCTGGGATGCGTAAATTAGGGGGACCAGTGGATAAAATATGTAGGGATATGGGGGTAGGGCCTGGGTGGGATTGTGTTTGGTGCAGACTTGAAAGGCCCCTTTCTGCACTGTAGGGTTCTATGATTCCTAAGAGTTGGCATTGGTTTAAGTTACAGAAAGCAATAAAAACTGAGTAGAACTGCAATTAAACGTAAGAATTGTGACTTCAACTTTGAGGCAGTTTACTTTGGCTTACACATATTTCAATGACATGTTAATCACATTTCTATGTTCTCAGAACTTTGAAGATTTTATTGGAGTGTTTGATGATTTTTTTGCATTTGGACGAGACCAGAATCTCAAATATTAGGATTGGTGCCTCAAGACATTAGGCACCTCATTCAGCTTAGTTACTGGTTCCTATATTTAAACAAAACTTACCCCAACAACAAATTACTATAAATGGCTGGGCTTTATGTAGCAATTCCCTTTTTTGGTTTTGCAACTTAAGTTGGTCCCCTTCCTAACCTGTAGGAGTGAGACTTCACGGTTTAAATTATTCACTTACTACATCATTCTATATTAACTCCAATGTAGTCACTTCGGAAATATCTCTGGGATGCACCCTTGACTTTCTCCTCATAAGAACATAAGAACATGACATAAGAACATAAGAAATAGGAGCAGGAGTAGGCCATCTAGCCCTTCGAGCCTGCCCTGCCATTCAATAAGATCATGGCTGATCTGTCGTGGCTCAGTTCCACATTCCCGCCCTTTCCCAATAACCCTTAATCCCCTCTCTTATCAAAAACCCATCAACCCGCATCTTAAAAATATTTAGCGAGGCAGCCTCCACCACCTCAACGGGCAGAGAATTCCAGAGATTCACCACCCTTTGAGTGAAGAAGTTCCTCCTCAACTCCGTTCTAAACCGCCCCCCCTTTATCTTGACGCTGTGCCCACTAGTCCTACTGTCCTTTCTGAGCGGGAAGAGTCTCTTCACCTCTATCCTATCCATCCCATTCATCATCTTATATGTCTCAATGAGATCTCCCCTCATTCTTCTGAACTCTAACGAGTACAAGCCTAGTTTATTCAGCCTCTCCTCATAGCTCAACCCCCTCAACTCCGGTATCAGCCTAGTAAACCTCCTCTGCACTCCCTCCAAGGCCAAAATATCCTTGCGTAAGTGCGGCGACCAAAACTGCACACAGTACTCCAGCTGCGGCCTCACCAATGCCCTATACAGCTGCAGCAAGACCTCCCTACTTTTATATTCTATCCCCCTCGCTATGAAGGCCAGCATCCCGGTTTGCCTTCCTGACCACCTGCTGCACCTGCAGGCTGGGTTTTTGCGACTCATGCACAAGGACCCCGAGGTCCCTCTGCACCGTCACCTGCTGCAGTTTTTCGCCATGTAAGTAATAGTCCTTCCTACCATTATTCCTACCAAAGTGGACCACCTCGCACTTGCCAACATTAAATTCCATTTGCCAGTTCCTGGCCCATTCGCCCAGCCTATCTAGATCCTTCTGCAGGCTCTCCACACCCTCCGCGCAATTTGCCGTTCCACCAATCTTGGTGTCATCAGCAAATTTCGACACCATACATTTGGTTCCCTCCTCCAGATCATCTATATAAATGGTAAATAGCTGAGGCCCCAGCACCGACCCCTGGGGCACTCCACTAGTCACCAACCGTCAATCCGAATAATCATCTTCTTTGACCTGTAACTTCTTGATGTCACCAGATCAGCTTCTGTGTGTAGACTATTAACAGCCACATTTGTCTCTTTGCTTTCTTAATCCAAAGGCTATGACTATATCCTCCAACCAGGATCACAGAATCCCTATGGTGCAGAAAGCCCATTGAGTCCTCACCGACTTTCCAACAGGGAATCCCACCCAGACACTCCGAAAGCTTGTACGACCAAATAGCCCTGTTGGACTTTAACCTGGTGTTGTGAGACTTCTTGTTGTGCATTTATTAAGCCAAAGGAGAGAGTAAAGGAATATTTTGTCATAACTCAATTTTTCCATGTTTAATATTTTTTCTTTTTCTTTAAATTGTTTGATAGAGCAGACGCAGCACGGTTTTGTTAAGGGGAAGTCGTGTCTGACGAATTTATTGGCGTTCTATGAGGATGTGTCTAGGGCAGTGGATAGAGGAGAGCCGGTGGATGTGGTGTTTCTAGATTTTCAGAAGGCGTTTGATAAGGTGCCGCACAAGAGGTTATTACAGAAGGTCAGGGGGCATGGAGTTGGGGGTAGGGTGTTAGCGTGGATAGGGGATTGGCTGTCAAATAGGAGGCAGAGAGTGGGTGCTATTCGGATTGGTGGATGGTGACTAGTGGAGTGCCCCAGGGGTCGGTGCTGGGGCCTCAGCTATTTACCATTTATATAGATGATCTGGAGGAGGGAACCAACTGTATGGTGTCGAAATTTGCTGATGACACCAAGATTGGTGGAATGGAAAATTGTGCGGAGGGTGTGGAGAGTCTGCAGAAGGATCTAGATACGCTGGGCGAATGGGCCAGGAACTGGCAAATGGAATTTAATGTTGGCAAGTGTGAAATTGTCCACTTTGGTAGGAATAATGGTAGGAAGGACTATTACTTACATGGTGAAAAACTGCAGCATGTGACGGTGCAGAGGGACCTCGGGGTCCTTGTGCATGAGTCGCAAAAACCCAGCCTGCAGGTGCAGCAGGTGGTCAGGAAGGCAAACCGGGATGCTGGCCTTCATATCGAGAGGGATTGAATATAAAAGTAGGGAGGTCTCGCTGGAACTGTACAGGGCACTGGTGAGGCCGCAGCTGGAGTACTGTGTGCAGTTTTGGTCGCCGCAGTTACACAAGGATATTTTGGCCTTGGAGGGAGTGTAGAGGAGGTTTACTAGGCTGATACCGGAGTTGAGGGGGTTGAACTATGAGGAGAGGTTGAATGAACTAGGCTTGTACTCGTTAGAGTTTAGAAGAATGAGGGGAGATCTCATTGAGACATATAAGATGATGAATGGGATGGATAGGATAGAGGTGGAGAGGCTCTTCCCGCTCAGAAAGGACAGTAGGGCTAGTGGGCACAGCCTCAAGATAAAGGAGGGGTGGTTTAGAACAGAGTTGAGGAGGAACTTCTTCACTCAAAGGGTGGTGAATCTCTGGAATTCTCTGCCCGTTGAAGTGGTGGAGGCTGCCTCATTAAATATATTTAAGACGCGGGTTGATGGGTTTTTGATAGGCAAGGGGATTAAGGGTTAAGGGGAGAGGGCGAGAAGGTGGAACTGAGCCACGACAGATCAGCCATGATCTTATTGAATGGCGGGGCAGGCTCGAAGGGCTAGATGGCCTACTCCTGCTCCTATTTCTTATGTTCTTAAAACTAATTAGCGGCCCCATGATTCTGTCCCTCCATGTTTTTTTTTGAAAAGTAAATGCTATGGTCTTTTATGTCGGGTTTTATTATGGAATCTTCCTACCCAGTTATAATACCAACTGGGATCATTAGACTGGGTAGTAACCGCTGGAAAAGGTTGCTATCATCTGAAAGATAGATTAATATTTCAGGCTCTTTCATTGGTTTATCTACATCTTCAATACAATGAAAATAGGAAATGCAAGAGAGATCAAACAACATCTGAAACAATAAATGTTTTGGGTATAACCATACTTAAGAACTCTCAGGATATATATGAATACTCTGTGAAAAACTGATCTTAATTAGATTTCAAAATAATTTGTTTCAAGGGTTGTTGTAATCAGAGCTAATGAAAGTGAATGACTCACACTAAGTGACGCAGGCTGAGATGCTGCGCTATTTTATTTCTTTTATACTTTATTGGCTGTTTCCTTATTAACACTTTAATGATTGGAATACTTTATTTTGCAAAATATGCATTTTCCCCCATTTTATCCAAGTTTTGAAAATTGTAACCACTTACAATGTATATGCAATTAGAATGTTAAATTATACCTTGAACCACTGAAGAAACAATACAGATCGGTCATATTAGGCTCTTTGGGTAAACTTATTGATCATGTGTTCCCAGAGGCAGTCATGGTTCAGACACAGGTCACCATATTTCTGCGTGATTCTCCTATCAAAGCTGGCTACAACAGCTTCCTGCTAAAATAGATCATCAGTAAAGGTGTCCTTTAATGTGTCACATTATGTACTGAGAACCAGCTGTGAGAGAAGATTGGGCTGGACCGCATTCATTAACAGCCACTTTCTACTCCATCTGCTGCTGCTCTGCTTTTGAACGCAAATGCATCTTTGAAAATTATCCTTCAATTCTTTGGGCATTGCCACAGTTAGCATTTGTGCTTCTTATTATGTATGTAAACTCTTGGAATAAGTAAACAAATTGGCATAAGAACTAAAGGGGAAATGAGGCGAAGGCCAGAATTTTCTAGACTGGACTAGCACAGATAACGCCAATACTGTAAAATTGTGTATGGTTCTAAAACTGGATTTTGAACCTGACATCAAATGGTGTCTAATCGCCCCAGTCCCTTTTTATTGGCATGAACCCAGAAAGGGTGTGAGGCTGATAAACATATTTACAGTCGAACTTAAATATGCTTAGCCTGTTCCACACCTTTTCTACTACCTCCTTGAATCTTCCAACCCTCAGGTGTAGCACAAACTCAGCAGGAGTCATTACAGATTTCCACTAGCAGAGGCCAGGCATGATGGCCATGCCAGGGTGTTCAGAGGCCAGTGGGTAGTCCATGACATGGCTGGGCAGTGTCACTCTGGCAGTGCCTACCTGGCAGTGCCAACTGGACACATTGGCAGTGCCAGTTGGGGACTGCTAGGTGACCGTTGTCAGTCTGCCAAGGATGTGGGGCCTGAGTGGGGTTGAGGCCTGAGTGGGTGTCACAAAGTGGCGGAACATGATAGGAGGCACAAATGGACAGGGCAAAATGGAAGGCACTAAGGGGTGGGGCATGAAGAGCGAACTATGAAGGGGGACTATAAAGGGGGCTATGACAAGGGGGCAATGAAGGGGAGGTGATGTGTGGGGCTATGATGGAGGGGTCATGAAGGGATGGGGAATGAATGGGAGATATGTTGAGGGTCATGAAGTGGGAGCAGTTTGGAGGGCCTCAATGCTCCGATGCCAGCGATACATGTCGGGGAGGTGAAATATGCGGCTGATGATGGGGGTCCCGATGTTTGTGGGAGCAGACAGTAGGTCCTCTAATGCACTGTGAGATCAGGGCACCCTTTCAAAATGACACCTGATCGCTTTACAGCCGGACTCATTGGTGTGATTAGGTCCCAGCCATCCCAGAACCAGCATGAAACTCACTACTCACCCAAAAAAATGACTAAGTGTGGGACAATTATGGTCTGGTCCACACCGGACAGACTGGTGCAGATTACTCCTGTTTTCTCGCCCTTATTAAACTTAGGGGAAATTTTCTGGTCTCACTTGCCATGTGAACTGTAACAGACGGGACAGAAAATTTGGTGGACCATTTAAAGATCTGTTGACCTCAGGCGGGAATTTCCGCTCTTGGGCTGTGGGCAGCCAAAAAATGCATTCCACCCACTATCCCTTCACACAAAACGTTACTCAGATCTGGGACACACTGCTTGAAAAGTGGCATCAGATTCCAGAGGAACTTCTAAAAAGCAATTTGATAAACACTTAAAGAGAGCTATATTGCAGAATTTTGGGGGGAAAACAATTAAAAGTTTAGTTTTAGTGTCATAAGTAGGCTTACATTAACACTGCAATGCAGTTACTGTGAAAATCCCCTAGTCTCCACACTCCGGCATGTATTAGTGCACATTGAGGGAGAATTTAGCATGGCCAATGTACCTAACCAGCATGTTTTTCAGATTGTGGGAGGAGACCGGAGCACCCGGAGGAAACCCACACAGAGACGGAGAGAATGTGCAGACTCTGCCCAGACGGTGACCCATGGCCACAATCGAACCTTTGCCCATGGCACTGTGAGGTAGCACTGCGCTACCTTTTGGGATGTGAAACTAAATTTTAGTGTCAGCGCATGTATGACAGGCAATTGCATAGTGGCATTGTCACAGGAATAGTAATCCAGGGACCCAGGCTAACCCTGGGTTCAGATTCCACCACAACAGATGGTGAAATGTGAATTTTAATGATCGTGAAACAACTGCCCATTGTTACAAAATTGCTCATTGTGAGAAATGACCTAGCCATTCAGTTCAAGAGCAATTATGTTTGGGTAGCAAATGCTGGTCTAGCCAGTGATGTCCACATCTAATGAATAAAAAAAGGCTGAAAGGCCTTCTTTTATGCTGTAAGATTCTATGATAAGAAGTAGAAAACACAAACTGTTGCAAGATAATCAATGCAAACACACAGTTCAATAAGATGTTATATGTATGAGGAAAGACTGGACAGGAGAAAAGGCTGTGGTGTGGTCTAAGTGAGATCTCTAACATTATGAAGGAGAAAAGGCAAGATTTTACGGTCTCGCTCGAGCGAGATTGGAAAATGCCACGCGAGGTCAACCGACATTTTCGTTGCCCGCCCCTTACCCACTCCAATTCCATGGTGGGCGGGGCGGAAGAATTCCGGTGAAAATGTTTCCATTCATCTGGCAGATCAAAACTAAGAATCATAACTATATGACAGTCACTAATAAATCTAACAGGTAATTTGGGAGAAACTTCCTTCTCTGAATGAGCGTATTAAGTAAGTGGAATTCTCTATCATAAAGAGAAGTTAAGCCAAATTGCAGAGTTCCATTTTGAGAGGAACTTAGGTAAGTAAGTACCTGAGGGAGAAAGAAATAGAAGATTATGCTGACAGCATTAGGTGTCCTGTGGATTGTTTTTGGAAGGGGCAGAATAAGATGGTTGGGAAAAAATATTGTGATCTTCATATACACCATATCTTAGGAGGGATTCAGTGGCATCAAAGTTTAATATGGTAGTTACTCTGGGAATCACAGAATCCACAGAATCCCTGCAATGCCGAAGGAGACCATTGAGTCTGCACCAGCCACAATTCCGCCCAGGCCCTGCCCTCATAACCTCATGCATTTACCCTAGCTAGTCCCCCTGACACTAAGGGGCAATTTTAGCATGGCCAATCCAACTAATCCACACATCTTTGTACTGTGGGAGGAAACCCATGCAGAAACAGGGAGAATGTGCAGACTCCGCACAGACAATGACCCAAGCCAGGAATCAAACCAGGGTCCCTGGTGTTGTGAGGCAGCAGTGCTAACCACTGTACCATTGTGCCACTGCAACCACTAACAATGGAGCCCTTGCTGTTGTGGCAATAATTTCCATGAAGTGGAGAGGCCGGCTTTGGACTGGGGTAAAGACAGTAAGAAGTCTCAAAATACCAGGTTAAAGTCCAACATGTTTATTTGGTAGTAAATGCCACTAGCTTTCAGGGTTTGCCCCTTCGTCAGGTGAATGGGAGTTCTGATCACAAACAGAGCATATAAAGGCATACACAGTTTACAGAGTACTGATTAGAATGTGAGTCTTTATAGCTAATCATGATGTGAGTGGAGATAGCATTAAACATAGGTTAAGGAGATGTTTGTTGTCTCCAGGCAGCACAGTAAATGTTGCTGTTGTTGAGATGTTGCAAGCCCAGGCAAGTCATGGAGGTTACAAATAGTGTGACATGAACCCAAGATCTCGGTTGAGGCCATCCTCATGTGTGCAGAACTTGGCTAACAACAGTGCAAAGTCACTGTGCAGAGACTGAGGGCCAAGTTCTGCACACATGAGGATGGTCTCAACCGGAATCTTGGGTTCATGTCACACTATTTGTAACCCCCATGATTTGTAACATCTCACTTACTGTCCTGTCTAGAGACAATACACATCTCTTTAACCAATGCTTAATGCTATCTCCACTCACATTGTCTGCACCTTTAGGACTTGATTAGCTGTAAAGACTCACATTCTAATCAGTATTCTATAAACTGTGTATGCCTTTATATGCTCTGTTTGTGATCAGAACTCCCACTCACCTGACGAAGGGGCAAACCCCAAATGCTACTGGCATTTACTACCAAATAAACCTGTTGGACGTTAACCTGGTGTTGTGAGGCTTCTTATTGCAAGATTTTCCAGCAGTTCACATGGTATTGAGACATGAAGCTTTCTTGAATATGTCTAGATATAATGATCTTCCCTAAAGACACGGATATCAGAATAGAGGGAAGGGGAAGGGGAATTCTAAATGATTTCCTAAAGTGCCAATGGAATGGACTGACATACTGGCATGTATTTTACCCATATGCCAGCCAGGGAAATGTGAAAGGTGAGATCCAAAGCATGGACAGGTCCATTGACCTCGAGCAGAATTTTACGGTTTTTGGACAAATGAGGCCATAAAGTTCTGCCCACTTTCTCTGAAATAAAAGCAGAAGATTCTGGAAGTACTCAGTAAGCCAGGCAGCATCTGTAGAGAGAAACTGAGTTAATATTTCAGGTTGATGACCTCTCACCAGAACTCTGATCCTCCTCCGACACAACTTGCAAAATCAAGTGATTGTCCAGAGGTATAGAAATCAACATTTAAATATAGAAATGACGGAAAGATGTATCTCTTGGGAAATAGGCATGGGTATGATGGGCGTTTAGATTTAAATTCTCAGCAAGTCTGTTTCTTGCAAAACAGCTGAACAGTTCTCCAAGTAAAGAGCAGAACAGCGAATGACTAAAATAGCTCTCTGCTACTATCAGCTAATCAGTCCTTTCTGATTGAAGAACAAAACACATTGGGATGGTTTTACCATGTAGCATTCTTTTGAAATGCCTGCTGAAAACCTAGAGCACTATTCAAATACTCCAAACATGTTGTGGAGCCATTCCCTAATTTATATCAAATGTTTGTCAGTATTTAGCCTGTTACCTGGTAATATACAGACTCTCATTGCCCATATACACTTCAGGGTTGCACTATGACACACGCCATACATTGAGGACTTGGAAAACCACGTCATACAGGAATCACAATGTGCTGCTGTGCTACAGGAACCTTGGATGGCCTTGTCAGCTTCCTAGTCCTTTAGCCCTGGGAACATGGATTGGAAACCAGCCCAGTCTCTTTGCACACTTGCAAACATTCTGCGAGAAATTAGATTGTGTACGTCTGTTCCATGTAGGCATAAGTTCACAGCATAAACTGTTTTGCATTATAGTTTTACAAGAGACTTTGATTAATTTGGCAACCTCTTTCTGGGAAACAGGAATGGAAATAGCTCTCACTGCTGCGTGGGGAAGTGCTCTTCAGAGGCTGTGGTTTATACCTGAGCCAAAGAAGAAGGTGTTCTACTGTCAACATCTGGCAATGCTCCATATTTGACCTAAGAATGGTTGACACAGCATTAACTCCCAAAAGTTCTTCTTTCTCCAGAACTGACATTAATGAATATAAACAAACCTGATTATAGTTTGAATGTTGTATTTAGATTACATCTGGATCAGATTGGAAGAATAGATTTGAATAGTCATTTCAAAAACCATTTTTAGCATAATTGGATTTTAACTGAGAAATTTTCATTTTGCCAAAAAACAAGACAGCAGAAATTACAATTCAGAAAATGAAATATATATAGAATGCCACTCTGCAAAACAAACCCTGACACATTCAATATAATGATATGACAGATAGCAGTGGGAGGTCCATTGACAAAAGATGACTCAGATAAACAAACCCATTGCAAGATTACAATGGAGTTCAAAACTTCGGTATCATTAACTTTATCCTTAAGTCGAATAAAATCCCAAGTTTTTTCCAAGTTTTAAAGTACTCATTTTTACTTTTGCGAAATGCTTGTAGTCTTTTGGTAATAGTCTTTCTGGTAAAATAGCTGGAAACATGAAAGTCTGCATTCCTGTGGCATGATAGCACGTGGTTAGCACTGCTGCCTCACAGCATCAGGGACCCAGGTTCAATTCCTGGCTTAGGTCACTGTCTGCGTGGAGTTTGCACATTCTCCCTGTGTCTGTGTGGGTTTCCTTCGGCTGCTCTGGTTTCCTCTCACAGTCCAAAGATGTGCGGGTTAGGCAGATTGGCCATGTTAAATTGCCCCTTAGTGTTAGGGGATTAGCTTGAGTAAATGCATGGGTTATGGAGATAGGGCCTGGGTAGGATTGGTGCAGACTTGATGGGCTGAATGGCCTCCTTCTGCACTGTAGGGATTCTATGATTCTTTAATATTAGGAATGTATTTTCATTACATTTCCAGAAAAAGCAGCCTGTAAGTAACTGATTAATGTTTTCTTGTATGTGTGTGTGTAAACCGTGCATTATAAGTGTTACTAGAACATTTTGAACAGAAAGTTTGTTTCCTTCTTCAATGTAACTGAATTTTCCAGGGGCATGTTTTATTATTAACTGCGTATCAGGTATCATTTTGTCTGCTTTATCTCACTAATAGTTACGTGTGTGCGATGAAAACATTTCTTCATGTATCGTTACTATTCTGAAGATATGGTAACAGGCATTATTTCCTTTAATAGAAAACAAAATCCAAACTGTGAATTATCCCACATATTCGCATATTATCCCACATGTGGGTGACACGGTGGCACAGTGGTTAGCACTGCTGCCTCACAGCGGCGGGGACCACGGTTCAATTCTGATCTCGGGTTACTGTCTGAGTGGAGTTTGCACATTCTCCCTGTGCCTGCGTGGGTTTCCTCTGAGTGCTCAGGTTTCCTCCAAAGATGTGCGGGTGAGGTGGATTGGCCATGCTAAATTGCCCCTTTGTGCCCCAATATGTGTAGGGTGGGGGGATTAGCGGGGTAAATACTTGAGGTTATGGGAAATAGGTCCCTTTTTTTTGACAAAGGGTCATCTGGACTTGAAATGTCAACTTTTTTCTTTCCGTACAGATGCTGCCAGATCTGCTGGGATTTTCCAGCATTTTCTCTTTTGGTTTCTGGGTGGGATTGCCCCTTAGTATCAGGGGAATTACATAGGGTTACAAGGATAAGGCCTGGATGGGACTCGACGGGCTGAATGGCCTCCTTCTGTACAGTAGGGATTCAATGATTTAAATGTTATAAAGTGAATAGAATTATATAACATTTGGAATTGACCTTGGAAAGTTACGCTAATGATTTTTTTTCCTGGTGTTGGACGATGAGGGTGTATTAGATTAATGTATGTGATCTGTTCTATATGTCATTGCTAAGCAGCATATGATTCAGACTAAAAGTGTTCCGGAACATTGCCATTGCTAATGCTACCTAAAACTTAAACCTAAAACAAATGGGCAGATTTAAAAAGGTTAAGCCATATATTTTTTTCATTTTGTTGTGTTGGTTCAGGTCCAAGAGTGGCCTGACCTGCTGATCCGCCAGGAACATTTGTAATTAGTGTTCATTGCTCTTGAAATTCTCAACTAAAACACATAAATTCCCTGTTCTGCTTCCAATTGACGCTGTGCACATCGAGCAAAATGTTTATTTTAACAAGTCATCCAAATCATCGGGAACAACGGGGAGGCCTTCTCACATAAACGGGTACTGTGACATCTCAATCCCCCAATGCGCTGCCTTCCACCTCATTCCAACAGAATTAGACAGGGTAGATCCTGCAAGAATGTTTCCGATGGTGGGGGAGAGCAGAAGGAGGGGTCAGAGTTTGAGAATAAGAGGTAAACATTTTAGGATTGAGGCAAGGAGAAATTTCTTCACTTAGAGAGTGGCATGATGTGGAATTCGCTACCACAGAAAGTAGCTCAGGCCAAAACATTGCGTGATTGCACGAAGGACTTAGACATAGCTGCTGAGACCAAAGGGATCAAGGGAAATGGGAGGGGTGGGGAGGGGCAGGCGGAATCAAGATATTGAATTTGATGATCAGCCATGATCAAAATGAGTGGCAGAGCAGGTGCAAAGGGCCGAATGGCCTACTCCTGCTTCTAGTTCCTATGTTTCTATGTTAACCCTCATTGATTCAGCTCAGTCCCTTCTGGTGCAGGAAGACCATGTTGAAGGGAAAATTAAACACAAATTGACACATGCAAACTGCTATCATGCACGTGTGCTGATATTTAAAAACATTTTTCAACTTTAGTTTTGTCAAGACTATGAAAGCATCCGAAAGGCGCAGATAGAGAATGTCATCTGTTTAACTCTTTCAAGGTGAAACATTTGCTGTTTGAGAGGAGTTTCTCCTCTGGAAGTTTGGAATCCATTCCTTGAGTTAAGGTCTGGGTTAGGACTGAATCTGCCTCTTAAGCATCCTCTTGGATATCTAACAGCACTTTTCATTTACCTCCAAGAAGGAGAAAAGAAGACTGCTCCAAGAGTTGTACAGATGGGAATGGGATTAGATTTCTAAGGAAAAAGTGATTTTCACACAGGAAGCCTTGCTTGTGTAAAGCTTCGGTGAGATAGACCCATACACTCCTGAGGAGATAGTCACACACTGGAATTTCACATAGCAATGGTACATTTCTGAACAGGTAGAAAGAGGGCAATGTGAACAGTCAATGATATATCAGCATCATTCTTTGAAATTATACATGGCATTCACTCGATCCTGTTGACACTTAACCTCTGTTAGTAATCCTCAATCCACCGCCCACATCCACCACTACCACTATACCAGCATGAAGTTACACTGATTAGTTAGCTGAGCTGCACAGCATTGTTATTGAGTCATTGAACATTTTCTATCATCCGTGAATTTTTGATCATTACTGCACCCCCGCCAAGAGACACAAGGACTGGAGCAGGTGGGGAGCAGGAGGCAAACCTATTACATGTCTTTAAAGTTGATAGAACTTACAGTATAAGTGATTGTGCACATTGGGAGTATCTACAATGTGCTCATGCTGTTTGATGCTGTGGGAAAGGAGTCAACAGGCATAAATGTGATGGGTGGATGGAATTTGTTGTGAATAGAGACACAGGCAGCGCAGGGTGACAGACAGGAGAGAGGGGCAAAGCTGAACTTTTTTATTCTCTTGCTGTCTGTCTGTATTGGCAACACTGTGGCATGATGGTTAATACTGCTGCCTCACAGCTCCACGGACCCAGGTTCGATTCCCTGCTTGAGTCACTGTGTGCAGTTTGCATGTTCTCCCTGTGTCTGCATGGGTTTACTCCGGCTTCCTCTCGCAGTCCAAAAGACGCATTAGTTAGGTGCATTGGCCATACTAAATTCTTCCTCAGTGTATCCGAACAGGCACCGGAGTGTGGCGACTAGGAGATTTTCATAGTAACTTATTGCAGTGTTAATGTAAGCCTACTCGTGACAATAAGTAGACCTAAAGTAAGCAGGAGTGTTTTTTTTTGTTTTAAAAATAGGCTGTGGCATTTATGCCAAAAGCCTTTGATTGGGTAGTCAATTTGTAAAGTGATCTGCAGCAAACGTTTTAGAATAAAATCAGAAGTTTAGTTCAGACATTCAAATCGCTGTGGTGGCGGTGGGTGATGATGGTCACAACATCACACACACACACACACACACACACACACACACACACACACACACACACACACACACACACACACACACACACACACACACACACACACTACCCACACAACACTCACATAAACACACACACACTCACACACACTAACACACACACACACACACACTGACACACATAAATTACCACATACACACACACAAACACACACACACTCACACACAAACACACATTAACTACCACATACACCAACACACACATTCACACACACTAACACACACACACACACATACACCAGTACAAATACGCACATAGACTCAAACACACATACAAACTCACACACGTACACGGACACACACACATTCACACACACGATAAACGACTGATATGGATTTGGTGCAACCTCCACGCATTTCTATGTATCTCTGTGCCCTCCTTTGTGTGGAACAGCTGCACTTTCCGACAGCCCAACATGTAATCGATTGAGGAGTTTCATTTTATTAACTCTCCTACACAAATGTTGGACATAAAAATTGGCTTTTGTTTATAAAACTATTCTCAAACAGTCAGGCCTAATAAACTTTAATAGCCTATTGTCCTCATTTAATGTCAGCTTGACAGGTGCTTAATGCTTTGTGAATGATTTCCCAGCATTCAGTGCTATTACTCTGTCTGAGGAAAACAATACTTTTATTTTAGCCCCTCGATTAACCTGTTAATACTCAAATAAAATGTCGTACATGTGCAAAGCTTTACCGCTGTCAGAGTTTTCATTAATTTCTTGAACTTGGATGTGGGAATAATTTATAGAATCCTACAGTGCAGGAGGATACCATTCAGCCCATCGCGTAGTACTGACAACAATCCCACCCAGGCTCTATCTCTATAACCCTGCGTATTTACCCTGATACTAAGGAGCAATTTAGCATGGCCAATTCACCTAACCCACACATCTTTGGGCTAAAGGAGGAAACCCATGTAGACAGGGGGAGAACATGCAAACTCCTTGCAGAAAGCGACCCAAGGCCAGGATTGAACCAGGGTCCCTGGCGCTGTGGGGCTGCAGTACTAACCACTGTGCCACTGTACCGCACTTTGAGGGAATATTTCTAAATATATAAATGAAACCTTTAGAATGTTGAGCAACACTGTGTTATTTTTCAGGGCTCAATGCGTAGGACAAGAGTGTGAGAGATTGGAGATGTATGTTGTTTTGGATCAATAAAAAGAACCAATGGACTCAGATCTGCAGAAGTCTTTGATCCTTGTGGAAGTGGTCAGGATTGTCACCTGGTAACCTCAACTCTACAAATAGAGCTGTTAGATGTCACCCAACAAGTTAAAATAGTCAATGGATTGGAAGTATAATTAAATATACATATCTCATTAATTTAGGATGCTGTTTCAAACCGTCTGTATATTTTCCTTCATCATGTTCATGGGTGAGAGGGGTGTGGAGGGATATGGTCCATGTGCAGGTCAGTGGGACTAGGGAAAAAATGGTTTGGCACAGGCAAGAAGGGCCAAAAGGCCTGTTTCTGAGCTGTAATTTTCTATGGTTCTATGGTTCTAAATTTGAATAGAGAAATGATTGTATTCACATTACCCCACAGCTTGCTCCTGCTCTGATCTTTCATCTCTGATTAATGACATTCTTTAGTGGTTATTGTATCTTCGACTGTTAAAAACCTTTGAAGCTTGACTTTGTCTTTGTCAGAATCGAAGCAGTGATCTCTTCACTGACCCTTGGCTTTGTTGAATGTAGTGCACAAACTGAACATTAGCACACCTGGGCTTTTGCAAGTTTGAAATATCTTGATGTGTGAAAATCGTAAAAAAAGCAGCAATGTCTTTGGTGTTTTCAGTCACCATCAGCCACATTAGAGACCTTGACCTAATGTCAGTATCTCCTTTGATTGTGCCGCATACAATACTTTCAAGGGGTTCAAAATGTGAAAGGACTTATTGTACAACACACCTGGCAGAATGTTAGGGTGGCATGGTGGCACAGTGGTTGGCACTGCTGCCTCACAGTGCCAGGGACCCGGGTTCAATTCTGGCCTCGGGTCACTGTCTGGGTGGAGTTTGCACATTCTCCCCATGTCTGCATAGGTTTCCTCCAGGTGCTTTGCTTTCCTCCCACAGTCCAAAGTTGTGCAAGTTAGGTTGATTGGCCATGCTAAATTAACCCTAGTGTCAGGGGGATTAGCAGGATAAATATGAGGGGTTAGGAAAATAGGGCCGGGGTGGGATTGTGGTTGGTACAGACACGATAGGCTGAGTGGCCTCCTTTTGCACTGTAGGGATTCTATAACCATAATAGATTATTATCTAACCTACAACATATGATTAGATACGATGATAACACTTCAAGAAACAGACAGTACAAGACTGTACGAATTATGGCAGGTTCAAATTAATGGTGTTAGATTCCCTTCCATCAGTGCCTTAATGGTTCTTAGGGTCTTTTCCATTACTCTCATTTGAAAATTGTACCACCTACGAAATGGGTGATAATGGACTAAGGACAACAGGAACATGACATTTGGGCCATTTTTGGATCCTGAGTCCGTGCTTCTCAGTTGTGCATCAACCTACATATTTTTTACAAGATGTGGCCTCCATGTGCCAGTATGCCTGGTGTTATTCAGCCTATAAGTCTGCCACTCTCCTGCCAGGTTGTGGACAGCAATAGTCCTGGGAGAACGGGGAAAAGAAATCCTAGTTAGGACAATGTGGCAGCATTAGGCTCCATTTCCAAGTAATTTTCATCACAATCATATCTGACTGGTATAGAAAACTCCAGAATTCCACCCTAATGGGAGTAACAGTTATTGCGAGTGAAACTGTTAAGGAGACTGAACGTGAAATCAAAGGTACATGCCTTACAAGTATCGGATGTTATTTCAAACCCCTATTTACATGTCCATATTTCTAAATCAAATTTGAATAATCTGCAAATAGAAATGATCTGATTTACATCACTACACAAAGGCACTTGTGTGTTCACCATCCAATGAAGGATATGGGAGGGCCTCTCCTGTCCTGACCTCATGTCACCTTAATCCAAATATGGACTGAGGAACTGAACTCAAAAGGAGAAGTGAAAATGACTGCCCTTGAAAGCAACATTGCATTTAACTCAGTATGGCATCAAGGAGGCCCAACAAAATTGGAGTCAACGGGAATCGGGGCAAAACTCTTCTTTGGTTTGATTTATACCTGGCAGAAAAAGAAAGTGGTTGTGGATGTTGGAAGCCAATCATCTCAGTCTCAGGACATCGCTGCAGGAGTTCCTCAGGGTAGTGACCTAGGCCCAACCATCTTCAGCTGCTTCATTAATGATCTTCCAGCTATCATAAGGTTAGAAGTGGGGATGTTCATTGATAATTGCACAATGTTCAGCACCATTCGCGAGTCCTCAGATTCTGAAGCAGTCCATGTCCATATGCAGCAAGACCTAGACAACATTCAGGTATGGGCTAATAAGTGGAAGTAATAGCCATAAGCCACAAGTCAGGAGTTTGATGGAATACTCTCGATTTGCAGCTCCAATAACACTCAGGAAACTAACCATCTAGGACAAAGCAGTTTACTTGACTGGCATCCCATCCAACATCTTCAACATCCACTCCCTCCTCCACTGATGCACAGTGGCAGCAGTATGCACCATGTACAAAATGCACGGCAGCAACTCAGCAAATGCCCCTTCGATATCACCCCAAACCTGTAACCTCTACCACCCAAAAGAATAATGGCAGCAGATACAAGAGAACACCACAATCACTAAATTCCCCTCCAAGCCCCACACCATCCTGACTTGGAAAGATAGCTCCATTCATTCACTGTCACTGGTTCCAAATCCTGGAAGTCCCTCGCTAATGGCACTGTGAATGGACCTACACCACAAGAACAGCAGCGCATCAAGAAAATGGCTCAACATTACATTCTCAAGGACAATTAGAGATAGGAAATAAATGCTGCTACTTTCCACAATTACCACACTCCATAAATGAACAGAAAAAAATCTTCATACATATCCTATATCTAAAAAGGATTGGGGGATTGAAACAGAGCCACTACAATTACCACTCTTAAATCCTACAGCAACTTAGGAGAGATGGTGGCACAGTGATATAGTCACTGGACTAGTAACCCAGCAGATGTAGGACAAGATCTAAGGATGTGGGTTCATAATCCCACCATGGCAGATGGTGAAACTTGAATTCAATAAAAATCAAGAATTTTTTAAAAAGTCTAATGATTGTCATGAAACCATTGTCAATTTTCATAAAAACCCATCTGGTTCACTAATTTCCTTCAGGGAAGGAAATCTGCCATCACTATCTGATCTGGGAGAAATGTGACTCCAGATCCACAGCAATGTGGTTGCCTTTCATTTGCCCTTTGAAATGGAGGGCAGTTAGGGATGTACAATAAATGCTGGCCCAGCCAGTGACCCCCAAATCTCGTGAATGAATTTTAAAAATTTCTTCGGGTGTCTCCCTTATGGACTGGTGAGTTTTCTGCTTTGGCTATCATCAATCTTTTCAGTGCCACCTCTTTATCGATTTTTAGCCTACCGGTAGCGCTACACCTTCACATTTATGTTGACATTGTTTGCAAATGAGGTGCAAAGTACTCAGTCAAACCCTTCGCCTCCATAAAGAGATCTCCTTTTTGGAAGTAGAAACTATTTTAAGTGACATTTATAGAATCATAGAATTCTACAGTACGGAAGGAGGTCATTCGGCCCATCGAGTCTGCACCAACTACAATCCCACCCAGGCCCTATCCCCATAACCCCATGCATTTGCCCTAGCTGGTCCCCCTGACACTAAGGGGCAATTTAGCATGGCCAATTTACCTAACCCTCACATCTTTGGACATTTGTACAATGCAGCTATCTGGAATCCTAATGGAATATTCCTACCACTCACAGAAGATGCTGCAATAATGGTCAGTGATGGGGCAACAGCTGGCATTTCATCCAAGTAGTAGGATCAAAATTGTACACAAACTGGAAGACAAAATTAATTCTGGACAATGTAGGCCCCAAAGTTTATAGGGAGGCAATGAAGGTATGGTGAAGCCAAAAATACCCTAGTGTCTGAGAGGTCTTGTCAAGGTTAATGGCGTGGTCTCGTATCTTGTGGCTTCACCTCCCAGCTAGTAGCTTGCCAAAGGAGCAACCTAACTGGAGGTTGGAGGGAACACTCACAGGAGATGACTGCAGCCAAGGACTGTCGTGGATAGTCTTCAACTAAAGGCTGAGGCTGATGAGGAAGATCAACAACTGGGACATGGGGGGCAGGGAGTTCTGCACTGCTTAGGGAAGTCAACAACTGGAGAGAGGGAAGGCTTCGGTGGGGGTAGGGATTTGGGTGGCAGGGAATATGGGAAGGCGAGGGATTGAATGTCAGGAGTGTGAAGTTTTCCTTGCATGGAGCAGCAGAACCTTCCTCATGAACCACAAGGAGTGTGGAAAGAACCTTCTACTTGGGGGAGCCAACAGGTCCTGTCTCTGTCCCCTTGCCAAGTTTCCTAACCAATGGGGAACCCACACAGCATTAATGAACTCTAAATCAGGCACTGGAGGAGCCCATTCACAGTAGGACCTTCAGATACCCTGATAATTGCTGGGGTAAGAATGGAAGCGTGTGCAAAACATTAGGGTAAAGTTTCACTAATTTCACATATTAATACACCCCACCCCAGCCTTTTCCACCTGTTACGTTAGGGAGAAGGTAAATACTGTGACCCTGGAATATCTGCTAGAGTGAAAATGTCCTCAGACAGAAAACATGTATGTGGAGGTGTCCATAGGGGCGTTTGAAAAAAGATAGGCCTAAACATTCAGGTATTCTCATACCAATCAGAAACTCAGGAGTAACAACAACAAACATCCAATATTCCAGCCATTAACTTAGCTTTCATATCCGATTCCTCCCTTGGGAGAGAAACTAAAGGAGTCATAGAATCATAGAATCCCTACAGTGCAGAAGGAGGCCATTCGGTCCATCGAGCCTGCACTGACAATAATCCCACCCAAGCCCTACCTCTAACCATTTGATGGTATTGCATCTGACTCTTTCAGGAACCAAGATTTCCTGACAAACATCCTGGTACAATGAGATTCCCTGTTCCATCATCCTTTGTAAATGGTAAATAGTCAGCGTTCTTCAGGAAAGCTTTCATAAATTTATATCGGTACTTCTCTGCTGACAGGCTTCATCCTGCCCTGGGAAGACAAGAATGAGCTGGGCCCTGGGTTTCCCATGTTACTGTTTTGCAATCAACTGAAACATCTTTTATTTCATTGCTCGCATCTCCGGCAGTTAGCTGCATAGCCAGTGTTCCTGTAAACCTGCTGCGCTGAGGAATTCACCACCGCCCCACATGCACAGACTGCCTAGGGCATGTTGGCAAGTAAACAGGGACCGAGTACAGTTTCACCACTTTCCTTTCGAGCATCATCACCAAGTGAAAGGAAAACACCCCTGCACCTACGCGCATCATCACCTCACAACTGAACCATATAGCTGCCGCACAAACAGCGATTATTCCAGCTCTGACAAGGCTGGGTACAGTTAGCAGCACCCAGTCAAAAACAGCTCTCTTAACACATTTGGCAAAGTTTAGATCACTATTGCAGTTGCATGCCCAGGACCAGCGTGCAGCTGGTGATCGAAGAACACTAAGACAGCTCAACACCATTGAACTGTGTTGAACTTAGCAGCCTAATTTGCCAGAGAGCAACCACTGTCAGCTTGGTGGGATTTGAACTCTGGTTGCACTGGTGCACTATTGCCCTGCCAGCCTATATTCCAACAAAAGATTCTAGTGAGCGTAGTATTCACTCTTTCCTTTTTGTTATTTTCTTCCCTTTCTTTCATTAGCTCTCAATAAGGTGAAAAATACCAAGTTGATGGGGTGGGTAGGGGGTGAGCAGGGAATGAATAACATCCCTTCAGACTTTCAAAACCGGTTGTGGCTAGAATCCAAACCTTCTCTATGGTTCCACATGATGATAAAATTAAGGCACTGCACCATAGCCTGACTGTCCATCACTGTTGACATTATTGCCTATTATTGAGTATTCATGGAATCCCACAGTGTGGAAGGAGACTATTCAGCCCATCGAGTCTGCACCGAGAACAATCCCACCCAGGCCCATCCCCATAGCCCTACTAACCCCCTGAATCTAAGGGACAATTGAGTGTGTCCAATCACTCTAAACCGCACATCTTTGGACTGTGGGAGGGAACCGGAGCACATGGAGGAAATCCATGTAGACACAGGGAGAATGTGCAAACTCCACACAGACAGTGACCTGAGCTGGGAATTGAACCTGGCACTGTGAGGTAGCAGTGCTAACCACCATGCCAATGTGCTGCCTCCAAATCAAAGTGGAGAATGTGAACATATTCTGTGCCTGTAAACTGATTACTGAAGACCCATTAATGCCATGAGTGCACAAAGGGGAAAACAATGGGGACTAAGTTCAACAGGCTCCCTAAAATGGGTAAGCGGATTGTAATGGGTGAATGAACTGATGTCTGTTATTTTCAGTGTAGGCAGGAGGCCCCCTATGTGCTGCCTACTGATCGGAGCATGCAGCCAGCACAAAGCATGTTCTAATTAGATATACCTGTCAGCAGGAGGCCCACACTGGTGGGAGAGAGGCTGCCTCAATCAAAGCTATTCAGCACCTCTTAAAGAGGAGGGCACTGTGGTTAGAACCAGAGGTACATATTGTTGTATAGCTCATTCCAACATGAGAAATGCAACAAAGGCACAACATGGGAGACAGTGGGAGGCAAGATTTTCCAATGAGTTACTGCAGCATTTGGCTGAGGAGATGTGTTCTATCTACTACTTTTGTTCTATCTTCATAAAGGAGGCCCCAATAAGATAGCAGAGATATTGGGGAACACAGAGTTTAGTGAGAGGAAGGAACTGAAGGAGATCACTATTAGCAGAGAAATGGTGTTGGGGAAACTGATGAGATTGAAGGCCAACAAACCCCCAGGACCTGATAATCTACATCCCAGAGTACTTAAGGAAATGGCCGTAGAAATAATGGATCCATTGATGGTCATCTTCCATGATTCTGCAGACTCTGGAACAATTCCTGCGGATTGAAGGGTAACTAATGTAAGCTCTCTATTTAAAAAAGGAAATGGAGAGAAAATGGAGAGGCAATTATAGACCAGTAAGCCTGATGTTGGTAATGGGGAAAATTCTAGAATTCATTATCAAACATTTTATAGCAAAACACTTGGAAAACAGTGGCAGAATCAGACAGAGTCAGCATGGACTGATGAAAGGAAAATCATGCTTGACAAATCTACTGGAATTCTTTGAGGATGTAACAATAGAGTTGATGAGGGGTAGCCAGTGGATATGGATTATTTGGACTTTCTGAAGACCTTTGTCAAAGTCCCAGATAAGAAATTAGCTTGTAAAATTAAAACGCATGGTTTTGAGGGTAGTGTATTGAGATGGATGAAAAACGTGTTGGTGGACAGGAAACAAAGAGTAAGAATAAATGGGTCATTTTCCAAATGGCAGGCAGTGACTAGTGGGATATTGTAGAGATCAGTGCTGGGACCCCAGCTATTCACTACATATGTGTTAATGATGTTGATGAGAGAACTAAATGTCATATCTACTGATTTTCAGATGATACAAAGCTGGGTGGGAGGGTGAGCTGTGAAAAGGATACAGAGATCCTTCAGTGTGATTTGGACAAGGTGAGTGAGTGGGCAAATGAATGGCAGATAAATGTGGGATTATCCACTTTCCTAGCAAAAAGAGGAAGTGGATTACTATCTGAATGCCAAAAAATGAGGAAAAGGGCACATGAAATGAGACCTGTGTGCCTTCAGACGCCAGTCACTGAAAGTAAGCAGGCATTTGCAGCAGGCAGTAGAAAAGTATGTTGACTGAGAGAGGCTTTGAGTATAGGATACAGGGATGTCTTTCCGCAATTATACAGGGCCTTGATGAGACCACACCCGGAATGTTTTGTGCAATCTTGGTCTCCCTATCTGAGGAAGGATGTTTTTGCTCTGGAGGGAGTGTAGCAAAAGTTTATCAGTGTGATTCCTGGGATGGGAAGACTGACGTATGAAGAGAGATAGAGTCAGTTAGATTATATTTGCTGGAATTTAAAAGAATTGGGGGGGGGATTCTCATAGAAGACTATGGAATTCTAAAAGGAGTGGACAGAGCAGATGCAAGAAAGATGTTCCCAATGGTGGGGGTGTCCAGAACCAGGGCCACAGACTTGAAGATACAGGGTAGACCGTTTAGAACAGAAATGAGGAGAAATTTCTAAACCCAGTAAGTGGTCAGCCTAGGGAATTTGCTACCAAAGAAAATGGTTGAGGCCAAAATATTGCATGTTTTCAAAAAGCAGTTCAATGTACCTCCTGGGACAACGGGGACCTAAGGATGTGAGGGGAAGGTGGGATCAGGCTATTGAGTTGGCTGATCAGCCATGATCATAATGAATGGTGGAGCAGGGTCGAAAGGCTGAACAGCCTCCTCCTCTCCTATTTTCTATGTCTCTTTGTTTCCACAACTGAAATGTGTATATGCATCACAGGCATCACTTTGGACATTCTGGGTGGAATTTTACCGGCACATCGGCCTGAGGTTTGTATGATTCCAGCCGAGGCCAACAGAGAATGCTATTCTCCAAGCTTCCGGGGGCGGGCGTGCCAGTAAAATTCCTGTGTTAAAGTCACTGGTGGCACCAAAAGTGAGGATGACACCCGTTTGCCTGTTGTGTTGAAGGAGCTCGCAAATCTGATTTCAGCAATATGTGAAACAGATGTCCCCTCCTCATTGAATGATAATCCAGAAGGAATTTTAAAAACTAACATACATGTTTGAGTGGTTGGAGCTTGGCAGTTAGTCTGCAAAAGCATATTCTTTTGATTGTTTTTCACTTCCCACAAAGCTGTTGGAAAAAGGCTTTTCTTTTTTTAAACTTTTCTATTCCCAGCGCCTGTGCCAATTCTGTCAGTGAAGCTGACGGCTTCTCCAGCCCCTGGGGTCCATGCCACCGCATAATCTCTGTGTTTTGTACGCTGTCTTAAACAGTCATATAAACAGCTACAGAGGAGCACCGAACTGCTGCCTGCCCCTGGCCTGAATAACTGGGTGTGTGCCTTAGCGGTCAGTCAACTAAACCTAACAAGAATAGTTTTGTTCCAAAATGGTTCGGTGACAGAATGAGCACATTAAAGTAAACAGCAATCATTTTAACCAAATGCTTTGGAGAAATCTGCTGGAATTGTACAGGAATGTGGAATGAGCAAAAATAAGAATATCTAAACTTTCAGAGAGAGTTATGTTATATTGAAGAGATATATGTTTTATGCAATCACTCATTCACTTGTTCCCTGGTCTATTTTCAATGGACTATGTATTCTGCTCCTGCTCCTCATTCTTGTGCATTGATATAATTCTTGTATATTGATATAATCGCTGGACTCGTAATCCAGGATAATGTTCTGGGGACCCAGGTTTGAATCCTGTCACGGCAGATGGTGAGATTTGAATTCAATAAAAATCTGGAATTAAAGATGTACTGATAGTCATGAAACCATTGTCAATTGTTGCAAAAACTTATCTGGTTCGCTAGGGAAGGAAATCTGCTGTCCTTACCTGGCCTGGCCTACATGTGACTCTAGACCCACAGCAATGTGATTGACTTTTAAAACACCCTCAGGGATGGGCAATAAATGCTGGCCTGTCAGCGATGCCACATCTCATGAATGAATAAAAAAATGTTTAATTTATATATTAAAGATCAAAGTGATGGCAAAACATTGTCTTCTTTGCTGCCACTGAAGCTACCATGACTCTCATTAGGTGTTGATGGCGTTCACTTACTGCCTAGGCATTTTCTCCCATTTCAGACTAATTTACTAAGAAGAAACAAGCAAATGAAATAAATGTAATTATTCAAAGCGAACATCATAAAAACTGAAAGTGACTTGCTTAGCATTTATTAGAGAGTGCTGCATTTATGCTGCGTGTTGTGTGTTAATTCAACGTGGAAATTGTATTGAATTAATGTAGACTGCATTGTAGATACACTGCTGAATAGAAGCAATGATATCACTCCAATTAGATCACCATTTCAGTACATGGCAACTGCAGTCAAACTTTGTTTTGAAATTGTTATGTGTTAGGGAGCTGGCGACAATCCTTGGCCGCACCTTCGAATTTCATACTGAACTGCATGGAAAGTCTTTACAATAGTTGAGTAAAGAAAAAGTTGAGTCTTTTATTAATTGAAGAAAAAATGCATTCAAAATACAGTTTGTCCACTATTAAACTTTGTTCGTAAGCTCAGTACAAATCTACATGACTGTACACATTTTTTATCAGTCCAATTTTTTTACTTTCTCACCTTTAGTTGTGAGGATTTGTTTTCATACTCTTAACAGCTGGATTTTCAAAGCAGACATTGGGAACCTGACACCAGGATGGATTCTGGGTCCCCATTCTATGCCTCATCTGCATCGCTCATAGAATGTTATTTTTATAAGCAAATTCCTTTATTGGGTTAGAGGTGAGTTCAGTACTGAATTAATGGTGCTGAGTGACTCCACAAGAATCGAGCTGCCTGTTTGGTTCCCGCATTTAAGGCAGATGGTAGCCAGGATGGAGCCTGCTGCTGCCCTTCTGAATACATCAGGCATGAAGGTATTCTCTGAGAGTTGGCAGCAATAATGTGGAGGAAAGTGGCCAAAATGACAAAGTAAATGTACAGCACTCAACCTGTTGTACAAGTTATACTTTGATAAAAGGAATCTTTCAGGTGTCTCTGCAGTGATTCCAACAACTGGGTACTAACATACGCTAGAATAATCAGTTTTGTCAATTTTCCCTCTGCAAATCACACCCTCACTCTCCCAGGTCGTTAACAATCTCCTAAAGAGCTTGACGGGGCCATTATTGGACATGAATGTGTTTCTGTTCCCCCCACCACTGCCTGCCCTATGGTCATTTCAAACTGTCCCAGAGGCATCAAGATCCGGTGACAACCTCTGAGGTAAGGATTTTTAAATTGCACCTGCAACGGTTCTCAAAACTAATCGGCATTTGAAAGTCCTGCCCAGATTTTAGGGTGTGCAGAGTCAGAACTCTGTGGATCCCACCTTTTAAGATGGCCACCTGCAGTCCAGCTTTTTGTTCCAGGGCGTCGGGCTAGAAGTTGGGCCTAACGCCTTGCGGAGGCTGCTGGACGTGGAGATGGGCAGGGTGGAAGGCCTGTCTCTGCATTCAGCGCTTCGTTAGATTTGATTTTTAAAAAGATTAAAGCAAAAAAGACACTTATTTCTCATTCCATCACACCCCATACACTCCAATGCCCCATCCCTGCCAACATTTGCCACCTCACGACCTCCACCCAATCCCCATTGCTCATCAGACCCTCCCTACCCAATCAAGTCTCCTCATCACCCACAATAGCCAATCATACCCCCATGTACCCACAACCCCAAGGGATTTTATAGGTCCTAAGCCAACTTATTGCCGATTCATACCAACCCATTTCCCTTCCATCTAATACCCTTTGCCCTAACCCCCTTCCTACCAACTCACCCAGCGACTACCATAGGCAAACTCAGGAACCATGCTGACACAAAATAAAGTTCTGTGTCTATTGATCATGTCACTATTTTCAAAAAATACTCTCATTGATTTAAAAATATCATTCAATAAATAGAAATCCCTTCAATTAATCTCTTATGGAAACAAATATTTCCATTCAATAACTACTTTGAGCTGTCGATCAAACTGCTCACTCAACAGACCCCCCACCCACCACTGCCACAGAAAATGTTAATTTGTAAAATGAGTAATTGCAGCTCAAATCCTATAATGATAACCCTCAGATTCACGTCAGCAGGCAGAATGAAACTTGAGGGACATTTTTTTTCTTTGAGCTGCAGACAGTTTGTTAAAATATAATTGTAGAGGTTGAAGAAAGTGCTGAATGCGCAGACACAAGGATGGAAGCCCAACTCGGGGTTAAGCGATTGTTGAGTCTCCCTGCTTCCCAGGCAGTTTCTTTTTTTTGTACCTTTTGGTACATTAGTCCAAATTTAAAAAACCAATTAAGCCCAATCATGCTCCCCACATGAGGGATAGACCAGATCCAATCTGACAATATGAAGACGTACATCCCATTTTGGGCTCAATCAAACAAGATGGCACAGTGGTTAGCACTGTTGCCTCACAGCGCCAGGGGCCCAGGTTCAAATCCGGTCTCAGGTCACTGTCTTGTGGAATTTGTACGTTCTCCTCGTGTCTGTGTAGGTTTCCTCCAATTGCTCCACTTTGCACCCGCAGTCCAAAGATGTGCAGGTTAGGTTGATTGGCCATGATAAATTGACCCTAGTGTCAGGGGTTAGCAGGGTAAATATGTGGGTGGGATCATTGTCAGTGCAGACTCGATGGACTGAATGGCCTCCTTCTGCACTGTAGGGATTCTATGATTCTATGAAGATCTAAGCTGACAAGGTGAGGCATTACACCCCCTCCTGGATTTGATCTAACGCTTCATCTTAGCCAAAAGGACAAGATGGCTATGAAAAATTGCATCAAGTGAAGCCTCAGTTTAACCTATCTGGCCACCCTGATCACTTACACTACCCAGGGCAAACCACAATGGCAGACGTCAGCACATCCCCAGTAAATGGGCCAGTTTCATCCTCTCCCTGATCCTGATTTCATCCTTGACAGACAGTTTTGAGGTCGTTGTGCAAAAATTTTATGTCTTGAAAGTTCTAATGGGAGCCAAAGTGAACAGAAGCAGTGAATAATTCATCCAGGTTTTCGGTAGTTGGAGAAAATGGAATTAAAGATTAGGAGGGAAAACTGGGTAAAGTTAGCATTCCTGGTCAGGCTATATACTAATTGTGCTGTTTTTGAAGGGCAGCATGCAGATAAATGGTGGGGACTTAGGGGAAATAGGAATAAGATATAGGGCAGGCCTGAGGTATGTCATCGGAGAAGAAAGTTCTGGATCAGGTAGCGTGACTTCATTGTAATCATACTTGATCCGGGAAAATGCAAAGTCGTGGTGATGGACTGCAGAAAAGATGTATCATGAATTAACAAAAGTGAGAGGCAGGGGAAAAACCATTTGGTCCATTAAGCTTGCTCTGCACTATGATGATTGTTGACGCAAGATAACTAAACACTTTTTTCCTCTCCACCTTCTCTGCTCCTTCCTCACCACCTCCCCCTCTGCACCGCTGTGCCCTCCACTCCTCCACCCCCACCCCAAATGACCACCCCAACTCCCCACTCAACCATGGAATCTTCTGGGAGAGGCAAAAACAGAGAAAAACACAGGGTATGTAAAGGAAAGAATATTCTCAAAAATTCTTTATGAACTCCTTCTGACAATTAAAGTTATTCAAGGAGATCACCTGGCCCAAATACTTTCTATGAAGACTGTATGGTCTATACGAAATGATCTCTACTCCTAGTTGTAGAGAGCCAGTTCAACTCCTTCCAGAGTCCGCTCTGACCATTGTATGAACATGAAAAGGTTAATGATCTTGAGGATGTCACGGTGGCACAGTAGTTAGCCCTGCTGCTTCACAGCACCAGGGACCAGGGTCCAATTCTGGCCTTGACTGTCTGAGTGGAGTTTGCAAGTTGTCCCCATGTCTGCATGGGTTTCCTCCGGGTGCTCCAGTTTGCTCCCACACTCCTAAGATATGCAGGTTAGGTGGACTGGTCGTGCTACATTATCCTTTAGTGTCCCAATTTGTGCAGGTTTGGGAGAATAGCCGTGGGAAATGTGTGGGGTTGCGACAATAAGACAGGGGAGAGGCCTGAGTAAAACACTCTGGATGGGATTTTACAGCCTTGCTCGGGTGAGATCGTAAAATCTCTCCTGAGGCCAAAGGAGACTTCCGTTCTGGGAATCTCAGCGGCTCCGGAATCAGTGGTAGGGTTTTGGCCTCTGTTGATGAGTCAGTGCAGACTCGATGAGCTGAGTTACTCTCCTCTATATTGTAGGAATTCTATGATTGAGGGCAGTAGAAAGATCAAGAAGAATGTAATGAAAGAGTCAGTCACTATCGTAGTCACAAAGAATGCTATTTGTTGAGCTGACTAGGGCACGCTGGTGCTACTTGTATACTACTTAACTAAAGCAGAAGCTAGCTTGAGTGTTCTTGTGAAGTTACAGGGTAATTCAGTATTCTGAAGATAAAGAGAAAGTGTAAAGTTAAGAAACTCAAAGTTGTGTGTTTCGAAGAATGGCATGAACACAGTATTTTTGACAGGGGCAGGGACATGAACAAGTTGATGGTTTGGTTCAGTACAACACTGTAATGTGTATTTATCCAGTGAATTTCCAGGAGAACCCCCCCTCTATATTGTTGATTAATCTGAAGCAAACCTGTGGCATAAGTATTATGCTGGACATAAGGAGAGAATTACACTCTAATCCCTCCATGGAGTTAACTTCAATGCAATTTCCCAAAGGGAAGTTTTATCCTTTCAAACATGTTCGTTCAATCTTGATATTTGTCCATGATAAGTAATTAAAAAGTTGCACTGGCCCAGTGCCCATCTTATACTAGGGACTGATTTATGGCAAGGCTGTACAAATAAATATTCTCAAAATGACTAAATATATTGTCGTGGTTCATTCTGGAATGCATTCAGAATCTGTGCTCGCTATTCTTAATGGGCTTCCAAGGTCCATATGCAACAGAATTGACTTGGCAGAACTGGAGGGTTAATCTTGTCATCTGTGTGCACGATTGAAATGGGGGAGCAGGGGACAGAAAGACCCAGGTACATTCCCTATGTTAATTCAGCAGCAGCATGGCACAAGCTGGCTTTTTAGAGGCTCAAAATTTATGCTGATTAGAAGAGAACTTTACTACCTTCACGTTGCCTGGTTTGCCCTGAAGAAGAAACATCAGTGTTCCAGCTATGTGATGCCTTTGTACCTGACCTTCTTAGTTTTTGAGAATGACGTGGTTTCCGTAAAGATACGTTTTGCGAAGTCACTGAGGATTTTCATTGTGGTGCTGTGTTCATTGCTTTCATAGAAACATAGAAACTAGAAGCAGGACTAGACCATTTGGCTCTTCGAGTCTGCTCCACCATACATTTTGATCATGGCTGATCATCGAATTCAATATCCTGATCTTGCTTCCCCCCAATATCCCTTGATACCTTTAGACCCAAGAGCTATATCTAATTTATTCTTAAAATCACACAATATTTTGGTCTCAACTACTTTCTGTGGTAGTGAATTCCACACATTCACCACTCTCTGGGTGATGAAATTTCTCCTTGCCTCAGCCCTAAAAGGTTTACTCCTTATCCTCAAACTATGACTCCTACTTCTGGACTGCTCCACCATTAGGGAACATTCTTTCTGAAATTAGTCCCAATCCTTTTCTTCTAGAAAAATCAGGATGCAATCTTTGAACTTACTTCTGGTTCTTTTATTTGGTTGTGTCATTGAGTAATTTTATGGCAGAGGTAGATAGATTCTTGATTAACAAGGGAGTCAAAAGATATTAGGGGTAGATGGGAATGTGGAATCTTCGTCCCAATCAGACCAGCTGTGACCTTATTGAATGGCAGAGCAGACTCAAGGGGCTGAATGGCCCACTCCAATTCAAATTCTGTTTAAAAATTCTGTTTAACCCCACAGTGATAGGGTGGGAATCCTCTGTCAAGGATGAGGACAAACTTGTTAGGAACGTGGAGAGGCAAGGTCAACACAATCAGATGCCTCTGCTCCACTCCCCATTGTCCAAGCAGATGAATCAAAAGAGTTGTAGTAGTGTGTCCCTTTAAGGAGTAAGTGCATGGAGGGTCATGTGACCCATTCAGCCAATTGCGCAAATCTGGACCTGAATGCTGGTTTTCCTCGTCAGCCTGAATCGGGGCGGGTGAGGCTCGCAGAACGTCATTCCCTGTTGGCCTCAGACAGGATCTTAGCAGCCTTGGGCGGGCAAGGCAGTGAACTTCCAGCAATGGAGTACTCCTTGATATCACTCCTTGCACGTAGTTATCTATCTTAATAAACCATTCATTCATTGATCTACTTGACGGTCACTCATTTTTGCAAGATACAACAGGACCGTACCGCAATTAGTTGTGATATGTGTGAGGAAATCTTTATATAACCAATTGGCAGTCTCAGAACATTGTTGTCTGATTTCCAAAGTCCAGCTAAGGCTGGGATGGCCAACAATAGACAGATAAAGACTAACAGGGCTCTGACAAAGCTGAGTATATAACTATTCCCCACTCGTTCCTGAGATCCTCCCCAAACCGGGACACATGCCCTTGCATCTGATTGGTTCAGCTTCCCATGATGCCCACGCCATCAGGTCCGGCCCAATTACACAGCCCTTAAAGGAGCCATGCTACCACATGGGCATTGCTGCTAAGGTCAGCATTTGCTACCCATTCCTAATTTCTCTTGATCAGAATGCATTGCTGGCCTTGTCAAAGAGCAGTTCAGAGTAGCATTGCTGTGGATCTGAAGTCACATGTTGGCCAGAGCTGGTAACAGTGGCAGAATTGCTTCCCTAAAGAGGCTTTAGTGGACCAGGGGATTTTTATGATGATAAATGATAGTTGTTATTATGACTGTTACTAGCTTTATAATTCCAGATTGATTAACTGAATTTAAATTCCACCAGATGTTGTAGTAGGATTTGAACCATGTTCCCAGAGTTGGCCTTCTGGATTACATGCCCCAGTGACACAACACGACTGTTCCTCCATTATTATGAGTGAATTACCTTACCTGCAGGAAGTTGCCAGTTTTAGGACACTGGGTTTCCCAGATAGGGCCGGATTAATACAACTTTTCCACAATGGTAAAGCCTTTATAAAAGAAAGGGTTACATACAACATCAGCACCACATCGTAAGTGGCTGCCATGTACTTTGGAAAGATTCCATACTGCCTTTAACCCATGGCAATCATCAACAGCAACATTTCTTCACAGACTCAACATGGATTGGCAAACCCTGGGTAGTCAGAAAAAACTTCCACTCATGCTCACTATATGGGTCAAAAACCTCTTTAGTACCAATCAGACAAAATGCAACCAGACACAAGGATACAATGAAATGAACTGAGGTATGCTGGAAATAAAGGAAATCCAGCTTAGCCAGGTCTGATGATGTTCAATCAAACAGTCCTGTGAAGGTATCCAAGGTGGTGTTAATATACTGCATGCTGCACAGTCTGTATCTCAGTCACCATTTAGCAAGTGACAGTTGAAGTGGATCTAAAGTGGGTGATGACAATGAGTGCAAGGCTGGAAAGTTGCTTGTTGCACTCCAGCTGCGGCCAGGGGGCAAAGGGCAACTTCTAAATTGCAACATCTTCAATTAAATGTCAAAGTTGCCCCACACAAACATTTCTGAATAGCTGCTCCGAGTGAATTTGCTCGCATGCTAGCTACACTATTTAATGAGACGGTGCTAAATAATGGATATATTAACTTTGGCAAAATTCTCAAATGTCTGTGTTTCTTGCCAAGGATACAGCATTGACCCACTCAGTCATCTTATTCCACAAACACCTTCGCTGCAGTCTTTAAATATGATACTCCACTCTGCTGCACATCCTGCATTGCACAAAGAATTTCCCTCTCTGCCAAGGGAGGAATCCTTTCCCTACTTATATTCCAACCCTGCTGCTTCACATCCCCTGATGGATGCCTAGAGAACATAGAAATATTTTAAACCAGCCAGATCTCATAAAGTATCTCAAATTCCATGAATTTAACCATGCATCTAAACTGCCTGTATTTATTGGTGTAACAGGCTTGGAAACTTGAGCCTCATGTATTCCTCTTACGGAAGTAATGGATCAGACCGTGCTGTCATCGGTTAATAGACTGATGTGGCACAGTTAGAGGCCATTCGGTGCCTGTTCCATCCCTTTGAAAGAACCATTGTATCACTTCCTTTCCCCTGTCCTTTTGCTATCATCCTATAAAATTCTCCCATTAAAAAAAAATCATCCTTTGCAAAATTAGTGTTGAATCTTCTTGTGCCACCATTCCAGAAAATGAACTCTCGATCATAATAACTCCCTGCATTAAAAAAAGTGGCTAGAATTCTTCGGCCATTCACATCAGCGGGATTCTCCAGTCCTGCTGGCAGTGCATCCAACCCATGCGTTTCCCATCAGCGTGGGGTGACATCAATGGGAATTCTCATTGACAGCAGTGGGGACCAGAGAATCCTGCCGCTGGCAAACAATTCGCCACCCCCTGCTGGCGGGAAACACGCCACTGGGAAGCTGGAAAATCTCACCCCATATCTTCACCTTGTCTTTTGTTCATTTAAATCTGTGCCCTCCAGTACGATGTTAAACTAAGATGATGCTATTGGTTGGGTCATTTCAGTTAGTCGCTCTCAGTTTTTAATTTATTTTCCTCCCATTTTCTTTTCTTCTGCACTGAATTAATAGCGCCACCTCTTGGTGCTAATTGGTAGCACTCGTGCATTTGAGGCATGAGATTTTTGGGTTCAAGACTCAATCAAGAACTTAAGCACAAACATTGAGGCTGAAACTCCAATGCAACACACTGGGAATGCTGCACTGTTGGGAGTTCTATCTTGCTGATGGGAAAGCTAAATCAAAGCCCTGTCAGCATACTGAGGTGGATCCCATAGAACTATTCCGAAGAAGAGCAGGGGAGTGATCAGTAGTGTTCTGGCTGATATTTATTCCTCAACCAGCATCAGAAAAGCAAATTATTTGATCACCCTTATACCGTGAGCACCAATTGATTGCCATGTTTCTTACATGAGCGATGATACTGTGCCTTCAAGAAATGTCTTTGTATCATGTTTCTTCTGAAAGGTATGTTTAAAGTTCACCTCTGCTTTACACAGTGTAAATTTGTCTGCAAAACATGCTGAAAATGCAGGCTAATGATTAATTTTAGCTAGGGATATGTTTGTTCTAATCTGAATGAATGCATTTTTGTTTATTTGGTTTTCCTCTTGGGGTTTCAGAGTAAGGTTTTGATTAGGTGCTTAAGGGATGGAGCTAAGCTTACAGGAGAAAGTGGGTAGTTACTGCCAGGTTCTGAAAAAAACAAGAGGTCCCTTTCTCTCTCTCCCTCTCTGGAGACTGCTGTTTGGGAGACCTGCTAGAAAGAATAGATCTCCCTCTCTATCTTTCTCTCCAACTGTCCTCTGGAGGCTTGAGAACGGACAGTATGTAAGCATGTGTGTGGCAACTAATTTTGAAGAGGAGTTTAAGTCTATAAGAGGAATATTGAGTGAATTGCAACTAATAGAGAAAAGTTAGCAGTTAAGAATTGTGTCTTGTCATATTTCAGTACTTCCACTGGTAAAAGTTAAGCTAATTGATTTGTTATAGTTAAATTTTAAGTAAAGTTTGTTTGGAGAAAAACTTCCTCATGCGTCAATAGAATGAAACACCTTGTCCTCACACTAGTGCCAGAATAAAAGAAAACTGCTAGGGTCTAGTTGAGTTCCATACCAGACATCTGATCCGTACCTTAACACATAACATTAATGACTACACTTCATTAAGTACTTCAATAGTTTTAGGTGTTTTGGGAAATCCCGTCATTGCGAAAATCACTATATAAATGTGAGTCTTTGTTTCTGAAGCTTCTGGCTCCTGTGGTCATTTTTTTTTAGATGTTTAACCTACTTTAGAACATTAACCGATTGGCAGCATAAGTTTATGCTGAGACAATACCAGCAATATTGATCTTGGGCAACTGTGGCAAAACTTGATCTTGGTTTGAATTTTACTGGCCCATTGAGGATAAACAGGGAGATAGGAGGGATGAGAATATGGTAAGGGAAGGTGACACAGAGAACCCAATGTCTTGTCTCTGTGAGGGTATACTGCCAGTAGAGGGAAACTTTGGTGGTGCAGCTACTCATCAGGTGGCCAACTGAGCCATTTAAGTGATCAATTAAAGATCATTCCACGACTGAGCCAATCCCTGGTGGTCTCTCTGTGAATTCTTGGGGCTTCTCCTTCATGGCACTCCAAACTCCGCCATCCTTCCAAACTCTGCCAATGGTAGCACCTGCCTCCATAGTCATGACATCACCAGTGCACTCTAGCCATCCTGCCCTCACTTTGATCAATGTGGCCTGGCTACCTGGCTCCTGCTTCCTCAGAAACTTTCTCTGCTCTTTGAGGGTGCCTTGCCATTAAGACAGCCTTATCCTGGAGCTGGAGCTGCAGCCTCAGCATGGCTATTTGCAATGGTTTCTTGAATGTCATTGCCTAGACAATGGCCAGATGTTGATTCCATTCTTTAAAAAGCACAAGTGAAGTCCTAATGTTTGGTTTCCATGCCAAACACGGTGACTCTGTTGCCTCACAGCCACAAAGGTGCTGCTGTCTATTGCTTTCTCTCCATATCTTACGGTGCTTGTTGATTTTTTTTCACCTTCAGAAAGTCAACCCTGGAAGCATGTGAATGGACAAACTGCTGGTTCTGCATTGAAATCCGACTAATTGAACTACTCAGCCTTTTCTTATGAGGTAAGAGGTGATGCCCCTTACCCATGCAAGCATCAAAGTAGCATGGGGAGGTGATAGCCTAGTGGTGTTATTGCTAGACTATTAATCCAGAAAACTCAATTAATGTTCTGGGGACCTGGGTTCGAATCCCGCCACAGCAGACGGTGGAATTTGGATCAGTAAATCTAGAATTAAGAATCCACTGAAGACCATGAAACCATTGTCGATTGTTGGAAAAACCCATCTGGTTCACTAATGTCCTTTAGGGAAGGAAATCTGCTGTCCTTATCTGTTCTGGTCTACATGTGAGTTCAGACCCCCATCAATGTAGTTGACTCTCAACTGCTCTCTGAAATGGCCTAGCAAGCCACTCGATTCAAGGGTGTCTAGGGATGGACAATAAATGCTAGTTAGCTAGCAACACCCATGCCCCATGAATGTACATTTAAAAAAAACCCTTGATTTTTCCACAATTACCCCACACTGGCAGTTGGTTTCAGCTCTCTAGAAGTGAGGTTGAGTTTATGCGTCATTAAGAACGTAGGCTAGTAATCATGCAAAATTATTGGAGACATTGTGACTGAAAATAGACTAAGAGGCACAAGGAAAAACAAATACTTGCCATTGACCAGGGCACGAGGAGGACTTGCTGTTTTCTTCATCCTCAAACAATACCACTAAACATGGTTTAATAGCTGGTTCATCTCAGCTGGCTCTAAGACCTTGCTGTGCAGAAAATCAGCAGTGCATTCACCTACATAGCTGACAAGTACTTTAAAAATAATTCATGTGGAGAGTAGTGTTCTGAGATGGCCTGAAGGTGTTACATAAATTGAAGTGCTTTCTTTCTATATTTATCTGCAACATGCTCTTGAAAGATGCGCTCAAGAAACATGGCATTGCTGGCTGAAAGATCACAGAGTTGAAATGTGCACTTGAATCTTTGAGAAGCGACTCAACTTTATAGTTAACATAATTCAAGCTGAGTACTCCTGATGATGTAAGTCACTAGAGGGAAGAATGAACAGTTCACGACAAAAGCAGAATTGAGAGATTGAATTACTGACGTAAACTCCAAGGCAGATATTTGTTATTCTTTATACCATACAGTCTACACTCAGTAATAACATAAAATATTTAGATTTCTTGCTGTTAAGGGTGAGATCAGATGCCAGAGGAAGTAAGAGCCAAAGGATAATGAAGACGATAATGATTTCAGACTTACACTAATAAACTTTCATTGATAGTAGTACTTTACCATAATTAAACATCTCAGAACACTTCACATAGTGAATTACTTATGAAATGGTGACTGTTACTTTTCAGGCAAAAGAAAAATGCACTCATCCTGGGGATATGGATGTCTCTATCCTTGGTGACACTTGAGAAGGTGGTAATGAGCTGCCTTCTTATTGAACTGTGCATTTTGCATGGTGAATGTATTTCCACAGTGCTGTATAGGGAGAATTTTGCAAATGAGAGTGCAGTAATACATGTCCAAGTTGTGGAAATGCTGGCATTGGACTATGTCCAAGTTGGTGTAGAATGTGACATGGAGGGTAACTAGGAGTTGATGTTGTCCCCATACAATTGATGTTCTTCTCCTTTTGAATAGTGAGCCATGTATGTTTGGAAAGGTTTATCAAGAAATCATTGGCAGGCTACAGATTGTGGGTTGAGTACAGTTCAAATGCTGATAGCTTACAGTTCTCCATGGATGCCCAGTTTTGAGTTGTTAGATTTGTTCTGAATCTATCCCATTTAACATACTGGTAATGCTTTGTGGGGGGACGGGGGGTGGTATCCTCAGTGGTGGGACTTCATTGCCACAAGAATTGTGTGGTGGTTACTCCTACGTATATTGTCAAGGGTAGATGAGACTGTACCAGGTAAATTGGGGAGAGGAGGACAAAGTATTGTACATTTTTCCCTTTTGTCTGTTCCCTCGCCATCTGCTGCAGGCTCAGTTTTATAGAGAGATCTTTCAGGGGTCGGCCAGCACAAGGTGCTATTGAGCCACCTTTGCTGATAGACATTGAAGTCCCCAACCAGAGTACCTTCTATGCCCTTGCCACCCTCAGTGCTTCCTCCAAATGGCATTCAACATGGAGGAGTACTGATTCAGCAGCTGAGGGAAACTGATAGGTCGCAATCAATGAAAGGTTTCCTTTCATCTGTTGGACCTGATACCAGGAATTTGATTGGGTTAATACTGAAGACTTCCAGGGTCACTCCATCCTGACTGTATCTCACTGTGCTGCCGCTTCAGCTGGTGGGTCCTGCTGGTTGGATAGGAGATATCCAGAGATGGTGAGGGTGGTATCTGGGACTTTGGCCGTGAGGTACAATACGGTGATGCAGGCAGTTGCTTGACTAGTCAGTGAGACAGTTTTCACAAGCCCCCAGATGTTAGTAAGGAAATTTTTGCAGGGTCAACAGGGGTGAGTGTGTGGTTGTCAGTTTTGGTGCCTAGGTCAATGCCAGGAGATCGAACAGATTTTTATTCCCTTTCTTGTCTTATCTGTAGTGGTTAGATCCAACTGAGTGGCTTGTTTGGCAACTTTAGAAGGCAGTAAAGAGTCAACTACATTGCTGAATCTACAATTTATTTTACAGAGAAGATGGTGGGGGCCTGGAATGCACTGCCAAGCAGGGTGGTGGAGGCTGATACGCTGGGATCGTTTGAGACTTATCTGGATAGTCACATGAACAGTCTGGGATGCTGGCCTTCATAGCGAAGGGGATTGAATATAAAAGTAGGGAGGTCTTGCTGCAGCTGTATAGGGCATTGGTGAGGCCGCAGCTGGAGTACTGTGTGCAGTTTTGGGCGCCGCACCTGCGCAAAGATATTTTGGCCTTGGAGGGAGTGCAGAGGAGGTTTACTAGGCTGATACCGGAGTTGAGGGGGTTGAGCTATGAGGAGAGGCTGAATAAACTAGGCTTGTACGCGTTAGAGTTTAGAAGAATGAGGGGAGATCTCATTGAGACGTATAAGATGATGAATGGGATGGATAGGATAGAGGTGGAGAGACTCTTCCCGCTCAAAAAAGACAGTAGGACTAGGGGGCACAGCCTCAAGATAAAGGGGGGGGCGTTTTAGAACGGAGTTGAGGAGGAACTTCTTCACTCAAAGGGTGGTGAATCTCTGGAATTCTCTACCCGTTGAAGTGGTGGAGGCTGCCTCGCTAAATATTTTCAAGAAGCGGGTTGATGGGTTTTTGATAAGAGAGGGGATTAAGGGTTATGGGGAGAGGGCCGGAAAGTGGAACTGAGCCACGACAGATCAGCCATGATCTTATTGAATGGCGGGGCAGGCTCGAAGGGCCAGATGGCCTACTCCTGCTCCTATTTCTTATGCTCTTATGTTCTTATGGAGGGATACAGAAAAATGGTCTAGTTGGACCAATGAACGGCGTAGGCTTGGAGGGCCAAAGGGCCTGTTTCCTGTGCTGTATTGTTCTTTGTTCTTTGTACAATCACATCAAAGCCTTAAAAGGCATTTGAAAACCATACGTGTTTTTACAAAAATTGATAGTTTCATGGTACAATTACTGGAACTAGAATGCAATTCAAATTTTTATTAAAGAAGTGAATTTGAATTCCACTTGTTGGTGTGGTGGGATTTGAACCCATGGCTCCAGAGCATTAACCCAGTCTATGGATTACTCATCCAGTGACATTACCACTCTGCATCATCTCCCCTTAACTTCCATGTGCATTGTGAAGTAAACTTTGACTGAATAATTACAAGTAAGCGAACATTGATGTTTTATTTGTCGGGGGTTGTGATAGAAAGTGTCATTTTCTGATTGCAAAACTCATGTTGTTTATATAATTTCTCTCCTATCAGTAGGCGAGACTAAGATCCTAGAGCACAGCCTCAGAATAAAGAGACAACCCTTTAGAACTGAAATGAGGAAGAATTTCTTCAGCCAGAGGTAGTGAATCTATGGAATTCATTGCCACAGAAGGCCAGGATATTTAAGACAGAGATAGGTAGATTCTTGATTGGTAAGGGATTACGGGGAAAAGATGGAATGTAGTTAAGAAACATATCAGCATGATTTAATGGCAGAAAAGACCCAATGGGCCAAATGGTCTAATTCTGCTCTTATAGCTTATGGTCTTATAATATAATCCAAACATGTGGCACAGGTAAGAATGTCAGCATTTAAATAAAAGTTCAATGCCCTCCAGTAGTCTTGAATCTCTGACTCCATTTCTAGAATTTACAGCGCAGAACAAGAGGTCCGTTAATGGTAGGGCACTGAGGGGAATTACAGGACAAAGAGATCTCAGGGTACATGTTCATAGCTCCTTGAAAGTGGGGTCACAGGTGGACAGAGTGGTGAAGAAAGCATTCAACATGCTCAGTTTCATCAGTCAGAACATTGAATACAGGAGTTGGGATGTCTTATTGAAGTTGTACAAGACATTGGTAAAGCCACACTTGGATTACTGTGCACAGTTCTGGTCACCCTATTATAGAAAGGATATTATTAAACTAGAAAAGTGTAGAAAAGATTTACTAGGATGCAGGTAAGACTTGATGGTTTGAGGTATAAGGGGAGGCTGGATAGACTGGGACTTTTTTCTCTGGAGCGTAGGAGGCTGAGGGGTGATCTTATAGAGGTCTACAAAATAACGAGGGTCACAGATCAGCTAGATAGTCAATATCTTTTCCCAAAGGTAGGGGAATCTAAAACTTGAGGGCATAGGTTTGAGGTGAGAGGGGATAGATACAAAAGCGTCCAGAGGGGCAATTTTTTCACACAGAGGACGGTGAATGTCTGGAACAAGCTGCCAGAAGTGGTAGTAGAAGCGGGTACAGTTTTGTCTTTTAAAAAACATTTGGAATAGATAGGTATAGAAAGATATGGGCCAAAAGCAGGCAATTGGCATTAGCCTAGAGGTTTAAAAAAATGGATGGCATGGACAAGTTGGGCCAAGGGGCCTGTTTCCATGCTGTAAACCTCTATGACTATGACTCCTCTTATTAATGTTACTTATTTCCCCCAATTCCTGTCTCTCTGAATACTGCACCCCACAACAGTGGAAAATAGGTCCATTTTGTACATGTGCTCCTTGATAAACACTCATTCAACCCATCTTAACAGTACAAGTTGCACATGTTGAAGAAATCATTTACGGGATGTGGGCGCCATTGGCTAGGCCAATGCTTATTGCCCATCCCAAGTTGCCCTGCAGAAGGTGATGCACACAGTGTGATGCATCATGGGAACTTTTAGCAAAGGCTCATGTCTGTTCCCATGTTGACGTATTTGATGAAGCTTGGTCATTTTGAAATCAGGGACTGCCAATATTCGTCAAAGAAATGCGATAGTAATCATTTCGCTGCCTGAGAAAAAGAAGCGAGTGGTTTCTAGAGAGTGGTACTGAACGGCTGCAGCTGGTGTGAATTCAGTCATTATTAGCGAAGGAAGGAAGCAATCAGCAATGAATTTGGTTCGCAACGATTATAAAACCATCAGAGGTCCCTCATTCATTTCCCTCGCAACCATTTTTTGAGACTGAATAAACACGGGTAATGGCACTTCATTTTTTAAAATCACTCTTTAACAAGAAAATCTTGACATTCTCTGAATGACAAATTATTGGGTGGAGAGTGCATCAAAACTCAGCACAGCCCTCATCCCTCCCCTTTGAAACGCTCGCTTGTAAGCAATTAGTAACCATGTTACCTCTTTAGAAACCAGGCTGATTCTGTAGGCAACTGCTACAATAAGGCAATTCAACCATAAATCTTTGTAACTCAATTCATATGCAAAGTGACGCACTGTGCGACTTCTTTTCAGTCGAGTGGTACATTTTAATTGCAACCAAAAGGTGGAAAACAATAAAAGAGTATGCTAATCTCCAGTTAAATCGAACTGGCAAATGTACAGCATGTTTGCATAAAGTACTCCTTTGTTCGGTAATTTGAGAAGTCCATCACACTTTACATTTTAGATCTGTAATAAAGCTAGGTGCATAGACAATACAGTTAAAATGAAGAAAACTAATGGGATTCACCTACTCTTTTTCAGTCTTCCCTTCTATCTTTAGCCTGCTAACCCATATGGAATCGGACGGGCCGGTAGGCACAGTGGTTAGCACTGCTGCCTCACAGCGTCAGGGACCTGGATTCAATTCCCGGCTTGGGACACTGTCTGTGTGGAGTCTGCACATTCTCCCCGTGCCTGTGTGGGGTTTCCTCCTGGTGCTCTGGTTTCCTCCCACAGTCCAAAAGACAGGCTGGTTAGGTGCATTGGCCATGGTAAATTCTCCCTCAGTGTATCTGAATAAGCACCGGAGTGTGGTGGCTAGGGGATTTTCACCGAAACTTCATTGCAGTGTTAATGTAAGCCTACTGTGACACCAATAAATCAACTTAAACAATGGCATTCCTCCGATAGAAATGAGAGTCTGTCCTGTCCATATCAGAAGAGTCGCAGCATTACTCATTGTCAGTCAGAACCTGCAGCATCGACTAGTATTGAAGCGATTTTAGTAAAAAGGTTTCTGCGAATGCTTTCTAGGAGAGATTTCTATTTCCTCAGTGAATAACTTCCCAAGCTTAGCATTTCAGCTTGTGGGGGATGAGAGGGTGGATGGAGGATGCGGGGTTGCGGGGGTGGGGGGATTGTAATCAACTAACTCTTTGTTTGTGTTTTTGCATGTAAAGAATGCTTCAGTGGTTGGATTGAACAGGCACCTCGCCTCATAGTACGTTTAATATACATTACAAAGTTGGTTTAGTGAGACGCATTATTATTGCCACTATTTTTAATAGGCGAACCATCAAAAATGAGCTTTGTTTTTTGCAAAGCGAACCCGTCAGTACTCTCTGGGGTGAAATTAGAGGTTTATGGTTCAAAGGGATGCAGGTGTTAATGCCGATGAACACAGTATGTAAACATTCAGTTATTACCTCTTTGTTCTGATATTTGATGGACAGATCTATCTCCAGAGTGTGGGCTATGAGTAAATGGATGGCGGTTGATCGCTTTAATTCCACTATTTAGCTGCACTTTCCAGCTGCGAGCTTCATGGAGTACGAGTGTTTACAATTAAATATTTGCAAAACACTTGAGGTACAACAATCTTGGTGAAGGGATTCTTAATTTAAAATTACTTTACTTTTGCAGTCAAAAAATTGTTTGGCATATTGGTGAAATTTAAGTCATACATTGGTGTCCAGTTTGATGTAACGTGCTTCCATAGAATCTTGAATCTTAATTAACCCATTTATAGTTTTGAACCTGAGCTATTTTTCACTATGCTCACAAGGATCTGAAGCAAATGGCAAGCTATGTTATTTCCATTACATTATTTCGATTCCCAGCTTGGGTCACTGTCTGTACGAAGTCTGCGTGGGTTTCCTCCAGATGCTCCAGTTTTCTCCCACCATCCAAAAGACGTGCTGGTTAGATGCATTGACCATACTAAATTCTTCCTCAGTGTACCTGAACAGGTGCCGGAGTGTGGCAACTAAGGGATTTTCACAGTAACTTCATTGCAGTGTTAATGTAAGCCTACTTGTGACACTGATAAATAAACTTTTAAAAAACTTTAAACTAGCGCAGTTATACAGTTTCCCCTGCAGCAATAAAATGTTAGACATTTCACTTATTCATTTTGGTAGGACAAACTTGAATGCAGATACAGGGATAACGGTAGGATTCTGAGGAATGTGGAGGAACAGAGAGATCTTGGGGTTCATATCCCCAGATCTCTGAAGGTTGCCACACAAGTGTATAGAGCAGTGAAGAAGGCTTATAGTGTGTTAGCGTTTATTAACAGGGGGTTTGAGTTTAAGTGGGGTTATGGTGCAACTATATAAGACCTTAGTGAGGCCACATTTGGAACATTGTGTTCAGTTTTGGTCACCTCAGTATAAGAAGGATGTGGAAGCATTGGAGAGAATGCAGAGGAGATTTGTCAGGATGCTGTCTGGTTTGGAGTGTAGGTCTGATGAGGAAAAGTTGAGGGAGCTGGGGCTTTTCTCTTTAGAGCGAAGGGAAATGAGCAGCAATTTAATAGAGGTGTATAAGATGATGAGGAGGATAGATAGAGTGGATGTTCAGGTACTATTTCCTCGGGTGGATCTAGCTGTTACCAGGGGGGCATAACTCTTAGGTTCATGGTGGGAGATATAGGAGGGATGTCCAAGGTAGATTCTTTACTCATAGAGTGGTTGGGGTGTGGAATGCACTGCCTGCTGTGAAAGTGGAGTCGGACAATTTAGGAACTTTCAAGCGGTTATTGGATAGGCACATGGAACACACCAGAATGAAAGGGAATGGGATAGCTTGATCTTGGGTTCAAACATAGCTCAGCACAACATCAAGGGCTGAAGGGCCTGTACTGTGCTGTACTGTTCTATGTTCTACGTACATAGAATGTTGCTTTCAGTACCCCACTGAGAGGATGAAGTGATAGTGATATATTAACAAAATATTAGTACTACATATAATGAATTCCTCCTTTATTTAATATATTACATGATGAGGGTAGATTAATGCAATAAAAGACACAGTGGGCAGCATTAGAAGTCCTTTCTTTTCATTTCAAGTGAGCAAAATCCATATGTTAGTTGCAGTTCCTGTATCCTCTACAGGGTGAGTGAGTTTCACCTGGAAAAAATGGAGACTGATTTATTGGGGTTGGTTTATGCCAGCCTCACACAACGTCCATATGTCATCACAGAAGAATCCCTACAGTGCAGAAGAGACCATTCGGCCCATCGAGTCTGCACTGACTCTCTGACAGCCTTTCTTATCTAGTCCATCTCCCCTTGCCCTATCCGCGCAACCCCATACATTTCCCATGGCTAATGCGGTACTAAGGGGCAATTTAGCATGGCCAATCCATCTAACCTGTACATCTTTGGAATGTGGGAGGAAACCCATGTGGACATGGGGAGAATGTGCAAACTCCACACCAACAGTCACTCGAGAATGGAATTGAACCCAGGTCCCTGGAGCTGTGAGGCAGCAGAATCGACCACTAGGTCACCATGCCACACACTATATGTCCACATAATTGAGCAAGGATTATGCAATAGAAACACCAATAACAAGAATTTTTGTATGTATTACATCCTTCATGCAGCAAGACATCTCAAGGAGTATGATTAAACAAATACTCAACACCAAGACATCTAAAGAAATGTTAGGGCAGATCATCAAAAGCTTGAACGAACTGGTAGGTTTTGGAGGAGGAAAGATAGAAAGAGAGGCAGAGTAATTTAGGGAGGAAATTCCAGTGCTCAAAGTTTTGTCAGATGAAAATAAATCTACCAATGGTACACCAATTAATATTAGGATGTTCAAATGACTACAGCTGGAGGAGTGCAGATATCTTGGAGAATTTTCAGATTGGAGGAAATTACAGACATAAGGAGGGACCAAACTATTTGAGGGAGTTGGAAACAAGGACGAGAATTTTAAAATTGCAGTGATGTTATTAATATGGGATTTTATAGGAGGGTTATGTTTTAGAATGTCTCTTTTAATTTAAAATTGGTTTTCAGGTGCAGTAGGTAATTAAGAAGGCAAATGGAATTTTGTTCTTCATTAGAACATAAGAACATGAGAAATAGGAGCAGGAGTAGGCCATCTAGCCCCTCGAGCCTGCCCCGCCATTCAATAAGATCATGGCTGATCTGATAGTGGTTCAGTTCCACTTACCCGCCTGCTCCCCATAACCCTTAATTCCCTCATTGGTCAGAAATCTGGAGTTTAAAAACTTTACAGGTGTTGTTACAGCTGTAGAACACATTGGTAAAAGGCCATATCTGGAATACTGTATGTAGTTTTCGTTTCCTTACTTGAAAAAGAATATACAGGCACTGGAGGGAGTGCAAAGGAGATTCATTAGGTTGATTCCAGAATTGAGAGGGTTAGCTTATGAGGAGAGATCGAATAGACTGGGACTATACTGATTGGAATTCAGAAGAATGAGGGGAGATCTTATAGAAACATATAAGGTTATGAAGGGAATAGATAAGATAAGAGCAGGGAAGTTGTTTCCGCTGGCAGGACAAACTAGCATTAGGGGGCATGGCCTCAAATTAAGGGGGAGCAGATTTAGGATTGATTTGAGGAGTAACTTCTTCACAAAAACTGCCCAGTGAAGCAGTTGAGGCTACCTCATTGAATGTTTTTAAGGCGAGGATAAATCAATTTTTGAACAGTGAAGGAATTAAGGGTTATGGTGAGTGGGCGGGTAAGTGGAGCTGAATCCATGAAAGGGTCAGCCATGTTCTTATGGAATGGCAGAGCAGGCTTGAGGGGGCAGATGGCCTACTCCTGCTCCTAGTTCTTATTTCCTTATGTTAAAAACATGAGGTAAAACAGAATGCCCTATGAAAGAAGCGATGCTCTGAAATTGTATTGGACTCTGCATGGCAACAGACCCGGTGATGGTTGTCAGGTCCCAGGGTAAAATTTATTGAAACCCAAGTGCCTTATTTCCAAGTGGCATATTGCCTGCTCTGCAAAAAATGTCACGTGGACTCAAAGCATTAACTCAGTTTCTCTCTCCACAGATGTTGCCAGACCTGTTGGGTTTATCCAGCATTTTCTGTTTTTATGCCATATTTTACTCTGAGCACAAAGAGAGGGAAAGCTGCTTTTGCTTTTGTGGGCTTACAGATTCTGAGGCAGTGTAACTTAAAGAAACCCCTGGGTAAAGGGCATCAGAGAAACAGTCCTAGAGAGAGAGAAAGAGAGAGGGAGAAGAACAAGAGAAAGAGAGAGGGGACAGTCATTGTTGTGGTCAGCAAGGAAACACTAATGGGCAATTGAGCTTGCAGTCTCCAAAACACCCTGTTCTGCAACTTCTGGGACTGCTGAAATCGGAATCAGAATGGCTGGCAGCAGTCGATGTGGGCCTATCTGTCCCTGAGTGGCTGAAGCCTCACTTTCTCTTTGACCAAAGGCAATGTACTATCTCTGCAGATTGGCTTTGTTTGCGACTGACTTTTGTAATTGTGGTAGGGCACTGGCAGTGACGGGCAGTATGTCCCCCCCTGTTAAATGAAGCCCAGAGAATGTTTTAATCCTGATGAGCTGAGATTAGTCGAGTGCAACTCATCTGCACCTAGTTTGTGATTGCATCTACACAAACAAGAAAATGTCCATGATTTGTTGCACCAGAAGGGCTTGGCTCCATAGCTGATTAGTTATCTCCAGATGAAAGCATCCCAGTATCTTTTTTTTCTATGAAAGGATTCCACTGTAGCAAACCACTTCCTGTTTGCTCACATACAAGATTTTCAATCAGATTAGCTCTGGTTGGAGTAATTGGAAGAGTTGCAGTGGACTGGAGTTGCTGCATCAAAACATTTTGAAGTTTAAAACTTATTTATTTGTGTCATAAGTAACCTTACATTAGCACTGCAATGAAGTTACTGTGAAAAGCCCCGTATTCTGGCACCAGTTCGGGTACACTGTGGGAGGGAATTTAACATGGCCAATGCACTGAAGCAGCATGTCTTTCAGACTGTGGAGGTAAACCAGATCACTAAGAGCAGACACTAGGGAGAAAGTGCAGACTCCGCACAGACAGTGTTCACTGCAACTGAAGGGAAGAATATATAAGATGGCTGTGAGACAGGCCTCACTAAATAGTGCAAAGTCTTAAGGAAGGTGAAGAAGGGAGGAACAATGACTGGATACTACTGAGGTGTGGATGCTGAGAAGAATGTGTGCAGTGGCAAGAAAGCACATAACCAGGGACCATTAAAGTGTTTTTATTAGTGTTAATGCCTAGATGAACTCAGTAAAAGTTTTCAAACAATGGGGGATGAGAGGATAGATGTCAGGAAGTTGAGGCTATGGGATATCAAAAGTTCTATTCAAAAATGTGAAGATTGATTTGGGAAGGGACGAGCGTGGGAGTCAGAATTCCTCTTTAGTATTGTAAGTGTGGATTTGTGGTGATGCATTTCTTTGGTTTTTCACTCCAGAAAGCTCTTTTATTGTATGTTATTTCCTCTGTGCATTCTTGTGCCATGCCTCAGAATCTGAGAATCTTATCGTACAGAAGGAGACAACTTGTCCCATTTTGTCCTCAGAGAATTTTCCAGTTAATCTCCCTGGCTCTTTCCCTATAGCACTGAGATTTTCTCCCCTTTCAATTGTTTATCCAATTTCCTCCTGCTCCCTTAGGTGGACATAAAAGATCCCTTGGCACAATGCTAAAGAAGGGTAGAGGAGTTATCCTTGGCATCCTGGCCAATGTCTAGCCTTCAGTCAACATCAAAAAAAACATATTGGCTGGCCTTTACCAGCCGTTCACACCGATTGTTTCTTCTGATCCTACCAATGGCAAACCCTTTACGGTGGGTTCCCCTGTATGGAGATTATGAGCCATGCAAATCTGTGCTGTTAAATTCAGGCTTAAATAAAGGGATTTATGTGACCTGTGCTGAAGTCTGCCTGACAATAGGACTGGCTGATGGGGTTGTTATGGATTAATAGAAGTCTAAGATTGTTTTATGAGGAGGAAAGTGTAAACAATGGCAAAGATATATGATGCCAATGGATAGACTGTGATTCCCCAAGTCCCAGGAAATATTAAAAGTATATCAGGTTGTAAAAGTGTACACTTTGAACTATCCATTTCTTTCCAGAATAGGACAGAGGTCTAAAGAATAACTAATACATTTTAACCTGAATACAAGGCCCATGTGATTCATAATGCCAGGGGAAAGGGTAAATTGGAAACCATTATAAAGATTAAGATACAGGCTTTCCAAAAATATCACTGAATATCTCAGACAGGTGGGTTGGGCTGCCACAGTCTGTTCTGTGCTTCATCATGTTAGTGGAAGCTTAAATTTGGATTAAAAAGACCAAACTAGTGAGGAGTTAAAACAAGGACGGAAGATTTTCTTAGCTTGTGCTAGAGGGAGGATCTCCCATACTGCTCTCACCATGAAGAACAGCTTTAGGCTTGAAGTTACCCGGCTGGGAAAAGTAAAGAGCTAACAATCACTGTGAACTAATTTTGTGAGGTTGTATTAAAAGTTGTGTTGTGTAGCTTAAAGTATAAGTTGCATGCAAATTTGTGTTTAATTAACAGTGCTTTTGTTACAGTAAAAATTTAAAATAAGAAATTTCTTTGTGCAATCTATTCAGCTATTAATTGAAAGTTCAATTTTTAAAAGATAAGATTATGGAGTGAATTTTCCCATTCTGCCATGGGAACCGTAGTGATGGAGGGGCAGAAAATGGAAAGGTCCATTGACCTCGGGGTGGGGTTTTCCAGTTTCGGTGGTGAGTGCAGTTGGAAAATCCTATCCTATAAATTGCTATTGGGATTGTAACAATCTGCACCACCAGATTTGCCTCCTCCACTGGTGATGCTTTAAGCAATATTAAATTTCCATTCAAAATTCACAAGCAATACCATCAACTGTAGCATTGATGATACAGCCTGAGTGAACATCAAGTGAATGTTTTTTGATAACTTACCAACGTGGGCCAGCTGAAGAGAAACCAGTGGTGCAATGCTTAATGCATAATTAGTGTTTTTTCTGGTCCTGTTTTAGTTGTTGGAGCCCATTTATTTGGGTCCTGAATCAAATTATGCATCTTTGGCTTGCACAAGCTCAAAATTATTAAACCGCAATGCTTTAAACACGTGCATACCAACAAAAAACACAGCAGGATCTTCATTATCAAGTCTATTCGGAATTTATTGGTGGAGACACTACAGTATAACCAAGATAGATACTGAATAGGCTGACTGCTGTTCCTGCAGATAATCATTGCATTTACAAAATTGTGACAAAATGTACAATACGACTGGTGCATTGTGTACTAAAGTGCACTGCCCGACTGTCTATCCCTGACCTTGCACTGGAATAGGCTCCTAGTAGGAAAAACTAATGACATTGTTGAATTCCAGTCAGAACAGAAAAAAAATGTTGGTATTTTAAAAGAAAGGGAAAAACATAAAGCTGGAACAGAACAGCGGATGTCCTTCCTGTCATAACTCTATCCGGCTCTGACAGCCTCCTCGAAGAGGAAATCCTTATGGTTGTATAAAGTCAATAGGGAGTTCACTCCCTCAAGTGAGGTGGGGGAAATCAGGAAAACTTATAAAGCCCAGATGTCAGCCATTACCAATACAATGTCAGATTAACAACATAATATCACTGGAGGAAGCAAGAATGGGACTTTCGCTGCTGCGGAATTTGTAAGCATTTCCTTGCCCTGAATGTGGCTGAGCAGGTTACAAGCATCACTGAATGTAAAGAGTGGTTTAATAAGATTCATCTGACAGTTTAGTACTCAGTGGGCATCATGGAAAATTTAACTTGATCTGCAATAATTTCAAGAAAGAGCCTTATCACCAGGATCTCCTGGTAAAAGTGAAGGCATTATCACCATTTTCACTAAAAATAATTTAGTTCCTCTCTCCTGATGGCATGGATCTTCTATGATTACAAGGGCGCCAGCAACAATTGGATCCCCGGTCCAAATATTTCTTGTTGGATAAACTCAGATTGTTCTCAATAAAACGACGGGGGCTGACAGAAGTCACAGGATTATAAGAGACATAGATTAGGATTGGAATGAGGCGCTCACTGAATGTTAAAATGGCAGCAAGGGCTTGTTGGGCCGAAGGGCCTGTTTCCTGCACTGTGTTGTTCTTTGTTCTTTGTTTGTTCTTTGATAGGGTGCATAGTCAGAGGCTTTTTCCCAGTGTGAAAGGGTCGACTACAAGGGGCACAGGTTTAAGGTGAGAGGTGGTAAGTTTAGGGGAGACCTGCGGGGAAGGTTTTTCACACAGAAGGTGGTGGGTGCCTGGAACGCACTGACAGTGGAGATGGTGGAAGCAGGCGCATTAGCAACTTATATCCTGATAGACACGTGAAAGGAAGGGGAATAGAGGGCTAGAAACTGCATATTGGTTCTTGGTGGGCTGAAGAGCCTGTGCCTTTGCTGCATTGTTCTTTGTTCTCTCTGTGTATGAATCTAACAGTGAATATTCCCAGGCTATTCAACTATCGAGCCTGAGGAAGAAAAATCATGATTTATGTGTGAATAAAGCCTTCAGCATCCAATGTACAAGAACTATATCTCACAAAAAAACAATGAACTGTTGTAAGGATGTTGCCCCAGGGGTCGGTGCTGGGGCCTCAGCTATTTACCATTTATATAGATGATCTGGAGGAGGGAACCGAGTGTATGGTGTCGAAATTTGCTGATGACACCAAGATTGGTGGAACGGCAAATTGCGCGGAGGGTGTGGAGAGTCTGCAGAAGGATCTAGATAGGCTGGGCGAATGGGCCAGGAAATGGCAAATGAAATTTAATGTTGGCAAGTGCGAGGTGGTCCACTTTGGTAGGAATAATGGTAGGAAGGATTATTACTTACGTGGTGAAAAACTGCAGCAGGCGGCGGTGCAGAGGGACCTCGGGGTCCTTGTGCATGAGTCGCAAAAACCCAGCTTGCAGGTGCAGTAGGTGGTCAGGAAGGCTAATGGGATGCTGGCCTTCATAGCGAGGGGGATAGAATATAAAAGTAGGGAGGTCTTGCTGCAGCTGTATAGGGCATTGGTGAGGCTGCAGCTGGAGTACTGTGTGCAGTTTTGGTCGCCGTACTTACGCAGGGATATTTTGGCCTTGGAGGGAGTGCAGAAGAGGTTTACTAGGCTGATACCGGAGTTGAGGGGGTTGAGCTATGAGGAGAGGCTGAATAAACTAGGCTTGTACTCATTAGAGTTTAGAAGAATGAGGGGAGATCTCATTGAGACGTATAAGATGATGAACGGGATGGATAGGATAGAGGTGGAGAGGCTCTTCCCGCTCAGAAAGGACAGTAGGACTAGTGGGCACAGCCTCAAGATAAAGGGGGGGGCGGTTTAGAATGGAGTTGAGGAGGAACTTCTTCACTCAAAGGGTGGTGAATCTCTGGAATTCTCTGCCCGTTGAAGTGGTGGAGGCTACCTCGCTAAATATTTTTAAGACGCGGGTTGATGGGTTTTTGATAAGCGAGGGGATTAAGGGTTATGGGGAGAGGGCAGGAATGTGGAACTGAGACACGACAGATCAGCCATGATCTTATTGAATGGTGGGGCAGGCTCAAAGGGCTGGATGGCCTACTCCTGCTCCTATTTCTTATGTTCTTATGTTCTTATGTCCTGCTGCTGCCATTCTGAATTTGGGTTGAGCGACAGAGGGAGGGAGGCCAGCGATCAGGGCTGGCCATTTTGGTGGACTGGGGTAGGGGTGTGGGGCAGGGTCAACCTGCTGGTGAGGGGTTGGAGCTGACGGAGAAGGGCGAGATCGTGGGGTGGATCGGGAGATTTGGGCTGCAGGGGAGGGGGGTGAACATTGAGGCAGGTTGGGGGTGGGACGTGTTTGAGGCTAGCCCGGGTATATTTGAGAAGGCCCGCAATCAGACCGGGGATGGGTTGGGGGAGGACGGTTACAAGGCTGGCAATGTAGGGGTCACAAGGTTGGCCTGCGATTGAGCCGGCCAGCAATTGGAAGGCCAGCAGACAGGGGCCACTGCACATGTGCTAATCATGGCACTGACAGATCGATGCATGTGCAATGGCCCACTCAGTGCTGTCTGCTGGCCTGGCCAGGGGGAATCAGCTCCACTCCCTGATTTTTAGACCGATTTACGTTAGTGCACTCTGCAGCGCACAGAGTGTGGAAGACGCACTTTGAAACACCTACTGAAAAAAAAACAGTGTGGCTTATTCCAGTTTTTACACAAATTCGACACTTTGAACTTTTTGGGGAGAATTGCCCTCTGCATCTCGGATTGCAAGTTCCGTATTTTGGTGTTGAACTGCGTATGTGTTGCTGGGTGAAGTTGCTGTACAATTTTCACATAAATATTCATGAACATTGTAAGCCTTGCCATTCCTTTCCGAGCAAAATCTGAGACATTAGTTATGGTTGTCAGTGTCAGCCATGGTTTAATAGGTATTACATCTAACTTTGCTTCAAAAGGTTACAAACTCAAGGTCACCTTAAGAGTGTTGACAAAATCTACATTGACTTTTTTTATTCATTTGTGGGACATGGGCATTGCTGGCTGGCCAGTATTTATTGCCCATTCCTAGTTGCCCTCGAGAAGGTGGTGGTGAGCTGCCTTCTTAAATCGCTGCAGTCCATGTTGTGGGTTGACCCACAATGCCGCTAGGGAGGCAATTCCAGGATTTTGACCCAGTGACAGCAGTACTGAGGAGTGCAGTAATGTTATAGCTGCAGTCCTTTAGAAACTGCAGCCCACCTGTCCCCCCACCTTGATATAATAAATCCCATTGTGTTATTTGCAGAGGAGCAGTGTGAGGTAATCTTCTCCCTGGTAACCTTGACCAATATTTGTCCCTCAACCAACATCCAAAAACAGATGATCTGACCATTATCACATTACTCTTTAAGGGGCCTTGCTGTGTGCAAATCGGCAGCCAATTTTCCTACAAAAGCAACTATACTTCAAATAAAAGCTCTTCTTTGGCTGTAAAGCTCTCTACTATGTCTTGGAACAGTAAATGCAGTAAAAATCTGTGTACTTTCTCTCTATGGATCAATGCCAATAAAGCAAAGGTGCTGCATATTCATGGCAAGTACTACCATGTTGAACACACTCCAAACATGTGTGGGTTACGGTGATCGGCCATGATAAATTGCCCGTTAGTCTCAGGGGACTAGCAGGGATTGTTGTCAGTGTGGCTTCGATGGGTCGAATGGCCTCCTTCTGCACTGTAGGGATGCTATGATTTCATGCAAATAAATTACTCCCTGTGAAAATTGAACAAGAGAAAATATATTTGTGGTGCACATGTTGGTAGATGTTTTGTAGTTCTGTGGCTCTGTCAGAAGGAACCATGTTTTACGCCAGAGATTACGAATTGGAATAGGCTCAAGCGGAGGGACTTGCCGAGTTTAAATGTTGAACATATGAGGGATGTTAAATGACTGGCCTACTTCCATAGTTGTCAAGATCAATGAATCCCTCGGAGTGAGATTTATGATCAGAATGACAGAGGAAGATCACAAACCTTTTCAAACATATGGAGCACTGTTTATTTTTTAGAAATGAAATATGCTGAAATAAGGTCACATATTTAAGCCTCATTCAAAGTGAGCGAGACTTGGCTGGTCTGTATATTCCATTTTAAATGAAGAGGCACCTGCACTCAAATAGTGCAAAGGAACTTGCTGCAAAGCAAGTTGAACAATATTACAGGGGCATCTTTGACTGTCATTTCTAGCCTCTTGACTGGAAGCTCAAATCAGTCAGCAAACTAAATGAAAGATGGGGCAGCCCAGTGGCACAATGGTTAACATTGCTACCTCACAGCACCAGGGATCCAGGTTCGATTCCTGCCTCAAGTCACTGTCTGTGTGGAGCTTGCACATTCATCCTGTGTCTGCGTGGGTTTCCTCTGGGTGCTCCGTTTCCTCCCACAGTCCAAAAACATCCGGATTAGGTTAATTGGCCATTATAAAATTTGATTCAGTGTCAGGGGGATTAGTAGGTTGAATAGGGTCTGGGTGAGATTGTTGTCAGTGCAGACTCAATGGGACAAATGGCCTCCTTCGGCACTGTAGGGATTCTGTGAAAAGATGGGCTACATTTTAGCTGATCAACCTCAGAGATTTGTTACTCCTTTTAAGAAGCTAGTGAATTTATTGCTTTAATCTGTTTCTATTTCCAGCTTTTTCAGGTTTTTTTGCCTCCATGGATGATTTATTCATGACTCTTTTCAAAAGAACAAAAGAAAACTATCCTTGTTATGTTTAGCAAATTCTTTATTTGTTCATACTGGTTGCTCTATAATGTAACTTGAGCACATTTCTTTTTCTTTCATTAGATGTGGCTGTCGTTGACAAGGATAATGTTTGTTGCCCATCCCTAATTGCTCTTTAACTAAATGGTTTACTCGGCCTTTTCAGTGAGAACAAGATTTCTGTGGAGTTACGTGTAGGCCAGACCAGGTACAGACAGCAGATTTCCTTCTCTAAAGGACTTTAGTGAAGCAGATTGATTTATTTCACCAGTCAATGATGGCCTGTGGCCACCATTTCTGAAACAATCTCTTAATGCTAAATAATTAACTGAATTTGATATTCCACTAGTTGCTATGGTGAGATTTGAACCAGTAGCCGAGAGCATTGGCGTGGATCTCTGGATTATTACTCCGATGACGTTACCTCGATGCTGCCATCTCTGTCTCTGCAATCCCACTGAGGTCATTTTGGTTTGAAATTCATCAATGTCACTTGAACTATCATCCAATTTTTACAAGACTGTTAAGCTGCAAAAGCTTAGAGTCAGAGAATCATTTACAATGTAGGTGAAGGCCATTCAGCCCATCGAGTCTTCGCAGCGCAATCCACTCAGTCCCATTGCCCTGCTTGATCCCTTACGCCCTGCATGTTTATTTCCTTCAAGTGTCTATTCAGACTTCCTTCTAATTGTTTTGAAAGATAAATATTGTTCAGGGAGAATTCCACTTTCCTTATTTCAGATTGTGCCATGGGTATCTTTATGTTCACCTACAAGTGCAGTTGGGACATTTCTCATCTGAGAGATGGCACTTCTGACAGTGCAGCCCCCCCTCAGTACTGTACTGGAATGTCAGCCAAGATAGGCATCCTTCAGAACCTTTGAAGTACAGATTGTAGAGCCTGAACATTAAAAATTCTCAGAGTTCTGAATTGGTATTATAGGCAGTGAGTTTCTATATTATTACTTTTTACACTCAAATATGCGGACACATTCAAACCTAGACTTATTAAGTTACATGCTTTATTATGTGTCATACAGTTCTCAGAAGGTTGGCACATCTTCATATGCACTGGGGATCTGCATAATGCTCCGAACCATCTCGTAAAGCAGTAGAGATGTTAAAATGATCCTTGACTAGAAATTATCTCCCCCAAGTCTCGGGACTTTTTTTGACTGCCCTTGACCTCATAGCTGGTGAAGGTCACTTGCTGAAGAAGCCTTGGCGAGATACTACAGTGCGTCCTGTGGATGATACATAATGCAGCCATAGCATACCAAAGATGCAGGAGAATTGATGTTCAGCTCCCAGGACTTTATTCACACCAACAAAGTTTCAATAATAACTCCACTGGGCATCATTTTCTACCTATTTATACCATAGTTAAGGCTAAACACTTGATCTGTGTGAGACAGTTTGTATAATTCATAATGGTTTCACGTTATTCTGCATGCATTAATATAACTAGAATATGAGTGATCCAACTTCCATTTTAATGATTAACGAACAAGCTATGAACACACTGGACATAGCTTGGAGTGTTATAGACTCAGAAAAAGATGATCACTTTATGAATTATCCTCAAGTTTTCAGTCGAAACAATAACTATTGAGTGTCGTGCTAACTGATCTCCTCTATTACTTCAGAATAATACATTTTAATAAGCCTCATTAAGTTGAAATAGGAATAGAATGTTGGAAAATCTTGCAAAGTACAGAAGATGTAATAATTCAATTATATTTGGCTGGCAGTTTAAGGAGTCCTGGAATGATGCATGCTACTGTAATCTCCCCCAGCGTCACAACCCCCTGGGATAAATGAACTCCTTTAATGCTAGCCTCTTGTGCATCCTTGATTTTAATCACTTCAACATGGGTGGCCGTATCTTCAGCTCTGGAATAGCCTCCCACCTCAGTCTCCCGCCACGTTAATCCTTTAAAATACTCCTTTAAACCTATCACTGTGACCAAGTTCTGTTATCTCCGTTCAGATGGCTTGATGCCTTATTTTGTTGTAAAATGTTCCTCTGAAGCATTTTGGATATCTTGTTAAGTTAAAAGCACCAAACGAGTTTTCTTTGTTGCAATGTTTTTTTCTTTTACTGATGTTGATTGCGGGATAAATATTGACAGAATCTTAGGATAACTGGGAGAGGTGGCCAATGCTGAGACATCAAGTGGTGGCTGGGGGTGCCTCCATTTTGAGTTGCCCTCAGAAGGGTGAGTATTAAATAGGTTTTAACATGGGGCAAGCAGGCAGACCGGAGGGATGATGGAGAAAACCTCCTCTGGCTCACATGTCCCCATTCTCAGCCCGGAGGCAGCCTGTATGTAACTGGTGGCCTCCCCACAACATGGCCAAGGCCACCCCACCACTAGCAAAATACAGAACAAGTTGCCCTCAATTAGGCATTCAATTGTTCAAACTGGCTGTTCACCTATATTTGGCTGGCAGCCGAGCTCCGGTCATTTCCATCCCAACATGGCTCCCTGTTGTCTTTCCAATGCCCCATCTCCCATTCCCACCACCTGGGGATGGTAAAATTGCATCCACTGGGCCTTGTCGTCAATCTGTGATGTGTCATCCTCAGACTTCCAACTCCTGATGAAGCAGATTGGATCATCACCTTCCCTGGAGGAACTTTAACACAAGACCAATTTGGAGTGAAACCAGGGAGCACATTTTCACACAGAGCATCAGAAAACTAGCACACTCTTCCAGAAAAACCACTGGGCATTTGTAAGGAGTTATAAGGAGAGTTATAAGGAGAGGCTGGATAGACTGGGACTTTTTACTCTGGAGATTAGGATGCTGAGGGGTGACCTTATAGAGTCTATAAGATAATGAGGGGCATAGATTAGCTAGAGAGTCAATATCTCTATCCAAAGGTAGGAGAGTCTAAAACTAGAGGGCATAGGTTTAAGGTGAGAGGGAAGAGATACAAAAAGGTCCAGAGAGGCAATTTCTTCACACAGAGAGTGAGTGTCTGGAACAAGTGTCTGGAGTAGTGTTTGCTACCAAATGAACCTGTTGGACTTTAACTTGGTGTTGTAAGACTTCTTACTGTGCAACAAGCTGCCAGAGGTAGTAGTAGAGGCGGGTACAATTTTGTCTTTTAAAAAGCATTTAGATAGTTACATGGATAAGATGGGTACAGAAGGATATGGGCCAAATGTGGGCAATTGGGAAGAGCTTAGAGGTTTAAAAAAGGGCAGCATGGACAAGTTGGGCTGAAGGGCCTGTTTCTATGCTGTAAACCTCTATGACTCGATGACATTTGCATAATTGAGGCTTTGAAGAACAAGGTCGATAGACTTTAGTTGGGCAAAAATATCAAGAGACATGGAGCGTTTGTGGGAAAATGGGTGACGTGTGAATCAACCATGATTGAATCATCAAGCTTGAGGGGCTGAATGGCCTACTTCAGTTCCTAATTTAAACAATGAATTAGCTGTTAGCATTATTCAATTTTCTTCACTGATTGCTTTTCATTTGTTTGGAATGTAAGTTTACCTGAGATAAGGACTTTCCTCCAGTGTTCCAGTTTCTTCCCACACTCCAAGGATGTGCGTGTTAGATGGATTGGCCATGCAAAAGTGACCTGGGGTGGGGGGGGGTAACTTTCCCTTCCCACCCGTCACGGGAATCATAGTGGGTAGGGAGCAGATCACGCAGAGATCTGTTAACCTCATGTGGGATATTCCGGTTTTGGAGCAAGCACAGCGGGAAAATCCTGCCCTTAGCATAGGGGTTTAGTGGGGTAGATATGTGGGAGTTATGGGGATAGGGCCTGGGTGGGATTGTTGTTAGTGCAGGCTCAATGGGCCGAATGGCCTCCTTCTGCACTGCAGGGATTCTATGATTCTCTGATTCTTGCCGCACTGCATCGGACAAAAGCATAGGAGTGTGGAATTCCATACCACTGGAGCAGGAATCACTTCAAGACAGAGACAGTGAAGTCTTTCCTCAGCAACCAGAGTTAGGGAACTAGCCAGCTCTCATTCTGCCCAATTATCTCTAAGTCATTGAAATCCACAACACCCTAACTTCAACAATGCATAAAGCACACACAGACATCCCAGTGAAGCTTGAATGAATTAAATAACAGTTCTGTAAAAAAGAACAAAACACAATAGCCTCCTGTCTGACTCACTGTTTGTTAGCGATGTATGGAAACTGAGCCATATCAGCAAGCAAGGCTCCAGACTCAATTCCGTCTTGTTGCCTCCCCTCCCAGCTGCAGATTGTGGGCGGGTGGAGAAATGATTGGGCTTATCTATGGTGGCTGGCAGAGAAACAACCTGCCAACACTCGTGGTCCAGGAGCACACACACATATTGATGGATGGGTGTAAGGAAATCTGTCACAGTCCGTGTAAGACACACACACACACACACACACACACACACACTGAGTCACTACATCCAGGAAAGGGAGGTAGAAAACAGCTACACAATCTGGAATCCTAATTCCTATTCTTTTCAAACAAAAGAATGAAAGAAGTTACATTTTTTCTGAAAGTGCAAATGAAATCACAGCACCACTAGCGGGATTTTACGACCTTGCTCGTCCCAAAGCCATAAGATCTTGCCCAAGGCCAATGGACCTTTTCATTGTCCGCCCCTCGCCTGTCCCGATTCCCGTGGCAGGCGGTGGCAGTAAAATTCTGGCCCACGTGTGTTTAAAACTGGGGCTTATCGAAAATATTTTTTAGAAGTAAAGAAATATTCTGTTCCATATGCAAAACCTTTACCCTTATGTGTGAAAGAGATGTTATCTTTAGCTGTAAATAGTGCAAATAAAAGGTTTATGCATCGAAGTAATAAATTAAATAATGGCAATACGTAAATTGACATTTGCCCCATTCTGGATGGGTGCAGCTCCAACAACACTGAAGAGGCTTGGCACCATCCAGGACAAAGCAACCTGCTTGATTGGCATCACATCCACAAACATTCACTCCCTCCTCCATTGATGCACACAGCAGCAATGGGTACCATCTCCAAGATGCATTGTAAGAACTCATCAAGTTTCTGTAGACAGTACCTTCCAAACTCATGGCCCTTACCATTCGGAAGAGCAAGGGCAGCTGACACGTGGGAACGCCACCACCTGGAAGTTCTCCATCAAGTTACTCACCATCCTGACTTGGAAATATATCACCATTCCTTCACTTCCACTGGATCAAAATTCTGGAACTCCCTCCAGCAGTTCAAGGAGGCAGTTCACTACCATCTTCTCAAGGACAGTTCAGGATGAGCAATAAATGCTGGACTACCCAGCGATGTCCATATCCCATGAATGAATTCAACAAAAGTCATTGAGTCAGGTGCTAACGGGCACATTATTTCAGAATGAACTGCTGTTTACACCTCTATTGACTGCTTCGTTTGAAGAATGCTGCGCAGACTTGGTGGCACCCAACTCGGTAGGAGGTCAGAGGCATAATGTGACAAAGGTTGGACAGAGACCACAGAATCTTGGGGAAGAACATGAAGAGAGAAAGCGAGAGATCAACTCTCTCTCTGTCCATCTCTCTCTGCCTTTTGCACTTTCTTCAATGACATCTCCATAGAGAAGCTATGGCTGCCAGCTGAGTGGAACTGCATCTTCAGCTCTTTGTACCTTGTGGTGAACATCATCAGACTGACCACTCCACTGAGGCAACCCAAAGACCAGAGCCTGAGAAAAGTGGGGAAGCCCAAACTGATAACTGCCGCCCCTGAAACATCAGCCAATGCTCAGAGACAGAGGATCAGCCTGTCGCAGATTGACAGGATACGTTCAAATATAGTGGTGTGAACTTATGGATAGGATGTGGCAAAGCCTCAGAAGCAGGTGTCAGAAGTACATTGCTAGAGCAGATTTGGGAGTGTTACTTAGAGATTGAGAAGTAGTCACTGAAAAGTCCTATGAAGAGATTGATAAAGTTTAATTAAAGTACAACAGTACAGAGATACTGTTTTCCTTGATAAGATGTTCGATAAAATTGTGTTGAATCTTCACCTGACCTGTCCCCTTTGTCTATCTCACTGTGTAATGCACCTGAATTAAAAAGAGATGCTATAAACTGGTCAAGATTAGTTAGTGTACATTTACCCACCTTTCACTTTACAACATTTCGGAGGAGAGGCCCTATGCTCAAGTTCAGAGGAGAGGCCCTGTGCTCAGGTTGAGAGGAGAGGCCCTGTGCTCGAGTTCAGAGGAGAAGCCCTGTGCTTGGGTTGAGAGGAGAGGCCTTGTGCTTGGGTTGAGAGGAGAGGCCCTGTGCTCGAGTTCAGAGGAGAAGCCCTGTGCTTGGGTTGAGAGGAGAGGCCCTGTGCTCGAGTTCAGAGGAGAAACCCTGTGCTCAGGTTGAGAGGAGAGGCCCTGTGCTCAGGTTGAGAGGAGAGGCCCTGTGCTCGGGTTGGGAGGAGAGACCCTGTGCTCGGGTTGGGAGAAGAGACCCTGTGCTCGGGTTGAGAGGAGAGACCCTGTGCTCGGGTTGGGAGAAGAGACCCTGTGCTCAGGTTGAGAGACCCTGTGCTCGGGTTGAGAGGAGAGACCCTGTGCTCGGGTTGGGAGAAGAGACCCTGTGCTCAGGTTGAGAGACCCTGTGCTCGGGTTGAGAGGAGAGACCCTGTGCTTAGGTTGGGAGGAGAGACCCTGTGCTTGAGTTGGGAGGAGAGACCCTGTGCTTGGGTTGAGAGGAGAGGCCCTGTGCTCGAGTTGAGAGGAGAGGCCCTGTGCCCAAGTTCAAAGGAAAGACATGGGTACTTGTATTCGGAGAAGAGGCCCTGTGCTCGAGTTCAAAGGAGGGGCCCAGCTTGAAGCCCCAAAGTCTAGAGGTTGGAGGGAGGGCTGGGCTGGGATAGAATGGCAAGAGGGAAGGAGGAGATACTGGCTGCAGGAAAGTGGAATGGATGGAAGGAGGGGGAGGGAAGGTAGAAGGAGAGGGGTGGGTGGCTGGTGGGAGGGTGGAAGCTGGAGGGAGTGGGAGAGGGGCTGGAGGGAGGGTGAGTGAAGCTGGAGGGAGGGGGAGAGAGGCTGGAGGCAGGGTGATGAAGCCGGAGGGAGAGGAAGAGGGGCTGGAGGGAGGGTGAGTGAAGCTGGAGGGAGGGGGAGAGGGGCTAGAGGGAGAGGAGAGAATTTGAGAGTGTGGAGATTTGGAGGAGAGCGTGGGGAGAGGGGGAGACTATAGACTCTGAGACTAGAGCCAGGATTGGCTGTGCGGGGAACAGTTTAGACCATGGGTCCTGGAGAATGGGTAGCTGGAAAGTGTAAATCCTACAATGAATTAATGATCAGGCAGCACTCTCAAGCTTCTGGTTATAGGGGATCAAATTTTATCAACTAAACAAATAACTGAATAAATTCAAATATAAGCTGAAAACTTTGAGAGTATGGGGAAAACTTTGAGTACTTTGATAGCTTTGAGAACGCAGGGACAGCTTGAGTACTGGGATATAGCTTTGAGCATTTGGGGATGGCTGTGAATGCATGGGGATAGCTTCATTTATTCATAATTAATTTACAATTTATTTATTTATAATTTATTATTGGGGGATAGTTTTGAGTACATGGGATAGCTTTGAGTATAGGGAGATAGCTTAGTGCGTTTGGGGATAGCTTTGAGTATACAGGGATAGCTTTGAGCACACGGAGATAGCTTTTGAGTACATGAAGATAACTTTGAGCACACAGGGGCACCTTTGAGTACAGGAAGATAGTTTTTTGCATTTGGAGATGGCTTTGCATACACGGGGATAACCTTGAGCAAACAGGGATAGCTTTGAGTACAGTGAGATAGCCTTGAGTACACAGGGACACCTTCAAGTACAGGGAGATGTCTTTGTGCATTTGGGAATAGCTTTGAGTAGACAGTGATAACTTTGAGCACACAAAGTCATAGAGTCACAGATGTTTACAACATGGAAACAGATTATTTCACCCAACTTGTCCATGCTGCCCTTTTTTTTAATGACTAAGCTAGTCCCAATTGCCAGCGTTAGGCCCATATCCCTCAATAGCATCTTACTTATGTAACTGTCTAAATGCTTTTAAGAAGACAAGATTGTACCCGCCTCTATTACTACCTATGGCAGCTTGTTCCAGATGCTCACCACCCTCTGTACGAAAATATTGCCCCCCTGGACCCTTTCGTATCTCTCTCCTCTCACCTTAAACCTATGCCCTCTAGTTTTAGACTCCCCTATCTTTGGGAAAAGATATTGACTATCTAGCTGATCTATGCCCCTCATTATTTTACAGACATCTATAAGATCACCCTTCAGCCTCCTATGCCTCCTAAAGTCCCAAACTATCCAACCTCTCCTTATAACTCAAACCACCAAGTCCTGGTAGGATCCTAGTAAATCTTCTCTGCACTCTTTCTAGTTTAGTAAGATCCTTCCTATAATAAGATGACTAGAACTAGACACAGTATTCCAAGTATGGCCTTACAACTTCAGCAAGACATCCCAACTCCTGTATTCAATGCTCTGACCAATGAAACCAAGCATGCCGAATGCCTTTTTCACCACTCTGTTCACATTTAATTCCACTTTCAATGAGATATGAAAATGCGCCCCTAGATATCTTTGTTCTATAACACTCCCCAATGCCCTACCATTAATTGGTTGTCAAATACGAGGCAGAGAGTGGGGGTCAATGGGTGCTATTCGGATTGGCGGATGGTGACTAGTGGAGTGCCCCAGGGGTCGGTGCTGGGGCCTCAGCTATTTACCATTTATATAGATGATCTGGAGGAGGGAACCGAGTGTAGGGTGTCGAAATTTGCTGATGACACCAAGATAGGTGGAAATTGATTGGCAAACTGTGCGGAGGGTGTGGAGAGTCTGCAGAAGGATCTAGATAGGCTGGGCGAATGGGCCAGGAAATGGCAAATGGAATTTAATGTTGGCAAGTGCGAGGTGGTCCACTTTGGTAGGAATAATGGTAGGAAGGGTTATTACTTAAGTGGCGAAAAACTACAGCAGGCGACGGTGCAGAGGGACCTCGGGGTCCTTGTGCATGAGTCACAAAAACCCAGCTTGCAGGTGCAGCAGGTGGTCAGGAAGGCGAATGGGATGCTGGCCTTCATAGCGAGGGGGATTGAATATAAAAGTAGGGAGGTCTTGCTGCAGCTGTATAGGGCATTGGTGAGGCCGCAGCTGGAGTACTGTGTGCAGTTTTGGGCACCGTACTTACGCAAGGCTATTTTGGCCTTGGAGGGAGTGCAGAGGAGGTTTACTAGGCTGATGCCGGAGTTGAGGGGGTTGAGCTATGAGGAGAGGCTGAATAAATTAGGCTTGTACTTGTTAGAGTTTAGAAGAATGAGGGGAGATCTCATTGAGACGTATAAGATGATGAATGGGATGGATAGGATAGAGGTGGAGAGACTCTTCCCGCTCAGAAAGGGTAGTAGGACCAGGGGGCACAGCCTCAAGATAAAGGGGGGGGGCGGTTTAGAACGGAGTTGAGGAGGAACTTCTTCACTCAAAGGGTGGTGAATCTCTGGAATTCTCTGCAAGGATATTTTGGCCTTGGAGGGAATGCAGAGGAGGTTTACTAGGCTGATGCCGGAGTTGAGGGGGTTGAGCTATGTGGAAAGGCTGAATAAATTAGGCTTGTACTCATTAGAGTTTAGAAGAATGAGGGGAGATCTCATTGAGACGTATAAGATGATGAATGGGATGGATAGGATAGAGGTGGAGAGACTCTTCCCGCTCAGAAAGGATAGTAGGACTAGGGGGCACAGCCTCAAGATAAAGGGGGGGCGGTTTAGAACGGAGTTGAGGAGGAACTTCTTCACTCAAAGGGTGGTGAATCTCTGGAATTCTCTGCCCGTTGAAGTGGTGGAGGCTACCTCGCTAAATATTTTTAAGACGCGGGTTGATGGGTTTTTGATAAGAGAGGGGATTAAGGGTTATGGGGAGAGGGCGGGAATGTGGAACTGAGCCACGACAGATCAGCCATGATCTTATTGAATGGCGGGGCAGGCTCGAAGGGCTAGGTGGCCTACTCCTGCTCCTATTTCTTATGTTCTTATGTTCTTATGTTAACTGAGTAATGCCCTGTCATGGTTCAATCTACCAAAAAGCTCATCACCTCGCATTTATTTAAATTAAACTTCATCTGCCATTCATCAGCCCATTGGCCCAATTGATCAAGATCCCCTTGCAATCCAAGATAACCTTCTTCACTGTCCACTATGCCACCAATCTTGGTGTCATCTGCAAACCATGGCTCCTAAATTTTCATCCAAATTATCACTATATATGACAAATAACAGTGGACCCAACTCCGATCCCTGAGGCACACCACTCAACACAGGCCTCCAGTTTGAAAAACAACCCTCTACAACCACCCTCTGTCTTCTGTCATGAAACCACAGGGATAGGTTTGAGTCCAGGGAGATAGCTTTGTGCGGTTGGGGATAGCTTTGAGTACACGGGGATAACTTTGAGCGCACAGGGATTGCTTTGAGTGCATGAAGATAGCTTTGAGTACATGGGGATAACTCAGAGTACATGGGATAGCTTTGAGTATAGTGAGATAGCTTTGTGTATTTAGGGATAGCTTTGAGCATCCAGGGCTGGCTTTGTGCATGTGGGGATAAATATGCTATCTAGTTCTTTCCAAATTAGAACCACTATTGTCAAATTGTAATTGGGAGCATTGAATACTCATGAAAGGAAAACTGACATTAAAATCTTAGAGTAGAGCTGTGCACAGGGGTTGAGGGAATAATGTTCGAGATGCAGGGTGAGGTATTGATCAAGAGAGTGCTATTCCCTAGATGGTGTTGAGTTGTTGAGTATTGTTGGAGTTGCACACATCCAGGCAATTGGAGTGTATTACATCATGCACTGATTTGTGCAGATTCTGCGGGGGTCAGGAGGTGAGTTACTCACTACAGGATTCCTAGCCTCTAGCCTACCGTTATAAAATTTATATGGCTGATCCTGTTCCATTTCTGATCAATTGTAACCTCCAGGATGTTGACTATTGGGGTCTTAGCAATGGTAACTCTGTTTAAAATCAAGGGGAAATGGTTAGATTCTCCCTTGATGCTCATTGCTGAGACTTGTTTGGCCTGAACATTACCTGCCTCTTCTCGGCCCAAGTTTGAGTGTTGTACAGGGCATGGATTGCTTCAGAGTTTGCGCAGTTGTGAATGGTGCTGAACATGGCAGAGAGTTAGTGAGGAACAATTTTCCTCAGTTAGTTAATTTGACAATAAGGCAGGAAGGGGCAACGTGGTGGACTGTAGAGAAGAAAAATGGGTGGAGAAATCACCAATAATGAGTGGGACTTCACAGGCCGCATGTGGCAACATTAACTCCTCTCTTTAAAGCTTCTTTCCACCTTAGACAACATGCTATTGTTCACTTGAGCACCTGAGTTAAAGTATTGCCTTTTAAATTTGACTAAGCAGTGGCAGAAAATTTTTCATTCATTATAATTTTTTGAAAAGGGCATGTGTGTTGGTGAAACTCAAATACAAACAGTTACTCCTCTCAGCAGTTCTGCCTTACATCCCATCACATTTTATTCACATGTTGTGTTTTGCAAGAATGAACACAGACAGCAATTTGGGCTCATAGCCATATTTCAAGGCTGTGACACATTTGCCATTTATAAGATTGCGGATGTACTAAGTGTCTTTGACCTTTATAAAGTGCATAAATTATGGAATCTAGCAACCAGATTCTCGTGCTGCAACATTTCAACTTTTTACAAAACTTATATGCTACATTGAAGTCTCAAATAAAGTAAGATCAGCACTAATGCACCCAAAATTAATTAATCCACATAATCCTTGCCACTCTCTATTATGACTGAAAGAAATGTTACATTTCTATAGAGCCAAGCAACTGGAGATATGTTGGGTCAGAAACTGAACACTATTATAACATGCCTTTAAAGAATGGCAGCATGGCATCATTAGATGGGAAGTGTGTTATGAGATCCAGTCTTAATTTCACTTTTGCCTGTGAGCAGAACAGCGCAGCTCTGATATCTTCAAGCCTACGCTCACGTATATTTGAGCTCATGTTTATAGTCTTAATAAATAATCAATGTTCCCTGTGAACTACTGATGCCTATCTATCATAGCAACACAACATGGGGGTGTTCAGTGGTAATAAATCAGCATGGTAGCAAGATTACCAATAGGTATAACATGGTGAAAAGTCTTAGATTATGCTTCGTGGCAAGCTCTAAGGTTTTGGTAAGATCATTACAAAGTCACAGCGTTGTGCTACAGAAAACAAAATCTGGAATTGAGAATATACTGATGACCATGAAACCAGCAACATGGTGACACAGTGGGTGCGGTGTGGTGGCACAGTGGTTAGCAAGGATGCTTCACAGAACCAGAGACCCGGGTTCTATCCCTGACTTGGGTCACTGGCTCCGTAGAATCTGCATGTTCTCCCCGTGTCTGTGAGGGTTTCCTCTGGGCTGGTTAGGTGCATTGGCTTGCTGAATTCTTCCTCAGTGTACCCAAACAGGCGCTGGAATGTGGCAGCTAGGGGAATTTCATGTTAATGTCAACCTAATCGTGACAATGATAAATACTTTATACTTTCAGCTGTATTCGATTGTTGGAAAAACCCGTCTGGTTCACTAATGTCCTTTAGGGAAGGAAATCTGCCATCTTTACCTAGTCTGGCCTATATGTGATTCCAGAGTCACAGCAATGTGGTTGACTCTCAACTGCCCTCTGAAATGGCCTAGCAAATCACTCAGTTCAAGTGACATCCATGTTCCACAAATGAATGAGAAAAAAAGCAGCTTCCGACTCTGCTGAATAGCTGGGAAGAAACAGTGAGATAGTGCTTGAAGAAAGAATTGGTAAACAGGCGGATCCCTCATGATAAGATTGCAATGCATAGCCTGTCAATTCAGTGAGTGGGACAGTGTGTCAAGAGGCCCACAATTGGGTTAGCTCAGTTGGGAAAGGCAAGTGACCGGGGTTTGTGCTGGAATGATAGTGAGAGAGGGAAAGTCAAACCAAACAAACCCCCCCACACCGAAAAAAAACTGCCATAAAAATTGGACCAGAAAAAGTTGCAATTTGGGGCTTCAAACAAACATGTGAGAGTGGCCACCTGTGACACTAATCGCAGGTTTTGTAGGGGAAAGAAAATCAATGGGATATTGTCAGAATATCCACAAAATCCCTCAGTTTAATTTAAGACGCAAATGACCTACTATCCAAATTCAGTGTTTAAACAGCACACAGAGCTACGGTTTCTTAATTCAGGTGTGCTTGAACCATTCAAGCAAGGCATAACAATTTGCCTCTCAATTAGGATTGAAGATCTACACAGACAATTAACTGCAGAGAAGCTAAATGATAGAGTCATAGAATCCCTATAGCGCAGAAGGGGGACATTCAGCCCATTGAGTCTGCTCTGACTGCAATCCAGGATGGTAGCACAGTGGTGAGCACTGCTGCTTCACAGCTTCAGGGTCCTGGGTTTGATTCCTGGCTTGGGTCACTGTCTGTGTGGAGTTTGTACATTCTCCTTGTATCTGTGTGGGTTTCTTCTGGGTGTTCCGGTTTCCTCCCACAGTCCAAAGATGTGCGGATTAGGTTGATTGGCCATGCTAAGAAATTGCCCCTTAGTGCCCTGGGATGCATAGGTTAGAGGGATTAGTGGGTATAATATGTAGGGATATGGGGGTAGGGCCTGGGTGGGATTGTGTTCGGTGCAGACTCGATGGGCCAAAGGGCCTCTTTCTGCACTGTGGGGTTCTATGATTTTATGAATCCCACCCTCGCCCTGTTTTCATAACCCCATGCATTTATCTTAACTAGTCTCCCTGACATTAAGGGTCAATTTAGCATGGTCAATCCACCAAACCTGCACACCTTTGGACCGTGGGAGGAAACCGGAACAACCGGAGGAAACCCACGTAGGCATGAGGAGACTCTGCACAGGCAGTGACCCAATCTGGGAATTGAACCCAGGTTCCTGGGGCTGTGAGGCAGCAGTGCTAACCACTGTGCCACCATGCTGCCCATGTGCCACGAGCCACGAGTCACCATGCTGCCCAAAAGGATATGGGCTTTATTGGAAGACCAGTTCAGAATCAGGTTAAACCTGTGTATTAATCAATTAGAATTCATGTCAGTTTGATAAGAGCTGACAGAATTCATGTGTCAGCAGATGCAGAGAAGAAGGGAAAAACGGCAATTTTTTTCTGATGCAGAGCTTGTTGATAGAACTGTTGAGTTGGTGATCGCCCCCACTCCCTTAAAGCATTTCAGAGCCATTCTATGATTCTATGGATCTCCTAGACAAGTCCAAAACTTATAACACAGAAGAACTACCCAAGGATGGGCTTAGTCATGAAGCAACACTGGTAGATTAAGGATCCTACGCACCCAAGACATTCTCTCTTCCACCTTCATGTTGCAACTGTACACAACTCTGGTGCGGCCGCACTTGGAGTACTGTGTGTAGTTCTGGTCCCCACATTACAGGAAGGATGTGGAGGCTTTGGAGAGGGTGCAGAGGAGGTTTACCAGGATGTTGCCTGGTATGGAGGGGAGGTCCTATGAGGAGAGACTGAGGGATTTGGGGTTGTTTTCGCTAGAAAGAAGGCGGCTAAGAGGGGATCTTATTGAAACATATAAGATGATTAGAGGTTTAGATAGGGTGGATAGTGATAGCCTTTTTCCTCGGATGGAGAAAGCTAGCACGAGGGGGCATGGCTTTAAATTAAGGGGGGGTAGTTATAGGACGGATGTCAGGGGTAGGTTCTTTACCCAGAGGGTGGTGAGGGATTGGAATGCCCTGCCTGCTGCAGTTGTAAATGCGCCTAGTTTGGGGGCGTTTAATAGATCCTTGGATAGGTTTATGGACGAGAAGGGATTGGTTTAGATTAGTGGGTCATTGTTTTTTAACTGGTCGGCGCAACATCGTGGGCCGAAGGGCCTGTTCTGCACTGTAATGTTCTATGTTCTATGTTCTTCAATCAGAAAAAGATACAAAAGGAGAACATGCCCCTGTCTGCATCAATGGGGATGAACTAGACATGGTTGAGAGCTTTTAGGTATCCAGATCACCAACAAACTGTCCTGGTTCCCTAATGCCAACACTACAGTTATGAAAGCCCGCCAACGCCTCTACTTTCTCAGAAGACGAAGGAAATTTGGCATGTCCGCTACGACTCTCATCAACCTTTACAGGTGCACCGTAGAAAGCATTCTTTCCTGTTGTATCACAGCTTGGTATGGCTCCTGCTCTGCCCAAGACCGCAAGGAACTACAAAATGTTGTGAATGTAGTCCAATCCATCACGCAAATCAATCGCTCATCCATTGACTCTGTCTACACTTCCCGCTGCCTCGGCAAAGCAGCCAGCATAATTAAGGACCCCATGCACCCCGGACATTCTCTCTTTCACCTTCTTCCTTCGGGAAAAAGATACACAAGTCTGAGGTCACGTACTAATAGACTCAAGAACAGTTTCTTCCTTGCTGTTGTCAGACTTTTGAATGGACTTATCTTCCATTAAGGTGATCTTTCTCTACACCCTAGCTATGACTATAACACTACATTCTGCACTCTCTTGTTTCCTTCTCTCTGAACAGTATGCTTTATCTATATAGTGCGCAAAAAACAATACTTTTCACTGCATGTTAATATATGTGACAATAATCAAATCAAATCAAATCAGATGAAAAACTGATGAAGTTTACAGGTCCTAAGCACAGTCTGAATTGTTGACACATTCACTAGCATGTGAAAACTGAGCAAAACACGTGGAAGGTGTGACCACCTGTATGCACCACAGAACTGCCCAGTTTCCAGCAATAGCAGAAAGGGCTATTGGCAGCAACAGTGCAACACAGCAAAGGCTAATACATCCACAAAGAACCATGAACTGATCCAAACAGAACATAACCAAAAATAACATCTGATCAGAAACGTCTACATGAAATGATTTACAAACCAGAAAATGACAATGATGTGCATGATAAGATGAAGAGTGGTGAACACAGGTTTCACACCATCAATGATCACAGAAAACATAGATGTCAGCTCACCCTCAGCAGTGTTTGCCACAATTAAAATGATCAGTCCTAAGATTGGGTGGCACAGTGGCACATGGACGGCATAGTGGCACAATGATTAGCACTGCTGCCTCACAGTGTCAGGGAGCTGGGATCCATTCTGGCCTTGGATGACTGTATAGAGTTTGCACCTTCTTCCCGTGTCTGCATGGGTTTCCTTGGGGTGCTCCGGTTTCCTTCCACAGTCCAAAGATTGGCCACAGTAAATTGCCCCTTAGTGTCACGGGGAATTAGCACAGTAAATGTGGAGTTATGGGGACAGGGTCTGGGTGGGATTGTGGTTGGTGCAGATTCAATGGGCCAAATAGCCTCCTTCTGCATTGTCCGGATTCTATGATTAATACAACATATCACTCTGCAAATTCTACAACGCATGATACGAAGGGGCATGGTGAAATGTACAGCTGTGAGCGTACAATGGTTCACTAATTTGATGTACACATCCCCTATTCCTGGAGTGCAAGCACAATATCTATCTACAAGATGTACTGCAGAAATTCACCAAAGATCCTTAGACAGCACTTTGCAAAGCCATGACCACCTGCATCTAGAAAGACAATGGCACCACTTATCATCCTGACTTGGAAATATAAAGCTTTTCCTTCACAATTGCTGGGTCAAAATCCTGGAATTGCCTCTCTAATGGCATTGTGAGTCAACCCACAGCTTGAGGACGACAGTGTTTCAAGAAGACTGCTCACTACCACCTTCTCAAGGGCAACTAGAGATGGGCAATAAATACTGGTCAGCCAGTGACACCCATGTCCCATGAAGGAATAAGGAAAATCAATCTACCTGGTTGAACTGAGGAGACTGGATTGTGGGTCCACCAGCATATTGTTTGGTCTGCCTACAGAGTTCATAATGGATAAAGGTCTGTAATTTATTGGTAAGCCATTTCAGGGTGTGAATGAGAAGTGCAATATCAATCATACTACAATCATAGGACTAGAGGGCACAGCCTCAGGATAAAGGGGGGGCGGTTTAGAACGGAGTTGAGGAGGAACTTCTTCACTCAAAGGGTGGTGAATCTCTGGAATTCTCTGCCCGTTGAAGTGGTGGAGGCTGCCTCGCTCAATATTTTTAAGACGCGGGTTGATAGGTTTTGGATAGGCAATGGGATTAAGGGTTATGGGGAGAGGGCGGGAATGTGGAACTGAGCCACGACAGATCAGCCATGATCTTATTGAATGGCGGGGCAGGCTCGAAGGGCTAGATGGCCTACTCCTGCTCCTATTTCTTATGTTCTTATGTTCTTATGTACTTCTTCTCATGACCCTAGATCTAATACCCTGGCTGAATGAATGATTTACACAGTGAGGTCCCGAATTCTCAAATGTAGACAGATCAATCTACGCACTGCAATTTTATATCTAAGGGCAACACCTTGAGGTGCAGTGATTCCATCACTGACAGATTTCATATTTAACTGAGCTTTGCATGCCAATGTACATACTCCTACCCATTCTACTCTCTCAGAGACTGGGGATCCACTTTAAAACTGCAAGAGCAAGTGACCAACACGGACAATAAAGAGGCGAGTATGTAATTGTCAAGATAACAGCTGAGACAACAGGTTTGCTTCCAGGATCTTATATTAGGCATGTAGCAATCAGCCAAGATTACAGGGATTTTTTTCAGAGCCAAGACGCTACGAAGTCATTATTTATGAAAACGCTGTGGTGAGTCATAACCAAGGGCAAATCAGACCCATTTCTATTGCATTTGGGTCAGAAATTTGAATCTAAATTGTAATAATTTCAAATGAGAACAGGGGAAATAACAAGCATTTTGGGCATCACAGAGAGAGAGTGTTACATAAATGCAAGTGTTCCATTCATTGTTGTTAACATCAGCTTAACTTTCAGAAAACTATTGATCATGGGGGGACTTAAAATGTGGAATAATGTGACAAGAATATTTTATAGAAATGAATGTTTTAAAGATTAAAACTAAATCCTTGAATGGGCCACATACCTGAAGGTGTGTTTGCATCTGACATAGATTCAATGGGGCTGGTAACCTGTGACACTCAGGTGAAAAGGTTCCCCTCTCTTTTCCCCCTCTTTGTTTGACTACAACAGCTTTCACGAAAGGATATGCTGGCCAATTTACTGAGCGTTAAGCTGTTCACTTGCTGTGATTATAAAAATTGACAAGTTTTCTTGAAATATTTGAAAAGAAATTTATTTTGCTTCAAACTGTTCTAAGTAATAAAAATGCTCCCTCTTTCATGCTCACACACACTCAAAGTTCGTACACACCCCCTGAACAGACACACAAATATGTTGTAGAGTGGGAGGATAAATCAAGTGATATTTTCAAACTATAATAAAGATTAAAGTGATATGATTCTCATAGATGAATGGCTTGGGTGGATCCAGACTGAGACCAGTGGTTCTTCTGGCTTCAGCATCGAGGCAATTTAATGGCTTAGAAGGACGATTTATCTGTTTTCCTGGAGACAGCAGTTGTCTGACTGAGCTCTTTAAAATCTTTGTGCCATACAGATATTCAAAAAATGGAAGGCAGGGTTTAAGTTGGTAGAAATAGGTGGACAGAGTGTGAGGAGAGAGAGAATGAGAAAGAGGGAGAAGCCTACACTGGGGCCTTGCCACTTCTTGTTCTGCTTCTGTCTCTGATCTAGAGGAAATAGATTTTTAAGCATAAAAAGAAGTGACTTGTCAGATGATAATTTCTCTCCAACTGACCAGTGACCAAAACATGATCATAGCAAGTATTTTCCAGATGGACGGTCAAACTTGATTGGATTATGGCTAGGGTAGATTCCTTTTTCAGCCAAAGTTCACTGTTTGAGGCTGTTATATTTAATGCACAGTCCACCAGGACATTATAGGTGAAGAAATAATCCTATTTACACATGTTTAAGGTAATTGTCTTCACTGGGATTTGCAAGACCGGTTGCCTCCACTTTGGATTTTATTGTACGATGCAAATTTACAACCATTTGGAAACTATAGTTTCAAGCTATTGGAATGAGGCTTCAGTCTTTTTAAAAGTCCAAGCAATGGTTTCCAGCTAATAGCGTCACAAAATCAATTTTTTAAAATGCTTGACTTTGTAACACTTCTTTCTGTGCAGCAATCATTCTCTGATTCTAGCATTTTATGGTGGTTTATCATATTTCTGATAAACAGACATACCTTGGAATGTTCCATATTACCTTGAATGCAACCTTGATATTTTGGCATTTCACATGAATGCATTTGTCTCTAAGTTTTCTGTGGTGTCTTTCAAAGATTACGATAAGCCTTGTTAAACTTGAGTCCCTGTCTCTCCTTGCTCGTAAATACTGATCTTTGCAACTGTGTGACACCAACTTCTCTCTGTTCTCCCTCTGAATGTTTAGACCCATTTCTAATGCACATTAGGAAAAAGACAGATGCTCGGTGACTGACAACTTTATAGTCTGAATTCTCCGATCGCGTACCCCCACCACCACTGCCAGCGAGAATGGAAAGATCAACACCCAGCCAAAGCTCCATTCACTGTAGCAGGACTGGAGAATTCCAGCCCCAAGAGAGGTTGGAGATTTCTGGCCTTGAACTTGTATAACAAACCCTAATGAATAGGAAGTGTTCAAAAATAATTTGATTTCGAGGGAAAACATATAATAAAGAAGTGATGGTTCTGCGACTGTTGTTGTTGAACCCGTTAGTTAAAATTCTCAAAGGGAAACATTTTCAATTTATTAACTTCTAAAGAAATTGTCTGCACAGCTCTTGAAGAACTAGGTAAGAATGTTAAGGATAGGAAACATTAATATGGCTCAAAAAAATCTACCTCCTCAAAAACACTCCTCGACATCAAAAATGAACTCATGTTTAAATGTATTAAAAAGCTTTACACTTTATAAATCCTTATAGAATGCATTAAATAAGACCAATGCTCTGACCTAGCCTTTCTACCCGACCCAAGCTAGACGTGAAAGGTTGAATCATTAATCATCCTCACACTGAGTATTTGATGCAATCTGGTACAAGTTAGCAGTCAGCCAGGAGTGTGTTACAAGGCAGTTCAGGTGACGTGACACACGAAAGTGAAGCTGAGGAGATTTATGAACATCATTCCACACACTTCATGTATGTTGTGGAGAGTATTTAGTCCACATAAACAGCCATAACAGTCTGAATGGCCATCAACTGTGTTGTAAATGTTTATGTCCCTATACCATAATGTGTGTCATTAGTGTTCAAATAATTGATTATACTGTTGTAACAAAGTTATCTTTATCCCTAATTTTGTTCTCAGTTTGAATGTAATGCTGCCAGGGCCTCACTTATTGTCCATTCCTAATTATTCTGAGAAGGTGGTGGTGAGCTGCCCTTCTTGAAGTGATTTGTTCTACAATAGAGAGGCTTGCTAGGCCATTTCAGATAGCATTAAGACACAAGCGTGTTGTTCAGTAAGAAGTCTTACAATACCAGGTTAAAGTCTAACAGGTTTAATTGGAATCACAAGCTTTTGGAGCACTGCTCCTTCATCATGTGAGTCAAATATTGCAAAGGTGATAAAAGCAGAGGCAGAAGAATGAATGTGTTTCAACAAATGAGGAAGAGAATGGATACAGTAGACTCATGAAGGTGATTCGGAGTACAGTGATTCTGGGCACAAAGTGCAATGATATGATTGAAGGAGGTTGATTCTCTGATATTCTGAATGCTTTATCATTGGGAACATTTGTGTCTTTCTTGGGGTACATGCACATTCACAAGCTAGATAAGATTCAGCTGTGAGGAATGTGATTGTTTTAATCATCTGATTCTTTATTACTGATGCAGGTTACTGAAGCATCCTCCTTTACTTCTTGGTAATTTCATAAATGCCATCAATCCCGTCTGCTTCAACCCATTTTAAATATTGTCAATGATAGGCAGACACAAAAATGTACAGAGACTACAGCCTAGTAATGTGGAAATACCCAGCTTTGGGGTATGAGAGGAGGCAGATTGGAGGATCGGTGCAAGTGGGGGAAGCACCAGGCAAGGGTGTTTGGTGGGGGGAGGGGGTTCAACTAGCAAGGGTCGGGAGAGGGGGCCAGGGTGAAGAATCGAGGAACCAGAGAGATTGGGAGGGAAGTTATTTGTAAAGTCTATTATAGGTGGTTAGCTAAGTTACCTACTTTGCTGCAAGTCATTCTGAGGACAAGTATGCCCAAATACAGGACAAGTCTAATGTTGGAGATGGGATGGCCTGGGCTGCGTGTAAGCAAAGAGCCTGCTTCAGGTGTAAGTAGAGGATGTTTTTAATTGCTTCTTATCCAAGGTGTTGCGCAGTGCATGGCTGACTGGAAGTGTACATGGACACCCTGCTGGCCATTTGGAGCCCCAAATGTTTGTGTAGCATCAAGAAATGGACCTTTCCTGTTCTAAGCCATGAGGATTTGGCAATTGGAACAAAACTTGACTTTTTTTTCTGCTACAAGCAATAATCTGCAACTCCAAATTAGAACCAAAATCATGTTATCTCCACTTAAAAGTTCCACATCCTGGGTAGGATTCTCTCCCAAAAATTGTAAGTGCCAAATTTGTGTAGAAACTGGAGAAAATCCCATTTTTTTTCAGCAGGATTTTTAAGCAGAAGCTCCCAAACTCTGTGCACTGCAGTGTGCACCAGTGTGCATCACACTGAAAATCTGTGGGTGGGCCCTACTCTTGCTGCAGAGGCCGGCAGCATAGCGCTGAGTGGGCCACTGTGCATGTGCCAAGCGCTGAGTGGGCCACTGTGCATGTGCCAAGCAGCATGTAGGAGCCTCACACTGCTGACCTTCCAATCGCTGGCCAACTCGATCACTGGCCAGCCCTGTAACCCCCCCACACCATTGCTGGCCATGCACCCCCCCCACCCCCACCATTCACACCTTCCAGACATACCCAGGCCAGCTCCGAACCATCCCCCCACCCCCCACCCACCCTGCAGTCCCGATCTCCCCCTTCCCCTCCCGCCAGCAGCCCTGAACCCCCTGCCTTTCAGTCCAGATCCTCGCATCAGACTGATTCCCCTCCCACCCTGACGACCAGCTCCAACTGCTGGCCTCCCTCCCATCACCCTGATCTCATTGCAGAGTGGCAGCGGGACTTCCACCCCCCCACAGATCTCCACCCTTAGAGGCCGTGTGCCCCCATTAGGCCCTCCCCCCCCTCTGGCCCCACTGCCTTGGCACTGCTGTTGTGCCCTGAGAATTGCCACTTTGTCCTTTGATCAATGTCCAGCAGCCAGACTGGTACAGCCAGGGAACACACCCCCCCCCTTACCCCTGATCCTCTTCATGGCCCCCCTTCACTCCAGCGGAGTTGGGCCACCAGCTCCTCGCTGGTAGGGAGCTGTTTTAGACTCTGCTGGAGTGAAGCACTCCTGGTGGGTGGGGAGAGGCTAGCGGGCCCAGAGATTTCAGTCCCAGGCCCACGAATGTGGTTTAAATGATCACTAAGATAATTAATCCAGTGGCCAGAGATGCACGGAGGTCATGGCACGCAGCGGGATGTCCGCTACATGGCCTCCACTTGAGAGTCCTGGCCTGCTGTGCTGCTAGAGCAGCGCAGCAGGCTGGGAGAATTGCCCCCCTTTCTGTAGTCAATAGGAGGACATGACAAAACCTTTATAAATTTGTTTGTCTCAGTCTTAGGAACATTTACTAAAATCTGGAGTGAGGCAAACAGCCAAACATAAACAACTTTGTCAATTTGGGTGGGCCATTTGTTTTGGCCTTAAATTCAATTTCGCCGAGGTAGCTGATTCTTTTTGCCTGAAGGCAACATTAAAACCACATCCACTCTGATAAAGGGCTTACTCAACCCAGCATATCTGCTCAGTGGATCCCTGACACTCAATTAATAAGAAAGGGTTGTGTGAAGGGTTTTACGTGTGTGTGTGTGTCTGCGTGTGTCGTCTGTGTGTATGTGATGTTGTGTCTAGGGTGGCACAGTGGTTAGCAGTGCTGCCTCAGGGACCTGGGTTCAATTATCTGACTAGGGTCTCTCTCTGTGCAGATGTGCAGAGTCTGTGTGTCTGTGTGGGTTTCCTCCGGGTGCTCCGGTTTCCTCCCACAATCCGTGCTGGTTAGGTGCATTGGCCATGCTAAATGCCCCCTCAGTGTATCCAAACAAGCACCAGAGTGTAGTGGCTTGGAAATTTTCACAGTAACTTCATTGCGGTGTTAATGTAAGCCTACTTGTGAATAAATGAACATTAATAACTTTCCTGAAATTAGTTCAAAAGGTTATCATCAATCAATTATACCTTTCAAGTATAAAGGCACTGACTGCCTCAAATTTACAAGGTGTGAAATTCACAACACAGGATGTATAAAAGGCATAACCACTACCTTATTTTGGAAAAGTACATTGAATTTGTCATGCGCTGGGAAAGCCATACGTTCTGTTTGTTTTGGTAAAACCGCAAGAAGTTGTTCTGCAGATCAAATTCCATTCGAAAGCCACTGCAAGCCATTCATGCAGCCAAAATAATGAATACACCTTGAAAGCGTGAGAAGGACTCCCCCGCCCCACCCCCTCAACCTATTCCAACTTCCAGTTCACTTTTTTTTGTTCATTCATGGGACATGGGCGTTGCTGGCTGGCCAGCATTTATTGCTCTTCCCTAGTTGCCCTTGAGAAGGTGATGGTGAGCTGCCTTCTTTAAACACTTCAGTCCACGTGCTGTGGGTTGACTCACAATGCCATTCGGGAGGAAGTTCCAGGATTTTGACCCAGCGACTGTGAAGAAAAAACAATATATTTCCAAAGCCAGGATGGCGAGTGGCTTGGAGGGGAAGATGCTGTCTGAGGATCTTTGGTGAACTCCTGAGAACCAACCTCCTGTAGATTTAACTACAAGACGCCTCACAGCTTACTGTGAATCCTCAGCTTTACAAGCTCCTCCCTTCAACGAAAAATCAACTTATCTAAGAAACCACAGACTTGCCTCAAAAGAGATTGAGATAGTTTTACCTTCATCTATATCTATTCTTTGTGTTCGTGCTAGTGTGGGTTGAGTGAGTGAGTGAGTGAGTGAAAGAGTGAGTGAGCGAGTGGGTGAGCGAGTGGGTGAGTGAGTGAGTGGGTGAGTGAGTGAGAGAGAGAGATATCTCATTTTACGCATCCAGAATAAGTGTGAAAGTAAGTAATATTCTTTATTTTAAAACTCACTAAAATATTCATTGCTGGAGTCAGTTAATTAGGGTTAACACTCTGTGAGAAAACACACACTCCTTACATCCATATTTGAGGGAGATGGCAGCATAGTGATAATGTCACTGGATTAGGAATCCAAAGATCTAGGGCGGAATTTTACCGGCTCGTCCGCCCGACTTTCATACGATTTCACCCAAGGCCAATAGAGAATGCCGTTCTCCGAGCCTTGCCGCCCCTGGAATTGGGGCGGGCATGCTGGTAAAATTCCGGTCCTAGCCTAATGCTCTGGCAATACCACGACAGCAGCTGGTAGAATTTAAATTCAATTACTAAATCTGGAATTGAAAAATAGGGCAGAATTTCTCTGTCCCACACGCCATGGGAATCGTAGCGTGCTGGCGCAGACCATGCAGAGGTCCGTTGACCTCAGGTAGGATTTTCTGTTCTTGGGGTGAGCATGGCTGGAAAATGCCATCCCTAGTCTCAGTAATGGTGACCATGATATCACCACTGATTGTTGCTAAAAACCCATCTGGTTCACTAATGTCCTTTAGGGAAGGAAATCTGCTGCCCTCACCCGGTCTGGCCGAAACGTGACTCCAGAGCCATAGCAATGTGGCTGACTCTTAATTGCCGTCTGAAATGGGCCAGCAAGCCAATAAAGTCAAGGATGATTAAAAATGGCGAGTAAATGCTGGCCTTGCAGTCAGTGCTAACATCACATGAAATAACGTAGAGAGAATTGCAAACTTATTGACCAATGGGCAGTAAGAAGGAATACATAGAATGGGAGTTTCCTCACTTTTCACTGTGTGTTTCATGGTGGCAGGAGGCTGCCACTGGTGGTGGGAGGTGGCATGCCCACTGTTCCCATTGAAAGCACCCCTCGCTGCCTGGAAGCCCGTTGGCAGGGGTATGCCGTTGGCAGGACCATAACACTCTACCAGCATAAACACCAGCAAGATTTTGGCGATAAATTTAGTCTGTCGTAGGAGAGAGTGGAAAATTATTAAATGCATTTACAAAAGAGATTCCCATTCACCAAGAGATAATAGGACTATCTCCCCAGTTTCCTCTTTACACAAACCAATACAACTAGCCGGTTATTTATGGCCAACTATTCCAAGCATCATTATTGTTCTAATAGCAAATGCATGACCACTTAGAGAATAATTATTTTCAAAGTAACATTAGGTAATTAGCCAGCGACAGAGAATTATTCATAGCGTTCACTTACATGCTAAATCTTTACTATTTTTCTAACCTTGTTAGATAAAGCATTTAGTAGAGTTAGCAGAGTTTGATGAACTAACTACCGTGTCTGGTTGTTGGTGCCTTTCTCCAAAATCAACTGTACTCGCTTTAAATTCAAAATTAAGGCTTTCCATCAATCAGTGAAGAATAACAACATAACAAAATAGCTTCAGCAGTGTATTGTGGCACTGTCAGCATTGATGAATCAATATAAGTCTGCCTTGCAGCACTCTACGCGGGTTTCTTCTCCCAAACTCTTAATAAAACACAAACTAAACTAAAATCATTCCCCATTCAACCGAATTTGTGATCTTGCTCTCTCCAGTTCAACAGTCCATAAACTGGCACCAGGAATTCTAATGTAGGAAATGCAGTCAATCAAATTGTCCACTAGGATTTTTATCTGGAGGTTTACTAGCTTTTTCATAAAAATCTTTGGTAAAAACTGACCATGCTGATTGGTTCCTTATTCTGTTACTTGTCAAAGATGTGAAGTATGATGTCCAGATTATTTGCATAAAAAAGAAAAACTTGTGATTATATAGTGCCCTCAGGATATCTGAACATATATTATTGAAGTGTAATAATGTTGTTATGTATATTATAATGTAGAAAATCTGGGAGCTTGCTTGCCATCTTGATTAATACAGGGATCAGAGATTATGGAGCAAAGGCAGAAGAATGGGGATGAAAAAATTCAGCCATGATTGAATGGCAGAGCAGACTCGATGGGCCAAATGGCCTAATTCTATTCCTATGTCTTGTGGTCTTATGGTTTTATGGGACAAACTCTCACAATGTGATAATGAGCAGATAATCATAGACTTCTTTGTCACTGACAGCAAGATCATCTGCCTTTGTTGCGTACTTTCCTTGCAGTAGCCCACTTGGCTAAATGTCTCCAAATTTTTCTCCCTGCTTAGCCCTAAACTTGCAACTTGTCTCCTATTTCGCATCATGTTTTTTCCAGGCACATGAGATCCACTTCCTGCTCCCTCAACCCTACTCTCACTAAACTCCTTAACATGCAACTTCTCCTCCTGGTCTCCATATTCGCCCACGTGTTAGCCCATATTGCTAATGGTTCTCTCTCTTCAGATGTTGTCCACCTTGCCTCCGAATCTAATAGCTTTCATCTCCAAAACAAAAATAATATTTTATCCCACCCAAACAGAAAATGCTGGAAAATCTCAGTCTGTCTGACAGCAACTGTGGAGAGAGAAGAGAGCTAATGCTAGACTTGAAATGTTAGCTGAGGTCCGTTGACCTCAGGCAGGATCTTTTGGCTTTGTGGCGAGCGTGGCCTATCCTTGGTGTCACACTTTATATTGGGATGAGCTTCTGAGTGAATAATCACCTCATCACTGAGACTGCCTATTTCCATCTCTGTTACATCATCTGACTTCGCCCCATCTCAGATAAACTGTTGCTGAACCCTATATATTTTATATTTGCCTTTGTTACCTATATACTTACCTATTCCAATGCACACCTGGCTAATGTCCCACATTGTATACTTTGTAAACTGGGGGGTTATCCAAAGCTTTATTGTCCATGTCTTAAATATCACCCCCTGCTCACCGATCTACACTGACTCCACGTGCAACATCTTGATTTTAACATTCCCCCCATTGTTCTCAAATCCCTCCATGGTCTTGCTCCCCGAGATACTCCCTATCTCGATAATCTCCTCCAGCCCCACAACCCTCCAAGATTTCTGCACTCATCTAATTCTGGCTTCTTGAACAATTTTACTTGCTCCATCATTAGTAGCTGTGCCTTTAGTTGCTGGGGCCCTAATTTCTGGAATACACCTCTTGCAGCTCGTTACCTCACTATCCCACTTTCCTCCTTTAAAGCACTCCATACAACAGGTCTCTTTGCCCAAGCTTTTGGTCATCATCTGACATAAAAGCTCCTTCAGTCATCAAGTCATAGAGGTTTACAGCATGGAAACAAACCCTTTGGACCATGTTGCCCTTTTTGTACCACTAAGCTAGTTCCAATTGCCTGCATTTGGTCCATATCCCTCTATACCCATCTTACCCATGTAACTGTTTAACTGCATTTTAAAAGGCAAAATTGTACCCACCTCGACGACTACCTCTAGCAGCTCATTCCAGGCCCTCACTACCCTCTGTGTGACAAAACTGCCCTCTGGACCCTTTTGTATCTCTCCCCTCTCACCTTAAACCTATGGTTTGGTGCTATATTTTGTTTTGTTATGCTCCAATGAAATGCCTTGGATGGTTTATTACAATAAAGGTGTGCTATCTGTCTTTGTAATTACAGTCTGCGTTTTTTACTGATGTTGGCCAGGACCCTGAGATGTCCGCCCAACTCTCCTTCAGAATGTTGTCATAGGAGTTTTTACATCCACCTCGACAGGGCCTTGAGTAAATGCCTCCTCTGCAAGTGGGCAGGATTTTTCCACCCGGCTGCACTAACCGAGTAGTTCAGCGGGGCGGGAAATATGAGGGGAGGCTAAAGATTTTCTCGCTTCTCCCAATATTGTCGGCCTCGTTCTGCTGGCATAATCAGCCTCATGCCTGGGAAGGATGCAACACTGTTTTAAATGTGTATTATCTCATTTTAATATAATTAGTGAGCCAGGACACAATAGTCCTGGCTCACTTACCTTTCCAATCTCACTGGTGGAGATCCTCACTGGCAAGGATCACATTTGGATCCCACCAGCGGGGACCAGATGTGATGGCCTCGCAGAGGAACCAGTGGCTACTGAAGCAGCCCGAGCGGATGGGAGCAGGACGGGCAGTGGTCATGGGGCAGGACAGCCTGGCATTGCCCTGGGCGCCAGGCAGTGTCAAGTTGGCGGAGTTTGCCAGGGTGGAACCAGACAGTGGGAGCCAGTGGGTGGGGGAAATCTGTAGCAGGAGGGAATGGAAAATCTCTGCATCGGGGGTGGGGAATAGCCAATGGGAACTGAAATTGGGGCTTGGGGCCAAAGGTCGGGGGTTGGGATGAAGATCGGGGGTGAGGGCCAGTGATCGGGGGTTGGGACCTGTGATCGGGCATTGGGCCAAACGATCGGGGGTTGGGGCCATGATTGGGAGTTGGGGCTGGTGATCGGGGGTTGGGGCTGGTAATTGGGGATTGGGGTCAGCGATCGGGGGTTGGGGTGGTGATTGCAGATTGGGCCAGTGATGGTGGGTTGGGGCTAGTGACCAGGGGTTGGGGCCGATGATTGCAGATTGGGACTGGTGATCAGGGAAGGGGGCCAGTAATTGGGGGTTGGGACTAGCAATCGGGGAAGGGGCCAGCGAGGGTGTAGTGGGTTTGTGGGGGAGGATTGGGCGTGTCCATGTCCGTTGGGGGGCGGGCTTGACAAATCACCCAGTATACTGTGTACAATCGTATAGTGTGAATAGGCTCCCCACCCCCTCCCCCTCCACTCCCCGCACTCTGCCCACTGTCAGGAATCAGATTATGGCTTCTGTATTGCATCGAGTGCTGTAAACTCAAGTAACTTGCCTTGCTGGAAAAGCTGGCAAGAACACTTCCTGTTTTCTCATCCATTTGACACAGAATTCTTCTGAGAAAATTCTGCCCAGTGCCTCTGACAGTGCAGCACTCCCTACCGTTGCAGTTAGGTTTCCTTCTTCCAATAGTGACTATACTTCATAAGAATTTCATTGGCTGTGAAGCACTTTTGGACATTCTGAGATCATTAAAGATGTTACATAAAAGCTTGCTCTAACTCCTGTGTTTATTTGCATTGGGATTTCATAGAGATTGTGGTATTTTTAAGTCATTTATTGGGTGTGGGTGGCGCTGTTTAGACAATTTATTGTGATCTCAATTGGCTTTCAGGAGGCGGTGCTGAGCTGCCTTCTGGAGCCACTGCAGTCTCTAAGGGATAGATATGCCCACAGTGCCGTTAGAGAGGAAATTCCAGTGAAGGACCAGCAATATATTTCCAAGTCAGCATAGTGAGTGGCTTGGAGGGGAAACTCCAAGAGGTGGTGTTGGCAGGTGTCTTTGCTATTGACCTTCTAGATAATAGAGGTCATGGTTTTGGAAGGTACTGCCTAAAGAACTTGGGTGAGTTCCTGCAGTACAACCTGTAGATGACACACATGGCTGCCACTCTTTATCAGTGTCATAGAGGTTTACAGCATGAAAACAGGCCCTTCAACCCAACATGTCCATGCCCATTTTTTTAAACCCCTAAGCTAATCCCAATTGCCCGCATTTGGCCCATATCCCTCTATACTCATCTTACCCATATAACTGCCTAAATGCTTTTTAATAAACAAAATTTTACCCATCTCTACTACTACCTCTGGCAGATTGTTCCTGATGCTCACCAGCCTCTGTATGGAAAAGTTGCTCCTCTGGACCCTTTTGTATCTCTCCCCTCTCACCTTAAACTCGTTTTAGCCCTCCAGTTTTAGACTCCCCTACCTTTGGGAAAAAATATTGACTATCTAGCTGATCTATGTCCTTCATTATTTTATAGACCTCTATAAGATCATCCCTCAGCCTTCTATGCTCCAGAGAAAAAAATCCCAGCCTATCTAGCCTCTCCTTATACTCAAATTATCAAGTTCCGGTAGCATTCCTAGTAAATCTTTTCTGCACTCTTTCTAGTTTAATAATATCCTTTCTATAATTGGGTGACCAGAACTGTACACAGTGTTCCAAATGTGGCCTCACCAATGTCTTGTGCAACTTTAACAAAACATCCCAACTCCTGTATTTAAAGTTCTGACCAATGAAACCAAGCATGCTAAACCACTCTGTCCACCTGTGACTCCATTTTCAAGGAGCTATGAACTTGTACCCTTAAATCTCTTTGTTCGGTAACTCTCCCCAACACCCTACCATTAACTGAGTAAATCCTACCTGTCTACCAAAATGCATCACCTCGCATTTATCTAAATTAAACTCCATCTGCTGTTCGTCAGCCCAGAGGTTCAATTGATCAAGATCCCATTGCAATCGGAGATAACTTTCTTCACTGTCCACTATGCCACCAATCTTAGTGTTATCTGCAAATTTACTAACCATGCCTCCTATATTCTCATGCAAATCATTAATATAAATGACAAATAACAGTGGACCCAGCACCGATCCCTGAGGCACACCGCTGGTCACAGGCATCCAGTTTAAAAAACAACCCTCTACAACCACCTCTGGCTTCTGTCAAGAAGGTAAAAAGTCTGACAACACCAGGTTTAAGTCCAACCGATTTATTTGATAGTAGACTCACTAGCTCATTAGACTCACTAGTGAGCCTGCTATCAAATAAACTGATTGGACTTAACTGGTGTTGTCAGACTTTTTACTGTGTTTACCCCAGTCCATCGCTGGCATATCCACATTCTGTCAAGAAGCCAATTTTGTATCCATTTAGCTACCTCACCCTGGGTCCTGTGAGATTTATGTAACAACCTATCATGTGGTATCTTGTTAAAGGCCTGGCTAAAGTTCTTGTAGACAACACTAACTGCACTGCCCTGATCTACCTTCTTGATTACCCTTTAAAAACTCAATCAAATTTGTGAGATATGATTTTGCACTTCCAAAGCCATGCTGACTGTCCTTAATTATTCCTTGTTTCTCTAAATGCCTGTAGATCCTGTCTCTCAAAATATCTTCCAACAATTTATCCACCACAGATGTGAGGCTCACTGGCCAGTAGTTCCCAGGCCCTTTTTCCCTTTTTTCCCCTTTTTTTCACTGGCCTGTACTTCCCAGGCCCTGCAGCCCTTTTTAAACAAAGGCACAACATTTGCCACCCTCCAATCTTCAGTTGTGACTACTGATGATTCAAGTATCTCTGCTAGAGGACCTGCAATTTCCTCCCTAACCTCCCACAATGTCCTGGGATACACTTATCAGGTCCCAGGGATTTACGTACCTTGATGTGCTTTAAGATTACCAGCACCTCTTTCTCTGTAGTATGTATACACTTCAAGACATCACTATCTATTTCCCCAAGTTCCCAAACATTCATGCTTTTCTCAACAGTAAATACTGATGAGAAATATTCATTTAGGATTTCACCCATCCTTTGTGGATCCGCATATAGATGACCTTGTTGATCCTTAAGAGGCCCCATTCTCTCTCTTGTCAGTCTTTTGCATTTTGTGTATTTGTAGAAGCTCTTTGGATTATCCTTTGCCTTATCTGCCAAAACAAGCTTGTCCCCTTTTTGTCCTCCTGATTTCTCTTTTAATTCTACTCCTACAACCCCTATACTCTTCAAGGGATTCACTTGATCCCAGCTGCCTATGCATGTCATGTACCTCCTTCTTCTTCTTGACCAGAGCCTCAATATCCCAAGTAATCCAGGTTTCCTTACTTCTGCCAGCCTTGCTCTTCACTCTAACAGGAATGTGCTTACCCTGAACCCTGGTTAACACACTTTTGAAAGCCTCCCACTTACCAGACACTTCTTTGCCTTCCCACAGACTCCCCCATTTAACTTTTGAAAGTTCCTGCCTGATACCATCAAAATTGGTCTTGTCTCAGTTTAGAATTTGAACCTTTGGGCCAGACCTATTATTCTCCATCGCTATCTTAAAACCAATAGAATTATGGTCACTGGTCCCAAAGTGATCCCTCACTAACACTTCTGTCATATGTCCTTCCTTACTTCCCAAGAGGAGTTCAAGGAGGTCAGTAGTGGAGAGAGTGAGTGCTTGTGGAAGGGATGGTAATCAACGTGGCTGCTTTGTCATGGATGGTGTTGTGTTTCTTGAGTGTTGTTAGAGTTGCATCCATCCAGGCAAATGGAGAGAAGTTTCTGTTCATTTGATACGTGGTCCCATAAAAAGGTTTCTCTCCCTTTGTGGATGTACTGTGAAGTGTCAAGAGCTTTGTGCGTAAAATTTAAATCACTCATCATTCCCATTGTAACAATCACAGGTTACAAAGACTAACTAATGTGTCTTTTTGTTCTGTTCCAGAACTTCTTCATGAAGGAGTAAGAGCTATGAATAGCCCTTTCTAAACCTCAATCTCTGCAAACACTATATAAAAAAACAAATGAGTCACTTTGAAATGAATGTGCCTTTGAGTTGCCAGGGCTACATGGGACAAGTTGTCAGTGATTATGAACTACATGTGGCCTGCAGACTGTAGCTTTGATGGGTTGTGTACTCTGAGCTATTCGAGTTCACTTGAGTGCCAAGAATGCCTTAAATAGTTTGTTAAAGGACAAGGAACCTTAAGGGTCAACTGCCATACAGTTTTCACCGCTTTTATCCCACTTCTATTTACATTTTATTTTAAGATTCCACATTTGAATGAAGATTAAAACATTTGAAATTTTTTTTATTGCAAGCAAAAGCTCGTGGTAGAGTTTATCACTGGGTTTGTAAAGGGCAAGAGGGAATGAGACAAACTAGGAAGTGGTAGTTGGATAACTTGCTTACTAAAAATACGAATGGACAGAATAAATGCACAGAGCTGAAATTAAACAGGACGTTCTGTTGTCTTTTGGACCAGAGATTGTGCCAAACTCCGTTCGATCACCTCCCTCACAGTACTGGCTCAGTAACAGGTCCTGCCAAGTTCATTAACAGGAAACAGAAAGATGGAAAGATTAAGGAAATGAAATGGAAAGATACAAGAAATATCCCGAGTTATTTGGAATTCCTTCCAACTGTTTGGTACAATATACATATCGGGATACTTCTTTCCCTCAGCGTTCGACAAATTGAACAGTTCAAAACAAGAAGCTTTGGTTATGTGGCACAGTGGCAAATGGTTAGCACTGCTGCCTCACAGCGCCAGGGACTGGGGTTCAATTCTGGCCTCAGGTGTCAGTATGGCGTTTGCACATTCTCCTTGTGTTCTGCATGGGTTTCCTCTGTGTGTTCTGGTTTCCTCCTACACTCCAAAGATGTGTGGTTTAGGTCACATGTTAAATGTCCATGTTAAATTGTCCTTTGTGTCCAAAGATGTGTAGGTTGGGTGGATCGGCCATGGTAATCATATGGAGTTACAGGGATACAATGGAGTAGTGGGCCAGACTAAGATATTCTATCAGAGAGTCAATGCAGACTCAATGGCCAAATGGTCTCCTTCTGCTTTGTAGGGATTCTATGAATGATATTAAGGAAAATGGTATTCAGACAGGTAAATGGAGTTAAAATACAGATAGACCATGACCTAAATAAAGTTCATTTATTAGTCATAATTAAGCTTAGATTAACACTGCAATGAAGTTACTGTGAAAATCTCCAAATTGCCACACTCTGGCACCAGTTCGAGTACACTGGGGGCGAATTTAGCATGGCCAATGCACTGAACCAGAACATCTTTTGGAGTGTGGGAGGAAACCAGAGTGCCTGGAAGAAACCCATGCAGACATGGGGAGAATGTGCAAACTCCACACAGAAGTGACCCAAGCCAGGAATCGAACCTATGTCCCTGGCGCTGTGAGGTACCAGTGCTAATCACTGTGCCACCACGCTGCCCCGGCATGATTGGTAGAATAGGTTTAAGAAGTTGAATGTTGTATTCTTCCTATTTCCTATCAAACCGCTGCATATCAATTCTTCATGAGGGACGAACAAAGCCAGACCTTTTAACTTTACCAGTTCTTTCAACATCCTCTGAATTCCCATAAAGATTCAATGCATTTGTAGATGAACAAATAATAATGAATCAATAAAAGCAAAATACTGCAGCTGCTGGAAATCTGACACAAACACAGAAAATGCAGGAAAATCACGGCAGGTCTGGTATATGAGAGATCTCCCAGTGCATTAACTGTGTACCCTCGTAAGCAGTTAGCGCACTGGGAGATCAATGCATGTGTAATGGCGCAATCTAGCTGTCATCACCAGCTTCCTGGTGAGAATAGACTCCGTACCCCTTACTGGCGGGAATCATACTTTGCCTCTTTTTTTGCACTGAGTGGCATAAGATCATGTCTGAGAGTTCATCCACAAATAGGTGCAATTCTTTCCCATAATCACATTAGTTTGGCACTTAGAATGTTTTTGGTAAGAGCACCCCTTAAGTGTCTAAACAGCTTGCGGCAACCCTGACTCAGACTGCACCCACTGATGCCTAACCAGTTAACAATCAGTATCAAAAACATCCCTGGGCCACATTTTCAGGCCGTGTGTACCCCCAGACCAGATATTCCCATTTGAGCTCAACACACCTTTAAATGGTCCATGATTTCTGCAGGAAATTTTTAGCCCATGTTTCAGGAATAAAATATGGCAGATCTTAGATTAATGAAACATAAAATCCCTACAGTTCAGAAGGAGGCCAATTGGCCCATTGAATCTGCACCAATCACAATTACACCCTAGCCCTCTCCCCATAACCATAAGCATTTATCCAACTAGTCCCCCTGACACTAAGCGTCATTTTAGCATGGCCAATCCACCTAACCCACACATCTTTGGAGTGTGGGAGGAAACCGGAGCACCCAGAGGAAACCCACACAGACACAGGGAGAATGTGTCACAGACCATGACCCAAGCTGGGAATCGAACCCGGCTCCTTGGCGCTCTAAGGCAGATGTTGGAAATCTGAAATAAAAACGTAGAAAATTCAAAATAGTAGACCCAGCAGCATCTGTGGAGAGAGAAAAAGAGTTAACTTTTCATGTAGATGTCAACAGATGCTGGAGGACCTCTTGGGTATTGCCAGCATTCTCTGTTTTTATCCTATGTTCGAGTTGTAAAGTATTAACAGATGGAGAATGCAGGTTCAAATATATTTGACATACAAGACGGGCGAATGATTTTGCAGTATCCATCAACCCCCAACAAGCCCATTCCAGCTTTTATTCGGAAAGAAAACACACGTCAGCAATTAAATTTATTCCCAAACCAGACTTAATAATTAGTCTCACAACTGCACAGAGGTGTCTGAGACAACATGTGGTGTTTGTGACTAATTAGCTCTCTCAATATAACTGATGAATTGGTGACATACACGGTCTTCCAGCAAATGATGATTTCTTTTCGTGTTTACCTGTGCTTAGAAGGTACATGCCAGACACTTTCTGCATTCTCTCAGCCTACGGGAGTGATTTTAACCTGACGTCCCTGACAAACGGTTCAGGTAGGCAGTTAATTTACATCAGATCACACGGCCACCCTGCAGCTTATTGGAGCTAAGAAGCTGCAATATTTGAATCATAGAATCACAGAATGCCCACAGTACAGAAAGAGGCCTTTCGACCCATCGAGTCTGCACTGACCACAATCCCACTCAGGCCCTATATCGGTAACCATACAAATTTACCCCATCAATCCCCTGAGACTAGGGTCAATTTAGCACGGGCGATCCAACTAACCTGCACATCTTTGGACTGTGGGAGGAAACCAGAGCACCCGGAGAAAACCCAGGCAGATATGGAGTGAAGGTGCAAACTCCACACAGACAGTGATCCAAGGCCAGAATTGAACCTGGGTCCCTGGCACTAGAGGCAGCTCGCTCCTCTGGAAGGTGTCAGGGTCCATCTTTAGCAAGTGCATGTCAGGTCCAGCAGACATAATTGGGAAAAATTTCTGCAATTTTTGCTAGAATCATAGAATCCCCTACAGAGCAGGAGGACACGCAGCCCAACAAGTCTGCACCGACTCTCTGACAGAACATCTTACCCAGACCCTATCCCCTTAATCCCACGCATTTACCCCGCACGTGGGATCATAGGTAATGTTTTGAAATGCATAGAAAGCTGGTTAGCAAATAGGAAGAAAAGGGTTGGCATAACTGGGTCATTTTCTGATTGGCAGTTAGTGACGAGGGGTTCTGCAAGGATCTTTGCTAGGGCCCCACTGTTCATATTATATATTAATGATTTGGAAGAGGGAACTGAATGTATCATCTCCAAATTTGAAGATGATACAAAGTTGGGTTGGAGGGTGAGCTGTGAGGAGGATGCAGAGATGCTTCAGTGTGATTTGGATAAACTGTGTGTAGGAACATGCATGGCAGGTGCAGTATAATATGAATAAATGTGAGGTTATCCACTTTGGTAGTAATAATAGGAAGACAGATTATTACTTGAATTGAGAGAGGTGGATAATCAAAGAAACCTTGGTGTCCTTGTTCGTCAGTCGCTGAAAGTACGAATGCCATGATCTTATTGAATGGCGGGGCAGGCTCGAAGGGCTAGATGGCCTACTCCTGCTCCTATTTCTTATGTTCTTATGAATGCAGGTATAGCAGGCAGTAAAGAACGCAAATGGCATGTTGGTCTTCATAGCGAGAGGATTTGAGAATAGAGACATGGATGTTTTGCTGAATAGGGCATTGAAGAGGCCATATCTGGAGTATTGTGTTCAGTTTTGGCATCCTTACCTGAGGAAGGACGTCCTTGCTATAGAGGGAGTACAGCAAAGATTTACCAGGCTGATTCCTGGAATGGCAGGTCTGTCATTTGAGGAGAGACTGTGTTGGTTAGGATTATATTCACTAGAGTTTAGAAGAGTGATAGGGGATCTCATAGAAACTCATAAAATTCTGACAGGATTAGACAGGGTAGACTCAGAAAGAATGTTTTCAATGGTAAGTGAACCAGAACTAGGGGTCATAGTTTTAAGATAAAGAGTAACAGTTTTAGGTGAGGAGAAATTTCTTCATCCAGAGGGTGGTGAATGTGTGGAATTCACTACCACAGAAAGTAGTTGAGGCCAAAATTTTGTCTGATTTCAAGGAGAAATTAGGTATAGCTCTAGGGACTAAAGGGATCAGGGATGTGGGGGGAAGGGGGGATCAGGATATCGAATTTGATGATCAGCCATGATCATAATGAATGGCCTATTCCTGCTACTAGTTTCTATGTTTCTAACTTTCTTTGGTATGTAACCTGTTTACTCCAGTTCCCCAGGACTTCTAAACCCTATTGGTCTATGCAATAGTAAATGGCCACGAAAAGCAGGATGATCTTTTTCCCCTACCCCTGGTGTGAGGAAGCTGAAGCTAACTGTGTCACTCATACAACCAATGGAAGTGAATACACTTTTGTACTGTTGCTTCTTTATTTCATTCATGCATCAGCTTCACACGTTTATAATACTGGGACCACATCTCTCACTCTGGAACTGTGGTTTTTTTTTGTGGCAAGTCTTTTTTAGCCATCAGCACTGTTCTTGCTGATTTGACTCCCATTGAAGCATTACCTCGATTTTAAAACCCTCACACATATTTTCAAATTCCTTCATGGCCTTGCTGTTTCCTGATTTTCTGTAATCTGTTCCAGACTCACAACCGTCTGAAATATCTGCGTTTCTCTAATTCTGGCTTCTTGGTCACCCCAATTTTATTTGCTGCACCATTGATTACCGAGCCTTCAGTTGCCTGGATCCTAAACTCTGAAATGTCCATTGTGGACCTGTTTCCCTCTCTACCTCACTTTCCATTCAGGCCAAGCTTTTGATTAACTGCCCTGTAATCTCCTTATGAGGCTTGGAGTCAGATTTTCTTTCACAATGCACCTTGCAATGTCCAATTGTATTGAAGAAACTTTATAAACACATGTTGTTGGTGGACATTGCTGGTTGATTAACGCGGTGCCCAGAGAAGGAAGCCGGTTTTAATAAAGTAAACTCAATGAATGGATACCTCTCCCCAAATGATGAACTAACCAAACTTCAACTTAACAAAAACTTTCCAATCAGCCAGTTCAGTCCAAGCTCAGAGTAACATCCAGGACCTCTTCTTGCACAGGTCTGGGTTATATGCTGGGTAGCATCTTTATCAATTGCATCATTGACAGCTGAAGAGAAATATATCATTAGTTGAAAGATTTAGGGACATAGAAATATAGAAAAACTACAGCACAAATAGGCCCTTCGGCCCACAAGTTACTCCGAACGTGTCCCTACCTACTAGGCATACCTATAACCCTCCATCTTACTGAGTTCCATGTACTTATCCAAAAGTCTCCTAAAAGACCCTATTGAATCCGCCTCCACCACCACTGCCAGCAGCCGATTTCACGCACCCACCACCCTCTGACTGAAAAACTTACCCCTGACATCTCCTCTGTGCCTACTCCCCAGCACCCTAAACCTGTGTCCTCTTATGGCAACCATTTCAGCCCTGGGAAAGAGCCTCTGAGAATCCACTCAATCAATACCTCTCATCATCTTACACACCTCTATCAGGTAATTCAGCAGCTCTCTGCCTCACATTTTATTCCATTTAAACTAAAGTCATAGAATGCTCACAGTGCAAAAGGAGGCCATTCAGCCCATTGAGTCTGAACCAACTCTCTGATTCAGTCTCCTAGCCAGACCTTCACCCTGCCCTTTCCCCACAACCCCACACGTCTACCACGGCCAATCCACCCAACCTGCACATCGTTGGACTGTGGGAGAAAACCAGAGCACCCAAAAGAAACCCACGTAGACATGGGGAGAATGTGAAAACTTCTCATAGAAATGAAGTGGAGATGCCGGCTTTGGACTGGGGTGGGCACAGTAAGAAGTTGCACAACACCAAGTTAAAGTCCAACAGGTTTACTTGGTATCATGAGATTTCGGAGCGCTGCTCATTCATCAGATAATCCACTCACCTGATGAAAGAGCAGCACTCTGGAAGTTTGTGATGCCAAATCACAGGCAGCACGGTAGCACAGTGGTTAGCATTGTTGCTTCACAGCTCCAGGGACCTTGGTTCAATTCCCGGCTCGGATCACTGTCTGTGAGGAGTTTGCACATTCTCTTCGTGTCTGCGTGGGTTTCCTCCGGGTGCTCCGGTTTCCTCCCACAGTCCAAAGATGTGCAGGTTAGGCTGATTGGCCATGCTAAAATTGTCCCTTAGTGTCCTGGGATGTGTAGGTTAGAGGGATTAGCGGGTAAATGTATTGGGATATGGGGGTAGGGCCTGGTTGGGATTATGGTCAGTGCAGACTCGGTGGGCTGAAGGTCCTCTTTCTGCACTGTAGAATTCTATGATTCTTATTCTCCTCACAGAGAGTTATCCCAGGCCAGAATCGTGCCTAGGTCCTTAGGGCTGTGAGGCAACAGTGCTAACTGTACCACCAATGCCTTTCTGGAGTCTTTCTCAGTTTTTCTGAACACTCCTCCAAACAATAGTCTAACTTAGTAAGATGGGAGGTTATAGGTATGCCTAGTAGGTTGGGACATGTTCGGTGCAACTTGTGGGCCGAAGGGCCTGTTTGTGCTGTAGTTTTTCAATGTTTCTTTTTCTATGTTTGTTGTAACACCCTCCTCTTACTGTTTATCCCCCCTCTCAATCTTTTCAAATAAAACTTAATTGGAGTAATTATCTTCTGGAATTGACGTCTGCATGGAATGCCAAGCAAATCTGATGGGTTTGTCAGCTGTGTGTACACAACAGTAGGATAAGCAACCAAACAGGAAAAGCTTCCCTTACAATTATCTGTGCAACTCAAACCACACAAGACTTTGTCAGCCAATGTTACATTCAGGTCAGCAAACAGAGGCAGGTGCATTCAGGAACGTCACCCCATGCATGCAGTACACTTGAGTCAGGAGTGAGTTATTTTCATACATTTATAAGGTGCTAATTAATTTGCAAAATTCAGAATGTGAATTGATTCAAGAAGAGAAAGTACTGGAAACACTCAGCTATTACTTCATATTCTTAATTTTGAAATCCTGCTGTCAATCCCAACCTCTGCCCCAACCCCTACCCCTCCTAAGGGCCAACTTCCACATACCTCAGGTTGTCTTCTGGCAAGCTCTACCTTTGTTCTGCCATTTACACATTCTGATCACTTAATGGACTCTCTCGGCACCTTTCTCAGCCTTTAGCATCACTATTTATATTCCCTTTGTCCAATTGCAGCCACACTCCATCCCTACCGTCACAGTATGATTTGTTTATTTGCCTGTCGCAGGGTCATCCTGTCTTGAAATGTTGGCTCTATTCTCACTCCACAGATGCTGTCAGACTTGCTGAGATTTTCCAGCATTTTCTGTTTTAGTTTCAGATTCCAGCATTGCGGTATTTTTCCTTTCTCCACATGAATTAACTGCTCATTTGTTTAGTCATTAGGTACAATAGTGGGTGTAAATTGGGTTGTGAAAAGATAAGCCTGCGCAGCTACTCACAATGCAAGTTCAGGAACATTGCTGCCTGTCCATAATCATTGTGTGTTACAGCTCCTCAGAAATGTAACTGGCAAAGCATCTGTCAGACCTCAACTGTGATTAACCCAGTATTGTGTCTGCTTTTAATTTAATATTTTACTCTATCCTTAAAGTTACAAAGCTAATGTTCAGAATGGACTGGGAAAATCCAAATTCATTCCTTGCTTGCTCCAGAAACCAAATTCAAATTCCACTCGAATCCAATTCATGGAACCCTGTATATTCCAGGTCAGTTTTGTCTCTTTAATTTGGCTAGGATAAGTATGATATGTTTCACCTCAGGTATGATTGAAATAACCCACTAGGGAGTTTTTATCAAACAAAGTTTATTTAAGAATATAGTTAACATGTATGGGAAGAAAATCAGTAATAACTTCGATCAATTACGAACAAAAACAAAACAACCACGATAATATATAACCCTTAACAACTATATCTAAAACTTCCCACAGACATAAATCCTTTCCACAGTTTAAACCCAGCAAAGGCTAATGCTCACATAATATTGGAACTGAGTCCTTTGGTTAGAGAATTGAAAGACTGATCTCTCAGCCTTGTAACTTCTAGCAGACCTCTGGATACATCCAGAACAATTTCCCAGAACATCAGGAAGAGACTCCAGTCAAATGACCAACAGCAGAGTTCTACTTCAGGAAAGCAAAAAGCCTTGCTTTCATCTTATTAACAGAATTTCTAAAAACAGAGAGAGAGGGAAACACTTCTTTTCAGCTTGATGTTCCTTCTAAAACCTGAAAACTGCAGCCAGGCAAAACAGAAAAGGAAACCTTAAATTCATTGAAAAAAGTTGTCCAAAATACAACTTTCCTCCAAACAATGCAGGGTCATAAAAGATCCCAGATTAAAAATAAACAACCACCACCGAAAGTACAATAAAAAGACTTCTAGCAGGCAGCCGAGCAGCAATGAAACCAAAACAGCTTAGAGCTGCAGAGAACATGATTTAAAAAGAAACATTTCCTAAAGGTACATTAATGTCATACTCCACAAGGGAGACAAGCAAGATCCAAGCTGACAAAATAAATCATTGCATTCTATCTTGGGCTTGATCCGCTACTTGATCTTAGCCAAGAGGCCGATAGTCTGCTTTTAGACATTTCAGTCCTGGTTCAACAGCAGACTTTATGGTCAAAAATAGTCAAATTTGAATGACTTTTTCCTCCCAAATTATTTCTCACCTGTACATTCAAATGACTTCTGTTTATGGAAGTATCTGACCAAGGTTTGTGTTCAATGGTCCAGATTTTGTAGTTGCAAAGGTGGCAAATCTGTCAGTTTTTGCCATCACTGTCGTGCAAAATTGACAGCAAGTTCTGATGTCTGCACAAGCACAGTTAAGCATGTAAATGCAGAAGTTGCAGTTTGTGATTCCCTGCTGTGGCTGTCGTTGATGCAATTCCCACAGAGATTGATGTATTAGCATGAAATTGGGCTAATTACCCACTTATTCTGCATTAAAAAGAACAGGAGATGTTACCCCTTGTCTGAGAAAATGTAAGGATCCTGTCTGGCTGCCATTTAAAATTTGTGCATATTTGATGAACCCAGGCTTCAGACAGAATGGGGAATTTTATATGTGAAAGTGCCTGTCATATCCAGTTATCTGGCATCTTCATTTTTTATAAAACTTCCATGGTCTTTTCCACAATTTTTTCATGTGTATGTGACATTTGTTTCAGAATTTCTTAAAGGGGAAGTGTTTAAAGAATGATAGTGAGAAAAATAATCCTCCTCCACCTGTGGCTCCAAGACTGAAAGCTTTCTGCAAATTTGTGAATCCAATGCAGGGAATAACAAATAACATAATTAAGAAATGTTTTGAAAGATTAGTCATCGCACAAATCAATTCCAGCCTCCCGGACTACCTGGATCCACTAGTTTGCCTACCGCCACAACAGGTTCACAGCAGATGCCATTTCCCTGGATCTGCACTCAACCCTGGAATACCTAGATAACAAGGACACTTATGTCAGACTTCTTTTTATTGATTACAGCTCAGTCTTCAACACCACTATTCCCACAAAACTCATCTCCAAACTTCGTGGCTTGGACCTCGGCACCTCCCTCTGCAACTGGATCCTGAACTTCCAAACTCACAGACCTCAATCAGTAAGAATGGGCAACAACACCTCCTCCAAAATCATCCTCAACACCGATGTCCCACAAGGCTGTGTCCTCAGCCCCCTACTCTACTCCTTATACACTATGACTGTGTGGCCAAATTCCCCTCTAATTTGATTTTCAAGTTTGTTGATGACATCACCGAAATGGTTCAGATCTCAATGATGAGACAGAGTACAGGAATGAGATAGAGAATCTGGTGAACTGGCGGGGCAATAATAACCTCAATGTCAACAAAATGAAGGAGATTGCCACCGACTTCAAGAAGCGTAAAGGAGAACATGCCCCTGTCTACATCAATGGGGACAAAGTAGAAAGGGTCGAGAGCTTCAAGTTTTTATGTATCCAGATCACCAACAATCTGCCCTGGTTCCCCCCATGCTGACATGAAGAAGACTAAGGAAACTTGGCATGTCAGCTATGACTCTCACCAACTTTTACAGATGCATCATAGAAAACATTCTTTCTGGTTGTATCACAGCTTGGTATGGTTCCTGCTTTGCCCAAGTCCGCAAGGAACTACAAAAGGTCGTGAATGTAGCCCAATCCATCATGCAAACGAGTCTCCCATCCATTGATTCTGTCTACACTTCCCGCTGCCTCAGTAAAGCAGCCAGCATAGTTAAGAACCCCATGCACCCCTAACATTCTGTCTTCCACCTTCTTCCTTCGGGAAAAAGATACAAAAGTTAATGTCATGCAGCAACCTACTCCAGAACAGTTTGGGCCCTGCTGCAGTCAGACTGTTGAATGGACTTACCTGGCATTAAGTTGATCTTTGTCTACACCCTAGCTAAGACCGTAACACTACATTCTGCACTCTCTCGTTTCTTTCTCAATGAACAGTACGCTTTGTCTGTATAGCACGCAAGAAACAATACTTTTCACTGTATGTTAATACACATGACAATAATAAACCAAATCAATTCAGAAGACTCAGGCACCGTGTCTATGGGCTCACTAGAATGAACTTATCATAGAGGTTTACAGTCTGGAAACAGGCCCTTTGTCCCAATTTGCCCATGCCATTCTTTTTTAACCACTAAGATAGTCCCAATTGCCCGTGTTTGTTCCGTATGCCTCTATACACATCCCGACCCATGTAACTGTCTAAATGCTTTATAAAAGATAAAATTGTACCCTCTCTACCACTATCTCAGGCAGCTTGTTCCAGACACTCACCACCTTCTGAAAAAATTGCCTCTTTGGACCCTTTTGCATTTCTTCCCTGATACTTAGTGCACGCACAGCTAGTGTTGCCTGCCGCACAGTCTGTTTTAACCCTTTTACGGTGGACAAATAACTTTGAGTAGACGTCTTATTAGTACAACCAATATTTATTTAATCCCACACAATCAATAATCACCCACCCGACCAACAATAAGTTATCTTACAGAAAATGCTGGAATTCAAGTCCAATACAAGACCTTGACTTAACTTTGCCTGACTGACAAGTACCCAAGCAGATATTGACCTTCATCTGTGTGCTGGTCTTGGTAGTTGTCTGCGTAGTCTGGTCCTTTGGTCTGGTCTGGCATTCTGGCTCTGGTCTTTCTTCCTTCTTTCTCGGGTGTGGTGGCTCTCCTCTTGCTGGTGATGTTCACCATAGTTGTAGCTCTTTCTTGGGGTCAGAGAGAGAGAGAGAGATTCCTGGTTGTGCAGCATCCTTTATACCCTGTTTAGTTTTACGCCCCTTTGTGGCCATTGCCAATCAATCGATCAGGACTTGATTCCTCTGATCGATAAGAGTCCAATCAGGTGCTACCACACTGATCTCTGTGTGTGTCCCCAGCGGCCATGTCTGTGGGTGTTGGAGGCACGTAGGTCACATACCTTCCTCCTAAATAAGCGTTCACGGTTCCCCTATGTCTGGCACACAACCCAGTGTGACCAGAAAGTCTCTTTCATCCTGGAGATGAAACAAGCCAGTTGACTGTAAAGTCCCTTTCATCCTGGAGATGACCCATATCCTGTTTATTCGCTCATCAGGTTTGCAGCCTGTTTGTCTCTGTCTTTAAACTGCAGCCTGTCGGTTTAGTTTCTTGCCCAATTGTCCCAGAGTGCTTTACAAAACGCCATTTTAGCTGGCCCATTTGGCTACACTAGGAAATATATATTTGGGGCAGCACAGTGGCACGGTGGTCAGTACTGCTGCGTCACAGTTCCAGGGATCCGGGTTCAATTCCAGGCTTAGGCCACTGTCTGTGTGGAGTTTGCACATTCTCCCTGTGTCTGCGTGGGTTTCCTCCGGGTGCTCTGATTTCCTCCCACAGATTGAAAGCATGCTGGTTAGGTGCATTGACTTGAACAAGCACTGGAGGATGGCAATAGGGGAATTTCACAGTAACTTCATTGCAATATTAATGTGAGCCTTACTTGTGGCTAATAAATAAATGTTACTTTATATTAGTGTACACAAGATAATGAAAAAAAATCACAACATTCAAATCATTTTCAAGATCTGTACAACTTTAGTCATCCTGCTCAGCATAAACATGTATAATGTGACTACATAGTGGGAATAACTATTGCAAATTGCATTAAAATAGAAGCAAAATACTGCAGTTGTTGGAAATCTGAAATTAAAAACAGAAAGTTCTAGAAACACTCAGTAGGTCCTGCAGCATCTGTGGAGAGAGAGTTAACTCAGCAACGGATTGAAAACATTTAATCCCTAGAGTGCAGACAGAGGCCATTCGATCCATCAAGTAAACCAACTCTGGTTGAGTATCTTATCCAGGTCCAAAACAAAATCTAGTGAAAGTATCACCAGATGGTCCCTTTTACTCCTCCTTTTGAGGTGTTGAGCCAACAAACTCCCCTGGCCCATATGTGACCCTAGTTCCATGCCAATATGGTGCCTCAGCCTAGTAAGTCACTTCACTGTATAAAACCATTGAATGAATACCTTCATCACACAAACTCTGTTGTTCAGGAAGAGAGCCCATTACTATCTTGTCAAAGCAACAGAGATAAACAATAAATACTAGACATGAAAAATGTAATGTCTTCGGAACAAAGATCCGTTCACCTAAGTCCCTTTATTTACAAACTCTAACAGCAGTACACAGAGAGCTAGTAGTTAGCAGTCTATTTCCAGGGTGTCAGAGGAACTGACGCTCCCAGTTAAGTACAAGGCAAAGATTCCCTAATTGGATCCATTCTTTAAATTGATCAAATACAAAAATACATTACAGTTCCAAAATGCCGTCTCACAATTACAAATTATGAAGATAACACCCAACAGTATCAACAATAAATATGCCATTTTAATACAAACAGCGTAGCACAGTAACAAACAGCTGGTATGTATTACAAATTATCCACAACCAGCCTTCCAAGGTTGCAAACAACTCACAACAACAATAAACCAACAAGTTATTATATAAACAGCACTGACAGCTAACACTGTCCTTTAACCAATAACAGACAGCTCCCTTACAATAGGAAAGGGTTCATTGCAGGTTGTCATTAACTTTTCAGGGCATTGTCCTCCATATTTTCCTCTTCCGCGGATTCTGCCCTTGGGACCACACTTTCCAATGCTGACCCTCTGGGGTATACATCATAGTACAGTAACAAGCACCTCTACCACAATAAAATGACCATCGTGAGCCATCTGCAACCTCCAGGGCTTCACCTTCTGGATTTTCTCACCTTCTGAGTTTTCACCTGCCTGATTAGCTTCCTTGCTTCTAAGCAGACTGGGGGGGGGTTACGTTATCCAAGGGGTATCCCGTCTGCGCTACAGGCAACCCACAAAGATAGATTATTCAACAACAAATAATATTGCCACAATACTATAACAAGCAACTCTATAACATTGGAAATAAACATTATAGATTGTTTGCAACAACCATCCAGGGCCTTGCCTCCTGGATGGGGGGGGAGGGGGGGGGGGGGGAACCCTCTGGGGGTACTTTTGTTTGGGTGTAACACCTTACAGATTTTTGTGGGAGTGGAGGAGTGATGGGGTGTGGGGGGGTTGCTTTGTGGGGTACTCTACCCGGACACACCTTCTCAATTTTCCTCCAGAGAATGAGCGTTACTTTGTCCAGGGTTTCACCTTCGAGGGCCCTCCCTTAGGAGGTTACACCCCTCCAGAAATATTGTATCCAGGGTGGGGGGACGTCCCTCCCACCCACCTGGGCCACAAATAATGCAAAAAATGAAGAAGTAATAAACCAACAAGCTAATACAATACCAAGGTCGAATAATACAATAGTGGACAGTCCCCTTACCACAATAAAATCCATTATAATTAACAATAGAGTCTGCTGTAAATTACAATAGAATCCATTATAACTAACAATAGGTCCGCTGTAAGTAATGATAGAGTCCATTATCAGTTATCGTGTAAAATTCAGGGGGCTTCACCTTTCAGGGCTTTTGCCTTGAGGGTTACACCTTCCAGGATTGCAAATAGTTCATCTGAATACTTCCAAGGTTGCACGCCGCCGGGCTAGATCTTCTGGGGTTATGCCTCCTTGAGTTACACCTTCCGGGGTTGAACATTCCTGACTCACATTTTCCTTGTATGCCTGCCTGCATTGGGTCTTCCGGAGTTGCACTTGCCTGGGCCATGCCTTTCAGGATACACAAGTCTCAACTGGAACATCACCTCTCACACAAGTCCTTGCACGAGTCCCAAGCAAGACAGATGGAAACACACTTTGGCCCTCAGACCGGAATCAAAGGCAGGTCCATGAGTAACAATTTACTGAGGCCTGGAGGTAGCTTTGACTCTGCTTCATGGAGATTGCTGGCCTGGAATCTGTTGCCAGAGAGCAAAGCAACAAACAACCCTAATTAAACCAGCACTGAGAACAAAAACGCTCACTTCTTCCGGAGAGAGAGAGAGAGAGGCACTTCAGGCAGAGAATGCAATGGAAACAGAGCCAGAAACATAATCCCCAAACCCTAAGCTCCAGGCCCAAGGCCACAGCAATAACAGCATCCAGTCCCAGCACCTTGCTCTGTTGTGGAAGACAGAAGTACCTACTCTCATAGAACTGCATTCAGAGTTCTCGTAGTTCGCAGTCTATCTCCGAGAAACTGACACTCCCGGTTCGATACAAAGCAAAGACTCCTTGATTAACCCATCAACTGAATCCTTAATCAGGGTGTACATACTCCAATAGGCCAACCTGAATGAAGTCAGTACAAAAGAGATGCCTACCTGCTGAGAATATTTTAAAGATACCAAAGGCATCAGCCTTCATAAGTGCAAAAGAGTGTCTAATCCAGGTTCCATGCAGTGACCAGGGCACCTCTATTGCTGCCTATATCAATACGAAGGGTGGAACATTTCCATTATATAGTGTGTGCATGTAAACATCACCTACGTCATTAGATATTTGGATGCCAGGTTTGCATGTCATAGTCAGAAGGAAAAAACATCAGCTGCCTTAAAAATCTTTCAGCTTCCACACTCACAACCTTTAAAAATCTCTCCAAAAAACCCCCCATCTTTCCAACCTATACTAGCTCTCCACAACGGTGCTCATTCCTTCGATCATCCCATTTAGGTCCTCCTGCTTTTCCACCCCTACAAATTGCCTTGGGATGATTTTGACATTAAGGGCGTGGAATCAATACAAGTTGTTAATCATTCATCAGAGTGAATAAATTATCTTCCTCCAGTCCGTGTTCCTGCTTGCTGTGGTTTGACCTTGAGTTAATAATGTCACTTCTTTTTGTGTTTTTTATTTCCTTTGTGGCACCAAGGGAAATGCTGGCTCTGTAAAATACCTTTAAAAATAGAAAAGAGTCTTCAATTTGCATAACCAGTAGGAAATAATTCTTTGCAGTGTTACATTTTGCTGTGCCTTTAAGATCTTAAGAGAATACAGCTTCCAGCTTGAAACCTGTGGACAGGATGTGGTAATCATGAAGTCACAGGTGGCAGCATCTCAAGCAACAGCTCAATAATGAACACCTTAGGGCTAATAAGCACCTACGGCCTATAACCTCTGACAGACATGTCATTATGAAGAACTGTGCTTTGGAGATAAGCTGAACTGAAAACCTAGCCTCCTTCATTCATTTGCCGGGGATCCTCCCCAATAACAGCAGCAGTCCTGCTGGCAAAGGCTTAGTGGCAACAGAATGAGGGACAAGCCAATTCAAACAACATGATTTATAATTTTAGGTAACAGTGTACGCACAGCTGACACAGGGAAAGCTCAGAAGCAACACCAATGTCTTGTTTCCTGTCTTAAAAGATGAACAGATTGGATTTGATGATGAAGCTAGTTCTGAAATTAATTACGAAATTAAAAAAGAAAATTATTATCATGCATTCATTGGTTTTTAGCAATGGTGAAATTTTTAAAATAAGCACAGGGATTAAAACTTCAAAGTTCTGATTTTTACTACCCCCCACTACTGTTGAGGAAGGGGCCATGCGGACACTTCGAAAGCTAATAAAAGCCTACTTACCCGATTCACATTGACCTCGTGTGGTTGTACCATTTTAACAGGCAAGTTCAGGCTAGTCAGCAAGACCATCATACCCAGGCCAGACCCTCACTGGTATTCTGCTTTGGCAAGTTTGGTACCATTCTGACCTCTGAGGCACGGGGGCAAAGTCTTACAATAGGGTGTTCACACCGGCAGGATTCTCTGGCTCTGCTGGCAGTGCATCCTTGCCCACGAGTTTCCTGCTGGCATGGGGTGATTTCAATGGGAACTCCCGGTGTCTGCATGAGTGTCCTGGTTTCTTCCCACAGTCCGAAAGATGTGCTGGTTAGGTGCATTAACCATGCTAAATTCTCCCTCAGTTTACCCAAATGGGTGCCAGAGCATGGCGACTAGGGGATTTTCACAGTAACTTCATTGCAATGTCATTAGAAGACTATTTGTGACACTAATAAACAAACTTTAAACTCAATTCTCAGTCTCAGTCTGGGAGACCGACACAAATCTGACCCAGTCCTCAAAATGGAGAACCAGTCAGCTAACTGCTCCATTCTGTTGGTTAACTAACCTTATAATACCAGAGCTAAGGTGCCTTTCAACCACCTTGGAAGGAATTTTCAAGCACTCAAGTCTTCGACATCTTGCGAATAGGTTTTTAAAAGACACGAGGCCTGATGTTAAAGACATTCACCGGCAGTTTTTTAAACATATATAAACTTTGTTTTGACACCACCCCAGATGACACCGAATTCACCAGCAAAGTTGTCCTCTTTCGCCACTGACTCTAATTATTCTGGAAACCCACATGAGCAAGAAAGATAACTAGCTCATCATTAGTATGTCTCTCAGTGCTTCTGCAGGGGAGCAAGCTTTGTGTCGGTAATTTCACCCTTTGAGTTCCTGGGTCCTTCACTGTTTGCCTTTAGTCTCTAAGTGCTGACGTTCTGCATACTGATTAGCCTTTCCTGAATTTTAAAACGATGCATTTTAAATCAGAAAGGAGTTAAGAATGATTTTTTTTGCCATATTCAGGAGAAAATGGTTGACTTCACGTCCTCATTTCTGACAGCCTTTGTGGCTTGCTAGCAAAACTAATTATTATTTTAATTTCTCATATAAATGCGTTATTTCTTACACCTCAAATGTCTTCCCTTCATTCCTGTCTCTTGGGGGCACTGACTCATCCATGTATTTCCTCAAGGTTCACTTTGCCAAATGTATTAATTGCTGTTCTGCCCAGCTACACTTTACAGAAACTCAATTCCTGCAGAGCTCAATTACCCAAATTTTATTCCATACTAATGCATCACCCTTTTCACCACTGGCTTTGTTTTTCCAAAACGTGTATTTCAACTCAGGTTCTTGTCCATTAATTCCTCTTTGGTCTTGCAACACCTTTGCCCTAGAGTTTCCCCCTCTTCTAGTTGTTCTAATTTTACCAGCAATGCTTTCAGGCATTATAGCTCCACACTCTGGAATTCCCTCCCTAACACCATCCATCCAGTTACATTTCTCTCTTTCTTCATGAGCTGTGTCTTGATCCACACTCCCATCACCTTCGCCAACTTTTTCCTGAACTCCTTCTCGGTGTCCAACTCCTCTCTCCTCTTCGTGAAGCACCTTGGGATGTTTCACTATATTAAGGGTTAAGAGGAAGTTGTTGTTGTGAATGGTAGCAATGGCGGCAGCACAGTGCCACAACGGTTAAGCACTGATGCCCCATAGCGCCAGGGAACCAGGTTTGATCCCAGCCTTGGGTGACTGTCTGTGTAGAGTTTGCACATAGAAGCATAGAATGCCTATAGTGCAGAAGGAGGTCATTCAGCCCATCGAGTCTGCACCAACCACAATCCCACCCAGACCCTATTCCAGTAACCTCACATATTTACCCTGTTAATTCCCCTGACACTAGGGTCAATTTAGCATGGCCAATCAACCTAACCTGCACATCTTAAAAATTAAAGTTTGTTTATTGGTCACAAGTAAAGCTTACATTAACATTGTAATGAAGTTACTGTGAAATTCCCCTAGTTGCCACACTCCAGCGCATGTTCGGGTCAATGCAACTAACCTGCACGTCTTTCAGACTGTGGGAGGAAACCAGAGCACTCAGAGGAAACCCACACAGACATGGAGACTGTGTGCAAACTCCACACAGACAGTGACCCAAGCTGGAAATCAAACCAGGATCCCTGATGCTGTGAGGCAGCAGTGCTAACCACTGTGCCACTGTGCCACCCACATGTCTGCATGGGCTTTCTTTGGGTGCTCCGGTTTCCTCCCATGGTCCAGAGATGTGCAAGTTAAGCTGATTGGCCAATTCTAAATTGCCCCTTACTGACCCAAGATGTGTAGTTTGGCAGATTAACTGCGGTAAGTGCATGGGGCTATGGGGATAGGGTGGAGGGGTGGTGATGTGGGCCTGGGGAAGGTGCTGTTTCGGAGAGGCAGTGCAGACTTGCCTCCTTCTGCACTGTAGGGATTCTATGGTTCTATTCTATGGTTTCTGGAAGCTTTGTTATATCTTGCTCAAGAGACCATTCTTAATTCTAAATAGTAAATGCCAGCAAACTGTTTGACCATAACACAACAAACAAGACCACATGGCCCATTGAACCTGCTCCGCCGGTCAACATAAGCATGGCTGATTTTGAGCTTCTATTCCAGTTTCCACTGGCTCCCCATATCCCGTAATTCCCCGAGAGACCAAAAACCTGTCTATTCCAACCACAACCCTCTGGGATGAAAAATTTCCAAAGCTTCATGACCCTTTGAGTGAAGAAAGCCCTCTGCATTTCAGCCCTAAATGATCAACTGTTTATCCTGAGTGCGTAACCCCATATTTTAGAATCTCTGACCACTGGGAACAATGGCCAAGAATTTTCTTTCTCTTTCAACCACACAGCATGTGCCACAAGGATCGAATGCATAATGTTAGTGTACATGAATAGTTCACGTAACCTTCAGGTATGGAAGGATTTTCTTATGAGGAGATGTTGAGTAGGTTGGCCCTGTACCAATTGGAGTTTAAAAGGATGACAGCTGACCTCATTGAGATTCTCAGGACCTTGACTATGAGCTGAGAGGTTGTTCATCTTGTGGGAGAGTCCAGGAACAAAATCTCAGAGTAAGGGGGTTGCCCAGTTAAGATGAGGAGGAATTTCACCTCTCAGACAGTAGTGAACCTGTGAAATTATTTACCACAGTGAGTAGCAGACGGTGGGTTGTTAAGTATGCTCAAGGTTGGGATAGACAGATTGTTGATCAGTCAGAAAGTCAAGGGTTTTGGGGATAAAGCAGGAAAGTGGAATTAAGGATAATTATATCGGATCAGTCATGATCTCATTGAATAGTGGAGCAGACTCAATAGAGCGAATGGCCTTCTTCTGCTCCTATGTGTATTTTTATACTGCCCAACAACTCATAGAATCTTGGAATCCCTACTGTGCAGAAGGAGGCCATTCAGCCCATCGAATCTACACCAACAAATATCCCACCCATGCCCTATTCCCATAACCCCCACATATTTACCCCACTAATCCCCCTGACACTAAGGCCCAATTTAGCATGGCCAATCAACCTAACCTGCACATCTTTGGACTGTGGGAGAAAACTGGAGCACCTGGAGGAAACCCAGGTAGACATGGGGAGAATGTGCAGGCTCTGCACCGATAGTGACCCGAGGCTGGAACTGAACCTGGGTCCACTGGTGCTGTGAGGCAGCAGTGCTAACCACTGTGCCACCATGTCACCCTATTTCTTTGCCACATTTTGCAAGTAAATAGCTCTGCAGCCCTTTCACTAATAGCAACTGACCCGATCCCATTTTAAAACCCAGTATGTTCCTCTGTTGCACTGGGATGCTGGCTGTCTGTTCTACAACTTAATCACCCTCTTTTGTTTATAAAGAATAAATCGTCGATAATTTTCGCTGAAAGGAAAACTGTTAAATTAAGGGGCTGAGTTCCATGATCGAGTTCTCTTGAAAATAAATGAGTCAGCTATTCAAAGGACAATCATTAGCAGATCGAGAAAATTAGGTAAGTCTCAATTGCATTCAAGCATGTAGAGTATCAATTTGTACATGGTGAATTGAAATGGTTGTTCTGGGTGCAAACTTTGCCATTCACTTTGCTGGCAGCCCTCCACCCCTGAAAGGGCAATAGTTTAATTGGCAATGCTGCTACCAAACCCCAGACAGAAAGGGTGTCAGAGAGCAGATGTTTGAGTTTCTCTACAGCCAAGATCTTTAAAGGAAAACACATGACCTGGAGACACTGCCTGCTAGATCTGGCAATGAGAAAGCAGCAACTACGGAGCAATCATGTCTTCCAGAACAATGGGGAGAACTAACCACAAAGAAAAGGGACTAGTTTAAAGAGTGTGCTCTAACCCGGTAAAAAGGGATAGCGCAGCATAGCTGTTGTTTTATATGCGTTATGGAATCAGTTAAAATTCAAGGATTTGGAAAACTTTTCTGTCACCTCGACTGGGATAAAACAACAAAGCGGGAGGTTGAGTAAGGCATTTGACCCTTTGAGTCTGCTCTGCCATGGTCGATCTTCCATCTCAACCTCATTCCCGTAATTGTGCATATAGGCTAGTATCCACTGAGGGGCCGTATTGCCTACTCCTGCTCCTATTATTGATGTTTCAATATCGCTTAGGATGAACATAAAAAAGAATAGGCCAGCTTCTTCATCTTTCAATAACCCCATCTCATTCAAGTGTTACTGCGCTTGCTTTTTGAAAGATAAGCAGACCTTGGGCACATCTGGTTACTTGACACAGTACATCATTTGTCATAATCATTGAACAAAGAACAGTACGGCACAGGAACAGGCCCTTCAGCCCACTGAGCTGATACATGATGCCTTTCTGAAAAGACTTGTTGCCTCTAAGTGGCCCCTAATCCTCTATTCCCTGCATATTCATGCATCTGTTAAGATGCCTCTTAAACATTGCTATTATGTCCAAAGATGTGCGGGTTAGAATCATAGAATCATAGAAAAACTACAGCACAAACAGGCCCTTCGGCCCACAAGTTGCGCTGATTTTATCTCTACCTGCTAGGCTTATCCATATCCCTCAATCCTATTAAGTCCCATGTGCTCATCCAGAAGTCTCTTAAAAGACCCTATTGAATTTGCCTCCACCACCACCGACGGCAGCTGATTCCACTCACCCACCACCCTCAGAGTGAAAAACTTACCCCTGACATCTCCTCTGTACCTACTCCCCAGCACCTTAAACCTTTGTCCTCCTGTGGCAGCCAATTCAGCCCTGGGAAAAAGCCTCTGAGAGTCCATCTGATCAATACATCTCATCATTAGGTGATGGGTTAGGTTGATTGGCCATGCTAAAAATTGACCTTAGTGTCCTGAGATGCATAGATTAGAGAGATTAATGGTTAAATATGTAGGGATATGGAGGTAGAGCCGGGGTGGGATTGTGGTCGGTGCAGAACTCGATGGGCCGAATGGCGTCTTTCAGTACTGTCAGGTTTCTATGATTTCTATGATTGTAGGTAGAATCTATGATTGTACCATCTCCTCTGGCAGTGTATTCCAGACATTTCCACTATCTGTGTAAAAAAAAACTTGCCTTTCATATCTCCTTTAAATTTTCCCCTTTTTGCTTCCGAATTTATTCCTGAACGTAAGAAAAAAACTCAGCTCATAAGCAAAATAAGATAAAGAAAAACAGAAAATGAGGAAAATTTCAGCAGGTCTGAAAACATCTTGGGGGACAGAACAGAGCCAATGTTTCAAGCCTAGATGACCCTGGGTCAGAGCTGAAAGCAGAGAGAATCAGCGGAGGTTTATGCTATGAGGGGGGCAAGGGGTGGAATGGGACAATGGGAATGTAAATGACGATACAGAAGGCTGAAAAGGTCTTAAAAAGTGTCCATTAAGTGATCAGTATGTAGTGGTACAATGCTATTGTCACTGGACTAGTAAATCACGGACTTGAGGTAATGTGCTGGGAATCCAGGTTTGAATTCTATCAAGGCAGATGGTGAAATTTGAATTCAGTAAAAGTCTGGAACGTAAAAGTCTAATGATGACCACAAAATCATTGTCAATTGTTGTAAAAACCCATCTGATTCACTTATGCCCTTTAGGGAAGAAAGCCTATCGTCCTGACCTGATTTCGTCTCCATGTGAGTCTAGATCCACAGCAATGTAGTTTAACTCACAAATGCCCCCTGAAGTGGTCGAACAAGCCACTCAGTTTAAGGACAATTAGGGATGGGCAACAAATACTGGCTTAGCCAGTGATGCCCACACCCCTCAAAAGAACCCAAAAAAAGTTCCAGAGCTTCACCTAAACATCCTGACCTAAATATCTCGAGTGATGGTACATTTAGGTACAGAGCAGTAAAGTTAAAATTCTTGACTGCAAGGGATGCAGGAACGAGAGAAATCAGAAGCACTGAACCCAAGAGAATTTCAAGGGTAGACCCAAAATTTTGTAAGACTTTGTAGTGGGTCCACTTGCCAAGGAGAATTTGTAAATTACCGTACATAAGGAGACAAGGCTAATGTCATCTATACACATACCATTAATTGCAACTAAAATGAAAACAACATATTGCTATGTCAACCCAACAGCATTTGACCCGAAGTTTTTGAGAACAAGCATCAACAGCTGTTCACATCTGCAAAAATCATTCCTGGTCTAGGCCTGTATTATGAATGAGATATACAGACTATTGATTTTTTTTATATATACTTAAGGTTTCTGTATTAGTCTGCGGAAAGTGGGACCACAACATCAAATTGTAAGCCAAATCTGAGCTGTTTGATGAGGCCAATACAACTGTGTGCCAGTGAAAAAGTGATTAAATTTGTGACTTAAATATTTGCGAGATGAATTGTTGCAATTCTCCTTTAAAAGAACAAAACGAAGCAAGCCAATATAATCACATTGCTGTTTATGTGCAAACTTGCTGCAGTGTTTTCTATATTACAGCTGTGATTATATTTCAAGACAACTTCATTGGCTGTAAAGCACTTTGCAATGTCCCATGGTCACAAAAGTTGCTACAAAAATTCAACCCTTATTTTCTCATTATCTGAATAGTCATTGATTCCTACAATTAAAGATTTTTTTAAATTATTGTCACAAGTCGGCTAACATTAACACTGTAATGAGGTTACTGTAAAAATCCCCTAGTTGTCACACTCCGGCGCCTGTTCAGACGCCAGAGTGAAAATTTAGCCTGGCCAATGCACCTAATCAGCACATCTTTCGGACTGTGGGAGGAAACTCACAGAGACACGAGGAGAACATACAGACTTCACATAGACAGTGTCCCAAGCCGGGAATCAAATCAGGGTCCTTGGCACGGTGAGGCAGCAGTGATAACCACTGTGCCGCCTACTAACTTATGAATCCAATCATTTTGCTCTTACCAGTTTAACATCGCCAAAGTTGCGAAATGTTCACAGAAGCAGAGAGTTGTTATGATGCAAAAGGAGATCATTTGGCTCATTGTGTCTGCATCAGCTCTCAGAATGATGAGCTCAATTATTAACAGGGCATAATGTATAAAAGCAAGGAAGTTTTGCTAAATTTGTACAAGTCAATCACTCAACTGGAGCATTGTGTCTAGTTCTCGGCTGCACACTGCGAGAAGGACAAGAACATTCTGGGGAGACTGCAGAAAAGATTCACAAGCATGGTTCCAGGGATGAGGAACCTAAGTTATAAAGATAGAATGGAGAAGTTAGGATTGCTTCCCTTGGAGAAAGGAAGGCTGAGAAGAGATCTGACAGAGACATTCAAAATCATGAAAAGTCTGGACAGAGTAGGTAGAGAGAAAAGGTTCCAACACATGCAAAAATGAGAGGGCACAGATTTAAAGTAATTAGTAAATGAAGCAAGAGCGACAGGAGAAGAAACTTTTTTTGCAGCGAGTGATTTGGGTTTGGAATGCACTGCCTGAGTGTGTGGTGGTGGCAGGTTCAATCGAAGCATTCAACAGGGAATTAGATAATAAAGCCCAGGGTGATGTATGCTTTATTAAGTGCTCCCTCAACCTGTCCCATCACCTTCAACAGCTTATGAACAGCTTAGACCCAGGTGCCCCTGTTCTTGCAGCCCAGTTTGAGTGCCATTCTGCTACCTTTTTCCCATAACCCCACACATTCTTCCTTTTCAGAAAACAAACTAATTCATTCCTCCAACCTCTCCATCTTTCCCACTAACTGGTGCCCTATAGAGTTCCCCAAGCAAGGTAAATGCACCATTTTTGATCTTTAGTTCTAACCGAGTGTATTCTGTCCTTGACACCTCTGGAAGATCCTATTTCTCCAACATTGTAATGCTCTCCTTTATCAATATCAGCATCCCTTTTCTTCCTTTCTTGAACACCTTATACTTGGATATTTAACATCTAACCCTAGCCTTCTTTAAGCCAGGTCTTGATTATAGCCACAACATCATACACTGTAATATACACCTGTAAGTCTCCAATCTTATTCACCACAATCTGTGCATTCACAGAAATGTGCAGTTACCTTGATTTACAGTCTATCATTTTCTCCGTTACTCTGACCCCACCTTTTAGCTTATTATTCAGTATTCTAGAGATATCCATCCCTTGGCATTCCTCTCTAATATTATCTCCTGGTTCCCAGACCTTTAACAACAGCACTTGCAAGGAATTCTGTCCCAGGTCTGTTCAGGTGCAATCCGTTTGGCCTGTACAGGTCCCATCTCCCCCAGAGCAGTCCCAATGTCCCAAGAATCAGAAGTGCTCCCTCCTGTACCATTTTTCTATTCAGGCATTCACCTGTCTTCTCCTTCTACTTCTGCACTCACTTACACATGCTGTTGGGAATAACTTGGGGATGGCTACTTTTTAGGTCCTATTTGCTAATTTTCTACCTAGATCTCTGAACACAGACTGCAGGAACACATCCTCCTTTCCACCTATGTAATTGGTATTGCTGTTCTCCATGACTGCTAACTGTTCACCGTTCTCTCTCAGGATGTTCTGCAACCACTCAGTGACATGAACCAATCGTTACTGTACACCAGTTCAAAGCCCATAGGGGGATGCCTCACGTGGACAAGATCACAAGGAGGGCTTGCGTGGCGAATGAAAAAAGTTTACAGTGCTAATACATACAATATTCTACAGACTTTCTAGTTCACGTGCATTAGAGGAAGATATTTGTAGCAAAAATATAAATGAATCATATAAAATTCATCTAAACATAGCAAAAGTTTTCCCCCATTATTGGATAAATGTAGGAGGAACTTTGCTTGCATCAATGCACCAATATTCATGATCAAGTTGGCATTAAAGATGTGAGAAAGCAGCTTTAGCTGGATCAGATAGCAGCTTTAATGCTATTTGTGATTTTCTGTCCTGTGCAAAACAACAATTTAGCACTAACACTGTTCTCATTTAACACTTCCTGCTGCGTAATGATAATCAGTAAGAGATTTCTACTTAACTCTCAATGCTGATTTGTGCTGTTTTTTTTCATTGTAACAATACCAATGTGGTCAAAGGCTCTTACTAGCGGAATTGTATGAGGAAGAATGCCCGCGTTACACAGCTGGATGAGTAATTTAAAACATTTCAAGACAGAGAAATTCCAATGACCAAAAGCAAAATGCTGTCAATGCTGGCAGTCTGAAATAAAACAGAAAATTTAGGAAACACAGCAGCTGTACAGAGATGGACAGGATTAACATTCCAAGCCCATCAACTTGAAATTTTAACTCCTGTCTTTATAAACTTGTTCCCAATGTCACTGAGTATTTTTAAGATAGAGTTTAAGTTCATTTATTAGTGTCATAAGTAGGCTTACATTGACACTGCAATGAAGTTACTGTGAAAATCCCCTAGTCGCCACATTCCAGCGCCCGTTTGGGTACACTGAGGGAGAATTTAGATTGGCCAGTGCACCGAACCAGCAGGAGGAAACTGGAGTACTTGAAGGAAATCCATGGAGACACAGGGAGAATGTGCAGACTCCACACAGACAGTGACCCAAGCTGGGAATCGAACCCAGGTCCCTGTCACTGGGAGGCAGCAGTGCTAACCATTATGCCACTGTGCCGTATGTGAATTGATAGATTACTGATTAACAATAAGATAAAGGAATAGTGTGTGCAAATGCCATTGAAGTAGCAGATTAACCATGATCATATTGAATGGTAGAGCAAGCTCAATGGGTTGAATGGACTACTTCTGTCCCTACATTCCTATGTGCTGATTGTTGCTAGCATTTTCTGAATTTTAATGAGGGTGCATTGTTTCTTTGTTTGGAAGGATGGGCAGTGGGATCCAGGATGGAATATTGCTGTTGGCAGCACCATCACTAGCCATGGCTGCAGCTCCAGAGACAGTGTTCATCAATGGCCTGATATCCTTGAAGATCGGTGAGTTAGATTAGGGAAAGCTAGGGCTGGGGTTTGGAGATTGATGTGGAGGTCTGGTGTATTGTGGTGCTCCGGTGGTGCTGTTGTTGCCAGGGCAGTGAGTGCTGCTGAGCGCTTATCTGTGGGGCCTTAGTTCAGCCCACGTGGAGAGGGAACTTCCCAGAACCAGCAGCCAGATTTCACTGGGTAGATTCCCCAGGCCCCCCCAATGTGGGCAAAAGGTGTGTTGAAATGAAGAATTGACTTTAATTGGCCATTTAAGTGCCTCGATTGGACACCTAGTGAGTTGTCAAACCACAAAGATTTCCACCATTCCCAAAGGGTAGATGCAAGAAGGATATGCCCAATGGTGGGGGTGTCCATATCCAGGGGTTACTGTCTGAGGATACAGAGTAGACTGTTTAGGACTAAGATGAGGAGAAATTTCTTCACCCAGAAAGTGATCAGCCTGTGGAATTCACTACCACAGGAACTAGTTGAGGCCAAAACATTGAATGTTTTCTAGAAGAAGTTAGACATAGCACTTGAGGTGAAGAGGATTTAAGGATGTAGGGGGAAGGTGGAACCAGCCTATTGAGTTGGATGATCAGCCATGGTCATAATGAATAGCAAATCAGACTCGAAAGGCCGAATAGCCACTTCCTGCCCCCATTTTCTATGTTTCTATGTAATATGGCATGACAGTGGGAAGATATCAGATTTCCCTCCCAATAGTTCCCTGCACCATTTCAACAGCCTCCTAGCATCCCTCTTATCACCAATCAGCCCCCCATTCTGAAGATGCAACTTAAATACTGCAGTATAATTTGCCACACCAAATTCATATCATAGAGGATAGATAGTGGTGTGTTGACAATTTTCATATTAATTTCAACTAATATTTATATAAAAAAACTCAAAAGTAACTACAGTGGGCACAAGCAATTCAAGTATTAGGATTACATTGGCCCAGAGCCTGTTTCCCGGGGAGTCGTATCATTGAGATACACCAGAGAATGCATTAAGGTTTCCCCTGAAGTCCCCATCAAAGGAATGCACAGGAATTGACCGGGAAGTTCAAGCTTCTACATTGCAAAGCATTCAATGGGGATATTGTGGCACAGTGGATAGAGCCCCTGCCTCTAAACCAAAAACTTCAGGTTTGAGTCCCACCTCAGGACTTGATGGACAAGGAAGGCACTTCATACTGCGGTTAAACAGGTGGAATGCCAAACTGCAAATCCTTCTAAACGCACAAATGGCTGGCAGTAAGAGCAGGAGAGACTCTCGATCAGTTTGGTGTGAAGTGGCTCCTTCAAGCTATAAGCCCCTAGCAAGAGACCAGAAACCTGCTCCAGGAATTACTAGCTATGGAAACAGATAAAAATTTGCCTGAGGACACCACTAGATTCGGGAAGAGAATAGAGAGAAATCGAGTTAGTAAGTTAGCAAAATTAAGTTAGTTAGTAACGGTTAGTAAGTTTACAGATGACACCATGATAGTGGCATGGTGGGCAGTGAAGAAAGTTATCTAGGATTACAGTGGGATCTTGATCAATTGGATCAAGTGGGCTGACGAATCGCAGGTGGAGTTTAATTTAGATAAATGCAAGGTGATGAATTTTGGTAGATTGAACCAGGGAAGGACTTACTCAGTTAATGGTAAGGCGTTGGGGAGAACTATAGAACAAAGAGATCTAGGGGTACATGTTCATAGCTCCTTGAAAGTGGAGTCACAGTTGGGTAGAGTAATGAAGAAGGCATTTGGCATGCTTGGTTTCATTGATCAGAACATTGAATATAGGACATCTTGTTGAAGTTGTACAAGACATTGGTAAGGCCACACTTGGAATGCTGTGTGCAATTCTGGTCATACTATTATACAAACAATATTATTAAACTAGAAAGAGTGCAGAAAAGATTTACTAGGATGCTATTGGGACTTGATGGTTTGAGTTATAAGGAGGGGCTGGATATACTGGGACTTTTTTCTGTGGAGCATGGGAGGCTTAGGTGTACTCTTATAGAGATCCATAAAATAATGAGGGGTATAGATCAGTTAGATAGTCAATATTTTTTCCCAAAGGTAGAGGAGTCTAAAACTAAAGGGCAAAGGTTTAAGGTGAGAAGGGAGAGATACAAAATGATCCAGAGGGGTAATTTTTTCAAACAGAGGGTGGTGAGTGTCTGGAACAAGCTGCCAGAGGCAGTAGTAGAGGTGGGTACAATTTTGTATTTTAAAAAGTGTTTCGACAGTTACATGAATAAGGTGCGTATAGGGGAATATGGGCAAAACATGGGCAATTGGGACTAGCTCAGGATTAAAAAAGGGGCAACATGGACAAGTTGGGTTGAAGGGCCTGTTTCCATGCTGTAAACCTTTATGACACTATGACTCTAGAGAGGGAACCATCCGATGCTCAAAATTAAATCGGAGACTTTGGATGGTTCCAACGCTCTTAACAGAATAGTTACTCAGAAACAGAAGAATTAAACCCCTGGGTAGCTAGCGTAGTGATCTCACCATCTCCAGCTCCCGCCTTAACCCACTACTGGATTCCCCAGTTAGCATTGCCACACTGCTAACTATCTTCTCGCTCCTTGACTACCCCCTCCCAGACACCCTATTATCCTCATTCTTTGACAACCTGCCCCAATCCCCCACCTACATCCCCCTGCCCTCCCACTACCTTCCAACCACCCCTCTGACTGACTGCAGGACATCCCAATCTATCCTACCCCCTCACCAAGTCTACCCTGGCCACCCAATCCCCATCCATCCTACCCACTAACTTTACACACTGATCTTCTCCCTGGGTTCTCAAAGTGGCTGGGACCTTTAAACCTACTTACTCTACGGCAGTGAGTGCCTTAAAATGGAAGCCTCACTTCATTTCACCCAATGTTGCACAAAAGACGTCCAGGTTCTGGCAGGCTGCACATTCCTGAGCAAGCCCAAGTGGGAAGGTCACACGAGAAGTATGCAACGCCCCATTGAGGTCAGTAAAAAGGAGTAGAGTGGCAACCTGACCGTGATTGTCTCTCCTCAGAGATTCTGGCCCTTTATTTCAATTCTCCTGCTTACTCACCTTTCCTCAATTTCTCCTGGGCATCTACTGGATAGCAGTTCCTCTCTAAGACCACAAGAGAAAATGCTGGAAAATCTCAGCAGGTCTGGCAGCATCTGTAAGGAGAGAAAAGAGCTGACGTTTTGAGTCCAGATGACCCTTTGTCAAAGCTCCTTTCTAAGGCTGGTCAGTCTCTAAGCTCAGACCATACTGACTGGAAAGGAGAGTCTGAAGCAGGGGAGGCCCTCAATCTCCCAGTGGGATCCAGAGGGACACCCTGTTTCCAAATTCAGGAAAGGTTTTGAGTTATGTGGAGGGCTGTTTGTTCCTACCCACCAGCTGTCGGCTAGCTTCAGCATGAATGGGCAGTCGTAATTACTCTCCAAATCAAACTCCACTTCAAGAAAGAAAGACCTGCATTTCTATATACATTTTTTCATCAGTCTCAGGACGTTCCAAAGCATTTTACAGTCTGTGGGGGGTGGCACAGTGGTTAGCACTGCTGCCTCACAGCGCCAGGGACCCCGGTTCAATTCCACCCTTGGGTAACTGTATGGAGTTTGCACATTCTCCCCATGTCTGTGTGGGTTTCCCCTGGGTCCTCTAGTTTCCTCCCACAATCCAAAGATGTGCAGGTTAGATTGATTGGCCATGCTGAATTCTCTCTCAGTATCGGAGAATAGCAGGGTAAATATGTGGGGTTATGGGTTAGGACCCGGGTGGGATGGTTGTTGATGCAGGCTTGATGGGCTGAATAGCCTCCTTCTGCACTGTAGGGATTCTATCATCCTGCACTTTTGAAGTGCCGTCACTGCTGTAATGCTGGGAACGGAGCAGCCTATTTGTGAACAGGAGTGTCGCACAAACTGCAATGGAACAACTTGATCAGCTCTTTCAGTGACATTGGTCAGAGGGTAAGGGCATCGGCAAGAACTCGACTGGCAGCAGGTCCGAGTGGCAGGGTAGGACTCTCAATTTGTATAAATCCATGAGTCAGCAGAATAATATCAGAGATAATGGTTTCTGAGTAGTTAAATGCCCTAATCAATCATCGTGGCCTTTGTTTCAACCTAGAACAAGTTCCTTACAGCACAATGGCAGATCAAAGAGCAAAGATCAACTTGCTGTCTTAACTTGCAAAATGCTTCAGCGTGTTTAAAATGGGAGCTTTGTTTTTAAGAAAAACCCTTCACATTCATAGTTTAAAATAAAAAATGCAGCACGTTAAAGAAAATATTTTGCAACTTGATTAATAATTTACAGCAGTTTTCATGAGTCAAACATGGAAGTCTCTGGGGCTTTATTGTTGCTGGTTCTATTGAATCAAAACTGACTAACACCACTTTAGAAACTCTTAAGGAATGCTTGCTGTTCAGTCTTTGACGTGCCCTGCTTTGTTCCACGTTCGAAGTAACAGAGTCAGTTGACTTTGGCCAATTTAGACACATCAGAACTGAGTTCTGTACACCAAAACTAAATGGGACATAAGAACATTATGAGATGATTAAAGGTCTCCAATGACAAGGAATGGATTAGTCTGGAAGTTCGGTTTAAGACATGCTTATACTTCTAGCGTGAAAAGGCATTTTTCTATTTCCTATGGGATTACATTCTGGCAGATTTAACCTAATTTGCATTCAACAGAACATCTCATTAGAAGGTTAGTGCTTGCATTCATTCCTTTGCAGTTGTGAACTGCAGCTGGAAATAAAGACTTCTATATTATGTTGGGTGCGTACAGTATGATTTTCTCTTATTATTAGCACTAGATTATTGGGTGGCACGGTGGTACAGTGGTTATCATAGTGCCAGGGTCAATTCCTAGCTTGGGTCACTGTCTATCCAGTGTCCACATCTTTTGGAAGGAAATCAAAGCACCTGAAGGAAACCCACACAGACATGGGGAGAATGTGCACACACCGCACAGACAGTGACCCAAGCCAGGAATTGACCCTGGATCCCTGGCACTATGAGGCAGCAGTGTCATTTGAGTTGCTGAGATGTTCAATCTGGGTTAATGATGTTCCATTTGTGATGATAGTTATTCTAGACTTGCCTCATGTCCAAAAGGGAATCTTTTGAACAAAAGGGAGTCCTCTCTCATGCCATCATCTTAGCCTGTTACGATTCTCTTTCCCCCCACTCTTTACAATTTCCAGTTTCCTTACAATTTACCTTGGACCGTTTCCTCATTTTCTGCTCCCACAAATCCCTCAATCTTGCCTCTCAATGTTCACGGGGGAAGTCAAGCCCAGTGACCTTGAAGATCTGGGTGAAGGACTCAGCAGAGATTGTGGAGGGAGGTGAATATTGCTGCAGAGGTGGAAGAAAGTGATCTTTGCTGTTGGTAAGACTTGAGGCTCAGTTTAGAGCTAAATAGGACACCACTGTTGTGTATCTATGGGTTCAGACTCAGTGAATAGCTGGAAAGAGGACTGGAGGTTAATGTGTCAGGAGTGAAACAGGATGATGGCAATCCTATCAACATTAAGTTGGAGAAAGCCATGTTCAATGATAACAATGTTGGATAAGCATTATTCTTTGATTCTATGGTTCTAAGCAGCCTGACTCAGTGGTCATTTGGACTCAAGAATGGTGGGGGAACTAGAGCTGGTTAGTTAGGGACTGTGACCGCTCCGTGATGGTTCTTGTAGCTATCTCCTCGTCTTTTATTGAACCCTCAGCATTTACTTGCTAAAGGCCTCAGTCTCAGCTGAGTTCTTCAGTCAGATCTTCAGTCTGCTTCTGTCCTGTCATTGGTTCTCCCGTTTCTGCTAGTGTAGCAGTGGCAGATTCACAATGGCGATCTTTCATTTGGTGGCACGAGTCCCACTGAGAAATCACCATGCTTTCTTAGTGACCCACAACAGGAGAATGGTTTGAGGTTATGGCAGTGTTAATGGCAGGCAGAAGCCCTAGGCCTGTCGGACAAGTCACTGGAAGAAGTGTCACAGCCCATGTTTTACCACAGCCAAGATATTCCTTGGCTCTGAACCATTTAAATATTTGGCTCCTGTCGATTCTATTTCCCTCTCACTGCTTACTCAGCCTGAATCCTTAGGTGAACACCCTTAGCTCAGAACTTGGCTTCAAATATCACACCTAGTTTATCAGCAGGACAACTTTCTCCAAAAATTAGTACATCCTTTCCTTATTCTTTATCTCATCCCTCCTGCTTCATTGAAAGCCCCAATTCCTCAATGCTCAATTTCTCCTCCCTTCTCTCCCTGAACAAATACCTACTCAAACAAAGCTTTACAGCTTGTTTTGTATTGTACTATTAAGGAGGTCTTAGGAAATTTATATCTCCATCTTGCCCACCCTGTTACGGAATACGGCACTAAAGCCCCAGATGCATGGCCCCAGAGGTTGGGGATATGGCATGGTTTCTCACCAGCCTCCACAGCAGCCAACACTCCCCGTTCCGATATGTGCCATGGGACTTAGCCCAGATAGGAAGATTACACCCATTGAGTTAATAGTTAGCAAAGCATAAGGGACCTTTTGCTTCATTATGAGGACTATTGAGTAGAACATTAGAAAAGCTACGCTGAATCTTACAGAAATCTCTGATTGGGCCCCCACGAGAGTATTCCTGTATTGGTCAGCAACACTTTAGGAAGGATCTGAATGTCCCTGATAGAGCACAGAGGAAATTCACTAGAATGGTTCCGAGGATGAGAAATGTTGGTTGTAAGGTTAGATTGGAAAAGCTGGAATTATTTTAGGGGATGGGAGGGTTTAGAGAAGATTTGATAGTGATGGGCAAGACAGTATGGATTGTGAAAAGCTGTTCCCATTGACTGATGTTACAAAGACTAGAGTACAGGAGTTTGGGATTTTGTGCAAGAGACGGGGATTGTTAAGTAGAACATCTTGTTACCCAGTGAGTGGTCATGATGTGAAACTTGCTGCCTGTCAGGGCGGTGAAAGTGGAAACAATGATTTTTATGCTGTTATGGTTCTATATCAGCTCTGTTAGATACATAGTCTGTTCCATAACAGATTGGCCTGTGCCTCAAGAAGACAGAAAATAAGTTTAAATGATCAAACTAGGATGCAGATTATCATAGAGTAAAACAGGTCAGAAAAAGGTCACTCGGTCCATTAAGTTAGTGCCAGCCCTTTTGAAGAATGATGCAGTTAGTCCCACATTTCCCTTCAATTTATTTTTCTTTCAAGTCTCTGTCCAACTTCCATTTGAATGTTATTTATCTGGCTGCATTCAAAACACTTTGAGGCACTGTATTCCAAACAAACCACAAAAGAGGAAAATCATAGCGTCATAGAGGTTTACAGCGTGGAAACAGGCCCTTCTGCTCAACTTGTCCATGCCGCCCAGTTTTTACCAGTAAGCTAGTCCCAATTGTCCACATTTGGCCCATATCCTTACCCATGTGTATAAATGGTTTTTAAAAGACAAAATTGTACTTGCCTCTATTGCTTCCTGTGGCAGCTCGTTCCAGACGCTCACCACCCTCTGAGCGAAAAAATTGCACTTCTTGCTGGATCAAAAAGGTAATTAGGCTCATCTGGATTTCCAATTAGCCACATGCATATTTTCTGTCCACTTGTGGCACAGTCCAATCTGATATGGAACAGAGTATGCATCTAACAGAACTGATACAGAGAGATAACAGCATAAAAAGAGGCCAATCAACATTCAAGACCTTGATGGTTGTCAGTCAGTCCTGTTCTCCTGTAATCCCACCAGTTTGTTTTCCTCAACTGCCATCATCTCCTCTCAAAATAATTGTTTCCATCTTCACCACCTGACAGGCAGAAAGTTCCACATCATTACCACTTAATGGGTAACAAAAGGCTTTTCCTAATAACCCCATCTCTTGTACAAAACCTCAAACTTTAGTATCTCTCCCCTCTCACCTTAAACAATACCCTCTAGTTTTAGACTGTCCTACCTTTAGTATTACTTGTTCTTTTGCCAATCACCTTAAGTGTTGACCATTACTGGAAAGGGTCAAAATCTTCATAGTCTTCATCCTTAACCATAATAAAGAGATTCCATGTTTTGCCATTGCACCTATTAACCTGTCGATATGCTGTACATTTTAATTATACGAGTTATATTTTTATCCATTGGAAACCTCCAGCCTCATCAGTGGCTGGGATTTGCTGGTCCTGCTGCTGTGAATGGAGATTTGGCTGAGCATCAGATTCTCCGTTCTCACTGGCAGCAGGGCAGGAACGGATGAGATTAGAGCATGTCGTCCATCATGATTTAAGTTGAGCAGTGCTTCTATTCACATGACTATTCTTATGCTTATAGTTAAGTTGATAACATGGGGGATATTTTCTAATTGATGTACTAATCCCTGCCAAAGGGAAGAGGGGAAGTGAGGACTTGTGTCTGACTTCCCTCTGCTGCTAACATTTAAAGCATTGTTGTACAACACATTAGCTGCATGGGGCTAATTGGAAATCCAGATGAGGCTAATTACCGTTACGGTCCATCAATAAAATTTAGTCATAGACAATGTGAACTCAAAATTCATATTGTCATGGCATAAGTATATCCTCTTTAACATTAGCACATGACTGTTGGGAAAATGTTGAGATTGAAAGTCACAGGTGTGGATGTTTATTGAACTGCTGTACATTTTTGATGGTTTTAGGCTCAACAAAGTTGGTGTGTGCCTTTAAGAATTAATATAACTGTGGAGTGCTTTGGTAACATCTGGAATTAATGCTTGGTTTGTGTCAGTCATCGTTGTCAGAATGCAAGGAGCATTGCTAATTCTTCCTTGGCATTTTCCACCCTCATGCTGTTCCACGGCTTCCCTATCCTGGTCATCGAGATCGACATTGGGGCTCCTTTATGAAGGGAAACTTTTAAACCTGCAACAGATAGTAATTATTCAGAAAATGCTCGTGGAAAGGATGTTGTATAAGACCGCTGCTGGTCAGACATGAGTGGCACTGTTTTATGATCGCAACAATACTTTCGATAATAAATAGTTCTGATTATAACCGTTTGGCCTATTTAAGCTCATCCCTCAAGAAAAGATCATGCAAATTTTATACAGATTTAACAAAAAAAAATCTACCCAGGCTTAAGGCACGATTTTATCCTGGGGTTTGGAAATTCAAGAGTAGTTGACATCAGAAGGCAACAGGAAGAGTGCAGCACATCAATAAGTTAGTCCCTCGCTGATTTAAATTGCTTGTTAGGTTTCTACAGAACAGGAGCAGTTAAAATCATCTCTTTAGAATCACCCAGCCATGATCTGATTAAGAATTAAAAGCCATCATTTACAGTATTCAGCATTCACCTTGTCATGGTACAGTATAATCATTGAATAATTTTACATATGTGTGACATCTTGAAGCTTTTTCACTTTACTGCAGCATTGTGTGTCAATGCTGGCTTTGTTGGTAGTACCCTCATCTCAGAGATGGTGGGTCCAAGGCCAACTCCATGGCCACAGTTTTCCAGCTGTTCCCCTCCCCACCCCCTCGCCCCCACTCCCAGGCCCCCCACTCCACTGGGGAACACTGGGTGCTGACAATGGAAAATGACAATGGACTGTGGGTCCATTGACCGCAGCGGGGCCGGAAGATCCCACCACTGGCCAATGGCGGGCCACCTCCACAAAACACGTTGCAGGTGAGGTGAAAAATCCCACCCCAGGAACTATACACAGCAATCTAGACAGGCAGCACTGAGGGAGCACTGCACAACTAGAAGTGTTGCCTTTTCGATGAGATGTTACTCTGTTTTGCCCTCTTGGCTGGGATGTAAAAGATCGAATGGCACTATTGCAAAGGAAGAGCAGGGTCATATCCCTTGTGTCCTAACCAATATTTATTCTTCAATCGACATTATATGGATGGCACGGTGGCGCAGTGGTTAGCACTGCTGCCTCACAGCGCCAGGAACCCAGGTGATTCCTGGCTTGGGCCACTGTCTGTGTGGCGTTTTCATGTTCTCCCCATGTCTGTGTGGGTTTCCTCCGGATGCTCCAGTTTCCTCCCACAGTCCGAAAGGCATGCAGGTTAGATGCATTGGCCATGCTAAATTCTCCCTCAGTGTACCTGAACAGGAGCCAGAGTGTGGTGACTAGGGAACTTTCACAGTAGCTCCATTGCAGTGTTAATGTAAACCTGCTTGTGAGACTAATACATAAACTTTGAAACATACAATAAACAGATTATCTGATCATTATCACAAGGCTGAAGTGTGGGGGATTGCTGTGTGCAAATTAGCTGCTGCATATTGTATTTCGAAATTGTGAGCACATTTTTCAAAGTATTTCATTGAGTGTAAAGTGCTTTGGGACATCAAGTGGTGATGAAAAGTGCTATTCAAATGCAAGTCTTTCCTACATTCATAATGCACGTGCTATTCCCAATGAAACTCTTAAGTAAATATGGTTTTACTCCCCACTAGCACCAACATGTTCAGCATTGGCAGCTAAACAAAAGTTCCAGCAAAGAGACTGTTATTCCATTTTCCAGATTGCTTAAAGGAGAATTAAGTGCAGCAAGTAAGCAGCAAATGTGTCATGTTGCTTATCTCGATAACCTTTCATTGAAAGCAGGCATAAATATTTGAAGTCATAAGAAGATGTGCACCACCATTCACTATGTTAATGTATGGTATGCACTAAAATGCATCCTGTCTATGAATTGTTGCGATGCTAAAAATTCAGCAGCAGAGACAGCTCATTGACAACATGGTACTATGATTCTAGTAAAGAAACAAATTTAGCTTAGCATAACTAACTTTCCATTAAGGGTCACAGAATCCAACATACGGGTGAAGCGAGGGAAAAGATTTCATCGTTTTTATGCAGCCCTCCCATTACTATACAGGGAGTAATGAAATCCCCTCTTCACCTTCCCGTACATAGTTTTCAGCAGCACCTAGTTTACAAATACTATCTTGCAGATCAATTAACTCACCCAGCTGCTGGCTTGAAAATACTCGAATGAGAGCCTTTGTTCCCTCCCATTGATCCGTACTGAAAGTGGAGGCTTTATTAAACATTCAGAGTAATATCTACATGGCAGTGATTAGCACTGCTGCCTCATAGTGCAAGGGACCTGGGTTCAATTCTGGCCTTGGGTGACTGTCTGTGTGGTGCTTGCATTTTCTCCCCATATCAGTGTGAGTTTCCTTGGTTTCCTCCCACAGTACAAAGATGTGTGGGTTAGGTGGATTAGCCATGCTAAATTGCCCCTTAGAGCCAGGGAGATTATCAGGGTAAATATGGGCGGGAGTTGCGGGGATAGGGCCTAAGTGAGACTGTTGTTGGTAAAAGTTTGATGGGCTGAGTGGCCTCCTTCCGTACAGTAAGGATTCTCTGATTCTATGACCCAGTCAAACAGAAGGAAAAGGGGAGGCATTAGTAATGATATTCTGAGGGCATGTTTGGTCCTGCTGTTTGGTATTAAGTTTTCAGGCAGGGGTTCCATAACTCGTAATCTGCTTACTACCAACACATTCCAACATGAGTAATCCCCTTAAGTGGGCTCCAATCTATCCAGATACTTAAATGGTTCCCAACATTGCTGGAAAGTTAAGAGGAATAACATATATATAGTTTGGCTCTCATATCTGCAAAACCTTGGCAATGAGCCTATTGACGAGATCGGCAGTCTCATTATTGCATGCCATTGATCAAAAGTTGGCTGGGGGTAAATTGTGGCACTTTTGGTTCTGATCAATGCAAATAACATCGCTTCACTGAGGGAACATTACTTTTATTAGATCTCAGCGAATTTAAATTGATAAAATAAATTTATAGACTGAGCATGGTTGAAATAAATACACCATGCAAACAGAAACACTAAGTTAACATTTTTATATTCATCAAGTTATGCACATCTTGCCTAATCGCTTCAGTCCCTGTTTCGTGTTGGAGTAATAACACTCATGTTTCTAATTTATAGAAATAATTTCTCTAGCAAAGAACATCTGTCCGCTCAATTTTTCCACATTTCACACCAGATTGTTAATTCTAAATACTTCTCTTGGGCTGAAAATGATCTGTTCTTGTAATTCTTATTCCCCTGCACAAAAGCGCTACGTCGGCCAAAGCTGTTTCCAAAGTTTTTTCAATTGCGCTCCTTTCAAAATTAGCCAGATTGTAACTCTCTTCACAGCAGCCCATGAGAATTTAGGGTGGTGCTCTCAGATTTGTTCCTCCAAGGTCAAAGATTGCTCCGTGATTTTCTTTTTCCACCCTTGTCACCAATTTGATAAAGTCAACGTTTTCTTGCTTGTAATGGTTTGCATTACTGATTTGTTGGAAGCATGCATCAGATATTCAGGCCCCCGTTGAAGTCAGGAAGGGGAAGGAAACAGGGCCTGAAAATACTGACAGTTTTCCTACCCCCTTCCCGGTGTTGGCCATTTTGGCCGAAGCAGGTTCAGAGGCCAAGATGGCCGCCTGTCTCCATGACGTGGGCAGCCAATTAGGCTTATTGAAAGCTTTGCCGATAGTAATTTTAGGAGGATGATTGATGGTTTTTCAGATCAGCTGCTTGGCATAGACTTGTGGCAGACAGGAATGCTAAAACTCCAGGCAGGCTTAAAGACCTCCCCTGCCTGTCAGAATCAGGTAGTTTAAGGTTGCCTTTTAGAGGGGCCTTCCATATCCCTAATTCCTACCCAGTGGCCAAGCTGTTTTCTCTATTTTTAATTAGCATTTTTTAGAGGTGGCTGAGACTGCACCTTCATATTGACACTGCAGCCATGTGCGCCTTCTAAGTCCTCCGACTGGCCTTTCTGTTTTGAGAACTTGCCCTTTGTCCTTAATTCTGGAGCATCAAGCTTTGAAATAAGTAGTCTTGTGAGAAAAAACAGGGCATTTCAAAGCTGGGAGCTTCATTTTAATTACATGCCTTCATGAACCTCTATAAATGCGTAAACATGCAGCTTGGCTATATTGAGTTAGATTGTGGTGTGTGTCAATTGCTATTCACTATAGAGAGAATTCATAGAATCCTACAGAGCAGATGGCTATTCGGCACATCAAGCCCGCACCGATCACAATCCCATCCAGGCCCTATCCCCATAAACCTGTGCATTAATCCTAGCTAGTCCCTCTGACATTAAGGGGAAATTTAGCATGGCCAATCCACCTAACCCACGCATCTTTGGACTTTGGGAAGAAACTGAAGCACCCAGGGAAAACACACACAGATATCATAGAATCATCAAAGAATCATAGAACCCTACAGTGCAGAAAGAGGCCCTTCGGCCCATCGAGTCTACACCGAACATAATCCCACCCAAGCCCTACCCCCATATCCCTACATATTATACCCACTAATCCCTCTAACCTCCGCTAGCCTGGACACTAAGGGGCAATTCCTTAGCATGGCCAATCAACCTAACCTGCACATCTTTGGACTGGGGAGAATATGCAAACTCCACATAGGCTGTGACCCAAACCAGGAATCGAATCCAGGTCCCTGGCACTGTGAGGCAGCAGTGCCACTGTTTTGTCCAGCATTGACTAGCATCTCAGTACCTTTCAAACAGCCAGAATCCTGGGGAGGTACGGTCATGCATTCCAATATTCCTAAGGACGAGCACAGAGATTAATAAACTGTCTGGATTAGGTAGAGGAAACCTCTCACCGGGAAGTGGCTAGCACTCCCAGCCTGTGTGGTTATCGTCTCCCAGCACTCTGCAATCTGTCCTGGAGACTCCTTTCTGATGACCACAGATGTGTCCTCACAAAAGGACTCAATGTTCATGGCCTTTGGTGCAAGTTCAAACAGCTGCCATACAACTTCTAGGCTCAAATCTATGCCCCACGTTGGGAATGTCTGCCTTGGACATAAATAAACTGGTGTTCATAAACTCATCTTCTGCAGACTTCTCTTCCACAGATCAGTGAAAATCATCATAGAATCACAGAATCCCTACAGTACAGGAGGGGACTGTATGGTCCATCAAATCTTACTGACCATATCCTACCTAGGCCCTAATTCCATAACCCCACACATTTATCCTGCTAATCCCCCTGACACTAGGGTCAATTTAAACATGGCCAATCAACCTAACCCGCACATATTTGGACTGCGGGAGGAAACCGGAGCAACCGAAGGAAACACTTGCAGACACAGGGAGAAAATGCAAAATCCACACAGAGAGTGACCCGAGGCCAGAATTGAACCTGGGTCCCTGGTGCTGTGAAGCAGCAGTGCTTACTACTGTGCCACTCATTTTTTCAAAAGAGGAGGAGACATTTCATTAGTTGAAACATAGAACCCCTACAGTATAGTATAGTAATGATGGCCCCCAGTCCCATGGGAGTGACAGTACATCATTGCTTATGTTCACAGCCTAATTTCAAGGCCCAAAAGTTGCCTTCGTGTGATCTGTTGGCACAGTTTGCTTGAACAAAGTGTTATCCTATTAACTGATGAAACATAGGCTCATGCTCTGTGTGGTCACAGGCTTGGTCGGGCCACCAGAGTAAGTATCAAACTAGTAGTCCACATCATGAGTATCAAACTAAACATACATCCACAAGAAAGAAGAAAAAGGGGTGAGTCAATCTGAGTCCTACCAACAAATTGCATCATTGTACTGGCAGTCGGCCAGAACAATGTTCTCAACCTGGAACCTTAAAGTTCCTAAATCAATTACTGAGCCAATGAATCATTCCGCCAAAAACTGTCCCGATCTTGCTATTTACCCTGCTGTATCTCAAACTAAAGCTCACAAATCAGCCATGCCAAGAAGCATTTCTTTGTGCTGAATGTAACAATATCATTCAAAACATAAATTATGAGCGACCTTTGGAGCAAAAAATTGCTCAGAGCAAAATATGTTTAGTTTTCTTTTCTCCCTTCTCACCCTGACTTGCAAAGTACATCGTCAATGGAAACACATTAAGAAATATCAGGTTAAGCAACAAAATATGTTCATCTTGCATTACTGGGTCACATGGTTTACATCGCGGATGCCATTGCCCTGACTCCAGCAATACTGTAACCATAGGGCAGCAGTTTCATTACCCTGGAATGTCCTGTGTTGAACTCTAAAGTCTATTGTACGTTAGCACAGGAGAACTGTGTGGAAGTTGTCATTATTGAAGTCTGTTACAAGAGATCTGCCAGAGTATAATTCCACAATCAGTTAACAAATTTTTTGAAGACAATCACTTGCTGAAATAATATTGGACTGTTTGTGAGTGAGTCATAGAGGTTTACAGCATGGAAGCAGGTCCTTCGGTCCAACTTGTCCAAGCCTCTTATTTAACCACTAAGCTAGTCCGGCTTGCCTGCTTTTGGCTCATATCCCTCTATAGCCATCTTACCCATGTAACTGTCTAAACGCTTTTTAAAAGACAAAATTGTACCCACCTTTACTACTATCTCTAGTCACTTGTTCCAGACACTCACCATCCTCTGTGAAAAAATTGCCCCTCTGGACTCTTTTGTATCTCTCCTCTCTTACCTTAAACATATGCCCTCTGGTTATAGATTCCCCTACATTTGGGAAAAGATATTGACCATCTTGGTGATCTATGCCCCTCATTATGTTGCAGACCTCTGTAAGATCACCCCAAAGCCTCCTACATTCCAGAGAAAAAAATCCCAGTCTATGTAGCCTCCCTTTATAACTCAAATCATCAAGTCCCAGTAGCATCCGAGTAAATCTTTTCTGCATTCTTTCTAATTTAATAATGTCCTTTCTATAATAGGATGACCAGAACTGTACACAATATTTCAAATCTTACCAATGTCTTGTACAACTTCAACAAGACATCAGAACTCCTGTATTCAATGTTCTGACCAATGAAACCAAGCAGGCCGAATGCCTTCTTCACCACTCTGTCCACCTGTGACTCCACTTTCAAGGAGCTACAAACCAGTATGCCTAGGTCTCCTTGCCCTATAACTCTCCCTTACCATTAACTGAGCAAGTCCTGCCCTGGTCCAATCTACCAAAATACCTCACTCGTATTTATCTAAATTAAACTCCATCTGCCATTTGTCTGCTCACTGGCCCAATTGATCAAAATCCCGTTGCAATCCTAGATAGCCTTCTTCACTGTCCAATTTACTGCAGTTTAAAAAGTTGTTTGGCTTGAATGCTCCATTGTTGAGTTAGAGCCTTGTTTCATCAAAAGAATTCATAGCATAGTGGATAGAATAATGCCAGTTAATTATACCATGTAGTGGCCAAATACGATTTTACCTCATTGACTCTCACCTAGCTAAGGCCCCATTTCAAGTAGACCTTGGGTGGTGGTAAGATAATTTCCTGTTGTATGCCCATTGCCCTCGAAGTGGCTGTGGGGTTGGTGGGAGGACAGATGGTTAGATACCTTTTTGTGCAATGTGCCTTTGCAAAGAAGGTATGGAAAGAGATGCAGTGGTATTTGTCAAGGTTCATCCCGAGCAGCTGTGACGCAGGACTCTGTGCTCTACGGGGCTGTTCCCAGGGACGCATGCTCAGACAAACATCAACTGCTGCTGGAGGATCATCAACTCGGTGAAAGATGCTCTTTGGCCTGACTGAAACTTGTTGATCTTCCGTTGCTAAGAATTGTCCCCGACCGAGTGTTGGAGACTGGCAAATTGCAAGGTCCAGGATTACGTGTGGTGGGACGCACTCAAGTTTGGGTCAGTCGCCACCAAGGCACAATGGGGAAAAGCCAGTATGTAAAACGTTTCAACCAATGTACACCAAGGGGCTGGTAACCAGGTAAAGCCCCTCTGACAGTCTGCTTAGCCCCAACTCTATGCAAATATATTGAAGAGCCTCAGAGTGCAACAGGACCAATGCATAGAGTTTGTAAAGAATTGTACTCTGGTTGAAAATATTGAAAGTTTGTCATATTCCCATTTCTAAACTGAAGAATGTTAGAGTGCATTAGATCTCTGGAGAAATCTCATGATACTTTATTATTATAATAATTTGAAATGTTTTGTAATGCGTCTTTCAGATTATATATGTATCAAGGATATTTTCACAACTGTATAAGAGTATACATGAGAGAAAAGATTGTCCACTTATGCTTTGTAGGAACTAATGCACATGTTTGGGACTGTTCATTCCAAACATATATGTTGAAGTTACTAATTGGATTTCCGATTTTACTTCAGTTCCAATTGGATAATTCCCCCAGATAACAATTTAACTGAAACTCATTCATGTTGATGCAACAGTCTTAGCAGCAGCTTAGAAACATCTCCCATCATGACCCATAACTTCTCTGTTGAGTCAGGCTGGAGGATTCGCGTTCACTGATTCCCCGACAGCTTTTACCCCGACAATGCGCAACTCCCAACCGGAGAAAAATGGCGCCATTGGGAACTCAGCATTCAGAAAACCAGTGAGATGGTGTACAGAAAGCAGAGGGTGCCAAGGCCAAGGAGGTACAGGCCTTGCAATTCCTTCAAGGCCCTCTTGGAGGAGATGTGACCGTCCTACCTTCCCCAACATCCACCAGATCTTTGGGGAAGTGCCTCCCCTGCCCCGTCTCTTGGCCAAAAAACATGTGCCCCCAACCCTTACAGCTATGTGGGTCAGGGTGGCAGCGAGCATTTGGAGTACAGATAGGAGTCAGACTTAATTTGCACCAGGGGCAGGATCCCAATGTGCACAACAGTGAGTCATCATCATCCTCTAGCCTTTAATCAAGACTCACAACCAATGCCAGCCCAGGCACATTAATAGGGCTGATGTTTCTGGGTGATAGGGTGGTGGGATGACAGGAGCAGGGGAAGATGATGTGTGGTTTGAGTGCCCAGGTCAGTTTGAAAGGGGAATAGCGGCTCCACTTGCCCCTGGGGTGTGGTAAATGTGTATTGGTTGCACCCCCCGCCTCGCTGCACAGCACCAGCTAGATGAAGCAGGCTATAATCAGGGCATCCCTTGCTGCCCTTCCATGCCAGGCACCTGCCATTGCTACCCACGTCTCTCCTCCAGCTCTTCATGAGGTGGAGCATCCACCTCACCCCCTCACCCCTCCTCCCCCTCCTCCTGCTCCAGCTGGTCTCTCCGCTGCTGGGAAGTGTTGTGCAGAGTACAGCAAACGATGACATATGAAGCACACACAGGGTCATACTAGAGGGCCCCTCCAGAGCGGCCCAAGCAGTGGAATCACATCTTCAGCAGGGCAATGCACTGCTCAATGATGGACCTGCATGGGCCTCATTGTAGTGGGTCTCTGCCTTGGTCTGGGGCGTCCACACAGGCATCATCAGTCATAACCTTAGTAGGTAACCCTTATCACCCAGTAGCCATCCCAGGAGGCTGGGCTGGTTTTCAAAGAGCCCAGGGATGCCCGACTGCCAGACCACAAAGCTGTCAGGGACATTCCCTGGGCAGCGTGCTTCGACCTGCTTGATCTTCAGCCGATGGTCGCAGACATGGGCTGAGTCTGCACGGCTCAACAGACAGCACCTCTATGTTTGGGAGTTGGGAACACTGAGGGGATGGGGGAGGGCGGGGTGGAAGAGAATCAGAGACACATTAGTCACAGCATGGTGTGCAATTAACAGTTTATTGTGCTGTTAACATAAATGACTACCTAAACCCTGACTAATGCTGACCTTCACCCGTGCCCTCTTAGTGAACTACAACTTTCTAACTTTGCACTGTATATTGCTTCTTCTAGGTGCTACCCCAGGACACTCATCGGAGCTGGAGGTATCCAGCTGTGATGCACGTCCCGTTGCCTGTGATGCCCTTAGACGATGTCCCCTAGATGGCCAGGACCTGGAGGGCCCTGGTTGACTTGTGGATGGCACTGTTTTGGTGCCACCTTATTCATCTCGCTGGCCCTGAGATGCCCTGGTGTGAGGTAGGGGGGAATCGGAAGGTCTCCAGATGTCTGGGATCTCCTGGGTAAAAGACACCGGCATGGGTTCAAGCCCTTCTATCTCCCTTGGAGTGCTCAGAGGCCCCGGGGGCACCCCATTGGATGCCAAGGTAGCTGGACTAAGCTCCAACGTCATCTGGCTCTGCCAGTCCTGGAGGCCTAGATGCTTCTGCCCCATGATGTGTGATCCCTTAGCCCTGGTCTTCAGAGACTCGGCCAGGCTCCGGAGCCCCTCCGTGACAGCATTCTGTGAACATGCCAAGCTCTGGAGCCCCTCAGTTGTAGTCCTCTGAGCCTGGGCTAAGTTGTCAAGCTCACAGCCAGGGCCTGCTGTGTCTCCAGAATGCCAGTGAGAGTCCCAGACACGGCTGGCAGTGTCTCCTACATGGCCACGGATGTCGGGGGCATCAAACTCTGTACCTCCAGGATACTAGAAATACATTCGCACATGGCCTGTTGTGTCTCCAGGATGGCCTGGACCCTGAGCCAGACTCAGGTGGGTGCCACCCTCGCAGTGTTGGCCTGGGTCTCATTCTGTGTCGGTACCACCTCCTGTAACAGCACTCTGTTTGACTGCCCTAAACAGCTTTGCAGTCGCAGCGTGGTTACTAACAGTCCTTTCACAACTCCCCAGGTTTGCTGATACATCTCCACCAGCCTTGGGAGGAACAAACCCAGAGGCCCAGCAGCTGGCTTGGGGACAGCTGAATTCGGGCCTCTGGCAGACCTCCGTCTGTCCAAACCCTCGGATGTGCCCGCCTCCACCCGATGTGTATCACTGTCTGTGATGTGCTCACCAGATCGTGACCCAGAAGCCTCAACGCTAAAGGTAGCCACCGTGGTGATCACCTCAGCGTTGGTGGGTTGCGTGGTACATAACGGTGACGCCACAGCGGCGCTGCCCTCCGAGGATTCCTCAGTGCCTCCCTCCGAGGTGTCATCCAGGGGTCGTGACAGTTTACTCCAGAGCAGCAGGGCAGGCAGCAACACCCAAAGGGCCGGGTTTCTCTGGTTCCAGAGCTGGAAAAAAGAACACACATTATGGCGAGGGAGACAAAATATTCAAAGCAGCATTGCACTTATTTACAGGAGGACAAAGGCTGAGGGTGGGCTTCTGCTCACTTGCACGCTGTACGCAGATGTGGCTGTTGGCGACCATTTGGTATGGACTATTAACCCTGCCAGCTCCTTGCTAATCAGCTGTTGGGGGTAGGCACACCACCACCAGTCTGTGCCATCTCCCGTGCATTGTCGATTTTCTTTTCCTGTGGGAACAGAAGGTGGAAAGCAAGCATGAATATATTGCAGGGCATGGTGCACAATGCGTGCCTGTGTCTCAGGCGTTGTGCTGACCATTTCGAGGAAAGCGGACACCACTGAAGGGTACTCATTGAGGGGTGAGGGGAAGGGGTTAGTTTTTGTTCTGAGGGAAGGGTCATTTGCTGCATGCCTTCAGGTGTCTAAGTAGGGTTAGAGATCCGTGCCAAGCATGTGCAGGGTTCCAAGAGGGATGCTCACTCACCCCTGCTGCTCGCATTCGGTCGTACATTTTTTTGTAACACTGCCTGCCAGAGCACGGTGTCAGGCTCCTGGCATTCACCAATTCTGACACCTCCTCCACAATGCTGTGGCAGATAAACCCCTTGGGTTAGGGTCCGGCCCAGGGAACGGACGAGAACACCTCCCCTCCACGGCATCAAGCAGGTGTTCTCGGTCGGCCTCCAAAAACCTGGAAGCTGGTTTTCTTGTAGCCATCTTTGTGGTGTGACTGGCTGTGTGTCTATTCCTCCGCTTATATACAGCTCCGGCTCACTAGGAGGGTGCAGGTACAGTGAGTGTGGTCAGTGAAGAGCCCATCGGCAACAAATACTTGCGAGAGAATTCAAAGGCTGCTTTCAGTTGAGTGCTATGCATCCCTCAGGGTGCTGATTGGCTCCCATTCAATAGGTTGCTGTGCCCAAGGTGGATGCAATACTCAAGGCTCCCATTCAAGAGAGGGAATGGTTACAAGGTGCGGTTGTGCATGTCAACACAATGCTAGTTCTCTGCAGGGCAGCGGTGAGGACAGTATGTTAAAGGACGGAGGGATTGCGTACCCACATCATCCGGATCCAGGGGCATGAGTTGAGCGGACAGGTGTGTGTGTGTGTGTGTGTGTGTGTGTGTGTGTGTGTGTGTGTGTGTGTGTGTGTGTGTGTGTGTGTGTGTGTGTGTGTGTGTGTGTGTGTGTGTCGGGGGGGGGGGGGGGGGCGGGGACAGGTCGGTGGGGGGGTGGTTGTGGGGGCCAGTGATGAGGCCAGCGATGTCTCTGTGGGGGATTTTGGGGCCTAACGATGAGGCCAGCAATGTCTTTGTGGGTGAATTGTGGGGACCAGCGATGAGGCCAGCGATGTCTGTGGGGGTTGGATGGATGGCAGTGATGCTGGGAGGTCTTTTCAGTGATCTCCCAGCAATGTGCGCATATCAGGTTCCCGCTCATCCTGCTGATTTCAGGCTCTTTGGTGTGAAGAAGCCCTGCCCACTGCCCCCTCACCACCCCCCCCCCACACCAAGCGTTTAATGATATTCACCTCTGCAGTGCAGAGTGGGCAGATTCCGATGAGAAGCTGAGAAAACAGTCAGGATTGAGAACATTTTCCCGCCAATTCAGCACTTTTGGGAGACTTGCAGCCATGTTTCCTGCCCACTGTCCCTCCCTTTACAGCAATGATGCTCAATGTAACTAATGAAGGAGGTGGGGAAAAAAATCAACATGAGTCCAGGCAGAAGGATGTTTGGATTGATCGTACTGGATTTAGTTTATTTTAAATCAAATGATTCAAGAGTTTTCAGACAATCTCTACCTCCCTTCCCTCCTTTAAGACATTCCTGAGAACCTACCTTTTTGACAAAGTTATTGGTCATCTCCCTGCTTGATGGCACCCTGAGACATTTCGGGATGTTAACGGTGCTATATAATTGCAGGTTTTGCTGTTGCTGTTGACTTGGTCATATAATTCAGATGCCAGATACCAAATCAGGTCTTTCCGTTATGTTAGACCAAACCAGGTGGTGGCAGGGTCTACGGGAATGATGCCAGCATTCTGAGACCCAGCAGTGACAAATTGGAGAGGAAAAGCAAAAGTGGTGAAAAGAATGCACCGTGAGCCGAATTGGTAGCACACCACCAGACATTCTACATGGCAACATGTGTGTCATAACGTCTGCAGATTCCAAATCAGCCTCACCAGCCATAGTCATAAGAGCATAAGAACATAGGCGCAGGAGTAGTCCATCTGGCCCCTCGAGCCTGCTCTGCCTTTCCATAAGATCATGGCCGATCTTTTTGTGGACTCAGCTCCACTTACACGCTCATCATAATCCTTCATTCCTTTACTGTTCAAAAATTTATCTATCCTTGCCTTAAAAACATTCAGTGAGGTAGCCCCAACTGGGCAGGGAATTCCACAGATTCATAATCCTTTACGTGAAGAAGTTCTTCCTCAACTCAGTCCTAAATCTGCCTCCCCTTATTTTGAGGCCATGCCCCCAGTTCTAGTTTCACCTCCTAGTGGAATCAACCTCCATGCTTCTATCTTATCTATTCCCATCATAATCTCATATGTTTCTATAAGATCTCCCCTCATTCTTCTGAATTCCAAAGAGTATAGCCCCAATCTGCTCAGTCTCTCCTCACAAGCCAACACTCAACTTTGGACTCATGGAAGACAATCATTCCCACCAGCAAGGGAATAGCCAGTAACATAATAATAATGTACCAAGATTGTGATTAAGAATCAATCTGAAAAACAATCTTCCTGCATGTGTGTATATTTAATTCACAGGTCATGATAAAGTTGAATACTCAGATTGTATCATTCAGGACAAGGGCAGCAGATACCTGGGAACACCTCCAGGAAGTTCCCCTCCAAGTCACTCAACATCCTGACTTGGAAATATATTGCCATTCCTTCACTGTTGCTGGGTCAAAATCCTGGAACTCCCTCCTTAACAGCACGGTGGGTGTACCTACACCTCAGGGACTGCAGCAATTTAAGAAGGCAGCTTAGCACCTTCTGATGAGCAATTGGGATGGGCAATAAATGCAGGTTTAGCCAGGGACAAAAAATTCAAAAAAGAGCCATGGAGTGCAGAAAGATGCCTATTGGCCCATCATGCCTGTACTGTATCTAAGAATGAGCTATCCCATTGGTCCCAGACCCCTGCTTTTACCCCAGCCTATGAAATGTTTCCTTTTCAAGTTTATATCAAGTTCCTCTTAAACTTTATTCATAGAAATGATAGAAACCCTACAGTGCAGAAGGAGGCCATTTGACCCGTCAAGCTTGCACCGACAACTATCCCATCTAGGCCTTATCCCCGTAATTCCACATATTTCCCTGCTAATCCCACTAACCTATACATTCTGGGACACAAAAGATCAATTTAGCATCGCTAAAAGCAGTCTCATCTTTGGACTGTGGGAGGAAGCTGGAGCACTGGAGGAAACCCATGCAGACATGGGGAGAACATGCAAACCCCGTACAGACAGTGACCCAAGCTGACAATTGAACCCAGGTTCCTGAGCTGTGAGACAGCAGTGCTAATCACTGTGACGTTCCAACATAGCTTATTATTATCAGCTATCATTATCAGCTCTCCTTCTATTGTCCTTTCAGACAATGCAATCCGAATCATAACAACTGCTCATAGAAAAGAAAATTCTCCTCAGTAATTGAAGAATCTATTCCCGGATGATGAATTCTGGTGAGCTCCTTTGTCCTGTATCCATTGTTTCCAAGCAGTGGGTTAGAGACATGCTTCTGTGAAGAAATGTTCTTCAGCAATATGTGGTGGCTTGACCTGAGTGTGAATTGCGTCGTGGAGGTCAATGGGCTTTGGAGGAACTTCCATCCATTAAAATTAAGCTTTAACAATGCAGCAACAAATGGAGGCAGCCACCAGCACAGCAGAGACAGTTTCAAAATGAAAGCCCTTCAATGCTGCAATCGAGCAGCAAAGGTTTACATAATGTATTGTGCTTTTTGACCCTGTGTTCCACGTTGTGCAATAGTAAGTTATTGCCTTGTTGTCCTGCGACCACAGCACTGAATGTGCAGCTTGAAATAAATGTGGCCCAAAGGACGTGGGGATATAGTCGGCCAGCTGTAAATAATTATCAAAATACCATGCTGTAATTCTTTTCACAACCTTAGTCTTTAAGCATGTCAGTACCGGATGACAGAGTGTGATTAGCTAGAGCACTACAGGCTTTGCATCTGTACAGGGGCCTCCAATATTAGATTGAGGCAAATATTGCAGTTAGTTTATTACTTCTGGACTTCTTTCTATCCCAGTATCCACGTTCATTAAAGTAAAAGTTGAAACAATTTATTTTTATCCTGTAGGCATCGATTACTGTGCGAAATGGGAAAAGACTGGATTGCAATATTGAACTAGCCGTGGCTTAGATTTCGGAGATCTAATTTATGTGTAATTGAATTGCTGTGACAATGAGGTTCAGGCTCAGATGAACCTATTATTTATAACTGCAATTGAAACAACGCCTGCATAAGTTGCAGGGCGCAAATCGGATTTTTAGCGTCGCACGCTAGTTTTCTGGCTTGCTGCATTGTTTGTCAGATGTGGTGAGATGGTAAAATTAGTATGTTTTCAAGAAGGAGTTAGATTTAGCCCTTGGGGTGAACGGAATCAAAAGATAAGGGGGAAGGCGGGATCAGGCTATTGAATTGGATGATCAACCATGATCATAGTGAATGATAGAGCAGATTCAAAGGGCCAAAATGTCTACTCCTGCTTCTTGTTTCTATGATCATCCCATTTCAACTTCCAGCTCTTTACTTTGTAACTGCTCTGTAATATCTCTAGATAATCTACAAATGCTCAATGGATGGACTGTATTATTTAATCGATGCTTTATAGATCATAGTATCCCTACAGTGCAGAAGGAGGCCATTGACCCAGCAAGCATAATCCAACAACAATCCCACCCAGGCCCTATCCCCACAACCCCAGGTACGTGCCCTGCTAATCTCACAGACACTGAGGGACAATTTTGCGTGGCCAATTAACCTAACCTGCACATCTTTGGACTGTAGGAGGAAACTGGAACACCCGGAGGACACCCATGTAGACACAAGGAGGACATGCAAATGCCACACAGTCACCCAAAGCTGGAATTGAACCCACGTCCCTGGTGCTGTGGGATAGCAGTGTTAACCACAGTGCCACTGTGCTGCCTACAAATGGGCTGTACTATACTTTTTTCTTTTCTTGATGGACTCTGTGGACATGAGCAATGCAGCATGGAGTTTCCCCTCATACATAAAGTAAGCTAAGAACAGGTATGTTGTCCTTATATTGTGTAACTTGCTTAAAAATTTTAAGAATTCCAAATTTCCTTGCATTTCAGATAATACCCACATAGTCTGCAATGAACACATTAAATGAAGCTCAAAGGAATTTTGTGCCTAATGTTTTTCAATCATTAATCATTATAGGGGGCCTGAAATGGGTAGCGATGTATTGGGTTCTCTGGGGTCTGAGATTTGCAGGATTTTAACTTCCTGGCCACATTTGCATGCCCTGACGTTAATTGCCACCCAAAACTGCCAAGAATGATGTCAACACTCATGGTTGACAACAGAAAGTCATGAGGGGAGGGGCGGGAAGGTAACCCACCAAAATTGTCTTGTCCCTGCCAAGATTGTGTTAGCAAGTGTGAGGTTATCCGCTTTGGCAGAAATAATAGTAGGAGGGATTATTATTTAAAGGGCGAAAAGCTGCAGCATGCTACGGTGCAGAGGGACCGGGGGGGGGGTCCTTGTGCATGAGTCGCAAAAACCCAGTCTGCAGGTGCAGCAGGTGATCAAGAAAGCAAATGGGATGCTGGCCTTTATAGCGAGGGGGGTAGAATATAAAAGCACTGAGGTCTTGCTGCAACTATACGGGGCACTGGTGGGGCTGCAGCTGGAGTACTGTGTGCAGTTTTGGTCGCCGCACTTGCACAAGGATATTTTGGCCTTGGAGGGAATGCAGAGGAGGTTCACTAGGCTGATACCGGAGATGAGGGGGTTGGACTATGAAGAGAGACAAAGTAGACTGGGTCTGTACTCATTTGAGTTTAGAAGGATGAGGGGAGATCTTATAGGGATGTATAAGATAATGAAAGGGATGGATAGGGTAGAGGTAGAGAGATTCTTCCCGCTTAGAAAGGATAGCAGGGCTAGAGGGCACAGTCTCAAGATAAGGGGGGGGCAGTTTAGATCAGAGTTGAGGAGGAACTTCTTCACTCAAAGGGTGGTGAACCTCTGGAATTCTCTGCCCGTTGAAGTGGTGGAGGCTACCTCGCTAAATATATTTAAGTCACGGGTAGATAGGTTTTTGGTAGGCAAGGGAATTAAGGGTTATGGGGAGAAAGCAGGAAAGTGGAACTGATCCACTTCAGATCAGCCATGATCTTATTGAATGGTGGAGCAGGCTCGAAGGGCTAGATGGCCTACTCCTGCTCCTATTTCTTATGTTCTTATTAGAGAGTGGGTAGGTGCTGGTAGGAAGGGTGTGGGGAGGGAGAATGTTGAATCCAGCAAAGGCCAAACTCGTGCAAAGGAGTAGTATGCTGGGGTCAGAAAAACAAACAGCATCACAAAAAAGCAAATAATGATAAAGTACCTAGGTACGACAGCTGCATTTAAGGGGCAACTAGACAAATGCATGAAGAGGATGGGAATGGAAGGGTACAGACGCCATAAGTGCATAGGGTTTTAGTTTAGGCAGGTATCATGATTGGCGTCGGCTTGGAGGGCCGAAGGGCCTGTTCCTGTGCTGTACTGTTCTTTGTTCTTTGTTCTCATAGCCGTTGCTAGCTTTCATTGACAGCCCTTAGAACCCACCGTGAAAATGAAGGGACTTCTGAATGACATAATTTGACGGAGCCTTGGCAATTTAATTTAGACCCTCATCTCTCTGGAGTGTTGAGGTCTCCCTTGACTGATATAAAGCATGTTATGATGGCAAAGACTCATGACCTCCACCCAAGCCTCCTCCCCGCTGATCACTGTGTTCTGGCATGTGGATGGGGAGACGGAATGGGGTTCAAATTAGGATAAATGGCTTTCATTCCATTTTTCTCACCATTGGATTGTTTTAGCTGTAGTTTGAGGTGTCGTGCCATTATGCTGCAAAGGATGTTTCTATGGCTTCTGAGTATCCATAACTGCTGCCTGCTGCACTGCTAGTCCCTGATTATTTAGTTGATCAAGTTTAATAAATTCATCAAGCCCGGTAATAGGCTAAATACCAAACCGGCTTCAGGTTTTTTTCTCTGTGCAAGCTGTGTAAACCAAGCCGAGCGTTGCTACACGTGTTCAACCTCCCATGAGAACTAGACCTCACCAATTGTTGTGCTCCAGCTTTCTACAAACATACCCCACATGTTTTGAATTTCCTCTGCAGTCTCATTTACTGGCACCAGAAATTCCAGGCTCCACTGTCAGCAGCACTGGTGTAATGAGAGAATGCCTTGCGGTCTCCTTTTATTCATTTGTCTTCAGTGTTCTGCTTATCATTTGTTTGAAGTAACATAATGCTTTTGCTCGATATTATGGATGCTGGGCTGCACTCGCTGCAGTGATTAGATCAAAGTTATCGACTAGTTTAAGAACCCATTCATTTTTAGCTGAAGGGTTCTTGTAGATCAGTCTAATTGCACTTGTTACCATCCTCTGGAAGTGATAATATAGAAGTGACAGTGACATTGATTCTGCTATCGTAGCTGTGGCTCAGTGATGGCACTCTTGCCTCTGAGCCAACCCAGGGTTCAAGCCCTAAGACAGGCTTGAACAAAAAACTCTAGGCTGACACTGCAGTGAGGGAATGCATTTGGCCCTTCATGTCTAAACTGGCTCTCCAAATGAGCATTATGACTTAATGTCATTCCTTTGCCTTTCCCCCTCTAATTCAATATATTGGTAGTATTTAGAAAGCAAAGGGGCTACAGAAGGACATGGACAGGTTAGGAGATTGGGCAAATAAGTGGCAGATGGAATACAATATGGAAAAGTATGAGATTATTCACTTTGGAAGGAGGAATGGAGGCATAGGCTATTCTCTAAATGGGGAAGTGCTTAGGAAATCAGAAACACAACGGGACTTGGGAGTCCTTGTTCAAAATTCTCAAGATTAACATGTAGGTTCAGTTAGGCAGTCGACAGTTGGGAAGGCAAATGCAATGTTAGCTTTCATGTCGAGAGGGCTAGATACAAGAGCAGGGATGTACTTCTGAGGCTGTATAAGGCTCTGGTCAGACCCCATTTGGATTATTGTGAGCAGTTTTGGGCTCCGTATCTAAGGAAGGGTGTGCTGGCTTTGGAAAAGGTCCAAAGGAGGTTCACAAGAATGATCCCTGGAATGAAGAGCTTGTCATATGAGGAACAGTTGAGGACTCTGGATCTATACTCATTGGAGTTTAGGAGGATGAGGGGGATCTTATTGAAACTTACAGGATACTGTGAGGCCTAGATAGAGTGGACGTGGCATGAATCTTTCCACTAGTAGGAAAAACCAGAGGGTACAAACTCAAACTAAAGGGGCAATCCTTTAAAATAGAGATGAGTAGGAATTTCTTCAGCCAGAGAGTGGTGAATCTGTGGAACTCTTTTCCACTGAAGACTGTGGAGGCTGGATCTTTGAGTCTCTTTAAGACAGAGATAGACAGGTTCTTGATTAACAAGGGGATCAGGGTTTATGTGGAAAAGGCAGGAGAATGGGGATGAGAAAAATACCAGCCATGATTAAATGGCGGAGGAGACTCGATGGGCCGAGTGGCCTAATTCTGCTCCTTCTTCTTACTCACACAATAAAAATGAATATCCCCCTGATAATTAGTGTAAGTTATTATTTAATAGTTTTTTTAAATTCTTTTCCCTTAGTTTAAAAATTAGCAAGTCATGCTGCAACTTTACAGAACCTCAGTTAGGCTGCACTTGGGATATAGTATTCAATTCTGGTCACCACACTACCAGAAGGATGGAAGCTTTGGAGAGGGTACAGAAAAGATTTACCAAGATGTTGCCTGGTCTGGGGGGGCATTAGCTATGAGGAGAAGTTGGTTTGTTCTCATTGGAATGACAGAGGTCGAGGGGCAACCTGATAGAAGTCTACAGGACTATGAGGGCCATGGACAGAGTGGATGGTCAGAAGCTTTTTCCTAGGGTGGAAGAGTCCATTACTAGGGGGCACAAGTTCAAGGTGCGAGGGGCAAAGTTTAAAAGAGATGAACAAGGCAAGCTTTTTATACAGAGAGTAGTGGGTGCCCAGAACTCGCTGCCAGGGGAGGTAGTGGAAGCAGACACAATAGTGACTTTTAAGGGGTGTCTTTACAAATACATGAATAGGATGGGAATAGAAGGATATGGTCCCTGGATGGTAGAGGGGTTTCAGTTCAATCGGGCAGCATGGTCGGTACGGGCTTGGAGGGCCAAAGGGCTTGTTCCAGTGCTGTAATTTTCTTTGGTCTTTGTTCTTAGTGTTTTGTAAACCAGGATTGCTACATTTAATGAATTAACATTTTTCAAGACAGATTGTTCAGAATACGTTTTTATTAACAAGCAGAAATGACAAGTTATTTTGCTACCATGGCACCATGTTGAACATGACAGCAGCAGATTAAATTATAGCAGTGTAAATCCCGCTCTGAACCCTAAAATTCAAATCTGAAGGAAATTCTGGATCTGCAGCTCCTTGCAATCTCTTCCCTTATGTCAGATTCTTGCATTTTAAAAACAATCCTTTGCCATTATCAATCAGGGTATAGATTACAAAAGCAGAGAGGTTATGATGGATTTATATAGAACTTTGGTAATACTGTGTGCAGTTCTGATCGCCACATTATAGGAAGGGCGTGAGCGCAATGGGAGGGATATAGCGAAGCTTCACCAGGATGTTACCTGAGATGGAACATTTAAGTTATAAAGAGAGGTTAGATATGCTTGGGTTGTTCTCTATGGAGCAGAGAAGACTGAGGGGTGACCTGATTGAGGTGTTCAAGATTATCAGGGGCATGGACAGGATGGAGAGGGAGCAGCTGTTCTTCTTAGCTAAAGGGTCAGTTACGAGGGGACACAAGTTAAAAGTGAGGGGAGGAAGGTTTAGGAGAGATTTAAGCAAAATCTTTTTTACCCAAAGGGTGGTGATAGTCTAGAATGCAATGCCTGGGAGGGTGGTGGAGGCGGGTGCCTCACAACGCCTGAAAAGTACTTGGGTGAGTGCTTGGCACACCGTAACATTCAAGGCTATGGGCCAAGTGCTGACAAGTGGCATTAGGTGGGCAAGTCAGGGTCTTTCATGCATCGGTGCAGACTCGATGGGCCAAAAGGCCTCCTCTGCACTGTGATTCTGTGATTTCACTATATCAGAAAAAAGTATTCAGAGCACAAGCAAATAATAATCATCAAAACAGAAACTGTTGGATATTATAGAAAATAGCAATAATAAGTGTGGAACGTTTCTGTAAAACCTATTATTCTGTGTGTACCACTGCTGGTGGCATTTCTAAAAGCAGTGTTAAGACTATTGATGCTATATTTATCCATGTGAACTTATCTCCAATGGTCACCTCGATCAGCTGCCTTTTAGAACTTGCGAACACCAACAATTCAGCTATTGTCAGATTATGCTCGGATATCTATTGTTAATTGTGGAATAGCCCAGACTGTGCATTTCAGTGAGGACATCCCATAATATCACAGCGCAGATAAATCAATTTGTTTTTCACCTTCCTACTTAAGGACTTATAGCATTCAATTTTGTACAAGCCACACAGGTTGCTGTGATACACAATACTGCTCAAATGTTCTTTAATCAGCAAGTGTTCGGTATTCAGTGAAGGTAAGGTTTTTCAGCTAGTTTAAATCAAAACCTATAAACAGGCATAACCAAGCCAATTAAAATAGCCTCCAGTTTGATGCATTTCCAGTTATACTCTACCACTAGTCTATTTTTGGACACATGTTTCTCATCTCATTGCTTATTTTTTTTAAAGCCCACCTGGATTTTACATTGTCCACAACAGGTTCCTGGACAACATATAAATCACCACCATTTACCTTATACTGGGGGAGGGGAAGGTTTCTTTAAAGCCTGGGATATAACATGAGCAAGTGTTACCCTAATAAAGTTGCTGATACTGATTAAAGTATTGAAAATAAAAGACCAGGTGATGAATCATCCAAGCGAAAGATAAATTGTGGCTGGTTATATTGGCAGGAATTTGGGACAATCCAATGTGAAGAACACTATGGCCGTGGAACCAGAACATTGGAAGTTCAGGTTTAGCTAGTGCTAGAAAACATCCATGGTGGCTAGTGGATTACGAAGCAAAATCTCAATGAATACACAATGTTGGCAGACTCATTTGGGAGGAGGTGACTGAAGAGTCATCTTGACACTTCACTCTGAGGAGTCAACTTGATGATGCCCTTTGGAGAGCAGACTGTCTTATATAACGTCAGTCCCATTTGTAGTTGGCACATCACAAGCCAATCATCTATTCAACCAACTGAGGTAGGGTTATGTCTTCAACAGAATCGCAAGATGAGTAGTGTCACACCAGCAGTCCATCACACTCCCTATATTCAGTTCTAATGGAGTTGAGCACCAGGTGCAAAATGTGAAACTGTTTCTATGCTGAGGAACTTCGTCAATGATGTCCTGGAACTGAGGTTATTGATCTCCAACCACCACAACCATCTTCCTTTGTGCCAGCTATGACTCCAACTTGGACATTTATCATCATTGCTTCACCATCACGGGGTCAAAATCCTGGAACTCACTCCCTAATAGCACTGTGGGTATACCTACACCGCATGGAGTGTAACAATCCAGGAAGGTAGCTCACCACTATTTTCTCAAGGGCAATTAAATTTGGGCAATAAGTTCTGGCCAGCGATTCACAAATCCCATGAATGAAGTTTTTAAAAAGAATGAACTGAGCACTTCTGTCTCCAGGAGAACATCCATATCAGCCGATTACATTTTTAAATTGGAATCATGTGGATCAGTGAAGGGAACTCACAAGGCCATTGTATTCAGCCTGAAGCTACCTAATTCACTAAGTACAGACTGTATATCCTTTTTATTTTTCTGGACTCTAAGTTGACAAACACATCCTTCTCCACTCCGTAATCTTTCGGTGTGTGTTGAACTTCATGTGTGAGCATGCAAAAGTTGGAGGACATTTTATTATTTTACTTAGGTTGGTTTAGATATGATAAAGTTCATTTTTTACATAGTTAAACTGAGGGAAATCTGTCCAATTGGCTTTTTATGATTAAAATCTGTAAGCAGTCAAACACTGAATTTGCAAGTATACCCTTTCAAAAAAGGCATGCTATGGTCGAAGGGGGAGAGAGTGAAGAGGGGGTCTATTTGACTCTCTTTCACCTGGTTGTAACAGGCCCCCTACCCAGGAGTCTGATTCCCCCAACTCTGAACCTTCAATGTCCTCTCAGAATTCAGCACCCAACCTCCCTTGTGTGACCCACCCCTCTCTCCAATTCCCCCACCGATTGCATATCTTCAGTCACCTCCTCCCAAGTGACCCAACCCAACCCAGTCACAATCCTCCTACTCCCATTGATCCCCTCCCTTCATCACCCTCCTTTCCTGGTGTTGACTAACTTAACCATCAGTGGCACAATGGTTAGCATTGCTGCCCCACAGCCATGAAGTTCCGACGTGCCACAGCGAGAAAACACACCGACCTCCTCAGAAGGCAAACACAGGACACAGTGGACAGAGTATCCTTTGTCTTCCAATACTTTCCCGGAGCGGAGAAGCAATGGCATCTTCTCCAGAGCCTTCAACATGTCACCAATCAAGACAAACATCCCACCAAGGCCATCCCCACACCCCCACTTCTTGCCTTCAAACAACCGCACATCCTCAAACAGACCATTGTACGCAGCAAACTACCCAGTCTTGAGAAGAACAGTGACCACGACACCACACAATCCTGCCACAGCAACCTCTGCAAGACGTGCTGGATCATCGACACGAATGCTATCATCTGTGAGAACACCATCTCCCAGATACACGGTATATACTCTTGCAACTTGGCCAACATTGTCTACCTGATATGCTGCAGGAAAGGGTGTCCTGAGGCATGGTACATTGGGGAGACCATGCAGACGCTACGACAATGGATGAATGAACATCGCTCGACAAGTCACCAGACAGGAGTGTTTTCTTCCTGTTGGGAAACACTTCAGCAGTCATGGGCATTCAGTCTCTGATTTTTGGGTAAACGTTCTCCAAGGCGGCCTTCATGACACACGACAGCGCAGAATCGCTGAGCATAAACTTATAGTCAAGTTCCACACACAGTGGATTCATGTCACACTGTCTGTAACGCCCACCACTTGCCTGGGCTTGCAAAATCTCACTAACTGTCCTGGCTGGAGACAATACACATCTCTTTAATCTGTGCTTAACCCTCTCTCCACTCGCATTGTCTGTACCTTTAAGACTTGATTACCTGTAAAGACTCGCATTCCAACCATTATCTTGTGAATTGAGTTTGTGTCTTTAAATGCCCTATTTGTGAACACAACTTCCACTGACCTGATGAAGGAGCAGTGCTCTGAAAGCTTGAGGCTTGTGCTACCAAATAAACCTGTTGGATTTTAACCTGGTGTTGTGAGACTTCTTACTGTGCCTCACAGCACCAGGGACCTGGGTTTGATTTCTGGCTTGGGTCACATCTGTGTGGAGTCTACACATTCTCCACATGGGTTTCCTCTGGGTGCTCTGTTTCCTCCCACATTCCGAAAGACCTGCTGGTAGGTGCATTAGCCGTGTTAAATTCTCCCTCAGTGTACCTGAATAGGCACCGGAGTGTGGCAACTTGGAGATGTTCACAGTAACTTCATTGCAGTGTTAATGTAAGTCTGCTTGTGACCCCAAATAAACTTAAACTTAAATGTATTAGTGATCAGTTTCCTGAGTATGGGGGAGTCTCCGTTCTCCACTGACTTTCTGACTGTGGCGAGACAGGTCGGTAAAAATTCTTCCCTAAATGTTTACAAGCGGCTAACTTAATTTGAAACAACTTGAAATAATTCAGCGTCTATCAGTTATTAATGAAAGGAAAAAAGTTGCTTCAAACTATGCTGATAACTTGCTCTAAATGTAGGAAAATTAATGAATGATGTTAACGTTATCAAAGTTACTGCAATGTGTTTGTGGTTTTATGCATTGTCAAAAATAAGTGGTTTGCACAGACTATCGGAATGCGAGTTTGTGGTTTGAAATTGCAGAATGCCAAATGAATAGACCAAGAGACTTTGGTCTACCGGATGTTAATTACAAGCTTATACATTTTGTCTCCCTCCTGTCTACTGGCCACATGTAACTTTGTGCCACGGGCCATTAAGAGCAACCACCCACAAGGTTAATGTCACTCATCTACCGGCATGGCAGTGTATATTTTAACAGATCTTTGAACTGACAGATGTGAATTATGGCAGAAAGATCTGGGTTATATCTGAATATAATGCCCAGGGTCTCGTTCAGGTTTCTTTCTGTTGAAGGATAATAAAGAGGTAATGCTCAACAGATGAATTTAACTGGCTGAATAAAGGCCGGAGCTTCTCTGATTGCATCCTGACACAAGCTGCAGCTACGTTCTTTGGAAGTGAACCCTTGTATTTTATGAAGCAAGCTCTGGATAAACTTCCTCCCACCCTTACTTTCTGAGAAGGTAATTCTCACCCCTTACCAACCCCGCCCCCCCTCCCAGCCCTCACCCTGCCCCCCCCACACCGCTCCCCACCCGCACCCTGTCAACCATAGACTCATAGAATCTCTACAGTGCAGAAGGAGGCCAATCGGCCCATCAAGTCTGCACTGACAAAATCTCACCCAGGCCCTATCCCCATAACCCCACGCATTTACCCTGCTAATCCCTCGACACTAAGAAACAAATTAGCATGGCCAATCCACCTAATCCGCACATCATTGAAATGTGGGAGGAAACCGGGGCACCCAGGGGAAACCCACACAGACATGGAGAGAACAGTGCAGACTCCAAACAGACAGTTACCCAAGACCGGTATTGAACCCAGGTCCCGGGGGCTGTGAGGCAGAAGTGCTAACCACTGTGCTACCATGCCACCCCTAGGATCTTGTGAATTTTAGTTGTGAGGAAAGATTGGATAGACTAGAACAAAGGAGGCTAAGGGGAGACCTAATTAGACTGTGTAAATTTATAAGGGGTCTGGATCAAGTAGATTGGAAGGCCAAAGGCTCCTTGATTGACTGGTCCATAAGCAGAGTGGGACAGTTTAATCTTGAAGATTGGAGGTTTAGTTAGGAATCAAAGGGAAATGTTTTCTGACTGAAAAGGTGGTAGAGTCAGAATCCCTTGTAACATTCAAGAAGTCGATATGAACTTGAAGTGCTGTATCCTATAAACCCACCAGTCACAATCCCCAGCAGTGGGTTTCCCACAGCAGTTGTGGGAAGATATACCACTAGTAGGATCTCCCAGTCCCACCAAAGGGCTTTTGCATGGCTTGCCCACTCTACCACTGGAAAACCTGCCATCAGGTGGGGAAGGGGTCAACTTTAACGGGACTGGAAGATCCCAGAAGGATTGGAAAGTGGGAAGGATTGGAAAATCTCACAGATTATTTTTGAGACCAAGAGATTGAATGTAGGATTAGTCTGGATGGCATCTTATCAGCTAAAACAGACAGAATGGGCTGAATGGCCTCTCTCAATTATGTAAATTTCTCTAATTGTACAACTTTACATTGAAACAAAAGCACAGACACCAGAAAATCCAAGTTTCAATTGCTGGCCTGGGCTGATTTTAATGGAAGTATGTTATATGTGTGATCCAAGGAAATGGGAATAAAACCAGTCACCTACTTCTCAACCCACCCCATGCTGCCACCGACCCACCATCCTCACCCCCCTGCCCTGCTGTGCATTGTCTCCTATCAAGTGAACAGCATTTATTGCCCTGTCTCATTGCCCTGGATGTTGAGGGTCACAGAAGACAAGGCTAAGGTGATGGAGGAAGGTTTGAGAGTGATGGCTGAACTTACAGATGCTACATCCCCTCCTCCCCCCACCTCACCTCCTTCCAGGATCAACATCTGCTTCCATTAGCCTTGTGTGTGAAAATGCCTTGGAGCAATTTCTAACAGTAAAACCGCTGCAAAAATGCAAATGTTTGTAGTGAAAATCTGCAGTAGTGTCTCAAGAGTAACTTTACCAGATCAGAGAGCCCTTTAAGCAGCTGTGGAATGATAGTACATGTAATGTAAAGATGCATGCTTCAGGTGACATTGGCCGTGGACCTGTGAAAGGAATACAGAGAGTGTACCCAATGACTATGATAAAAGCAATTAAGCAATAGAATTCTAAAAGGTTGATTTACACCAGTGGCCATCCAGAAGAATAGTTAGTTTTTATTTCAATAATAAATGAAAGTGGAGATTATTTAAACAGTGTGTGCAGACCGGTGAAGGGATTCATTTATATAGGAATGAACATTGGTCTGCAGAGCTTATAGACATGCATAGCCAGAGGCATATGATAGTTGCCTCAGGACTTTATTCAGAACATTATCTTATTTCTAGCGTAACTGAATATGAATCAAGATTGCTTTCAAGAAATGATGGTATTTACCAATCTAAAACATTATACATAAATGCAAAGTAAATCTTTATTTGGTGCATTATTTGCAAATCAAGTGGTAAATGTCATATTTCATTTGCAACCAGAGATTTTAGTTTAGCTAAGGATTAAAATGACTGATGTTGTGTAAATACAACTACTGACGATCACTGGTACCTCTATATTTAAATATTGCTTGGAGAAATTAATAACTAGTTTAATTGCTGTCACAAACAAACAACATCTGACCCCAAAACAGTAGGATTTAATGGGATATGTGCATTAGAATGTAAGACATACAACAAGTTAAGTTAATTGGGAATGAAGTTTAACAGTGAAACAGATTTTCCTTTTCTCAAGCATGACTGTTCAGTATTTAAAGCAGTTTAAATATCTGAATAAGGTGATGTTCTTCAAAGATCAGCCTGGAAATTGCATTGATAATTATGGTTAGGCTAATGTGTACAGTTAATTCAGAAGCGGCTGTCAGAAACAGGATATGCTGTAACAGTTTTCACTAATAAACTCCGCACTGAAATCAACACAAAAAAGTTGAACAGAACTGATTTATTATTGTCACATGAATTGGGATACAATGAAAAGTATTGTTTCTTGTGCGATGTACAGATAAAACATTCCGTTCACAGAGTACCTAGGGGAAAAGGAAAGGATAGGTTGCAGAATATAGTTTGTAGTTACTGACAGGATGAAGAGAAAGATCAGCTTAATGTATGATAGGACCATTCAACAGTCTGATGGCAGCAGGGAAGAAGCTGTTCTTGACTCAGTTGATACGTGTTTTCAAACTTTTGTATTTTTTCCCTATGGAAAAAGGTGGAACAGCGAATGTCCAGGGTGTGCGTGGTCCTTAATCATGCTGGCTGCTTTTCCTAGGCAACAGGAAGTGTACACAGAGTCAATGGATGGGAGGCAGGTTTCCGTGATGGATTGGGCTATGTTCAGAACACTTCTTAGTTTATTGTGGTCTTGGTCAGAGCAGGAGCCATACCAAGCTGTGATACACCAGAAAGGATGCGTGGGATATTTGCCTAATAGGTCCATACTTATGACAAAATAAAAGGGCTAAAGTATTCAGGAACAAGTATATATTTAATGGCATGGTAAGTGATACTTACTGCCAAATAACTTCTCTGTTCCTGAAAATATAATTCTACATGCATGGAATTTCGGCCTTTCAGATATGAGCTTTTTTTTATACATCTTTCACTTTTATCTCTTTGAATCACAACAGTCTTTATCCATGCTCATTTTGCTTTTTGTGTATGAATTAAATCAAAGCTATACTTCATGCTGGTTTAAGCTCTTCAGGGATAAATTTACCCCAAGGAAAGGATGATTCCATGTCTGCTAAAAATTTGAAAATTTAAGAAGTATCAAACCTGTTTCCAACCTACCACCACTTATACTTTGACAGTGCTAACAAAGGTGGGGCAGGGGAGCCAGCAGTCAACCTTCTCTCAGGATGCAGATTGTTGTTTAATGTTATAATATAGCTGGGGGGGGCCTCACACTTTTAACTATGTCTCATTAACCTCTCCAGACTTCAGAAAACATGGCATCTCAAGGGCGATGAGGAAAGATCCAAAGAAAAGGGAAGTGCTTTCGCAGCACAGCCTGTGGGTCAAGTGTGCTTTCCCCAGGCCACCAAACTACCTTCTTCCTTGCCATCCCAACCGTCCCCACCACCAGACCTTATCCCCACTTTCTATCCAGAGATCCTACTTGGGATTAGAGAACAAATCTAAAGCATTTAATGTGAGGAGGGAAAGTTCAAAGGAGGTGCGAGGGGAAAGTTTTTTACACAGACTGTGGTATGTGTCTGGAATATAATGCCAAGAGTGGTGGTGCAAGCAGATACGATAGGAACTGTTAAAGGGCTTTTAAATAAATAAGAATATGAAAGGTATAGAAATGTATGGACCAAGGGCAGGCAGAAGGGATTAGTTTAAGTTAACTAAGTTAGTGTCATGTTTAGCACAACATTGTAGGGCGAAGGGTCTGTTCTTGCGCTATACTGTTTGATGTTCTAAATTCCTCCCCAACACCCTGAATGCTGCCCCCCCCCAACCACCGCCCCCCCACACCCTCCACACACACACACACCACCCCCCCCACCCTCCCACCTCCCCAACCTCACCAATCAGAATCAGAGACATCTTCCTGGATTCCAATCCAATTTCCAGGGTTGGATGTTGGGGTAAGCTCACACCCACTGCCCACACTAATGTAGCAGCAGCTCCCAAACTGCTCCTGTGGTTTGCCCTGGGGTCATCCCCACCCAATGGGGAGCCAAATCTGTCGATCCAGCTGACTTCCAGGACCAAAGCCTGCAGACAAAGCAGTCTCACCCTGCGGTGTTAAAACATCAGAACAGGAATTGTCAACTTCTTGTCCAAACCCTTTGATCTCCTCCCAGCTTGTGAAACCTGCTGCAATCAATAGTAAGCCTGCTTGGCTGAGTGAGAATTCTTTCATCTCCTTTGTTGAAGAGCCTCACTCACAGGTGCCATGTAGGAGGTGATGTGTTTGTTGAGACACTGGATTAGAACAAATCTCTATTGAAAAGCCCACAAAATCTTTCTGGGTCAGCAAGCAATGTCATCATCTGAACACAAAATCTGGAGCAGTATCTTTTTTGAATAGTAGGTATAGTGGTGGCAGAGTGGTTTGCATTGCTGCCTCACAGCACCAGGGACCCGAGTTTAATTCCGGTCTCGGGTGACTGTCTGTGAGAAGTTTGCATGGTCTCCCCGTATCTGCATGGGTTTCCTCCAGGTGCTCCAGTTACCTGCCATGTTCTGAAAGACATGCTGGTTGGGTGCATTGACCTGAACAGGTGCCAGAGTGTGGCGACGAGGGGAATTTCACAGTAACTTCATTGCAGTGTTGATGTAAGCCTTAATTAGAACATAGAACATAGAACATAGAACATTACAGCGCAGAACAGGCCCTTCGGCCCACGATGTTGCGTCGACCAGTTACAAAAACAATGACCCACTAGCCTATACCAATCCCTTTTCGTCCATAAACCTATCCAGAGATCTCTTAAACGCCCCCAAACTAGACGCATTTACAACTGCAGCAGGCAGGGCATTCCAATCCCTCACCACCCGCTGGGTAAAGAACCTACCCCTGACATCCGTCCTGTAGCTACCCCCCCTTAATTTAAAGCCATGCCCCCTCGTGCTAGCTTTCTCCATCCGAGGAAAAAGGCTATCACTATCCACCCTATCTAAACCTCTAATCATCTTATATGTTTCAATAAGATCCCCTCTTAGCCGCCTTCTTTCCAACGAAAACAACCCTAGATCCCTCAGTCTCTCCTCATAGGACCTCCCCACCATACCAGGCAACATCCTAGTAAACCTCCTCTGCACCCTCTCCAACGCCTCCACATCCTTCTTGTAATGCGGGGACCAGAACTGCACACAGTACTCCAAGTGCGGCCGCACTAGAGTAGTGTACAGTTGCAACATTACACTGCGACTCCTAAATTCAATCCCCCTACCAATAAACGCCAAGACACCGTACGCCTTCTTGACAACCTTATCTACTTGATTCCCAACTAATTGTAATTGTAACTAATAAATAAAATATTAAATGTAATTTAAATGTGGGGTTGCAGGAATAAAGCCTTGGTGGGATTGTGGTCGGTGCAGACTCGATGGGCTGAATGTCCACCTTCTGCACTGTAGGGATTTTATGAATATCTTAATTAATATGTATACATCATACAATTATATTTACAGGTTTGTCTGCAGCAAATGAATATTTACAGATTGTGGGCAGATTATGGAAAGGTGTGTGTGTAAGGGGATGTGTTGCAGACTACATGTGAGTGCATACCAAAGAGACATTTCTGTAACAAAAACAAAATACTATTGACATTAAAAGTCTGAAATGAAAACAAAAAATGCTGGAAATGCTCAGCATGTCTGGCAGTACCTCCAGAGAGGGAAACAGAGTCTGGTCTTCCGGTCCTGCTGAAGGCGATGCCTCTACAGTAGGTTCCCCAATGGCACGGCCAACGAGCAATACAAACGGCTACTGACTTTCAGCGGGACTGGAGGATCCCTCTGGCAGCCAGTGGGCAGCCACCTCCACCACTGGAAAACCCATCACGGACGGGGGATTGAAGCTGGAAAATCGTGGCCAAAATTTTGCGGCCCTTCCCATGGGGCCGGAAGAATGTGAAATCCCACCCAATCTTTCAAGATCTGTGATATTTCTTTCACCAGCTTCTCTGAGTAAGTTTGATTTAAAGTTGAAACAAGGGTTAGCTTAGATGGGCATTTTGGTCGGCATGGACAAGTTTGGGCTGAAGGGCCTGTCTCTGTGCCGTAGATTCTTTGATTCTATGATTTCGGAAGCTACTGTGAGCCAATTGAATTGGAATATGAAATCAGCAGAATGAATTCAGAGCATCAGAGAGAATATTTTTCCAATAGACCTGACTCCTTTATTTACTCACTCCTGATGATGTCTTCCACGTACTTAGTTTAGATTAATCAAACCAATGACCATACCATTGACTGGTTTGTCATCAAGTTAATCTTCCGTTCTCTTAAATACCACCCAATGCATAGTGGTGTCAGGTTCCTGGATAATGTAACTGCAGCAATACCATTAATCTCATGTCACTTTCGAGGTATTACATTAAGCACAAAGCTCCCTTGATTAGAAGCTGTAATCAATTTACTCGATGACTTGGCTTAGGCACTCACCAAACTTCTATTTCCTGATACCATTTGTTAACATACAGCAACACCATGAATGCTGGAATCAATTCTATTTTGACTGAACAGTTGCTGAATTCTTGTGTTCAACAAGCAGAAATATTTAGTAACGGAAATGGAATATTTGCTCTGCTAATGCCTGCAACCTTGGCATCAAGTCTATGGTCCATATAAAGAACAGCCAGTTACAGTCAAATATACCCAAGAGTGGTGCCCAACCCCTGCCCTATCCTTGAAACCACACACATATACCCAACTAATCCACGTAACCTACACATCTTTAGACACTAAGAGGCAATTTAGCATGGCTAATCCACCTAATCCGCACATCTTTGGGCTGTGGGAGGAAACCGGAGTACCCGGAAGAAACCCATGCAGGGAGAACGTGCAAACTCCACACAGTCACCCAAGACCAGAATTAAACTCGGGTCCCTGGTGCTGTGAGGCAACAGTGCTAACCACTGTGCCACCATGCTGTCCCTGTGCCACTATGCTGCCCCTAACCCAAATATTAAATATTCACCATGCTCAGAGTGAAAACTTTAGCACATTTTGGGCGAGATTTTATAGCTTCACTTGTCCCAAAACTGTAAAATCCCGCCCGAGGTCAACAGGCCTTTCAATGTTCTGCCCCTCATCCACTCCGATTCCCATGGCGGATGAGGCGGGAGAATTCTAACCTTTGAGTCTGTGAATCTTTCTCAAGCCACTGAAAGCAAGTCCCGGACATATGACTGGACTTCGAGCTTCAACGGAGTCAGATATAGGAATCAAGCCAGTAACCAATTGCTATATAACTTGAGTTTCAGATTGTCTTTGAAGTGTGGTTTTGATTTAGGTTGCATCCAAAAAATCTCCTATTTTTAAAATTGATTAAATGGAGTATTTTTCTGTTTATTAACGCACAGTTAGATGGTATAAAATTACATTTCCTCTAGTGACATACATTCAGGTACAGATAGAGTTCAGTAAAGCAAATCAGTTTGCTTTTGGAAATGAATATCATGTATTGTAAACCATAGCATCCCATAATTGCATCTCCAAATGAATTAGATATTGTTATATACAATAGCACATTTCAGTTTGGCACACTTTTCAGTTTCAATCATTCCAAAGGAAATTGCTGCACTCACAATCAATGCCTAAAAATAGTTTCCAGGAACAAGAATGTATTATTTTAGAATCCTGACAGTGCAGAAAGAGGCCATTCGACCCATTGAGTCTGCATCCACTCTACGAAACAGCATCCTACCCAAGCCCTCTCCTCTACTCTATCCCCATTATCTCGCACATTTACTGTGGTTAATCCACCTAACCTGCACATCTTTGGAGTGTGGAGCACCCAAAGGAAACCTATGCAGACACAGCGAGAACAAGCAAAATCCACACAGACAGTTATCCAAGGCCGGAATTGAACCTCACTGTCTCAAAGCTCCAGGGACCTGGGTTCGATTCCTGGCTTGGGTCATGGTATGTGTGGAGTCTGCACGTTTTCCTTGAGCCTGCATGAGTTTCCTCCGGGTGATTTGGTATCCTCTGAAAGAAGTGCTGGTTAGGTGCATTGGCTATGCTAATTTTCCCTCAGTGTACCCCAAAGAGGCATTGGAGTGTGGCAACTAGGGCATTTTCACAGTAACTTCGTCGCAGTGTTAACTTAAGCCTACTTGTGACTAGCATATAAACTTTACTTGTTGAACTCATTGACATCGATGGAAAGAATTTGCAAAAAAACAAGAGTTTATAAGTTGACTCATTTCTGGGTTTGTGAGTAATTTGGATTTAAATGTAATTTGCCTGTCGTAACGGAATTATATTTGGCATTACACAAGATGTGGATAGAATTTATTGTAGAAGTAATATTCCACTTCATACTTGGTTGGAAAATATTCAATCCCTGCCCAAAACAGGAGATCAACCGTCAACTTTATGGGTGCCTGAAAGTTCATTCCACTGTTCTCGCAACAAGTGGTCTATTGTCAATGGGTTATTTGAGTACCTAATTTGATTAACATCCTGAATGAAACAAGTTTTCGCGTATGGCTTGAGTGCTCATACTTTACCGCAAGCTCTTTGTAGAATGCAGCAGAAACAGGGCATCTCTTTCATTCTGGAATTTTAAGTATGTTGGGTCAACTATTCCATGCATCATATGACCATCAGAAAGAAGGAGTCCATGGACATCCATCTTTGTGTCGTCTAGCAATTTCTAAGTTTCAAACTGATTTTTTGGAGAGCTTCCAATAGTAATTGTGGCCATGTTGTGTAATTTAACACTGGAAGGTATGACATCAACCTACTGCCATTCATGATAAAAGCAAAATACAGCAGACACTAGAATCTGAAACAAAGACAGAAAATGTTAGAACATCTCAGTAGGGTCTGACAGAATCTGTGGGGAAAGAATAAAACCAATGTTTTGAATCTATATGGTCTAGCTCTGATGAAGGGTCATCTAGACTTGAACTGTTGGCTTTATTCTCTCCCCGCTGATACTGTCAGATGCACCGTCATTCATGCTTGTAAATATTTTGTCCATTTTGGAAACTTTAACTGGGTATTCACTGGTGTTATAATCATTGTGTAGAGATGCCGGCGTTGGACTGGGGTAAACACAGTAAGAAGTCTCACAACACCGGGTGAGAGTCAAAACCTTCCACACACCTGACGAAGGAACACCGTTTCCGAAAGCTTGTGAGATTATTATCAAATAAACTGGTTGGACTCTAACCTGGTGTTCTGAGACTTCTTACTGTGTTATAATCATTGCCCAGAGTTTATAGCTAGAATGCCGCTTGCCAAGCCTTCTCCAGGTGACCAAGCAAGATCAGAAGGGGTGACAAATGGACGTGTTTTGGTTTGGCAGGATGTAAATATGGATCAACTCCAGCAATCTGTCCTGGGAGTTCTTTGCTTTGCATTCATCTACACCCACTTGAACGCAGACACGAGGTGAATGGTGTTGAAGGCTTCTGATGATTCCAAGTTAGGATAAAGAATTAGGAGATTTTCTGAGAACGTAGATAGGGAGCAGAGTGGAAAGGTAGGGTCAATCATAAAATAATACATTTTGTGAAAAAGATCAGGGAGAAGATGTATGTCATAACTATAAGAATCTTAGGCAGTGTAGAGAGGTTTACATAGCAATATAGAAACATAGAAGATTGGAACAGGATGAGACCATTCGGCCTTTCGAGTCTACTGTGCCATTCATCACACTAATCATCCAACTCGATAGCCTAATTTTGCTTTCTCCTCATAAACTTTGAAACTTTTCACCCCAAGTGCTATATCCAGCTGCCTCCTGAATACATTCAATGTTTTAGAATCAACTTCCTGTGGTAATAAATTCCACAGACTCACCACTCTTTGGGTGAAGAAATGTCTCCTCATCTCTGTCCTAAATGGTCTACCCTGAATCCTTAGCCTGTGGTCCCTAGTTCTGCACATGCCCACCATTGGGAACATCCTCCTTGCACCTACCCTGTCTAGCCCCGCTAGAATTTTATAAGTCTCCATGAGATTCCTCCCTCATTTATCTGAACTCCAGCGAGATGTTCTAGCATTTTCTGTCTTTGTTTCAGATTCCAGCATCCACAGTATTTTGCTTTTATCATGAATGGCGGAAGGTCTATCTCGTACTCTCCAGTGTTAAACTACACAACATGGTCACAGTTACATGGACACATGGACACAGAAGCTTTCCAAAAAATCAGTTTGGAGAGCTGGTCAATTTAGGAGTGTAAATGGAAAAAGGACAATAAAAGCACATATGAGTCTGCATTATACATATAGGCCTGGATCCACTGAGAAACAGCAACTATCATTGGATTGCCGCTTTGTCACTTTCTGAGCCCTGATTCCATTTTGCACTTTTGATGGGATCTTCCGAGCCTGTTTTCTTCAGAAAGACGGAGCATTCAGTCTCATGAAGAACTCCTTTGCAGCATTGTAGTGTGGGAGGGAGACAAGCAATGATCACTCTTTACAGCACTAGCTGCTGTAAGGTAAGTTAAAGGTCCAGAATGAATGTTAGTGAATGGCTGAATCAATGATTAGATAAATGAGTGAATGGTAGGGTGGGTAGGTTGTTGAGGTAAATGGATAGAGTAGAGTAGAGAAGTAGGTGGAAAAAGTGTAGGTGGGGGTAGGGTGACAGGTGGGTAGGGAGGAAGGTGAGTATGGTGGTAGGTGGGAGAAGTGACAGGTGGGTAAGGTGCAGGTGGATAGGGTGGATTGGTGGGTTGGGGCACAATGGGTCATTATGTTGGAGCTAGTCTGGTCAGGGTGGCAGTGGGGTGAAGGTAATCAGGGACAGGATCACGAGGTGGGTAATCAGAAGTTACTGTGGTCAATAAAGGTATTTGGTTTGGATTGGGTGTAGCTGAATGGTCAAGGACTAGTACAGTTGGGTGCTCAGGGCTAGAAGGTCAACCGATCACGTTAGGGTGTTGGTCAGAGATTGGGAGGTTAGTTGGTTGGGGGGTATTGGTGGGGACAGGGAGATCAATGGGTGAGTCAATGTCAGTGGTTATGGGAGTCAGTTCCATACTTATCCAGGAGTTAGACTAGGATTTTTCAATCTAACATTTCTAGGTAACTATCCAGGTAAGCGTGTCAAAATTGTCCAAAATCTCTGTAACTCAGAATTCGATACTTTTGCAGAGGGAGCAGGAGAATTTTCCGTCAGAAGGTCAAACTCCCATGGAGTTCAGCACATCAGGATGTTTGCAGTGTCCCAACGCACATAATGGGTCAAATGGCTGGTCTCCAACCGTCCAGAGTGAGGGAGATCAGACCCTATTATCATAAATAGATGGGGGTAGGTATTCCATTTGTATAAGATGGTTTGGCGACTTTCATCCAATCTACTCAGCAGAAACTTCCTGAGCAAGTGCATTTAGTTGCCTGAACTTTGTGCTTAGGTTTCTGAAGTAACATTATGAACACATAGGTTGTTGGCTTTGAGACAGGCATGCTATTACTGAGTCACATCTGACGCAGCCAAGATTAAAAACCTTGTGGATTGGAACACCCGAACCACATCCTCTACCTCATTAACATGTGTTGGACCTGTGTCACCATACAGTTGTTGCTTCTTGTTACTAATCCTTCAACACCAGATATCAGGAGAGGGAATTTCTGTGTTCAACAGGAAATGTTCATTAGGTAGAGCATTGTTCACTTTACTGTTGATCACTCGAAGACTGCAGCAAGTAATGCCCAGCCCTTGCTGTCTTCTATCTACATCTTACTTCAGATGTTGGAGAGTTCCATCTTAGTGACTGAGGTTAAACATTTCCTAAGTGCAACATAGAATCATAGGTTCCCTACAGTGCAGAAGGGGGAAATTGAGTCTGCACTGACCCTCCAAGAGAGCACCCCACCAAGGCCCTCTCCTCCTTCCTATCTCTGTAACACCACATATTTACCCCACTAATCCTCCTAACCTACACATCTTGGGACACTGAGGGACAATTTAACATGGCCAATCCACCTAACCTGTGCATGTTTGGACTGTGAGAGAATCATACAATCCATACAATACAGAAGGGGGCTATTCAGCCATTGAGCCCGTACTGAACACAATCCCACCCAAAACCTATTCCCTTAACCCCAAGCATTTACCCTGCTAATCCCCCGACTCTAGGGTCAATTTAGCACGGCCAATCAACTTAACGTGCACATCTTTGGACTGTGGGAGGAAACTTGAACACCTGGAGGAAACCCACACAGACACGGGGAGAAAGTGCAAACACCACACAGACAGTGACCTGAGACTGGATTTGAACACGGTCCCTGGCACTGTGAGGCAGCAGTGCTAGCCACTGTGCCACCCAAGGAACACAGAGAGCAGAATTGTGCAAAGGTGATTATGCACATTTAGCAGAGCCGATTCAATTTTCCCTGTTTATTAAATGAAAGGAAAATTGCAAACCCTCTGTTGTGCCAATGACTTCCCGTATATGCATCAGAAAATCTTTATCACCGCGCGTTGGAAGTGAAATTTGATCCTGTGGTATTCGCTTAACATAGCTTGGAAAGATGAAAGGCTCTGGTACGACTTGTACACCTCTGGCCCTGAGTCCAGATTTCAAACAACTGAGCAACTAAGCCTCATTTATAGGTCATTTATTTAGCATTACAGAAGACAGTTAACACTCAGGCATATGTTAATAGATGCTATGTGATGTGCTGGGTAAATAAGGCTGTGAACAACCTGAATAATTCCACCAACCTCGGGATTTACCATTAAATCATCTTTTTTTGTAGTGAACTTTGAAGAAATATTGTTCCTCAATTGGAGATTATTCGTGAGTTGCTGCAAAAAATAAAAATCTTCCCATTGCGTGCCAGTTTGCCTGCCGGCTATCAGATGCTGCAAATTTTTGCAAAGCGCTTTTGTTTGGTGTGAAGGATTTTAAAAATTGTGCCAACAAACACAAATGAAGATGTGACAACATTGTGGTATCAACACAATAAAAAGACTTAAATGTATATTTTGTTAACAAGTTTTTGAGAAATATTGCAAATTGCTGAATTCATGCATGGAAATGTAATTTTGCATGCAGCAGATTGCAAAGAAACAATCTATTTCCGTGGAACTGATTGAGAGAGCAGGTTTCACCAGGAGACCTGGTCATGCCCTGTTTTGCTTCAGATAGACCTATGTTTAAAGTCCAGCTAAACCGAGAGACAGACCATTGCATTCTTCTTCATTTTCAAACGTGGATATGTTTTCCTCCGCTTGTTAGTCCAATAAAAGGACCTACCATATGTGCATATAGTGAATACATGGTGGCACATTGGTTAGCACTGCTTCCTCACAGCACCAGGGGATCCTGGTCAATTCCAACCTCGGGTTACCGTTTGTGAGTTTGCACATTCTCCCGATGTCTGTGTGGGTTTCCTCTGGGTGCTCTGGTTTCCTTCTAAACTCCGAAGATGTGCAGATTAGATGGATTGGCCATACGAAATTTCTTCTTAGTTTCCCTAAGATGTGTAGTTTAGATGGATTAGTTATGGCAAATGCATGGGATTATGGGGATAGAGCGGGGGAGGTGGGCCTGGGTAAGATGCTTGTTTGGAGAGTCGGTGCAGGCTTGATAGGCTGAATGGCCTCCTTCTGCCCTGTTGGGATTCTATAAAAATAGCAATAATAATTACCATGTATTGTCTTTTGGATGATATTCAAATAGAAGTGACTGCTCACCACATTACCTTATATATATAATAATGTTTATATAATGTTCCTTTAAGATACTGATTCTTTTAGTATATATTGATACATCAATATCACAGAGTCAGTTAGGCTAATTTCCTTTTATCAGACATTTACCATAATGTCACAATATTTCAAATTTTCACTGCACATGAATTGAAATAAAGTTATGATTTCTGCACCAGCATTTCTATGAGAATAAGGTTCAATGTACACAAGCTGTCTTGGCTCGCATGTGGTGAGCTTACATGACTGATTTCAGCAAATAAATCATTCCAGCAAGTGAAGGTTTATTGCAGGGCAGTCAACTCCATACTGTCATGGTTCATTACTACTTGTTTCCTGTGGTACTGGCAGTGTACTTTAGTGTGTTTTCATGGTAACATTTAGTAATCTAGCATGACAGTACAAAAGAAAACTTTTCAAACTGACCACTTGTGGGAACTGGGTGGCACATAGTGAGTTACAACACTGCCCTTTCACCTCTGAGATCTGTGTTCAAGTGTGATCCGGACTGAAGAGATTGAATCTCCTCTTGCTGCTGGTTGCGAACAAATGGGGAAATTCATACAAGCCGTATTTCTGAGGTTGGGATCCAAGCAAAATTATCGGAATGGCTTGGAAGAGGCTTTTCAAGGTGTCAGCAATGTTGTGCCTTGACAAAGAATAAAAGAATGCATGGTCCTGAGTTCCAACATCCAAAGTGAAAAAACTGTTTAAATCTCAGGACTCAGGCTCCCAATTCCTGCCCCCACTTCCTCCCCCAATAACATACTAAGACCAATACCGACAGCATGATGGCACAGTGGTTAGCATTGTTACCTCACAGTGCCAGAGACCCAGGTTCAATTCTAGCCTTGGGGTGACTGTGTGGAGTTTGCACATTCCACTCGTGACTGCATGGGCTTCCTCCGGGTGCTCCGATTTCCTCCCACAATCCAAAGGTGTGCAGGTTAGGTGGATTGGCCATGCTAAATTGCCCCTTAGTGATTAGCAGGGAGATTAGCAGGTTAAATATGTGGGGTTATGGCATTAGGGCTTGGGTGGGATTGTTGTTGGTAGAGGCTCAATTGGCCACAAGCACTCCTTCTGTACTGTAGGGATGCTATGACTCTGTGAGACATAGCAGTAAAAGTAGGCCATTCGGCCCATTGGATCTGTGCCACCATTCAGTGATATCATGATTGATCTGATGTGATTATCCTCAGTTCCATTTGTTCACCTTATCCTCATAACCCTTTGATTCCCTGATGATTAAAAATTTGCCTTGGCCTTGAACATACTGGCCATGCAGCCCTCTGTAGTAAATAATTCCACAGACTTACTACCCTCTGAGAGAGGAAATTCCTCCTCATCTGTCTTAAATGGGTGGGCACTGTAAGAAGTCTCGCAACACCAGTTTAAATTCCAACAGGTTTATTTGGTAGCACAAGCCACTAGCTTTCAGAGCGCTGCTCCTTCATCAGGTGAGTGGGAGTTGTGTTCACAAACAGGGCATATAAAGACACAAACTCAGTTTATAAGATAATGGTTGGAGTGCAAGTCTTTGCAGGTAATCAAGTCTTAAAGGTACAAATAATGTGAGTGGGGAAAGGGTTAAGCACAGATTAAAGAAATGTGTATTGTCTCCAGACAGGTCAGTTAGTGAGATTTTGTAAGTCCAGGCAAGTCATGGGGGTTATAGATAGTGTGACATGAACCCAAGATGCCGGTTGAGGCCATCCTCATGTGTGTGGAACTTGGCTATCAGTTTCTGCTCAGTGATTCTGTGTTGTTGGGTGTTGTAAAGGCTGTCTTGGAGAACACTTCCCAAAGATCAGAGGCTGAATGCCCGTGACCGCTGAAGTGTCCCCCAACAAGAAGAGAACATTCCTGCCTGGTGATTGTCGAGTGGTGTTCATTCATCCGTTGTCATAGCGTCTGCATGGTCTCCCCAGTGTCCCATGCCTCAGAACATCCTTCCTTGCAGCATTTCAGATATAAATTCGTGACCTCTTACTCTGAAATTATGCCCTCTGGTCCTCAACTCTCCTGTGAGAGGAAGCAACCTCTTAGCATCCACCCTGTCAAGCCCCCTCAGAATCCTATACGTCCCAATAAGTTTGCCTCTCATTCTTCAAAACTGTAAAGATGTTGTGGAGATGCCAGCATTGGGCTGGGGTAGGTGCAATTTGGTGGTAGCCATGATGTGGAGATGCCGGCGTTGGACTAGGTTAGGTAGCCATGATGTGGAGATGCTGATGTTGGAATGGGTTAGGTAGCCACGATGTGAAGATGCCAGCATTGGACTGCAGTAGGACTCACTTGATGAACGAGTAGTGCTCCGAAAGCTTGTGCTACCAAATAAACTTTAACCTGATGTTGTGAGACTTCTTATTGAAACTGTAATAAGTACAGGCCCAACCTACTCAACCTCTCCTTATAAGAAGATCCCTCCAAGCCCAGGAAAAACCAATGAATCTTCTCTGGGCTACTTCCAATGCCAGTGCATCTGTTCTTTGGTTTGGGGCACCAAAACTGTTCACAGTATTCCAGGCACAGTCTAACCAGTGCCTTGCATAGTTTTATTAAGCCATCCCTATTTTTGTACACATTCCCTTTGAAATAAATGCCAGCATGCCATCTACCTTCTGTCTTCTCTACACCAAAATATGTCCCAATATATTGTATTCTTGTTTGTTGTTCTTTAAGTCCAATTTTATTGAAATTTCTCCTGTGTCCTGGGTCACGCCAGCCATATAAATATTTTGCACCCAGAAAAAGGCATCAAGGAAGTATTTTGTGCAAAATATCCTCCAATGGGACTTCGATTTAAAATGACATTGTTGGTTCAATTCTTTTCCACAATTACCAGACATGTCAATTTGGTGTCAGATCAATCATTAAATGGCCTGGCTTACCATCCTGAGAGCTGGTTGTTAGACAGTGGATTAGCGTGGGTTTGTTCTCTTGTGAGCAACAGGTACCAAGAACCCTTAAGTAGAATGATAAGCAGCACAACTCATCCCTAAATAACTTTTTTCAATTGTTGACTTTGCAATGAACAATGACTGAGTAACTAGACAGATAACCAATTCAGATTCGTAATAGCTGACCTCTGAACTACAAGAGACATTAGCATACAAAGAAGCATTATCAGATGACTGCAATTTCTCACTAAGATTTATTTTGTGCTAATTTCCTTTAGTTTCTCACTCCTGTGCCTCATTTATTTCATCGATATCATAACAGGATGTCAGAATGACCTCTGAGGGTCAAAGGTAAAGAAATGTTCTGGAGTCTGGTATATCGCAAGCAAATTTTTGTTTAATGACACACCAATATTGTATTTACTTTTGACTCTGAGGTCATTACAATTTCCTCTTGTGATACAATTAGAGTACTTGATATGAGGCATAAGGTACTGAAGAACCTTGGATTTTTATCTGTGTGGAGTTTGCATGTTCCCCCTGTGTCTGTGTGACGTTCCTCCAGGTGCTCTGGTTTCCTTCCACAGTCCAAAGATGTGTGGGTTAGGTGGGTTGAACTTGTTAAATTGCCCCTTAGTGTCAGGAGGACTAGCTAGGGTAAACGCATGGGGTTATGGCGATAGGGGCCTGGGTTGGATTGTGATCAGTGCAGACTTGATGGGTTGAATGGCCTCCTTCTGTACTATAGGATTCTATAAAAAATAATTGGAAAATACTAAACTCAAAGTAATCCTTGACAAGAAATTGCTACGTAACACTCCAGATGTTACTTAACGTCAGGACCAGTTAAGCATCGTTCTTGCCAAGAATATTTGAGTAACTTCGAATGGTCAAGCTAGGATAACAGCTAAACATCAGACTTTAGAACCTAGAATACCTTTGACTGTAATGACAGGATAGACCAATTGAACCAAAGTAAATATGAGATTGAAAGACACTTGGTGAATTGTGTGTTCATTAAAAGAAAGAATTAAGATCAGCATTTGGAATAAATCATTGCCTCATATTATGGATCCAGTACTCATCAAGTCTCCCTAGTGAGGTGGGGCACAGCATCAGAAAGCAATGAGGTACAGTGGCAAAACGGTCAGCACCGCTGCCTCACAGCGCAGGGATTCGGGTTTGATTCCTGGCTTGGATGATTATCTGTGTCAAGTTTGCACGTTCTCCCCATATCTGTGTGGGTTTCCTCTGGGTGCTCTGGTTTCCTCCCACAGTCCAAAGATGTGTGGGTTGGGTGGATTGGCCATGTTAAATTGCCCCTTAGTGTCAGGGGGACTAGTTAGGGTAAACGCATGGGGTTATGGAGATAGGGGGCTGGGTCGAGTTGTGGTCAGTGCAGACTTGATGGGTTGAATGGCCTGCTTCTGCACTGTAAGATTCTATAATAGATATCTGACTGTTCATGGATGTGCAACTCATCCTCAGAATAGCATTCCTTTTTTTTAATCTTTTGTGGTATATGGGCGTCACTAGCTAGGCCAGAATTTATTGCTGACCCTAATTGTCTTTGAAAAGATGGCAATGAACTACCTTTTTGAATTGCTACAGGCCCATGTGGTGTGAGAACATCCACAGTGCTGTGAGAACAAGGGTGCCATGATTTTTGCCCAGTGACAGTTATGGAACACAATATAGTTATAAGCCAGGATGGCATGTGACTTAGAAGGGAACTTGCGTTTGGTGGTGTTCCCATTCATGTGGTGTCCTTGTCCTTCTGGGTAATAAAGGTCAGAAGTTATCAAAGGAGTTTTGGTAAGTTGCTGCAGTACATCTTACAGTTTATGTAGAGATGCCAGCGTTGGACTGGCCTCATACCACCAGGTGAAGTCCAACAGGTTTATTTGGAATCACGAGCTTTCAGAGCACTGTTCCTTCACCTACTGCTCCAAAAGCTCGTGATTCCAAATAAGCCTGTTGGACTTTGATCTGATGTTGTGAGACTTCTTACTGTGCCCATCTTATAGACGATACACAAAGCTGCCATTGTGCATTGGTAGGGAAGGGAGTGAATGTTTAACATGGTGGGTAGGAGTGCCAATAAAGCAAACTATTTTGTCCTGGATGGTGTCGTGTTTCTTTAATGTGTGGAGTCTAACTCATTAACTGATTTGGAGAATACTTCATCAGACTCTTGACTTGTACCATATAGATAGTGGGCAGGCTTTAGGGTCAGGGGTGAGTTACTTACACAGAATTCCAAGACACTAACCTGCGCATGTAGCTACAATATTTATATGGTTGGCCCAGTTCAGTGTCTAGTCAATAGTAACACCAGGATGTGGGTGATTCAGCAACGTTAACATCATCAACTTTCGAGGGGAGTTGGTTAGTTTCTCTATTATTGGAGTAGGTTATTGGCTGGCACTTGTGGGGCGTGCCTGTAACTTGCACCAGCAGATGAACATAAAAGGAAAAGGCTATTCAGATGTTACAACATCAAGTTAAACACAATCAGGTGGGTTCACCATGTTCTGTATATGGTATAATTTCATTCATACATACTGAGACAACACTAATTTATTTTACAGAGCTTGTGGCCACATGTGTTTTTGAGCTCCACTTGCCAAACAAACTACTCTTATGGATTCTATCCGTGAGTGCAATTTAATTTCATGTCAGATTTTCTTGGCACAGCGGATAGAAACTTTGTCTGCACCCAGATGCCAGAAGTGAAAGGAAAACTCAAATTTCCCATTCAATCCTTTCATTCACTAAACTTCTATATATATGCTGTTAAAAATGAAGAAGTGAGCAAGTAAAGTCAAGTCACGTGAAAGTTTTACTACACCGCAATTGATGTTGTTAATTGATAATAAATCAAAGATCTAGTTGGTCGATTGGTCATTATAGGTAATTGTTTGCCTTTTAGGAGATATAAAAATGTATTGATTGTCACTAGGTTATGTAAAGCATATAACACAGATAGGAAATTTTCTATTATCAGGATTTCTGAAGACTTTCAGTTTATTGTGTAAACAAATCTAGGAATCTTCATTCCCATGGCATCCAAGGAATATTATATTCAAATGTATCATTTATTGCACATCTGAATTCTAAAATGTCTTCATTTCTTTTTTCACTGATTCTGTTTTATAGTGGAAAGTCAAAAATTTAAGGCCTGAACTTTGCCAGCCTTTTTATCAGTTGTGGCATAGAGTTTAAGTGCAAGGAGCTGTACAGAGCATCAAATAGGCCACAGCTGGAATATGTGTGCAGTTCTGAACACGTCACTTTGGGGAGAATTGCACTAGAGGGGGTGTAGAGGAGGTTCACCAGGATGTTGCCAGGGATGGAACATTTCAGCTATAAGGAGAGATTGGATAGGCTTGGATTGTTTTCTTTAAAGCAGAGAAGGCTGAGGGGGGACATGGTCGAGGTGTATCAGATTATGAGGGGCATGAACAGGATGAATAGGAAGCAGCTGTTCCCTTGTTTGGGGGGTCAATTACAAGAGGTCTAGATAAGGAACTCCAGAGGGGACTTGAGAAACAAGAGGGTGGTGAGAATGTGGAATGCACTGCCTGGGAAGGTAGTAGAGGTCGGAAACCTTACAAAGGAATGTAGTCGAGGTCGGAAACCTTTAAGAAGTATTTGGATGAACCCTTTAAACAACTTAACATATGATATGGGGCAGCGGCTGGAAATTGGGATTTGCACAACTTTAGTGGTAATTATTGCCAGAGCATGTCAGGAGGGCCTGTGCCGTGAGAGAAAACCACCAAATGAAACACAGCTGGGAGAAGCTGCCTCCATCCTTAATGGTCGCTCAATGGCCCAGCAAGGGCCTCCCATCAAAATAGTCACTCCTACAGCTAAAGAATCACTGTAACATGATCAACTTACTCAGCCACCAGAACCTGTTTGCTTGGCCCCTGCTTGCTGGAATAAAAAACTTACGAGATCTTTGCGTGCTCCTGGTAATGGAGACACCTGTTGTTCCAGGATTGCCTGCGGTGTTACTTTTGAGGCTTTTGAAGAGCTGGCCTTATGTTTGGTTTGGTATCTCTGAGAAGCTGCTGTGCTCAATTGGGTGACAGGCCTGGCAGAAGTAGTAATTGACTGTCACCAGTAAAATGCCGCCCCAGAATCCCACTGCCTGCCAGCGTGCGTCAGCTCCAATTCTGATATCAAGATAATTGAACCCAGCAGAAAATTACTATCGATGATTCAGTGTAAAACAATGATAGGGCCACACTATGTGGTCCCAATTGTACAAGTGTTATGCGACCATTTCCATATGGTGGCATGGTGGCACAGTAGTTAGCACTGCTGCTTCACAGCACCAGGGACCTGGGCTCAATTCCAGCCTTGGGTGACTGTCTGTGTGGAATTTGCACATTCTCCCCGTGTCTGCATTGAGTTTCCTCCAGGAGCTCCCACAGTCTGAAAGACATGCTGGTTAGGTGCATTGGCCATGCTAAGTTCTCTCTCAGCATATCCAAACAGGTGCTGGACTATGGCATCTAGAGGATTTTCACAACCATAGAATCCCTACAGTGCAGAAGGAGGCCATTCAGCCCATCAATGCTGCAACAACCACAATCCCACCCAGGCCCTATCCCCATAACCCCATGCATTCATGATGTGGAGATGCCAGCATTGGACTGGGGTGGGAGATAACTCATGCAACTCGGCCAACGTTGTCTAATTGACATACTGCAGGAAAGGATGTCCCGAGCATGGTACTTTGGCGAAACCATGCAGACGCTACGACAATGGATGAATGGACACCACTCAACAATCAACAAGCAGGAGTGTTCTCTTCCTGTCGGGGATCACTTCAACAGTCGAGGGCATTCAGCCTCCGATCTTTGGGTAAGCGTTCTCCAAGGTGGCCTACACGACATACGACAATGCAGAATCGCCGAGCTGAAACTGATAGCCAAGTTCCGCACATTTGAGGATGGCCTCAACTAGGATCTTAGGTTTTTGTCACACTATCTGTAACTCCCACAATTTGCCTGGGCTTGCAAAATCTCACCAACTGTCCTGGCTTGAGACAAATCACACCTGTGCTTAACCCTCTCTCCACTTGCATTGTCTGTACCTGTAAAGACTTGGTTACCTGCTAAGACTCACATTCCAACCATGATCTTGCAATTGAGTCTATGTCTATATATGCCCTATTTTTGACCCCAACTCTCCACTCATCTGATAAAGGAGCAGTGCTCCAAAAGCTTGTGCAACCAAATAAACCTGTTGGACTTTAACGTGGTGTTGTGAGACTTCTTACTGTGCCCATGTATTCATCCCAGCTAGTCCCCCTGACACTAAGGGGCAATTTAGCATGGCCAATCTGCACATTTTTGGACTGTGGGAGGGAACTGGAGCACCCCGTTTCTCAGAAGCCAGCCCATTCACAGTGTAGGCCTACTTGTGACACTAATAAATAAATTTTAAATGACAGGATGCCTCAATACAAAAATTCACAATTTGCTTTTTCAACCTGTTCCAAGTATGTTCTTCTGCTCATCAGGGTATCAATGCTACAAGTGAAATGTTTTTTCACTCTTGTCACACGATGTCAACATCAAGTGTTCCCAGGTGTGGTGTAACTCAGCCAGCCACCGACTAAAGATCTTTTTCATGGACTTATGAGAATGTGGGAAGCCAGTATGCAGTTGTCATTTAATGAGGCCTGAACCAAAGAAGCATTAAATGCAAAAGGTCCTAAAACCTCCCAGAATGTTCCTGAGCTATGTGCTGTCCATCTAGTGTGTTCAGAAATATACATCATCTCACCCATTTTCCCTCAGGAGAAATTTGATAGCTCAAAACTGGCTAACAGTGGCTTTCAGTAAACTGTGGGGTAAAGATTAAATCAGAGGAAGGAATAGGGTTTGAAAGCTAAAGGAAACAAAGAGAAACAAGAGGAGAAAGGCAGGGTCACTGTTGGGAGGCCACAAGAATATTATGTTAGGTTCATAGTATAGGTTTACCTATTGTAAAGCATGTTCTACCCATTACCTTTCATATTCACCTTTGTGCTTTACTCCAAATGCTGTCATTGGCATCATAACTGGAGAAAATTCTTATAATTAATATAATTTTACTCTTCCCTCCAATTTTCCTTCTTCCTAATGAATCACAGGTCGAGGTTTTCCAGCCTCACCTTTGCCATATGGGATATTCCGGTCCCATTGAAAATTAGTGGCCTTTTGGCTGGCCCAAAACATCCCCCTTGACAGAACCCACCATGGCAGGTCTGAAAAATCCCGGCCATAATGGTACAGCACTGCCAGCTTTCATCCATGCCCGCTTCCTTCATGGTGGCACAATAGTTGACATTGCTTTCTCACAGCACCAGGGATCTAGGTTCAATTCCAGCTTGGGTGACTGTGTGGAGTTTGCGCATTCTCCCCGTATCTGTGTGGGTTTCCTCGGGGTGCTCCTGTTTCCTACCATATTCTAGAGAGTGCAGGTTAGGTGGTTTGACCATGGTAAAGTACGCAGGGATACAGAGAGAGGGTGTAGCGGACAACCTGGATGAGAAGCTTTATTGGAGACTCTGGATTATCAGAGGCAGCCTGGGAGGGATGATTTATCAGAGAGTCGGTGTAGACTCGATAAACCAGACAGCCTCTTTCTGTACTATAGGGATTCTAGGGTACGAGACCTAGTCCCACTCCCCTCCCCTTTCCCTATATCCTTGCAATTATTTTTCCTTTTGGTAATTACCTCATTCCCAACTGAAGATTGAATGAGTCTCAACCGTACTCTCAGGAAAGCTTTCTAGGTTTTAACCACTTGCTGCTTAGGAAAGCCCTTCCTCATCTCACCATTACTTGTTTTGTCCAATCACCTTAAATTCTCTGGTTCTTGACCCGTCTGTGAATGTGAATGTGTCTCACTCCCTACTCTGTCCAGATGCATTATTATTTTGAACAACTCTGTTAGAATCTCCTCTCAACCTTCTCTGAGGAGATCACTCCTTGTTTCCCCAATCTATCTATGTAACTGAAGTCCCTTGAACTAATCTCATGAATGTTTCTGTATCCTTTCTCATCACATTGGCCCTAAAGAGTGGTGCCCACAATTGAATACTCTGTTGGTTGAACCACAATTTCACAAAGATTCATCATTACTTCCTTGCTTTTGCACTCTTTTATTTACTACTTTTATTACTTGTGCTACTTTTATTTATAAAGGTTAGGATCCCACTTTTTAACCACATACCTCCAATGATTTGATCACCTATACATCCAGATCCCTCTTTTCTTTTGTGCCCTCCAGTTTAAAATGGCTCTCCTTGTTATTCCTATCAAAATGTATCACTTCACATTTCTCTGCATCAAATTTCATCTTCAGTGCCAGTCCATCACACTAGTCTTCTATGTCTTCTTGAAGTCTATCTTCCTCACAGTGCATGATTTCTTTTAAAAAAGGGTTTCTGGTCAGTACCTCCCCATGTTCCTTTTCTTTTTATAATCCCTTTTCCTACTGTTCTGATGATTTTTATGTGTTATTTTGTACCGCTATGTTCAATGATGCCAGCAATCATTCACTTAAACCCAGGGAGGTTGGCCTTCCTGTACATTTCAATGAAAAGCAATTTTGTTGCATTCAATTTCTATAACTATAATTTTGATCAACCAAAGGAACATGCTTAATGTTATTATTTTGATGCTGCTGTGGTTGTTTTTTTTTCTCCTTCTTGAGCTATGGCACAGTGACACGGTGGTTAGCACTTCTGCCTCACCCCACCAGTGACCTCAGTTCAATTCTTGGCTTGGGTTACCATCTGTGCAGAGTCTGCATGCTCTTCCCTTAGCTGTGTGGGTTTCTCCAGGTGCTCCTTCCACAGTCTGAAAGACATGCTGGTTAGGTGCATTGGCCATGCTAAATTCTCCCTCAGTGTGCCCAAACAGGTGCCAGAGTGTGGTGACTAGGGGATTTTCACAGTAACTCCATTGCAGTGTTAATGTAAGCCTACTTGTGACTAATAAATAAAATGTACTATACTTTTGATTTTATGCATTGATTATAAATGCGTAAATGTACAATATATACAATATTCGATGTAAGGTAAGTTTCATTTGTCACTCCCTTGGTGTCACTGTTTGAAAAGGCACAAAGGAGTAATAAAGAGCCAGGAATACTAAACATAAGTGACCAACATCTTGAGACTTTCAAACAGTTTGCACTTTCTGTTCATAATTCCACTTTGTTAAGTAAACTTAGCTTGAGATCAATCATACTTTTGGACCTTACAGTGACAGAGGTCCTAGACATTATGCATTGCATTGCCTTCCTGTCCTTGGAAAACAGCTCATAAACAACCATTGTTCATATACTCAGAAACAAGGGGGAAATTTGGAGTCTTAACTTAAACACTTTTAAGAGGAATATAAGAGTATTTCTGCACATGTGTCTGGTAATTAAGAGATGTGATAAGTTTAGGCTTTTTTTGTGTATTGCTTCATATTTACTGCAAATACCTACATTCTAACCAAACAGACAAATAAAGATAACTGTTTGTTTGAGGCGAGTGGGATCAAAGGTTATGGGGAGAAAGCAGGATTAGGGTATTAAGTTGGACAATCAGCCATGATCGTAATGAGTAGCAGAGCAGGCTCAAAGGGCCAAATGGCCTCCTTTCTTCGATATTTCTATGTTTCGCTGTAGTGCATTGGAATTTTATTACTTTAATGTTGGAATATTTCTATTTCTTTATTTGTGGCAGGGAAATTGCTTGAAATAAATGGTGAATTACCTGTACTTGCTGTTATTTGTTCACCAAAAAACCCCCACTCAAATTTGTGGTGAAAAAGGATACGCTTGAGTCCTGATTCTCCACAAATTGCTGAATGAATTGTGTGACTCCATGGTTACATTGGGTGGCATTTTCCAGTAAACTCCCCTCTGCCACACAGCGTGTTTTTTAGTGGTGGAGATAACGGAGGCGACTCACTATTGGCTGCTGGTTAGATCTTCCAGTCTAGCCGATGTCTGTGGAGTTTAGCATGGCTTGTCTATCCTGCCACGGTGAGGAGGGGAGGAGGTCACCTTTGGAGGGAGCAGAAGACCCCACTGGTGGAGAAGGCTGGAAACTCCTGCCTATAAGAACCCCAGAAATAGAAGCAGGAGCGGGCTACTCAGTCCTGACCTGCCATTCATTAAGATCATGGCTAACTCTGACGTTGACAAAAAAAAACAAAAAAAGTTGTGACCTTGCCATGAATTGCTCTACTGAAAATAATGGTATGTGATAAAATTGTTGAATTCACACTGTTAATGTAGTGATTAAGGGCACTAATGCATCTCTCAATGACCCTGTGAATGACATGATTTATTGTCCCAGCATGCAATGCAACCTTACAGGGTCAAAAAGGGGAACAATGAGATTGTCAAATCTTAATCATACAGTTGATGAGCTGCTCCTTTCAGTCATATTTTAACTTCATCGCTGTTTTGTACCAATGTTACCATTCACATTCTAAGTTAGTGTCACGAGGCTATTATTTTCAGGGATGCAATATTATTTTACCATGTAAATTCGGCAGATTTCTTTCCGAAAATAATAATTTGGAATACAGTACAGAAATAATTTGAGATATTATATGGGGTAAAGTGTAGCATGGTTTGGGAGTAAAAAAGTGAATTTTGATCTATGATTTCCAAAGTTCTCCACTGCTGCTATTTGATAGGGATTGATTGTTAGGATTAGTCAAGAACACCACTACCAGTGCATGATGTGACATGAAGATGATAGAAGATGAAGCAGGTGGACAAAAGATCCTTTTCTTAATCTAAAAATTCCTTTGTTCCTGTGAAAGCCATTCCGATGCTTCTGATCATGGTGGACTGGACTGTTGGACTGCCCTCAAGGATCAAAAACTTCTGATAATTTCGCAAGCCACTCTGTCATTCATTCATTAACATCTGAACAATGAAACAATGCCCCAGCACAACTAGAATGTCTTCTTCACCTGTGTGTTCCTTTTAATTATTTTCTTTCTTTCTTTTTATTCATTTGCAGGATGTGGGTGTTGCTGGCTAGGCCAGCATTTGTTGCTCATCCCCAAAGAAAGTCAATTGGATCTGGAGTCTTTTGTAGGCCAGACCAGGTAGGGACCACAGATTTCCTTCCCTAAAGAACATTGTTGAATCAAATGGGCTTTTACAATAATCGACAATGATTTCATGGTCATCTTTAGACATTTAATTCCAGATATTTATTGAATTCAAATGTCACCATCTGCCATGGTGAGATTTGAACCTGGGTCCACCCATCTTGCATTATGCCTCTTTTCTCCTCTCGCTTTTAATCCACTTTCTTCCAGTCTCCTTGTTATTCTTTCTGTGTCTAATTTAACTCTAATTCCTTCTATTTCCGTCACCGTCATATTTCCTTCTTTGCTTCAGTAGCTGGACCTTTGCACACAATGTTCACAGGATCCCAGATTCAGCACTGACGTTTCTGGGTTGTCAGCGTTTCAACGTTTTGGGAAGATGTCCCAAAAATACAGTGAGATTTAAACAATGGAGTAGAAAGTCCATTGTAGATTAATCACTTTGAGCTGCACTGTAGCAATGTTTGATTTATTATTTTCTATAAATCATTTAAAACATTGTCCCGGCCTCACAAGTTTCCTCCACAAATCTATCAGCTCAAATGTGTACTCCTTGATTTTGATTTTAATTATTATTGTCACATGTATTAGTATACAGTGAAAAGTATTGTTTCTTGCATGCTATCCAGACAAAGCACCCTATTCACAGAGAAGGAAAGGAGAGAGTGCAGAATATAATGCTACAGTCATAGCTGGGGGGAAAGAAAGATCAACCTAGTATGAGGTAGGTCCATTCAAAAGCTTGACAGCAGCAGGGAAGAAGCTGTTCTTGAGTCAGTTGGTACGTGACCTCAGACTTTTATATTTTTTTCCTGAAGGAAGAAGGTGAAAGAGAGTATGTTTGGGGTGTGTGTGGGGCCCTTAATTATGCTGGCTGCTTTTCCAAGGCAGCGGGAAGTATAAACAGAATCAATGGATCCCTCATTCTAGATCCCTCCCCACCCACCTCCTGATACAAGCATGAAATTTAATTCTGAGAAAGGGGAAAATTTATCAGTATTGTGTAATTTACAAACAATTCAACTATTTATATTTCATATTTATTATACACATACAATAGGAGTTCATTAAAAAGATTGCAAAATAGAGGACAATTAGCTTGTAAACCTAAACGTTTTTCTAAATCAAACAAGACTTTCACATATTGGGAAAGAGGAATGTTGAAAAGATAAGGAGCTACTTCCATGGCGGTAAGTTACTGGTAGTGCTCACCTACACAGTTTCATTGTACAATTGTGTAAACTGAACCTGACTAGTTCCAACCGGTTTTCTCTGAGGTTTATATGCAAGATGATGTAACCTAACAAATAAAGAACATGACTTTTGTTTAAAAAACGATCAATGACTGGTAGAGGATTACAGCATCTCCGCTGACTTTATCTCACATCGTGGAGATCTGAAATTGTTATAATTTTCACAAGGGTACAAAAAAGAGGGAGGGGTAAATGCATATGAATGGTAAGGTGACTGTCAGCGTGCAGCAATTTTTAAGACAAAAGCTTCTGTGAAGGCAGAAACAAAATATACTTGTTGCACTCTTGCTGCAGTGGTGAAATTTATGATCCATTCAACAAAACCTGTGTGTAAAGTAATAAATCTCACAGCCAAGTGAATGCATGGCACACCGAGCATTAATCACTTCATGGTGTCGGCTAATGGTTTGAAAGTGAAGCCCTTCTCTCACAAGAAAAGCAAATTTTACTTCTGAAAGGCAGCAGCAATTTGTTTATTTGTGCCACAATTAACAAATGTCACATTAACACTGCAATGAAGTTACTGTGAAAATACCCTAGTTGCCACACTCCGGCACCTGTTTGGGTACACTTAGGGAGAAATTAGCATGGCCAATGCACCTAACCAGCACATCTTTTGGACAGTGGGAGGAAACTGGAGCACCCGGAGGGAGCCCACGCAAACAGACGGAGAATGTGCAGACTCCGCACAGACAGTGATCCAAGCTACAAATTGGAGGCGTGTCCCTGGCGCTGTGAGGCAGGAGTGCTAAGCACCATGCTACCATGTCATCCAGTTGAAAGGACAAAGTAACTATTTGGTGCATTTGCCAGGGGAAGCTCTCAGTATATTGAGCAGACACAGACTCAAACAAGTACTGAATATTTTAATTGCATTGTAATGCCAGAAATGGCATCCAGAACTGGGAACAACGCCAATCTTCACTAAATATAACAAGAGTCAACTGAAAGCAGACTTAGTGTATACAGAAAACACCTGAGGAGGGCTTTCTCATCTGGCACCCGTCCAACAAACTGATTTCTTCACAAAGGAATGTTAGAATTTCTCTCTGTGGTGGGCAGACATGGCAGTTTTCTTCATGATGCAAGTTCTTTAAATCAAAAGTTAACGTTAGCTCATTTGCTTACAGTCACTATTAAGTTAGATTGTTGTGTGTTCAAGCAGAACTTAGGGGCTTTAGCACAGTCTAGGCCAACACCTGAGTGTAGCATTCAGAAAGTGCAGCTTTGTCAGGTATGTTTCCTTCAGATGGGACATAAAATGGAGGCGCCTGTCTCCATTCTTCAACTGAGTAGCACTCTTTGTCAAAGAGCCGATGTCCTGGCGAAAACTCTACCCTTCACCAGTCATCCAAAACCGTCAATCTAAGGAGCAAATGGCTGCGGAATTTGCCTTTTTTGAGGGCAGCATTGCACCAGAAAAGTAACTCATGATCTGTCAAGCTCTTCGAGATGTCATCAAGAGATGGGATAAACTGCTATATAAATGCAAAGAGGAAGAAATTTAGTTTGCTGCAGCATTTCACAGACTTGGAGTGGGATTTTCCCCTCCCACCCACCACGGGAAATGTAGTGGTCAGGACACGGACCAGGTGAATGTCCATTGACCTTAGCTGGGATCTTCCGGCCTTAACATAGACCAGACCAGAAAATTCTGCATTTGGACTGATTTCCCAAGCTCAGGAAACAGCCTGCACTACTTTTGTCATTGATATCAAGAAGAAAGCCATGCAAGCTGTGCAGGGAGTGGTCAATGAGACTCAGTGAATCAAGATAAGTCCATCCCAAGTGATGAAAAGCAGCCCCACGCAGGCTAATTTCCCCCCAGGTTCTTTCTTTGCTCTGATGAAAGCAAGAGATGTGGCGGTCCTCTCTAATATACTGTCCTCTTTAAATCAGTGTTGTGGTGAAGGGAAGCAAATAATGGCAAAAGGTTAACTACGGTGCACTGTCCCACGAGTAAGTATAATTGGGATTTAGCTGTGGATATCAGTTATCAAAACATTTCTTTTTCAACTCAGAAACTGGAGACTTTGTGTGAATTTTCCTCCCAGATTATTGCTGGAGAATCACCATGTTATTGTAACCTCTGTGTCATGTATGGCTTTTGAGAGTGCAGTTTGCTTTCCTGCAGTGTATAATTTCAGGACATCACTTGAACCGTCTTGTCCCTGACTTTTTAATTGCCCGACACTGGGTAGGTGTCGTTGTCATGTTATGTTCGTACCCTGCAGCTGAACATTTATATCTGTTCTGTTAAGCTATTTAACTGCAGCCACAATCTACTGGATATACAATGTTAATGGGTCAATTGGTGAAAATTACACAGATGAACAGAACTGTGGCAGTACAAAGGAGTTGAGGAGATCAAAGATCAGTGCCACCAACCTGGCTGGAGCAGCATATTTGTAAAACAATTTTGACAGGTGGCTTCTCACCTCTGGAAGTGATATAATAATTAAATATTACAAAGAACAGATGAGTGAAGAAACAAAACATGGTCTGAGTAACCCAATAAAAGAACTATCGAAGCAGCGCTGCGAGTGATGGAGACTGTTACCATGAAATGCTGCTAGTTAATAAATTATGGAATTTGAAAAATGACTTGTTTGCATGAGGGTTTGTCTTTGAAATAGGTTTTGATGCCATGTGGCAGCAGTGCTAACCACTGTGCCACCGTGCATTCACATGTGGTAGAAGAAAGAAGATTGGACAGGAAATTAAGCGGAGACACAAGTACCTCCGAGATAAGGTGACAATGTCACCAACTTAGAAAACAACTCAAAATATAAACAATTAGCTTTAGCAACCAACTTATCGCTACAATAGCCCACAGTTTCTCCTCATATGTGAGGGAGCGTTTCCAAAATATTTACAAATAAGTTGATCTTTCTCTACATCCTAACTAAGACTGCAACACCACATTCTGAATGCTCTTGTTTCCTTCTCTATGAACAGTATGCTTTGTCTGCATAGCGTGCAAGAAACAATACTTTTCACTGTATGTTAATACGAGTGACAATAATAAATCAAATCAAATTCAGATCGAAATTAAAACAATTTGCCATGACAAAAGTGATGGAAGGTTGTGTACGCCAGCTGTTTGGGCACATCTGTGTGCAAGAGGCCTATCTGTTCTGCTGCTAGTGCATTGTCAGCTATTTTGAAGCTGTTGATGTGTACAGGTTGTCATGTGGAAATATACTGAAGGAAAATGTATGACAGAAAGGTTCGATTATGAAATAGGTGAATTAGATTTGTATTTTATATTCAGAATCTCAGCAGAAAGAAACCTATTTCTTCAATTCTGGAAAGAGAGTGACGTGGGAGAGGGACTTCATTCATTTCAAGTGGACCACTCAATCATATTACTAGTTACTTGAGTTCATGATATAGACTGTGACATTAGAACGTCACTAATGCACTGCTGCAATGATCAAGGCACTGTTTTTAGCTGAGATATTTAACTGAAGCTCAGTCTTCTGGCTATGGGTGTGTAACAGATCCCATGGTACCATTTCACAGAATCACAAACTCTCAAATCGTTCTGGTGCAGAAAGAGGCCATTCAGCCCATTGTGTCTGCACCGGCTCCCCAAATGAGAATCATGACTTTATGCTATTCCCCATAAGCCTTGCATACTGTTTCTATTCCACTGTTCATTTAATGTCTTCTTGAATGCCTTGGTTGAACCTGACTCTGCCACACTTCCAGGAAATGCATTCCAGACTTGAACCATTCGCTGCGTGAAATGGTTTTTTTCTCACACCACTTTTGCTTCTTTTGCATGCTCATTATCTACTCTCTCCAGTCCCCTCATCATGTTGAAAACTTCGATCAAATCTCCTTTTCACCTTCTCTTCTCAAAGAGAACAGTTCCAACGTCTCCACTCTGTCTTTATGGCTGAAGTTTCTCATCTTTGAACCATTCTTTTAAACCTCTTCTGTACTCTCTCCAAAGCCTTCACGTTCTTCTTATAGCTTGACACCCAGAATTACAAACAACATTCCAGCTGAGGTTTAACTAGTATAAACTCAACACAATGGTTTGCACTTGTACTCTATGCCTCTATTAACAAAGCTAAGGATACTCTATGCTTTATTAACTGCTCTCTCTGTCCTCCTGCCACATTCAATGATCTATGCACATATATGCTTTTCTCCTGCAGCCCTTTACGAATGTTATCCCTTATATTGTCTCTTCATCTGCCTCCGCCTCTGACCAAAATGCATCACCTCACATTTCTCTGCACTGAACTTCAACTGCCACCTATCTGCCCATTCTACCAACCTGCCTATTTTATTTTGAAGTTCAAGCTCTTCACAGCTTACTGCTTCCAAGTTTTGTATCAACTGCAAACTTTGACATCGTTCCTTACACACCTTACATTAATCTGGATCATTAATATACACATTTTTAAAATTCATTTGTGGGACATGGGTGCCGCTGGCTGACCAGCATTTATTGCCCATCCCTAGTTTCCTTTGAGAAGGTGGTGGTGAGCTGCCTTCTTGAATCAGTGCAGTCCATTGTTGATCCACAATGCCATGAGGGAGGGAATTCCAGGAATTTGGCCCAGCTATTTTGAAGGAACGGTGATATATTTCCAAGTCAAGACAATAAGTGGCTTGGACAGGGACTTGTAGGTGGAAGTGTTCCCATGTATCTGCCGTCCCTGTCCTTCTAGATGGAAATGGCCATGTGTTTGGAAGGCGCTGTCTAAGGATTTTTGGCGAGTTGCTGCAGTGCATTTTGTAGATACTGCACACTGCTGCTACTGAGGACTGGTGGAGGAGAGACTGAATGTTTGCAGATGTGGTGCCAATAAAGCAATGAAGAGAAACGGAGATCGACCAGTGTCCTAGCCAACACTTAGCCAAAATTGTATGGTTATTTGACATTTTGGGCTATTGTTGTGTATGAATTGTCTCTGCCAGGGTTTCTTTAATTTCAGCAATGTCTCTGTACCCATTCATCGGTCTGAAGTTACTGGAAGCTTTGCGAAATACTGAGACAGTAAAATATAGTGATGCACTCAATCGTCGATCCGATTATATAGGGAATAAATTTGGAAAAAGCTGAGCATATCATTACCTGTTGTTGTGCCCCTTTGTCTGCCAGAAGTATTGGAAGATTTTTTTGCGTTTCCTCTCGCTGCCATGCACCATATGGAGAAGTGAGCAGTCAGTTTACGACTGGTCCACAGCCTCTGCTGCTTTTTACCTGAGCAATTTTCTGTTCGTCAGACCTCTCCTGAAACTCTGGAGCATTGTACTTTGTTAAGGTGCCCACTATTAAGGTATGAACCTTTACAATTGGAGTCAACAGATGGTTAATCATCAAATGGTCATCATGTCAACCATGGCTCAGCTGATTACACTCTCACCTCAGAGGCAGAAAGTGTATTGGTTTCAACCCTCCTTGAGCTAAGACTCCACACTGAGGGAATGCAGCGCTGTTGAAGGAACCATGTTTCACACAGAGAAATAGAAGCATAGAAACCAAAAGCAGGAGTAGGCCACTCAGCCCTTCAAACCTGCTCTGGCATTCATTTTGATCATAGCTGATCACTGAATCATTAAATTGAGTTTCCAAGTGCTCTTTCTGATTTAAAGAAAAGCAGGGGAGATTTCCTAGCCAATGCATATCCACCAAACAAAGATAAACATGCAGGTGCAGCAACTAGTTAGGAAAGCAACTGGAATGTTGGCCTTCATTGCAAGAAGATTCGAGTACAGAAGCAAGGATGTCTTAATACCACTGTACAGGGCCGTGATCACACCTGGAGAATTGCGTGCAGTTTACTTTATCAAAGTAAGGATTTACTTGCTATAAAGAGAGTGTGGAGAAGGTACACCGGGCTGACTTCAGGCAGAACTGTCGCGTGAGGAGAAATTGGAGTTTAGAAGAATGGGAGGGGATCTCACTGAAACCTACAAAATTCTGACAGGGCTGGACTGACTGGATGGAGGGATGATGTTCCACCAGCTAGGGGAACAAGGCGCCACAGTCTCAGGTGGGCCATTTAGGACTGAAATGAGGAAAAATTCTTCACTCAGAGCATAGTGAATCTGTGGAATTTTCTATGGCAGGCTACGAAGGCCAAGTCATTGAATACGTTTCAGAAAGAAATAGATATCTAGACACCAAAGGCACCATAGGGAAGAGTGTGGGAGGGTGACATTGAGATAGAGATTCAGCAATGGTAATATTGAATGGCAAAATAGACTCAAGGGGCCAAATAGTCTCCTATTTTCTATGTTTCTATGATCTAGTCATTAATTATACTCATGGGGTCTTCTTGCATTACCTTTATTACAACAGTGACTGCTCTTCAACAGCACTTCGTTAGCTATAAAGCACTTTGGAACATCCAACTGTGACTGACATGTAAATCTGAGTTTTTTTTATTGTTATGAGGGCATCACTTTCATACTTTATTCTGTTCCAACCTCAAGTCCATTCATACCCACACTCCAATCGAAGACAACTGCAGCATCCATTGCCACTGTTTGGTTTTGGGTGAATTAACTTAGCGCAGTCCGGTTGTCAAATCAGGGAACTTCCAGCTTCTATGGCTCATCCTACATTAGACTGACCATCTGAATGAACAGGGATTTGATTCTGCTGTTTTTAAACTGAATAGCAGAGGTTTGTCCAGCAAGCTTTGTTCTCTGACTTGCCTTACATTTGAAGTTAACATTTCTTAAAGGTGTTCACTGCCCTCAATTCCATCTTGCCTCACAAACCATTTTGACTGGTGAGCCAACTTTGAACAGAAATTCCTGAAATCCCCAATGTTATTTTTACCAATCTCCCTGATGTTTCCTAATATGGAAATAATATTTCCCATGCAGTGCGATTGAGAATATAGTTTTGCCTCTTCAAGTAAGATGCTCGACTTCCAGAGAGAATGAGCACTGTGTTTAATATTCTGATGTGGATATGCCGGCGTTGGACTGGGGTAAACATAATAAAAAGTCTGACAACACCAGGTTTAAGTCCAACCGATTTATTTGATAGTAAACTCACAAGCTTTCGGGGTTAGTCCCTTCGTCAGGTGAATGGAGAGTTCTGGCCTCAGACAGAGCGTATAAAGCACAGACAGTTTACAGATTACTGATTAGAATGCGAATCTTTGACTTGTCTAGGTTTGCAAAACCTCACTTACTGTACTGTCTGGAGACAATACACATCTCTTTAACCTGTGATCAGTGCTCCTTCCACTCACATTGTCGGCCACTTTAAGACTTGAACAGCAGGTTAGGTGTAAAGATTTGCGTTCTAATCAGTAATCTGTAAACTGTCTGTGCTCTATATGCTCTATCTGAGGCCAGAACTCTCCATTCACCTGACGAAGGGACTAACCCCGAAAGCTTGTGAGTTTACTATCAAATAAATCGGTTGGACTTAAACCTGGTGTTGTCAGACTTTTTACTGTGTTTAATATTCTGGCCAGTAAACAGGTAATTCCATTATGTGTGAATGATGGATGAATGTATCAGGTAACATTAAGATGTGAGCCATTGATTTCCTCAGATTAGAGTTTCTCAATGACCAGAAGTCTTTTTTCTATCAAACTGTGCATAGTAAACATTCCAAACAAAATCTCAGAATTCCTGAAGCCATTATCAAACATTCTCTTCATTCTGGTTAAATAATCACTGAGGAAACTAATAGATACAGCTATCAATAGCTTGAGCCCAAGGCAGAGACTTGGGCCTTGTATTCTTACCCTGAAAATATTACATGATTAATACTTGCTCTAACTCAGTGAACAGTTAACATAACTCAACTGAGCACCACAACTGACTCCCCACTCTGCTCAAGAGGACCCAACTACCTCCTTGATCACCTGATACCTCCCCAAGCTGACTCCACTCCCAATTGCCCAATTCCCTTCCGATAACCCAACCACCAGACGAAGCACCCCCCCCCCAACCCAGACCACCAAACAACACCCCCTCCTGACTCCTCTCCAAAGACGCAGCTACCTGACTAAGCTCCCAACTCCCTGTAACAACAAACCGCCCCACCTCATCTGGCTATCCCTCCGACAATCCAACTATCTGACTACAAACCCCCACAACCAACTACCCCCTCAAACTACCCAACTACACTACCGACCTGACCCAGTTATACTCCCGACTAACCCCATCCCCCACACCCTCTCCACACAATGAACTATTCACCCATTCAGCCACTGCCCAGTTTACTAGGTCAAGAAATGCTATCCCTGTAGATCAGGAAGATTCATGTTTGTGACAGAGAGGGAATGTGTGCATTGTTTTATATCAGTACAGTAAATGTGGATAACTTCAGCAGTGAATTTATACAGACTATTATGAATCAAAGCTGACATTTCTCACTTTTATCCCAAAATTAATTTCCATGATTGAAATCTGAGAGTAAGGAAGTTCTTCCCAATGTCCTGACCATTCCTCAGCCACTGAAAACCTAAATAGGATCAGAGAAGAATCCCTACAGACCACAATCCCACCCAGGCCCTATTCCAACAATCCCACATATTTCTCCTGCTAATCCCCTGACACCATGGTCAATTTAGCATGGCCAATGAACCTAACATGCACATCTTTGAACTGTAGGAGGGAACCGGAGCACCTGGAGGAAACCCATGTATAACCAGGGAGAATGTGCACACTCCACACAGATAGTGACCCGAAGCCAGAATTGAACCCGGGTGCTTAGTGTTGTGAGGCAGCAGTGCTAACCACTGTGCCACCGTGCTGCCAAATAATCTTTATCACATTCATGGGACCTTGCTATGCACAGATTATCTTTGCTGCATTCCTAAAGGACAACAGTCACTGCTCTTTAAAAATACTTACTTGGCTTTAAAGTGCTATAGGGCATCCTGATTTGTGCAAGGTGCTATATAAATGCATGTCTCCCAGTTTCTTTTTATCTTAGCTTTGCACCATTGGTAAGAGGTTCATCACATTTATGAAAGAAATACAGTAGCAACCTTTGTGAAAAATACTTTGTGTCTTGAGAATGCAATGCATAAATCACATCAGAATCTTTTCAGTGCACTGTTTAAGGATGGAGATAAAGGTAAAGTAGCCATGGTCCCAGATGACCACATGCTGCTCTCCCCTCTTAGTGGGAGAGTTGACTGCTGGTGATTTTAACCTGAGGATCACCATATACCTCAGGCAGAGGGGCAAGGCTGTCTTCGTACGTGACATGTGGCACTCATCTCCTTCAGGGCAAAAATTAAAAGGAATCATTTGCCAAACAGTTTTCTTGAAGATAACATCCATTCAAATTCTATCATGTCCTTGTAAACAGGACATAGTGCTCAGTTCACTGCAAGGTCAGAGCATTCCACGAGTTAGTGAATGCACATTCTCATTCTGTCGAGCTGAAAATTGTTATCTCTCTCTGTCTTACAAGCAATGACTTGCGGATCAATTTTCATCTTCAGCATTCCTGACACACAGGATCACATGAGTGTTCACATGAATTGATGCTTCTGTCTGTTACCACCACAGCAAATAAAGAAATATCCTGCATTGGAAAAAAATGTTCATTGAAGCCAAAATTAATATTGCAATGTGACAAGCAGTAAGAATGTAATTGATTATACATGACACAAATAGCCCAACCAGTCCACTTAATAACTCCCTCTCATTCTTTCTCATCTATCACCATAACCTTCTAATCCCTTCTCCCTCAACTATTTTACTTAGCTTCCTCTTAAATGTATCTCTTTATCTTCCTGTGGAAAAGAATGCCACCTTCTCAGCCTTCTCTGGGTATATTATATTTAAAAGTTCCTTTATGGGTTTTGGGCATCACTGGCTAGACCAGCTTTTTTGTCCATCACTAATTGCCCTTGAGAAGGTGATGGTGAGCTGCTTTCTTGAACGCTCATAATCCATGAGGTCTAGGTATGCCCACAGTTCTGTTAGGGAGGTAGTTCCAGAATTTTGATTCAGTGACAGTGAATGGATGGCAATACATTTTCACGTCAGGATTGGGAGTCTCTGGGAGGGGAACCTCCAGGTGATGGTGTTCCTAACATCCTGCGGCCCTTGACCTTTTAGAGAGTAGTCCTCTTGGGTTTCAAAGATGCTGCCTAAAGCGCCTTGGTGAGTTCCTGCAGTACAACATATAGATGTTAAACACTGTTGCCAGTGTCCATCTGTGATGAAGGGAGTGAATCTTTGTGGAAGGGGTAGCAATCAACTGGGCTGCTTTGCCCTGGAGAGTGTTGAGTTTCTTGAGTGCTGTTGGAGTTGCATTCACCTAGGCAAGTAAAGAGTATTTCATCACAATCCTGACTTGTACCTTATAGATACAGGACAGGCTTTGGGAAGTCAAGGATTAAGTTACTCCCTGCAGCATTCCTAGCCTCTGACTTGCTCTTGTAGCCACTGTATTTATACAGCTAGTCCAGATCCGTTTCTGTTCAATGGTAAACCCCAGGATGCTGATAGTGGGGGATTCAGTGATGAGAATGCTATTGAGTGTTGTGGTGATTATTAGATTATCTCTTGCTGGAGAAGATCATTACCTGGCACTTGTGTATGCAAATGTTACTTGCCACATGTCAGCCCAAACTTGGATATTGTCCAGGTCTTCCTACATTAGGACATAGACTGCTTCAGTATTTGAGGAATCACGGATGATGTTGAACATGGTGCGACCATCACTGAACATCCCCAGTTTTGACCTTATGATGGAAGGAAGGTCATTGACGAAGCAGCTGGAGGTGGTTGGGCCTAAGAGGGATCTCTGCAGTGATATCCTGGAACTGAGATTATTGACATCTAACGAACACAACCATCTTCCTTTGTGCCAGGTATGACTCCAATCAATGGAGCATTTTCTCCCTGATTCCCACTGACTCTAGTTTTGATAGGGCTCCTTGATCCTACACTCAGTGAAATGTTGCCTTGATGTCAAGGAGAGTCACTGTCCCCTCACCTCTGGAGTTCAGCCCTTTTGTCCATGTTTGAACCAAGGCTGTAATGAAGTCAGGATCTGAGTGCCCCTGGCAGAACTGAAACTGAGCAACAGTCAGCAAGTTATTGCTGGCCAAGTGCTATTTGATCCCTTCCATCACTATACTGACAATGTGAATTGATTGGCTGGGAAGGAATTGACCATGTTTCTTTGATCTGTTTTTATATACAAGACAACTTTCCGCATTGCTGAGTGGATACTAGTGTCGTAGCTGTACAGGAACAGCTTGGCTAGGGATGCAGCAAGTTCTGGAGCACAAGTGTTCAGTCCTATTGTCAGAATATGAACAGGGCCCAGAGCTTTTGCAGTATCCAGCACCTTCAACCGTTTCTTGAAATCACATGGAGTGAATCGAAGTCCACCAGCTGCCGTGGTGGGATCTGAACCCAATTCCTCAGAGCCTGGGCCCCTGGATGACTAGTCCAGTGACTTTATCATGATGCCACTGTCTCCTGCATTAGTGAATGTATCAGCAGCAAATGAAAAGGAGAAACAGGCTGTGACCGGACGAACAGCAGGCAGAAAGGAAGGTAAGTTGTGGCACTCAAACTGAGGCCTGAGCACCAAAGCGTGGGCAGCAGTGAGTCTGTGGGAGTTTGCAGGGTGGTGGGGAGCAGGACTTGGGGGGGCAGTGGGGTGATGGTGGGAACAGTCAGGAAGTTAATATTTTATGATTTTGAGTATAGATAATGAATGGTGATAAGTATTCAGCCATTGAGAATTTCGCAGCCAAGTCCAGTCCTATCCTCATGCACTTTCCAGCAAGTCTCACAGAACAATCAGCAAGAGCAAACTGATTTCTTCCATCACTTCACTGATTATCGCACGCTTGTTTTAAGTCCACTCAGATCATCCAGCAAGCACTTTTAAGAAATTATTTCATGAGATGCAGGCATCACTGGCTGGACCAGCATTTATTGCCTTCCCTAATTTTCCTTGAGGGAGCAGTTAAGAGTCAAACCACATTGTCGTGGATCTGGAGCCACATGTAGGCCAAGTCAGACCAGGTAATGATGGCACTCATTTCTTTCTCTAAACAACATCAGTGAACCAGATGGGTTTTTATGACAATCGATATGGTTTTATGATCATCATTAGACATTTGATTCCAGATATTTTACTGAATTCAAATCCCACCAAGTGCCATGGTGGGTTTCGAATCCAGGTCCCCAGAGCATTACCCTGAGTTTAGATTACTAGTCCTGTGATAATACCTCTACTCCACTGCCTCCCCTTGAACATGAGACTTCCCTGGTCTATTTGGATTGGCTCCGCACTTTGCAGTGCATTTAGCTTTGAGCAGAGAAAATTTTCTGCACTGATTCAGGAATACATGCATGGCCTGGAGTTTATTATGAACGAGTGAGTGCTCTGTTGCACAAAATGACTTTGATTTGATTTGATTTATCATTGTCACATGTATTAGCATGCAGTGAAAAGTATTGCTTCTTGCGTGCTTTATAGGCAAAGCATGTTATTCATAGAGAAGGAAAAGAAAGAATGCAGAATTACAGTCATAGCTAAGGTGAAAAAGATCAACTTAGTGTGAAGTAGGCCCATTCAAAATGGCAGCAAAATGTAACAGCATTGCAAGAGTCTAGGTAAAGCTTTACTGATGTTGGTTGGAATAAAACACTTGGGCAATATCTGGATGCTCTTTCTCGTTGGACTCAGTGTCCTCTGACTCTGACAGCAGCATAGCAGAATAGTGTAGTCTGTGTCTGTACACCTTTGAAAACTTGACTGTGGAGGAACGGAGGAGAAGTCACTGGTGTTCTTAACAAGAACACATTTACGAGGAATTATAGGCCAGTTAGTTTAACGTCTGTTGTAGGTAAAATGTTAGAATCCGTCATCAAGGAGGAAATAGCGAGGCATCTTGAGGGGAATTGCTTGATAGAGCAGACGCAGCACGGTTTTGTTAAGGGGAAGTCGTGTCTGACAAATTTACTGGAGTTCTATGAGGATGTGTCTAGGGCAGTGGATAGAGGAGAGCCGGTGGATGTGGTCTTTCTTGATTTTCAGAAGGCGTTTGACAAGGTACCTCACAAGAGGTTATTGCAGAAGGTCAGGGGACATGGAGTTGGGGGTAGGGTGTTAGCGTGGATAGAGGGCTGGTTGTCAAATATGAGGCAGAGAGTGGGGGTCAATGGGTGCTATTCGGATTGGTGGTTGGTGACTAGTGGAGTGCCTCAGAGGTCGGTGCTGGGGCCTCAGCTATTTACCATTTATATAGATGATCTGGAGGAGGGAACCGAGTGTAGGGTGTCGAAATTTGCTGATGACACCAAGACTGGGGGAAAGGCAAATTGTGCGGAGGGTGTGGAGAGTCTGCAGAAGGATCTAGATAGGCTGGGCGAATGGGCCAGGAACTGGCAAATGGAATTTAATGTTGGTAAGTGCGAGGTGGTCCACTTTGGTTGGAATAATGGTAGGAAGGATTATTACTTACGTGGAGAAAAACTGCAGCAGGCGATGGTGCAGAGGGACCTCGGGGTCCTTGTGCATGAGTTGCAAAAACCCAGCTTGCAGGTGCAGCAGGTGGTCAGGAAGGCTAATGGGATGCTGGCCTTCATGGCGAGGGGGATTGAATATAAAAGTAGGGAGGTCTTGCTGCAGCTGTATAGGGCATTGGTGAGGCCGCAGCTGGAGTACTGTGTGCAGTTTTGGTCACCGTACTTCCGCAAGGATATTTTGGCCTTGGAGGGAGTGCAGAGGAGGTTTACTAGGCTGATACCAGAGTTGAGGGGGTTGAGCTATGAGGAGAGGCTGAATAAACTAGGCTTGTACTCGTTAGAGTTTAGAAGAATGAGGGGAGATCTCATTGAGACATATAAGATGATTAATGGGATGGATAGGATAGAGGTGGAGAGACTCTTCCCGCTCAAAAAAGACAGTAGGACTAGGGGGCACAGCCTCAAGATAAAGGGGGGGGCAGTTTAGAACGGAGTTGAGGAAGAACTTCTTCACTCAAAGGGTGGTGAATCTCTGGAATTGTCTGCCCGTTGAAGTGGTGGAGGCTGCCTCGCTAAATATTTTTAAGACGCGGGTTGATGGGTTTTTGATAAGCGAGGGGATTAAGGGTTATGGGGAGAGGGCGGGAAGGTGGAACTGAGCCACGACAGATCAGCCATGATCTTATTGAATGGCGGGGCAGGCTCGAAGGGCCAGATGGCCTACTCCTGCTCCTATTTCTTATGTTCTTAAATTTATCACTATGTGTTGCTGTGACTATTATTCCCTTGAGGTGAAGGGAGGAAGTTCCAGAGTATCAGTATGTACTTTCTGGGGAGGTGTCGATCTGACCTGTCTCCATAAGTCACTGTGTCAGCTCATGCAAGCATCAATGATTGAAAATGTGTGAAGGCACTGGTTTGAACAGTGTCAAGTCATTTAGCAATCACTTGTCACCTTAACATAACAGCTACAAAGTGAGATAGCTCACTAAATCAGCACTCAGTATAGTGACGACAAGGTAAGCTAATAAATTAGTCTTCGCATTTGAAGCTTGCTCATAAAAATGCACATTTTCCTTGTTTTGATAACGGCAAGATAAATTTCGAATGACTTATCTTTCCAAGATTTTCTCACCTAACCCGTGAGAGAAAAAACTGTGGCCTCCCATGTGGAAAGGTTGGTCACCCTTGTTATAGACTAAGAAGCTCCAGTAACATGTGTTACCTTGCGGTAAGAAAATGTTGCAGAAAAGTTAAAATGTTAGAAGGACCGTGTGGTAATGTGGCCCCTTTTAAGAGGACCATGTGATCGGGCCGTACCCTGTGGAGTGGCTCTGCGGGAAGTCAGGACAGTCGGGAGCAAAGGCGCACGACCTGGGATGAGAGGACCTTCAGCTGGAAGGAGACGGGAGTGGACCTGTGCATATGTTCTGTCAGATCCTTGTGTATATACAAATGGTGGCATAGTGGTTAGCATTGCTGCCTCACAGAGCAAGGGACATGGCTTCAATTCCGGCCTTGGGTAAATGCGTGGAGTGTGCACATTCTCCCCGTGACTGCGTGGAGCTCCTCCAGTTTGCTTGTACAGTCCAAAAATGTGCAGGTTAGGTTGATTGACCGTGCTAACTTGCCCTTAGTGTCAGGGAGATAACAGGGTAAATAACATAGGGTTATGGGGATAGGGCCTGGGTGAGATTGTTGTGGATGCAGGCTTGATTAGCTAAATGGTCTCCTTCTGCACTGTAGGCTCTCTATTCTTCTATGATATATAACATTGGTTAATAAAACTTTTCTTGTCGAAGCTACAACTAGTTGTCTCCAAATTTACACCAGAAAGCAAGGAAAACATAATTAATTATGTTCTTTGAAAATTCTTCTTAATAGTTATAGCATTGGCAGGTATAGCCTTAGCGTAGCATATTGCCACATGACGGGAAGTCTAGTTGGCACACTCCATTCTGCTTGTAATCTGTAGCCAGAAAGATTTTGTGCCTCTAATGTGAATTGTCATTCACAAATTGCAGCAACATTCAACCGTGAATAATGTTGGCACCAATACTTTGTTAATAATATCTCAGAGCTGTTAATGCATTTTTTATAATTATTTATGTTATAAATGATGAGATGGCATTTCTTTCACCTCACCATCATTTCAGAAACTATGGGCTGATTGAATAGAATTACATATTGCAGTAATGAACCTTTGCTCCGAGGAGAGTCAAACGTGGCTGGGTCAAGGATGAAGAGTTTAAGTGCCTAACTAATCAGGAATGTTTACTAACTTCTTTTTCATTGCTAAACCCCCTAACTTTCCATTCATCCTAATTTCCAGGCTGTATAAAGAATCCCTGGAAAACGCACACTGTTCTTATTTGACATAAAGTTTATTTATTAGTGTCACAAGTAGATTTACATTAACATTGTAAAGAGGTTACTGTGAAAATACCTAGTCACCATGCTTTGGCGCCTGTTCAGGTACACTGAGGGAGAATTTAGCATGGCCAATGCACCTAACTAGCACGTCTTTCAGACTGTGGGGGGGAAACCGGAGCATCTGGAGGAAACCCACTTAGACACTGGGACACAGACAGTGACACAAGCTAGGAATTGAATCCAGGTCCCTGACACTGTGAGGCACTCGTGCTAACTACTGTGCCACCATGACATGTGCATGCTATGCATTGCACACAAGTATGCAGAAAATAGATGAGTACAATGACACTCTCATGCAAACTCTGACTGACAAGAGGCATGCACTCCAAATGATTAAATAGATGGCAACTTCAGAGAAATATGGTTTGAATTCTTAAGCTAAAATGACAAGCAGCAATTGAAAGATATTTTAGCTGCTGGCCATTTTAACCATCAAGATAGAGATCCAAAGAGTCCGCAAACCAAATATTCACTAACTTAATTTCAACGTTGAGCTCTTGTTAAGGTAATGGAATAAATATGGGTTTAAAACAAAAACACATCAAATGCCAGAAATCAGAAACAAAAGCAGAAAATCCTCAAAATATAAACGTTGGATTCTGTAAAGAGGTTAACATTTCATATGTGGGCTCTTTAAATAAATATTGACATTAAAGTGGACTGTTTAGCTGCCTGACCTGACAGGTAACGTTAGCTGGAACTCAGTCGCGCAGTTAACTATATAGAAAAAGTAAACAGCTGCTGAGTAAAAATAAATGACTGAAGATAGCCCATAATTTTCCATATGAATAATTTAACGGGCTCATTTGTAAAATAAGCATGACACTGCAAAACAGAGAGAGAGAGAGAGAGAAGGAGAGAGTGCCAGAAATTCCCTCAGGAATTCCAAGGTTAATGGTGTGGTTAAAGACAATAGTTCTTGGGAAAGCTGCTGGTCTGCTTTGAAGCACTCGTGTCATCACGTCTGAATCTCACAGGTCACCTCAGCACCATCTGGAAACTTCGTCAGAAGTCTCCTCGTGTCATTCGACGGGATATAAAGCCCAGAGATAATGTGCTGAGAGAGAAATCATGGCGCAGGCACGTTACATTACTGCTGGTGGTCTCCAGACTAGGTTCTGTGAAAAACGCAGTCTCTCCTCCCCCGCCAATGCCTGCCCGGTCTAACTAAACTTGTAATTCAATGCTGGCTCAGTTAGCCTTGGACTGAGCCCTGCCCTTCCTTAGGATCACAAGAATAACTGGAGGCAGAGGCAAACAAGTCGAGGTCACATTGACCTTGGGGTCATGGGAATTTCTAGGGGTGAGAAGGGCATGTGAAGATATCTAGAAAATTTGCATCAAGTAACAGGAGCTAAACCGTACCTAAGTCCTCATTTTCCCTTTGAAATTTCAAATTGCTCATTGATCCAGGCAAGGTCATCAGTTACCTTTAACTACATAGTAATTCAACCCTTCAGAATGTCTTCTATTTTACCTTCCAGCACACCGATGGAGGAGTTTACTGATACCTATTGTCTTCTCAATAATGTATGAAATCTACTTCTACTCTTGCCTCCTCATGCTTACATAGACCATTTTATCTACAATTGCACTGTCTTCAGAGAATCATAGAGGTTTACAGCATGGAAACAAGCCCTTCAGCCCAACTTGTCCATGCTACCCTTTATTTAAACCATTTTTAAGCTAGCCCCAATTGCTTGCGTTTGACCCATATCCCTCTATACCCATGTAACTATTAAAATGCTTTCTAAAAGACCAAGTTGTAGTGCCTCTACTACTATCTCTGGCAGCTCGTTTCAGGCACTCACCACTCTTTGTGTGAAAAAATTGCTCCTCTGGACCCTGATACTGATACTTAGTGCATTCACAGCTAGGAAATATATTTTAGTGTACACAAGATGATGAAAAAAAATGACAGCATTAAAAGCATTTGCAAGATCTGTACAACTTTAGTCAACATGCTCAGCATAAAGCATAAACATTTATAACTTGACTACATAGGGGAAACGACTATTGCAATTTGCATTCAAATAGAAGTTAAAATACTGCAGTAGTTGAAAATCTGAAATTAAAAACAGAAGGTGCTAGAAAGTCTCAGCATGTGTGGAGAGGGAAAAGGAGCTAACTCAGCAATGGATTGAAATCATAGAATCCCTAGGATGCAGAAAGAGGCTATTCAGTCCATCAAGCATGTCAACTCTCTGACTGAATGTCTTATCCAGGCCCTCTAACCCACCCTATCCCCATACTAACAGCTAATCAATCTAACCTACACATCTTGGGACAGGAAGAGGCAATTTATCATAGCCAATCCACCTAACCCGCAAGTGGGGGTGGAAACTGGAGCAGCCGGAGAAAACCCATGCAGACACATGAAGGATGTGCAAACTCCACACAGACAGCGACACAAGGCTGGAATTGAACCTGATTCCTGGCATTGTGAGGCAGCAGTGCTCAAACACATGCCGCCCCGAAAAACATCAGCCAGTGTGGGAATTGAACCAGTGTTGTTGGTGTTGCTCTATATCACCAGCAGCCGTTCAGCCAACTGAGCTAAACCAACTTCCAATCAGAAATCCATCCAAAGTTAGAGATGACTGAGCAGCCAATCAGATAATGATTTTCAAATAATTTTTTTCATGCAATGATTCCATGATAAACCCATTGCTGTCATGTCTGAAATACCAAAGCTGTGCGTGAGGCAAACATCTCCAACATAAAATTATATTAACACAATCTTACAGCAATGAAGACTGAGTTATCTACCCTGCCTGAACCAGCTCTGATAAAATCATCCACTAAGACACATTTTCTTGGATTATCCTCCTGCCTCCTTGAATTTTCAAATATTTATATTCTTCTATGACACATTCTGCTTCCATCATTGGGTGGCGTTTTCCCAACTCGCCTGTTGTGGGTTTGGAGGTGGGTCGGAATGGAGAATCTAGCAGGAGTCCAAAGGTCGCAAATCCGTTGGAGTAAAATCACATTGCAATTCTCCCAATGGCAGAGCTGTCTTCCTGCTGGCAGATGGTGCAAACACCATTTGCATTCATTTGCATCTCATGAATGCTCATTAAAACAGCTGGCTACCAGAATCCCGCCAGGCCTTTCAATCTTGCATCACGCCAGCCTGATATTAGGTTCGGCTTAAACCTAATTATTCGGATCACGGTGGCACAATGATTAGAACTGCTGCCTCACAATGCCAGGGATCTGGGTTCAATTCCCGGCTTGGGTGACTGTCAGTATGGAGCTTGCACGTTCTCCCCGTGTCTGTGTAGGTTTCTTCTGGGTGCTGCAGCTTCCGCCCTTAGTCCAAAGATGTGCGGGTTAGGTGGATTGGCCATGCTAAATTGCCCCTTACGGTCAGGTGGATGAGCAAGGGTAAATGCATTGGATTATGGGGATAGGACCTGGGTGGGATTATGGTAGGTGCAGACTTGATGGGCTGAATGGCTTCCTTCTGCACTGTAGTGATTCTATGATTAAATGATGGTGTAAACAAGGTGATCTTCAGCTAACACGAGATTTTGAAGTGAGCAAAACAAAGCCTTACTGTCATAGTACTGCTCTGTTTCTGATGTGCTGCACACCCCTCTGCAGGGGCAGGCTGCTTCCTGCCCTCCACCATCATGCAAGCTTCATGGACAACGCTGTGGGCCCTCCTGTGTCACTGAATTGGACCATTACAGTGCTTGGGGAGTACAGGGGTCCCCTGGTGCCAAATGCCAGTGTCTATCTGGACAGCACTGGGAACTCATGCAGCCCCCACAACAAAGTTTGACCACAGGTGGAGTCCACAGTGAGGCCAGTGGATGGGTGGCCTGATGAAGACAAGGGGTGAAATATGGAAGGACGGCTGTGCAAGGAAGCTGTGAGAAGGGCAAAAGTTCACAATGGCAGGCAGAGAGGTAAGGAAGTGGCTGAAGAAGGTAAACATTGGAAGACAGAGGGAAGGCTGAGTTGTGGGAAACCAGACTCTGACAGGGTTGCGTGATAAGCTCAAAAACAAGGGGAGTGGGGGGGAGTCAAGGGGATAACACATTGTTTACTGAAAGGGGAATGCACGAAAACTCTAGCTGCAGTTGGGTAGAGGCTCGAGGGGCTAGATGGCCTACTCCTGCTCCTATTTCTTATGTTTCTTATGTTTCAAGTGATGGTTGGGTAGAGGTTCAAGTGGCGGTTGGATAGAGGTCCAAGTGGTACATGGGCACCTCACAGGTGATGGGCTCCGGGGAGGGTGGTTGAAGCGAGGTACAGGCTCCCTCTTTAGGCTGCTAGATTTTTCCCTCTGGGTTGCTGACACCCTGCACAGTCTGGTGAAGACAGGTGGGTTGGAGACAGAGATACAAGGGTACTGGACTTGTGTTTAAATATGGTGCCAGGGCCTTGGAATTGGCAAGCTGACAGCGGGTGGATGGACCAACTTCTAGTCTGTCATGTGGTGTGGAGGAGAAATCGCCTGTGCTTAATTAGTGGGGTTGCAAGCACAGAATGGCACGCAAACCCTCCATTCTGTCCAGTGTGAAGGGAGCCACGGATGCCACACGCCACTACACTTAATCTCGGAAACAGAGAACATTCCAATGCTTTTCTGTACCAGAAATGGCCCTAATCTCTATCTTTGTTCTTTTGATTATGACTTTAGATTTATGCTGTTTAGCAAAAACATTCCCCCTCTTTATCATATCAAACATTTCGAACACCTCAATCAGAACTTTACATTGCTTGTTTAGTGAAAAGAGCCTCAGTCATTAGACCTTATCCTCAAAAGGACTGCATTTTACCCCTAGTATCTTTCAAGTAGATCTCATCTGTAACTGTTCCATTGCAAAACTGTATGGGCATAGTCACATCCAGAACCCGGCCATGATAGAATCTTGTCTCAAGTTACTGGGAAAACGATTATCTTCAGAGTTATCCTTCAACCTATAAGGAGTGATTTATTTTTGCTGTGAATCCCACTTCGAAAATGGGATAATGAATTGTGCAGGGAATACGATATTCTCTTCTCACACACTGCAACTGTCACCACAATGAACACAAAACAAATCACCAAAACGATATAAATTTATAGGGATCAGTCGGAACTGTAGAGATAATAAATGGAAATATAAAATCTTGAGTTTAAACTCCAGAGAGAGGGAGAGATTAAACAGTATTAACTGGCTAAAGAAAGCTTAGGTCACACCATTTAAGATAAAGTGATCAAGTCAATAAAAATGACAGCAGAATCATACAGTGCAGAAGGAGGCCATTCAATCCATCAAGTCTGCACTGACCACAATCCCCCCTTGGTCCTAACCCCATGCATTTAGTCTGCTAGTTCCCCTGACACCAAGGGGCAATTTAACGTGGCCAATCCATCTAACCCTCACATCTTTGGACTGTGGAAGGAAACTGGACCACCCAGAAGAAACCGATGCAGACACGGGGAGAACATGCAAACTTCATACAGACAGTGACATAAGGCAGGAATTGAACCCAGTTCCTTTGCACTGCGAGGAAGCAGTGCTAACCACTGTGCCACCCCATGCTGTAGAAAACAAATGGAATATAAAGAAACTAGTGCGTTTCTGTTGCCATAAGATGAGCCATGTAATGACAAATTGTTGGAAGCTGAATGGGAAATAAATGTCATTAATAGGAAATCTTAAGAAAAGGCTGTACATGAAATGAAAATTAAAACATCACAATAGTGCGCATAAAACACGCTCCCCCTGAAACCAATAGAAAGGGTGATGTTACTCAGGATAATCAAGGGAATTCTTTCTTAACTACTTCTAAACTGAGTCAAGAAAACTGGAGGTTTTAGAGATTTTGTCACAAAGGGAGAACTGTTGCCTTATTCCCCCAACAAAGAAAGTAAGCATAGAATCACAGAATCCCTGCAGTGCAAAAGGAGGCCATTTGGCCCATTGAGTCTGCACCAACCACAATTACACACAGGCCCTATTCCCAAAACCCCATGTATTTACCCTGCTAGTCCCTCTGATGCTAAGGGGCAATTTGTCATGACCAATCCACCTAACCAGCACATCTTTGGGCTGTGGGAGGAAACCGGAGCACCCGGAGGAAATACGTACAGACACAGGGTGAATGTGCAAACTCCACATAGGCATTGACCCAAGCTGGAAATCGAACCCCGGTCCCTGGCACTGTGAGGCAGCTAACCACTGTCTCACCATGCCACCCTAAACAAATTAATATTTTGAACATGCAAACTCTACAAAGACAGTTGCCCAAGGCCAGAATGGAACTCAGATCTCTGGTGCTATGAGGCAGCAGTGCTAACCATTGTGCGATTATAAGCATTCCACAGATAAGTATTTCAGTCACCACACAGAGTCCGGATAAGTAGAGTTAAGTTGGGGTTTATTAAAGCATGCATGCGAATGAGGGCCCTTCTCTCAGGATCAATGATTACGGTAGTCATATTTATACCTCTCCCTTCGAGGAGGCTATGCATCACAAGACAGAATTTCAGAGAACATGTTATTACAGCTAATCCAATTAACAATTGTAAAATTCAATTAATAAGACAATTTCTGTGGCCATATTTTCCAGCTAACCCAATTAACCTGGCCCCAGTTAATGACCACATGGGGATTTCAAACTTATTACTTACACTACTAAACTTATTACTTTCACCAATTGACTCTGAGACAAAGATAACTGAATTGATCTGAGCAGTTGGTGAGCTGAATGAAAGAATCAGAAAATGAATAGGAAAATAAGACTGCAAACAAGTACTTGTTTAAAATGGTGAAAGAAATGGAGATTAAGGGGGCGGTTTTATCATTTTGATTCTAAATGCTGAATCTGGGCGTAATTCAGATCCGACTTGTAAACCTGTTCTCAGGCACCCCCATCCGCTCTTAGCCTAAAACAAAAGGTCATGAACCTGAATCATGCCGTGGGAGGTTCTTATCGTGCCCGAAACTCTGCAGGTCCAATTGGAGCCTTCAATTGTGCATGGTTTGAAAAACACTCCCCCCACCACCGATCTGGGCCAGAGAGCCGCTGGAAGCTCTGAACTTACCTCTTCAGAAGCTGGAGTGTCCGAAACAGACCTTTGCCAAGCATATCGGTTTCACGCCAAATCTGGACGGGCGAACGCGGTGGTAAAGGTGGAAATGCCAGTAAGTTTGGGCGTCCAGCTCATTAAGTCAATTTAAATGCATGTAAATGCATTTAAATTGACATCGTGCCTGTTTTGGGCACTGTGCCGATCATGGCCATTTTCAGACCTTGGTAAAGTGGGAATCTGTGCAGACGCAGGCATGGATCGCGCTATTCGCCTCACTCCCGACTTTACCAAGTTTTTGCGCCTGCAAATGGGTGCAAGACAATGGTAAAATCAGGCTTCTGTCAATAGAAGAAAATAGTAAGAAAAGCCTTCTTCTGTATTAAATTTGAGAAACCTAAGTGAAAGTCATTTAAATCACACAATATGATGAAAATGCATCTGAATTTGAAAAGGGGAAGACCACCTGGTTACTGGTTTGCAGTCACACCAGCAAGGTTGAAAACCTGAGTGCAAAAATCATAGAATTGGTTCAGGGCAGAAAGAGGCCCTTTTGCCTATTAAGTTTGCACCAACAACAATCCCAACCAGGCCCTATCCCCATAATATCACCCTGCTAATCCCCTGACACTGAAGAGCAATTTTATACAGCCAATAAACCTAAACCGCACATGATTGGATTGTAGGAGGGAACTGGAGCACTTAGAGGAAAGCCACGCAGACACAAGGAGAATGTGAAAACCCCACACAGTGACCCGAGACTGGAATTGAACTTGGGTCCTTGGTGCTGTAAGCAGCAGTACTAACCACTGTGCTGCCCCAGCCAAAATAAGAGCTGGTCAAAATGTTTTAAAAGGCAACTTTATCTTCATTGCCATTGGTTGACCAAGAAACAATTATGGCGAAAAACCATGTAATTCTAATGCTTTGCTTAGAGTTTAAAGAAAGCAGAAATGATAATTAAGTTATGATAATTCTTTGATGTCTGAATTCTGTTAATCCTAATTGATGCATTAAGTGGCTTTTGTTTTGGTTAAACATTTGTAACTTTATAGAACGATAAATTGTAATTGTGGAATGAAATGAAAGGGTTATCTATATAGTATGTAATGGGTTTTTTAAGACATTTATGCTGATGAGTACCTCTTGTGAAGAAATTATAAAGACATTACAAAGAAGCCTTCATTATAGTGAAGTTTTCTTTCTTCTAAGGGGTCTAGTCTGCTATGATAACTATACCTAGCTCATTGAAAGTAGAGGCTGGGAGCTTCAACTCCTGTGGACCTTGGAGCTTTAGTACATGTGCAAACTGGAAACAAGCTATACATGCACAGTTCTGCAATTTTGAGTTCTTTGGGCCCAGCATGCCTGCGCAGGAAGAAAAAAAATGGTGCAAGAAACCAGGATCGGTGGCTGGAAGCAGAGCAGAAAATAATTGTCCCAGGTGAGGGACAAGGAGTGATCGCAAAAGGGAGAGGACACAGAGAGAAGTCCAAAAAGAAAATCCCAGTTACGGGACACTGATGTTCAATTAAGGAAAAAGAGAGGAGCAGGGAACAGGCTCCAAAACAGGAAAAGGGCCGTGAGTAGCAGACTTTAATTGAAGAGAGCTTTGGCGAAGCTCTGAAGATCCAAGAAGGCGGTGGAAGCTTGGTGTGGGTTTTTGGGGAAAAGATACCTCTTTGGAGCAGTCATGTTCCAGCTCAGTGCTGCCAAAGGGCTGAAGTTGTGCTTGTGAGTTTGTGCTTAAGTGCATCCCCAGGAATTCAGGGGAACAGAATCTCGGGAGATGAGATTGAAGCTGTTTGGGGTGAGCCGTCAGTGAAGCCTTCCAAGTTGGAGGGACATTTGGAGAGAATCCCCAGGTTAGATCTTTGAAGAGGAAGACTGGAACCCCTTGTGGGGAAGATAGGTTTTCAGTAAGGTTTATTGACTGACTATTTACTGACATCTGGGTCAGTTGCTGAGAAATCCGTGCATTCTGTCTTGGTTGCCTTTGTCATTCATTATGCATTGTGGTGTGTTAAACCAAAAGTTACCTGTAATTCACATGCACCTCGTATTAACCCTGAATGTTACAGTAATTGCAAATCATTTTATCTTCCCATCAATGTATGGTAAAGTTTATATTTGTTTGTTCAAAACTCATTGGATGTTGTGGTTTGATTCTATTAGCAAGTGTGTTGAATTTCAAACCTTGTCTACTTTAAGCAAAACATTATTTGTCCTTAGCTGGGTGTTGCCAAAATCTTGGTAGTCTTACCTAGGATCATAACAAACCTAACAATTAGATCCAAACCTTGAGTGAAATGAGGAAATTTTTACAAAAGGCAGTTGCTATTTGGAGCTCTTTTTTTACAAATACTGACTCCTGTTCCTATGTTGCTGAGTCTGCTGTGAAAACAATACAACAAATGGAGAGATGAAAAGTATTTTTCCCTCTGTAATTTTCTCAATAGAGCAAGCTTCTGATTTCAATTATGTGAATTGGCAAGAAAAATCCTGATGGGAAGAAAAGATAAAATGAGTAAGGTCACTAGTTTGGTTTTCAAATGGCTTTTTCACTTGCTGTGTGGAAAAGGGCAATCTCCCCTCCTGCTGTAGTCCCTTTGGCTTCATTAGCAAGTAGATGAGAGATTGTCGCACTGAGTTGGTCAAAGTTCTCTAGGTTGGACAGGGTCAGAAATTAAGAGTAGCCACTTTTTCACTGCAGGAAACATGACACCTGCAGGATTCCCAGCCTCTGACCTGCTCTGGTAGCCGCAGTATTTTGTATGGCTGATCTAGATTGTTTCTGGTCAGTGGTAACCCGCAGGATGTCGATAGTGGACGATTCAGCAATGGTAATGCCATTGAATGTCAAGAGGCGATGATTAGATTCGCTCTTGTTGGAGAAAAAGTTTATTTAATAGAGACAAGTAGGGCAATGAAGTTACTGTGAAATTCCCATACTCACCGCAGTCTGCTCGGATCAATACATCTAACCAGGCTTTGCTGCACAAATGCACAGACTGCTTTTGTTTCTGAGGGTGCCTAGCATCTGCAATATTTTGCTTTAGGATAACTGTTTCTTGTGACTTTAATTGAGGGATAATATCAGCCAGGACACTGAATCACAGAAACACAGAATTGTTACAGTGAGGAGGAAGCCATTTGGCCCTTGTGTCTGCATTGGCTGTCCAAATGAGCATCATGGCTTAGTACCATTCTCCTGCCCTTTCTCCATATCTCTGCACGTTGTTTCTATTCAAGCGATCATCAAATGCCCACTTCTATTGAATCTGCCTCCACCACACTTCCAGTCCAAAGCTGTGAAGGTTAGGTGGATTGGCCATGATAAATGTGCAGGGTAACAGGGATCTGGTGAAAACAAGTGACTGATCCAATCTAGTCGTAACAGGGGTCCGGTGAACGGATCAGGTTCAGATTAACCTGGTCAATTTGTGCACAGCTTAGTGGAATCATTGCTTTGCAACAGGTTTAGCGCAAAGCAATGATTCCACTAGGCTGTGCGCAGGCATGGCTGCACAGCAGGGGCCAAGGTACAAACACGGGCCTTCTTCTGTGTAAAATACCACAGCGCATGATCACAAAAAAAAATTGAGAGGTAACGCATATGGAAAAATTGGCCACGGAACACACCAACATTTTACAGGGAACGTTGGGGCAAAACAATTTTTACCTTTGGGGACAGGGAGCCTGGGTAGAAGGGTCCTGAGTAGGATGCCCTTTCGGATGGTTGGTGCAGACTCAATGGGCCAAATGGTGTTCTTCTGCACTGCACGGATTCTATGGTTCAGTACATTCCAGATTTGAACCACTTGATGTTTAAGAATTTTTTTCTTGCATCACATTTGCTCCTTTAACAAATCACTTTAAATCTGTGCCCTCTTGTTCTTGATCCATTTACAAACAGGAACAATTTCTCCCTGCCTACTCCTTTCAAGCTCCTCTTGATTTTGAACATATAAATCTCTTCTTAGCTTATTTCTCTCCAAAGAGAGCAGTCTCAAACTTTCCAATCTATCCTCATAACTGAAGTTTCTCATCCCTGCCCCTCTATTTTGAGCAGAAACCCACAGCATTGAAGGCAAAAGGAGGTAAAATCCTGGTGTTCAACCAATGGTATAGAACGTAAGAACATAAGAACTAGAAGCAGGAGTCGGCCATCTGGCCCCTCGAGTCTGTTCCACCATTCAATAAGATCATGGCTGATCTTTTCGGGGACAACTCCACTTATCCGCCCCCTCACCATAACCTTTAATTCCTCTACTGTTCAAATATTTATCTATCCTTGCCTTAAAAACTTCAGTGTGCTAGCCTCTACTGGCAGGGAATTCCACAGATTCACAACCCTTTGTGTGAAGTCCTAAATTTGTTTCCCGTTATTTTGAGGCCATGCCCCCGGTTCTAGTTTCACCTGCCAGTGAAAACAACTTCCCTGCTTCTATTTTATCTGTTCCCTTCATAATCTTATATGTTTCTATAAGATCTCCCCTCATTCTTCTGAATCCCAATGAGGATAGTCCCAGCCTACTCAGTGTCTCCTCATAAGCCAATCCTCTCAACTCCGAAATCAATCTAGTGAATCTCCTCTGCACCCCATCCAGTGCCAATATATATCCTTTCTCAAGCAAAGAGATCAAAACTGTACACAGTACTCCAGGAGTGGCATCACTAGCACCCTATACAGCTACAACATAACTTCACTGTTTTTAAACTCCATCCCTCTAGCAATGAAGGATAAAATCCCATTTACCTTCTTAATTACCTGCTGCACCTGCAAACCAACTCCTTGTGATTCTTGCACAAGGACACCCAGGTCCCTCTGTACAGCAGCATGCTGCAATTTTTTACTGTTTAAGTAACAGTCCATTTTGCTGTTATTCCTACCAAAATAGATGACCTCACATTTATCGACATTGTACTCCATCTGCCATACCCTCACCCACTCACTTAGATTATCTGTATCCCTTTGCAGACTTTCAACGTCCTCTGCACGCTTTGCTCTGCCATTTACCTTAAGAGTCATCTATGGATTTTGACACACTACACTTGGTCCCCAACTCCAAATCATCTATGCAAATCATAAACAGTTGTGGTCCCAACACTGATCCCTGAGGCACAAAGTTATTTGTAACAGCTCTACTGCCACGCAGTCTGACTAATCAGCAAAACCTATGAATTGAACCTTATGCTTTTTAAAACAATGTGTACACAGATTACATATAGGCTGGAGAGCCAGTTATGAACAAATTTTAATTCATCTATTTTGTATTCATTCATGGGACATGGGCATCACTGGCTGGCCAGCATTTATTGCCCATCCCTAGTTGCCCGAGGGCCATTGAGGGTCAACCAAATTGCTGAGTCACATGTAGGCCAAACTAGGTAAGGATGGCCGATTTCCTTCCCTAAAGAACATTACTGAAGCAGATAGGGGTATTTCCAACAATTGACAATGGTTTCGTGGACATCAGTAGATTCCTAATTCCAGATATCTTTTTTATTGAATTCAAATATTTGAATTTGGGTTTGAACCCAGGTTTCCCAGAATATTGGCTGAGTTTCTGGATAAATAGTCTAATGATAATACCACAAGGCCGATGCTTTCCCTCAATTTTATTGCTGAACAAGAAACAGAAAGGACTCGCATAATATATCATCTTTCAAAACGTCCCAATGTGTTTTAATGAGGTATTTTTTTCAGAAAAAATAAATATACTTACTCTTGTACTGGAGAGAAGTACAGCAGCCAATTTGCACATAGCAAAGTCCCAAAAGCAATAATGAAATGCAACGACCACACAGGTCTATTTGAAGGATGTTGGTTGAAGGATAAATCATGCTATTTGAAGTAACGCTATGAAATATCTTACTTCCACCTAAGTAGGGGGGAAATGAGACCTTGGTTTGACGTCCCATCTGAACGATGGCACTTCTGAATTTGCAACACTCCTATAGCACCACATTGAACTTCAACAAGGAAACTGGGATGTAAAACAAGCGGCTGATCGTATCTGATCTGGTGAGCAGATCGGGTTCAAATTAACAGAGACGGGTTTAGCACAGAGCCACGATTCCACTAAGCTGTGCACATGCACAGCAGATGGGAGTTACGACACAGGCCTTATTCCGTGTAAAATACCACAACGCATGGCCACAAAAAAAAATTGAAAGGTCACGCATACGGGAAAACAACAACATTTTACAAGGAACATTGGTATAAAACATCTTTTACCTTTGTACCAATGTTAAATTAGCAGCATTAATTCAGGTACACAAAACCATATCTAGCTTTGGAGCAACGTACAAAGAAACTGCCTGAGGATTAGGGAGAAGTTGTCTCCTGCTGCTTGTTTTAAACACTGAGTGGATTGTTAACACAGAACTGAAGGGCATGCACTGTGTATTTAGAATTTGCCAGCGTTAAAAAATAAGCAGAAGAGAAAAACAGTGTAAAATAAAATTACACGGTTTGAACTTTTGACTTGGCGGTTTCAACCAGGCAGAATAAAGTTTACTCAAATTAGACTGTGACCTGATACCAATGAGATGTGACATTTTAAAATCCTGGTGGTGTGCTTTTTTTAATGCTATTAAAGTGAAACCATCCTCAGTAATGTCAGAGACGCATAGGTAGGATTTTCTGAAATGAGATAAGCCTTAGGCAGCAATTGCCCATTAACATTAGTATCAAACATTTCACAGGGACTTAGCTGCTTAAACTTTCCATTCTGAAAATCATACCTTTTTATCTAATTGTGACCAATTCATTTTCAACATTTTTTTACTGTTTGATTTTTGACAGATGGCACGACATTCTGTGAATTAGGATCTTGCGTCACTGCGCTCAAGATTGTTTCAGTTGCAGTCTTTGCGAATGAGAAAGGAGTGACGAGGAAGAAATGTGGAACAATATCTTAACTTCCGTAGTTAATTTCCTTGTGTTGCCTCTGGTTCCTTTGCCAATCATTTTAAATCTGTATCCTAAGGGTTAGAAACCCAGCTTAGGTCGCTGTCTGTGCAGAGTCTGCACATTTTCCCCTTGCCTGTGCCAGTTTCCTCTGGGTACTCCTGCTTCCTCCCACAGTCCAAACGATGGTTAAGTGGATTGGCCATGCTAAATTCTCTCTTAGTTACCCGAACAGGCGCCGGAGTGTGGTGACTAGGGGATTTTCACAGTTACTTCATTGTGGCGCTAATGTCAGCCGATTTATGACACAATTAAATAAACTTGAACTTAAAACAGTTTCTCTTTGTCTTTTCTATATTGAATCAAAATATCCCTAGCAAGGTTTTACATACACTTGAAGGAAAACCATCTTAATATCTTTCTACTTAACTGAAGTCCCTAATCTCTGCTACTATTCTAATCAATGCAAATCTCTTCTTCACTGTTTCCAAAGCCTTGATATTTTTCCTAGAGTTTAGTGCGCTGAATTAAACATGATTCTCCAGCTGAAATGGCGTTTTATAAAGATTTAGCAGAACCTTTTAGCTTTTGCACTCTGTGCCTCTATTGACAAAACCAAAGGTCCCATTTACTTTTTAACAACCTTTTTAACTTGTCCTGTCACCTTCAGGGATTTCATGGGTGCATGGTGGCACAGTGATTAGCTTTTTTTAAAACTCATTTGTGGGGCATGGATGTCGCTGGTAGCCAGCATTTATTGTCTATCCTGAGTTGTCCTTGAACCAAATGGCTTGCTGGGCCATTTCAGAAGGCACTTAGGAGTCAACCACATCGCTAAGGATCTGGAGTCACATGTCTGAAGGCAGATTTCCGTCCCTAAAGGATATTAGTGAACAAGATGGGTTTCATCAACAATCGACAATGGTTTCATCTGCAGATTCTTAATTCAAGATTTTTAAAATTGAATTCAAATTACACCATCTGCCATGGTGGGATTCGAACCCGGATCCCTAGAACATAAACTGAGTTTCTGGATTAATAGTCTTGCGATAATACCACTAGGCCATTGCCGCCCCATATATTTGGGTTTTTCATAAGAATTCTGAATGTGTGGTATGACTGTTTATTGAAGTTACTAAGAGGGGAAAAATATTAGAACTTGGGTAATGTTAAAAAAAGTGTTTTCTGCCTAGAACATCAAACAGCTGAAAAACATTTCAAGTTGAATGAAGAGTGAGCAATATATTGAAAGGGATAAACAGCACTTTAATTTAATTCCCAGTAAGACTTGCAAAACAACTCTCAGACATGTTAATAAGTATGAAACGGTCTGTACATTCATGGAGACAATGAGAACGTTGTCTGTCAGGTATTGGAGAACTTGCAGCCCAATTTATATCAGAATCTGGGGGGAAATCGAATTGGATTTCTTTGTCTAAATGTTACATTCTATTTTTACTGGAATGAAACAACTGCCTGTAAAATGTTCAAAGGCTGTAATTTACACATCGACACATCTCAGGACATTAATTTAGTAAAGATTCTTCCACATTGCCCGCATCCTTCACCACTTGTGAAATATATCTAATGCAGTGCCAATTCCCCCGAAACATCACTTCAGGTTGGCCACTAATATCAAGGTGGGCGTAAGTGATAGATTAGCCAATTATTCATCTGGTTTTACATTACTATTTCCAAATTACGTTCGAGTAGTTAAAGCAAATTATGGAAGCGATACCCTATTCAAGTGCTCATCTCTATCCCAGAACTGGGAAAATGATTGATGTCCCCTCATTCCAACTGCTCACACTGTTCATTAACAATATTTTAAGCAGTAAGGGACAAGCCCAGTGAGTAACATTCTAATTGCACCAAATTTGTCATCAGAATTACACCAATATAAAACTTGACCAGTAAGCATAAATACATGTGTAATATTTAGGGTACACTACAGTTATATAGCAGTTGTTTATTCACGTACCATGTTGCACATGGATAATGTTTCAAAATCAAGGACCACATTTGGAATACAGCATAAATTTTGGTCACCCTGCTAAAGGAAGAATGTTATTAAACTGGAAAGGGTGCAAAAAAGATTTACAAGGATGTTACGGGGATTGGAAGGTTTGAATTATAAGGAGAGGCTGGGTAGGCTGGGATTTTTTTTCTCCTGGCGTGTAGGAGGATGAGGGGTAACCTTATAGAGGTTCATAAAATCATGAGGGGCATAGGTAAGGTGAATAGCGAAGGTCTTTTCCCCAGGATAGGGGAGTCCAAAACTAGAGGGTTTATGTTTAATTGAGAGGGAAAGATTTAAAAGGGAAGTAAGGGGCAACTTTTTCCACACAGAAGGTGATGAGTATATGGAATGAGCTGCCAGGGGAGGTGGTGGAGGCGGGTACAATTACAACATTTAAAAGACATTTGGGCAGGTACATGGATGGGAAAGGTTGAGAGGGATATGGGTCAATTGCAGGAAAATGGGACTAATTCAGTTTGGGAATCCTGGTTGGCGTGCACGATTTGGGTCAAAGGGATTGTTTCCATGCTGTATTTCTCTATGACTCTATGATGAGTGATACTCATTAATTTTGGAAGTTTTTTATTGGATGTGCAGAATTTTGATTGGCTTGCCATTGCAACACTGATCATTACATTGGTAAAATGTTGGATGCTGCCTGGATTGGAGGGCAGCTCTTATGAGGAAAGGTTGAGGGGGCTGGGACTTTTCTCTTTAGAGTGGAGGAGAATGAGAGGTAACTTAATAGAAGTTTATAATATGGTGAGGGGGATAGATAGAGTGGACGTTCAGAGACTATTTCCTCGGGTGGATGTAGCTGTTACTAGGGGGCATAACTGTAAGGTTCATGGTGGGAGATATCGGGGGATGTCCGAAGTAGACTCTTTACTCAGAAAGTGGTTGGGGTGTGGAATGCACTGCCTGCTGTGATAGTGGAGTCGGACACTTTAGGAACTTTCAAACGGTTATTGGATAGGTACATGGAGCACACCAGAATGATAGGGAGTGGGATAGCTTGATCTTGGGTTTGGACATAGCTCAGCACAACATTGAGGGCCAAAGGGCCTGTACTGTGCTGTACTGTTCTATGTCCTATGTTCTAATGGTATAGAGGGATACGGGCCAAATGCAAGCAACTGGGACTAGCTTAGTGGTTAAAAAAAAACAGGTGGCATGGATAAGTTGGGCCGAAGGGCCTGTTTACATGCTCTATGACTTTAACCAAATGAGTGTTTACAGTGAAGTCAGCATTAAAATCAGAAAACATGGATCAAAGCATCATAACTCAGAGGAATTTAAACCATTTGGAATGCACGCTGTGAAATTGGCTTCAGCTGAGAGTAATGTGACTGGCATTGGATCTGAAACCACTGCATTCCTGACCTGGTGCGTGCACTTCATTTGAAACTTTGTCAGAAGCTGCTTTCAATTTCACTTTCAAAAATATTGTCATGATGATCTCCTTGGGAAGACAAAGTTAATTCACGTGGTTTTAATTACAGCGAAACAAAGCACAAAATAATCACCAGAATGTTAACTTATGTTTTATCATGGAAGAACTGTTACTGGTGAAATGTCTATTTTACTCTCCCCCTTGGATGCTACTCAAACTGGTGAGTGTTTTCAGTAGTTTTATATTCCTTTTTCCATTAAAATAATGAAGTACAGAATAATGTCTTGGGTGTAACACTTTGTAGAATGTTCCAAGTTTTGTCATAGCCTTCCAGAAAAAAAAAGTAGCTTGCTGATTGTAATTGACGTACTGGGAGTGAAATTCGACTGCGGTGGAGGTGTGAAACAGGGGATTGGTCACCTGTTATACGGTCCGTCTAATGTTCATTTCTTGTGAGGTCAATGAATAGGAAGATTAGTGGGAAAGCTCTATAGCTGGCAGTTGAACTGTTACCACCTATTCGCAAGCCTCAAAATTGAAACTCATCCATTCTCTGGTTCTCTACATCAGTATGTGGAGGTGCCGGCATTGGACTGGGGTAAACACAGTAAGAAGTCTGACAACTGATGTTGTTCTGGCAACCCGTTATTGAAATCACACAATGCACAACTTGAAAATGTAGGCTTTCCGAGAAACTGGGCACAAAACAAGCATTCCCATGTTTTTCTCATTTATAGACCATTTTGCAACCTCAGTATTTCACAACTTTCTGCATTTAACTCTTCACAATAATTGCATCTGTGACTGTTTGGTTACACAGAAATTCTTTAGCTCCCTTTGTCTACTGTGAAACATTTGGCTCATCAGGCCTGACAGTACCAAAAGAGGTCATTCAGTCCCTCATGCCTGTGCTTGTTCTTTGAAGAAGCTATCCCATTTAGTCTGACTCTGAAGCATTGTCAAAGAACAAAGAAAATTACAGCACAGGAACAGGCCCTTCGACTCTCCAAGCCTACACTGACCATGCTGCCTGATTGAACTAAAATCTCCTAGTCTTAAGGGGACCATATCCCTCTACTCCTTTCCTATTCATGTATTTGTCAAGATGCCCCTTAAAAGTCACTATTGTATCTGCTTCCACTACATTCCCCGGCAACAAGTTCCAGGCACCCACTATTCTCTGTGTAAAAAATCTGCCTCCTTTAAACCTGTGCCCCCAGTAATTGACTCTTCCACCCTGAGAAAAAGCTTCTGACTATCCACTCTGTCCATATCTCTCATAATCTTGTAGACTTCTATCAGGTTGCCCCTCAACCTTTGTCGTTCCAGTGGGAACAAAACAAGTTTTTCCATACTCTCCTCATATCTAATGCCCTCTATACCAGGCAACATCCTGGTAAATCTTTTCTTTACACTCTCCAAAGCCTCCACATCGTTCTGGTAGTATGGCAATCAGAATTGAACACTATATTCCAAGTGCAGCCTAACTAAGGTTCTATAAAGCTGCAACATGACTTGCCAATTTTTAAACTCAATGCCCCAGCCGATGAAGACATGCCGTATGCCTTCTTGAGTACCTTCTCCATCTGCATTGCCACTTTCAGTGACCTGTGCATCTGTACACCTGGATCTTTTTGTCTATCAATACTCTTAAGGGTTCTGCCATTTACTGTATATTTCCTATCTGTATTACATCTTCCAAAATGCATTAACTCACATTTATCCAGATTAAACTCCATCTGCCATCTCTGTCCAAGTGTCCAACTGGTCCTCATCGCTATCTGCAAATCCACCAATCTTTGAGTTGTTTGCAAACTTACTAATCAAACCAGTTACATTTTCCTCCAAATCATTTATGTATATTACAAACAGCAAAGGTCCCAGCACTGAGGAATGTCACTTGTCACAGCCTTCCATTCAGAAACGCACCCTTTCACTACTACCCTCTGACTTCTTTGACCGAGTCAATTTTGTAGTCACCTTGCCAGCTCACCTCTGATCCCATGCGACCACATGTCCAGTTGCCTTTTGAGAATTCTTCCAAAATCTACCCACAGCACAGTTTCAGTAGCACATTCAAGATCTTAACAATCCTCTATATGAAAAAATAATTCTCCTTATTTCCTCTCTCATTCTTTTGCGAATTATTTTAAATCTCTGATCTCTACTGCCCCATTTGTTGCAGGAAACATTTTCTCCCCACTTGCTTTATCAAAACCCCTCATAATTTTTAACAGTTTATTTAATGTCTCTTTAACCTTTTTCTGTCCCAAGGACAACATTCCCAACTTCTCCGACTTCCCTTCTTTACTGAAATCCCTTTTCCCCGCTAACAACTTAAATCATTCTCCTCTGCACCTTCTCCAAGTCCTTGAAATCCTTCCTAAAGTGTGCTGCCCAGAACTGCACAGAGTACTCAAGCTGACTCATAGCCTAATCATAGAAGAGGTGATGGCCCAGTGGTATTATCACTAGACTATCAATGTGGAAACTCAGCTAATGTTCAGAATCCAGGTTCGAATCCTGCCACGATAGATGGTAAAATCTGGAATCATGAATCTACTGATAACCGTGAAAGCATTTTTGATTATCAGGAAATACCCATCTGGTCCACTGATGTTCTTTAGGGAAGGAAATCTGCTGTCCTTACCTGGTCTGGTCTACATGTGATTCCAGAGCCACAGCTATGTGGTTGAGCCTCAACTGCCTTCTGAACAAGAGCAACTAGCAATGGGCAATAAATGCCGGCCAGCCAGAAATGCCCATGACCCACAAGTAAATAAAAATAACTTGCTCGATTTTTGTATTCACTGCATCTACAAAACCACATATCTCATATGCTTTCTTGACCACCTTATCAACCTGCCCTGCAATTGATGTAATTTATCACTTTACTGCTTTTACATTGCACAAGGATTGCACTGGAGAGACAGTAGACAAAGCACGAGCCTTGAGCAGCGGCTGAACTGGAATTTGTTAAGAGTGACAACCTTGAATATCTATGGGCTTCACACAATATAAAAGCCTCTGGCAGGGTGACGATTGACACAGCATAGCCCAAATAAACAGCTGAAGCTTTCCTATCACTTCAATAGACAGAAACCCATCATGAGAGTGCTGTGTCCCATAGTGCTGTTCTTTGGGAATTATAGAATAGAAATTGTTTCCTCATTGTCTAACATTTCAACCTGATTGGAAACTATTTGCTTTTTTTGTTGTGCATGAAATCCAACATGTTAAAATTATGAGGATCATATACTCTGTGGTTTCTCCCTGAAATTCTCTCTGTAATTTCAGGACATGGAAAATAAGCCTTTGGGATCGGTGATAAGATTAGAGTCCCTTAAGGTTGTGAGGATTAGTGAGAATGACACCCTGCAAAGCATTTTGAATAATAGAACTTTATCTATTTACTTGCATTTCTTTTTATGAAGCAGAGGGTGTTCAAGGCTGCAAACATGTGGAAGAAATCATAAATTTGATAAGGAATTCAAAAGAATCTTCTTTTTTCAGAGAGTGGTTAGAATATGGAACTTGCAGTCACGTGGAATAATTGAAATGAATGGTAAAGCTACAGTTAAGGGGAAGTCAGATAAGTACCTGAGGGTAACAGGGATAAAAGGATATGTTGATAGTAAGTATGATGTGGAGATGTTGGCTGTTGGACTGGGGTGGGTACAGTAAGAAGTCTCACAACACCAGGTTATAGTCCAACAGGACTATAACCTGGAATCGCAAGATTTCGGAGCACTGCTCCTTCATCAGATGGTGGTAAGTAAAGTTGCCATAGTCCCAGATGGCCAAAGGCTGCTCTCCCATTTGAGGAGGAGATCTGACTAGTGGTGATTTAACCTGAAGATGACAACACCTCAGGGCAGGGGCAAAGTTGAGAAGACGGGGCCTTTTTGAATAACCTCAACTGGTACAGGAATTGAGCCCACGCTGTTGGTGTCATTCTGCAGCACAAACCAGCTTTGCAGCCAACTGGACTAAACCAACCCTGTATGTTGATCATGGAAAATAAGCCTTAGAGATCATTGGTAAGATTGAATCTCTTAAGGTGAGGTTGGGTCCTTAAGTGAAGATAACACCCCTTAAGATAGTGTAGGAGATGAAGTAAGGTAGACGAGGCTTGTGTGTTGTATAAACCACAGAGCCTGTGGGCTAAGTGCCATTTCTGCGCTGAAAATAGACTCTGGATAGGACTCTCCAGGCGTACCTGCTGGCTGGGTCATCTGGTCCTACCAATGGCGAGTCCTCACCCTGGGTTCCCCAATGGCAGGAAGTGTGAACACCAGGAAACCCTATTGACAGCAGTGGGACCTGAAGACCCTGCCGTCGGTCATTGGTGGGCCACTGCCATGGGTGCCAGGTGTAGGGGGAGCGGGGGCAGGGGGAATCCCATCCTATGCTCTAGAATGCTATGTATCCACATTCAGAAGGAGAGATTTACTGGTTATCTGTCCTGACAAATTGTCTAGTTCTCATTTTGTGCACCATGGTCTGGCAGCTTGTTTCAATTAGCATATCAAATCTACTGAGAGGAGCCAGGGAGTAAGACAACAACAGATCACAACTATATCGAATTCTTAACATAATAAAAGTGATTTACAAAACAAAACATGATACCAAGCCACATATAGGGCTAATGACCAATAGAGGTAGGTTATCAGTAGTGATCTAAAGGACAAAAGTGAGGAGAGAGGCAGAGATATATATGGAAGATATTACAAAGCTTAGGGGCCTGAAAGCTAGGCTACCAAATGTGGAATGATAAAAACCTAGCATACTCAAGAGGCCAGAATTAGAGGACAGATGATATCTTGGAGCTGTCTCCTGGAGGAGATTAGAGATAAGGTGAGAGGCCGTGGATGGATTTGGTGACAAGGATGAGAATGTTAAAATCAAGATGTTGCTTGATGGGGAACCAACATAGGTCAGCATGGAGAGAGGTGATGGTGAATGCTGCTTGAAATGAGTTAAGACGTGAGCAACAGAGCTTTGGATTATCTCAAGTTTACAGATGATCGAATGTGGCTGGTCAGCCAGGAGTGAGTTGGAATAGTCTAGAGCTTATGAAGGCATGAACAATATATGAATGCTCACTTCTACTTAAGAATCATGGCAAAGGAAGTGGAAAACTGGCAGTTTATTATATCACAGTAAGGCATCTCACAATACCAGGGTAAAGTCCAACAAGTTTATTTGATAGTAAACCCACAAGCTTTCAGAATGCTGTTCCTTCGTCAGGTGAGTGGAAAGTGAGTGGACTTTAATCTGGTGTTATGAGACTTCTTACTGTATTTACCCCAGTCCAACGCTGGCATCTCCACATCAGTTTATTATATCACTCAAGCTAACAAATCTGCGACCCCTGTGAAACCAAAACTTGAACCATTGTGCCTCCTCTGGGCGCCATAGCCTGACACATTGTCTCAGCTGGCATATCAAATTGTGAATCATTTCCCTGAGCGAACTGTTGTATCTTTCTACAGCTTTACCTGTAGCACATTCCTAGGAGTTTTGAAATTGTTCCTTCTAATCCCCAAATTAGAATTGTTTGATACATTGCGGGAGCTGTTCCAAGGTAATGTGAAACCCATTATCCACCAACACACTCCTTGACAATCGATGAAACATTATATCATGCACTCATCACGTAACATTAATTTGGGAATCCACAATTTTCATCAGCTGCAGTACAGCCAAGAACGTCCACCAGCCACACATGTATATGTCATCAGTAACTCAAAGATACTAATCCCCATCAAACTAGCAATATGCCTGGAATGCACAAGTGTGAAGAATTTCTAGCATTCTTAAAGAGATTGAATAAACTGGAATTGTTCTAGCTGGGAAGAAGGAGGCTGAGGCGTGACCTGTTAGAAGTTTATAAATTTATGAGGGACATAGATAAGGTGAACAATTGGAAGCTTTTTCCCCAAGGCAGAAATGACAATTACAAGCAGGGCCCAAGTTCAAGGTAAGGGGGGAAATGTTCAGTTGAGATGTGTGGGGGGAAGTTAGTTTTTACAAAGAGGGTGGCGGGGGCCTGGGATGCACTGCCAAGTGAGGTGGTTGAGGCAGATGTATTAGCAACATTTAAGACTTACCTGAATAGGCACATGAACAGGCAGGAATAAAGGAATACAGGTGGTTGGTCTAGATAGGACAATGTGATTGGCTCAGGCTTGGTGGGCCAAAGGACCTGTTCCTGTCCTGTACTGTTTTTTGTTCTTTGTAAAGAGAGAGCTCTTGCTGTTAGAAAGCCCATTGTGGAGTGTTAACCTGATCGAAGAGGTTGAGTGTGCTGCTGAAGTTATGCATTATTTGGCAGCAAAAGTGCAATAAAACACCAAGAATATCGCAGCAGCAGAGTACCACCTCAACAAGTATCAATTCCTCTTGCAGTTCAGATGATGCATCACTGATTTATATTGCTGATCTTCTTCAGGCTCACCTGGGACACTAACAGTGCGGTTGCTGCATGGTCAGCCTCTCTGTGGACCTCTTTATCACAAACAGGAAATTGCAAAATTGGAGACTTATTTGGGTGTATGAAGCAGCTGCATGTGCAGTGAGCAGTATTCTGAAATGTACCCTGTAGTGTTAACCAGGTCAATGCCAAAATACCAGCAGCTTCTGTGTATCACAAGGCCACTAGTAACAGAAGATGTTCTGCAAGTTAAAATAGCCAATAAAGGCTATGAGGAATCAGGCTTCACCACTGACCAGCTGAATCTATTTGGATCATAAATACTTAAAGCTTAGGGATTCCAACCCTTCAGGATTGGCCAAGCGTCTCCAGGAATTGAAGATCCATCTCTAAGGCACAGCTATGTGAAACCCTGGAGACCAATCACCAGGACATTGCACCAAATATAAACACAGTGAAAATGGGAAAATAAAGGCTGTTTGGCTATCACTCATGCAACATTTGATTATTATGAATCTTTTTCCTTTCCAATTTGCATAGTACAGCAGTGTGTCACAAGGGTGGATGTGTTGGCCAATGAGTGGCTGGAGCATGGGGGTAAGTTCTTGTGATGAAACCTCCAGATACATATTTAATCACAATTGACAATAAACCCATGGGAAGTATATTGACTTTCTTCATTGTCAAGTAGAAAAGAGTGCAGTTGTACTCCCTGTTCATCCAGTAATGTTGATGGGTTACTCACTTTGAAACATCAGGACAAGATCCTCCAGCAAATACCAATTCAGATGCAATAGATCTTGTGTGAGATTTGCTCAGTGAATTGATTACAGTGAAGTTGAATTAAACAGCCACAATTCAGCAAGAGAATTTAGAAGAGCTCAAAAGCATCACTAAAGCAACTGTTGAGGACTGCAAGTGTCATAAAAGTCTGTATTACATTAAATTTACGTGAGCAAAACTTAGAAATACAACAGATGATTTAAATTTGAAAAAATAAGCAAAGTCCAACTTAGTTTCATTTTGGCTAAGGACTTGCTACTGATTATAAAATATTGACGGTTAAATGGAAGAATACAACTCCATTCTGTTTGTTTTAATACGCAAACACTTTCGTGGAGTGTGGCTTATTTCCATTTTCTTTGGAATTAGTATGAGGGAGTCTCATACTAGTTATATTATTAGTATGAGGGAGTGGTGATGTACAGTTCATGACTAATTCAATATTATTCAGGTTACACTGTAGCCACAGTTAAAATTGCCCCCTACTCATGCATTTTTAACTATGCAGTTATTATTTTAAAATTGTTTGTGATTACTTGGGATAATTGGTCAATAACTATGGAGCATGCTAATGCTGTTGTTTTAATTTTAGTTATAATTGTCACACATAGGCTTAGATTAACACTGCAATGAAGTTACTGTGAAAATCCCCTAGTCGCCACACTCTGGTGCCTGTTCAGGTACACTGAGGGTGAATTTAGCATGGCCATCGCACCTAACCAGTACATCGTTTGAACTGTGAGACGAAATTGAAGCACCTGTAGGAAACCCATGCAGACACAGGGAGAATGTGCAGATTCAGCACAGACAATGACCCAAGCTGGGAATTGAACCTGGGCCCCTGACGCTATGAGGCAGTAGTGCAAACTACTGCACTGCCCCACTGTGCCACTGTGCCACCTACTGTGTCACTTGCTGCCCTAGTGTTAATTGGTCCACGAAAATCTAAAAGTGTACCACCCATTAGGGTTTGTTCTGAGTTCCACTGAGAAACTTGTGACCACAAAGTTACCTTGACTTGGGAAATGCTTCAGTGACATTCAGGTTACGCAATGGAGGAGCATTTTCTGGCACAATGATGTACCTCATTGATAAGAATTTTTGACCTGCATCCCTTATCAGTCTATTCTATCTCTATGTTTGACAATTATAATTAAAGTAACAATATAATAAAGTCCATCTATCCTTCACACCAAACCTTACAAGTTACCACGGTGAAAAAAAAGACTCATAAACAATATTGCCTCTTCCGCATATATCACTGTCATCCAAATTAGGTGAGCAATAACCCAGGATAGGATCATAGAATAGTACAACTCTGAAGAAGTCCAATCAGGCCATTGAGTCTGCTGAGTTTTACAAAGTAATTAGTCTCATTATCCTGCTTTTTCCCTATATCCCCACATTTTTTTCCCTACAAGTATTTATGTAATTGCTTTCTCAAGGCCACCATTGAATCTATATCCACCACTCTATCAAGCAATGCATTCCATAACCAAACCATAAAGGTTTCCTCATGTTGCCTGAAGCTTTTTTGCCATTCACCTTCCATCTGTGTCCTCTGGTTATTGACATTTCAACATGCGGAACAACTTTCTCTTTATTTGCGCAATCTAAACCTTTTATGATTTTAAATACCAATAAATCTCATTTTAGCCTTCTCAGCTCCAGAAACAATCCTACCTCCTCCAGTCTAACTACCAAACTGCAATCCTTCAACCCTCAAACCATTCCACTAAATATAGCGGCACACAGCACCAGGGAACTGATTTCAATCCCCGGCTTGGATCACTGTGCGGAGTTTGCACCTTCTCCCCGTGTCTGCGTGGGTTTCCTCCGGGTGCTGTGGTTTTCTCCCACAGTCCGAAAGATGTGCTGGTTAGGCATATCAGCCATGCTAAATTCTCCCTCAGTGTACCTGAACAGGCGCCGGAGTGTGACAAATAGAGGATTTTCACAGTAACTTCATTGCAGTGTTAATGTAAGCCTACTTGAGACATTAATAAATAAAATAAATGAACATCATTATGGGATTGATCTTGCAGGCTTGTGATAATGACCTATGTTGTAGAATGATAAACAAAGCATAACTTGTTTAGTTTATATAGGGTTTCACACATCTTCATAGTGTTTGAACAATTTGAAGCTCTTTTAGTTGCTTGTATTTGTGGATATTAGAGAGAACAAAAAAAATGACAGCAACGAAAGGGTTAACTTCAAGAAGCGAAATCTTGGAAGGGCTGTTGCAGCATTCAACGGAAACATCCTGCATTTAAGAGGGGTATATAAATAAGACCTATTTGAGTCCTACTGGAAAAATCATTGGTGAAGAAGGAAAGATAGGGTTTGATTGTTCTATCATTCTACAATTTTCTTAATGATTTTATTCATTTTATTAATGATTTCCAAAATAAAAAACACACCGACATGATGAATCTATCTGTTTCACTTTGTATGAATTGTAACTTTATCCCCTCTTGGAGTTGTGATGATTTGTATTTCATTTGGATATTTATATTTTGCACATTTAAGTACGCACAGAGCACAGAATTAATGTCAAGGCAGATTACTTCTCTGTGGCTTTTGGTGGCTGACAAAGGGGGGAAGTTTTCCCGTCCTGCCCACCAGGGGAATCGTAGCAGGCCGGGGTGGGGGGGGGAACGAGGTGGACCATGCAAAGTTCCGTTGACATCTGTGGGATTTTCTGGTATTGGGGCGAGCACGGCCAGAAAATCCCACCCAAAACATTTGTTTTCCTGCCACGAGTGTGAAATCTTTTCAGTGGTAAATTGGGGTTACTTTCGTCACACTCAGCTCCTATGCTTAACTGAGATTGCATATGTTACATATAAACAAAGATATACAGTACAGAAACAGTTTGGACCAACTATTTGATGCTAGCATTTATGCTGCACTTGAGCCTCTTCCCATTTTTACTCATCTAAATCTGTCATTATAAACCCCTATTCCCTTCTCTCTCATTTTTTGTCTAGCTTCCCCTTATAGGAATATGGTGTAGAGGAGAAAAGGTTAACAAATGCTGAAATACTGTGCAGAACATGCATTCATGCTGCTCAGATTTGAACTGGATATTAAAATCATGACATCAAAGCCACGAATCATTCGAACGTTTTTTTGTACTATGAAGACATCCCTTCAGGCCTGGTTAATATGCTTGGTCCTTAATCTTCTAACTGCGATGCCTCGAGGGGAAACCATCCTTAATCTTCTAGCCGTGCTATCTCCAGGGTGACCCCACGTATCGCCTCGTTATTTTGTAGAGGGAGGAATATGAAATAGAATTTATTTTAAAATGACCACCTCACAGGAAATCTGTTGGTTTTCTGAAGGCACCATCTTCAGAATCCATGGTAGGACTGAATCAGGATCAGATATCGTCAAATGTCAACAATGCAATTCCCCAGACTGACAACGCACAAACATTTACTTAGGACACAGCCACAAAACTGTAGAAAAGACCCCTCCACACATCTGATGATTATAATGGCATTGATAAAGCAGAACTGTATTTGCATTATTTTAGTTGTCTATTTGTCCATTGACATCTTGGTTGATTGCGTGCTGCATGAATAGTAAGATAAACAGTCCTGGGATTTGCCCAGAGCTTCAGAAAGATTGGTATTTGGCTACGTGGGTGATCCTACTTTGCAATATACGCTTCTAAATATTTGTCTCTTTTCACTGTGATTCCTTTTTAGTTGTTTAGGTTAGTTTGGATTTATAGCGCTTTGCTGATCCGTGTTGTCTTTCGACAGCTCTTTACTTCAATGATAAATGAATGGAATGGGAGCACCGTAACACAGCAAAGAATTGAGTTCAATTGGCGCTGCAGCTCTGATACCAGTACCATCCCAGGGAATAGAGTTAGTCCACAAGTTACAATTTCCAATCTCTGACTTTCGCAATTTGACCCGAAGATGTAACATTTAGATGAATCGTTAATTCTGGAAGATGAAGCAGATATTTTTTAACCCTTTCCCACCTGTTAAAACTAGTCAGGTTGGGCTATTGAAAATTACTCACATGGGCACCAAAATGGACTGATCACCGTTTTAACCTCTTCAATTGTGCCTGCCCTAATTTGGCATGCTCCTCTGTTTAAAGCTGCTGGATTAGAAAACAGTGGTCATGTTTCCACCAATCCAGCAAGGAAGCAGAGTAGGACAAGAGAAAGCTGAGAAGATAAGCTCCTAGTTTCCCTTGTGGGGTCAGTAGGAGCAGAAGTGCTCCAAGGCATCCCACTAGGAAAATTTAGGACATTCTTGTCATAGTTTGAGGTGACCCTCAGGATGGCCCAGCAACAGTCCCCCTCCCTCCCCCCCTCCTCCACACTTTTCTGCTCTTGGGGGGCTTTGGACCACCAAATTGTCTGCTGCCTCCAATTTGATTTGTTGAGGTAGTTATCCACAATGTAAATAAGCACTCTCTTGCTCAAAAAACAGAGGAAGCAGAGTCTTTGATTATTTTGAACAGAGCTAGATAGATTCTTGATTAACAAAGGGGTGAAAGGTTATCAGGAATAGGCAGGAATGTTGAGTTGAGATTCCAATCAGATCAGCCATCATCTTAGTGAATGTCAGAACAGGCTTGAGGGGCTGAGTGACCTGTTCCTGCTTGTAATCGGCTGTTCTCCCTTTGACACTTCACCTTGACACTTTTTACAATTGTTTTTGCCTATTCCAATGAACTTCAAACATCTGATGTGTTTATTCACCATTTACGCACATTTGTGCCTACAATCAGTAATCACCTGATACTTTACCTCTTAAAGTATCCGATGGCTATCCAAAGAATGCACCATGTTAAGACCTGTTCCTATCAGATCTAATCAATGTACATTCAATTTCAAACACCTCATGAGTCTCTGCAACACTATATTTAAACATGTTATCATTATTGTTATTTTATTTTTAAGCCAGAATTTTTTATATCAAAGAAAATGAAGATGGCTGCTACAAGTCATCTGATCACAGGGTTACCCCTCTGTCTTGTTTCAAGGACAAACAAGTTATTTTCTCAGTTTCTTTGATGTGGCATCTTGTCAAATGCCTTCAGAAAATCCAGGTAAAATCCAACCAATATACAGGTTCTTTTTCATCTGCTTTACTTGTTACTTCCTCAAACAGCTCTAATAAATTAATCAAACATGATGTCCTTTCACAAAATTATGTTGACTCCATATTAGATTTTCTAATAGTTCTATTATACCCTGCTTAACAATAAATTCCAACATTTTTCCTGTGACCAATGTTAGGCTCACTGTCCAATAGTTTTCTGCTTTCTGTCTTACTCCTTTCTTTTACAAAGGACTCCCATCCCAACTGAGGGGATCTTTCCAAAATCTAGAGAGTTTTGGATAATTAGAACCAATGTGTCTACAATCACAGCAGCCACTTCCTTAAAGACACTAAGATGAAGTTCATCAGGTCTTGGGGACTTGTCAACATTGGCTCTTACCTTCTCAGTATCCATTCCATGGTGATTGTAATTGTTCTTAGCTCCTCCCTTCCTTTCATCTCGTGATGGGAAGTTATTTATAACTTCTTTAGTGAAAACAGCTACAAGCTACCTGTCCAATGCATCTGCCATTTCCTTACCTTGCATTATTAATTCTGTTGACTATCTCTCTGGACTGTCATAGGATCAATACTCACTGTAGTTACCCTGTTCCTTTTAAAAACGAGTAGGAACTCTTGCTATGTGTTTTTATTGATGTCATTGATGAAACAGCTAAAGGTGGTTGGGTCAAGGGCAAGAATTCCTGCAGCAAAGTTTTACTTCTGTTTCAGAACTGAACTTAATAAGAACATAAGAACATAAGAAAATAGGAGCAGGAGTAGGCCATCTAGCCCTTCGAGCATGCCCCTCCATTCAATAAGATCATGGCTGATCTGTCGTGGCTCAGTTCCACCTTCCCGCCCTCTCCCCATAACCCTTAATCCCCTCTCTTATCAAAAACCCATCAACCCGCGTCTTAAAAATATTTAGCGAGGCAGCCTCCACCACTTCAACGGGCAGAGAATTCCAGAGATTCACCACCCTTTGAGTGAAGAAGTTCCTCCTCAACTCCGTTCTAAACCGCCCCCCCTTTATCTTGAGGCTGTGCCCCCTAGTCCTACTATCCTTTCTGAGCGGGAAGAGTCTCTCCACCTCTATCCTATCCATCCCATTCATCATCTTATACGTCTCAATGAGATCTCCCCTCATTCTTCTAAACTCCAACGAGTACAACCCTAGTTTATTCAGCCTCTCCTCATAGCTCAACCCCCTCAACTCCGGTATCAGCCTAGTAAACCTCCTCTGCACTCCCTCCAAGGCCAAAATATCTTTGCGCAGGTGCGGCGCCCAAAACTGCACACAGTACTCCAGCTGCGGCCTCACCAATGCCCTATACAGCTGCAGCAAGACCTCCCTACTTTTATATTCAATCCCCCTCGCTATGAAGGCCAGCATCCCATTCGCCTTCCTGACCACCTGCTGCACCTGCAAGCTGGGTTTTTGCGACTCATGCACAAGGACCCCGAGGTCCCTCTGCACCGTCGCCTGCTGCAGTTTTTCGCCACGTAAGTAATAGTCCTTCCTACCATTCTTCCTACCAAAGTGGACCACCTCACACATGCCAACATTAAATTCCATTTGCCATTTCCTGGCCCATTCGCCCAGCCTATCCAGATCCTTCTGCAGACTCTCCACACCCTCCGCACAATTTGCCGTTCCCCCAATCTTGGTGTCATTCGCAAATTTCGACACCCTACACTCAGTTCCCTCCTCCAGATCATCTATATAAATGGTAAAAAGCTGAGGCCCCAGCACCGACCCCTGGGGCACTCCACTAGTCACCATCCGCCAATCCGAATAGCACCCGTTGACCCCCACTCTCTGCCTCCTATTTGACAACCAATCCTCTATCCACGCTAACACCCTACCCCCAACTCCATGTCTCTCGACCTTCTGCAATAACCTCTTGTGAGGTACTTTGTCAAACGCCTTCTGAAAATCTAGAAAGACCACATCCACCGGCTCTCCTCTATCCACCGCCCTAGACACATCCTCATAGAACTCCAGTAAATTTGTCAGACACGACTTCCCTTTAATGAAACCGTGATGCATCTGCTCTATCAAGCAATTCCCTTCAAGATGCCTCGCAATTTCCTCCTTAATGACAGATTCTAACATTTTACCTACCACAGACGTTAAACTAACCGGCCTATAATTCCCCGCCTTTTGCCTGGCACCCTTCTTAAACAACGGCGTAACATTAGCCGTTTTCCAATCATCCGGCACTTCCCCGGAATCCAGCGACGTCTGGAAAATAACCACCAAGGCATCCACTATCACCTCCGCCATTTCTTTCAGAACCCTCGGATGCATTCCATCCGGTCCTGGGGACTTGTCCACAATCAGCCCCTCCAGTCTGTCGAGCACCGCCTCTCTAGTAACAGTAATGTCATTAAGACCCTCCAGTCCTACCACCTTTCCATCGCTAACACCCGGCAAATTATTCACGTCCTCCTCCGTGAAGACAGAAACAAAAAAGTTATTCAATACCTTAGCCATATCCCCATCCCCTACCACTAGGTCCCCTTTCTCATCCTCTAAAGGACCAACATTCACCCTAGCCAGCCTCTTCCTTTTTATATATTTATAAAAACTGAATGAATTGATTCTTAAAATCAGACCCAAAGTCCCCAACCTTACACGCTCAGAAATAAATCAATCACAGTTCATGATTTTGCGATTAGATTTTGCTGTGGTACAGTCAATATCGTTTCCACTGTGAGACCAGAGCATTGGGATTCATCAAACATCTACACACATTCCAAAAGGTCTTCTGATGGCATAACTTTATACAATATCAGGTGTCTGCCTTACCTGAGTGAATAGTGCTATCACCTCAGAAACAATAGGTTATGAATTTAAGCCCTACCTCCAGACTCCGAGTACCTAATCAAGGCTAACCATTTACTGCTGTACAGAGGGAGTGCTGCATTGTTGCACACCCTGTGCTTTGGGTAACATTTAACTTGAGTCTGTATCTCTGATAAACACAAAAGACCCCCTTGTTAGAACTGTAAAGAGAGCAAAGCCATTTTCCCACTGTTCTTGCCAACACTTGTCTCTTACCGTGACGCTATCAAAACAGATTATCTGACCATTTAACTCATTTCTGCTTGTGGTTCTTTCCTGTGCCCAAATTGCTGCCATGTTCACCATGTTGTGACACTAAATTCAACTGCCTTCTGCTGTGGAGCTATTGAATTTTACAGCAATTGAAAGCAACCTTCTGCTGGTATTGGTGCACTTAGTCTCTAGTTGTAATGATCAGGGATCTATTCATGTAATAGAATGTAACAATGTTGAATGGAACAATGTGCCATAATTCATTATCATATTCTGAAACAAAGTTGGTATTAATAGAAATAGAAAAAAAATGGAAATGAATAGGAGGTCCATATTAACGCTTTGATTGGTGAGACCCCTTGATTAATGCAACTATAAATGTAGCATCAAAACAGGGAGTATAGTGTTCCTAAGATGGGATTGCAGAATGAAGATCATAGTTTCAGGCAGTCCTGCAAACCTACAGGCCTTTAACAGATTGGGAGTGTCTGCAATCTGAGGAACTATTTTTAATCTCAGGCACTCAATGGTAATGAATTTAACCCAGAATGCTTAAAAACATTAACAGCATTCTGAAGCAAGGAATGATATTCTTTGTTTTTATGATAGGAAGAAGGGGATAATGAAAACATGGAGGATGTTGGAAGCAAGGAAGCTAAGGCACCGTCAAGGTGTAAGATCTTAGCCATTGGTGCTTATTACAGAGGCTATATCGAGCTAGAAGATACTACTTGAATTATTTTCAATGAGGACAAACTTCTCCACTTCCACTTCATCATCCTGCAAGGCTTTTTTTTAATATTATGCCAGTTACTTGCCTTAAGCTTACAGCCCAAATGAACAAGGTACATAGTTCTATCAATGACTTCAACAATGATCACAGCCTTGAATATTTATATCGCCAGATCCCTCAGGCAGCCTTGGGTAATCTGTTACATATGTCAATCCACTATGTATCAGATGAGCATCACAATTTATAACATTCTCTATGAGCTTTACCAGGCAAAGAAATTAAGTAGCGAGCCTTCAACAAATTGTCAGGTCCCTCCAGGTATAGGACACTCACTGAAACTTAACTGGCTTGTCTGAGAGTGTCTTCAATTTTCTAAACTGAAAGTAAAGTTTATTTATTAGTGTCACAAGTAGGCTTACAATAACACAGCAATGAAGTTACTGTGAAAATCCCTTAGTTGCCACACCCCAGCACTTGTTCAGATACACTGAGGGAGAATTTATCATAGCCAATGCACCTAACCAGCGCGTTTTTCGGACTGTGGGAGGAAATCGGAGCAAACCCATGCAGACATGGGGAGAACATGCAAACCCTGCACCCAAAGTGATCCAAGCTGGGATTTGGACCTGTGTCCATAGTACTGTGAGGCAGCAATGCTAACCACTGTGCCACCATGCTGCCCTAATGTAATATGATTCTATTAGTGTGCAACTTGTGTATGATGCTCTTCCCATCACCTTACATATGAATGCGTACAACACAGGCTGCTACCATGCCAAGCAATTGTACCTTCATTGTTCAGCCATATCACTGCAGCAAATTGAAGGCTGGGGATACCTCCTGCAGCCTGGACTCATGACATCCTCTTGACATCCAAGCTCCGCAGTGGAGAACAGAATCAAATTGTTAAAACAGAGAACAATCCATTTATTAAAATTACACTGAAATTGCCCAGCTAGATCTGGAGAATCCCTGAAGCGGATTCTGCAAACTGTCACTGGAATGTGAGAAACAGTAGCAAATAACCACCTATTGTTTCTAATGAATATCATTCATGTCCTTCATATTAGACAATGATACACTGACAATGAAATGTGGTTAACATCCCAGTACTGAGGTGTCACTCATCTCAGTGAAGTTGATGTCCCTCGTGGATCAGTTCACAAGGGTTTATTAACATCAACTCCTTCACCATTTTTTCCCCCACTTTACGATAAAATGGCGGCATTACACAGCTATTCTGGAAAGAAATCTACCTTGAAGCCACCTGATTCATTGGACTACTTTCCAGGTGGCATCACCTGGCTTTTGTCACCCATGAAAGGGGAAGAGGTGGGGAGGCGTTGATACTGGCAGTGACTGTGTGGGTGGCCGGGAGGAAGTGGGGGGGAACCGGAATATCTTTGATGTTCGGAGGAAGTGGGAGGGGTGGGCAATGACTGCGGCATCCATCAACAAATCTGAAATGAATTTGGCAGAGTGTTGGTTCCAGCAAGAAAAAGACAACGGTTGGAATCTCACCACCGTTCACGCTGGTGGGATTTTCCCACCCTGTCTCAGAGAATGAAGATTCAGCTGGCTGCCAAATTCTCTGACTTGGTGGAGCGGGAACATGGTGTGAACAGCAGATAAGATCGCACGTGGTGGTCACTTTTCTTCCCAGGTCTTACCCCACTCTGTCAAAAAAAACTGAGCAAGTTTCATGCCATCGTGTTGGAGAGGGGGTGGTGGGGCAAGGGGGCATGTAGGGCCTTGACATGCCAGCAAGGCCCAGCTGCACTAAGATCAGGTGCCATGTTTAAAAGACACCTCAATCAGATGATGAATGATCTTATCCACCAGCCCACCATGGGGGTCTCAGAGACGTTCCCCCTACCACCATACTGATCAGAGAGCACTTTTCTACCCCCACGACCGCCCCATACTATTGGGGGTCAGCACTTCTCTACCCCCACCGCTGCCCCATACTGATTGGGGTCAGCACTTCTCTTCCCTCTTCCCCCAACCATCAGTGCCAGCAACCCCCCCAAAACATCAGGCCGTTTCCCCCCAACCCCACATCCAAGCAGTCATTGCCCACCCCCCCACTTCGCCTGAACATCGAACACATTCCTTCCCCCCCCCCCCACCTCCTCCCGGCCCCTCCATCCACACAGTCACTGCCAGTATCCAATGCCTCTCCACCGCCTCCCCTATCAGGGGAGGTGAAACACAGTAAGAAGTCTCACAACACCAGGTTAAAGTCCAACAGGTTTATTTGGTAGTAAATGCCACTAGCTTTCGGAACGCGCTGTTCTTTCGTCAGGTGAGTGGAGAGTTCTGATCACAAACAGGGCATACAAAAGCACACACAGTTTACAGAATACTGTTTAGAATGTGAGTCTTTACAGCTAATCTGCTATTCAAGTCTTAAATGTGCGGACAACGTGAGTGGAGATAGCATTAAACATAAGTTAAAGAGATGTGTATTGTCTCCAGACAGGATAGCAAGTGAGATGTTGCAAGTTCAGGCAAGTCATGAGGGTTACAGATAGTGTGACATGAATCCAAGATCCCGGTTGAGGCTGTCCTCATGTGTGCCGAACTTGGCTGTCAGTTAGATAGCCAATAGGGGAGACAAAAGCCAGAAATTGTGATCTTGCTGGCAAGACCCACGACTTCTGGGTTTTGCCACATCTTGAGCCCACACTGGCAATCTCACAGACGGTGGGAGTGGGTTCAAGATCCAGCCCAGCATATTTGCTTGTGCTGCAGAGAACTCGCCAGAACTGTCGCCTTAACTTTGACAGAATACATTGATGTAAACGTGTCCTGCTTTAGCTCCCTCTTACATAAGCAACAAAGTAAGATAGCCTTTCCTTTGCTTTGGATTGAAGAATGCAGCTACTTTGACATAAGAAGATAAGAATTCCTTTCATTTCAATTTGTAGCGATATCACAGACACATTGCGAAGGTGCCCTCATTTTGGCATTTTCGCAATATAGGAAACACTCATATCGAAAAGGACACATCTCTGATTTCATTATAAATACTGAATAGTAAAGTTCTCCTGAATATGTTAGAGATGTCACTGCACGTGCCAATCACTGGAATCCTTTCCCCATAATGAAATGGAATAGCAAAACTTTCTATGGTGTGCTGAATCCAGATAAACACTTGCATTAAGTAAATTGTTCCCACCCGGTTCTGAGTATATGTAAGATATATCAAATGTTTAAATTTTGACTATTGCTTGCAATTCTCTTGAATTTACCCCGACCCAGTGTAATTAACAGTTCATGATTAAATGAACTTCCAGAAACACCAGGGTTTCAATTAGGATTCTTGGCAATCAGGTTCCCTGTATTCTTACTTTAACTAACCGCTGGATTAATTATCAAGTGCACATCCATCTATCTTAAATTACTATAACATGTTACCTTTTACTGGAAATGCTGCCAACCCTCTAATTGCTTCTGCCAGAAATCTGCACATGCCAACATGAGACTCTTAGGAGATGACAGAATCAAATAAAAAAATGTAACACTTGTCAATGAGAATTTTTCACTTCTGTTAAGTCACAGAGTTAAAAGCTGCTCAAAACATATCAAATGAATGGACTCCACTTAATTACCATCATGTTAAGCTACCCCTGAGAGACAGATGTATGCCATCTACAGATGTTCACACCGTTTGTGCCCCGTGCTAATCGATCGCTACTGGCACTGGTGAGGGACCTGGGCCAGATCTGCAGCTGTCAACCCACATGCCTGACATGAGCTGGAGTAGAAAACCATTCCTCTGACTGCAAAGCCTATCTAGCCTGCAGACAGCATGCTTCAGTCACATTAGAAAGAAATTACTGAATCCTGTGGTCCTCGTATTGGATTTCATTGCAGCCATTCTCACTGTACAGGGGGACTTGGTGGCTGTAATGTATACACTTCTATTTCTCACCAGCTAATTAATATAGCTTTATGGAATATTTAGTGATTAATATTGTGATATGAAGCTTAAGTTTCAGTCATAAATATCTCCAGTAACTACCTGTAATAAATCCAATGGAATTTGATATGACTGGAAAAGAACACTAAGTCAAGAACAAGACATAGATATTCAACCCACAGAGATTCAACCCTCCAGTACCTTATTATTCTGCCAACCAACCTCATTTGATCTCTACTGGAATAAATAAATGAACGATTTTAGAGCAAGTTAACTTGCAAGAGTGTGAGACTGCAGGAAAATTACATTTTGAAATGGGTAGATGTCACAATTATCCCGTTCAGGGCAACACAGCAGAGTAAGGGTCACATGGCCCTGTGTGACCAATCCAGAGTCAGAGGGCAGGATTTTCTGGCCGCACTCGCCCCAAGTCGGTAATTCCTGCCCAAGGTCAACGTACCTTTGCATGGTCTACCCCTGCCTGCTACAATTCCCATGGCATGCGGGATGGGAAAATTCCTCCCAGAGTGTGGAATTACCAAATGGCAAGAGAGGCTCCTAAGCAAAGATCTTTTGGGAGCTAGCGACAGTCATGAGGCAGTTGTACAGTTCTTATTGATAAAAATCTTTAACACAAAAGAGTCATAGAGGTTTACAGCATGGAACCAGGCCCATAGGCCCAACTTGTCCATGCCACTCTTTTTTTTAAAACCCCTAAGCTAATCCCGATTGCCCACATTTGGCCCATATCCCTCTATACCCATCGTACCCATGTAACTATCTAAATGCTTTTTAAAAGATAAAATTGTACACATGTCCACTAACAGCATGTTCCAGACACTCACCACTCCCTGTATGAAAAAAAATCCGCTCTGGACACTTTTGTATCTCTCCTCTCTACCCTTATACCTATGCCCTCTAGTTTCAGACTCCCCTATCTTTGGAAAAATGTATTGACTATCTACCTTGTCCATGCCCCTCATTATTTTATAGACCACTGTAAGATCACCCCTCAGCCTCCTACACTCCAGAGAAAAAAGTCCCAGTCTATTCAGCCTCTCCTTATAACTCAACCCATCAAGTCCCAGTAGCATCCTAGTAAATCTTTTCCGCACTCTTTTTAGTTTAATGATATCCTTTCTATAATAGCGTCATTGCACACAGTATTCCAAGTGTGGCCTTACCAATGTCTTGTACAACTTCAACAGAACATCCTAAGTCCTGTATTCAATGTTCTGACCAATGAAACCAAGCATGCCGAATTCCTTTTTCACCACTCTGTTCACATGTGACTCCACTTTCAAGGAGCTATGGGCATGTACCTTTAGATCCCTTTGTTCTGTAACTCTCCCCAATGCCCTTCCATTAACTGAGTAAGTCCTGCCTTGGTTCAATCTACCAAAATGCATCACCTTGCATTTGTCTTAATTAAACTCCACATTAATGAAGTTCATTAACGAAGCTTGTGTAAGTGCACCTTTGCAGTGGATAAATTAACATTTGACTTCTTTTCCTCAGCTTTGCAGTTTCTAATGTATCTCCCATTATAGTCCTCAGGGTGAGTCAATGGATTGAGTGGGATTTTTGACAATTGTGTTAAGAAGCAATGAAGTGAAATTTGGTGAAGTACATTTGTTTGATTCAAGTTTCTCACAATCCATTCAGTTTTTTTTGGCTGGCAGACACTCGGGTCTGTATATTAAGGTGAAAATGACTTCTGAGCTGGAAGTGGGTAAGTTACATTAAACAGGCAAAATCCAGAGGTCAGGTCTCGGCATCAGATTCCCTGCTTTCAACTTGATTGAGGCAATAGATTTTGACTGCTGACTTTCTTGTTACCAAGCTGCGAAACAGGCTTGATGTGTCGCTGCATGATGTGAAATAGATTTCTACTCTATTTGAAGGGACAATGTAGAAAAGGAATATTAAGGAGTCAGGAGATATTAGTGAGTGATGCAGAGAACAAGGATGGCACTTGGATTTACTGAATATTCCTGGAATTACTGGTGGGTGCAGTAAAGAGCAGGAGGGACATACATTTCTGACCCCCCCCCTTTCCCACCCCGCAATGGGAGTAAGAATGACTTGGCTCTCATCAAAATGACTAAAGAGGTAAGCAGCAGGAACTTTGTGACTACATCTTAATGCCGTACTGGAAGTGGATTGATGACTCAACTTGGTCAGGGAAAAATGTATGGCCAAAACATACCTGAATTAAACATATTGCATCCTGAGGGTTACCTATCACCAGAAACTAATTCAGACCAGCCAGATAAATACTGTGGCTATAAAAGCAGGCTGAAAATCCTATGGTGAGTAACTCACCTCCTGGCTATAAGACACAAGTCAGGAGAGTGATGGAATACTATTCACTTGTATGAATGAGGACAGCTCCAACAACACTCAAAAGGCTCAACATCATCCAGGTCAATTGGCATCCCATTAACATTCATTCCCTCCACCACTAATGCACAGTGGCAGCTGTGTGTAGCATCTACAAGATACACTGCAGGAACTCACCAAGGCTTCTTCCAAATACATGACCTCTACCACTTAGAAGGTCAAGGGCTGCAGATACCTGGGAATGCCACCATTTCCAAGCCACTCACCATCCTGACTTGGAAATATATCGCCATTTCTTCGCTGGGTCAAACGCCTGGAACTTCCTTCCTAACAGCACCGTGTACGTACCTACACCACATGATTTGCAGTTGTTCAAGAAGGCAACTCACAACTGCCTTCTCAAGGGCAATTCGAGATGGACAATAAATGTTAGCCCAGCAAGCAAAGCTCACATTCTTTGAAAATAATAAAAAAATGTTGGGTTACATTTACAGTTGCAATTTTTTCATCAAAGGTAACTACTCATCCATTCCCAGCCAATTATTCATGCTGGTAAAATTCTCCCCTTTGTATGTATCACGAAATGCCGGAAAACTCATTCATCATTTTTTTAAAAATTTAACCACTCAGTGTCAGGAACAATTTAAAAAGATTACTTTCAAAGTATCCTTCTCTAATCCCCATGGACAAGTCAAATCTCAATGGATTTACAACAGGCTTAATGTCAATCCCATTGCATCCAGACTAAGCTCTGTCTACATATTACAATCCCCTGTCTGTTATTGCCAAGTCAGATTCCACCAAACTAGTTATTTGGCATTGAAATCAATAATCTTTGACAGTAATGATTTGATTCAACTTGGTACCTTAAAGATAACAAAATGTCCAAGAGCACTTCAAATTGGAAAAAAAAAATCCGATGCTGAGGGGCAATAAAAGATTTAGGAGAAAAGAAAAGAAAGCATGGTTATTGAAGGCTGGAAACGCAAAGCAAACATATAAACATTCAGGTCAGCAAACACCCATTCATCCAACAAACATACCCCATCCTCAGGTACATGAAAAATATTGCAGATGCTTGAAATCTGAAATGCAAACAGAAAATGCTGGCAAAAACATTAACAGAATCTGGCAGCATCTGTGGGGGGAGAAATAGAGTTAATGGCTGGAATATTACCACTGGAATCGGGGGGGGGGGGGGGGGGGGGGGGGTGGTGAGGCTCACAGAACAGCTTTCTCTGTTGGCCTTGGTCAGGACTTTATGAGCCTCAGGTGGGTGAGGCGGTAAAACTCCAGCAAATGTTGCAGTCGAATATAATTCTTCTTCAGAACTGGAAAAAGGTGGAAATGTGATGGGTTTTGTGCTGTTAAGAAAGGTGGGGAAGGGCAGGTGGAACAAAATAGAAGGCCAGTGTTAGGGCAGAGGCAGGAGAGATTAAAAGGCAAATATGTAATGGAACACAAGAGTGGCAATGATAGTATGAAAGAATTAAACTCGGGCCAGAGTTGGTGTTAATAGCAGTAAAAGGTCAGCGTCATCTGAAAGCAAAATCGTAGAATGTGTTAATAGCGGAGAAAGCAGAAACATGAGAACAAGATACACACTGATGCACCCAAAACTCATGATGGCTGAAGCATCATGACTGAATATTTAGCAACCTTTTCTTAAATAAGGACATTACAAATGTAGTGAGAGACAATTCCGTTGAAGAATTAGTTAACATGGTGAAGTATTTCAAATACATTGCATTGTGAATTCAGGAGCTGAGTGGAGGTTAGTGAGGTAATGGTTAGTCATACTCTCGGACAGGAAGTGGTGATGGAGTTGTGAAAGTTGAAGTTTCATGGCTGGCAAAAACAGCATTGGAAAAAATGAAGTCTTGCAGTTAACAGAAAAGCATGGATTATAGTTTATAGTGAGAGTCAGATGAGGATAGAGGAGAGCTATATGTTCAAAGTGGAACTTAGCAGTCTTAGTGATGGGTAGGATTGGGTTTAAAGCTCAATTCAGGGATTAAAGCGACATCACGATTAAATGCCTGAATGAGTAATGAAGGAGAGGAATTGAGTTGGAACAGGGACACATTTTAGTAAAAGCTGCTAAAGGCGTCTCTAATTTTCTCAGTATTAAACTAGACATCTGAATCACAAAGTGATGCTAGGTTGACGGCCAAGCAACAGAGTTTTTGTGATAGTTGAGGAGTGCAAAGAATTGAAAATGTAAGTGAAGTGTCAGGGAGGGGGAGTTGTGTGTCACCAGTATACACAAAGAAATTAATCCCACGCGTACGAATAATGCAGACATAGGTAACTGGACCCCATGCCTGTGGATAATGTTGAGGTTACCATGTATAAATGTTATAATGTAACCAATGATAACATTGGAATTTGTTATAATATAACCAATGGTAACATGCTATGAGGGTCAGCTGACAAGCTGACCTGGTAGACAATGTAACAAATGGCAAAAATGATGTGGGGGTCAGCTGACCAGCTGGCTCAGTATAAATAGGAAGCAGGTGGGGATTATGAAAAGCATTTGTGGCTCAGGGTGTGACCCAAGTGCTGGTGTAATGAAGTTTCTTTATTCAACCTTTCTTTTGGTTTACTTTGTGACGTTAGTCCTTTTATTGCTTGCAAGTATTCTTATTGCTGGATGAACATGAAAGGGAGAATGCCCCACCCATAGAAATTCATCTCCAAATATATCAAGGACAGTATGTAAATGTGAAAGAGGAAACTATTGCTGTAACTTTGATATCCCAGAGAGAAACTAATCAAGACTGAGAGAGGACATCATGGCTGCAAATTTTCTAGATGTGTTAGAACAGTCAGGACTTGAACAGTGCAAGTTTAATTAATAAAGAAACAACTTGCATTCATAGAGCATTTTATTTTTCCTTCAGGGCTTTGTGAAGCCCATCACATCTAATGAAATGCATTGGAAGTCCAATCACTGTTGTTAGATAGGAAAATGTAGGCAAATTGTACATAAAGTCCCTGAAACAGCTACACAAATTAATTACCAAGCAAGAGGCTTTTATGGGAATGATGCTTGAGGGAGGAATATGTCCAGGGCAATATCTTTATTCAAGTTCAAGTAGTGTCATGGTATGTTTATTTCCATCTAAAGAAGTCAACAAAGCCTTTATTTAACATCCCAGATAATTTGCAATATGGGCTCAACTAGAACAATTAAGGTTGCAGATTTGTTACCCATTTAACAAATCAGATGTCAATCAATGGAAGAAATTGAGTAGCCAATCTGTTAGTTTTTTTGCTTGTGTCCAAAATGAAAATTACTCCTCCGTTTGAAAGGCAGTGTCTTGAAGCATTCCCTCACTGCTGTATTGTAGAGACAATCTGTCCTCTTAGGACAGACTAATCCGTGTTCAACTGATGTTCACATGGAACCCTTCTCCACTTTGGCCTCCAAAGTTCTCGTTTGAATATTTGCTACTACCACCAAGATCTGTACCAGAGGCGACTCCACCCGGGTTCACGCCATAGGCTACCGTGCTCACCGCAGCGGCCGTCCTACTCAGATTTTGTGTTCAATGATGAGTGAAGATTGTCATTCATTACACTTGCCCAAAGACCTTAGTGGCTTAGTTGGCTGGATGGCTAGCTTATGGTGCAGAGTGATGCCAACTGTGTGGGTTCAATTCCTGTGCTGGCTGAGGCACTGCCTTCTTAACCTTGCCCCTCACTTTACGTGTGTTGATCCTCAGGTTAAATCAACAACAGTCAGCTCTCCTATTCAAAGCATGGAGCAGTCTTCTTGGACTATGGTGATTTTACCAAAGACCTACTTTTTTTTTGCAGCAGAACTGCCTATAAATTAAAGAGAAAAAAGTTTATTGCCCCCTTCAAAGTATCCCAGGATCTGTCTGAACAGTCCAAGCGACTTGTGTATTTTCAAATCAAATTACACAATAATTGGTGAATATCTGAACCAGGAAACGCCCATTAGACCATTGAATTTACTCTTAAATTCAATAAGAAAGTAAAGTAAACAGTGGGAAAGAGAGATTGGATTGAGAGAGAAAAATAAGAGATGCAAAAAGCAATTAAAAACAAATTTTTTTAAAATTTTCCAACCATTATCAAAATCTGAAGGAATTAAATTTTACATTTGTAAAGAACAATTTTCAATTCCAGAGAGGGTGACTATCAGTAGTTGAGATTTAGTAAAATGGGTGGCATAGTGGTTAGCACTGCTGCTTTGCAGTGCCAAGGACCAGGGTTTGAATCCCAGCCTGGGTCAGTGTCTGTGTGAAGTCTGCACACTCTCCCCATGTCTGCATGGGTTTCCTTTGGATGCTCTGGTTTCCTCCCACATTCTGAAAGATGTGCTGGTTAGCTGCATTGGCCATGTTAAATTCCCCCTCAGTGTACCCAACCAGGTAGAGTGTGGCCGCTAGGGGATTTTCACAGTAACTTCATTGCGGTGTTCATGTAAGCCTACTTGTGACACCAATAAATAAAACTTAAACTTTTACACTGTAATGGATAACCCTTAGCTTTTTCTGCTGAGTTTGATTCCTATCTCTTGAGGCAAACATATCCACGCCAGGCTATTTATTGTACTTGAATGGTGAGTCTCTCAGTGAGATTCCACTGTTGCACAACTTTTAGAGGAAATGGGCTTTTTGGACAACAACTTCCAGATTTCTGCACTTAGCTGTGCATGTGAGATTGCCGGAAGTCTCTGACCTAATTTCAAGTAAATAACAGTTAGACTCATTCTTATTTTGACTGCAAAATCTGGCTCTATTATGACCAGGGCTAACTCTTGAACATTCAAACATCTGGCTCAGAGGGTCAGTGAGCAAAGTTGACATTTTAAAATCATCATCCGTGGAACTTTAACAAAGGCTTTCTAAAATTCCTTGTAAATTGTATGCATTTTGCAGTGTTTGCTCATTGATTTTCTAACCTCCTTAAAGAATTCCATTAGGTTTGTGAGGCATGGCCTATTGTTTCTAGAAACATTTTAACTAATGTTCATCTCACTGCATCCAGCTTCTGTAGATGAAAACTGATTGCATTCCATAAAATCCTTTCAAGCATATTCCTTGCTGCTAGTTTTCACTTAACTGGTCTATAACTCTTCAATTGACTCTTGTAAGCCAAACAATATCTGAAATGTCCAAGTGCAAAACCAAAATGTAATCTTAATCCTCTAAGAAGCAAGGGCAGCACAATGGCACAGTGCTTAGTATGGTGCCCTCACATCACCAGGAATCGGGGTTCAATTCCGATCTCGGATGACTGCCTATGTGGAGTTTGCCCCGTTCTCCCTGTGTCTGCATGGGTTTCCTCCGGGTGCTCCGCTTTCCTCCCGCAGTCTGAAGATGTACAGGTTAGGTTGATTGGCCATATTAAATTGCCCCATGGTGTCAGGGGGATTAGCAGGATAAATGCACTCATTGATCAAGCTAAATTGCATTTAGAATGACACTTGTCAAGTAAATTATTAGACAGCTAGGTTGTACATCATTACCATAGTATTCCTGATTTCCAACGCAAGATCTTGTTAGTTAATTTGTAATCTTCCCACTCTCTTTACCTCTATGAACTGACGTATAATCTACAAACAGGTGTTGCCTCATTGGCTTCTCTGTTATTATGATGCTGCCTCTACCATCAATGTTTCAAAAACAGGTTACCCCATTTCATAATTGCAACACATTGGCAGTGATTCAGAAAGGAAAAGAAGAGCTACCAAAATAACTTGACATTGTCTAATGGGTGGTGGAACCTTATTATAATGGAATCAGTAACAAGCTGAATCAATGAGGTCATTCCTATCTAAGAGAGAGCTCTGAGAGCCTCCAGCTTATTGCTTAGGTTGCAAGACGGCTTCACAATCTGGCCCCTCCTGAAAAGTAAAATGGAGGAAGGGGGGGTGCTTATTTCTGCTTTCCTGTGAATTTTAAACAAACATTAATAAAGCAGATACTGCCAATGTTTCCTGGGAAACCAGGGACCTTGCAGTGTGAAAGCTGAACTAACACCAGTTGAAATGATCATTAATCCAGGTGGCGAGAACAGTTGTCACTTAAACAGCACAGGTTCATTTATCTCCCTTTTAATATTAGATTTGTTAGTTCTTTCAAGCCAATTCTCTCAATTATGTCACAACCAGACATCTTTTCAACAGAATTATTTTGAATCAGTTGAAACAGATCACCAACAATCTGTCCCGGTCCCTCCATGCCGACACTATACTTAAGAAAGCCCACCAATGCCTCTACTTTCTCAGAAAGGTAAGGAAATTTGGCATGTCCACTGCAACTCTCACCAACTTTTACAGATACACCATAGAAAGCATTCTTTCTGGTTGTATCACAGCTTGGGATGGCATCTATTCTGTCCAAGACTTTAAGAAACTATAGAGGGTCATGAATGAAGCCCAGTCCATCACACAAACAAACCTTCCATCCATTGGCTCTGTCTACACTTCCCACTGCCTCGAAAAAGCAGCCAGCATAATCAAGGACACTCCCTCCCCCCGAACATACTCTCTTTCACCTTCTTCCATCGGGAAAAAAATACAAAAGTCTGAGGTCACGTACCAACTGACTCAAGAACAGATTCTTCCCTGTTGCCATCAAATTTTTAAATGGACCTACCATATATTAAGTTGATCTTTCTTTACACCCTAGCTATGAAAAGGGGGAAAAAAGTGTAGAATTTCAATGGGGTGCAATTGTCCATTGTAACGTCAGTGGAAAATACCCAGGGAAAATGGCATACAGTTCATCTATATAATTGGGGAAAACCCTCGAGAAATTAATGGTGATTTAAATTCGTAAAAAATATTTTCCTCTGTGATCCTTACGATGGCACAGCTAGTACTCACTAACTGTAAATGGCATGAAAACTTGTGCTTGACTGCACATGGACAAACAAATGGCATGACAAAAAATTTCCCAATGTTTGTGCTACATGAAGTGTGAGATAATATTTGATTTTTATTCAATAAATTGCATTAATTTCAATTAACAACACCTGGAACTTTTAAGAAAACAGGAAAAATGATGCCCATCTAGATTTCTTTCTATGTTTAGTCAAGAGGTCACAAGGATATTTATTGTACATTGAATTACTTATACACTGGACAATGTTATCAGGGGAAATCACCATCAATCTCATAGCAATTGCAGGTATGTTTCTGTCTTGGAATACAACACACCCTGCCTTAGAGAGACATAGGCAGGGCTTGTGGAGTGAGTATTATTCCATTCTCATCATTTACTTTTGCCACTGGTTGGTATTACAAAACATTTGAATTTGGCAGTCAGTCAGATCACTTGATCTGACTCTCCTGAACTGCCAGTGAAATATAATTACAAGAAAATGTGGCAACATGAAACAAACACACAGACAATTTATTTACATTCTTTTTTCTCCATTTCTTCTTTGTCCCCATTGTCCTCATGGAGCTTTCATGAATTTAAATGACTGAGCTGCCTGTTCACGGCTACCGTATAAATAATGTCCTTACAGCTGAAATAGTTCAGTTGGTAGATAATGGGGATTTTAATCCCAGGGTCATCGTAATAAATCCTACATTTAATAATAATTTAGATGTGGACATCTTCTGCCATCACTATCCATAGCTTCAGACTACAACATGCATGTAAAAAGTACATCTTGCAACAGTAACTCTGACTCCCTGAGTGAATTGTAATAGTGCAGTACTGCTAACCAAAACTAATTTCTCCATGTTTGAAGGTACATTCACCAATGTTAGGGCATAGGAAAATAGGGATACGTAAGAGGCCAGAATTGGGGAAAGCAGAGTTCTCAGAGAGTAGTAGGTTTGGGAGGAGGTTACGAAGATAAAGAGGGCCAGGACTGTATAGGGAATGTAAAAGAGGTGTGATAATTTTAAAATTGAAGTGCTGCTGGACAGTGGGACATTGTAAGTTGGCAGCCACAGCAGTGATGGGAGAACAGGTGCTGCGAGTTAGGATATTAACAGTGATTTTTTGGTTGAACCCGGTGATTATACAGGGTGAAGGATGGGAGATTACTAAATGTAGGACAGCATTCTCCCCACGTCTGCATGGGTTTCTTTCGGGCGCTCCAGTTTCCTCCCACAGTCCAAAGATGTGCAGGTTAGGTTGATTGGCCATGCTCAATTGCCCGTCAGTATCAGGAAAATTAGCAGGGTAAACGTGTTGGGTTACAGGGTTAGGGCCTGGATGAGATTGTTGCTGTTGAAAGCTCAATGGACTGAATGGCCTCTTTCTACATTGTTAGGATTCTATGATTCTATGATTTGTCTGTCACCCTAACATGCATTGTCTGGGGAGCAGATCCATATTCAGCTAGATAAGAGGATGCTGCTACGTTCAGCTATTGACAAACTGCATGTCAAAGAGCTCACTAATTTCTAACTGAAATTAATTTATTTTAATTTGCATTTGAAATGAAGGCTGATGGGTAAAGAAGGTTACCATCTAACATTCCTCTCAGCAGATGTTGCTATCGGTGCCAGTGCTAAATACTATGTATTAGAATATGAATTACAAGTGAGAACCACAAATAACAAGTGTTTATCAGATTGATGCTATTTTAATTGAAGGTACAAGAGAAGCATTAAACAGGGAACATATGCCAAAATATAAAACATCATAAAGATTTATGACCTAAGATGATGCATTAATGTTTTCCCTTTCAAGAAAATCTTTGTTTGGTGATGCGAATATTCCATCTAATTGTGTTCTAGGTGTTGCATACAAGATCAGATGTACTGCAAGAGTTTCAGCAGATTGCAAGTACAGTAGTGAAACTCACTTACTAAAGGCCAAGCTTGCTACAATCCTCAGTGACATTACTTGGCTGTGCAGTACAAAGGGATCACTGCACTGTCAGAGGTGCTGACCTTAGTATGAGACCTTAAGCTGTAGTCTTGACTGACCTCTCAAGTTGGCGTAAAAGATTCGATAGCACTATTTCAATAAGGAGCAAAGGAATTAGAAACAAATAAATATTGATGCCACGTACCACCAGGGATCTGTAGATAACACGCACCTAAGGCCTTTTCATCATCTAGATGATAGGCGGCATGGTGGCAAGCATTGCTGCCTCACAGCACCAGGGACCCAGGTCCAATTCTCAGCTGGGGTCACTGTCTGTGTGGAGTTTGTATGTTCTCCCGTGCCTGTGTGGGTTTCCTTTGGATGCTCTGGTTTCCTCCCACAGTCCAAAGATGTGTGGGTTAGGGAGACTGGCCATTCTAAATGGCCAGTTTAGAATGTGTTGGGTTATGGGGATAGGGCCTGGGTGGGATTGAGGTCATTTCAGACTCAACGAACTGAATGGCCTTCTTCTGCTCTGTATGATTCTATAACTCTATGACCTATTCCTTTCAGAACGCTCAAACTCGATTCTCACAATGACAAACAGCCCCTTATTCATTTCAGAAATGGCAGAAGTGCCTGAAAAGTCCCAACTCTAAGCATGACACCGAACATTTTTTTGGGTCACGTTTTATAGCATGCATGTTTTGCAGAGGCAGCTGCCTCCAGTCATCATGTTTTGGTGTGTGAAATACAACATGCACAGATTAGTTCTGGTTGGAGTAGGTCTGAACTTTATGGAAGCCCTCTGGAGAGATAGGGTACCCCCTCCAGCCATTGGCTGTAGAGGGTTGGGGGTTCATTTTTTAAATTTTTAAAAATCCATCCTTAAAGTTACAAGGCCAATGTTCAATGTGTGCCAGACACCCTAGCAATGACTGTAGCACTACATTCTTCACTCTCTTGTTTCCTTCTCTATGAATGGTATGCTTTGTCTGTATATCATACGAGAAACAATACTTTTCACTGTATGTTAATACATGTGACAATAATAAATCGAATCAAACCCAAATCCATTCCTTGCTTGTTCCAAAAACCAAATTCAAAATCAAATTAAATCCAATTAATGCCCCCACAAGAGGGACAAACAAGATCCAAGCTGGCAGGATAAACCCATTCTGGGATTAATCTGCTGCTTGATCTTAGTCAAGGGTTCCTGCTGACAAGAAGTTCAAATACAAGCTTTGCCTCTTAACCTAACCATTTGTCACTTTGTGTCAAGTAGTGGGCTGAACCAAATGCCAGGGTGTTGGAATTGTTTTTATAAAAAAAATGTACATATAGGGGGCAATTCTCCGATCTTGCCCGCGGGTGGGATTTTCCGGTCCCGCTGCTGTGAATGGCGATTTGGCCGAATGCCAAATTCTCCGTTATCGCCGGCAAACCTGCGAGACGGACCGGAGAATTCAGGCCATGAAGTGAATCCACCAATTTTAGTTTTGAGGGCGGAGTGCTGGAAGAAGAGGAGCGGTTTCCTCCAATGGTGAATATAAATCCCTCCTCTGTCCCTGAGGCGGATATTACTGTCTGGTGAGCCGTCACTGGGAATGTACCTTCCACCTAAAAAAATGAGTGAAAAGAGCTGGTCGTTTTACTGATCTGCCTGATAGTTGTCCAAATGTAGTGAGGGAGCGGCCCAGGGAGCGGAATCCCAAACATAGCCTCAGCTGGTCAAACTTTGCATATGCTCGCGTCATGGAAATCATACAATTCATGTTCATTTCCTCGAAATAGATAATTGAAGGATTGCAGTCTTTATTGTTCCGCACTGGAGTTTAACAGCGGGGAATTTCCCTGGCACTCTGAGTTTCTGAATTGCCAGAATTGTTTAATATTTGCATAAAATAACTAGCTCTTTTGATCTCGCCCTCCCTGACCCTATTTTTTAACGCTGTTTTACTGCCCTGTTTCTCTGTTGTGTCTTTCTCTCTCTCCAATGTTTGTGTTGGTATTTTGCAATATCTCCCAGCCGAATACTAGCAGGTCTCTCTTTACTGGCGTTAATTTTCTTAACACGTGTTTATATTGCCTTGCTCTTTCTCTCCCTGTCTAGTTAACGGAGCCTCCGATTAGCTGCGTTCCCTTCCGTCCCCCAGGCTACAGAGTAGATCTTCATCGGGACTGAAGAGGGCGACAGTTCAATGAGGATTTTTTACTCATTGTCTGCGGGGAGGAGGGGGAGATTTCTGTTTGCCCTTTTTCCAGCACCGCACTGTGGCATTCAGAACGTGTCCAGACAGACCCGTCACTCCTGCCAGCCGAACCTTGCCCTCCGCTTTCTAACCCGAAACTAGCACTGTGTCAACTTGTCCGGAAAATCTGCCTTTTCGGCATGAAAAGGTCAGCCCTGCTGAGATTTTCCAGCATTTTCTGTCTGTGTTAGGCTCTGAACCCGACCTGTTCCCCGTTTCAGACATTGAGGCATTTAATATGTATCTGCAGCATTTTCTGATTTAAAGAATATATATAATTATTTCCTTCAAAATCATGGGACCGGTCGGCACAACTAGAGGTTTTACACGTCCAGACTTATTATTAAAAGCAGCATGACTGGGAGTGAACGAGTATTTCCTATTCGGAAGAAATGACTGCGCACAAACAGTCTCTAACCTGCTCACGCTGGGGCGGAGAAATTACACATAAACACCCTTTTTAAAGGTGGGGATTATGTGAAGGTAAGTTCATTAACATTACAATGCTAACTCGGTGCACAAGCTTCCGTAGGTTGCTATCGCGGAGTCTCTTTCCGCATTCAGAATGCATCTTGCCTTGTTACAGACAGGCACGTTGTTTCAATATTCTGCATGCCCCTATCAGCCCCTCCATGACATTGCTAAATTAAGGGCGCAACACTGCGGATGCTGGCTCCGTATGTTGCTGGCACTCTAGGAGGGTGCTTTGGACTCGAAACGTTGAGTCCGTTCCTCTCCACAGATAATTCCAGCCCTGCTAGGTTTATGCAGCATTTTATATTCTCTGTCTGAACTGTTGAGATTACTGATGCAGATTGAGAGTTTACCCAAAGCAGTCAGAATTGAGTCCTTATAAGGGGATAAAAAGATGGAAGGGAGTTTTGGGATGTTAAGCAAGAAAATGACTATGAAGCTATGCCGAGTGTGAGGGTAGGTCGGAAAAACGGGAAAGAAACGGGGATTTTGCAATTACAACATTGCGCTGTGAACACTTATGTGCTGTCAGAGATATACCCTTGTGCTGTTGCGAAAGGGAAGCTTGGACTGAGGAGAGGTGGTTTTATGTTAAAGAGGCTCCCCAAGAAGCCAATGGGAATGCTCAAGGTCTCCGTCACAATGGACTAAGAAGCCAATCAGAACTCGGGAGAGGCGTGGAGCCAATCAAATTCTGAATGGGGGTTGAGCAAGCCCACCAATCAGTGCGGGGGTAGAGACTTTCATTGATAGACTGATTTGGGGGGAAGGGGGAAGAGCTGTTGTAGTTCTCAGCCTTGCTGGCTAGACTGGGGAGACTGAGCCTCGGGACCACACACTCCGGCAGCCTCTTAGCAAACAGAAAGAAAAGGGGGCAGGCCGCTCGTCGCGCCGCCCTAGTACCGCCCCTACCTTCTCTCAGATGTTATATTAGGAGGTGCGCGAAGCCTGAATAGGAATAGTTGTAGGCACTAGCAGCCAGTGCAGTGTTTAGGGAGAAAGGCAGATCCAAGACCTTCCCGGAGAAACCAGCGCATCATCTTCCACTTTTAACCCGGCTGTCCATTTGCAATCCGGCGCGATTTCATCATTATCATTGTTCTGAACCCCCTTCCAAAAGCACGTCAATGAAGGAAAGAAGGCCAAGCCAGAAGCTCACCAAAAACGCAATGGATAATCAAACCGTCAAATGTAAAATAGTTGTGGTGGGAGATAGTCAATGTGGAAAAACCGCTTTACTGCACGTTTTTGCTAAGGATTGTTTCCCAGAGGTATGTTACCGGATCTGATTGCGTGCTTGGTGTTATAATAATTAATGCTATTAGGATATTTCTAAGAATGACACACATTATTTTGTCATTTTAACTACGTTTTTCGCATTTACTAGCCCAGTACTGTTAATCTACTTTCACAATGTTTAGGGATTTTTGTAATGAATTAATTTTGAAGTCACCGTCTTATCGTTGTTGGCCGGAATTGTTACACGTGCGCTTGTTTCAAACACTTTTTTTTAGATTCTTGTGATTTTTTTTCTGTTGTGTAATCTATTCTTCCGTTCTTTGTGTCCAGAGCTATGTGCCCACCGTCTTTGAAAATTATACAGCCAGCTTTGAGATTGAAACACAAAGGATAGAATTGAGCCTCTGGGATACTTCAGGTAAGGAAGATCCGGGAATGTTCAATTTTCCTCTTCACCCGAACCAGCACATTTCTCTAGATTCAAAACGGGGAATCCAGCCTTGCTGGATTTAGGCAGCAACTTGGGTGATTCCTTTCTGTAACCTGGTCATTTACAAACCAGTGCATTACTAACTACACACCTCCGGCTGCTGGTCAATAGGATGGTTTGGGGGACTGATTATTACTTCAAGTACATTTTAAGCACCTTTTTTTAAAAAAAGAAAAACCCACTCCACTCAACAACAGGGGTTGATTTTTTTTTTGAGCCTCATTGTTTGGCAATTGACAGAATGGCTTATTCAGTTAAGAATCGGCGGGATTGCTTCTCTCCCAGGGCAGGTAAATCTCTCTTCCTCCTCCCCCATTGCTTTTTAATAAGGAGAACTTTAAAAGGGAAATCAAGAGCGTCCCGCCGAGAAGTGGGGGGCGTTATCCCAGCCACGGGAGTTGTCTAGGTTTCAAATCAAAGGCTGGGGAAACTGGGGAATGTGCTTTACATTCCTTTCTCGGGTTCAAACACACAAAAAATATTTAAAGGTTTCAGCAGGAGGGGTGGGCTATATTGGAGAGATACTTGTTTCTGATTATATTTTATGAGCCTTGAGTGTTTATATGAATACATTTTGTTCTTGTATATTGACACGAGTAGATTCACTGATGTAAAGATTTAATTGTATCTCATGTCACTGAAATCAGTGGCCCCAGGATTCATACATTAAACTTCTTGTGTCCATATGATGTACATGTTAAAATGACAGTAAATTCAATTCCACGCAATAATTATATTACCTTTTTTGTAGAATTTTTTTGACGCTTCAAAAAAACGATGGTTCAAAAATCTCAACGTGCCGACAACTTTTCTTAAAAAGCCGCAAAGTGGCCAGTATCTAGAGGCAAATCAAAGACGGGAATGGGGGTGATAATTGCCCTCATTCCTGCCACCCAGGGTGTTTGATTGGCACAAGCCTCTGCAAGCAATCAGCCGTTTTGGAAATGTGAGCTAACGGTGCTGGAATTTTCCCTTTCCAGACTGGTATGTCAGGAATTGCGTTTGACAATCCATGGAGCATTGTCCGGAGCCCGAATCGGTCTCGCTCTTCCTCTCTCTTGCTACCAAGAGGCAAATAGAAGAGAATGTCGCCCCCTAGACAAACCAGTTATCATTTCGACCTTCTTTGCTCGCACAAAGGAGATGTGAACTACAGGAATCACATTTACACCACACTTGGTCCCTATTCCAAGGATAAAAACAGAACTGTGCACCATACAATTTGTTCATTAGGAGGGAGATTTTTTTCTCGCCCTCAACACTGGATGAACACATTTAGTATCTATTAAATTGGATCCGTTTTGAACAGTGATAGTATTGTTGAAAATATGCCAGCCATTCGACACTGATATTGAAATCCAGACTGTAGTAATAAATTATATTGATTAAAATTGACTTCCTCAAAACAGTCGCTTCTGCAAGCTATGTATAACTAAATAGCTAACTACATATCATGATGTTTCATCACGATTAAAATCTTAACAGCTAGCTGTGTGAAGAGAACTCAGAAAGGCACTTGACTAAAAATAAATCATTTTTGACTATAAGCTGCCTAGGAGACCTCTATCTTGGCACCCTGTTCTGAATTTTAGACCAAATAGACGTGCCATATTAAATAGAGTGCTTTGATTTTAGTGTCCTCCCTATTGGAACAGAAAACACTTATTAAAATAGGGTGGATTTAAAGAGCTGTTCTACTTGTTTAAAGCTGATTGTATAATCATCCTCATCAAAGTGTTATTTTCCTTCGAGGAGTCATGAGTTGGGAATATCAATGCTTTGGGTATCCTTCAACTACACTTAAAATAATAAGAGCTCTTCCAGATGATATTCAGTTGTAATTGGCTGGATTCTGTTGCTGCTTCCATGCAGTTCTCTGGGCCACAGTGTTGCCATCATCGGCCAGTTAATTACTTCACCCTCTTAACTGTGGTGGGCTTGTAAATTAGTTATCTAACTCAAAATGCAGTAATTATTCCCTACTGGAGCAAAACAAAGGCTTTCAAACAGGTTTGGAAACCTCAGGCAGTGGTTACTTTTATGACACTTGCTTTCTAATACCAAAGCCATGACTTGGTCAGGAGACTGGAATTCACCAGGATCATGAGATTTCTGCTTAAGTTAACAAAACATTGACAATAAATTGTTACTCCACTGCTATACCAATAAGTTTCAGAGGTCCACCATTGATGATGAAATTGGTCTGGTTGATGTTTAAATGAAACATTCCTTCATGTAAATACACCTGTCCTATGATTCATAGATGGAAAATAACCCTCTCATAGAACACGACACTTCTAAATTGCTGTTAAGCTCCTAATCAATTTATATTTGTTTTAAATGTTTTGAGAATCCAGTATGCAATAACATTCTTTGAGTCGTAGAAATAGTTGAGAAATTTAATGTCTGTGGTGTGCTAATGAGCAAATCTAAATGAGATTTTTGCCTAACTTGGCATTATAAATGATTCAATTACAAGAACCTTGAGCTGTGATTGCCAAAAAGCTTAGGTAACTGATCTGACTATTTCTTGTCTGCAATTTGTAATCCTTGCATAACCACTTTTTTTTCCCCGAGGAAAAAGTATTTATAGTGATAGATTTGCTAACAATATTTGTACCTTGGAACATAGAGTTATCATTTTACTCTGGAAATTGTAGAGAAATGCTATTATGCATGTCTAAGATTTCAAATGGTGTGCACATTAATCATACTGAATAGAGCATTGGGATTATATTGCTAAACACTCAACTTACCCAGCAACTCATTTTGTCCTGTTTGTTTGAGTATAATGTTGAAAAATGTAATAATGGTTCCAGAAAAAAAAGTTCAACCAGATGGTTGGAAATATGTAATAGGCTATGCATAACATTCTTGATAACTAGAGAACAAGAATTGAAACTTGTATTAAAACCTCGATTGACTTGGTGCAGTTCAGTGACAGCAGCTAATTACTTTTAGAAAAGAAGTTCAAAGATTCTGTGCATGTCGAGATAAACTTATCTTGCAGACAGAGTGCAGTTGTTTGATCACTTATCTTGTTTTAACTAGACCCAATCCAAATCGATATTCTCTTATCCAGTCCTCCGGCAGGAAGATATCTGAAAAACACATGAGCCCTATTCTATCTGATCTCAAATAGGGTGACTGCTCTGTTGATGATGGGGTCTACTGAAAATTCTTTGATCTTCAATCCTCTCCAGTAATTAGCCAGTGTGTATCATCAAACATTTTTAATTTTGACTGCTTAAATTAATATTTGTGTGCCTTTGTAAATGGATTGCACTAAAATTGTATGCACAGTGCCTGCATGATAGCTAAAGGTAGTTTGGAGATCTTCAATACTGCATCATTTATAGCTGTGCTACCACTTTCATCAATATTGGTCCTAATTCTCCACAGTAATGTTTCTTTCAGTGCTTTGCAGGGAACAGATGCTTGAGCTCATTTGCCTCAAAACTACAACTCCTGCACCCATTGAACCCAATTCGAATGAAATACAATGAATTGATTTTGGAAGGCTTGCACACTGATAACTAGCCACTCTTGGTTAATGATTGGGGCACGATTCCATAAACAGCCTAATGGAACGTTGCATTTTCCTAACCAAGGTTGAGAGACAAAGTTACCTAAATATGCTAGCATGAATTTCATAAGTTGCAGCTGAAGCTCTGGGCAGAGAAGAAGTTGAGCAAAAATGAATTTCCGTCATGGACTATTAGACCCTAATGACGTGATATGGTATGATTTCAATGTGACTGTAATCTTGCGTAAACCTAGAGTGAAGGTGATTTATTGATGACAAAGCTTGTGTGGAATGCTAGACCATCGGCATTACCCTCCACTTGCTCTCTCTCTTTAATTTGTTGTTGCATAGTTGATGAAACTTCAAATCACAATTATAAATTTATGCTTGATTTTCTTCAACTTATTGCTTAGCCATTTTGTAGGCATAATTGCTACATTATGGTTCATAAGTTGTTAGCTAAAAATGCTCCTTGTGTCTTAAAGTATATGTGGGAGGAGATGCTTTTGAACTATTTTCACTGAAGTCCCAGGTGAGCGAAACTTTAAGCTTCCATTAGCTCAACTGCTGCATTGCATTTTAAAATCTCATGTTTGCACAATAACAAGAGTTACCTGAATCCCAGTTCTTCTTTCTGATCATCAGTGGATTTTTTTTTTTGCCCCTACCCCACTCCTGGTATAGCTTGAAGAAATAAACAAGCATTATTTTGTTCCCCCTGACCTGTAATTTGATTAAACACAACACAGTAGGTTCCTTGCTTCTGTAAATAAATTGTCTTTTGCTAATTTGAACCTTGCCAGTGCCCTTTCATCAGGCTGCAAGAATTCAGCTCGAAGCTTGGAAGATGACAAAAGAGGCAGTGAGAGATTATAAAGTATTAGTGCAGACCAATGTTCCTTGGATTATTGAGTCCCTATTTTACTTTCTTGCTAAAGGCGTTTACAGCAGCCATGTGCAACCGTGTTAAATGCAATTCTCAGGTGATTAGTCTGAAAGAGCAGGCAATATTTTCATTGTATCGTTTAATTTCACACTGGAACATCTGCGAGGCTTCGGAGTAAATTAGCTTCTGCTTCACTGGGGAAATTCAAACAATGCTGCATTTCCAGCTGGAAAGATTGGATTAATTAACGAAGGGGGCAAAAAAAACTGTGAAATATATTTAAATGATGAACTAGGTAAAATAATGCAAGCGTTACACCGAAATGAAGAGCTTGAGATATCTCTCTGGAACATATTTCACCCAGCCTTTGAAAATGGAGTGTTGCTTTTTCTAGAATGTGTCACATTGATTGCAGTTGGTTGATACCCAAGCACTTGTGCAGATCACTTATATCAGGACTGATCAGTAGCAAGTATTGTATGATTTGGAGGGAAACCAGTGAGAAGCCCACTGGTACTGACATCTCTACAGCCTAGTCCCTTAAAACTGAGCATTTGACTTGATTCACAGGCCTAAGAGACTCTCCTGATCAGTGGTACTCTTATTTGAATGAACTGAGCATTTGGCCAAATTCAATTCAGTGTAAAGGATGATTCTCATTCCCAGTGGTTGGCATTCTGATACAAGTTTATCTTTACAGCTCATGCTCCAGTGTATCAATGCAACAGAAGCTCCATTCTGCCTGTCACTGATCTGGTGAAGACTGCAGGAGGACCAGACTGAATTAGAAAATAAAATATTTAATTGAAATAAATTGTCAGCCAACTGGATGCGGGAGGAGATACCTTGACATCTATCAGTGTGTGTTTCAGATGCTCAGTTCAATTGATTTGATGGGTATTGCAAATGTAAACTGCAATGCGAGGAGCCAGCAGTATTTACCAGGAAGCATACGTGGAAAGGTGGTTGGGCGGAGGGAAGGAATCCTGGTAAAATGGAAAGGCAGATCAGTCAGACACTCCTGTCAACAGCCAATAACTTGCCTCATTTTAATGTGCTTTCTAAGCCAAATAAATTAAGCTGATCCTTTATGCTAAAGTGATACTGGTCTTTTTAGAGCTTGACTTCATTGAGATTGCAGTCTTTCATCCTTCACCCATCCAAGTGCTTCAGCAAATACTACACTCAATTCCTCCAGTAAATTAACCCTTTTTATCACTTTTAATAAAGTCACTTTATTGGGAGAAGGTTTAAATACCTTTCACATTATGTAAGTACAGTTTTAACCATTCAGGTGTAGAATTCCAAGCTGAAATCATTTGGGGAGGCGACGGTCTAGTGGTTTTATTAATTAATCTATTAATCCAGAAACTCAGCTGATGTCCTGGGGACCAGGGTTTGAATCCCACCACAGCAGATGATGGAATTTGAATTCAATAAAATAAAATCTGGAATTAAAAACCGTTGTTGATTGTCAGAAGCATCCATCTGGTTCACTAATGTCCTTTTAGGGAAGGAAATCTGCAGTCCTTACCTGGTCTGGCTTACATGTGACTCCAGAGCCCAGCAATGTGGTAGACTCTCAGCTGCCCTCTGAACAAGAACAACTAGGGATGACCAATAAATGTTGGCCAGCCAGTGATGCCCATGTCCTATGGGCGAATTTTTAAAAAAAACTCAATAGGTATCATGGCATGGCCAATTTTCACAATTCAGTCTCCTGAAAAGCCCAACCTATGTTTATTTAATCGAAGTGGCTAAGTTGGATTGGAGAACAAATTCTTGAGCTGTTGGGCTTCATTGGGGTTGTAATTACTGAGGGCAGTGAGTTAGACTGGCTTCATTGATTTGTCAGACCACGTAGTAAACTTGTCAGCTGTTCTAAGGTGGTGACTCTGAACAAAGAAAATTACAGCAGAAAGTTACTGACCATGCTGCCCAACTTGACTAAAACCCCCTCCCTTTCCAGGGATCATATCCTTCTATTTCCATTCTAGTCATGTATTTGTCAAGACGTCCCTTAGAAGTCACTACCATATCCACTTCCACTACCTCCCCCAGCAATAAGTTCCAGGCACCCACCACCCTCTCTCTTTAAAATAAACTGCCTCATACATCTCCCTTAAACCTTGCCCCTTGCACCTTAAACCTGTGCCCCCTAGTAATTGACTCTTCCACCCTGGGAAAAGCTTCTGACTATCCACTCTGTCCATGCCTCTCATAATCTTGCTGACTTGTATCAGGTCGCCCCTCAACCTCCATCGTTCCAGTGAGAACAAACCAAGTTTGTCCAACCTCTCTTCATAGCTAATGCCCACCACACCAGGTAACATCCTGGTAAATCTTTTCTGTGGCCTCTCTAAAGCCTCCACATCCTTCTGGCAGTATTGTGCTTGACTCAATGCAGCATGCAGAGTGTTTTTTTTCCTGAATAATCGTTGAATATTCTTTATTATTGGAATAGTCAATAGCTGTGCAAGGACTGGATTAAGCTAGCTGCAGATCAGTAGGCTGTAGAGTTGCCAGCAAGGTTTTAGTCAATGAACCTGTTTTCTTCCAGTTCCTTAGGTTACCAACAGTATTTAGAGCAAGATAAAACTACCATGATTGCATATTGGGAGTTGGGGTGGGGGGCGGGGTGCATAGCTTTTAATTATTTAAAAACAATGTACTTTGAATGTGATTTGCTTATTTTAGTTACAACATAGCACTTTTGCTTTCAGCCATTTTAAAGGGTCAGTGATAATATTCTTGACTCTGAAACAAACTCCTCCCACCCCCAACCCCAAAATGTGATGATCTAGGCTGACATTCTAGTGCTAGATTGAAGAAGTGCTCACACTGAGGTGAAGGAAGAGTTGTTATACCAATAATTCAGTCACGTAACACCCTTTAACAAAGTAAAAATTTCCCAGAGCTCAGTGGTTAGTGGCTAAACGCTTAGGTGCCAGTGGTGAAGTGAGTTTTAAAATCTGCAATGCATAGGAGGCCAGATTTGGAGGAGTGCAAGAGATACAGGCAGGGGTGGAGAGGAGTTGTCAGCCTGGAAGAGATTATACAAATGGCTGTGTAGAGGGACTTGAAAATAAGGATAAGAGTTTTAAAGCTGAGGTGTTCTCAAAATGGGCATCATTGGGTGAATGAAACACGATGCATGTTAAAGATATAGATGGCAGGGATTTGGAGGCTATGAAAGATAGAAGGCCAACCAGGAGAGAGTTGGGATAATCAAGTCTTTAGGCAACAAAGAAGTGAGTAGATGTAGCTAGTCTGTGAAGAGAAAGAGTCCTTTGAGTGCTCTGCTCAACATTCATCCCTCAGCTAATATCACTAATACAGATGGCCTATTTATCTTGGCTTAGATCAGATCATGCTGTTCTCAAATCAGTTGCCGTCTCTGCTTGAATTAAAAGTAGCTTGTCCACCCTGGGGGTATCCCTCCAGGTTTGATCATGTGACGTGTGCAAACATCACTATTTTATAAAGCTTGGCCCTTGCTGCTGTTTGCCTTAACTCGGCCTTGCTCAATGCAGCTGCTGTATGAGAAGCTCTTGAAGCAGGAAGTTGGGGAAGGGTGTGGGGTGGGGCATGATGACATCACTGAGCTAGGAGACTTGTGCAGTGTTGGCGTGCAGTGAGAAATCTAAAGGTGACAAATCTTCCAGGCTGGGAGCAGCAGTGCCCATCGATTCATGCCTCATTTCAGAAGTATTTCATCACCTATTAAGGGATCCTGGCAGGTTGTGGTACATGTGATAACAAAATAGAGTTATCATTCTTTTAAGTGGCATGAATTTGAAGGGCTGTTTTCAGAATCATTTGAAGGTAGTGCAGATTAACTATTTTGAAAGCTTTAACGCAATTTTGACACATCTGTTTATGGTGATAAATGTCCTGCATTGAGCATCCAACATACATTATTCACTTGAGCTGTCTACACGTTACTACTTTAAATTATGGTGCTTAAAATGAGTTGCCAGGGGAATTCTATAGATACTTCCATGAGAGATGGAGAAACAAAGAATACCAAAGATGAAACTTTACTTGTTATGTCATGCTTTTGCATGATTTGTACAACTGACAGTTTGGATTTCTTTTGCGCACAGGATCCCCCTACTACGATAACGTCCGACCACTTTCCTACCCAGATTCTGACGCTGTTTTGATTTGTTTCGATATAAGTCGTCCAGAGACCCTTGACAGTGTGCTTAAGAAGGTAGGTGCACCAAAGATCATGTTTCATTTCAACACAAAAAAAGTTTTAACTTTTGATCGGGGTGGGGGGTGGGGCTGTGGTTGTGGGAAAGATAAAAAAAACTTAATTTAATTCCATGAAGTAGTTGTCCATAGAATCCCGACTGCAGAAGGAGGCCATTCAGTCCATCATGTCCTGTAACCCCACACATTTACCCTACTAATCTCCCTGACACTAGGGTCAATTTAGCATTGCCAATCAACCTAACCCACGCATCTTTGGTCATACTGTGTAGAGGCTCCACATGTTCACTCCTTCATGCCTCATTTCCTAAGTGGAATTATATCCTCAACCACTTTCACCTCAAAATTCTTTGTTCACCAACTCGTTTTCTCTTTTTCTTTGTTGAGTAAGCCGGTTGTGCAGGAAACCCACCCTTTCGGTATCCTGCTTGCTATTGTTTGTTGGCTATCTTAGGGCAAGTTGGAACAGTCTCTGAGAGCATAACAGTATCACCTTTTCGGTGAGCGCGTTTGCTTTCAGCGTCAAAGAAAGTTCTTGTTAAATAATCCCTGCCCTGATATCCTGACTTGCCAATGATGTCACAGATTGGACGGCACTCCCTGGAAATGAGTCCACCACCACGGAACATTGTGACGTACTATAATTTCAACGCAAACACTTCTGCCCTCAAGCTATAGCAGCTAATATTTGGAAGCACAAAACAATGAGATCAAAAATATCAGTTCTGAAGGCAGATGAGCACCTATAAGATTGTGTGGGAATTCTTCGCAATAAGGATACTGCCCAAAGACATTTTTACTCCCTTATAACAATTTAAATGCTGGTGGTGTGTAGGTGTTGACTTCTCTATAATTATTTTGGTGTTGTATTACAGTCAATCACGAATCATTAACTGCCCCTTTTAAGTTAAAATCAATAGTAATAGCAGATGCAAGCGGAAATTAATGAATTTAAAATTGGTTTTCTTCCAATAATGCGGATTAAATTTGAGCAAGAACTGAGTGATAATTGCAGCAGAAGTCATGGTGAATGCAACAACCTTCCGTTCAGGTTATTGCGCAAAGGCGGCAGCTGAGCCACTTTTAATAAACCTTCGAATAATAGCTTTGCGTACATTGCTTCGCATTCCTGCTGCCGGAGGGGCTCCTGTATGTTTGCAGTCCTGAGTACAGCTGCGGACTTTGACTCGTTGCAGCACAAGATCAGTGGCTGAGTCACTGGGACGGTGCGTGCTCTGCCAAGCCTGCCTGTCAATCTCCAGTATCGCTGCAAAGGGAAATTAGTGTCAGGGAGGTAGGACATCCAGCATTAGAACTGAGCAGTAGCTGGCACATATTTCCAGAGTTATTAAACCCCTTGGCTGTTTACTCAGCCTTTCAATTTTAATTTGCTATGTCATACTTCTGCACATTTTGAACAATAGAGATATGGAAAGTGAAGTTCTAAAATTACAACCAAAATGTCCAATGATGAGGAAAATAAAGACCATACAAGATATAAGATGTTGCAACACTTGTCCTTTTTTCCCTTTGTAAAAGGGTGGCAAGTGACCTTCTGTCTTTCCATGGATCTGCCTGTTCTGAACATGTTTTCAGAAGCTGTACTTTATGCCATTATTGTTCTCTTTTTGAATAATCTTCAATGGAATTCAAAAGGATATGTTCTCACAGGCTGATGTGCAGCCTCCACTCCTTCTCGCATGTGTCATTTTGTTCTTTTATCAATCTAAATGGCACAGAAACTAATGAAACAAACATTTATTTCCCCTCTGCTTGTCTTTCACCTGTCCTTCACGTGAATTTCTGAGAGAGTTTGGCAACTGTTCCTTTTTTGTCAACCAAATCCAATTTCACGCAGTTTGTCTGAGATAAAGGCCATCTTTTGTGTTTCTAGATTGATATGTGGGGACAGGCAGTAACACAGACTAGAATTATTAGCACACTGTGAAAGCCTGAGCTAGATGAGGGTTTGAGCCAAGTTTGAGTTCATTGCTTTAACTTGTTAACCCATTACTTTGTCAGCAGGGTACCTTTAGGAATGCAGTACATTCATATCCACTACTGAACTGAAAATAGCACACAAAGGGATGTTAACTGCTCAGTGATTTGTTTAAAACCCTTTTTCTCTTGGTAAACAGTCCAATTCCAATGTGGAAAGGACTAGCACGGTGGATTGTAGTGAATGGGATTTTGCGTTTTCCCCCTTCCTGCCAAGTTAGTTTGCTTATTTGTCACAAGTAAGGCTTACATTAATGTTGCAATGAAATTATTGTAAAATTCCCTAGTCGCCACACTCTGGCGCCTGTTTGGATCAATGCACATCTCAGATTGAGAGGAAACCGGAGCACCCGGAGGAAACCTACACAGACAGACACAGGGAGAATGTATATATTCCACACAGACAGTGACCCAAGCCAGGACTCGAACCTGGGTCCCTGGTGCTGTGAGGCAGCGGTGCAAACATTGTGCCACCTGTGCTGCAGTGTGTTTTGCAGAGGTGGTCCAACATTGGCTGGCAGTAGGTCCCATTGCTGTCAACATGTTTCCCATTGTTGGATCCTGCAGTGGGGAGGTCACCATCACTAGAGCTGGAAGATTCCAGCAATAGGAAGAAAATCCTGCCCCATTTAACTGGGCTGCTGGATTTAATTCATTACTCGGGTCATTAACACATCATTTGTAGTAGAAAATCACATTTTGACCTTACTAATGGGGACTATAATACTGATTGTATAAAGATTGTTTTTTTGTACTCAGAAATTTCTTCTTCCACCCCATTCCACAGCCTACATTTCTGGCTGAACCGGACATTGTAACCAGTGTCCTATTTGATCCTTGGCTGTGGTTCTGACCACCCCCCACATGCTCCCTATCACAAACTGCCTGCTTCCACCTCTGTGATATCTACTCCTGCTTCAACTCATCTTCTGTTTAAACCCATGTCCATGCTTTAATTATTACCAAATTTGACTATTTCAATGCTCTTCTCCCAAATTCCATTCTAAATCTGAACTCATCCAAAACTCTTTGGTCTGTACCTTAATTTTCTCCAGGCCCCAGTCTTTGATCATGAGACTAGGCCAGCTGACATACATTGACTACAATTCATCAATGCCTTGTGTTTTTAAATTCTCATTCTCAAAGCCATTCATGGTCACAGCTCTCTCATTCTGTAACTTTCTCCAATACTAAACCCTCTGAACTCTCTCAAACTATTCCATTCCTCCACAATTAGCCACCAGCCCCTAAACTACATTTTTACATCCCTTGTACAACCCTTAATGCCTTCACCTTAGAATCACCAGGGTGAATTTTTCCATTCCGTCCATCACAGGAATAGTAGTGAGTCAGGGACGGATAACGGAAAGGTTCATTGACCTCGAGTAGGATTTTTCAGTTTCAGGGTGAGGGCGGCCAGAAAATCCAGTCCATAGAATCCCTACAGTACAGAAAGAGGCCATTTGGCTCATTGAGTCTACACTGATAACAATCCCACCAGGGTCCTATCCCCATAATATCGTGGATTTACCTTGCTAATCCCCAGGACACTAAGGGGCAATTTAGCATGGCTAGCCAAGCTAACCTGCACAATTTGGAGTGTGGGAGGCAATCGGAAGAGACTCATGTAGACATGGGGAAAAAGTGCAAACTCCACTCAGATCTTAACATTGAAAAACTTGTCTTCAGTGATCTTGGCTTTGGATTTTCAAATGACCTCCATTACTTTCTCTCTTTCTCTTTCCTGTTAAGATGTTCCTTTTTAAAAAAACTTTAACCAAGCTTTTAGTCACCTAATTTCTCCTTGGTTTTGTGTCCATTTTGTTTCATTCCATTGGTCCATTTATGTTAAGCTATAAGGGGAAATTTGCCCAATTGAAAGATGCTGTTTAAATACAAATTGTTCTTGTTATAGACTCCCTACAGTGCAGCAGGAGGCCATTTGGCCCACTGAGTTGGCTCTGACCCTCTGACAGAGCATCTTGCCCAAGTCCTTTCCCTGTAACTCCACACATTTACCATGGCTCATCGATCTAATCTACATATCTCATCAAATACATGATTTTGAACGGTGTGCTTGATGGAATTCCATTTCATTAACAACAGAAAAGCACATCTGTAACAATTATCTTTCCATAATTTGCAAATAGCTAATGAGCAATTTAAATATATATGTCACTAAAGTTCATTCAAACAGCTGTGCATTGTTCACATTGAGGTTAAAAGATTCAATGAAAATTGACTTAAACTGACTTGCTCACGAGGCATATCTGGCACTAGGGCCTGTGGTGTTATCTTGTCTGCCCTTGGGTGATTTACAGCATAACAGCTCATTGTTGTATTCTGGTAATGAACACCATGCTGGACTCTTGATATCATGCATAATTAAACACTCTTCTATTCGGAGAGTATGCCCTTAAGTGTTAACGTGCTGCCTGTTGCCTTTACTTGTTAAATTACGCTTTAATAGCACTTTGTTTACCATGTCCCCTAAATACATGCTGTGACCATGAGCAGAAGCTTTGAAAAGAACTGGACTTTAATTTCGCACAAAGCCTCATTATCTTTTGTTTCCTGTTTTTTTCCGCAGTGGAAAGGTGAGATCCAGGAGTTCTGCCCAAACACAAAAACCTTGTTAGTCGGCTGCAAATCTGATCTGCGCACAGACCTGACAACCTTAGTGGAACTGTCCAATCACCGCCAGAATCCTGTGTCTTACGATCAGGTAGCTATTTATTTCCATTACTCAATGGCAGCCATTGTGCTGGTATAAAGGAATGAGTTGCTGGTCTGCTTCTCAATTAAAGTGTGCATTTGACACAATGGAAGAATGAACCCAGAATCCTTGTTGCATTTAACTGAAGGTCAATCAATAATGAGATTTTGAGATTTGATTTATTGTCACGTGTATTGGGATACAATGAAAAGTATTATTTCTTATGCACTATACAGAAAACATACTATTCATAGAGTACATAATGGGAGAAGGAAAGGCGAGGGCGCAGAATATAGTGTTGCAGTCATATCTAGGGTGTAGAGAAAGATCAACTTAATATATGGTAGGTCCATTCAAAAGTCTGGCAGCAAGGAAGAAGCTGCCCTTGAGTTTGGTACGTGTTGATAGATTTCTGTACCTTTTTCCTAACGAAAGAAGGTGGAAGAGATAACGTCTGTAGTGCGTGAGGTAATGGAGTTGCATCTACTCTTAATTGTTCAGGACAGAGCGACAGTGGTTGGCGCTGCTGCCTCAGTGCCAGGGACCTGGGTTCAATTCTGGCCTTGGGTGACTGTGCAAACTGCACACAAACATTCTCCCCATGTCTGCCTGGGTTTCCTCTTGGTTCTTTGGTTGCCTCCCACAGTTAAATGGCTGTGCAAGTTGGATGGATTGGCCATGCTAAATTGTCCCTTAGTGTCTCAAGATGTGTAAGTTAGGGGAATTATTGGAGTAAATAAGTCACGGAGGCAGGGTCTGGGTAAGATGCTCTTTCGGAGAGTTGGTGCAGATTCAATGGACCGAATGGCATTGGAAGAAAAATGGAGCACCTGAGGAATCCAACATTCTACCTGCCACCTCCACGCTGCCCGCCAAATGTACATGTAGCTCAAGGATAATAGCTGTACGAATGTTACCTTTGGTTGTGTAGCTACCACTTTTCCTGCCCCTTTTGGGGGGGTTTTGCGGTAATAGTAAAATGCACAGGCACGACCTTTTTGGCCATTGATGCCCTGCTACCACTGCCACTGAGGACAGAGAATTTGGCACTCAGCCAAATCTCCATTCTCTGCAAAGGAACCAGAAAATCCTGCCAGTGTGAACAACTAAGATTCTTCCCCATGTGTTTCAAGATAGAGACAGCAAGGTCCACATCATCACAAAGAATAAAACTCAGCCTGAAGAGCAAATTATTAATTTTCTGACCAAGTTGTAGCTCAGGAATTCTGTGGCTGTAATTTCTTTGCGTGACAGTCAGGTTAAAATCTTAGCAAAAATCCTCATGACAGACCATTCATAATGTGATGGTCCTTGGAAGTTGCAACTCACATTCTGTACTGAACAGAATTTGTTAGTACCCTTGTCATAGGGAGGGCCCTGGTGTGAGTGAAATATATCAAAAAGCAACACCAGTTCCCCACAACAAGGGATCCCATTGTGGATGTGAAGGCTTATGTGGCCAATGCATGGTGCCACATGCGCATTGCCCAGTGGTGGCTTTGAGTTTCAGAATATCATATAGAAACTTGCCCAACCACAGGTCTAACCAAACAATCAAACTATGGAATTATTGCAAAGTCATAACTATGACAACTTCCCTCTCCTGGCTCCCATGTTAGTTGGTTCTCTCTCCTCAGATACTATTCCCCTCTCTCAAATCTGAGAACAGCCTCTCTTCAGAAAAAAACTTGATTATTCCAAACTCATCACATTCCAAATGAACTGTGTCAATAAGTTAGAGACAATATGTTTTTGAAATCAGCACTTCCACTGATAAGTTTGGCAATGCAACCTGTGTGATTATTCAAGATTTTTTTAATTAACATTGAGCTTCCAACCATTTCTTTCAGTGTTATGATGTCTTTGTGACAGTACCATTGATTCATTATTAATCGACTGTGTTGTCTACTCAGGGTACCAACATGGCAAAGCAGATTGGAGCAGCGACATATATAGAATGCTCATCGTTGTCATCAGAGAACAGCGTGAGGGACATTTTTCACGTGGCAACGCTGGCTTGCGTGAACAAGCCGAACAAAAACGTCAAACGCAACCAATCAAAGCGAGCCACAAAAAGGATTTCACATGTGCCCAGCAGACCAGAACTGTCCACAGTGTCCCCGGACTTGCGGAAGGACAAGGCTCGAAGTTGCACTGTGATGTGAGGATGGTGGGGTTTGGGGGAAACGGATGGAGACAGTCAGATGAAGTTACAATGATGTGGAATGAAAGGCTTTCTTGACAGAAAACGAAAGGACCACGCACAGTGCACAGCATCATTCACATACCAACGTGTCTCAAATAGCCTTTGAAAAGATATCCTCCACCATTTATGTGCGGGCGCCTTGGGGGTTCAGCAAGCGGAATGATTTGGCCTGAAAAAGCTGGATGTAGATGCGATCATCGGAACCTGTGAGAAAGATAATCTTATGAACCCCGGAACTCCTAAGAGATACTAGGTCAAAAGACTAGAGAGGGCCTCGAACCAATAATGGGCACCAGAGCTTGTTAGGTGGGGAGAAAAAAATTTTAAAAATCAAGCAAAATAACAATTGTACTTCATTCTTGAAGTTTTTTTCAGGGATGCTGTATTTACAAGGACTTGTGGTGGGGGCAATATTGTCCAGATAATACTGAACATATAATGAGCGCTGTAGTTGCACTTTGTCCATCATCATTGCAAAAGGTCATTCCATTGAACACCACTAAACAATTGGTTTCTTCACTAAACAATGCTTTATGATTGGTGCATCATGATGCTTTAGGGTGGTATTATATAATGGCTGGCAACATTTCTCTGTATTAGGTATTGTAAACTTAAATTATAAAATGTTTTCAAAAACTGTAGAGCGTCTTACAATTTTTTTTGAATGTTGAAACTTGTAAGTCCATTCTAATGTTTTGGCAGTATTTATTGAAGTATAGTATTTTTTTCTTGGAAAATGTAATCCAGTATTGATGTAAATTATTGCAATAATTCTTTGTTTTAAGAACCACCAGTTAGAATTATTCAAGCTGTTTATAATAAGCAGACTGTTCTGTACCTGATCACTAAACTGTATTTTTAATCTGAGCTTATTAAAGCTTGTGATCTATTACAAAGGATACGTATTTCTTTGCCAAATAAAAACATAACCCCTCTCATCACTGCAATGATTGTTATTTCTGCATTTTCTTTTGTTGATCAGACAAGTTTAAGTCAAACAGGCCTTGCTATGGAAAGAGACGAGACAAAGCTGGTTCATTCTTCTGAAAGCAGAATCTGAGTGCAGAAGGAGGCCATTTGGTCCATTGAGTCTGCACCAACCACAATCCCACCTTGGCCCTATCCACATGACCCCATGTATTTACCCTAGCTAGTCCCCCTGTCAGTAAGGGGCAAATTAGTATTGTCAATATACCTAATTTGCACATCTTTGGACTGTAGGAGGAAACTGGAGCACCTGGAAGAAACCCACTCAGACATGGGGAGAATGTGCAGACTCTGCATAGAGACCCAAGGTGGGAATTGATCCAAGGTTCTGAGGAGATTGCAGAATGGTGTTCAAAATGATGAAAGGTTTTGAAAAAGTAAGGAGATGTTATTTCCAGTGACAATGTCTTGTAACTGGAGGTTGAAGATTTAAGGAATCACCAATTTGTAATGGTGCAGAAACGTTGAAAAGAGGAGTATGCCATTGAGCCTCTCTGCCATTCAGTAAGATCATGGCTGGTATTCTATCTGAATGCTGTGTTCCCTGCAATCTCACCATGCTCTTTGGTGCCTTTTGAATCCACATGATGCCTTTAGAGTCCATTTGGCCCATTGTGCCTACACCGGCTCTCAAAGACCAACTCGCCTCGATTCTATTCCCCTGCCCTCCCCCTGTAATCAGACAGCAGTCTAATTCCCTTTTAAGTGCTTCACCATACTCTCGTGGTGCATTACAAAATCTGAAGTGAAATTGGAATCTTTTCTGTGGTGCCTGAAAGAATGACAGCAGATCCAAATGACTTTTCAAAGGGAACTGGATGTATACTTAAAAAAAAAAATCAGTTCTAAGGGGCAGGTAGGCAGTGTGACAACTCTTTCAATATGTTTGCACTGACAAGATGGGTAGAATGGCCTTCAAATTTATTTAGTCTGCTCAATCCCATCCTGTCAAAATATGAACTCTTATATCTCTGCCTCGGTGGATGGGGACTAATGATTAGATGAGGCAGTTCAATGAAAGTATTCTGACAATTCAGCATTCTGTCTGTGGTCTGTTTAACGTGTTAAGTCCAACTCCTGCACCAGAGAAAAATTCTTGTCCATAACTTTCTAAATCAAGGATAGGAGTGCTGCCATTGAGTGCCGTTTGGCAGCACAGTGGTTAGCACTGCTGCCTCACAGCACCAGGGACCGGGGTTCAATTCCACCGTCGGGTCATTGTGTGGAGTTTGCACATTCTCCCTGCATGAGTTTCCTCCTGCAATCTAAAGATGTGCGGGTTAGGTTGGTTGGTCATAGTGAATTGATCCTACTGTCAGGGGATTAACAGGGTGACTATGTAGGGTTATGGGAATAGGGCCTGGGTGGAATTGTGGTTGGTGCAGACTTGATGGGCTGGATGACCTCCTCCTGCACTGTAGGGATTCTTTGAGTCAAGCTAAATAGCAGAACGGATTTTAACCCACACCCTACCACTCTCCTATATCGGAATCGGTTGAGCAGTTTTTAAGTGCCCTCGTGCAAGTTACCAACTCTGATCCGGATAGGATAAGAATCTTTTATTTGAATGGCAACTGTCACAACCTTGGGATATTCCAACCCGCTTTATGATAATTAAAGACTTTTAAAGTGCAGTAATTGCTGTTGGAAAATTGGCAGTCAATTGCCAATCACAAGCTACCACAACCAGCAATGTGGCCATGACCAGGTGATACTTTTCAGTGATGTTACTTAAGGGATAAATATGAGCCAGAACACTGAGGTAACTCCCCCCATTCTTCTGTGAAATAGTGACATGGGGTTATGTCCACTCGAGAATGTAAACGAAACCTTGCTTTAATGTCTTATGTGAACGATGTTATCTCCAACACTGCATACTCCTATCACAAAGATAAAATTAATTCATTTAGTAGCCTATGATTAACTGGGGGGGTTGAGGTAAAGGGAATCGCTGGATTATAGAATGCCTACAGTACAGAAAGAGGCCATTCAGCCCATTGAGTCTGTACAAACAACAATCCCATCCAGGCCCTATTCCCATAAGCCCACGCGTTTACCCTGCTAATCCCCCTGACACTAAGGTCAATGTAGTATAGCCAGTCAACATAACCCACGCATCTTTGGAGTGTAGGAGGGAACAGGAGCTTCCAGAGGCAGCCCACACAGACGCAGGGAGAAAATGCAATCTCCACACAGAGAGCGACCCAAGACCAGAATTGAATGTGGCTCCCTGGCATTGTGAGGCAGCTGTGCTAGCCACTGTGCCACCCATAAACCTCTCCCCATTGGGGAACTGAGCCCTAGTTTCCTGAGTGATAAGCGAGAATACTAACCTCGATACGAGGAATTATTAAAAGAAAATGCAGGAGCTACAGAAATTTACCTGTCAGGGTTATGGAGAGACATTAGACAAGAACAGTGACTTGAGTTGAGTTGAGTTGAATGTAAGAGAAAACAAGAGGAGATGGAGTAGCTGGGATCCGCAAGTCACAATCTTGAGATCTGCAATGTGCTCTAACAGCAGTCAAAATGTTTTCCTGGATTTTGCACTGGACTAGTTTGCCGCAGCATTAGAAAGGCTGGATTAAGACTTTTATATCTGAATGTAGTTATCTGGGGAGCTGTTCACAGATGACAGAAAGATATATGTGGGCAGCACGATGACACAATGGTTAGCACTGCTGCCTCATGACGCCAGGGACCTGGGTTCAATTCCCGACTTGGGTCACTGTCTGTACAGAGTCTGCATGTTCTCCCTGTGCCTGTGTGGGGATGCTCCAGTTTCCTCCCACAGTCTGAAAGACATGCTGGTTAGGTGCATTGGCCAGGCTAAATATTCCCTCAGTGTACCCAAGCAGGCGTTGGAGTGTGGCGACTAGGGGATTTTCACACTAACTTCATTGTAGTGTTAATGTAGGCCAACTTGTGACAATAATAAAAATTAACATTAAACCTTATACAAAACACAGGAAAATTTTTCTGTAATGAGGGAAATGAACGCGTATCTGACAGCGTTTATTTAATGAAGACAGACGCGGCATAATACACATGGGTACGGAGAACAAGAATCTGCAGTGTTGTAAGTTTAAGACTATTGAGCAGGAGAAAGATCCTGGAATTAGAGTCTATGGATCTCTGAAGGTCATTGTCAAGATGCTACTATGAAAACAATAGAAAACCATAATGTATCGCCAAGATAAGTAAATACAGAAGAAAAATACTATTCTTTTGTCTTAGTCTCACGAGAATAATTTGTTCAAATTTAGTGCCCTCATGATGAGGAGGTGTTGGGGGCGGGTGGGTGGGTGTGGGCATGGTGGTTGGAGGGCAGTAGGTGGGGAGATAGGGCAGGACAGTTGTTACAATGTGCCATTAAAGTTTCGAAGGCAGGATGTTATATGGATACTGATATCTAATTTGAAGGTTCTTAATTGTTAGAATTAACTTAGAGAAGTGGGGATTTTTACCCTAGGAAATTATCAACTCCAAGAATGACTGAGATCATTAAAATGAAGGGGAGGTGATAGCCTAGTGGTATTATTACCAGACTATTAGTCCAGAAACTCACCATATTCTGGGGACTCAGTTTCGAATCCCGCCATGACAGATGGTGGAATTTGAGTTCAATAGAAAATATCTGGAATTACGAATCTACTAATGACCATGAAGCCATTGTTGATTGTTGGGAAAGCCTATCTGGTTCACTTTAGGAAGCAAATCTGTCTTCCTTACCTGTTCTACCCTACATGCAACTCTAGAGCCACAGCAGTGTGGTTGACTGTCAATTGCCCTTTGAGCAAGGGCAACTGGGGATGGGCATTAAATGCTGGCCAGCCAACGATGCCCAATCCCCATGACTGGATAAAAGAAAATAATGAAAGCATTAGATTTTGTTCGTTTGGATGATAGATAGATTAAGGAGAGTAGTGAATAAACGTTATACAGCCAGGTTAGAGAGTTATCCCTTTCACAAAGTTAGTGACATATGTGTCATAAGAACATAAGAACATAAGAAATAGGAGCAGGAGCAGGCCATCCGGCCCCTCGAGCCTGCCCCGCCATTCAATAAGATCATGGCTGATCTGTCGTGGCTCAGTTCCACTTTCCCGCCCTCTCCCCATAACCCTTAATCCCTTCTCTTATCAAAAACCCATCAACCCGCTTCTTAAAAATATTTAGCGAGGCAGCCTCCACCACTTCAACGGGCAGAGAATTCCAGAGATTCACCACCCTTTGAGTGAAGAAGTTCCTCCTCAACTCCGTTCTGAACCGCCCCCCCTTTATCTTGAGGCTGTGCCCCCTAGTCCTACTGTCTTTTTTGAGCGGGAAGAGTCTTTCCACCTCTATCCTATCCATCCCATTCATCATCTTATACGTCTCAATGAGATCTCCCCTCATTCTTCTAAACTCTAACGAGTACAAGCCCAGTTTATTCAGCCTCTCCTCATAGCTCAACCCCCTCAACTCCGGTATCAGCCTAGTAAACCTCCTCTGCACTCCCTCCAAGGCCAAAATATCCTTGCGCAGGTGCGGCGCCCAAAACTGCACACAGTACTCCAGCTGCGGCCTCACCAATGCCCTATACAGCTGCAGCAAGACCTCCCTACTTTTATATTCAATCCCCCTCGCTATGAAGGCCAGCATCCCATTCGCCTTCCTGACCACCTGCTGCACCTGCAGGCTGGGTTTTTGCGACTCATGCACAAGGACCCCGAGGTCCCTCTGCACCGTCGCCTGCTGCAGTTTTTCGCCACGTAAGTAATAGTCCTTCCTACCATTCTTCCTACCAAAGTGGACCACCTCACACTTGCCAACATTAAATTCCATTTGCCATTTCCTGGCCCATTCGCCCAGCCTATCTAGATCCTTCTGCAGACTCTCCACACCCTCCGCACAATTTGCCGTTTCCCCCAATCTTGGTGTCATCAGCAAATTTCGACACCCTACACTCGGTTCCCTCCTCCAGATCATCTATATAAATGGTAAATAGCTGAGGCCCCAGCACCGACCCCTGGGGCACCCCACTAGTCACCAACCGCCAATCCGAATAGCACCCATTGACCCCCACTCTCTGCCTCCTATTTGACAACCAATCCTCTATCCACGCTAACACCCTACCCCCAACTCCATGTCCTCTGACCTTCTGCAGTAACCTCTTGTGAGGTACCTTATCAAACGCCTTCTGAAAATCCAGAAAGACCACATCCACCGGCTCTCCTCTATCCACCGCCCTAGACACATCCTCATAGAACTCCAGTAAATTTGTCAGACACGACTTCCCTTTAATGAAACCGTGTTGCGTCTGCCCTATCAAGCAATTCCCTTCAAGATGCCTCGCAATTTCCTCCTTAATGACGGATTCTAACATTTTACCTACCACAGACGTTAAACTAACCGGCCTGTAATTCCCTGCCTTTTGCCTGGCACCCTTCTTAAACAACGGCGTAACATTAGCCGTTTTCCAATCCTCCGGCACTTCCCCGGAATCCAGCGACGTCTGGAAAATAACCACCAAGGCATCCACTATCACCTCCGCCATTTCTTTCAGAACCCTCGGATGCATTCCATCCGGTCCTGGGGACTTGTCCACGGTTGGGTTTTAATTTAAAATAGTCTTGATCTTTTCACTGACTTTCCATCCATAAACAAAAAGGCATTTTTGATTTTCCACTTTATCAATGATGGTGTATTTTTCCCAACCCTTCAGATTTGGAGTCATCCAATTTTCTTATTGATAATCTCACAGCAAATTCAAGATGAGGTAAAATCAGAGGGTTAGTTTATTTTACACGTGCTTAAAAAAAAGGGAAGCAGATTCACAACATCCCCCGCTTTTGCATTCATAAAATAAAACAGCAATAAGGAAAGAAAAGGGTTCAGGGCAGCCCCGAAAATTGTATAATTAAAGTAATTCAAATAGGTCAAGTCTCAGACATGTGGCAGGGTGGTTTCAGGTCGAGTTATTGAGCTGGTGAGGCCTTTGTTTGAGCAAGTAATTGTGGATCCATTGGCACAACATTGGAAATGAGAAGGTTCTAATAGCATTTCCCATACTGGTTGGTACAGGTGTCACACCTATTATTAACTTGGTGGCACTGTGGCACAGTACTTAACACTGCTGCCTCACAGCACAGGGACCTGGGTTTGATTCCTGTCTTGGGTCACAGTCTGTGCGGAGTCTGCACGTTCTTCCTGTGTCTGCATGGGTTTCCTCCGGGTGCTCCAGTTTCCCCCCACAGTCCAAAAGACATGCTGGTTAGGTGCATTCAGCGCACCTGAACAGATGTTGGAATGTGGCAACTAGGGGATTTTCATAGCAATTTCATTAATGTAAGTCTATTTGTGACAATCATAAATAAACTTAAAAACATTATTATACAATGCAAGGAATGCAACATTCCAGAGACTTGATGTTAGAGAACATAGAAAGTCCATCATGCAGAAGGAGGCCACCCAGCCCATCAAGTCTTCATGACTCTCTGGAAAAGCCCATCTGATTCACTTTAGGGAAGGAAATCAGCTTTCCTTACTTGGTCTAGCCTACACGTGACTCCGGATCCATAGCAGCGTGGTTGGCTATCAGTTGCCCTCTGAACAAGGGCAACTGGGGATGGGCATTAAATGTTGGCCAGCCAGTGATGCCATGTCCCACGACTGAATAAAAGAGATGTGTTAGCCTTTGTCCATCTTTAAACTGCTGAGAAACTTCCAAATCTACCATGATGTGGCTGTTGGTAGCCAGTTTAGCAGGTCCATTTAAAAGAAACAGAATTTAAACACGAGAATATGGAAGAAAAGCTAATTTCTTTTAAATGTTTTTCTTTTTTGTGCCACCTCAGCAGGATACATAGAGCAGGATTAAGTATGGGGATATGCTGGAGAGTGGAGTATAAAAGGGTGTGTCTCCCAGTCAGCGTGACCTACTGGTATTTGCTGACCCATTTTCAAAGCTTGGCGATGGTGTGGCCAAGATCAAGTGTAGTTTTTGATCCTGCACTTGGTTGAAGTCAATGTGGTTTCACTGAGGCTTCACCTGAAGCAATTTTTTAAAGCCATCTTGGACTTTTGGCTAAGAAGAAGCATCAGATCAAGCCCGGGAGGGGGAGTAAAGCCTCATCCTGTCAGCTTGGATCTTATTCGATTGACCCCAAGATGGGATGCAAAGTCTTATCTTATCAGCTTGGATCTGCTTTGTCTCTTTTGTAGGGATTGTGATTGGGCCAAATTGGATTTCTGATTGGAAATAAAGGCCGGTATTTACGAGCTTGTTCATGCAGTCTTGTAAAATCCCACCTGAAGCCGTTCTGTGAGCCAGTAAAATTCCAGCCAAAGTACCAAAAGGTACAAAAAAAATTGTTTCCTAAAATAAGTCAAGAGTTTTTGTTTAATTTTTCTGCTTTTCCCAGCATGTCTGGTTAATAATGGTTAATAATGGGGGAAAGGGGACCTAGCAGATAGAGGTCATGTGTGGTTATATTGCAAGGGCCTGACTGGCCAGATGACCCAGATTCTTTTTCCCTTTATTTTGATATGTTCCAGAATCCTCGATGTAAAGGTTTTTTTCTGAGTCTGTCTGCTCACTCTTTTAGCGATGCTTTTAATTTGATACTCTCCCGTCTCTGTCCTTTTGGTCCGAGGAAAATATTATCTCTTGATTGACAATATCAAAATTCTTTACAATATTGAAAATATCCACTCATTTTCTCAGCTCCAATGGAGGGGTGGGGTTTTCAACTCTCTCCTACGGTGTGTTTTGTGGTGGTGGAGGAACCCCACCATTGGCCGTCGGCAGGACTGGAAGATCCCACCAGCGAGAATGGCTGGAAATTCTCACACCTTGTATATAATGTCTTTCTTTATAGATATTGGGGGTGATTCTCCCAGCCTGCTGTGCTGATGGAGTAGCGCAGGGGGCTGGGAGTCATTTTGCCGGCTTCCTGCTGGACGCCACAAAACTCTGTGCATCTCCAGAACCAAGTTTTCAGTGTAATCAGCTCCTCATCAGAATTCGGTGTGGAGCTAATTACAATAAGGAAATCAGCATTTCAATTTGATTAACGAGACTGGGACTGAAGTCTCTGGGCCCACTAGTGTCCCACCGTCCCCCGCAATCAGCGCTGGGAGTGGTTCACTCCAGCGGGATTTACTCCTGCTCCCCACTAGTGGGGAATGGGCAGCGGGACCCAGCTGAAGGGTACAGAGACAATTGAGGGCCCCCCAGAAGGTTGGGGTAAGAGTGAGTGCTCCTGGCAGTGTCAACCTGGCAGTGCCAGCCTGGCACCATGGCAATGCCCCCAAGTGGCAAACTGACACAGCCCAAGGGGCACTTTGGCAGTGCCCACCAGACATCTGGTGGTGCCAAGGGGGTGAGGCCAGAGCGGTGGGGCCTAATGAGGACCATTGTTAGATAAGGGCAGACCTGCTGCCATTCTGTATTGGCATCACTGGGAGAGGAGGGAAGAGGGCGATTGGGGGGGTGGGGGGGGAGGTCGTTTGGGTCATCTTTGGTGGGTGGCAGGTTCAGACATAGAGAATGGCCAGATGGGTAGACATCGGAGCTGGTCCAAGAAGCCTGGGAGGCCAGCAATCAGGGAGGTGGGGCGGGTGGGGTTGTGGGGACGGCCAGCGATTGGGAAGGCCATCGATCCGGAGGCCGGCAATGTGGGGCCACCGTACATGAGCCGATCTCCGTGCTGACAGATCGGCACATGCACAGTGGCGCACTCAGCACTATGCTGCTAGCCTCTCGGGCAGGAATAGCTCCCTGACTTTCAGAATGAATCCCGCTCGGGCACTCTGTGATGCACAGAGTGTCGGAGATTCATTCTGGAAATCACACTGAAACAAACAGCAGGATTTACCCCCATTTTCCTGCACGTTGTGAGCTTAGAATCTTTTTGGGAGAATCCCAGCCGTTGTTTCCCACCCTGTTGAATCAATGCTGCCTTTAATGACCTCCTGTAGTGGACCACCCAAAACTGTCTGCGTTGCTCTTAACAATAGTCTAACATATTTACATATAAATTCATCATGATTCTTGACTATTTAGTTGCTGTGAAGTTGCATATGTAAGGTTACAAATGCGGTGTTTGACGAATGTAAATAGTGAAAAGAAATGCTGAAACCAAAAGAAAAAATAATATTGTATTGTCTCCTTAGAAAGCAGCTGTTTTTCTGCGTGAATTTTAAATTACAGAGTACAGGCCTGCAGAAGCACATTTTTTGCGACATTTATATCAAAGCCTAGTAGTCAGTGTTCTAACATAACAGAACAGGTTTTTGAATTGGATCAATGAGTTTAAAGCAAGCACATAAAGACATAGAATCAATGGAATTCAAATATAAGGGTTGTTGACAGCCTCGAGCCATTGCAGGAATATTGTGAGGTAATTCCAGATATACAAACCCAGACAGGGGTGGGGGAGGGGTAACTATCAGAATATGCTTGCCACCTCTTGCGTTGGAAGGAGGGAAGGCAGTTTCATGTTTGTCTTCATTAAATCACCATCTGAATAAAGAGAGATACCAACTCAGAAATTGTTCCAGACAAGAGCATCACCAGAGAAAATTTATACTTCCAAGAGACTCCTGTTTTGTATATTAGTTGAGAGTGACTGAATTCTGCAATAATTTATTTATTTCATTATTCCTGAAGGAGTCTTGTAATATTTGAATAGCATTCTACTGGGATTTTATTCAGTTTGTTAATTGTTTTAATAAGGTTGTCACCAGTTTGAAAAAGTAAAGATCTGTTAATTGTTCATGATAGGGAATGTCAGATCCTTCTTTACTCAATCAAAAGCCAGCAACTTCCTACTACCTCACACATACACTCGTATAAACTTATGAGGTGAGGAATAGTCCTTTGGATGGTTCCAAAATCAATCAGAGGGAAAATCACCTCCATGTCGTAACATAGTCAACAGTGGTTGTGAAGCATTAGCTTGGCTTTGTTGAGTTCTCATGCCTTTAATTCAAAAGGTTTAAACTTTGTTCCAGAACCTTAAGATCTACTTTAGGTCGATGTTGAGCATACAAACATACAACATATGAATTAGGAGCAGGAGTCAGCCACTCAAGCTGGCTCTGCCACTCAATAAGTTTAATTTTTAAGTTTAAGTCTACTTGTTAGTGTCACAAGTAGTCATAATTAATACTGCAATGAAGTTACTGAGAAAATCCCCTAGTCGCCACACTCCAGCACCTGTTCGGGTACACTGAGGGAGAATTTGCAAATAAAATTGAACACTGAAAACATCAGTGAACATCTCACTTCTGAATTCACAATGAAAGGAAGATCATTCATGAAACAGTTGAATATGGTTGAGGTTAGGACAACTGCCCTGAGGAATTCCTGCAGTGATATACCAGGAATGAGACAATTGACCTCCAACAACCACGACAATCTTCTTTGCCCTAGATATGATTGCAGTCAGGTCAGAATTTTCCCCAGTTCTCATCGACATTAATTTTATGGTGGGTTTTTGAAGTTACGCTCCGTTTAATGCTGCCTTGATGTTAAAAGCAGTCACTCCAGCCTCAGCTCTGGAACTGAGCTTCATGTTTGAAGCAAGCTTGGAGGCAAGCCATGCTGAGCAGGTTAAAGGTGAGTAAATGCTGCCTAATAATGATGTTGCCAACACCTTCTATCAGTTTGCTGATGAATGCAAGTAGACTGATGGGCTAGTAATTAGCTGGATTGGATTCACCCTGCCTTTGCATACTTGGGCAATTTTGCACCCGGTTTTGTTGTGGCTGTAGTGGGACAGTGTAGCTGGGGCCTCGAATCTTTGCCTTTTGATGATGAATGGATGAAGATCTGGCCCTCTTTCTTGTGTTATGTTACATCTAGGATTTACCAGGCAAGATTCGACATGAGAAAAAAAATGAAAAACTGCATACATTTTGATTCCATTTTCATTCTGACTCTTTTTTTAAGTAGATAATGATCTCACCTTGAGCTTAAAGTACAGAAAGAAATTGTTCTAAAAAGAACACAGTGAAGTAGTGATTATGTTGTTAAGACCTAATAATTATTGAGAAGCTTTCAGCATCGCATCACCAGAATAATAAATAATAGCTTGAATGTATAGAATAAGAAAACAATGATAGATTATGTTCAGCTTATTACCTACATCAGCATTCTATCTGTAATATACTTATTGCCTAAATTTGACTTCATACTAATTTGCCGGTCTATGCAAGAAATGTCTGCTGCTGAAGGTGCTGCAGCCTTTAGTCTGTTAAGGTTTTTGCTGGGTCCATTCATTTGTTTGAAGAGACACAGGGACAGCACTAGCATGAGTTTTAAAATGGTTTTCTTTTATTCAAAAGAACTTTAAAACAAAATTAACATGACAGAAGCAAGAAAAACCAAACTCAGAGACAGGCTTCTCAGTCAGGCCCATGAGCTGTACTGAACTGAACTGAATGTGAGCACACAACTGAAGAACTCACACTGTGAAACCAAAATATATCTCAATGCTTATCTTGTTATTGGAAGTGTCCTTCACATGCGGTCTCCACCTAAAAAAACAACCCTCGCAGCTGTTGTTATGGAACTGTTGTTTGCCTGCATTGTGTACCCTTCAGGAATGCTGTCAATTTTTAGCTAACCCATCATGCCTTCTGACTGAACATATAGTCAACCCAGCTACAATCGTTAAGAACATAAGAACATAAGAAATAGGAGCAGGAGTAGGCCATCCAGCCCTTCGAGCCTGCCCCGCCATTCAATAAGATCATGGCTGATCTGTCGCTGCTCAGTTCCACTTTCCCGCCCTCTCCCCATAACCCTTAATCCCCTCTCTTATCAAAAACCCATCAACCCGCGTCTCAAAAATATTTAGCAAGGCAGCCTCCACCACTTCAACGGGCAGAGAATTCCAGAGATTCACCACCCTTTGAGTGAAGAAGTTCCTCCTCAACTCCGTTCTAAACCGCCCCCCTTTTATCTTGAGGCTGTGCCCCCTAGTCCTACTGTCTTTTTTGAGCGGGAAGAGTCTTTCCACCTCTATCCTATCCATCCCATTCATCATCTTATACATCTCAATGAGATCTCCCCTCATTCTTCTAAACTCTAACGAGTACAAGCCCAGTTTATTCAGCCTCTCCTCATAGCTCAACCCCCTCAACTCCGGTATCAGCCTAGTAAACCTCCTCTGCACTCCCTCCAAGGCCAAAATATCTTTGCGCAGGTGCGGCGCCCAAAAATGTTAAGCTTAGCAGGGTTAGTTAACCCCTACAGTCGAGCATTTAACTGTAATTATGCATAAGCTAAGATATATCTTAAAATGAAGTCTTTGCATAGACTGAAGCAAACAGGGCTACACATACACGGGATCCCTTAGTTTTCATGCAATGCAGCTAGGCTGCTGAAAAATCACATGTTTAAGCAGTTTTTAAATTTTTTTTATTTGTGGGATAATGGGCAGCGCTAGCTGGCCAGCAGTAATTGCCCATCCCTAATGCCCTTGAAACTGAGTGGCTTACTGAGCCATTTCAGACACCGGTTAAGGGACAACCACATTGTTGTGGCTCTGGAGTCAGATGCAGGCCGGACCAGTAAGGACAGCAGATTTTCCTCACCCTAAAGGACATTAGTGATCCAGATGGGTTTTTATAGAACACAGAACTCTACAGCACAAACAGGCGCCCCGGCCCACAAGTTTCACCGATCATATCCCTACCTACCAGGCCTATCTATTACCCTCAATTCCATTAAATCCCATGTACTCATCCAGAAGTCTTTTAAAAGACCCCAATGAGTTTGCCTCCAGCACCACCGATGGCAGCCGATTTCACTCACCCTCTACCCCCTAAGTGAAAAACTTATCCCTGATATCTCCTCTGTACCTAGTCCCCAGCACCTTAAACTTGTGTCCTCTCGTAGCGACCATTTCAGACCAGGGAAATAGCCTCCAAGAATCCACCCTATCTATACCTCTCAACATCTTATAAACCTCTATCAGGTAGAGATTTCTGACAATCGACAACGGTTTCGTGATCACTGGTAGATTCTTATTTCCAGACTTTTTTAGTTGAATTCAAATTCCACGGTGGTGGGATTTGAACCTGGGTCCCAAGAATATTAGCTGAGTTTCTGGATAAATGGTCTTGTGATAATGCCACTAGGCCATCACCAGCCCCTTCCCCTCTCCCCCCATTTGTTCTTAAACTTGGCATTTCTTCAGTTTATGCCTATGAAAACTGACCTCTGACCTTTACTCCTGAAAGTGCAGTAAGAAGTCTCACAACACCAGGTTAAAGTCCAACAGGTTTATTTGGTAGTAAATGCCACTAGCTTTCCGGGTTTGCCCTTTCATCAGGTGAGAGGGAGTTCTGATCACAAACAGAGCATATAAAGGCATACAAAGTTTGCAGAATACTGATTAAAATGCGAGTCTTTACAGCTAGTCAAGTCTTAAAGGTAAAACAATATGAGTGGAGATAGCATTAATCATCCACTCACATTGTCTGCACCTTTAAGACTTGATTAGCTGTAAAGACTCGCATTTTAATCAGCATTCTGTGTGTGTCTTTATATGCCCTGTTTGTGATCAGAACTCCCACTCACCTGACGAAAGGGCAAACCCTGAAAGCTAGTGGTGTTTACTACCAAATAAACCTGTTGGCCTTTAACTTGGTGTTGTGAGACTTCTTACTGTGTTGATCCCAGTCCAACGCTGGCATCTCCACATCTTTACTCCTCAGCCATTGTAAATTACAGAGTCCGGATTGAGGGTTGCAGAACAAGAGGTCAGCACTGAATATGGGCAAAACATGCATTTCCCAATCTCAGCCCTCGCTGAAAGAAATGAAACACTTTTGGACTTTTACAGTATGATTTTATCTCCTTTTAGTTAAGGCCTTTTTGCAGAAAACCTTGCAAGATCTCTGGAGACTGATATTTTGAAAACACAGATAAATGTGATCACGAGCTGTATGATGTCATGGGTAGATACTTGTAATTCAATCCAAATCTACCTGGGATAATAATATGCTAATTGTATACAGTTTTCCTATGTCAGCATATTTGTATAATCGTTTACATAACTCCAGGTGGAGCTTAAACTTGCTGTAGGGAATCTGCTTAGAAGGGATTCAAAAAATGATTGGATAAATACATGTGATTGTTCAAAGGGAAATCACAATATTGACCAGCAGTAATATTTGCATGCAAGACCTGGACGGAGGTCCAACCTGATTAAACCCTCCAGTGAAGCTCAAGGGGAAAAGAGCTGACAGACAAAATGGAGATCACGGTAAATCGTCAGAAGAACTCACATGGAAGTAACTGATAAATAGGGCTGGATAGACTCACATCATTCGATTGAGACCAACAATAAGTTTGTCAAAGTTTTCAAAGCTGTTAAGGAAATGTCAAAGCATGCCCTGTGTGTTGGCATGAAGGGGAAAAGGTGATGGGTTGGGTGCATGGATTAGAATGTGTTGACACTATGTTGGCTTGGAAGCTCTGAGGGGCCATGGAGGTAGAGGGCATAGGTTGACATGAATGAGGCATAGATGTTAGGTGGGGGTTGAGGAGTGTGAGGGGAAGGGCTGGAGGGTTGATTTTAGTTACATATTTATACTGAGTTTAAGTAGCTGCAGGAAGAACTGTTATTGATGTGTGCATGTGATCAGCGGATGTGACGTCACAGATCATTAGCACAGGAAACTGCCAGAGTGAAGAAGCAACCTGGAGTGAAAACATCTTGTAAACAAAACTCCATGGCCGGAACTTTACTGGCCTGTCTGGCCTGGGGATCAGAGCAGGCAAGGGGTGGAGCATGGGGAGGTCCGTTGACCTTAGTGGGGATTTAACTGTTTCAGGATGTGGCAAGACCATAAAATCACACCCTATTAGTTTTTAACATAAGAACATAAGAACATAAGAAATAGGAGCAGGAGTAGACCATCTAGCCCTTCGAGCCTGCCCCGCCATTCAATAAGATCATGGCTGATCTGTCGTGGCTCAGTTCCACATTCCCGCCCTCTCCCCATAACCCTTAATCCCCTCGCTTATCAAAAACCCATCAACCCGCATCTTAAAAATATTTAGCGAGGCAGCCTCCACCACCTCAACGGGCAGAGAATTCCAGAGATTCACCACCCTTTGAGTGAAGAAGTTCCTCCTCAACTCCGTTCTAAACCGCCCCCCCTTTATCTTGAGGCTGTGCCCCCTAGTCCTACTGTCCTTTCTGAGCGGGAAGAGTCTCTCCACCTCTATCCTATCCATCCCATTCATCATCTTATACGTCTCAATGAGATCTCCCCTCATTCTTCTAAACTCTAACGAGTACAAGCCTAGTTTATTCAGCCTCTCCTCATAGATCAACCCCCTCAACTCCGGCATCAGCCTAGTAAACCTCCTCTGCACTCCCTCCAAGGCCAAAATATCCTTGCGTAAGTACGGCGCCCAAAACTGCACACAGTACTCCAGCTGCGGCCTCACCAATGCCCTATACAGTTGCAGCAAGACCTCCCTGCTTTTAACCCTCTGTGCTTCCTAGCATCAATATCACCATATGCAACAATTTGCATCTTCTTTTAATATTTATTTAAGGACAGAGCTGAAACACAGAGGCAAGCCTTCTCCCCAGCCTTCTCTGCACCCAGCAGTGTCCACACTCATTCCTACTTTAACCATCTCCCCCCGATCACCCCTCTGACAATCCTCCCTCCCCATACCCCGACTGAAAATCTGATATGTGGACAGACATTTTAAAGGCCAGTTTCACTGAGCCAGGACATCTACCGACTGTGTACCTCCATTCCGGGTACAAAGCTCTAGGTCAAAGCCTTTGGGTCCACTGCTGTCATCCCGAACCACTGCAGATATTGTTGGCTTAGCAAAAAATGTATTCTGATGTAGTTAATTTAAACAGTAGTTGCTGCTAAGCACATCATTTAGTGGCTGCATTTGACATCAGTGGCCCATGTAGATGAGAGGCAACACCATTTAAAGCTTCCTTGGATTATTTACAGGCAGCCTGCACCACTGGTGGCAACGTGCATTCAGGCTGTATACTCCTGCCACATGCTCTGAACATCCACATTAGTGCCCTCACTAAGATGGTGTTCAGCCTGAGCCATGCCAGATTTTGCAGACATGGCATAGATGCCATTGTGGTAACCTAACCCATAGGCACCCATAGCACCAAAGTCATCAGTTTTACAGAGTTCAGTTTTGCAAGAAAAGCCAGTTAAATAAACACTGTTGCAATAAATACTGTAGGATTTTCTATTTTGACTAATATATTAAAATTATCCAACCCAAAAAAACATGAAGGCTGTTCATACATTTTTCATACTGATTGCATTGCATTTTGAATTTTGGAACAGTTTAGCTATTGAAGCTAACATGGTCTTAAAAAAAAACACTCTTTCTAAGAAATGTTATCTACAAAATTGCTGTAAATTCACCCTGAAGCCGTATTGTACGATTGTTGAAGTTGCTGGCTTTAGCTATAGGTAATACAATTACAAATAGCAGAGTTTGAGGATGTAGCAACCAATGGATTATCATTTTAACTGAGCCGTAACGTAATGTAAACACTGCTGTTGGTTAAACCCAAAATCGTTGATGTTTGCCAGGAAAATTTTTCAGGGATGGGCAATAAATGCTGGCCCAGCCAGCAACGCCCTCATTCCATGAATAAAAAAAAAATTCCTGAAGTTTTCTCAGCAGCAATGGCTCCAACACTTGTGGCACCATTTTCACTATTCTTACAGTTCCATCTTTTTTTTTTGCTTTGCTTTGTGTTGGATATGTTTCAGAGACAATGCAGTGACACTGAAGTGTTCGCCTCATGCTCAGTGAGGGCTCTGTTTTACATACAAGTTTTATGTGTAATTAATGCTCAGAGCCAGCTGCTTAGTGAGAAGGAACCACAGATACTGCCCTGACTTGGCAGCCTTTTAAAGGAGGGTTCTCACCCTCCCTCCATCTGGCCGACCTACAGTCTATACGACCATGGGACGGCTGGGGGTCTTTGAGACACTGCAGGCTGTGACTCAGGCTGTAATGATGCTGGGGCATTGAAATTCATATTTTTCAACATACACATTGCCATCAGTAATGATTGAAAGGTCTCATGCTGATAAAGTTGTGTGGACTCAGGGCTTAAATATTTTGGGATTGCACGGTTATTGGTAACATAAAAGCCGGTCAAGTTGTAGTTGAATATTCTCCCTGACAACACTGAGGGATTCAAAATTCAAAAGCATTTTAACAACATGATGAAATATTGTGATAAATTCCCAGGCAAATCATCAGGCCCTTTTCAATATACAGTTTGACTCAAATCCATTCTGTTTGATTTAACTTTGCTCCTCATTAAATGGTAGAGAGCAGAGGACAACAGAGTTAATGTATAGATGAAAGGATAATAAAGATCATCGTACCATAAAATGGAAGTATGCTGTGCCAGATGACTGAACCAATAATAAATCCAGCAGTATGGCAAGAACATATGTCATACATGTGTTCATTAATGAAAAGCTTCGACTCAAAAAATGTTTTTTGCCGTAGAGTTATAATTAAAACTAATATACTGTTCCTGCTCAAAGTGGTAAAAAATGATACTCTATTTGCCAAATTCTGCAGCCCTGTAACTGCCATGACTTTGAAGTAGACCAGTTGTGATTATTGGTATTATGGTAAATGTCTGGGCATGGAGTTGAAACTTGCGCAAGTGCACATACTTTGCCAGAGACAATACTTTGTGTGCTCACTCAGAACATAAATATGTGTTATTTCCTCCCGCACATTTTTTCCTTCGCTTAACAAGCTGCTCATTACCACGGAATTAACTTTCAATTGGAAAGCTGGATAGCTCGAGAAAGGCGAGTTTGAAAGACTGAGTCAGCGGTGCTCTGGGATCAACCAGCAGGCGTGGCAGATTTTCCTCCCATCTTCTCATTAAGGTGGACTTTTCCTGTCTATCACATGAGGCCATTGTCTAACTAGCTGGGTGAGAACCGTACAGCTAAGCAAAACAAGTAGAACTCTGCGTCTAGCAGACCCGCACCTCCCCCGTCCTTGCTATTGTGAACTTCTGAGTGGCAATAAAAGGCAGGGCTACATGAGCTACTTGGCCAACCTTAACGTTCCTTTCTTAATTGTAGTGTTCCTCATTAGCGGCGAGCAGTGGTAGATTAGTCAAACACAAAACTCATAACTCAGTAAGTTGTTAACAGCCGAGGGAATAATTCAAATACCGCCTTGATGGTCTGCGCAATGGCACAGTTTTATTAATTTATTGCACAAGCATCAAGCTACTTTTGTTCAATAGACTTCACTGAAGGTCCTGTATGTTTGTTATCTGTTATTACAACTGTGCCGAAGGTCCTTTGAATCTTTATTCCTTTGAAATATAAAAGCTGATTTCCTGATTTGCCTGCCAGAAGATAACACTCATTAGGAGCTCTGGTTGGGAAACTGCCAGCTCTAACGAAGGGTCATCCAGACTCGCTTCCGCAATATTTTGCCTTTATGTTTATGCCAGTTTGGAGTGTTTGATTTTCTCTCTTTGCAGCCCTCAAGTTTCAGGGCGCTATTATAGCTATACCACATGGGACGCAGAGAACATGGAAAAGTAGCCAGCATAATCAATGACCCCATGCACCTTGGACATTCTCTCTTCCACCTTTTTCCTTCAGGAAAAGGATACAAAAGTCTGAAGTCACGTACCAAACAACTCAGCTTCTTCCCTGCTGCCATCAGACTTTTGAGTGGGCCTATCTCATATTAAGCTGACCTTTCTCTACACTCTAGCTATGACTGTAACACTACATTCTGCATCCTCTCCTTCTCTATGTATGGTATGCTTTGTCTGTACAATGTGCAAGAAACAATACTTCTCACCGTGTACCAATACATATGACAAGGATAAATCAAATCAAATGAAATCACTGAGATCTAGCGGGGGCGAGGAATCGAAGTAAATTATTGAAGTTATTGATATCTTACTGGATTGAGGGCCAAGGAAAGAGAGTTGGGAGTTAGAGAGGATGTTGATGTGGGAGGTAGAGGATAATGGGCAGTATTCTCTAACCTTGTTCATCCTGCGCCCGCTGTCAGCGAGAATGGAGAATTCTCCATTCACTGCAGCAGCACTGGAAAATCCCAGCCACAGACGAGATTGGAGTTTTCCAGTGAATATATTTTAGGGGCAGGCGAGTGTAAAAGAGCTGGAAAGAGAGAGAGGTGTGGAGGTTGAAGGAAGTGAGAAAATATACAGTTCGTTACCCTAGATTAGGACCTGGAGGAGCCAAGGATGGGTCGGGATCCATGTGGGAGGGTGCAATCTGGATACCTTGACTTCCTTCCAATGAATATGAGATAGGCAGGGAACAGAAAGTAAATTTTTACTAGCCCCTGCGGAGATGGTTTTGGAAGTGGTGACAGTGGGCGAGTGGGTTTGGGAAAATCAGAAAAGAAAAATTGTTGGACAGGCTCCCAGACACGTCTCCTCCTCTTCACACTTTGTCCAGAGATGGATTCTAGAGGTCACCCAGGAACAAAGAACAAAGCACAAAGAAAACTACAGCTCAGGAACAGGCCCTTTTGGTTCTCCAAGCCTGCACTGACCATGCTGCCATCTGAACTAAAATCCCCTACCCTTCTGAGGACCATATCGTTCTATTCCCATCCTATTCAGCTATTTGTCCAGATGCCTGTCATAACTCACTATCGTGTCTGCTTCCACTACCTTCCCTGGCACCCACCACCCTCTGTGTAAAAAACTTGCCTCGTACATCTCTGTTAAACCTTGCCCCTCGCAAGCAGCAGGGAGTCAGTTAAGCTAATAATGGTGGCAATTCTCAGCCATTACTGGGAGGCCATGGATTACTGGGAGGTCATAGCAGACAGACTCTACCACCCCCTTCGCATCCTCCACACTGTGTCTCTACTCATATATACACACAGGATGCGAGATCAGTTTGGGAGGTCAGAATGCAATGGGATTCACGTTGTCACTTTAAAGGGCAAAGTTGACAATTCCTAGAATGTCCTCAGACAAATCGTTGAAATTGTTAGCTTGTTACCTGTGGATGGATCCATCGGACAATGCTAGGAGGAGGAACTGACTCCCAATGCCACCGGCAGTGTGGAGCCTCTACCTTGTGCCCACTCTCCTGCCTTCACAAGATTCACCGTGTCTCTGCTGGCTGTCTTTCACTTCAGATTCTCTGATTAGCTCTCTCTCATCCTCAGGTGACCCACCACCCCTAAGTAAGTGACACTGTCAAAGGCAGTTCCTTAATTCCCTCCTGCGCACATGTGGATTTGCAACCTGGGAATCAGGCCACCATCAGACTCACTACTCAAACAGAAAAATTCATGCCGTACTCTCTGCCCAGTTTGAGAATCCCTCTGATTGCACACAGGAAGAAATGGCCAATATCTAGCAAGCACTCCCTTCTTAACAGCACAGTGGATGGATCTACACTACAGGGACCTCAGCAATTCAAGAAGGCAGCTCAGCACCACTATCTCAAGGCAATCAGCAATGGGCAATAAGTGTTGGCTGAACCAATGATATCCACATCCTGTAAGTGAACACATTTTAAAAAGCACACCCATATCTGGGTGGATGTATTGTAAGCTTAGACATAATATTCGGACAACCGCCAATGTGCTTTTGATCAGTTACACCAGGGTAACACTAAAAACCAAAGAATTCTGGTTGCCCTGGTGTCCAGCGTTGCTATGGTGACAGAGAGATGATTCACTTTTTCAAATTCCAAATGGGCCATCAGTCAATATGACATTAGACAGATTCGCTGTGGTCAACTTATTACCTCATTCCTGATGCACCGCCACATTTACTGTAGTTCCTTATTAAATTCATTTTCAGGATGTGGGTGCCAATGGTAAGGATAGCATGTACTGCTCATGCTGAGTTGCCCTGAGAAGTTGGGGGTGACATTTCACCTTGAGCCACTCATTTCTCTGCAGCATATTGGATAACACTGGACTACTTCAGAGGGAAGTTCCAAATCAATCACATTGATGTGGAGACAGAGAAATCAGACCAGAGGACAAGAGGTTTTGTTGCCTTATAGGTATTAATGAAGCACTTGGGTTTCTAATGACAAATTGGTAGTCTCATGGTTTTCTCTTATTTGAAGGAACTTAATGTTTCTTAGCTTCTTAGCAGGGGAATGTTGTCTCATGCAGTTTGGATTACTAGTCCAGCAAATTGACCATAGTGCTACACTACCTAAACCAGGTAGTGCACACTCTGCACAGTTGTAGTGGGTGCTGATTAGGAAGAGGACCCCAAAAGGGTGATTGAAAAATTACTTTCATGAGGCCGGCTGGAGAAAGAGTATTTCTTTGGGCCCCACAATGAGTATGTGGGTGACCTGGAACTCTCCTCCCTGTCCCCTCTCCCCCACCGCCCTCCCCTCCCAACTCCACCCCTCTGCAGTTGATTCCCCAGCCCAAATTCCAGCAACATGTGTCACCTTTTAGCCTTGCAGGTCTGCACTGACGGAAACCATGGGCGGGATTCTCCGACCTGGCTCGTTCCTGCTCCGCTGCCAATGAGAATGGAGAATTTGGTGTTCAGCCAAGCCTCCATTCACTGTATAGGCACCAGACAATCCCAACCATAGATGAGGTTGGAGGTTCCTGGCACTGAGGTCCTGCCTGCAGTGGACCAAGCCTCCTGCCAGCAAGATCGAATATGTGCACTGCACCATCTGGCTGACCACGTCAAGGGTTAAACTCCACCACACTACTTTTGGAAACATTAACCAATAATATTTATTTAGTTTTTAACTGTCTGCTTCTTCCTTGAAATTTTAAAGGCGACAAAATTCAATATAATTTCAATTACTCACTTATTTAAGTGAACTCCAAGTTTCACTTATTACAGACAAAATGACAATCAAACTATAGCATAGCAATACCTCTGCATTCGATCTGACAAATAGATCAGGAGGAGTTCAGAATATCTTAGTTCACTGTAGTTTTCAGTGGAAAAAAACAATGTAACTATGCACATTATTTAACAAAAGTGCGTCAACTTTCCCTTTTCTATGTGGGACCACATTTGAGCACCATTGACACACATTGCTTCCATCGCTTATAGTACAGAAAATGAAGTCTAATAAACCATGACTCAAGTTAAGGTTAAAACCAACAGAATCTGAATCAATAGAGATTAAAGCAGGCCAGATTTAATTCTGTGTTTTGTATGAAATGTAAGTGGTCAAAATACCCATAATTTTTTTTATTATTTGTTCGTGGGACAGGGCGCCACTGGTTGGCCAGCATTTATTGCACATCCCTAGTTGGCCTTGAAGAGCAGGTGAGAGTCAAATACATTACTGTGGATCTGGAGCTACATGTAGGCCAGGCCAAGAAAGGATGGCAGATTTCTGTCCCTAAAGGGCATTAGTGAACCAAATGGGTTTTCTCGACGAGAGACAATGGTTTCATGGTCATCGGTAGATTCCAGACTTTTTTATTGCGTTCAAGTTTCACCATCATGGCAGGATTCAAACTCGGGTCCCCAGAACATGAACTGAGTTTCTGGATTAATAGTCTATGATAATATCACTAGGCCATCTCCTCCCTGCGCTGTTTCCATTCGACCGTCAGTTGCTGCAGCTGTATAGGGCATTGGTGAGGCCGCAGCTGGAGTACTGTGTGCAGTTTTGGGCGCCGCACCTGCGCAAAGATATTTTGGCCTTGGAGGGAGTGCAGAGGAGGTTTACTAGGCTGATACCGGAGTTGAGGGGGTTGAGCTATGAGGAGAGGCTGAATAAACTGGGCTTGTACTCGTTAGAGTTTAGAAGAATGAGGGGAGATCTCATTGAGACTTATAAGATGATGAATGGGATGGATAGGATAGAGGTGGAGAGACTCTTCCCGCTCAAAAAAGACAGTAGGACTAGGGGGCACAGCCTCAAGATAAAGGGGGGCGGTTTAGAACGGAGTTGAGGAGGAACTTCTTCACTCAAAGGGTGGTGAATCTCTGGAATTCTCTGCCCGTTGAAGTGGTGGAGGCTGCCTCGCTAAATATTTTTAAGACGCGGGTTGATGCGTTTTTGATAAGAGAGGGGATTAAGGGTTATGGGGAGAAAGCGGGAAAGTGGAACTGAGCAGCGACAGATCAGCCATGATCTTATTGAATGGCGGGGCAGGCTCGAAGGGCTGGATGGCCTACTCCTGCTCCTATTTCTTATGTTCTTATGTTCTTATGTCCTTTTTCTCACACTGATGACATGGACTTCAAAGAAGAAGGCATGTGTTATTTACTTTAAAGTCCTCAATGATTAATGAAAATAAATAGATAACTGAGAGCCCCTTGGTTTTATTTTTTATATATGATTCAGCAATAAGATAATGAGAAGTACAATACAATTATCATCAAACCGATGCGATCCTTCATTAGCTATGTGTTTTTTAAATGGCAGGCAATGGAGACCAGTGTTGTCAGATTGTGTGATGAGACAACAACTCTTGCATAGCTTTATGTTATGAAAATTTCAGTGGCGCATCAGGGAAGTGGATAATTGGCGCTTGGCTAATGGAGGATTGACTATTAATGGTTCTTTTAGGCCTTCAATTCTGAAATTGTGCGCCTTCAACTTGTAAATTACAGTGATTTTCTTAATTTGTTCGTATGTGCCCTTTACCAGTGCCTGCCTCTTACATACAGACATAATTAAGCATAATGTTCCTGAAACCACTGATGTGAGCATCAGCAGAATTGGTTTCTTTAGCTCTGATATGTCATCTATCATCTTTATTATTCTGATCATCACATCTCCTTTATGTAAAGGGGAATTAGCCCTTTATGTTCTCATGAGCGCGCATGTACCAGTAATATTTAAAAATAAGTATTCTCTGCTGAACGGTTCTGTAGAATGAAGTTTCTTCCTCTGATTATTCACTAATGAATATTAGAGAGGTACACCAGAGAACACAGAATCCCTGCTTCTATTATAGGCCATTTTAAAAGAATATATTCCTCATCTGAACCATAGGATTCATAGAGAAAAATTGGAACCTTGAATTCAGTTCTACATTGTTTGTCCAAGGTATTCTGTGATAATGACTTGACGGCTATGTTGCTAGGCTGGGGGTGAAGGTCTCATGGGGGATGTGATCATTTTAAATCCTCTTCATCAAAAGTTCCATTTTAATCATCCTTCTCCAAGAAAAAGAATCCGAACCCAACCCAAACACGCTTACTGGATCTGCTTATTGACACAGGAATAATTGCAATTTTAGCTCATAAGAATTGTAGGGTGTCGCAGCTTTACAATATATTAGCTGCATCTACATGTAAAGTGTCTGATATTGGACTGCGCAACTATCCGCAGGGAGAACAAAACCCAATGAATGTGCCTTGAGAACAATGGAGGATGCCAAAGCGGAGCAGATGCCATGTCGAATTGTGTGTTAGTTCTGGCACAGAGTTCCATTGTCCTATTGTGGCCTATCCAATCCAGCCCCAAAGTCCCAGGCAGTTCCATTCTCCCCGGCAATACATTTCAACCTTGAGAAATGAATTAAAAATATGTACTGAAGTGTACGCTTATCAAATGGTTGTAACACTGCTCGTGATGACCGCACATTTCTATTATTTAATTTGCCTGCGTGTAACCGATGATTAACAATTTTGCTGCTTGATAGCGGCTTCGTAGCAGCTGCTCCAAGCTGTTACACAGTACATTAGAAATCAGAATTAATAGCATGAAAACCTTTGTCATTTGAAGGTCCGATAGTGTAAAGGCTTCGGCAGCAGCAGCCACCATACCCCCCCTCCACCCCCTTGCCCATCAAGGGGAGTCCTTTACTGCTGATTTCCATAAGAGATGTAGTATCTGATGCATGACAGACCCCAGCACACTAAACAAATGGTGGCAGCTATTCACTGCATTAACAGGTACTCGTTTATAAACCAAGTTCTTTGGCCTAATTTATTCCCATTCATCTCCGTGTAACTTATGATAATTTTACATTCCATTATTAAAGCCTAATGAAAATGCCGGTTCTGTGCTTCACGCTGCTGCACTTTCAAACAGAGGTAAAGATGCAGCCACACAGCTGACTCTGTTTTACTTAAAGATAGCGATAGGTTAATAAAATATTGATGAAGGGCTGCGTCCCTTTGGGACTTCCTCTTTGTAACAATGTAAAGCTTAGCTGCTTACATTGTGAGCTTGTACGACAAGGTCCCGCAAAAAATCAAATGCACAGCTAACGATTACATTAGCCCTAAATATTCACTTGTTCCAGTCCAACTCCTTTCATGGCTAACAGGCAAGAACAGCTTCCAATCAATCAGCAGCCTTCCATTGTGATTGTCAACCAGACACTAGCAACCATTTTTAAGTCACATTCAAGAGCAGTTCAGCATGTGATATGCTTGTATAATTCCAATAATGGAGCAATAATTGAAAGGCGCGTTGTTGAGGATTTAATTTCTAGATGGAGTTGAGGGAAGCTATACTATCTTTCAACTGAGGCATTAAACCCAGAGCTGTTTTCCTCTCAATTGGACATACAGGATCCCAGTCTCCCCAGTGATCTGGCTAATACTTATCTCCCACCTGACCATATTTGATTTGATTTGTTAATGTCACATGTATTGGGATACAGTGAAAAGTATTGTTTCTTGTTTGTGATACAGACAAAACATACCCTTCATAGAGTACATAAGGCAGGAAGAAAGAAGACGATGCAGAATATATGCCGGAAGTCTATCACCTCACCCACCATGGATTTGGAGAGAGCAAGGAGCAGACAACAGGAATGCCCATTGACCTCGGCAGGGAATTTCCAATCTCACTCGGGTGAAGCCATAAAATCCCACCCATAGTGTTACAGTCACACGTGTCAGCTATTGGTATATGGTAGGTTCATTCAAAGGCCTGACAGCTGCAGGGAAGAAGCTGTTCTTGAATTGGTTGGTATATGTTTTCCTAGTGCTGTATCATCTTCCTGATGTAAGAAGGTGGAAGAGAGAATGTCCGGAATGCCTGTGTCTCGTGATTCTGCTGGCTGCTTTCCTCAGGCAGCAGGAAGTGTAGACAGAGTCAGTGGATGGGAACCAAAAGGGAAAATGCTGGAAAATCTCAGCAGGTCTGGCAGCATCTATAAGGAGAGAAAAGAGCTGACGTTTCGAGTCCAGATGACCCTTTGTCAATGGGTGAGAAGCTGGTTGAACAGACTATCTGGTGATTTATTTAATCACGGATTGTATAACCTTGTGTGCCTAATTTGGCTGCTGCATCTTCCATATTACACTACACTTTAAAGGTAATTCCTTGGCTGGGGAGCTTGTAGAGGCATCCTGAGGTTGTGAAAGTTGTGACCTGAGATCTTTTTCATTAGGATTTTGATTTAATAAAATTTAAAAATATTTGCTTTTGATGACTAACTGCCATCTAACAAGCTGGCTCGTAAATCCTTCTAGATTTTCAGGAAATAGGGGTGCATGCCCATGTTATACTGTTAGAGAATACCAGTGCACATTGATTTCGACACTGGGAGGTATGAGAGACAGGCATGACTGTAGAGGCAGATGCTAAACCACCAGTCAGGGCTATCGCCTATTGAAACAGATGAGCAATTAGGTCCACGGATGGGGATCAGGGACATCCCATGTCCTATTAGACCAACAAGAATCAGTTTTGCTTCTACACTGACAGGACAACCATGTTAAAAATGACAAAATAAGTGTAATGAGACATATACAATTTGTCATTGTGACTCAAGGGATTGAACCAGCTGTTTTCATGCAATGGCAGTGGGAGACAGTAGCAAGACACGCAAAAATAGGTCTGCACAGATGCTTTTGTATTTGTTTAAATTTTCTGTAAAATTTCGCTTCTCATCTAAATATGAGAAAGAACTTTGAATCAGTTCAGCTTAGATCTCACATCTAGTTTGACGCACAGATCTGTAAATTGGATTGAATGTTTTGTTTTAAATAATTCCTCAGGTTTGCTGGTGACACTTCATCACTTTCTAAACAAATTAAATTGCTATTTCCCATTTTGCACTTGAGATCAAATGTATGACCTCATACTTACCCACGTTAAACTCCATCTACCACATTTTGACCCACGCTCCTAGCCTATCTATATCCATTTGTAAGGTTCTTATTTTCTCATTGCACCTTACTGTCCTGCCTATTTTTGTGTCATTTGCAAATTCGGCTATAGAGCCTTCCATCCCAGTATCCAAGTCATAATATAGATTGTAAGTAGTTGGAGCCCAAGGGCCCAAGAGTGTTACTTTGCAGGGTTAATGGACCTTTTGTTTACTTAAGTTCTGCTAGGAGTTTAGATCAGGTATGCAGAGACATGTGAGTGCTGATTAGGTTGATTGACAGGGACAGAGCTATGTAACTAATAGGAGGAGCTAAGCTTGCAGAAAAGAACATTTTCATTTTAAAATGTGGAACAGTTGCTGCCCAGAGCTTCTGGATGAAAGAAGTGCATCTCTAACTATATGTCTCTTTCTCTCTCTGTCTCCCCTGAGGCTTTCTGAAAGCTCCAAAAATGTTAACCTAATTGACAAGCAAGTATGCCTGTGTTTTGCTAACCAATTTTAAAGCAGGGTTCAAGTCTATAAGAGAAATGTTACTTGATTGGAACAAATAGTGATAAGTTAGCAGTTAAAAATTATATCTTGTCATATTTAAGTATTGCTCAACTGTTAAAAGTTAAGCTAATTCATTTGTTACAGTTAAACTGTGTTGTTAAATGAAGTTTGTTTTGATAAAGGCTCTCTAGTTTGTCTGTAAAATCACACCTGGAATGAAACATCCTATCGTCACGTTAATGCTAAAAGTAGAAAATTGTTGAGTCTAGTCTGGCTTCATAAATCCTTAGAGTTTCTGATTTGGTATTCTAACATTAAATACTTACACTGGCTGCATGATCCTTTAGTGCGTTACTGATGGAGTGCTATACCTTTAACAAATAACTGTTTTGAAATCAATGTCCTCGCTGCGTGGTGAGATGTACCTAAAAAATCCCATGACAGTTTTGCAAGGAAGAGCAAGATATTCTCCTGGACAGTATTGATCCCTCAAATAAAACCAACAAATGGTTTAATTGGACATCGCTTGCTTTACATCTGTTTGTAGTAGCTTGTTGTCTACAAATTGGCATGCCATTCTGATTTTACGATCAATAAGTTTTCTTAACAGCTAACTTCAAACCAGTGGAGCTAGGAAACGGTATGCAGTGTATATATTCTGAGTAGGTGTACATTCGGAGTTTGGGTGGATGACAATCTTACTGAGACTGAATTCCATAACCACAGCTTCCTGCTTGCAATTCAGCTCCCCTGCTGTTAATAACACAAAACCACCCAGAGGATTTGGGATAAAATAAAACTAGATGTTTTAAGTCTAAAGGCTCTCACTGATCCCTACTGTGAAAGAAATCCATTTCAACAATGTACGGCGCTGATTAATCAAACACACCCATTAGTCATTTTTAAATAAAGTTTCTAATCATCATTTTTTCCATTTTAAACACTATCTACGTAGGCCAAGAGCAAATCTACCTTGACTTTAACCTTGTCATATTTCAAGCGATGAATCAGAGATATGTTAGTGTGGGCTAAAAAGCAGTGAGACGCTTTGAGCAATGAATCAATTGTACTTACAGCTGATTGTGGATTTAATTTTTCAGTGGAGTTAATTATCAACCTTATATTTTATGAGATAACCACAGTCAGAGATGAGGGTTGAAAGATTAAAGGTGTTTATCATAATTAGTTTTGCAGTTTCCACAGTGACGGAAGATAATTGGTGTTTGTATGTTTAGGGCCACATATTGAAGAGAAGTCATCATAGCAGGTCCTTCAAAGCACTGAACTTGCTTTGTTGCGATTTCCATTCAGGGAGCAAATGTTCACTGAAATATCATAGTGGTCAATTCCCTCACTGAATGTTCAAGCAGCAGAATGCAACAAGAAAATGCCCTCAGACGAATCAATTTGATGTAGCAAATGTCAAAGCAAGATAGGTGGTATGTTTCATGTTAAGCATACAGAGCTTGACTTTGACAACAAATGTGAGTGTAGGATGGATTAGGGAAGCGATGCTGCAATTGTGGAACTACAAGAACAAAGGTATCTGTTTAATTTTTTTTCTGTGCACATTGTAGCGTTTGCGTTGAGCTAATGGCACATAATTTCCTCTTCCCCCACCTCAATCCCAGTCCAGCATCCCCAGCCACTGCCTTCCTCCATCCACCTGGATTGCATTGTCCAGATATATCCTTGTCACAAGCTAATTCCCTGAGAAGGGTTTCGACAAACAGCCAGTGGCTGTGCCTTCTGTACAGAGGTCATAGCTAGAATGCTTCCCTTACTCCATTCCCGAATGGTTCCTGTGAGGGAAAGGACAATGGGCGTTCTTCGTATTCCTCATCTTTGCTGCCTATCTAGTCCAGTTCCCATCAATTCTAACTCCCAAACATGAAAGTTAGCAGCAATCTCTGCTGGCCGCTTCCCAAGTGGATTCTTAGTTGGTACATCAGAGGAAAATGTGATGGAAAGGCACCATTATGCCTGTCTTGCTTGTTTTCCATGCAAGCTATATACTTGTGGCAGTTGTTGGTGGATAGTCTCTGTCCTTTCTCTTCTTCTATATAGAAGCACTACATCCCCTAAGCATATTAGAAAAGAATTGAAAGGACAATAAAGTTACAGAATTTGATTGGCATTGAACATTTGTTTGTTAAAATTAAACAGCATACTTTCATCTCAGAAATGTTTCACTAGCTCAGTGAACTTCCTTTTGAAAAGACTTTTGAAGAATGAAGACCTTGGCCTAGATTTTCTTCCCCCGATGGATGGGCAGAGTTGGATGAACTCAAAGCTCGTGGGTGGCGGGTTATATTAGGAGTTGGACAGGGTGACACGTGGACAAGTGCAGAGGACATTGGGTGCAGAGGACATTGACCAGAAACTGAATTGGATTCACCACATAAATACTGTGGCTACAAGAACAAGTCAGAGGCTATCCTGCAGCAAGTAACTCACCTCTTGATTTCCCAAATCCTGCCCACCATTTACAAGGCACAAGTTAGGAGTGTGATGTAATAATGATTTCCTGTTACCTGGATGAGTGCAACTTCAAACATACTCAAGAAGCTTGACGCCAATCAGGATAAAGCAGCTTGATTAATTGGTATGCCAGCCACAAACATTCACTTCCTCCATCACCGACGGACAGTAGCAATGGTGTGTACCATCTACGAGGTGCACTGCTGGAACTCTTTAAAGCCCCTTACACAGCACCTTCCAAATCCACAACCACTATCATCTAGGACAAGGACAGCAGACACATGTGAATATCACCACCTAGAAGATCCCCCCCCCCCTCAACCACGCATCATCCTGACTTGGAAATACATCATCATTCCTTCACTGTTGTTGGGTCAAAATCCTGCAACTGCCCCTCTAACATCACTGTACCTACATGGACTGCAATGGTTTGAGAAGGCAACTCACCACCATCTTCTCAAGAATAATTAAAGGTGAGCAATAACTGCTTGCCTAGTCAGAAACGTCTACATCCCATGAAAGAACAAAATACATTTGAACTACAGACAATTCTAAAAGACCTCACAACCACTGAAGCACATTTGAAGTACAGTCAACATTGTGATGTAGTGAAATGGGGCAAATTTTGTGCACAGCAATATTCCTCAACCAATGGGATAGATGTTCTACTAATCTGTTCTTCTTTATGTGGCTTTGATTTAGGCAGTTAATGTTTATCAAGTTACTGGAAAAATTTCCCTACTCTTCTGCAAAACGTGCTATGAGATGGTGGCTAATTGAACATCATACTTGAAAGAAGGCACCTCTGACAATACAGCATTTCTCTGTTCTATGCTGATGTGTTAGGCAAGGTGAAGTGCTTAGGATTTAGAGTGGGCCTTAAATACCCTAACCTTCCGACCCAGAGGCAATGGTGTTGAGACCAAGCCAAGGCTTCTAAGGAACAATTATTCTTAAAATTCTGCCGTTGATCACCGTTGAGTTGTTTTTGTAGTTTGGGATATTTTGTTACAATAAAGACACAGTAAAAAGTGCGGTTCTTGTTGCTACTGTAATAAAGATACAAAGGTGAAGGTTTTAAGAGTAATTTGTTATGCAGATTAATAGTTTGAAACATGCTTAGGACCAATGTCAGAAAGCACCTTATCAAGTATACTGGAAAGCCAACAAACCATTTTAAAACAATTACGCTCTTTACAGTTTTCTAGATGAAAGGCGTGGGTGAATATTTCTTAACATGGCTATCTGGTAAGGAAGCCAATATTATACACCTAAAAATCAATTATTAGTGGGGCTTTTCTGCTTGAATTTATAAATAATTTGATGGATAGTCTAACACTTGTGAGGCTATCATTAAACAAATATTCTCCTTTAATTTTGTTTCCCGACTTATCCTCCTCTATTAAGTTTCTCTTTTTTACTTTTTTTAAGAATCCTTACAATGCAGAAAGTGGCTATTCAAGTTTAAAGTTTATTTATTAGTGTCACAAATAGCTTAATTAACACTGCAATGAAGTTACTGTGGAAATCCCTGAGTCACCATACTCTAATGCCTGCTTGGATACTCTGAGGGGGAATTTAGTGGGGCCAATGCACCTAACCAGCACATCTTTTAGACTGTGAGAGGAAACTGGAGCACCCAGAGGAAACCCATGCAGACACAGGGAGAACGTGCAGATTCCGCATAGATAGAGATGCAAGCCGGGAATTGAATTCAGGTCCATGATGCTGTGAGGCAGCAGTGCATTGTATCACTGTATCACCGTGCCACCCAGAACCCATCAAGACTGCACCAATTCTCTGAAAGATCGTCCCTTCTAGTCCTGCTTGCATATGGCTAAAGAGAATATAATATATGAATAGCTCTCTTAAGCAACAGTGAATGGTAAACATTGACATGTTGAAAATACCTTCAGCTCCAGCCTAGAAGAATCCATATGAATAAAGGTTTATCATCATGGTCGCCTCTATAACCTCTGATAATGTGGTCCTTACTCTGCTCTGAGGTTGCAGTCATGGCTGCAGCTAGTGGAAAATTTCTCTGAGATTGTCCTTACTCAAAAGGAGACATCAACGCATTGCTCCTCATTGAGATCCTAGTAGTGACCTTCTCCCTGACATCCTGAGTATTTTAGAGTGATACAGCCTCTTGCTGACAGTCCTCCTCTCTCTCTTCAAACACCTTGTCGTGTTCCGTGTGATCTCTGTTTATTTTGTTTTTATGCTGCATTCCACCAGGAGTGCTTACGAATGCACTCATGCCTGCGAGCAACAGACCTGTGCAAAAACCTTGAAGTCAGCAGGAAGTCTTTAATTAGTTGCAGCACCACTCTTGGTAAACATTTGTCACTTGAAACAACAATGGAAAAGACCAAAGGCTTGTAGATGAATAGTAACAGCCAAAAGAAATCAACCAGCAACTAACCTCTAAGTAGTTAATTAATACTGGGTGGCATGGTGGCACAGTGGTTAGCACCAGGGACTCAGGTTCAATTGCAGCCTTGGGTCACTGATTGTGTGGACTACACACATTCTCCTCCTGTCTGCATGGGTTTCCTCCAAGTGCTCAGCTTTCCCCCCCACAGTCCAAAGATGTGCGGGTTAGGTTGATTGACTATGCTAAATTGACCCTTATTGTCAGGAGCATTAGCAATGTAAATATGTAGGGTTACAGAAATAGGGCCCGGGTGAGATTGTGGTCAGTGCAGACTCGATGGGCCAAATCGCCTCCTTCATGGAGTCACATGTAAAGATAGCAGATTTCCTTCCGTAAAGGACATCAGTGAACCATATTTTACAACAATCAACAATGGTTTCACAGGCATCATTAGACTTTCAATTCCCGATTTTTATCAAATACGAATTTCACCATCTGCCACGGTGGGATTCAAAACCAGGCCCCCGGATCATTATTCTAAGTCTCTGGATTACTAGTCCAGTGATAATACCACTATGCCACTTCCACCTTCCAGTTATAAAAATACATCTTTACGGGAAGTTAGTTTCACTGGCTGGCCCAGAATTTATTGCCCATCCCTAACTGCCCTCCGTTTCTGAGGGCGTTTAAGAGTCACTCACATTGCTGTGGATCTGGGGTCACACATAGGCCAGACGAGGTAAGGATGGCAGATTCATTTACAGTAGGACATCAGTGAACTAGATGGGTTTTTACAATAGCTTCAAGGTCATCATTAGACATTTGATTTCAAATTTCGATTGAATTCAAATCTCACCATCTACCTGCTCTAAGTTTCTGGCTGTACGATCCTCAAAACCAATTCCTAGCAAATAGGCATGAGCAGCATTAGTGGCTCTTGAACTTTTGAAATGCAGTGTCTCACTCCTTCATGGGGGTTGATAGTCAACCCTTACATACTCAATGTCTTTTCCCAAAGGTAGGGGAGTCTAAAGCCAGAGGGCATAGGTTTAAGTGAGAAGGGAAAGATATTAAAGGGTCCAGAGGGGCAATTTTTTCATACAGAGGATGGTGAGTGTCTAGAACAATTTGCCAGGGGTAGTGGTAGAGGCAGGTACAATTTTGCCTTTTAAAAAACATTTAGACAGTTATTTGGATGAGACAGGTATTGAGGGATTTGGACCAAACATAGGCAATTGGGACTAGCTTAGTGAGTAAAAAAAGGACGGCACGGACAAATTGGGTCAAAGGACCTATTTTCATGTTGTAAACCTCAATGACTCCCTGTGTACTAAGGCTTGAAAACTTTATTGAGATCAAGAACAGAGTGTATTATTCTGGGTTGGGCCTTTGTGTGTGTACAGTGAGGTCATGTGTCACTGGATTGGAACAGGAACTGTATCAGGAAACATTTTCTGATGCTCACAAGGGGTTAAAATCCAAAATGTTTCTTACTTCACCATCCCTCATGATACAATACGCCCTTTCAATATCAAATGCTTGACATTTTCATCACCTTTGCCTTTCCTTAAATCGAAAATAGGTCACTCTTGTATTCTTGTTACAGGATGCCAGTTTGCGATTTAATTCCAGGTCACTGTGATACTGTAATGCTTTCTTGGAATCAATCTCTGATGCTTCCTTTGTCAGATTTGAGCCCTTCCTGTCAAAGCTGAGATGTGGTATTGTTGAAGTATCAAATATTTGTTAAATAATGTTAAATGGTAAAGATGATCAAATGTATAGAATTTTAAAAACTTACTGACTTGTAAAGATTTTTGCTTGCATGATAAGTCTAAATCACCTGCTTGGGCAAGCGTGTAACAGTCTGTGATTTTAGAACCATTTTTAATGTTCACTTATGAGTAATTCACAGCTGCAACTATCTGGTTAACAGGGACAGATGACGCAATTACTCTCTTCTTATTTCTCTGTTTTGAATAAATATCAAACACTCATTTAAGTTGCAAAATAGGTACAGTTCTGAAGTAAGCCTTTTCATCTGCTCAACTGCGGATCAAAACTAATAGCAATAAACTCGGAGAGCCTATCGAATAATAAATTACTCATTGATGCAGCCCTTGGCAATCTGAAGTGCAGTGGCACAGAGTAAATAATAATAATACACTGAAGACAATAGATGCCACCTTCATTCATTCACTCGCCTGTACTACATGCAGATGGGGGGAACCTTGTTTTTCGAGCACTTTGAAGTGTTACAGCATGTCAATTAAGAAGATTAGGCAATTAAGCAAACCGCTGGCACAATAGCATTTTTTTTGCAGCACTGGCAAAATGAGTGCCACAATGCCATGCGACTACGACGGCAGAATGTGGCCTTATTTCAGCTGGGAGCCTTTAAGATATGCATCAATTGTGGACTCTGTCAGTGTCCCAGTTGTGATGTTAATGAAAGCACATAATTATTAAAAGGCTCCTACTTCTCATTATCCCAGATGAGATGTAAAGTAAAGGGCACAGTTATTTAGGACTCAGGAACCTTTTATATTTGTTGAAGCACTTAGAATAAAAGCTCTTTCAAACAGAAAACTGAACGAGCTGGCCTGCGCATGATTTTAATTGTGGTCTGCACTGCAGTTGATCTGACAAAGAAAAGGAATATTTCTTTCGCCCTGGTTAACTGTTGGGTCTGGGCTCATTCTTGTAATTTTATTATGTCTCAGCCAATGTGACAGATTTAGAATTCAGCCTCAACACTTAATAGATTTTGCATGGAATATCGTAAATTTTATAATTTTTTCATGTCTAATTCTGAATAATATATTTAAAACATGAAGAATGAAAATGATGCCCTTCAGTTTCTAAGTTGGGGGGGAAGGCAGGATCAAGATACTGAATTTGCTGATCAGTTATGATCAAAATGAATGGCGGAGTAGGCTTGAAGGGCCAAATGGCCTACTACTGCTTCTGCTTCCTATGTTTCTATATTTTATACAAAACAGGCTTTTCAGTGCTCATACTTTAAAAAGAGATTGTGGCCAGGATTCTCCAACCTCGCCCGTGGCTGGGATTCTCTAGCCCCGCTGCAGTGAGTGAAGACTTGGCTGAGCGCCAAATTCCCTGTTGCCACTGGCAGTAGTAGCGGAGCTAACAAGCCCGCAGATTTCCAGCCATTTTCTGATCAAATAGAACAGTATAAGTTTGACTGCAGTGAGGAGGTGCCAATTAGTCATCAGGTACTTCTGTTATATGATAAGAGTTTTATTCATTGGTATAATCCTTTTATCTGATATGCTGCAAAGAGGGTAGATCTCTGAAAAGCATGGCAATAAATGGAGGTAGTAGACATAAGAGTCTTTACTTTTAGACAACATGGTGTATTATTAGCATTTGCTCCTTGTGCCCAAGGTTTCATTTAATGTTTTTCCAGGGGAGGTATTAAAAAAATAGTTAGGCAACATCAGTGAGTGTTGTGTAGCTCCAAGCAATTAACTTAATATTGGAATGAATGCAGGTCTGGGAGTTAGTTGAATGCTCTTATGGACCATCAACTTTCTCATATGGGAGAAAAAGATAAAACCAGAAGAAAAATGGAAAGAACTGAATTAAAGTTGCATATCATTTCTTAAAGTTTGTAAGAAAAAAGCACTATTTAGTTACTTCTGATAGACAGAAAAAGTTGAGAATTTGTAGATTTTGGGCTAAGGCTTGTAGTGAGTTAAACAGATTTGGGTTAAAGGAACAACTAGGATTTTGCCTATTTATTCATACATATTATACCTATTTTCACCTCCATATCACTCGACTCTGTCCCGTCACACCTCATCTGCCGCTGAGACACTCATTCGTGCCTGTGCTACCTCTAGACTTGACAATTCCAGCTAACACCTGACTGGCCTCCCAAATGGTATTTTTCGTAAATTTACAATCATCCAAATTTTTGCTGCTTGCACCTTACTCAAGCCAGATCCTATTCACCCATCACTCCTGTGTTCATTGCTCTACATAAGTCATTCGTTAAGCAATGTCTTGATTTTAAAATTGCCACCCTTCTTTTCAAATTTGTGACCTCATATTTCGTAGCCTTGGTAATCTCCTCCAGTCCCACAACACAATGAGGTATCTCCATTCCTCTAATTCTAGCCTCTTCAACATCCCCAATTTAACGCTCCATCACTGGGATCCATGCCATCAGCTGAACGGACTCTCATTGCCTCTGGAATGCAGGCGAATAGCATTTGATTTTATTGAATTGGACCTTTGATACAGGGTTTGAGGTGAGGCAGGGGCCACAAAAAGTAGGTCTTGGGACCTTAGAACATCACCTTTCCGCTAAGACCCATCTGTGAAGCACTGGAAGGAGTGGGAGTATGCCAAGGATATGTCAGCGGTGACACAAGTACCTAACTACCCCTATGAAAATGAGTCTTCTCACAAAAGAGATGCTCTGACTTCAAGTCCCACTCTGGGACTTGAGCACAGAATGAAGAAGATACTCCAGTGCAGCAATGAGGGAGTACTGCATTGTTGGAGATGCCATCTTTTAGACAATACGTTAAATTGAGGCCCTTTATCTACTCTTTTGGGCGGGTGTAAAAGTTCCTATGATCTTGAAAAAGAACATGGGTGTTATCCCCAGTGTCCTGGCAAATATTTATTTCTCAATCAAAATCAAAAAGTAAATTATCTGATTATCGTCACATTGTTGTTTGTGGGAGAACCCTGCATAGCAATTGGCTACTATTGTTTCCTGCACTACTTAAGTGTCCGTAATATAGAAAAGTACTTACTTGATGCTAAAACACTTTGAGGCATTCTGTGGTTGGGAAAGTCACTATGTAAATGCAAGTCTTTCTTTTTGCTTGTTATTTCAAAACTTATATTGGTCTGAAAGAGGAAGCTTTTTAATCCCGTCCAATGGAAAATTAAAATCTTGGGTTACAATATATTGCAAGGATGAGAGAGGTTGGCCAGTTTGGAGATTGCAATGGGAAGATGTCTATTTCAATGTCAAATATCAGGTACTTAACTGAGCTTGAAATATACCAAAGAGCTCAGCTTGCCCAGATATGACTAGTTCTGTTCTGTGAGCAGTTCAACATGTGAAGAAGATGCATTTTCACCATGAGCAGCTGTGCTCTGTTCACTTTATGTGTTTATTGAACAGCTGAGCCTCCTAATTTCCAACTTCATTGCTGGGACTGAAGAGTAGCTTAAAGGGACATTGCTTTAAGAGAGCAGTGAAAAAAAAGTGATGGAAAGAGTGACGGAAAGAGCGATGGAAAGAGCGAGGAAAGAGTAACAGAAAGAATGACAGAAAGAGAGAAAGAAAGAAAGAAAGAAAGAGAGAAAGAAAGAAAGGAAGACTTACATTTATATAATGTCTTTCATAACCACAAGACATGATGGTTGTGATCAAAGATACCAAAAGACAGTATAGGACCAAGCTAGAGTCCCAGGCAAGCCACAAGGACTCCCACCAACTGTGGCAAGGTCCGCAAGACATAATAGGCTACAAGATGAAGGCATGTAAAACTGTCGGCACCAATGCAACCCTCCCTGATGAGCTCAATGCATTCTATGCCCTTTTTGAGCAAGAAGTCAGCAAGAGCATGTCTTCCATCCCGGAAGCCTTGGATGAACCTGTATCCGAGGTCAGCATTGCAGACGTCAGAGCAGCTTTCTCGAAGGTCAACCCATGGAAAGCGACTGGCCCAGATTGGGTACCTGGTGTTGTGAGATTTTTTGATGTTGTGAGACTTCTTACCGGATGGGGTACCCAGATGAGCACTCAGGTCCTGCGCGGGTCAGCTGGTGGGGGTATTCACAGACATCTTCAACCTCTCTTTACACCAATTTGAGGGCCTGGTCTACTTCAAGAAGACAACCATTATCCTGATTCCAAAGAAAAGCCAAATACCATGCCCTAATGACTATCATCTGGTGACTCTGACATCCATCAATATGAAGTGCTCTGAAAGGTTGGTCATGGCATGAATCAATTCTGGCCTCCCGGGCTGCCTGGATCCACTTCAGTTCACCTACAACAGGTCCACAGCAGATGCCATGTAAGGATAGGCAATAAAATCTCTTCCATGATCGCCCTCAACATCAGTGCCCCACAAGACTGTGTCCTCAGCCCCTTAATATACTCCTTATACATCTACGACTGTGTGGCCAAATTCCCCTCTAACTCGATTTTCATATTTGCTGACGACATCATCATGGTGGCTCAGATCTCAAACAATGATGAGATAGGGTACAGGAATGAGAGAGAGAATCTGGTGAACTGGTGCGACGATAATAATCCCTCCCTCAATGTCAACAAAATGAAGGAGATTGTCATCGACTTCAGGAAGCGTAGTGAAGAACATGCCCCTGTCTACATCAATGGGGACAAAGTAGAAATGGTTGAGAGTTTCAATTTCTAGGTCTCCAGATTATCAACAGCCTGCCCTGGTCCCTCCATACCAAAACTATAGTTAAGAGAGTCCATCTATACCTCTACTTTCTCAGAAGGCTAAGCAAATTTGGCATGTTAGCTATGACTCTCATTTACCTTTATAGGTGCACCATTGCAAGCATTCTTTCCGGTTATATCACAGCTTGTATTGCTCCTGCTCTGTCCAAGACTGCAAGAAGCTACAGAGCATCTTGAACGAAGCCCAGTCCATCACTCAAACTAGCCTCCCACCCATTGACTCAGTCTACACTTCCCACTGCCTGAGAAAAGCAACCAGTATAATCAAGGACCACTATGGACCCTGGAAATACTCTCTTCCACCTTCTTGCATCGGAAAAAAGATACAAAAGACTGAGGAAACATACCAAGCAACTCAACAACAACTTCTTCCCTGCTGCCATCAGACTTTTGAGTGGACCTACCTTGCATTAATTTGAACTTTCCCTACACCCTAGCTATGACTGTGACGCTATATTCTGCGCTCTCTCATTTCCTTCTCTATGTTTGGTATGCTTTGTCTGTACAGTGCACAAGAAACGAGACTTTTCACTGTATACTGATACACATGACAATTATAAATCAACTCAAATCAAATTAAATCAAACAGCTCAAAGTGCTTTGGAGCCAAAGATGTCCCATTTGTTTGAAGTATAATCACTTTTACAATGTAGAAAATGCATCAATTTGCGTATTTCAAATTCCTACAAGCAGCAATGTGGGGTAATATTTTCCAGCCCTTCCTACTGGTGTGGATCGTTCAGTCCCACTGTAGGTGACCCCACCACCCCCCTCCCCCATCCCCACACCTCCGTGGCAGGTTCCCAGCGGCCTGGCTGATGAGCAAGGCAAATGACCTTTGACTTCAGTGGGACTGGAAGTTCCTGCTGGCTGCCAATGGCAAAACACCTCCAACACTGAAAAACTTGCCCTTGGAGGGGGCCAGAAACTCCCAGCCATGACAACGATCGGGTCATTTGTTTTGACAATGTTGATTGAGATCTAAGTATTGGCCACAATACCCGGGCTAACTCCCCAGATCTTCTCAAAAATATTTACATTCACCCGAGCAGGCAGATGGGGATCACAGTTTAATGGCTCATCCAGAAGTTGACACCTTCAACACTCCAGCACTCCCTTAGAACTGCACTAGAGTGTCAATTTTGATTTTGATGAACAGTGTTTTGTTTCCTTACCGGGTGGTATTTAATTTTGGCAGTAGAAGTCCTGAACACTTGGTTCGAGAGGTGGTTAGAGGCCCACAAGTTGGGCAGGATTTTCGGGGTGTACTCACCCCAATGCCGGAAGATCCTGTTTGAGGTCAGTGGACCTTTGCGTAGTCTGTGTCACGCCTGGTACGATCCCTGTGGTGGACAGGACGGGAAAGTTCCACCAATTGTCTTTTTGTTAAAGCCTGATGAATAAAGTGCCAATCAGCCACTGAGTTGGGCAGCGCTGGGCCTTCCCCTGGATCAAGGACCAGGGTTGGGGGTGGGGAGGTGTTGGAAGTGCCAGGGAGCCACTAGAAAGGACAAGGGCAATGCTCCCCAACTCCTCTTCCCAATGCTGGGTCCTTCAATCAGGCACTGAGTGCCTTTGAACAAATGATAGCCCTGAGGACTCACAAGCAGACAAGTTGGGGTCTACCTTTTGAGCTCTCCACATGGCAAGTCCATTGCCAACTGCTTTTTGAATACCACAGCAGTGCAATGAGGCCTTTAAGTTGGGATTAGTTGCCCATATAAGGACCTTAGTTGAGTAGGTGGGAAGGAAGCGGGGCCCACCTGTCACCTTTCCTTCATGATTAATGCTTTCCTGCCATTGTACATGCCACTGAAGTGGGCATTACATTCCAATCAGAATATCAGATTGAAGGGAATCAGTGTGCCCATCACTAATGACAATGGGCATGTGGCCATTTAACTTAACGCTCCTGGCTTTTGTCTCTTCATGAACAAGAAGAGGTTCGCTAAATAATTGTTCATGAAGAGACAAAAGCCAGGAGCGTTAAGTTAAATGGCCTCATGACCATTGTTAATAGTGACGGTTGCACTGAGTCCCTTCAAGTGAAACTTTTCAATTCCCAAAGTTGAGAGGAGGAAACAGTGCTAAGTGAAGGAAGGGTTGCCTGAAGTAAAGTTGGCTGCAGATGTACTTGCTAAAGCTAAAAACTGTAGTATCTGGGCATTATGCTTTGGGAGAAATGTGAAGACTTTACAAAAGGAATAGATTAGATTTACTGGAAAGGTTCCATGGTTGAGGAATTACAGTTTTATATATAGGGGAATGCTAATGTTACTGGACAAATAATCTAGAGGCCTGGAAAAGAAGGCCAGAGACTTGGGTTCAAACCCTACCACCTCCCCATGACAGTCAGCAGAATTTAAATTAAATATATTAATCTGGAATAAAAAAACTAGTCCCAGTAGTGATGATTATAAAACTGTCAGATACTCATTAATAAATACCTGTCTGTGACTCACTAATGCCCCACATTAGTGGAGGAAATATTATCTAGTCTGTCTTATCTGTGACTTCAGGCTCACGTCAATGTGATTAGCACATGTAGGTAGTTTATCACCTGCCCAAGGGGAATTAGGAGTAGGCAGGAAATGCTGGTCTGACTTGTACTGCTCACACCCCAAGAACGAATAAACAAAATTACTAGAGAAGCCGGGGTTGTTCAATTCAAGTGTCATTTACGAGCAATTTCAAATCATAGAATCAGTCAGTGCAGAAGAAGCCCTTCGGCCCATTGTGTCTGCACCGATACATTAGGAAAGCCTGAACTCCCACCTAACTCTATCTGCCAGCACTTGATGTTATGGCCTGCCAAGATCTCATCCGGACACTTTATAAAGGATGTGAGGCAGCCTGCCTTTACCACCCCTCTGGGTAAAAATGTTTTGCCTCACATTCCCCCATAAACCTCTTGTCCCTCACTTTGAACCTATGTCCTCTTGTGACTGATCCTTCAACTAAGGGTAACAACTGCTCCTTATCCACTCTGTCCATGTCTCTCATAATCTTGTGTACATCAGTCTTCTCTGCTCCAACAAAAACAACCCAAGCCTATCCAACCTCCCTTCATATCTTACATGCTCCATCCCAGGTAACATCCTGGTGAATTTTCTCTGCACCCACTCCAGTGCAATGGAAGGGTTAGACTGTTCCATTGGCTGTAAGCAAAATACTAGGTAAACGGTGATTGGCAGAAGAACCAGAGGCAAGATTAAAATCTTTTTCATTCAAAGGCTGGTTAGGATTTGGAACGCACTGTCTGATTGGGTGGTGGGAATAGCTTCAACTGTAACTTTCGAAAGGGAATTGGATAGTGAAAAGAGAAAAATAATGTAGGCAAATGGGGAAAGACCGAAACAGACTGGATCGCTCTTCAAGCAAACAAGTGCCAACTTGAAGGGCCAAATGGCCTCCTCCAATGTAGTGACATTCTGTGATTCCAGGGATTGAGTTTTCTCAGTCATGCCATGGCAGGCATGGAAGCAAACATCTTGGGAAAATGGAAGGGTGAGGGAACCACACTGAAATGGATCTTGGTCAAATTGCTGCTGTCTGCGAAAGTTTTCATGGGTGGCTGGGAAAGGTAGAGTGCCCAGATCAGCTGCCCACAACAAGGACATGGGCAAATGATTAAGCTGATTACAAACACAATTAGATTGGATTTGGTGGGCACACTGGCATTAAGCTGCCAGTGGACCTGCCCCCTGTCATCATGGCCACCACTCAATAGGACTTGCACATTGCAACTAGGGAGCATAGTTTAAATTTGAGGGTTCTCCCAATTAGGATGGAGATGAAGAGAAATTTCTGCTCTCAAGATGTCTTCCAGCACTTGGAATCCTCTTCCACAGAAAGCTGAGTCATTGAATAGGGCAGCATGGGGGCACAGCTGCTAGCACTGCTTCCTCACAACACCAGGGACGCAGGTTCGGTTCCTGGTTTGGGCCACTGTCTGTGCAGAGTCTGCACATTCTCCCTGTGTCTGCGTGGGTTTCCTCCAGGTGCTCTGCTTTCCTCCCACAGTCTGTAGACATGCTGGTTAGGTGCATTGGCCATGCTAAATTCTCCTTCAATGTAGCCGAACAGCCACCAAAATGTGAAGACTAGGGGATTTTCACAGTAACTTAATTGCAGTGATAAAGTAAGCCTACTTATGACATTAACAAATAAACTTTAGATTTCATATCCAGTCCTTGATTGACGAGGGAATCAAAGGTTTGGAGAGCAGGAAAGTGCTGTTAAGGCCTTAATTAGATCAGTCATGATTTAAATGAAAGGTGGAGCATGGTGGATGGGCCTGCTCCTACTCCTATTTCTTATGATCTTAGGTCAGAGTGGGGCATCAAATCCAGAGGCCTCATGCCTCAAAAAGGGAGTGGCCAGCAGGAGATGCCGCACTCACTGTCCAAACAAGGTCCCCCTCTACTATGAGGGGCTGACTGCCTTCATCTCTAAGAATTTTAACTTTTAATCTCCACTTCCAAAGGGATCACCATGTTGATGTTTGCTCGTGATTTCCTGGCTTAACAGTATCCACCTCTCCAAGTGTTTTACCGAGGCGCCAAACCCTCTGACTGGGATTTGTATTGGAAGCCCACCTGCCATCCTTAACAGAATGGTGAGTGGGGAGGCATCCATCTAGGAGGCCATTTCTGCGATCTTGGTGTCACAGGCACAAAATGAGGGGCCTCGGACCCTGATTTGGCACCAATACCGGGGCCACAGAGAGCCTGTGGGAAAATTGGGTCCTGTGACTCACGAACGGTTTGAGTCGTAGAACTCAGGAGGTGAAACCAAAGGCCTCTTGTTCTGATTAAACTTGGACGTGAACACAAAAGTTATTTCTCTTGATGAAATATGAGTCCTGGGATTAAAGAGGTTGAATTACTTTGTGTGGAAAGGCAGCTGAGAAGCAGACAAATCTCTTATTGTCATGGAAGAGCTGCACCTCTATTTCAGAGATCAATGAAACAACCGAGGCTAAACTCTCAAAATTAAAGGAACCAAAATTAGGAATGTCACCAGAAAGGATTTATAGGGAAATACATTGAACTGTATAAATGACAAACAAGTAAAGAGTCAGTGTTAATTTAAAATCTTCCACTGCATATAACTATATCTGCTAATGAAGAAGGTGACTACTCCACACACTGGATGACAAACATTTGGAGTTGATCACCAGGATAAATGATTGAGGCTGTTACCAGCCTTTACTTTGACAATATCCAGTCCTACATCTCTCAACCACGCCCCTGTCCCTGAGTTGTTGGCCAGATTTCTCCCACTCCGCCCGCCACTGCAATTATAGTGGGTGGGTTGCAGACAATATGAAGGCCCATTGACAGTCAGATGGGAATTTCTAGCTTTTAGAGCGGAGAATTCTGCCCATCACAATATGTGTCTGACATCCAATCCTAGAAGAGCAGAGCCCTCCTTCAAATGAATATTGGGAAGACCTAAGTCATAGAGTCATTACAGCTTAGAAAGAGGCCCTTTGGCCCATCCTATCTGTGCCTGCCATCAAGCACCTACCTATTGTCTGTGACAATGACCACCACCTTGCCCTGAGCCCCCTTTCATCTAAATTTGTTTCCGAGAGAACCACTGTAGTCAATCCTCCCTGGCATCTGTCTGAGACTAAACCAGACTATTTAGAAATTTGTTGTCCTACTTCACTCCAAGTTGAGCTTCCTATCACATACCTGCAGCATCATTAAGACCACTTAGCCTCCCCTCTCTAACATTGCCCAACTTCTTCCATACCTCAGTTCAGCTGCTGCTGAGACCTCAATCATTTATCCTGATGATCAACTCCAAATGTTTGTCATCCAGTGTGTGGAGTAGTCATCTTCTTCATTAGCAGATATAGTTATATACAGTGGAAGATTTTAAATTAACACTGAGTCTTTACTTGTTTGTCATTTATACAGTTCAATGTATTCCTCCATAAATCCTTTCTGGTGACATTCCTAATTTTGGTTCCTTTAATTTTGAGAGTTTAGCCTTGGTTGCCTTTACTAGCTCAGGACTTGATCATTAACAAGCACTTAAGGCAGGGCCTCCAATATACCTTCCTCCGTAAACTTGACTTCTTCCAACATGCTGCTATCATTCTCAGCTCAGTGTCATTTTTTGTTCGACATTGCCCCTGTGAAGCCCATTGTGGGATATTTAACCAAGTGTTTATATATAAATACAAGCTGTTGCTTATTTAAGAGAGTTTTGGGTTTGAATAACTCATTCTAGTCCTGTACATTGCTTTGTCCCCATTCAATGTTGTGATTTGTCTCGAGTCCTCACCCACTGGAAATCCGCTCTCATAAAACCAAATTCAAGAGTAGCAGGATGGAAACAGCACTTATAAATGGCCAGAATGTTATCACCTCACCCACCATGGAATCGGCACAGGCGAGGGTGCGACAATGGAAATCTCTATTGATCTCGGGTGGGGATCTCCGTTCTTGCCTAAATGAGGGCTTAAAATCCTGGCCAAAATGAATGTTTTGCTGTTATTGGTTTTTCATTTAGCCTATCACCCAACATTGCTGTGCTTGTACCTACACCAGAGGGACTGATTGCAGCAATGCAAGAACTCGGCTCACCACCACTGTCTCAAGGACAATTAGGAATGGGCAAAAAAAGCTGGCCTAGCAAGCGATGCCCAAACCTTAGAAAGACTTTTGAAAATCCAAGGGTTGAACAATTGTAAGAGTATCAGGAAGAAATGCCACATTGATATAATTTAATCCACCTCACTGATTGCATACGACTTGAGGTGAGGTTTCAACGTGTCCTAAATGAACAGGCCTTTTCATTTGTGTAGTCCTCCGGGCCTCAGATTCACTGATCCATTTCTTCCATCCAACCACTCATGACTGCAGATGACCACGCCTTTCTGAAGTGTTTCTTTTGCTTGAATTTACGATCGGTTCTAACTTTGTGGTGTCACAATTTTAAACGCAAACCGGGTCTTCTTGTGGTCAGTCACTTTTATGAGGACATTTTTCTCCCCACCACTAGCCATGTTTGCTGTCATGTCGAAGTTCATCAGTGTTTCATCCATTTTTCCCAATATAGACCAATCGGCATGCATTCTTCTCTTAAAAAGTTGGAATTTTATTGCCTCGTTCAGGTAGCAGACACTGTGATTTTTGTTTCCTGAGCGAATGTCTTTTCATGAATCTTGTGTCTCACCCGTCCTGGACATTCTCATTTCCACCTTCTTCTGTTGGGAAAAAGATACAAAAGCCTGAGGTCACATACCAACTGACTCAAGAACAGTTTCTTCCCTGCTGCTGTCAGACTTTTGCATGGACTTATCATATATTAAGTTGATCTTTCTCTACACCCGAGCTATGACAATAACACTACATTCTGCACTCCCTTGTTTCCTTCTCTATGTACGGTATGATTTATCTGTATAGCACGTAAGAAACAATACTTTTCACTGTATACTAATACATGTAATAAATCAGATCAAATCATCCTGGCACTGAATTCTGGAACACCATCTTTCTTCCCTTCGCTCAGGGAGTCATGGAGTTGAATAACTCCATAGGAGATGTGCAGGTTAGGTGGATTGGCCATGCTAACATTGACCCTAGTGTCATGGGGATTCGCAGGGTAAATTTGTGGGGTTACAGGGATAAGACCTGGGTAGGATTGTGGTCAGTACAGAATTGATGGGGTGAATGGCCTCCTTCTATGATGCCCATTGAATCATAGGGATTCTTTGCTTCTATGAGATAATATAAGCATTCTTCCAATGCTTGTTAACCTATTCCCACACTTTTTTCTCCGCTTTAAACTGAACTGTGTCCTTGTCACTTTTTCCTTGAAGGCATTAGGATAGATCACATGACACATATTAGTCCTGTTAATTGTCTGGGAGATTGCCACTAGAATTGGCGGTGAGAAGATCTAAAGATTTACATGCATACTTTTAAATGAATGAACCACAGTAATTATTGGTAAATAATGAATCAATAATTAGTAATCACAGCACGACTTGATTTCTGAAAACCGAAGCATCGGAATTTAATTTAGGCCAAAGATTTACTTCTGCATAAGATCCACGGTTATATATATTTGTTCATATTACAGTGCTTTCTCATAAGTAGTATGAGAAATAAGCAGATTGGACAGACTTCTAAACACAGTGCAACAAATTAATATGGATTGTCTTTTTGTATGTCACTTATATATACTTCCCATTTTATTAATGGAAGATAAACAAGCAATTATTCTTACCCAGCACAGTTACAATGGTTTGGGGCTTTCTAAAATCACTTACCACCAGGATTAACCAACTAACCTTGTTTTTTTTTGCTATTCTGATAGCCTGAATTAGCCGTTATAGAGAGACAATCTTTCAAGGCGACCGTGACATTATTGGTTAGGATTAAATCATCTATTACAGTATTTCTTGTTTGGATAAAATGTTTCCATCAACACAGCCTAGCAGTTGGTCATCTTGAGATTAGACACTAATCTTCCGTCAGAGCGGACACCTTAATAAGTGCTTTCTCATGCACAGATGGGAGAGGGAGCATCATTAATCATAACTTGATTTGGATCTGAGAGTTGCAATAACTGTGAGAATGATTTTCCCTACAGCACTAAGAGAGAGACTAAGCGAACTTGACAAGTAAGCAGCAGCTGCAGACAGCAAGCGGAGGTGCGAAGCAGGCTGAAGAGACCTGCATCCTACATCAAAGAAGGTTAGTTAGTGAAGAAACATTAAAGTCAACATTCTGAGGTGGAGCAGACCTGGCATAACCTAATAAGATTGAAGTGACACATCAAAATCTGTCGGTGATACATCTCTGTGTGCTGTAGATGCAGAACCATTCATTTTACTCTGATATCACTAACCACCTCTCCTTTGAGCAGGAGAACTTGCAAAATGCCATGTGCACAGTGGTGCAGCCACTGCTCCTTGTGGTAACCCACATGGCTTCAATTCGTGAAATATTCACCTTCATTTCTATATAACAAGACACTATTATTCAGCCCATGGGCTCAAATAGCAGTATGAGATCATTTGTTTCAGTGACGTTGGCTGTGGGTGGCTACTAGGAAGGTCCCCACCCTATTCTTCAAATAGTGCCATGACATCTTTTATATTCAGCTGTGAGTGCAAATTGGGCCTTGATTAATCACCCTCTCTGTACAATGGAGTTATTAACAGTGCAATAAAATACTGCTTAGATATTGTGCTTAAACGTTTAGGGAGATTTGAAACCACCTTCTGAATCAGAGACAAAAGGGTTACTACCAAGCCATGGCAAAATACAAATGTTCTTAAATCACATTTGAGAATTTAGAGCCTAGACATTTGTGTCTGAATTGGTATGAAATGTTCTGATGTTCCATTCTCTACACATTATGTTCTGAACAAAACTTCAATCTTTATGCATTCATTTTTTAATGGATGCTTAGCTGCCTTCTTTCCAAATATTTTAAGAGGTTTGGGGAAAACTGTACTTAATAAAAAAGAGAATTACGGTAAAAATGGACCATGTTCCAATACTTGGTGAGTTTAGCCAGTGAACTTCAAAGCAGAAAGATTTCAGTTTTGATCCTCAATCTTAACGAGTTAGATGATATCAGCTAGCTTGGAGATAAGTTTGTTAAGATTGTCAAGTGCCATTATACATCAGGAAGGGAAAAGCACTAATTTCTGATAACTAGCCAATGGTCCTTCCTGAAAATAGTAATCAGTTGAGAACAAAATTATTTGTAATGGTTCTAAAGCAGTAAAATCTTTTTGTTCTCATCATCCTTGTAAAATCCCTACAGTGCAGAAGGAAGCCACTTGGACCATCGAGTCTGCACCAACTCTCTCAGAGAACATCTTACCCAGCAGCTAAACTACAGCTCAGCTTTTAACATCATTATTCCTATGAGACTCATCTCCAAACTTTGTGGCCTGGGGCTCAGCTCCTCCCTCTGCAACTGGATTCTGGACTTCTTAACCCACAGGCCATAATCAGTAAGGATAGGCAACAACACTTCCTCCACGATTATCCTCAGCACTAGTGTTCCGCAAGGCTGTGACCTCAATCCCTTCCTTTGCTCCTTATACACCTATGACTGTGGCCAAATTCCCCTCCAACCTGATTTTCAAGTTTGCTGAGAACACCACTGTTGTGGGTCGGATGTCAAACAATGATGAGACACAGTACAGGAATGAGATAGAGAATTTGGCTAACTGGTGCGACGACAATAATTTCCCCTTCAATGTCAACAAAATGAAGGAGATAGTCATTGACTTCACAAAGCATAATGGAGGACATATCCCTGTCTACATTAGCGGGGATGAAGTAGAAATGGTTGAGAGCTTCAAGTTTTTCGGTGTCCAGATCACCAAAAACTTGTCCTGGACTTTTCATGAGAATGCTACAGTTCAGAAAGTCCACCAATGCCTCTACTTTCTCAGGAGACTAAGGAAATTTGGCATGTCTGCTACATCTCTCACCAACTTCTACTGATACAGCCTAGAAAACATTCTTTCTGGTTATATGGAAGTGTGGTGTGGCTCCTGCTCTGCCCAAGACCACAAGAAACTACAAAAGGTTGAGAATGAAGCCCCGTCATTAACACAAACAAACCTCTCATCCATTGACACTATCATTTCTGGCTGCCTCGGAAAAGCAGCCAGCATAATCAATGATCCATGCACCCCGGACGTACTCTCTTCCACCTTCTTTTGTTGGGAAAAAGATACAAAAATCTGAGGACATGCACCGACCACCTTCAAAACAGCTTCTTCCCTGCTACCATCAGACTTTTGAATGGACCTACATTGCATTAAATTGATCTTTCTCTACACCTTAGTTATAACAGTAACTACGTTCTACACTCTCTCTTTTCCTCCCCCTTGTATGGTATGTTTTGTAAAGCGCACAAGAAACAATACTTTTCACTGTATCCTAATACATGTGACCATAATAAACCAAAAAGCCCTGCCCTATCCCAGTAACCCCGCACATTTACCATTACTAATCCATCTACATCTTGGAACACTAAGGGACAGTTCAGCATGGCCAATCCACCCAACCTACAATTCGGATTCCTGAAAATATCACAAAAAAAAACATAATTTAAAAATTAGTTCAACACATCCAGTAATTAATCTGAATGGTGATGTTTGGCAACATGTCATAAGTATAAAATTACTATTTCAGGGATAATTCTGTTGTCAAGCAATAATTACTACTCAGGTCACTGTTAAAAACTGAGCTGCACCTGATTCAATGAGGAAAGAGGTAAAAGGGATGTTTTCACTTTGTTAGCTGATTTGAATGATGGCTGGCTCGATGGGTGCAGGAGTACAGTTCAGTCTGCAGCAGAGCAGTGACTGAGAGGCCTCAGCTTCAGAATTTCCATATTAATCTGTCCTTGTGCTAAATCCTGAAACTGTGGTCATTTTTAGAGGAGTAGAGCCGAATTTTACCGGCTTACCCACCTTGGAATAGGGGCAGACGAGGCTCGCAGAAAGGCATTCTCTGTTAGCCTTGGACGGGATTCTATGAGCCCTGGGTGGGCAGGGCTGTAAGATTCAGACAGTCTTGCTGATAAATGGAAAAACCTGCATCACCGCCTTTTGTTTTTCAAAATACAAAGCCTGGGCTCTATTTCTTGTATGTTATTTGTGAATGAGTTTGTGACTGTTTGCATGCCAATGTGTTGGTTAAGGGTAAAACTATGCCGTTGTGTTTTGTATGCTTATTTTCTGATCAGCTGGGCGGATGATACGTCATAGAATCATAGAATGCCTACAGTGCTGAAAGAGGCTATATGGCCCATTGAGCCTGAACTGACAAAAATCCCACCCAGACCTTATCCCCATATTTCCTCTGCTAGTCCCCTTGATTGTACGGGGCAACTTAGCATGGTCAATCAACCTAACACACACATGTTTGGAGTTTGGGAGGAAACCGGAGAACCCAGAGGAAATGGGAAGAACGTGCAGACTCCATACAGTCACCCAAGGCTGGAATTGAACTCGGGGCCCTGGCGCTGTGAGGCACCAGTGCTAACCACTGTGCCACCATGCCACTGAGAGGCCCATGCAGAGATCAATATCCTTGTTGAACTATCTCCAAACCAAACTACTGAGGAGGTCATACAGATAGAGCCTCTGTTATTCCTGATATGCAATGTACATTCTCTCCCCAAATAGCTGCAATATGTTCCCATGTTCAAAGAGAATAGCAGCAGATTAGTAAGAGTCATGACATAGAAAGCTCCAAGTACGAACAGGAGCATTGCTGGAGTTTCATAAACTAAATTCATGCAGCCTAACAGGATGGAACATCAATAAGCTTCCCACTCCTTCCATAGTCAGGATCATCTTACATATTGGAGCATTGGCTGACAACATTACCTAATGTTGAGTGGGATGTCTCACAGAACAATAGGTTAATATATCTAGTTTTTCAGCCTATCTTTTCAATTATCAGTAGAATCTTGAATGACTCCGGACCTGATTGAGTCAGATACCAGATTATTGCATCTACAACAGAGGGTTGATTTGATTCTGCTTCATCACCAAGTCTGTCAACTTGGATCCCTTTTGAAACAAAGCATTCAATGAAAGGTCAGTGTATAGCCAGAGCATCCTTCCCTCCAATTGTTCCCCCAAATTTGTCCCAAATTCACCTCAGCTTTCATATCCTTTTGTGTTGTTGCAATGTTTTCTTCTTTCCTATCTCCAAATACCACATGCAAATATATGATGATAAGGAACAATAGCTGATACATTTGAGCTGCCAAGGAATTGGGAAATTCTACTTTGCAATGGAAGATATGTAGAGTTGGTATTGCGATGCATCTCTTTTGAGTTCGAGAAGGTTTCTTCTTTTATTTCATTTACAAGATGTGGGCACCTCTTACACGGCCATCCCTGGTGATGAGCTTTTTTCTTGAATACATCTCAGTGACTTACTGGGCCATTTCAGAGTGTAATTAAGAATCAATCACATTGTTGTGGTTAAGGGGTCCTATATAACACGGACAAGGTAAAAGTGTAAGATTTCCTTCTTTAAAGGGCATAAGTGCACTGATTTATTTAATCAGCTGAATTTAAATTTCCCAGCTACCACAGATGGAATTCAAACATATTATCTCTAAAATCCAGACCTCTGCATCTAGTAACATTTGGTTTGATTTATTATTGGCACATGTATTAGTATACAGTGAAAAGTACTGTTTCTTACATGCTAGATAGACAAAGAATACTGTTCAAAGAAGGAAAGGAGGGAGTGCAGAATGTAATGTTACAATCATAGCTTGGGGGGTAGAGAAAGATCAACCATGCTGCCTGTTACAAACTAGTCAGTTTTTCTTCCAAATGTGTATATATCTTTCCCTCAGTATCTTCTTCAACAGCTTCTCCAACACTGATGTCAGGCTTACCGTCCTATAATTTCCTGGAATATTCCTGCCTCTTTACTTAATCAAAGGAACAACACAGCACATTTCCCAATGCCAAGTTAATATGCTCCCCCCTCCCCCCCGGGAGCTGGATTGTCAACACACTGTATCAAAAAGCCCTCCTGGACACATCTAATCAATTGCTCTCCATCCGAGCCCTTGGCTGGAAGGGAGTCCCAGTCAACATGGGGGAAGTTAAAGGTACCCATCACAACTACCCTGCATTTTTTCACATCTTTCCACTATCTGACTACGCAGCTGCTCCTCCGTGTCCTGTGGGCTGTTGGGAGGTCTATAGTACACTCCTAACATTGTGATTTCACCCTTCCTATTCCTGAGATCCACCCATAATGGCTCATTACAAGATCCCTCCAATATTTCCTCCTTCAACACAGCTGTGATGTGCTCCCAAATCAGCAATGCTATCCCACCCCTTTTGTTTCCCCTTCTGTCCCTGTAAAACAATGATATCCCAGAATGTTAAGCTGCCAGTCTTGTTCCTCCTTTAACCATGTTTCCTTAATTCCGTAATAACTTCATAATTCCATGCAGTAATCTAGGCCCTCAGCTCATCTGTCTTATCTGTTATATTTCTTGCATTGAAGCAAATGCAAGTTCCGCTGAGTCCTGTGGTTTCCCTCTACCTGCTGTTACTCTACGCTATGTTTACCTCAGTCTCACATTTTTCCCAAATCCCTACACTTACTGGTCTGCTGTTCTGGTTGCCACCTCTCTGCCACACTAATTTAAACCCTTCTGAACAGCACTAGCAAACCTTCAGCCCAGGCATGTCCTCCACTACAATTCCTGAAGTCAATGACTATCCCCCTTGTTTTACTGACATTAAGGGAGAGATTATTGTCATTGCACCAGTTCACCAGATTCTCTATCTCTTTCCTGTACTCTGTCTTATCATCGTTTGAGATCTGACCCACTACGGTGGTGTCATTGGCAAACTTGAAAATCGAGTTGGAGCAAAATTTGGCCACACAGACATTGGTGTGTAAGGAGTATCATGAGGAGTTGGTATACTACCAAGCCCCGTGGTTAAGGACATGGTTACGTGTAGTTTGTATAACCGAGCAAAAACAAAATTGAACAGATTAAAGAAACAGGTAGAGATTATGAATGGGGTGGGCTGGGGGGCAAATTGTCACATTCCGCCTGCCATGGGAATCGTAGCGGGCAAGGGGCAGACCATCAACGTCGGGTGGGATATTCCAGCTTTGGGGTTAGTGCGGCCGCAAAATCCAGCCCATAGCTCCACATGATAGGAAAACTTATTGAGAATACGCAAATGATAAGGTCAGCAGGCCGGAACTTTTGACATGTACTTTCTGTCATGTAAAACTCGGAACTGGGACTGCTAATTCATATGGTCTACTCCATAATTTATCTCGCCGCAGGATACAATTTTCTTTACTAGCTTATTTGTTGCAAGCAGAAGTGAAGTTTGCGTAACACGGTAATTGAATCATTGCTACAGGATTTATTTATTATATCAAATTAAACCTCACTTACCACAAAGAATTTCCTGTGCAATTTCTTGGTAAAGCTGCACCTTGATTCCTTGGGGCCAAATTACCTTGTCCCCTAGAGTATTTCACAATTCCAAAGTTTGTGTTTTTCCTGAAATGATCAAAGCATGTAAATGATATTCATTGACTTTCAAATCATAACTGGATGGATAAATATTATTGACCAGGGCTTTGTAAACAGTGTAACTAAGCAAATATCATTTTTGTAATAATCAGAAAATTACATGAATTTCCCCACAATCTACACTTTGTTAAAACTTGAACTAACCAACAGTAGGTAGAATTGTTTTGATTACTATGTGCATAGGCACATTTGAAGTGTCCAGATCCTACCACACTTAAGTCTCACTGTCCCATCATCTTTTCTTTGCTGACTTACTCTTTTTTTTCATTCATGGGACATGGGATATGGGACATCCCATGATTGGCCTGGCCAGCATTGATTGTCCATCCCTAGTTGCCTGAGGGCAGGTGAGAGTCAACCACATTGCTGTGGCTCTGGAGTCACATGTCGGTCATTCCAGGTAAGGACAGCAGATTTCGTTCCCTCAAGGACATCAGTGAACCAGATGTTTCTCCCCTGACAATCGACAATGGTTTCATGGTCATCAGTAGATACTTAAATCTACTGAAAACAACACCTTATTACTGTATGAGAAGGGAGTGGTGATTGGTTGGCAAATGGACTCTGATTGGTAGAGCAATTACCATGGAAAATACACTAGTTAATATTGACTGACAATTAACCGCCAAGCATTGTTTGAACATTTAAGCAAGTAGCCTGACTCTGATTGAGAAAGACATTGCCCTGAGGAATGACCAGCAAATGGGTTATCACTTATTTTGTTTGGCTGAAACAGGCACAGTATGTGTACGTGCTCCTTCTGTCTGCAAAGATCAGGCCCTCTATATTAATATGTGGAGCTTCCAGTGAACGCAAATGCGCCATGCTACAAATTTGACTGATAATTTTATATTGGTTGACAGGATAATTTTTACCACACTGAGGATTATGTAACAAATGTTGTTCGATTGCAGTTTCACATCTAATGTTGAACAGTGTTTTATATTTTGCAAGCGCAGGCAACACTCAAGATCTGAGAACCAAGGTGAGGAGAAATTTCTATACTTAGAGAGTGGTGAATATGTGGAATTCACTACCACAGAAAGTAGTTGAGGCCAAACAAAACGTGTGATTTTAAGAAGAAATTAGATATGGCTCTTGGGGCTAAAGGGACCAAGGGATATGGCAGCGAGGGGGGAATTAGGATGTTGAATTTGATGATTAGCCATGATAAAAATGCATGCCTGAGCAGGGCCAATGGTCTACACTTGCTTCTAATTTCTATGTTTCTGTTGTACCAAACAACAGCCTTCATCTTTGAGTCAATTTAGCAGTCTGTTTTAGAAGTGTTGCCTCCCAAAGATGCCAAAACAATAGTTATGGTACCATCAGTTTTCAAAAGCTTTTTTGTAAACTAATGAAGAATCTCGTATTTAAAAAGTTTAAATTTGTTTGCCATTGCACAATGTTCAATGTGATTTCTACTCAGAGATTGAAGCAGTCCATGCCCATATTCTGCAGGATCTAGACAGCATTCAGGCTTGGGCTGATAATTGGAAAGTAACATTCACACCATACAAGTGCAGGAGAATGACCAACAAGAGACAGTCGTGTGTGTACCATCAACACATTGCTCTGTAGCAACTCCCCGAAGCTCTTTTACATTCCAAACCTGCAATCCCTATCTCTGAGGAGGACAAGGGTGGCAGATGCATGGGAACACAACCACCTCCAAGCCACACACTTGAAACTATATCATAGTTCTGAATTCACTGTTGCTGGGTCAAATCCTGGACTTCCCTTCCTAGCAACATTGTAGAATACTTCTACACCATGTGAACAGCAGTGATTCAAGAAGGCAGTTCACCACCATAAATACTGGCCCAGCCAGCAATGTCCACATCCGGTGAAAGAATATTTTAAAAATTTCATATAATATCCAAACACTTCTACAACTGCAAAGCAATGTTACTGATGGGAATATTTTATTTATTTATGGGATATTAGCATTTTTTGCCATTACAAGCAGATATCTAACACCAACAGTTTCCTGTACTAGACAGCTAAAACTTGCTTTACCAGAAATTAATATATATTAATGGGATGGCAGTCTACAAATGAGTTGTTGAATGATAATAAATTTCTGAAAAACGAGGACAGTCTTACGATATGCCAAGTGTGTTTAATTGTTTATCCATATTACAGTTTCTGAGTTCAGAACTGCATCCATTTCATTCAGGAGGGTGGCAGGGTTGAGAGATTGTGGTTACCATAAAATATGATGAAAATGCATCGAACTGAGATGGTTGAACTGAACATAACAGTCTTTGTGACACATAGCTCACATTAAGGAAACTAATTTTGGAATAATTGAGCCATAAAAGCTTAAGCCTGCTCAAACACGAACAATGAAAGGAAAAGTGGGGTGAAAGAAAACAGCGTTGGTTGCTTGATCATTACATAATACAATGCTGTAGCCAAGGGCATGCGATATGGGTGGAACAACGTAATGAATGATGAAGTAATCATTTCCCATTAAGTGAAAAATTTATTCTTTGTATTGCTCTAACAACACATAGACCTGTAACTAGTTGTGTACCAGTGTATTTGTTGCTCATGGTAACTAAGTATTATACTTTGCGCTCTTCTTTGTAGCAATGCTAGTCTATCAATAAATTTTTAAATAAGGCCCTGCATTGATGCTAGAGCAGAAGGCCTGGAACCCCTTAGAAAGACCACCTTTCTTTTTATTTATTCATGGGATATGGGTGTCACTGGCTGGCCAGCATTTATTGCTTACCCCTAAATGCCCTTGAAGTGACATTTAAGAGTCAACCATATTGTTGTGGCTGTGGAGTCAAATATAGGCCAGACCAGATAAGGACAACCAATTTCGTTTCTAAAAGACATTAGGGAATGTGCCTGAGACCACGGTGCTCAGTGAGGATTTGCAAAGTTAAGTCATGTCTATTGAAGCTAGTTGAATAGTTTGAAGAGCTAGCTAATGGGGTTGGTAAGGGAGTGTTTATGGTTGTTATTTATAGGAAATTCCAGGAGGCAAACAGGAACGTTCTACGTTAAAGAATGTTTGCAAAAACTGTCAGCTGTAAAGGTTATTTTTTAAATCTTGGATTGGAAATTGATTAGGTGGAGTGGAGATAATGGGGGGGTGGGGGGGGGGGGGGGGGGGTGGTTTCTAGCCCTTCCCATTGACGGGATCTTCCAGTTCTGCCAAAGGCAATGCCCTATGGTGGATTCCCCAGTGGTGGAATGAGCGAGCCATGCAAAACACTAGACTTCAGTGGGACAGGAAAATCATGGCAAGCCGCCATGGGAAAACACCCCACAGAGATGGAAAACTGCAGCCAACGGGTGTGTACTCCAGTCAGTAGACTGCGACAAATCTCTACTGAGACTGCAGCTTTACACTTATATAGATGAGTTAGGTGAAGGGACAGACAGATTAGTATCTAAGTTAATTGATGGTACTAAATTAGGTGCATAGCAAATAGGTAGATGGGATCAGAAAGTTGCAAAGAGGCATTAAATGAGTGAGCAAATCTGCGGCAGTGGGATTCAAAATGTAAAGTCTGAGATGAGCCACTTTAAATATATGACAAAACATAATATTTTTGAAATGGTAGGAACTGTGGATGAGAGGAGAGATTTAGGAGTTCATGCATATAAATCATTAAATGCTTATAGGTGGGTGTCAACATGCTAATCAGACGTTGGCCTATATCAAAAGATTAAAGTGACCCAGTGGAAGCAAAGAAAAAGATTATACCAAAGCAGCAAAGACATTTGAGTAGGGTTCATGTTGGACATTATTTGTAATAAACACTCTGGCCTAGAAATTCAAGCGAATTTGGAAACAAATATGACATGATCATATTGATCATGTCAGTAGGTCTTGCCAACTCATAAAGTCAGGCATTCAGTCAGCACTACTTGTGCTATTCATTGGAAATGTACCTGCTTAGGTGGGGAGATGGAAATGGAGAATTAATCTTCACTGATGTCCAATTTGTCCAGTGATCATACGGAGAATGAGGCTGCTGGCTTATGGGAGATTTTCTGTTCCCAGCCTTTCCATTATCAGAATGTTTGCAGGTCTGTACGCAACATCCACTAACGTTTTTTGCCCCTAATTATTTGTCAGCTGCCCCCATACAGATTCCCCATCATCGGAGCTAATATCTTCCCTCACTGTTGTATTAATTTCCTCTTTAAACAGCAGTGCAAGTCCACCGCCTTTTCCCTTTTGTCTGTCCTTCCTAAATAGTGAATACTTATAGATGTTCATGTCCCATTCCTGGTCTCCCTTTAGCCATGTCTCAGTAAATCAATAGCATCCCTGCAGTGAAGAAGAAAGCCATTTGGCCCATCGAGTCTGTATCGACCTTCCAATAGAGCACTCTACCTAGGTCCACTCCCCTGACCTATCCCCATAATTGATCATGACAAATCCACTAACCTATACTTGTCTGGACACCAAGGGGCAATTTAGCATGGCCAATCCAACTAACCTGCACATCTTTGGACTGTGGAAGGAAATCGGAGCATCCGAGGAAACCCATGCAGACATGGGGAGAATGTGTAAACTCTACACAGACAGTGACTCAAGGCCAGAATTGAATCTGGGTCCCTGGTGCTGTGAGGTAGCAACGCTCACCACTGAGACATTCTGAAGCATTGCTGATAGATCGTTCCTGCTTATTACTGACTAAATTTCTCATGTAATGAGTCAGGCAATGCCAATAGTCTGAATTCACTAAAGAACGTACAGACGTACATGCAACAAGCACGTAATCTTTATTTCAACATTATAATGATGCTTTGTAATAGCTCCAGCATGCTTTCCGGATGCTGACAGAAGACCCTCATGCAATATAGCAGATGGCACATTTCTGATGAAGAACGTGCTTGTGAACACTGCTTACTATATTAGACTGCAGGTGCCTGTTTCTCCCATGTAAAACGGGCACTCAAATTCATCTTCACTTCTTTAAAAAAAAAGCAGACGGTAGACTTCCATGTGAATGTATTCAAGTCTACAATATCACATAACAAATTTTCAACTCTATTCTTTTTAATAAGTCATAACTTCCAATTTTCTAATAAGAATGCTTTCATTTATTACCAACTTTCATTTCAAGCCTTTGGCATAGTTAAATGTCCCAAGGTGCTTCACAAGAATTTTACTAGACAAGATCTGACAGCTTTAGGTAGGAGATACCACAGCTTGGGACCTTGCTTTTAAATACTGTCAAATTTAGTTAAGAAGAGAAGGAAAAACTAACTTATTGAATTAAACTACCTGAATCTTTCCAAGATTATGATTTTGTTTTGATTATGAGAATATTTAATTTCTGGTTACAAGAACTACTGAGAAGAGGTTTCAGCCCAGTCCTGTGTCAGCCTTCTATGTGGAAAAGTACATCTACGTAATGGCAGCTTTATTACATTTATCACGCTTTTCTGCTTTGGTGCATGCAACAAGAAATTCAGACACTTTCCCTGGCTCTGAATCCGTTTTAACAATTGGAAGATTACAGATTCAGGTATGGTGTTTCCTGATAACATGCTCCTGGTGTGTAAATCCTAGTTAAAGAGTTGCTTTTGCCAGTCAAGGGTGCAATAAAAATTCCCTTAAGGTACTTTAAAGAAAGTGTTGGAAAAGAGTACCATGCCATGCATACTGCACATCAGATACGATAGTCTGAAATAAGTTTAGACTTGACAACCATTCAAAGAATACAGCTGCTCCTTATCCCCACTTACACTTCACTAGAGTCATTCATTAATAATGTAACACTGTCACTTGCTCACACAAAATTCAAGGAAGCACAGCTGTAAAGTCCAGTGAGCAGATAAAAACATGTTTCTTTTCTTAACTCAGGTAAAAGTCGAGATACAGGAGGTTCCATTTCAACCTCCAGGCTTATTCATGACGGATTGTGACCTGAAGGGATCAACCAGACAGTGCACAAGGTTATTTCACTGCTCACTAACTAGTAAGATGGGGGCAGAAATGTGCACGATATCGTCAGTGTTATTTTTACAAACATTTTTTAAAACAGTTTCTGCTTGGATAAAAATCCAGCTGACGTTGTCCTAGAATAGCACACGTTTCCACTCCGCCCATTCAGAGCCAGCATTCCCAGGACACAGTAGCGCAGTCAGATCTGAAATAAAGCTCTTTCTAATCACAAATAGGGATGCGAATGTAGGTCAGCAAATTTGAACGCTTCTTTCTTTTTGCTTTCTTAGGCTGCAGCAGTGCTTAGATAAAAATTTGAAATGGTTATCTACAGCTGTGTATCACAGTTAGAAATTGGAGATGATTGAATGATCGGAATTACAGCACAGAATGAGGCAATTAACTCCATCATGCCTGTACTGCTTGTTGTGTTTGCGACTGGAGTTATCCATTCTAATCCCATTTTCTGCTTTGTCCCCGTATATTTGTTTTAAATTGAATCTCAGAATCTCTACACTGCAGAAGGAGGCCATTCAGCCCATCGTGCCTGCATTGACTCAACCTCTTGCCCAGGCCCACACTATCCCTGTAACCCCAAACATTCATCTTGTTAAGCTCTCTAAGTTACACATCATGGGACACTAAAAGGCAGTTTAGCATGGTCAATCCACCTAACTTGCACATCTTTGGACTGTGGAAGGAAACCAGAACACCTGGAGGAAATACACGCAGACACAGAAAAAACATGCTAACTCCACACAGTCACCCAAGGCTGGAATCGAACCCAGGTCCCTGTGAAGCAGCAGTGCTAACCACTGCTCCACCATGTGCATATTGAGTTCCAGTGAAGATGTACTCTTGGAGGCTTCTTAAGTTGAACAAGCTAACTTTATTTATAAGCTTGCTTCCTGAGCTTCATGCTTCGAGTTAGCACATAGTACTCACTTTCTAATGATCTAAACTCCTCCCCGTGTTAGGTGTTGATTAGTTGTTCAGACCACATGATTCTTACTCAGTGAGGCTTGTCTTAAAGTGACAATCACCATGCTCAACAAAATCCACTTCTGGTCAAGTATTCCATGATCTAATAACCTCGTTGTGAAGAAATTTTCAATGTTGTTCCTCTAATAATAATCCTCATGTTTCCAAACCACAAACAGTGGAATTATTTACTCTTTCAAGATCTCCCCTTTTCTTGAGACTGACTACTGATCATAGAAATCATAGGAACCCTACAGCGCAGAAGGAGGCCATTTGGCCCATTGAGTCTGCACCTACCACAATCCCACCCAGGCCCTTCCCCCATATCCCTACATATTTATCCACTAATCCCTCTAACCTACACATCTCACGGCCTAAAGGGCAATTTTTAGCATGGCCAATCAACCTAACCTGCACATCTTTGGACTGTGGGAGGAAACCGGAGCACCCAGAGGAAACCCATGCAGACACAAGGATAATGTGCAAACTCCACGCAGACAATGACCCAAGGTGGGAATCAAACCCAGGTCCCTGGAGCTGTGAAGCAGCAATGCTAACCACTGTGCTACCGTGCCGCCCATATTGGATCCATATTGAACTGTACTATTCCAATGTTATAGTGTGCAACAGCTTCCGGTTAACTAGCACCAAGGAAAAGACTTCTGCAATCCCCACCAACTGCCTGTAGAGATCACATGCAAACACCTTCACACCCTCTTGACATTTCCCTCAAATCTGTGAAGATTTCCAGGGGATTGTTCCAAAGAACAATCCAGATTGTTCTGAAATGTGGAATATGCACCAGGCCAAAGGTATTCAACAATCCGGAAGACTGAGACTGATATGAAATGGAAATCTCACACTGCTTGGCTTAATTGCAGTCACTGTTTGACGTCTAAGTTATAATGCTAAGTGTCATTGTAACTTTAAATTTAGATATACCCTGGGTATTCCCTGTCGACCTTCAGAGCAGTCTAATTTTTTAATTAGTTACACCCAAAAGAGCAACCTTAAAATTAATCTTAGTTTTAACAAGTGTTATAAATGGCATTTTTTTTCTCTTTCACATTCTTATTGACCTGCTGCATCATTGCAAGGCTTTAGTCACACCCTTTAAAAATATCGTGCGCAGTTTTTCCACTAATCATTTCTATGGTTTTTCTGAGTGAGATTGCATTTCTGTGACATGAGTTCATGCCACTATGAAGTGAATTATTACAGGAAAGCCCTATTTCATGAAGTGCCTCACAGCCATAGAGTCATTGAGATTTATAGCATGGAAACTGGCCCTTCGGCCCAGCTTGTCCATGCTGTCCTTTTTTTAACCACTAAACAGCCAATGGGGAGAAAACCATTTCATCTCATCAGCGCAGGCTGAAGGTCCCAGAAGCAAAAATGCAAGTTCCATCATTATAATGTAATTTACATAGCCAATCATACACGCTTCAGTGGGATTATGAAGGGTCCAGATAGTTAACAGTTCCAGCTATCATTTCTCATTTATATTTATGATTTAATTGTTTGATAATACAGAACTTGAATATTGATGAAGAAGGAGAAATGCTGTCAAAGCTTTTCATTATGCACTCATAAGGAGAGATGCAAGAATACCAAATTTCAAAGGGAATGACAATTTATACAGTCATGATGTGGATATGCTGGTGATGGACTGGGGTAAACACAATAAAAAGTCTGACAACACCAGGTTTAAGTCCAACCGATTTATTTGTTAGTAAACTCATTAGCTTTCGAGGTTACCCCCTTCGTCAGGTGAAGGGGGTAAGCTGACGAAGGGGTTCACCTGACGAAGGGGGTAACCTCGAAAGCTAGTGAGTTTACTAACAAATAAATCGGTTGGACTTAAACCTGGTGTCAGACTTTTTACTGAATTTATACAGTACCAGAGAAGGAGGGCTGATTGGTTGGCAAGTCGGATCTTATTAATTGAGACTTTGTCATGCCAAATACATCAGGGGTGGGATGTTCTTGCTGGGCTCACCCCAAGATTGGAAAATCCCACCCAATGTCAACGGACCTTTGCATATTCCATGTTCTGCCTGCTACGATTCCTGTGGTAGTGGGACGGAAGATTTTGCCCCTGCTGTCTATGGTCCCCCATGCATTTGTTTATTCAGAAAAGATGCATTGAATGTTCGTATACCTTTTGCCTGCAGAGGGCAAGTTACTGCACTGTGATTATATGTAGCTTCTAGCAAGCATGAGTTACATTGTGAGCCTGACTGATTATCTGAAATTGGTTGTTAGTGTAAATCATAGTAGATAAGGGTTTGTTCACCAGACCCCACCCAGTCACGTAAGCACATCAAACATTAGACATTATATTCTGTGTTTTGCAACAATGGGTTGGTTGAATCCCATTCAGCTGTGAACAGCTGAAAGGATATGATGTTTGACAAGACCCTCAATCATTGGGATGTACGGTCTACATACCTGACATTGCACCAGCAAGGAAATTCACATACCACCTTATTCATTTATGTGGTAGGCAGTACATGTTTTTGATGGAATGACCCTCCTACCTTCTGCATATTTCTGATACATGGATGAAATGTTTGCTATATTTGAAGCTATAGGTGCAGTAAGAATTTCCTTGCACTGCTTAATGCCCTCCATTCCACATTCAAATTCATCTTTCAATTGGAGCAACCAAACAAGCCCCCTTTTCTTGATGTGGTCATTGAAACATCTGCTCATGGGTTTTCTACTGCTGTCCACCACAAGCCATAGAGTCCCTACAGTGCAGAAGAAGGCCATTCGGCCCATCAAACTCTTTCCCAAAGTGGAAGAGTCAATTACTAGGGGGCATAGGTTAAAGGTGTGAGGGACAAGGTTTAAAGGAGATGTACAAGGCAAGCTTTATACACGAAGGGTGCGTGCTCGGAACTCGCTGCCGGGGGAGATAGTAGTGGAAACAGATACAATAGTGACTTTTAAGGGGCACCTGGACAAATACATGAATCAGACGGGAATAGAAGGATAAGGTCCCTGAAAGTGTAGAGGATTTTAGTTCATTTTGGGCAGCAAGGCCATTGCAGGCTTGGAGGGTCTTTGAGTCTACTGATTCTCTGAAAGAACATCTGACCCTGGCCTTTCCCTTCCCTTCCCTTTCACTCTATCCCCATAACCCCATACATTCAGCGAGATTGCCTTTACTGATCAATATACACTTCGGGATTCCTACAGCTCCACATGCTAAGAGATTGGCCTTATCGACAGGGCTTGCACACCTGGCAAACTTAATGCAGAAGCATGGCACATTAAAGCCAGCCTATTGGATGATGGTCACCCTGATCAGGTGATTGCTCACTGTGTGCAGTCTATACTGATGAAAGGGTCTAAGGCTGCCATGTTCAGATCTGAAAAATGCCAAGGTTATCTCAACTACCCTGGAGAGATAAAGCAGCTCAATAGGTTTGAACGACGGGTCACATTGGTTCTATATAATGGCAACCAAGTGTTGGTTTCACTAGCAGGATGCTGCTGCCAAGATGAAAAGACATGCTACCTGTCACACAAATTAATAAGGTGGCATATCAATTTCAGTGTCAGTGTGATGCCAGGTATATAGGTCACACATCCCAATAACTGGCAGATCATATCATACAGCATGTCCCTTCTGCCATTCTCAATAGACAGAGCACTGATCATACTCAATGAACCTGTGGTAGCAAAATTAAAACCAGGAACTGATCTTCAGCCCGTGCTGCCTGTGGGAATGGCAATGGAGCATCAAACTGCGATGAAACCCAGGAATGGCAAATCTTGTCAGTGAGATATCAATTTCTGATATTCGCTGCCCCTTGCTGGCGATGTAATCATGTTCACAAAGGTGAGAATCTCATTTTAATTTTTTTTAATAAATATAAGTATCAGTAACCACCATTCTCCCCACTCCAAGTACATATAGTTCAAATCTTACCGACATGTCCCGATTTGCAACAGGTACACACAGAAGTCAGCCTGCAGTAGGGATCTCCTGGGGCTTAAAGGCGAGTATAGCCCCGGGGGAGAAGTATTTGGCCAAACAGTGCCCTCGCACTGCCCCTGGCACAGGTTGGCATTGCCAGGCTGGCACAAAGAAGCTGACACCGTGCCTACCTGGCAATGTCAACATGGCAGTGCCAAACTATGCCAGGGGGGTGGGTGGGGAGCGACTCCTAGTGGGAGCCACATGGTGGGGGGGTGGAAATTATTTATTTCTGGTGGTGGTGGAGGGGAGTGGACATGAAGGGTTGTTGACTGTGTGGGGTGTTTGAGTGAGAGAGAGGGAGAGGTTGGCATTGATAGCTGGGGGTAGAAATGCCACCTTTGATCATGGGGGTGGGTGGCTGAAAGAGATGTCAGCTTTGATTGTGGGGAGGCGGGGAGGGGGGGATGTGGGGGGATGCCAGCTTTGACTGTGGCAAAGAATGAAAAACCCTTGAGACCTCCATGGTGGGGTCGGGTGGAGATTATTTTTTTCCCCTAATCGGGGTGCAGCCAGCTTTGCCAATGTATTTAGATACACCTCTCAACATGATGGCATGAAATATGACCCCTTTGGCAAGAAAACCTGTCTGTTTCTCTGGAGAGAAACGTGCCAGTTTTCAGTCAGATCCTGACACTTTGCTACTTTTTGGTGACGTTTCATAATGTCTAACATTAGATGTTATTCTGTGATTGGGCAGCATTGTCTGAACAACCATGCTTGTGCTAAGAATTGCATGAACAACATATTTAAGATCATCTGTTAGATTTGCAAGATAGCTCAGTTACACTTGTTAGAAGCTATATGCAAATGTGTCCAGATATTGTGCTTTCTTTGAATAATCAAAGGCATGGAGGAACAATAGCTCCCTAATGCATTTGTCATGGCAACATCACAATCAATCATAGCCAACGTACCAATCAATCAACACTCCTTTTCTGATGCAATATAAATTGTTCCCTTTGAAATTTGGTATTCTTGCATCTACCCTAATGAGTGCAGGATGAAAAGCTTTTACTGTATATCTCTTTTTTCAGATTTATCATTTGAAATCTGTGGTCACAAAATATGGGGGAACCTTTAGCCTCCTCTTAGCTCATTTATTCAGAGTGATTTTGCAATCCCTTGTTCTGGTGTTTAATTGTGTCTAAGATTTTGTCTCCTCTACTCTACTCTGGAGTTTGTTCCACGTGTTGGTCACATGTTACACGGTAGCAAAACCTAAATATGCCTTTCAGAGGCAAAAACAGAAAATGATGGAAAATCTCAACAAGTCGGACAGGATCTGTGGGGAGAGAATAGGATATCCTGACTCAAAATGTTGGCTCCATTCTCTCTCCACAGATGCTGTCAGACCTGCTGAGATTTTCCAACATTTCTGCTTATGTTTCAGATTCCAGCATCTGCAGCATTTTGCTTTTATCTAAATATGCGTTTAATTTAGTTTGAATTTATATCTCTTTGTCATGAGTTAGTTTGAAGCAGTGCTCCTGTATTATCTTTTTCCATATAGGAAGGACGTAAACACACTGAAGGGGGTGCAGAGGAGATTCACCAGGATGCTGTCTGGGATGGATCATTTAATTTATAAAGAGAGGTGGGGTAGGCTTGGGATTTTTCCTATGGAGCAGAGAAGACTGAGGAGTGCCTGATCAAAGTGCTCAAGATTATGAGGGGCGTGGACAGAATGCAGAGGGAGCAGCTATTCCTCTTAGTTGAAGGGTCAGTTGCAAGGCACCATAAGCTGAAAGTGAGGGGTGGGAGGTTTAGGGGGGATTTGAGAAAAAACCTTTTTACCCAGAGGGTGGTGACGGTCAGGAATGCATTGCCTGAGAGGGTGGTGGAGGTAGGATGCCTCACATCTTTTAAAAAGTACCTGGATGAGTACTTGGCATGCCATAGCATTCAAGGCTGTCGGCCAAGTGCTGGCAAGTGGGATTAGGTGGGCAGGTCAGGGCCTTTCATGTGTCGGTGCAGACTCGATGGGTTGGAGGGCCTCTTCTGCACTGTAATATTATGTGATTCCGTTCCCCACCTTGTCCAAGGTTACAAGATCATTTCTCATTGTCCTGTATTTAAAACTGCAAAGGCCCAGTTTCTATCATGCTCGCTCATAGCTGAGACTGCTGATACAAGAGATCAGCTGCTTGGCTCTTCTCCAAATTGCTTCCCATTTCTGAATGACTCCCTTGTGGATCTGAACTGAAAACCGAGCTCTGGGTCTAGTTAAATGAGAGCACTCTTAAGTTTGGGTATGACTCTCTCCAACTTACACTTTGTGGCCATCCTGCAGCCCTGAAACTCGTCTACTGCACATATTGTTGTTAATAATATATGGACTTTGAAACTAATGGGAAATCTGTCAGTTTTTGAATCCTTCATTTGTTGACAGCAGAAGCCTTGGGGAAGGCAATCGCCAGTGCAGTGCGTATAGCTGATGCTTTGATCCCTAAAACTGGAGATTAATGTTATAGCCGCTGCACATTTATTGAATGAAAATGGACACTTGAAGGCTGATATCATAATGAGTACATATTGGCGAGCAATAACTTAATAATTGAATGGCATTCCATTCTATTCCTATTAGCAATGGGGTGCATGTTAGAAAATGGATAGGGAGGATTGCATTACAATGCCGTACCACATCAGTGAGTTCAGATGACATTTTAAACTGAGAGTGAAGCTCAAGCCATCCATCATCATTTGGTCCTTGAGATGTACTACTGCCTTGAAACATAGCCCCTCACTCCTTGGTATTTAGTTAATCCTTTCCAATTAATCCAAATAACAGAGGAAGAAATGTGCAAAACTTAAGAAAAGTGAAGGAGAATTCTGAATATCTATGTGACTCAGGTTGCAGTGATATAAGGGATGATTATCTGATAGCATAAGCCACAGTTGTTTAGACAAATTACATATTTAGAAATTACTGATTATGATGCAAAGGGAGAACATTTGAAAAACAGCTTTAAATCTATTTCCTAATTTCAGCCAATGTTTCTGGCTCAGCATTCATTCCCAAATTCTGGCAATGAAGCACAGTTGGACTCCTTCCGTGTTAGAATTTTTATGTAAATCCAATTTATTGCTCTACATGTTGTCTTCCTCTACCTCCCTCCACCAATATTTTCCTCATGTCATGCATCGTTCACAGACAAAATTGAACACGTGACAATTCCACTATTTCGTCACTGACTGGAAACAGCAGCTTCTGGTAATGTGCCAATCAGGAGAGGTTGAATAAACTAGGATTGTTTTCACTGGAAAGACGGAGGTTGAGGCTGTAATATTATGTGATTCTATGATTTCTTTCCCCACCTTGTCCAAGGTTACAAGATCATTTCTCATTGTCCTGTACTTAAAACTGCAAAAGCCCAGTTTTGCCTGCTGGGATAGAGGTCGACAGAATTATGAGGGGCATACACTGGGTGGATAGTCAGAGGCTTTTTCCCAAAGTGGAAGTGTCAATTACAAGGGGGCACAGTTTCAAGGTGAGAAGGGGGAAATTTAAGGGAGATGTGCGGGGGAAGTTTTTCACACAGAGAGTAGTGGGTGCCTGAAACACGCTGCCAGAGGAGATGGTGGAAGCAAGCACATTGGTAACATTTAAGAGGCATCTGGGTGGGTACATGAATAGGGAGGGAATAGCGAGATATGCTCCAAGTAAATTCAGAAGGTTTTTATTTTAGTTTAGTTGGTGCATCATGATTGGCACGGGCTTGGAGGGCTGAAGGGCCTGTTTCTGTGCTGTACTTCTCTTTATTCTTTGTTCTTCTTATGTCCTGAGAGTGTGAATCATCCCTTCCTATGTGGGGTGCCTGTGACTTTCACTTACCTCATTGTGCTACGACAACTGAAATTAGTAATGATTTGATTTGATTTGGTTTATTATTGTCACATGTATTAGTATACAATGAAAAGTATTGTTCACAGTATTGACTCAAGTGGCAAATTGGGAGTCACTCCATATCCGGCTTTTGATCTGTATATGAAGTACCACTGAATTAGTTGGAATTCAGATGTCACGCGGTAAGTCCTGATTTCAGGACACAATACAGGATTGGCTCCCATACGGGAGGATGGTGGGACTGCAGCAGCAATCCCCCTGGCAGCCACCAATTAAGAGGCAACTTTCATAATTCCCACCCAGGCAGAGACAGCACGCTGCATCTCTGAGCTGCCAGCCTAATCAGAGGGCCAATAGTTCTGCATTGCCACTGTTAAAGATGGCCACTACTGAGGCTATAAGGTGAAACAGAAGCTATCTTCATAATGAGGTATCTTCAAAGGGGACGCAGCAAACCATCTTGCTGTGTTGGGACAGGACAGGTAGGCCTTGAGGATTGGAAGGATTACCTTGCAGTGGTGATGTCAGGGTCACCTTTGCTCTTGCGTGAGTGAACTGCGGGTTCCTCCTTGAGCCATGGAATTGTGAAAAAGGGAGGCCCACTCCCTAGTAATTCACTGAAAGACTGTTTCAATGCAGTTCATATGTTTCCCCAGGTGACTCATTCTGATGCCAAGCAAATACTGGTAGCCTGTTAAAGTGGTTGTCAACAAACCAATTAATTGGCTTAAATTGGCCACAATCCCCAGTCATTGAATGGTTGAGTTGTTGACGTTCCCATTTTTGTGAATATCTGCAAGTGGCATCAAGACATTGGGCTTCCCTCCTGGCATCTCCTTCTGCTATTTTCCACCCCTTTCAAATCCCATGAACTTTCCAGTGGGCTGGGAAATCACTTGCACATGTGTTATTATGCAAACATGGTTATCTGGACTTCCACTGGGGCTGCACTTTGGCACAATGGTTATCATTGCTGCCTCACAGCACCAGGGATGTGGGTTAGATTCCCAGCGTGGAGTTTGCACATTCTCCCCATGTCTGTGTGGGTTTCCTCTGGGTGCTCCTTTTTCCTGCCACAGTCCATAGGGTTAGGTGCATTGGTCGTGCTAGACTTGTGTCAGGGGGACTAGCTAGGACAAGTGCATGAGGTAATAGGGATAGGGCCTGAGTGGGATTATGGTTGGTACAGACTTGATGGGCCAAATGGCCTCCTTCTGCACTGTAGGATTCCATGATTCTATGCGTATGTTATAAGAACCATGCTCTTGTGAGTCTGCATTCAATATCTATTGAACACAGATGCATGAAGGTTAGTCACTTTTGCAAACTCATAAATAATGATATGATTTGATTAAAAATTTAATTGTCAGAATAGGCTGGTTTATTGAAGATGGAATACGTTTCATGGCACATAGCTCAGCACAGCTAAACAGGTCTTTTATCCTCTAAATTATGTTCAGCCAAATAAGCTAAATTGCATTCACGATTTGGGGAGGAGAGGCCTTTGTGTCACCATATTGTTCTGCCGCAATATATTTCCAGTTTCACGATGAACAGCATAATTACATATTCCTGACTTTATCTGTGGGAGGCTGGTTAGCTGGATGGCTAGAGTGTGAATCAGGTCCCGGGTGTTAGGGCTTGCCTCTGCACCCTACCTGAAGCAAAATTCATGGCAATTACTGTGTTTCAATAGATAATTGCCAAGCAGTTGCCTTGAAGCAGGGAATTCAAGAAGAACTTTTTATTTATGTCAAGATTTCCTTTTGTTCCGTGACTTGATGTACTGGAGAACATAATATCATAACAGCTTTCCTGTCATACTTGCAATGTGATTGCTACCCTAGCCACTCTCTGCTGGATGTGGTTCCACAGTGTAACACAGAACCATCGAATCTTAGAATTCTACAACTCAAAAGGAGGCCATTTTGTCCATCATAGAATCCCTACAGTGCAGAAGGAGGCCATTCAGCCCATTCAGCCTGCAGCGACAACAATCCCACCCAGGTTTCAGGCCACAAAGGGTAACAACCTCACCGCAGGCCTTCACAGAATCATAGAATCCCTACAGTGCAGAAGAAGGTCATTCAGCCCATCAAGTCTGTACTGACAACAATCTCACCCAGGTCCTAGCCCATAACCCCATGTATTTTCCCCACTAATCTCACTAACATATGTATCCGGGGGAAATTTAGCATGGCCAATGCACATTTAACCTTCACCTTTTTGAACTGTGAGAGGAAACCGGAGCACCCGGAGGAAAACCACACAGATACAAGGAGAACATGCAAAGTCCACACAGATAGTGACGCCAGGTCCCTGGAGCTGTGAGATAGCAGTGCTAACCACTGTGCCACCTTGCTACCCTTCTTAGACTTAGAGTGGGAAGGGGAGGGGCTGTCCAGATACTCCTTCTTAGTCTCTAACAACTGTGTGCCTATGCCAACTCCCATCAATAGTTCTCCAGACACTGATAAAAACTTCCAGCTGTTCTCTTCATGACTCTTGCTCCTACCACCTTCAGCTTATCTTTCACGGGCTCCTGCATCTTCCACTTGCTGCTACTCTCCCCGTCTCCGCGAGGTGTCTGCTCCTCTCCTACCTCCTTCCCCCTATTCTCTGAAAGTCTGCCTCCTCCCCTCGTCACCCCGTGCTCAGACCTGCTGGCTCTGTCCTCAGAGGCCATTACTCTCTGCCACTGAGGCCCACAAAGGCCCACCCAACAGGACTCCTCAGGAACATCCTGCAGTATGCCTGATCTGGCATCCAGCCCCACGCCAAAGTCTTGGAGTCGCAAGTCTGTACGCAGCGCAATCCCCCACTAAACCAGCCTAAATTTAGCTTTAATTAGTATTAATTTATCTGTCTGGTTCAGAGATTAAATTGAAAAGATCACACTAGTTCAATAAAGAACGATACTGTAAAATGGGGCAAAGGCAGAGAATAATGAGATGCATTTATCTGTTCACTCCCTGTCACCAGAACCACTAGATAATAACACTCAATTGCTGAAAATGCAAAGTCTTTCATTATTATATGCTATCGTCTTTCACTTTAAGCACATAGTTCATCAAAAAAGAATGTCAAGGGGATAGAGAGTGCTGGAGAACCATATGAAGACATGTTAACCTTAAAAACCTCTACAAAGATCTTAAATGAAGCCTGCTTACTGAAAACGATTCTTATTCTAATTTGCCCTAATGCTCGTTCTAATTTTTAACACGATGTATTGTTAGATAATTTTGATGTTTATACAGAACTGATATCACAGCATTAGCATCAGTAATGTCTTTACATCTGTTCTCGAGATGTGGATGACACTGGGAAGACAGTATATATTGCTCATTCTGTCCTCAGGACACTCAGAGTCAACCAGTTAGTCACGTCTAGACCAGGCTGGGAAGGGATACATAGAACAAAGAACAATACAGCACAGGAATAGGGCCTTGGGCCTACCAGGCCTGTGCTGATATGTGGCTTCTATCACTCTGTTTGCCTCCTGTTCATGTGTCTATCAAAAAACAGCTTGAATGTTGCAAACGTGCCTGTTTCCACCACTCCCATTGGCAGTGCGTTCCAGGTACCCACCACGCTCTGTGTGAAAAACTATTCCCTCCTGTCTCTCCTAAACTTACCACCTCTCACCTTAAACCTGTGCCCTTTTTTAATTGACACTGCCATCCTGGGAAAAAGCCTCTGACTGCCCACCCTATCTATGCCTCCAATATTCTGTAGGCTTCCGTCGTTCCAGTGAAAACACTCCGAGTTTATCCAACCTCTCCTCATACCTAAAATCCTCCAGACTTGGCAACATCCTGATAATCTTTTTCTGTAGCCTCTCCAATGCATCCACATCCTTCTGGTAGTATGCCAGAACTGCACTCAATGCTCCAAGTGCAGCTTAACTAAAGTTTTATACAGTTGTGCAGGATAGAACATAGAACATAGAATATTAAAGCACAGTACAGGCCCTTCGGCCCTCAATGATGTGCCGAGCTATGTCCAATCCCAAGATCAAGCTATCCCCTCCCTACCATTCTGGTGTGCTCCATGTGCCTATCTAATAACCGCTTGAAAGTCCCTAAAGTGTCAGGTATGTTCATGAAGAACATTAGTGGCCCAATTCAACAATACAGTACATTTCATTTTCACTTTGCTGGTGTCTGTTGACAAGTTACAACTAGAAAATAAATCAATTTATATAACTTGCCATGGTGAGATTTGAACTTACAACCTCTAGGATTGACTAATATAATGGCATAAACACAGGGCTTTTGATCCATTAATGGTAAAAATTGTTGTAGTTTTCACATATTATACAAAATAACTGGAACAATGGTGTCATGAGCCAGAACACCAGCTCTGAAATGGATTGAACTGCTGAGCATTGTCCTTGGTGCTCTTGATGCACCACTTCACCACAGCCTTGTGACACATTCCAGACCAATTACTCTTCAAATACAGTTCATTCACTGAATGAAAACAGTGGATGAATGCTATTTCCCGGTCCCTTGGCACACAGCTGCTGATTCATGGCCTTTTACATAAAGACATGACTTTATTTCACTTGGGATTTTGCAGGCAGTCAAGTTTCCTGGAGACTCAATGACTGCATTGTTGGGCTACCAAGTTTCCGGCTGCAACAAGTGTCTCCATTCTCCAATGGTATGCTTATTAAATCAATAAGGACAAAGATGACACGTCGGCATGATAGGTTAGCACTACATTGCTATAAAAGCATTTCTCTGTCTTGATCTTCATCACACACAGATGAAGCATCTTCGTTAGGGAGAAGAAGGTTAAGAGGTGACTTAATAGAGGCATATAAGATGATCAGAGGGTTAAATAGGATGGACAGTGTGAACCTTTCCCCTCATATGGAGATGGGTAGCACAAGGGGACATAGCTTTAAATTGAGGGGTGATAGGTTCTTTACTCAGAGAGTAGTAAGGGTGTGGAATGCCCTGCCTGCAACAGTAGTGGATTCACCAAAATTAAGGGCATTCAAATTGTCATTGGATAAACATATGGATGATATTGGAATAGTGTAGGTTAGATGGGCTTTTGATTGGTTTCACAGGTTGGCGCAACATTGAGGGCCAAAAGGTCTGTACTGCGCTGTAATGTTCTATGTTCTAAAAACTTTATCGTGCATGCACCAATAAAATAATTCACGCTAGCAAGAAGCTACTTAGTGCATTAAAGCACCTTATTTTCCCTGTGTGTAAATGATGGTTATTTCTTTGATTATCTATGGAATTTCACCAGGTGTGTTGTAGGCTGCCTTTTTTCAGTCAATTGTGAGCTCACTGCTGACTTTGAAGAAAGATACCTACAAAGATCTAATAACCACTGTGGCATGGTTTACCTCCTTCCTGTTGGTAGTTGAAATCTGGCTCCAAGTTGAGGGGTTTTTCAGGCATCCCGTAACAGTGTTATCAGTTAATAGTATTGATGTGTTCTCACAGACAGCAAGCCAGGAAGATTTGAGCTCTGACAAAGGGTTACAGATGATCTTCCACAAAAAAAACTAAGTGCTGAATTCGTGGGAAAAATGGTGTAAATCATGATTGTTTTCTCAGTGGGAGTTCAGACTCGAATCTCCCACACTCTGTGCAATGCAGAGGTCACAATCATGAGTATCATTAAAAGCTTGGGAGGCGGGGCCTATAAATGCTGGAGTCTCACAGTTCCAGAACTCTGCATGTGCGCAGTGACCCCGAACTGTCAGCTTGCCATTTGCTGACCAGCTCGATCACTGGCCAGCCCGGGACCCTTGCAGCGTTGCCCCTCCCAACACCGTTGTGGCCCAATCGTCACCCAATCACCACCCTCGTGACCATTCCTGGGCCGGCCCCAACCCCCCATCCCCGCCACCCTCCTGGAGCGCCCCGATCTCCAGTCCCCTCCTCCACCAGCAGCGACAATCCCTCCAGCTCCCTCGGCTGACCCCACTCAACCCTTCCCTTCTCCCCCACGGGAGGCAGACCATCTCTGGCAGATCCCCCCCACCCTCAGCCCACCCTGATCACTGGCCTCCCTCTAGTCCTAAGTGGATCCAACTGACAGAGTGGATGGGACCCCCGAACCCCCACCGATTGCCCCCTTGGCCCTACCCCCAGCCAGACGTGCCCCAATAGGCCCCGCCCCCATGGCACTGCCCAATGCCCTGGGGGGGACGCAATTTCCCCCTTCACTCTAACGGGGTCTCCCACTAGTTCCCCGAAAGTGGGGAGCTATTCTAAAGCCCACCAGAGTGAAATACTGCGCTCGGGGTGGGAGATGCTATCAAGTCTGGAGAATTCAGTCCTGGGCCCGATAGTCACATGCAAATAACATTAAAAATAGATTTCAAGTACTTACCTGGTCTTATCGCCAGTTTCCTGCGTGGTCCTGACTGCGTATGATTTCCAGAGGTGGGATGCATTGGGAGCGCATGCGTGAATCCCGTGAATTGGCACACATGTGCATCTCCCGACTGAACCCGCCAAAGAATTAGTGGGTTTAGAATAGGAGAATCACCCCCATTACCTCTATTTTCTTTCCACAAATGCTGTCAGACTTGCTGAGATTTTTCAGCACATTCCGTTTTTGTTTCAGATTCCAGTACCCACGGTAATTTGCTTTTACATTAAATGGTAATGACCGGATTAAGATGAAAGCTAAAACAGCACACTGATTAGCACTGCTACCTCACAGCGCCAGGGACCCGGGTTCAATTGTGGCCTCGGGTCACCGTCTGTGTGGAGTTTACATGCTCTCCATGTGACTGTGTGGGATTCCTCCAGGTGCTCCGGTTTCCTCCCACGTACCAAAGATGTGCAGGTCAGATAGATTAGCCCTTTGTGTCAGGGAGATTAACATGGGGTTACAGGGATTGCGTGGGATTGTTGTCAGTGCAGACTCGATGGGACAAATGGCTTCCTGCACTATAGTGATTCTATAATTATAATTGAACTTTTAAAAGAGCATTTCTAAAATATGTGGAAGTATTTCCATTACAATAGGGTAAATTTTGCATTCCGTTAATATAGAGGCAACTTTGCTGGGATGGTAGCATAGTTCAAAATCCAATTACGCGTCACTCACAAGGTATGACAATATGAAAGGTTTTTACAGCGAGTTAGATAACTTAAAAGTGAATATTTTCATCAATTCAGATTGCTTAAGAATTAGACTCTTCAGGGACATTGCCATTGTACCCTCTGGAGAAGTATAAAATCACTGACTGGAATTTTGCATTATTTTGTATGTGCGCAGTCTCCCGATGCAGTTAATAATATCAGTGGAATAATGATGGCAATCATTGACAATTTTGCCATCATTACTACTGGAAATGTATTCTAATAATATAGGTATTACTGGCGAGGCCAGTTTATTTCCCAAGCCTAGTTGCTAGGTTTGATTCAACTGAATATCTTCAGAATGCAGCTAAGAATGAAACATGTTAGTGTGGTTCTGGACTCACATATAGCCAAGACTGAGTAAAGACAGCAGGCTTTCTTCCCTAAAGAACGTTCATAAATCAGTTGAGTGTTATGTCAATCCAAAAACTTCATGTTCCACTTCCACTGATACTAACTTTTATTCCCAGACTTGCTTTGAAATGGAGGATTGAACTAAAAGAGATGAGCTGGGTGCTATGGTGAAAAAGCAGTACTTCAGTGGTTAGCATTGCTGCCTCACAGCACCAGGGACCCGGGTTCGATTCCCAGCTTGGAACACTGAAGTCTGGAGTCTGCAAATTCTCCTCGTGTCTGTGTGGGTTTCCTCCAGGTGCTCAGGTTTCCTCCCACAGTCCGAAAGACATGCTGGTTAGGTGCATTGGCCATGCTAAATTCTCCCTCAGTGTACTCGGACGGACGCTGGAGTGTGGCAACTAGAGGGTTTTCATAGTAACTTCATTGCAGTGTTAGAGTAAGCCTATTTGTGACACCAATAAATAAACTGAAACTTCGGCGGTTGTTAAAGTGACCAAGCTGTGGAATAAACTTCCAGGTAGAATAATCAAGGCAAAATCCCAAGAATATTTCAAGAAATAATTGAATGCTACAATTATGGGGGGATGTTAAGGTCACTCTGAATGGGTGAATCAAGTGGACTGAATGATCTTGCTCACCCATTGTAGTCTTCTGATCTTGGGCAATGCCTATTACAGTGCATTTACATTCTATTGCTCAAAGTCAGTGTAGATGTTTCCTAAGTCTGCTTTGAGTTTGGAAGGCTCTATCCTAGTGATGCAACCAAAAAAGTGAGGTAAGATCGAGGTGGTTGATTGGCATGGAGATGCGGGATTTATGTGGCAGTATCATGATGTCATGACACATGCATACATAGAACATAGAACATAGAACATTACAGCGCAGAACAGGCCCTTCGGCCCACGATGTTGCGCCGACCAGCTTTTAAAAAAAAACAACACTAACCCACTAATCTAAACCAATCCCATTTCGTCCATAAACCTATCCACAGATCTCTTAAACGCCCCCAAACTAGGCGCATTTACAACTGCAGCTGGCAGGGCATTCCAGTCCCTCACCACCCTCTGGGTAAAGAACCTACCCCTGACATCAGTCCTATAACTACCCCCCCTTAATTTAAAGTCGTGCCCCCTTGTGCTAGCTTTCTCCATCCTAGGAAAAAGGCTATCACTATCTACCCTGTCTAAACCTCTAATCATCTTATATGTTTCAATAAGGTCCCCTCTTAGCCGCCTTCTTTCCAGCGAAAACAACCCCAAATCTCTCAGTCTCTCCTCATAGGATCTCCCCTCCATACCAGGCAACATCCTGGTAAACCTCCTCTGCACCCTCTCCAAAGCCTCTACATCCTTCCTGTAATGTGGGGACCAGAACTGCACACAATACTCCAAGTGCGGCCGCACCAGAGTTGTGTACAGTTGCATCATGACGCTGCGACTCCTAAATTCAATCCCCCTACCAATAAACGCCAAGACACCGTATGCCTTCTTAACAACCTTATCTACTTGATTCCCAACTTTCAGGGATCTATGTACACATACACCTAGATCCCTCTGCTCCTCCACACTATTCAAAGTCCTCCCGTTAGCCCTATACTCAACACATCTGTTATTCCTACCGAAATGAATTACCTCACACTTCTCCACATTAAACTCCATCCGCCACCTCGCGGCCCAGCTCTGCAACCTTTCTAAGTCACCCTGCAAACTATGACACCCTTCCTTACAATCTACCACACCTCCGACTTTGGTGTCATCAGCAAACTTACTAATCCACCCAACTATACCCTCATCCAGATCATTAATAAAAATTACAAACAGCAGTGGCCCCAAAATAGATCCCTGAGGCACACCACTCGTAACCGAACTCCATGACGAATATTTACCATCAACCACCACCCTCTGTCTCCTATCTGCTAGCCAATTCCTGATCCAATTACCTAGATCACCCCCAATCCCATACATCTGCATTTTCTGCAGAAGCCTACCATGGTGAACCTTATCAACAGTTCAAGGAGTTTTGCAACCACTTAAAATGTTTTCTCTCAGGAATAATTAGAGAATGAAATGATGTGTTTCCAAATTGTTCCCTGCTTTTAAAATCCAAAATGCTGGAGACAATCATGTCTGCATTCTTCAGTTTGGAGCTGAAACATTGTTTTTTTCCAGGGGTTTCATGAAGAACCTGCAGTCTTATCAGTTATCAGATCATATGGAACATATTTATGTTTATAAAGTGAATGCAAAAATAGAAAGAGGTATTGTTCTTCATTCGTTGCATTCCACTTACGCTAGTAGATTGCACTTCATCAGAATCATAGAATCCGTGCAGTGCAGAAGGAGGCTCTTCAGCCCACCGGATCTGCACTGACCACTATCTCAGGCCCTATCCACCAAACCCCATGTATTAACCCTGCTCATCCTCCGACAGTAAGGGGCAATTTTGCATGGCCAATCAACCTAATCAACACATTTTAGGAGTGTGGGAGGAAACTGGAGCAAACACGGGAAGAATGTGCAAACTCCACACCTGAGACCGGAATTGAACCCAGGTCCCTGATGCTGTGAGGCAGCAGTGCTACCTACGGTGCTACCGTGCCTCTATGTGTGCTCTACAGTGTGAGATGCCTTTTTAAATAATCCAGATGACAATGACAATGATTCCATCCCCATCCTTCATTTTATTGGGGATTATGCCAGGCCAGCATCTATACTGAGAAAATATTTAATTTTCTGCATTTCTCCTTGCCTGGGCATGAGGAAGAGAAAGGATGGGCACCCGTAAGTTGTTTTCCAAGGCAGAAACGGCAAACAAAGTCAAAAGACATTTCTGAAGCAGTACAGATAATCTCAGCAGCTTTAATGTTGGATGCATTATGATTATGTTAAGGATTAATGATTGAAGCTCAGAATTGCCTGAGATTTTCAGTAACAAGGCTCCGAAAGCTGCCAGTGAATGGAGGTTAGCAGCTTCTAAGATAGGGAATCTTGGGTTCCAGTTAATGTGAGTGTCAAAGGTGTCGTGCTTGAAGAAAAGCAGTGTTTTCATTGAATAATGCACTGTGGCAGTAGGCTGCATGCCATCTGCTATCTGTGCGGAACAGCCTGCTTGGGGCTCCTGGATCAAACCAGTTGCTTTTATCAGCGACGTCCCTGCTTTCAGCCGTGGGTTACATTCAGGCCAATCGCACAAAACCATTTAATTTTCGATGTCAGTGCCACACGCTGAATGATAAAAGGCACCGGGCAGACATCTGTCCTGCGAGCGCGCCCACGAAATATACTTCATAAATAACTTGTACGTTTAACTTCAGGTTGTTAAACAGTGCAACACCTCATCAGCCAAGTCATGTATGAAGAGCTAACCATCGTTAACTGAACAGAAACTAATTGGACCCTTTGAAACTAATCCAGATCTTTCATAGCTTGTTAAAGCTGCTGTAATTGCATTGAATAACACCTGCTATTATTGTCAACTTTATTAATGTGCCAGTAATGAGTTCTAAATGGAGAACTGAGGGCATCGTCAAAGGCAGACTGTTTACTGCCCAGTTAATGATCAGAACAGCATGTAATCCGCCGCTACCTGCTTTCCTATCCTTTATGGGTGTAATTTAAAATAATGAAGTCATTGAAATTCATGGGCGGTGGTGGAAAGTCTGAGACTTTGAGTGGATGGAAAGGTCACATGATGAAATGTCACCCCTACCCCCATCGCCTCCCGTTTTAATGCTATTAAATCTCCCATGGGCTTGCTCGTGGTAGGTGGATGCTGATGTTGCTTTATAAGGAAAGAAGGAGGCTACCATGAATGATGCATTCTTATTAAGCTGTAACCCAGCCTGTCCCTGTGAGACTATTACACAGTATGATAGATGTACACAGATGCAGTACCAGTAGATTAGAAACCAGGCTCATATGGTGGCCATATTTAAAAAGGGTGGCAAAAGGGAGATAGGAAACTACTGACTCATTATGTAAATGAATGACATTCATTAGACATCAGTTTAAGTATTCGGTGATTTGTTTATTTCCAGATCTTTCCTCAGTTAGCTCATCTCATTTACAAAGAACAAAGGGAACAAAGAAAAGTCCAGCGTAGGAACAGGCCCTTCGGCCCTCCAAGCCTGTGCCGATCATGGTGCCCTAACTAAACTTAAAAGAAAACCTGCTGCCCTTCCTCGGCCCGTATCTGTCTATTCCCTCCTGATTCATGTACCCATCCAGATGCTGCTTAAATGTTGCTAATGTGCCCAGTTCCACCACCTCCTCTGGCAGTATACTCCAGACACTCACCAGTCCCTGTGTGAAAAACTTCCCCCACACATCTCCCTTAAATTGTCCCCCTCTCACCTTGAACTGCGTCCCCTTGTAATTGACACATTCACCAAGGGAAAAAGCCTCTGACTATCTACCCTGTCTCCACCTCTCATAATTTTGTTGACCTCTATCAGGTCTCCCCTCAGCCTCCATCTTTCCATTGAAAACAATCCCAGTTTACTCAACCTCCCCTTGTAGCTAATGCCCTTGAGACCAGGCAAGATCCTGGTGAACCTTCTTTGCACTCTCTCTCCCAAGCTTCCACATCCTTCTGTTAAACCAGAACTGCAAGCAATACTCCAAATGCAGCCTAACCAAAGTTTTAATGGTGACATTCACATGTCACATCCTGCTCCTGCTGGACTTCCTTTCTGTGCATTGTGCTGACTATTTACTGGGCACTTTGTGCCACTCTGAGGTCTTTTTTACCTTGTTCAAGGTATTGCACCTACTTTGTCTGGATGTAATGGGCCCTCACTAGGTTGATATCTACTTTGACTTCAGATCCCGTTCAGCCCTCGACTCATCACATTAAGGATTAATTTAACTTTTCAAGATATTAAGGGGAAAAGATAGGGGAGGATGTTGACTGGAGAATCTAGGACTTGGGGGCATAGATAAAACTTAAAGACAGGCTATCTGGATGAAATTAAGAACCGCACGTGGAGAAGTGTGGCAGATGTTTTTTTCCACAAATGACTCTTGATGCGAGATCAGTTGTAAGTTTTAAGCCTGAGATTGATAGACTTTTGTTAGTCATTTATCCCCATTACACGAAGTGCAGGAATGGGCGAGAAAATCATGTTTCTCCATGGGTTTACTCCAGGTGTTGCAAAGATGTACAGGTTAGGCGGATTGGCCATGCTAAATTACCCCTTAGCGTCCGGGGGAATAACAGGGTAAATATGTGGGGTTGCACGGATAGGGCCTGGATGGGATTGCTGTTGGTGCAGAACCGATGGGCCAAATGGCCTCCTTCTGCGCTGTAGGGAATCTATGGTTCTATTCTATGATTCCATATTCTACCAGCTGGCAGCAATGGCAGGTTTTCAGGCTGCATCATCCACTCTATTAATTATACACACATGGGAACCACACTGGATCCCTGGTAGGTGGCCTCTGATTCACCCACCCCACTGTCGGCTCACCGCATCCTCACCCTGAGTGCTATATTTAAAATGCACAGCCTTCAGCAACTCAGGACGGCAGCACTGGAAGACAAGTGGGTGAGCCCAGTGCACAATCTGGTCCACATTCTGGCGGAAGCAGGGACAACTAACGTTGCCAATACCTGGAGGAGTGCAGGAGGCTGCAATTCTGCTGAGACTGAGTCAGAAGGCGTGTCTCTGGATTTGGTCATATCTCACATTCTGGTGTCACAGACAGTCACAGGGACATCAGGAAGGGGCGTCGGCTGCATCCCTCAGATTGCCATTGGAGTTGCCCGCTCACCTTCGGGCTGAAGTGATAGTGCCAGCAAGCCAACGCTGGTAAGATTAAAGTTAAAATTTATTTATTAGCCAGCCACTAAGGCTCATATTCACACCGCAATGAAGTTACTGTGAAATTCTCCGAGTCGCCACAGACCAGTGCCTGTTTGGGTCAATGCACCTAACCAGCACATCTTTCAGAATGTGGGAGGAAACCGGAGCTCCCGGAGGAAACCTGCGCAGATACGGAGAGAACGTGCAAACTCCACACAGACAGTGATCCAACCCTGGGTCCCTGGCACTGTGAAGCAGCAGTGCTAACCACTGTGCTACCATGACACCCTAAAGTGGATTCCTTTGAGCTGGAATTGAACCAGTGACCTAAGGATGTCAGTTTAAATCACCTACGGTCTTCCATTTTACCAGCTGAGCTATCGAAGGGGAGTTGCCATGGTGACCTTGGTCGAGGACTTCGGTCATGCATGTTAGGCCTTGGTGCCATCCATCAGTGGCTACGCGAGAGGGGGCGGGGCAACTCACTCCTCATTCCATCTCCTCCTTCTCCTCAAGGATTCAGCCAGGGGCCTTCTGGCACACATGGGAAGGAGGACTGGCGGCTGGACATGCTGTGCTCATCTAACCAGGTGACTAAGGGACTCTCCAGCCCACCCAAATCCCTCTTCCTGAGACCACAATACTTTCAGCTCCACAGACTGAGAAAGGTGCACCTGCCCCACAGGAGGACACCCAATGCAGAGGAGGGCTGGTCCTCCGGGTCCAGCTGACACCTCATCACAGATAACAGGGCATAGCAATCAGCAAGTTACCTCTATCTCCACTTGGATTATGTATCAAGACATGGCAGTAGGGTTAGGAATGTTAAAAAGATTTAGGAGCACAGCAGTGGTTTCTATTCACAGCACGTACACAATGTGCAAAAAATGTGAATAGAATCATACCCATTTCACATCCCGTCTTGTGTATGCCTCCTTTTGTGATGAGCTGTGTTGCTGTTGATTAGCTGTGATATAATGGTTCCCTCACCGCTTATTGCGGATGTCATTATCTTGCCCGTGTGCTGAGCTTCCAGATCCTCACAGGGCATGTCTCTTTCCCTGATCATGCTCAATATCAGCAATGCCTCGAGCTTTATGTTATGTTCCTGTGGAAGGAACCTCGTTCACATACCTTGCAGGGTTGTGTCATAAGAACGTAAGAACATTCTTGCATGTGTAAGATTGAAGCAGATAGATGTTCTGCTATCTCTTCTGCATTCTTGAAAGGTGAAAGTGTAGTGTACAAGGACAGATGTGTTCAGACATGGAGAAAGGTCATTTATTGTGCAACTCCATGCACTCTCTGTCTCTCGGCAGGCTTTTCATGCTATGAGCCCATACTCAGAGCTCGGGTGTTCTGCTGTCAGCCAACATGTTTTTGACTTCCAGCGTGTACACCTGCTAAGCTTGCCAATAAGTAGGGGCACCTTGCCACATCAAAGGGATGAAGCTCTGCCAGATTATTGTCCTCGTGGTCAAACATTCAACTTAAGCATCTCTTACCCTGTAATGGTGTCTATTGCAAGGGCAGGAGCTGTGTGTCACCTCTCCTGAGCACTCGCTGAGGGCACTAATTCCAAAAGGGAATACTTGGCAGGCATGAGAGCCTTTCAGCCCGCTCCCATGGCACACACTGTTGGTTTAAACAGTGGAGGGGAGCAATGGGATAGCAAAAAAGAGGCACTTTGAGCTGAAATGGGCTCTTTGTTAGCAATGATGTGTTACCTTGAGAACTTGATGATGTGTGAGCATTTCGGACTTTGCAAGTGCCATGGTTGTGTTAAAGAGGAGGCACATGTTTGATGTCGTCATGCTCAGGTGGTCTGAATCCATATTAAGGTGGGGACAAATTCAGCCCAGGATCCCAAACGGAGAGTGCCTAATGTCAGTAATTTGGAAGAATGTACCAAAGATAATTGAATCATCTCTATCTGGATCCACAGCAAGGTGGCATCATCGACTGCCTTGTGCCAAATTTGATTTGTCAGATTCACCATCGATGTTACACAGATGTATGTTGCTCAAGATAGATTTCCTTGAGGGGTCTTGTCAAATTGAAGGCACACAGCTATGGGAACATTCAGGATCATGCAGCAGTTCCTGCCTCCTGTAGGGTGCTATTGTGATAAGGATGCAGGAGAGATGCTTGAAGATGCAATACCTTCTGATGTCTGATGCCAGAATGCTCTCGTCCAGTTAGCATCTCATCCTGCAAAGGATCAGGACAATGTGAGGCTGGTGTGTAACTATTCACTCTCACATTGAGATGTATGGATGAAATGAGAAGAATGGTAAAGCTGAGATTCATGTTGGCCCATAGTAGAGGTCATTTTCCCAAGACGGATCTTGCTGCAGCCTCTTCATCTTCCTGGTGGAATCCGTTGGCTATCAAAGAATTGTGCGCACATCCGCCTCATCTGGCCTCTGCTGTGGCTCCCTTCCCTGCAGCCTTAGCTTCCTCAAATGCATCAATCCCATCCCCTTCAAATTCCTCCTCATCAGAGGAGACATGCGATTCCTCCATCTTATCATCTGGCAAGCCCTCCCCCATTTGTAGCACTGGGTTATGCAGCATGGGGCAAGTCAGGATGTTCCATGAGATTCTCAGGAGACTGTCCTGGAGTGTTCTGCCAGATTTGTCCAGGCATTTGAATTGTACCTTTAGGATTCATATGATGTCCTTTACTAATGCTTGGCCAACTGCATAAGTGTTGTTTTCCTTCTCTCTGCAGGAATCTGAAGTCACCCCACAAGCATCATCATCATGTTCTTTGACTAAGGAGCCAAGAATCCTGTGTTGTCCATTGCAGATGTCTGGGGTCTGCAATCTACTCAAGATGTATGAGTAGTGGTCACTTCCTGGGCATTTGACATAAAACTTCAAGTTTCTTATAGTCACAGAGCATTGAGCCTTTCTGGTTTATATATTGGAGTGCCTGTTGTCAGGGAACTTTTATAGTCACATGCATGCAGTCAATAGTACCCAGCACCTGGAGAATCTGGAAATCTCAGCAAAGCCCAGTATTTTAAGCATTCTGACTTGTTTGCTCTCTGTTGACATAATCATGGGTCTTGGCAAATTGTGACCTCAAAAATTTAATTGTGTGTGAGCTCTTGAAAGATTCCAATTGGAGTCCTGAAAAGAGCCACTAGCAGAAGTTCAGAGTGAAGATAACTTTCAGAGCCATTGGTAATGGATGTTCTCCCAGTCTTTGTGGTGCCAATTCCTGGAGAATGTGGCAAATGTGAGTCACCAGATTGTTGAACATGCGGAGGCATTGGTGACACTGGTTCTCATACATCTGCAGATAAGACATCTGATTTCTGTACATTCTGTATCTTAAGATTCATCTGTGCACAATGTTTCTATGAGCCTCCGTCCAGAGAAGATCATGCTGGCTATTGGTCTTGAGGGTTTTGTCTTCCCTTTGACAAGCTAGACGCTTCTGCCACTATCTTTTCCTTCTTTCCTGTCTGTAAGCAATAATGCAGTCAGTGATAAATTAAGCCTTCATTTTCCTGACAGTTCCTTCTCTACAGTATCAATGAGAAACAGACAAGAGCCAGTGTTACTCTCCAAAGATCTTTCTGTCAGTGATTTATTAGTGAATGTGAGTTCAAGTGCTTTTTTCCCATGTCAGAAAGTACTTGCTCTTGAAATGACGGCTAGTGTGGCAGGTTGATTAGTGCCACTTTGCAGGATTAATCTTGCATTAATGCAAGTGATTGCTTCACTTTCCTGTTTCCCTGAATTGTCATTTGTGGGGTGTGTGCATCGCCGGCTCGGCCAGTATTAATTGCCCATCCCTCATTGCCTTTGAGAAGGTTGTGGTGAGCTGCCTTCTTGAATCGCTGCAGTCAATGAGGTATAAGTACACCTACGGTGCTATTAGGGAGGGAGGCCAGTTGGTAATATATTCCCAAGTCAGGATGGTGAGTGACTTGGAGGGGAACTACTGAGTGGTGCTGTTTCGATGTGGATATACCAGTGTTGGACTGGGGGCTATTTCCACATGTCTGCTGCTCTTGCTCTTCTAGGTGGCAGTGGTCATGAGTTTGGAAGGTTATGTCTAAGAAGTCTTGGTGAATAACTGCAGTGCATCTTGTGGATGGTACACACTGCTGCCACTATGCATCAGTGGGTGGAGGGACTGAATATTTGTGGATGGGGTGTCAATCAAATGGGCTGATTTGGCCTGGATGATATCATGTTTCTTGGATATTGTTGGAACTGCACTGATTCAGGCAAGGCTATATTCCATCACAGTCCTGACTTATGCCTTATAGGTAGAGGACCAGTTTTGGGAGTGAGGAGGTGAGCTACTCACCTCAGGATTCCTAGTCTCCGACCTGCTCTTGTAATCAAAGTATTTTGATGGCTAGTTGGTTATAGAGGTCAGTCGGCTGGACAGCTGGTTTGTGATACCAGTAGTGTGGGTTCAATTCTCGCAGTGGTTGAGGTCACTCACGAAAGTCCTGCCTTCTCAATCTTGCCCCTTGTCTGAGGTGTGTGGTGACCCTTAGGTTAAATCACCACCAGTCAGTCCTCCCCCTCAAAGGAGAGAGCAGTCTATGGCCATCTGGGACTATGGCAACTTTACTTTACCTATGGCTAGTCCAGCTCGGTTTCTGGTTAATGGTAACCTCATGGTGTTGGCAGAATGATAAGTAGCTTTGACATACCAGCTGCAATTGGCTCACTGGAAGACACTGGGGGGACTTCCCATCCTGCCCACCATGGAAATCATAGTGTACGGGAGGAGGGTGATGGGGCTGGGAACCATGCAAAGGTCTGTTGACCTTGGACGGGATTTGCCAGTCTTGGGGCCAAGCTTGGCCAAAAAATCACACCCATTATTCATTATTCCATCCTCACGGTGTTGGCAATTCTGATAGCCATTGTCTCTTAAGTCTCTTCCATTGAGCTTTGCTGTGGGAAGCATATTTGCATTTGATAACATTCCCAAGGTATAGTGAAACATGAGTTACTCCTTGTACAGAAACTGCAAAAATAAGCCATTGGTTAAAATCCATTTTTATAGAATCCTACCGTGCTGAAGGAGGCCATTCAGCCCATCTGTTTAGCACCAAACACAATCTTACCCAGGCCCTATCCCCATAACTCCATGCATTTGTCCTAACTAATCTCCCTGATACTAAAGGGCAATATAGCATGGCCAATTCAGCTAACCCGCACAGCTTTGGATTGTGAGAGGAAACTGGAGCACCCCCACACAAACACAGGGAGAATGTGCGAACTCCACATAGACAGTGACCCAATCTGGGAATCGAACCCAGGTCCCTGGTATTGTGCTAACCACTGTGCCACTGTGCTGCTCAAATATTATTATTATTTCCAGAAGATTCCAAATTGATTGCTGTCCATAAAGTTACGGATAGGATGTGCCTCTACTTGGCGTAACATTTCCCTCTACTTCTTAGAACAAAGTTTTCCCTTACAAGCTCACAATGATTGTCCTTTTTAACTTCAGCATAAAAAGCCTTGAGGCATCTTGGCGAGCTCTTGAAATTGGAATATGGTAATCACTGTGACTAATGATTATGTTGTACTACAGTGTGCAACTTCTGTTAAGATGGAAACAAACTTAGAAGTTGATGCATCCACCACCCCAGGAGTTTTCCAACTGCAATTGCTTACTCCTGATAAAGATAACCAAAGTCACCCTTTCCAAAACAGTGTCTAATAATAAATGAACTACATTGCAAATGCATTCGCTTCCCATTAATCCTTTCATCGACAAAGTTCCACTGTCACAGTAAAATTTTAAATATTTGCAGTAGGGATGAATGCATTGTTGAAAATGCTGCCTTGTTTGAATTTGCTACGTTGGTGGTAATGGCTGACCTATTCTGGCAGAAAGATACTTAAATATAATAATGATGGTAATAAAAGTGAGCAGGAACCAATGCACTAATACATTCCAGTGCCTGCATATTATTATTAGGCTGTGGATCCATGTTGGTTTCTATGTGCTGGTAGCAAACACATGAAGAAGAATGAGACTGACAAAAGACCTTTCAGTCCATTGAATGAGTGTGCTCCTTCTGTTAGACCATGCTCAGTCTTCACTCTGTATAGTTTCATCTAATTTCCTAAAACATTCTTCCAAGTAAACCATGAATTTACCCCACCCTCTCAAGGCAACAAATCAAAAATTCCGGCTTGTGAAGTGAACATTGTCATTGTTTCACTTCCAACACCTACTAGAGCCCAAGGCAAGTTTTCATCTGTTGCCATAGCAATCTTGTTTTCTCTGGAGCAGTTTGGCATTCAACCTGTTTGACCATGTTATGTACACACCTTCTTTGGCTCTCAAGTCCTGGGTGGGATTTGGTGTAAATTTTAAAATTTGCAGAAGACACAAAAGGAGGATAATGTTAAACTTCAAAAGGACATAGAATTGTAAACCAAAAGAGAAAATGCTGGAAAATCTCGGCAGGTCTGGCAGCATCTGTAAGGAGAGAAAAGAGCTGACATTTTGAGTCCTGATGACCCTTTATCAAAGGATTGTAGAATCCCTACAGTCCAAAAGGAGGCCATTTGGCCCATCTGATCTGCACTAACCACAATATCACCCAGGCACCTATTGCCATAACTCATGAATTTCCCCTAGCAAGTCCCCCTGACATGAAGGAGCAATTTAGCACGGCTAATCCACCTAACTTGAACATCTTTGGACTGTGGGAGGAAACTCAAGCAGACATAGGGAGAATGTGCAAACTCCAGACAGATAGTAACCCAAGCCGGGAATCGAACCCAGGTCCCTGACACTGTGAGGCAATAGTGCTAACCACTGTGCCACCATGCCACCTCATAGACAGGCTGTCAGAATGGGTGGATAAGTGGCAGATGTAATTTAATGCAGAGAAGTATAAAGTGATTTATCTTGGTAGGAGGAACAACAAGAGACAATGGGCTGTAACTTCCTCAATCTGCATGGTGGAGGTTTGTTGGACCACAAGGGACGGGGATCGGGTTTGGTTGGGCCTGCAGGTGGGTGGTGGCTGGGTCAGGTTGAGTGGTGGTTGGGCATCAGGCAAGTTTTGGGGTGTGAGTCTGGCCCATGGAGGGACGGGTGCAGGAGGGAACCCTGTGAGGGGAATCCCAGGCTGGTTTCAGGAGTTGGGGAATACAGTGGGCTTCGTAAGTTGGGGTGTGGGACATGTTCCCTGAGGAGCCAAAGGTGTGGAGGGAGTTCCCTGAGGTGTCAGGGGAAGGGGTTTGGGGGAAGTCCCACGCTGGAGTTTGGTCTTGGTCTTTGCAGTAGTTGCTCAGAAGTTAGAAGACATTTTAATTCTAACCTTTTCTAAGTAACTATAGTGTGAACCAATGGGAATTATCCAAAGTTTGCAATCTAATTCATATTTTTGGATGGTCCTCAGAAGATGTTTGCACTTCTGGGCAATTGCAGTGCAAACCCTTACCTGTGAAGATCTAAGAGGGATTTCCTAGTGCAATCTGATGCTCCAGTGCTCAGACATTACAGCCAAGATATAATAAAAGGTACAATTCAGAAGGTTATGTCGGAACAGAAGGAGCTCGGGGTAAGTGTGGAGAAATAATTAAAGGTGGCAGGACAGGTTTAGAAAGTAGTTCAGAAAGCACAAGGGATACTGGGCTCTATAAACCAGGGCATAAAGCACAAAAGCAAAGAAGTTATAGTAAACTGATATAAAACACTGGTTCAGCCTCAGCTGGAGTCAAGATCCAGGCACCACACTTTAGGAAGGATGTGAAAGCATGAGAAGGAGGAGGAAAAGATTCATGAGAATGGTTCCTTCCAGGGATGAGAAACTTTGTTCAATTGATAGATTGGAGAAACTAGAGTTTTCAATGGAGAAGAGTAGAATAGGAGAAGCGTTGTTAGAGGGGTCTGGACAGAGTAGAGTGTGTGAAACTGTTCCCATTGGCCAAAGGGTCAAGAATTGGGAGACATCAAATTAAGAAGAGAGGAGATTGGCAAAAGAAGGAATGGCAAACGCATCCATTGGCTAGGATCTAGGATGCACAGAGTAATGGAAGCAGATTCAATTTAAGCCTTTGTAAGAAAATTGGTTAATTATCTAAATATGTGCAGAGCCATGGGAGAAAGAGAGATGAGCGTGACCAGGTGAATTACCCTTGCAGAGAGTTGACATGGTCAAGATGGGCTGAATGGCCTTCTTCATGCAATTCTGATTGCAGCTCGCACAGTGCTGTCAAATTAATTTTTACCACAAGGTTTTCTTTAAATAACTACAGGAGAAAATTAGATTGTAATAGTTCTCATTGTATAAATTTGTGCATTACATTTAACCTTATTATCGTATCCTCTGTGTCTGAACAATATTAAAATTTTGACAAGAAGATCTCCTGTTTGGCTGCAATTACTTTATCCTGGTCATTTTTATTTCTTTCCTCTCCCAGTCATCAGCTTAGTCATGGCTTTGCTTCTATTTCAGGCTCTGGAAGGAAAGTCGCCATCTGTCTGGTTTTACATTTCTGAAGATGACCTGTGGTTGACAAGCAAGTAGCTGAGATTCAGCACACGCAGGTTATAAATATTCACCAGTTGGAATTTCCAAGTTGAATTTTACCACCTCACTGCAAGAAGTGAGTGGTGGAATTTGTGCAGCTTAACTAAAGTGAATATTTAAGTGTCAAAATGTACTGGTGCACATTCATCAAAGTCCTTCAAAGTATAGCTACATGATTGCAGACATTTATTCTCATCAGACATTGGCAGGCAGAGCCTGCTAAGTTTAATGAATGGTGCTTCGCCGAGCTTGATAGCAATAGAGTGCATCTGTCTTTTTGCTCAATTCATTACGCCATCAACCAACAGGACAAAGAAATTAGAGAATGCTGAAGAATACATTAAATCACACCCAGAGACTCCATGATCCGAGGCGAGGACCGTCAAAGCAACGACTGCCCTCACAGCTCTGATGCTTCCACTGGGTGGGGGGTTACCTTCCGATCGCCAGAGGATTATGGACGCGCAGTCGTTGATATATCCAAGCCAGTGATTCCGATTTTTGGTTACTTGGGAAATCAATTGATATCGGGTTAGTATACCTGATTTGGGTTGACTTACTGTTGTCACGTGTATTGGGATACAGTGAAAAATATTGTCATTTGTGCGCTGTACAGACAAAACCTACTGTTCATGGAGTACATAGAGGAGAAGGAAAGGAGGTGCAGAATGCAGTTACAGATAGGGTGAAGGGGAAGATCAGCTTAATGTGTATAAGGACATTCAAAAGTCTGATGGCAGCAGGGAAGAAGCTGTTCGCGAGTCAGTCAGTACATATTTTCAGACTTCTGCATCTTTTTTGAGGTACTAGATCAGCCATAGTCTTACTTATTGGAGTTGCAAGCTAAAAGGCTCAACGCTGACTCCTGCTCCTTTGTCTTTTGCTGTTTCATTCTTATTCTTTATTCTTTGATTTTTTTCTCTCTCCCAATCCTCTCTGCATCCTGTGTCTAACCCTCGTGCTTCATCTTGTGTTGTTCCCCTGTCAAATTAATTTAAAGTCTCTAATGATGTGGGAGTGAAAACTGGAAATCGTTATCATATGGAGGGTATGGGGGTCAGAGGCTCATCTTTGAGATTAAACAGGATATCAACATTGCAACCAATTTGGTTCATCTTGAGAAAGCAGCCAGGGAGGGAATTGGAGTCAGTGGTGAGGTAGCAGAGTTCACGAGAGGATGAATGCTGTGCAATGTGGAATCTGTGGTCTATTTTAATTGTCCTCTCCTCTTGATGATAAATTGGAATACTTGCTATGCTTAAAATGTGCGTAATTGGTTGTACAGTGCAGTGAGAATCTGCAGACATGAAAGGTGTCTACCAAAGAGACAATCTTTTCTAACTGCACGATCAGTAATGGGTGAACAAGGAGACATGTGACTATGTCAGAATGAGATGGAGACTGAGTAAATAGTGAATTAGGTTCACAGGGTATGTTCTGGTAGGTTCTTGTCAACTATAGATTCAGAATCAAGATCTGTTATTGTACTAACCTTCAGGTAAATTAAGAGCTTGTAAGCACTACCTGAAGCTGGCAACCCCGGCTTGACAGGGAACACCAATCTGCGATCTAAAAACTACACCCCTCCTGATCCCATCATAGATAAGGGACCCCCCCCCCCCACCAACACACACACTCCTGCATAGTCTGCACAATTGTAACGTTCACCTAAGGATAAGGGAACCATGTCTCATTGGAGCTCCACAAAGTGGCCCTTCCCCTCCCAACCGCCCCCCCCACCCCCACCTGCCAGCAATATGCTAAGGCAGTGCCAGCGGACCGTGCCAGGGAAGGCCAGGCATGTCCCTCTCCCGCCTTGGCTTCATGTTTCTCAAAAGCAGTTGTAAAATGTGCCATCACACTGGCGGTGAGGGGGACATTCCAACTATGGGGCAGAAGGGAATAAAAAGCTCTCTAGTTATATTATCATTCATAATTTGTTGCATCACTGGTGGAGGTGGGTGAATGCGGAGAATCGGAAAATATGATCTCACTGATGAGATTTTTGTTTCCAGAGTCTCAAGAGGTTGCGTTCGCAGCAAAAGCAAGCACAAAATCACAGCATTTATCTTTTCCTCTTGGATCTCCCACATTTACTTATTCTCTTTTTGCTAAAACATTTGTTAAGTACTTTGTAGTTCTTTTTAACATTTCATTTTGGATCATCTCACTCAATAAGCTCACACTGTTTAGCTGTTTAGCTAAACAAAATGATTGATAGCCATTTGCTGGTTCATTCCTTACTCCTCCAATGCCTTAACCAATCAAAGCCATGCTGGTTTAAATTTTGACGTAATGCTTGGGAACTCACTATTGGTCACCATTAACTGGTTCACTTTCCATGGCAACACCTCTACCAATGAGAGTTTACTTGCCAACCAATCAGCAACCTCTTCTCGTATTGTACAAAGTTGTTGGGGGCGATTCTCCCAAAAGAAGTTCTAAGTGCTGAATTCGCGGGAAAATGGTGTAAATCATGATCGTTTCATCAATGGGAGTTTCGACTGGAATCTCCCACACTCTGTGCAATGCAGAGTGTGGGATAATCGTGAATCTCATTAAAAGCTTGCGGGGTGGGGCCCGGAGTCTGACAGTTTCGGGCCTCTACGCACACACAAAAATTAGTGGGTTGGGATGGGGGAATAACAGCTGTTGTTTCCGTTGACGTTTTGTAATTTTGCAGTTATCCAGATGAGTACAAGATGGAAAGCTTTGACAATGTATCCTTTTTCAGTAATATTCAGGTTCTTAATTCATGGAGAAAAATCAAAATTGTCCAATTTATAGACTGAATCAAACTCAATAAAGCTTGGTTCTGGCTCAGCCTGATTAAATTAAAGTTTTGCAGGAAAAGAGATTAATTTATAAGTCTCTTGTGTAACTATTTTTGCTGCTTGTTTCAAAACCAGCTGTCCAGCATTGTCACTTCTACCGAAGCTGAACAAATCAGCACTCATATGACGTTAAGTTTACTCAGCCAAATTAGGGGCAGTACACTGGCACAGTGGTTAGCACTGCAGCGCCAGGAATCCAGGTTCAGTTCCAGTCTTCTGGGTGGAGTTTGCACATTCCCTCTGTGTCTGCGTGGATTTCCTCCGGGTGCTCCAATTTCCTCCCAAAGTCCAAAGATGTGCCCATTAGGTTGATTGGCCATGCTAAATTCACCCGAGTGTCGGGAGATTAGCAGGGTAAATATGAGGGGTTACAGGAATAGGGCCTGGGTGGGATTGTGGTCAGTGCAGACTCATTGAGCTGAATGACCTCCTTCTGCACTGTAGGGATTCTGTGATTCTAATGGTAGAAGTAGGGCAACAGGGGGATGTATAGAGTCTAAACGGGGGAGCAATCCGTAAAAGATTTATTAATTGAATGGGCTTTTATTGTTTACTGCTAACACTTTTTGGGATTACATGAAATTCTGACAACAGGCTCAAAGTATTAGGAGAGGATGAACAAGTCAAAGATCAGAATTTGAGAAGAGTAAAGCCGGTGCAAAGAAAGACCTGAGAAATCTTTGAGACTGCAATTCTGTTGAGCTGAAAAATAAAACCAAATATATAGCTTTTAGAAAGCATTAGTAAAGAGACTCAGGGAAAGTGTACGATTTGAGTTTTAACTGTGATGGGAAGGTCAGACTCGCAGTGATTATGTACTTATTTAAGACAGATGGTTGAGAAGATGTCCTTTATTTGGGCTGAAGCAATTTAATTTGTCTCATAAATGACATGAGTCATCCATTATATAAAATGAAATTTGTGTCTCTGATTTTCTTGAAATTAATTGCTGTAATTTTCTTATTGTGAGGGTGACAAATATGACGGATTAGATTTCACTTACAATTTCACATATCCACTTTGAATGGAGAACCTGCAGATAAACTGGAAGACATTGACTGCACTCTTGTGTTTTAATCAGTTGTGTAGCAAGATAAAAACATGGATACATTAATTGTTTTAAACATGCGCACCGATGTAATGACTTGACAAACCAATATTAAACCCAAATAATCCCTGATAAGGTAGCAATTCACGGCCGTTGCTGAATATCATAGAGATGTTGATGAAAGTGACTAATGCTGCCAAATGGACCTCATGGCCTCATTTGCATATTTATGTAATATGTGGGAAAGGTCAAATGCAATTTACAGCTTCCCCCACCCATTACCCATCCATGCTCTGAAGATTGAGTGACACAATAAATTCACTAAGATTTACTCGTTAATCTGTTTCTATCTGTTATGGGATTTTTTGTTAACAACTGCAGGGTTGTTAGTTTTCTATCTCCTTTTATTCTACTATTTGGTGCTCCTTTTCTGGTATTATTGACATTGGTAACTACATGTCAATGTATGCTGTTCTCACAAAAACACCAGATCGGAGAGAAAAACCGTCTATGCATCAATGTGACATTTTAATTCTTTGCATTATCTACTTGAGCAATTCCAATGATTGATTAGCGTCTGTTGGTTTTGAATGCGGTGCAGTTATATCAGCTCATCTCTACTGGGAATGAGAATAGAACTGCCCAGTATCATTGCATTTTTGACCTTTAATGCTCCTTGGAGAATGAAGACCTTTATTACCTCTGTCTGGATTGAATTTGATCCACTGTCCAACAAAGGCATGGCCAGCAGTCACCATTGTACCGTAACCTATACAAATCAAACAAATCCATTCAGTTAGCCCCTACTGATCGAACCAAGTATATGTATTGCCATCAAAGTTGTGGAGTAAATATATTGTTCCACTTGCTTTATTATAGCAGTCTAATATGGCTCTTTCAAATTGCTTATTGCCAAATTATGCCTGGTGAATCATATTCTCACATCCATTTGACATTAAAGTGAAATTTCAAATTTCTACAGCTAAAATGTTTAAAAATGGGCCAATCTTTGCCAAAATATTACAAAGAAACCATGACTTCTGACATTCTTTGCCTTTATTACACTGCAGTGAGGGATTGGAAGATAAGATGGAAACTTATCCACGAGCAGATGACCTGTAGAAGTTCCGAGTAGGGAAAGTTCTTCTGTTTTGTATTGTTTCCATCAATCTTGTGTGAAAGTAATTCATTGATATTAAGTTCCATTTTATCCTGAATTCTGTAGTTGAACGTATAAACCAGAGGTACTGAAAATATGACTGTGTTGGTGTTCTATGTCTATAGAAAGGTTGGTCTTCTTCAAGAGCAGTATATATATGTTTACAATTAGATTTGCTCCCCTTTAGTGCCTCGCTAACGTTAAACAACAATTTTTTATGGACAGCATTGAGACCAAAAGACATTGGAAAGAGAACTTTGGGGGTGTTGGGTGGATGCTTAGAAAATCAGAATCTTCTCAATAATAAAAAAATGTTGAGAATTGGTACAAAGATCAAATGAAATAATGAATTGTGTGGAACACTGCTGCGTTTACAATTTCTGTAGAGTATTGAGACCATAGGACATTGGAAAGAAAATCTTGAGTGGAGGGGCGGGGGTGGATTTTAGACATGTGGAGCATGGCTGCCTTTTGCCAGCTTTCTCTGTTTTTGTTTCAGATTGCAGCATCCACGGCCTTTTGCTTTTTAAGTGAAATAATGAACTAGATTCAGTGGTCATCTGCAGCTGAATGCGTGGTGCCAGTCATTCGTTACACTTGCCAAAGGCTTTTTATAGGGTTTTTGCACTGACATTGGTTGTGAGATACATGCACTAATAATGGAGAGTGCTGTTAGCATCATTATAGTCGCCACAAAATCTGGATTAAAATCACATAAGGATGGCAAGATTGTAATGTGACGTTGAGAAAAAATTAAAGGGAAAGAAAAGAGCTGGAAGTATGAGCTCAACGGGCTATAAATGGGTATTTCTCGACAGCAGCATTTTCAGTAGCAGTAGTGTGGATGATGTGTATGCCTATTCCCTTAATAAACAAGTGTTTGAATCAGTGTCTGTACTCATGCTTGACACAGAAACACAGCAGTGCAGGCTTTATTTATGATTACAAAATTCATATTCTGCGCAACAGGCAGAGTGTGAAAAATGGCCATCCGCAGATTTAAAATTGGAAAGTTATTGCAAACTGTCGTACACACTGCATTTTCAATCATGATTAATCCGTGGAAGTACGAGCAAATTAACTGTGTTGAGAATCAGGCTGAGATTTCGATGGATTATCCCCCCTCCACTGGCCTGTTAACTACAACAGAGTTCATATATGATTACGAAAACTGAGTGTTTGTGCAGAGAGTTTGGTAACCTTATGGAATTGAGTAACATCGCAGTCAATCATTTTTGCATGAGCTGTTATCATAGTTTGCACAGCACACAAGAATTTGCATTATTTTATCAACCAGAGTCCAAACCTGTTTACATTTATCAGCTGTGGTTGCTTGCCTATCATTTGTCACAGGGCAGTGGCACTAGCAAAATAAAACAAAAGCATATTTGCTGATGTGAACAGATTGAAGACAGGAAAGAGATTTTGGCCATGCATGTTTCTTTATAAATCTGGATGGCATTGCTACACAGTGGTTAACACTGCTGCCTAACATCATTAGGGAACTGGGTCCAATTCTGGCCTTGGATGATGATCTGTCTGGTGTTTGCGTGTTCTCATCTTATCTGCGTGGAGTTCCTTCCACACTCCAAAGATGTGCAGATTAGGTAGATTGGCCATGTTAAATTGCCCCTTAGTCTTTGGGGTCTGGGGGGCGGTATTAGTGGGGTAAATATGTGGGGTTACCATGTTATGGGTGGGATGCTTTTTGGAGGGTCAGTGAAGACTTGATGAGCCAAGTGGCCTGCTTCTGCACTGTAGGAATTCTAAATATTACGCTGTGAGGGTGAGATGATATTTCAGTATTCTGTGGAAACCTATATCCAATTTATTAGTTCTTGTAATCACAGAAGCTTGTAGCACAGAAGGAGACTGATTGTCTAATGTGTTTTCATCCCTGTTTGTTAGTTTGATTATTTGTAACAAGATATCTCAAAACTTAATATGTAAATTTCAATGAAATTCATACACTGATAGGTTAGTAGTTTTTTTTTGGTCAGGCTGCAGTTCCGGATGCTGATGCTGGAAGTTTTTGAAGGATTCATTAACATTGGGAGTTAGAGAAAATTGGCTTTTTGAATGTTGTGGATTGATTTATTTTTGAATGTTGCCATAGAATCATAGAGGTTTACAGCATGGAAGCAGGCCCTTCAGCCCAACTTGTCCACGTTGTCCTTTTCTTTTAACCACTAAGCTCATTCCAATTGCCCGCATTTGGCCCATATTCCTCTATACCCATCCTATCCATGCAACTGTCTAAATGCTTTTTAAAAGACAAAATTATACCCACCTCTGGCAGCTTGTTCCAGACACGCACCGCCTTCTGTGTGAACAAAATTGTCCCACTGGACCCCTTTATATCTCTCCCCTCTCACCTTAAACTCATGCCTCTAGTATTAGACTTGTCTGCCTTTGGGAAACGTTAGAGTGTTGTGGATTTTCTCAATTGATGTGGTTGAATTTGCTGCAGCTCTGAAAATGCGAGCAGAGCTTTAAGAGCAGGTTGGAAGTAAATTGGCCTAAAGCCTCTTCAGTGGTAAGCAAGCTCTTATTAACAGAATTTCTTATTTCAACTTTGTAGTTGCAGAACATCAACCCAGCAGGGAAAAACCTTCAGGCAGATCTGCGTAATTGTAATACGGTTGAGTTAACTCAATGTAATGGAGGTATGCTCTCTGCTGCCCTCTTCATTTGTGCTTGTGCTGACTCTTTGCAAGAGCAATTCAGAACTAATATGCCCAATTTGCTCTAAGTGTTTGACTGCTGCATTAGACAACTATTGAAAAAAAAGCTCTGCTGTGTTCCGCTTTAACTTTATTCTTGATATCAAAAGTATCATTCAATGTCTGCATCATGAGTTTTGGACTATGAGCACATTTGCTTTGGTAATTTGTTCTTAGCTGACAGTTTGTTGGAACTGATTTATCAACATTTTTGTTTGATTGGGATATATTTATTTAGGGTTATACATTATTGTGGTTGTTTTGTTTTTGTTTGTAATTGATAAACATTATTGCTAATTTTCTTTCCGTATGTGTTAACAATATTCTTGAATAAACTTTGTTTGGTAAAAGCTCCCTAGTCGATCATTTGAATCATATCTGAGGTACACTTATCCTAGCCAAATTCAAGGTGCAAAACTTATGGTCCAGGCGGCCTTCATAGAACATTGTGGAGTTTCTGACCTAAACCAAAACATATATATAAATCAAACAGAGTAGTGATCCCAACACAATCGCTGAAGAACTACATATTCCCTTCTAATCAGAAAAATGTTATTCATCGCTACATTCTCTTGTATCTACATTTTCACTCCTGGGCTTCAACTATGCTAACATGCCTAAAATGTCTATAATTAAATAATAGCATGCAATCTTTACAATTATGTTTCTTCTTTAGTTGGACGAGCAAAATTGGCAATTCTGTTTGAGCCCCTAGCTAGCCTGCCTGACTTTAACATTAAGATGAGAATTTAATTAACTCACTTCCATGGATCTGTTTGATAAATGCAATTTTGTTATTGTTTTGTGCACAAATTATTTTTTAGTTCAAAATTAAAATTTATGTTTTCTACATTTATAAAAGGAGACCTAAAATTAATCGGTGGTATGATGACACCATGGTTAGCACAGCTGCCTCACAAAACCATGGACCCAGGTTCAATTCTGGTCTTTGGTGACTGTCTGTGTGGAGTTTGCACGAGCTTTCGAAGTGCTGCTCCTGAGTCACCCTCTCCTGATGAAGAAGCAGCACTCCAAAAGCTCATGGTACCAAATAAACCTGTTGGACTTTAACCTGGTGTTGTGAGACTTCTTACTGTGCTCTTTCAGAGAGTTATTGCAGACTCGATGGGCTGAATGGCCTCCTTCTTCGCTGTAGGAATTCTTTGGCTTCTGTGAAAACTAAATCTGGTGTGAAACTAGATAAAATTATTGAATCTCTTTTCCTAAAGTTTTCTTTTTCCCTACAGTTTACACTCCAATGACCTGCTATCAATAGTAGTGGATCGTGCTCATTGAGATCACTTGTTTCAAAAGGATGTCTAGTAGACAACCCAGTGCCACAATTTACAGAGGTACAGAGCTACAGAGAGCATGATAAAAAAAACTCTTAAAGATACATTAACATCACATGCAAAAGATCTGCACTTGATTATAAAGGGCTTTATTTCAAAGTTTGCAGATGAATGAAACTTTAAAATATGGTAAGCAATGAGAAAAATACTAAAAGTCTTCCAGAGGCTATAGAAAGGCTGGTGAAATGAGGAGACACGTGTCAATGAAATATAGTCCGCAGGAATGTAAAATGATTTCCAAGTTCCATGAGTTCCAAAATGTGCAGGTTGGGTGGATTGGCCATAATCAATTGCCCCTTAGTGCCAGGAGGTTAGTAGGAAAAATGTGTGTGGTTGCTGGGATAGTACCTGGGTGAGATTGTTGTCGGTTCAGGCTTGATGGGCCAAATGGCCTCTTTCTGCACTGTAGGGATTCTATGATTTATTTTGCTTGGAAGAAACGAAGGAAGCTGTCACAAAACTGAAAGGCATGATTTTAAAGAGAGTGCAGCAACAGAGCATTCTGGGAATATATCTACAAGTGGATTTGAAAGTAGAAAGAAGCTTGTTAAAAGTTGTCACCACATTTTTGGTTTTTGTTAAGAGATGGTTAGGGACCATTAACCTTCTGTTTAATGTAGACAAAGTTTGAGATCCCAATCACTTGTAAAGAGAATAAAGCCACAAGATTTCATGGTTTTAAATTAACAAAACTAAACTTTACTTTTCAGATTAGAAGGATAAAACAATTTACAATATCAATCTTACTCTCTAACATTCATGGAAACATAGAACCCCTACAGTGTAGGAGGAGGCCATTTGGCCCATCAAGTCTGCACCAATCACAATCCCACTGAGCGTCTATTCCTGTAGCCCCGCATAGTTACTCTGCTAGCCCCTCTGACACTAAGTGGCAATTTAGCATTGTCAATCCTTGGAGTGTGGAAGGAAACTGGAGCACCAAGAGGAAACCCATGCAGACACGGAGAGAATGTGCAAACCCCACACAGACAGTAACCCAAGCTGGGAATCGAACCCGAGTCCCTGGAGCTGTGAGGCAGCAGCGCTAACCACTGTGCCACTATGCTGCCCTGGTAATTCATGGTAATACAGGGCACACATGCATTAACATATAAATTGTGATTGAATGTACCACCCTGCACAATAAATGACAAATGCCACCAAGTCAGATTCCATGGATTTCTCAGCCTCTCACCCAGACATCAGTAATACTAAGTCAAATAATCTCATTGAAACTCTGTTTCTCTCATGAGGGATTCCAGTCTTCCCCTTCAAAGATCGCGCCTTGGAATTCTCTTCAAAAGTTGCTTTAACTTAGGCATCCTCAGATACAGCTCATTTCTCAGTGTTTCAATCTTATCTGCTGACACTCTGTTCCTAGGGATACCTGAGTCTGCATTTCAACACCAGCTTACAAGCATGGCTTCAAATCTTCAGTTGCATTGAGCAGAACATTTGTGATCCAAAGAGTTACCTTCGCCCCAACAGCTTATGGCATGGGGTCACTAAACTTCCGTTGCTTTCTTCGATTGAACATAAGAACATAAGAACATAAGAAATAGGAGCAGGAGTAGGCCATCTAGCCTTCGAGCCTGCCCCGCCATTCAATAAGATCATGGCTGATCTTTCGCTGCTCAGTTCCACTTTCCCGCTTTCTCCCCATAACCCTTAATCCCCTCTCTTATCAAAAACCCATCAACCCGCGTCTTAAAAATATTTAGCGAGGCAGCCTCCACCACTTCAACGGGCAGAGAATTCCAGAGATTCACCACCCTTTGAGTGAAGAAGTTCCTCCTCAACTCCGTTCTAAACCGCTCCCCTTTTATCTTGAGGCTGTGCCCCCTAGTCCTACTGTCTTTTTTGAGCGGGAAGAGTCTCTCCACCTCTATCCTATCCATCCCATTCATCATCTTATATGTCTCAATGAGATCTCCCCTCATTCTTCTAAACTCTAACGAGTACAAGCCCAGTTTATTCAGCCTCTCCTCATAGCTCAACCCCCTCAACTCCTGTATCAGCCTAGTAAACCTCCTCTGCACTCCCTCCAAGGCCAAAATATCTTTGCGCAGGTGCGGTGCCCAAAACTGCACACAGTACTCCAGCTGCGGCCTCACCAATGCCCTATACAGCTGCAGCAAGACCACCCTACTTTTATATTCAATCCCCCTCGCTATGAAGGCCAGCATCCCATTCGCCTTCCTGACCACCTGCTGCACCTGCAGGCTGGGTTTTTGCGACTCATGCACAAGGACCCCGAGGTCCCTCTGCACCGTCGCCTGCTGCAGTTTTTCGCCCCGTAAGTAATAGTCCTTCCTACCATTCTTCCCACCAAAGTGGACCACCTCACACTTGCCAACATTAAATTCCATTTGCCATTTCCTGGCCCATTCGCCCACAGCATCTATTGTGTCCTCCTCGTTCTCCAGAGTTTCCATTAAGCCGTCCTTGATTGTCAGTCCCTAAGCCCTCTCAACTTAAATTCTGCCACTCACAGCCCTTCTATTGCTTGAAGCCTCTATTTTTGCACCTCTTTCTTCTTAATTGGATACCTCTCTGTCCCCTTTACCTTTGGGATGTCTCCTATCCCCACTGCCTGTCCTTGCTTGGTGCTTGCTTTGGGACCTCTTCCTGTTATCTCTCCCTAGCCCCTGTGTGGAAATTTGCACAACTATGGCACTCTGCTCCCAATCACATGACTACAACTTTTGGGGAATTTTTTTCTTTTTTCTCTTCATAGAGGCCTCCTGAAAACTCTTAACTGCTATGCAAAGTGTGTCCAGCCCACGCCTAGCCTAGAATGCACAGAACCTCCTGAGGCATGCTGGGAATTAGTTCCCAGCCTTCTGGTGATGAGGAAAGTTTGGATTTCACAACAACATAGCCACTGCTCCTTTAATCATACGGGCATTGAAAGAACATAGATTTAAGTAACAGGCAAAATAAGAACAGGTTACGTGCAGAAAGACGATTTTTAACCAAATTAATTGCTATGATCTGGAACGCACTGTCTGAAAGGATGGTGGAAGCAGATTCAACATTAATTTTCAAAAGGAAATTGGATAAATACTTGGACAGGAATAGAAAAGGGGATGGGCTGTGGGCTAAGAGGAGGGGAATGGGATAACCTCTTTTAAAGAGCTAGTAGCATCATGATGGGTCAAATGTCATAGAATCATACAATCAAAGAATCCCCATAGTGCAGACGGAGGCCATTCGGCCCATCTAGTCTGCACCGACTCTCTGACAGATCATTTTACCCAGGCCGTATCCCTGCAATTCCATATATTTACCGCACTAATTCCCTTTATCTATACATCTACAGGGCAATTTAGTATGACCAATCCACTTAACCTGCACATCTTTGGACTGTAGGAGGAAACCGGAGCACCCAGAGGAAATCCACGCAGACACGGGGAGAACATGCAAACTCTACACAGACAGTGATCCAAGCCAGGAATGAACCCAGGTCCCTGGCGCTGTGAAGCAGCAGTGCTAACCACCCTGCCCGAAGATTCATGTCCTCTTCCTATGTTATACCATTCTATCAATCCTTAATTCTCCAGTTTGTCTAGTCATTTGTCATACATAATCTGCTCTGAATTTCAAATCGCAGCTGGATTATGAAACTCACAGAGCATCTTACACTTCTGCCTTTATCGTCCACAATTAATGGAAAATCTGTCGCTTCGTTCCAAACTCGCTGTTCCTAAATCGCAACTGAAATGTAATAACACTTCTTTCTTCCATTAAAATATTTCTCACTTATCTGTTTCGTTTTGCTTGTTATATTGGAACAAATTCATGCGCTACACATGCTCTTCATCTCCCAGGTAATTCAAACAGTAATCTGTCGTTTTATGAACAAAATTGCGCAAATTACTCCCTTGTTTGGAAATATTTTGACAACACATTTGAATAGGATGCCAACTAAGACAGGGCATATTCAATGTGACATTAGGTTTCCAAGCAACAACCAGAACATTTGGGGATTATTCTATGAAATGGATTCCTAACCAGCTAATAAGAGTCATAGGCAGAATGCAGTCTTAAGAGAATCAGAAAAGGGTTAAATGATTATTGGGCAAGCTAATACAAACAGCTTACACATATGTGGATGCAGTAAGTGAATCAAAACAAGTAGTTATGATTTTAAAACATATATGCTGCTATTTTAAATGTATTGTTTACTTTAGACAAGTAAAGGTACCGAAAGGCATGGTGGTAAATGTCAATAGTTTAAAGCCAAAAGTTTGGGAACCGATTAATCAGCAATCATCTTCTTGGGTAGATTTCTATCAAGGTACCTAATCTGCAACATTTATGAATTGATGCATTTTCTGCCCAGACACAAGGATAGATATGCTCCTGGATGCAGGGATTCATGTCTATTCAACTTGACAGTGAGCCAGTGGGAACGTTCATTTTGTGGTAGTGTCTGCTGTTACCAGCCAACAGGGATGTAGTTAGAGCTAAGAAGGGAGACTACATCCGTATTAACTGGGCGAATGAGATGTCACCATGATATTAAGTATCATATGGCTGGCTGAGGTACTTGACAGAGATTTGTATTGATAGATAATGTATGCGTATTGTATATGTGCATATATTGGGTGGCATGGTGGCACAGTGCTTCGCAATGCTGCCTCACAGCACCGGGGAACCAGGTTCGATTCCTGGCTTGGGTCACTAACAGTGTGGAGGCTGCATGTTCTCCCTGTGTCTGCGTCAGTTTCCTCCGGGTGCTCCGATTTCCTCCCACACTCCAAAAGTTGGGCACATCAGATTTATTGGCCATACTAAATTTCCCCTTAGTGTTAAGGAGACTAGCTAGGATAAATGCATAGGGTTATGGGGATAGGGGTTGGGTAGGATTGTCATCCGTGCAGACTCAGTGGACCAAATGGCCTCCTTCTGCACAGCAGGACTCTATGATTCTCTGTGACATAACATTGAAACAAAATTGATTTTAAGCTAATGAAAGATGGAATTATTGATTAGAAAAAAGTATAATTGATCTGTATTTGACTCTGTACTTCAGATCTTTCAGGGAGGTCCTGTAGCTCTATCCTGAGAGATGTTTAACACTTTTGGAAGTCTCTGGTCAGCAGTTTGTTTTTGTTTATTCTATGTTTTATGTTAAATAAATTTTGTTACATCTTTACACAGATATATTTGTCTTGCAAGTTTGAATTGTCCAAGATAAGACACAATTGGCCACCTCGAAATTTTCCCACAACATTCTAGTTAAAGTATTCACAATTTAATAGGGTTCTGCAGTTTATTTAATTACATAGAACACAGAACATTACAACGCAGTACAGGCCCTTCAGCTCTCAATGTTGCACCGACCTGTGAAACTAATCTAATACCCATCTAACCTACACTATTCCAATATCAATATATTTGGTTCATCAACATCGTTTAGAGATGGAAACTTGCCATTCTCTTACTTCAGTGGTAGAATCTTAATTGTTGATTCATGGTATTAGAATATATAGGAATGGGTAATAAATTCCAGCCTTGCCAACGATGTCTCCAACATGAGAATAGTGAAATAAGGGTGAAAAAATTACTTGTGTAAAACAGTAGTGGCATGCATAGATAGTTACACAATAACTCATGAATCCTTTTAAAGGCCTGTACCTGAATAAAGAAGTGGGGTTATCATTTAAAATGTTAAATATTTTTGCTCTAAAATTATTGTCATGCTTACTAAAGGATGTTCATTAGTTTTAATTTGTTTCATCCACAGCAGTTGTTGTTGATAAATTTGAACAACCCCTGAAAATGTTCATTTTTATATTTCTTTTATAGAGTACAAGAGCAAGGAGGTTATGCCAAATTTACACAAGACACTAGTTAGACCACAGCCAGAATATTGTGCACAGTTCTGGCTGCCACACTACAGGAAGGATGTGAACACATTGGAGAGAGTGCAGAAGAGGCTTACAAAAATGGCTCCTAGGATGAGAAGCTTTCATTATGAGTATAGTTTGGAGAAGTTGGGACGGTTCTTAGAGAGAAGGCGGCTGGGAGAAGATTTGACAGAGATGTTTAAAATCAGGAGAGGGCTGGACAGTGTACATAGGGAGAAACTGTTCCCACTCGTAAAAGGATCAAGAATGAAAGGACACAGATTTGAAATGACTTGCAAAAGAAACAAACGTTATGTGAGAAAAACCTTTCCATACAATGAGTGGTTTGGGTCTGGAATGCACTACCTGCAAGCGTGATGGAGGCAGCTTCAATCAAGGCATTCATAAGGGCATTAGATGATTATTTAAATAGAAACAATATGCAGGGATATGGGGAAAAGGCACGTTAATGGCACTAAGTCATGGTGCTCGTTTGGAGAACTGGTGCAGACCTGATGGGCTAAATGGCCTCCTTCTGTACTACAACAATTGTGTGTTTCTGTGATCTAATCAAACAAGTTAAAAAGTGGGAAAGATTATGATATAGTTCATTGGGATCAAGAAACATTACTTTAAAACTAATGACACTTCTATCTAATCTAAACTTTTACCTTTGTTAAATGTTGTTAAAGTCTTGCATACTCTTTAATAGATAGATTTATTTTAAACCAAGGAAAGTCAAAGAGCAGTTTGCTGGAAATAGATTCTCAATTCATTGCTTCAATTCACACTATATCCAGATAGATTTGCGCACTAAATAGTGATTTAGTGCTATGAAAAAGAACACAGCCTGTGAGAGCTATATATCATGGTGATGCGATATACAAGGAACATTGTTCTTCCCTGACATTTTCATAATGCAAAATTATGTCATTTTGTTTCACTTTGATGATCCGCATGGACAAGAGGAATTATTGTGCAGTAATACTAACTGTAGCGATCCGATCCATGAACTGTATGACATTTTGTATGCATCTAGCAGTAGAATTTAATTCAGCCCACATCTGGGAATGTAAAACAATCTCAATTGAAATTCCAATGCTTTTTGAGGCTACTATAATGCACAACTGAATGCTCATTAAGAAAGCTGCAGAAGAACTGATGGCACAGCTGTGAGAATGGATAATCTAATTGCCCGTTCCCCTGACATGGTTCACCATGTATCCATGTTTCTCAAAGCAGTAAACCAGAAATGGAGTGGTGCAGTGACACAGTGGTTAGCACTGCTGTCTCACAGTGCCAGGGACCCAGGTTTGATTCCTGCCTTGGATGATTGTCTGTGTGGAGTTTGCATGTTCTTCCTGTGGAGGTTTCCTCTGGGTGCTCCAGTGTCCTCCAACAGTCCAAAGATGGGTGGGTTAGATGGATTGGCCATGTTAAATTAGTGACAGGGAGATTAGCAGGGTAAATATGTGAAGATAAGGATATCCTCTTATCCTTACTGTTGTCGGTACAGGCTTGACAGGCCGAATTGCCTCCTTCTGCTCTGTAGGGATTCTATTAAATCCTTCAAAATATAAAATATTTCAAGTTTTTCTCTGTAAATAACTGGAAATCCTACTGCAAACAAGGGTTTAAATTTTACTTTAATTTTATTCCATTTTAGTTCAACTAATAACAGCACTTACAAGGTGCAGATAGTCCATTACAGACAAGAATTACCAACAGCTTGCATTCCTGAAGGACCCGTAACATCCTGAAAACAATCCCAGACTACCATCCTCGAGATTTCTAAAAAGTGCAACCCTTCATAACGTTAGGTGTTTTTTCCATAAAGTGCACAAGAGTATTGAATATGTTCCACCTAATATGTTTCTATAGCTCTTGGGGCTAATGGGATCAAGAGATATGGAGGGGGGAAGATGGCATCAGAATATTGAATTTGATGATCAGCCATGATGAAAATGAATGGTGGAGCAGGCTCGAAGGGCTGGATGGCCTACTCCTACTTATATTTTCAATGTTTCTAATAAAATATGCATCATTTCATTCCAATTTTACACTGTTGTCAGGAACCTTGTGCACTAGCAGCACATCTGGGAAATTTAGGCACAGCCTTTGCCAATTTTGTTGCACACTTAAATTAAAATTATCTTACTATTTCCAAATTTCTGATGCAACCCACTCATGGATGAAGTTCCAGGCCAGGAATGAGATCGGAATATTTCCCCTCTTAAATAGTCAGAGTTCATAATCCTAAATATCAAACCCCTCTTTTTATAGTCCACTGCAAATAAAAGTGCTACATTGTCACATTTGCCAAGTTAAGCCCTGGTGATAACTGTTACTCCCTAACCCAAGGTCCATAAGCATCAGCGGTAAAATTAGTTATTCGGGAAATTTGCAATGTAATGTTTGGACATTAAGCTATCCAATTTTTATTTGTGAAACTGTCAATATTATCAATGAAATAAATAGAAAATAGTCTCCGTGAGTTCCTTGGAGGGTGTAGTTGGAAATCACTTTGAAGCATTTTTTATTTTAGTACAATCTGGACCATGAGGTCTTATTCCATTTGAATGTTGTGTGGACAGTAGCAGGTTTCATAATGGGCTGCAATGGGGCACACCATGTAGTTTTTTTTTATTTGTGGGATATAGATGTTGCTGGCTGGCCAGCATTTATTGCCCATTCCTATCTGCCCTTGTCCGTTGAGTTGAGAATCAATGGCCAGAATTGTACCGCCTCACCCACCACAGGAATTGGAGTGGGAGAGGGATGAACCTGGGCAGGATTTTATGGTTTCAGAATGAGTGAGGTCATAAAATACCACCCAACAACACTTCTGTGGCTCTGGAGTCACATGTAGGCCAGACCGGGTAAAGATGGCAGATTTTCTTCCCTAAAGGGCATTAGTCAACCAGATGGGTTTTTCGACAATCAAAAATGGTTTCATGGTCAACAGTAGATTCTTAATTCATTGAATTCAAATTCCACCACCTGCCATAACAGGATTCACACCTGGGTCCCCAAAACATTAGTTGAGTTTCTGGATGAATAGTTTAGCAATAATACCACCAGGCCATCACCTTCCCTATATGTATTAATACATACTAAAATCTTTGGTTGATTGGTGAGAAATTGTACAGTCAGTATATATTTACTATAATGTTATAGAATGGTACCTTACTAAGGAGCAATCTGAGGAGCAGTGATACTTCAATGGTACAGTATAACTTCTGACAATCATAGGATCCACAATGTGATCAGGTTTCACAGAATTGCTATCACTCTTTCAGAGTCCACCTTCAACGAAAGGTAAAGAAAAGTGCGACTAAACTCCAATCAAGCCAACTTAGAAATACTTCGACAAGATTTAGTTTTAAGTATAAGATTAATATTTAAACCCATGATTCATATGTCATGTTGCATATTACTGAACGTACACCTAGAAAGCGAGAACTGAATGAGTTAAGCTACAACCTGTATTTAATTGGTCCCAAAGCGTCTGTGATGTCAGGAAGAACTAATTCAGACGTCAGAAAACCATTAGGTTGGGGGAAACTGATGGCGGATCAGAAAAGAAAGGATTGTTCAGTCCTCACCATCTCCTGTTCAGTGAAGCTTGAGTTCGGCAAGTACATCGTTAACCTAACACGTATGATAATAATTAGAAACATAAAAGTTTATAGCACAGAAGAAGGGGTGTTGTGCAGGCATTGTGCTAAAGCAATCCAATACTAAACAAATGGGCTGCTTTCTCCCCAAAGCCCTATCTCTGTGTCCACTTCAATTGTTTATTCCTTCTTCCCTTAAGAGAGGCAATGGTCATTGCTTCAATTGCTCCCAATGGCAAGGAATTCCAAGTTCTAATAACTCCCTGCAAATTGAAGTTTCTCCTAACTTCTTTCCTCATTCCCTTGGTGACTATTTTAAATTAATGATCCTTTACCTCCCCAAAGAAAGGAAAACCTTTTCTCATTCACCAAATCAAAATCGTTATTTTTAAAAAACTTGTGCTAAATTTCTTCAGCCTTCTCTGCTTCAATGCAAATAGTCAGAGTATCTTAAGGTTATCCTGAACCATTATTTCTCATCTTGGCATGGTTCTGAATTAGTTATGGGGATAACTCAAGAGAGGACGGTGATCATGTTAGAGAACTGCAGGCTCTGTGGAATGTGACTGAGCCTTTTAAAGTTATAAAAACTGGATGTAAGGAGTTTGCAAATGATATTTAAAATGGAAATGTCATAATAATAGAGGACATGGTGTTGAGTTTCTACAGGGACTGAAATGCAACTGAGGATGGAGAGGTGAATGAGAATTTGGACACAGCAGGTTGAGTAATGTCAGAGGATCGAAAATCCGGCAGGGAAATGCTAGGGTGAACTATTGTTGGTGCATGACAGATCTAAACTAGCATCCAGAGCATTTAAGGAGCAGCTATGGGGTCCACTGGAGGGGCAGGACCATGGCATGACAAAGAAATAAAATATAACGTTATCATTTTGATTATGCCCCTTTCAAAGAGATGGTGAAGTTAATCGCATGTAGATTTGCAATTCTGGGAGGCAATTGGGGCCTCCCACACCCCATTCGATTATCTAGATTTGTAACTTCTATCACATTTGCCAGACATGGTATACCAATGCAGCTAAAAATATTTAAATAAGGTGACTCTGCCCTGACAGCCATACTATCATGGGGTCAAAAGCAGGGATCACAGTAATGTACTACATTACTGGAACAATACCCAGACTCCAAGGGGGGGGCTTTTCTGACTACGCTCATCCCAAGGTCAGAAATTCCCACTCAAGGTCAATGGACTTTTGCATGGGCCACCCCCATCTGCTACAATCCCTGTGGTGGGCAGGACGGGAAACGTCCACCCAATGGGTTAGCTATGAGGAGAGATTGATGTATTAAAGTTATTTGCCTGAACTTTACCTCCTCACCCACCTGCCCATCGTAAGGTCTCACCTGAGGCCAATAGTGAATGGCGTTCTGCAAGTCGTTAATGTAAGCCTTCTTGTGACATGAATAAGGAAAGTAAACTAAGAAGGTGTATCACTTTGAGGGAGGTACTGATTTCCAAAAGAAACTTTAAACAGAGATTACAAGGCTGAATTTTATGAAGTTCTGTAGGTCCTGCTATCGTCCGGCTACATTGCTGCAGGACAGCCTGCCCACAATCCTGATGGCTGTCCCCCAGCTATTTACCAGTGGGGGCAGTGTTCCATTTCTCAGGGCAACATCCTACCTTCGAGAGCTGCCTGTCAACCTGATCAACTCTGGAGTCCCAGCAGTGCCAGTTGGGTTTGGTGCCCACGACTAGAACTACAAGCAGTTCCCAATGCTGAGGAGCCTGGGCTAACAGGCAAATCTGAGGTCAGCAAAAGTGAGTGGGCTGGGGGGCAAGGTTCAAGAGGTCAGGAGGAGGATTCAAAAGAGAATGACCTTTGAGATGTGCAGTAAAATTTTGGCGTTGTCTCTGGAATTTAGAGGGTTAAGGGGAAATTTGCTCAAAATTTTCAAGATGTTACAGGGAACAGATGGCGGGGAGGTGGGGAGGAGGAGGGGCTGGTAAGAAAGTCTTTTTTCAAAACGTCTTGGAGCAGGGACCATAATTTAAGAACTGGAATCAGAACATTCAAGAGTGGTGATAGGAAAGCCCTCTACACTCAAAGGATTGCAGTAGTTTTGAACTCTCTTCCACAAACAACAACTGAAAATAGATCAATTGTAAATCTTTAAAATTGGGATTATTAGGATTTTTATTTTACCCAAATGTATTAAGGGATAGGGACTTAGATCCTGGATCAGCCACTAATCTCATTTAGTGACAGGGACTAAATGGCCTAGTCTTTTTACTATATTTTTATGTGGAGCAAAGTGGAATACTTTCCGTTCTGAATTTACACAAGTGCAAAAGGCCCTCGAGATTCCTGGGCCCAGGCTCATAAAAGAATAGGAGATGACTACAGATTAAATGTCAGAAATATTTCCCTTTCCTGGAGATAGGTTTCCAATGAAAAGAATTTCCAGGATGCAAAGGGCACAGGGGACATGTAGACATGTCCTTCACATGAACCCATGAATTTCCAAACTTTGCTTGTTTCCCCCTATGAATTAATGGGGGAATCCCCAGAATTTTTGCTGAAATTGGCCATTGATTTTGTTCCTGTGATGTTTGGCTCCTGGATGTTTGGAGGGTAAACACAACATTGCACCATCTATTGGGTAACCTTATGTGCTAATGCGAAAGAGAAAATTTCATGATAAATTATCGTATGGAACTGAAATACTGATGGCTGCAGTATTTGGTCATGCACAATTAATGCTTAAATGTATTTCTGCATGCCCACAGCACGACTCAGCACTACGTCTCAAAGTTAAGATCCCCATTACTGTAATTTCTCATTCTGCATCCAAAGGTCCAGTTATGGAAATTCTGCAATGAAATGTTATAGGTTGAGACACGGGTGGGGAAATGGGAAGTCCAGTCTCAGCTCAGGATTGGAACAAATCTAGTTCTGCTTTTTCTTTTCTTTCTATTCATTAATTTGCCAGTACCAAAGCATTTGATATTATTCATTCGATTGAGGTGTATACTTTACTTTCTGTCTCTAGATATATCAGGGGAAGCCAAATCCCTGAGCAAGCCAATACCTGCATCATCATTTGCTTTAACACATCTAACACATCTAACGCATCCACTAATGCAGGCCAGCATTGCATCTGAAAAAATTGCACTAGAGGATAACATAGGACACAAGAGCAGGCAGTGTTAGCAAAGGCAGGCCAAGAACCTTTTGTTTGCAGAGTTTGTTCACATCCATCTTCTGAGGGCGAGGGCAATGACTTGGGTTTAAAGGAAAGAAGATGGATTTAAAATGACTAAAGTCATTGGAGATCTTCAATGGGTGTTGGCTAGTATGGGCAAGCCAGCTATTCACAGCTTTGCTATGATATTTTGCTTTTTCTCCACAAAGTAGCACATCCAGACTTTCTAGCCAACCTGATGGAACACTGAGCCAGAAAGTGGGAATATCCAGTCCATCTCTGCAACTGTGGAAGTGACCATGCCAGTCACTCAGGTCCCAGCTCAGAGGCCAAGACTCACTTCAATCCTCTTACTAATACACATATTATTTACTGTTGCTACCTGGAAAGCAAATTGAAGAAGAGTTGTACAGACTTGGAATATTATAATGGTTCTCTTTTCATAGCTGCTTCTAGATCTGTTGAGTTTATCTGGCATTTTCTTCAGATAATTTTATTTCAGATTCCCAACAGCTGCAATATTTTGCTTTCATTATAAGGAGGAAAATTTCTGTTAGTTTTTGAAGCATATTAGTCATTACCAAAATGAAAACACAAGGGTGCTGAACATCAGGCAGGGCATGGATACACTGAAAGTAAAACCATTTGACTACACTGTCATCATCCATTGTTCATTTTTCCATGTTGGATCATGTCACTAGAGGCAACACAAATGGCATCTTTAGCAGGTTAAAAGGAATAAAATGCAATTTAAGTGAATGTATATTTGTTGAGTGCATGTTGAAGATGTTGAGAGTACTGTTGATAAAATGGACAGATATTTATAAAATGTTCTCCCAAATGTAAGTTTGACACCAATGATTATTGTGTTGATGAAAATTCCAATGTTGAAACACCAATAGAATCATAGAATCCCTTCTGTGCAGGAGGCCATTTGACCCATCAAGCCTGCACCGACAACAACCCCAACCAGGCCCTATCCCTGTATTTACCCTGCTAGTCCCCCTGACAGTAAGGGTCAATTTAGCATGGCCAGTCAACCTATCCCACGCATCTTTGGAGCGTGGGAGGAAACTCACACAGACACAAGAAGAACATGCAAACTTCACACAGTCACCTGAGGCCAGAATTGAACCCATGTCCCTTGAGCTCTAAGGCAGCACTGCTAACAACCATGCCACCCTAGCAACTGAAAAAGGTGCTTTGGCCTTTCCCTTAGTCCTGCAGATGCTTTTTTTTTTGAAGCTTTCTCATCTCAGTCTTCCTTATTGATGTTTCGCTGAATTGAATGGTGAATTTGTGTAAAATGAGGCAGGTAATATCGGTGCAAGGGCCTAGTATGATGTTTCATGGAACGGCCTTTGAATAGGTCTCTGAATCATAGCATTAACATGCTTACAATCACATTGCTGGATGCATGCATGAGAATATAGAAACAGGAGTAAGCCATTCAGTCCCTCAAACCTGCTCTGCCATTAAATTAGATCCTAATTGACCTGAACCTCAAATCCATTTATTATCTCCCCCTCCTTTTGCATACCTTTGATATCTTTACCTAATAAAAATTTATAAAATTTAAATTGAGCAAGCATATTTACTGTGTATCCATGGCATCTATTTCAATGTGGTGGCAAACTGTGATCTTCTTGCAGTCCAGTTTTCAATTTTTCTTGTGGTTCAGATATTTGTCAAATAAAGTTGTCACGTTTATTGCTTGGGATGTAGATGTTCCTCTGATCTTGTGCTCATAGTGACAGGCAAAGTGAATGCTGATGTAGTGATAGTCCTTATGACTATGAATGCACACAGCTATAGCACGCAGGACCTCCTGGGCCAATTAATGACATCCTGGACTTTAGGGAGTCCTGTAATTTGAAGTAAAAACGTGCAGTTCCTTTTCATGCTGCTACTATGCATCCCTGGGGAAAGTGATAAAGTTGCTATCTCTGGCAAGCAAGACATCAGTCACCTGTTTGATGCATCTGTGCACTGCAGATAGGCTGATGTTGCTAATACTTTTTGAAACAGCCAGAAATAAGCCTAAGGCATTAAAATGCAGAGCTGTAGTAATTCTTTGCTGCCACTAATGGAGTTAAGATTGCAGCTCATGCAATATACCTGAGGAGTTTTAATCCGCAATGGCATTGTTCTTCAGACAACTCCAGGTAAGTCTGACTCTGCCTGTGTATGTGGCTTGGAGGGCAATGCTCATCAGTCTATCCCTAGTGATTTCACCCCACATAGTCATCTCTCCAAAATTCCTTCTCTCTTTCTTCTCTCTTGACAATATAAATAGAGAGGGTTTTCCTTTCCGACATCTATTGTCCCAAATAAAACAAAAGCCCTATCAAAACTTGTAAAGTTAATTCTCTCCAATGATGAAGTCATCCACGGAAGGCACAAAGCTAACTGTAATAAGTCCTCGGAAGCAGAAGACCCTTCACCAAAAATCCTTTATTTACAAGTCTGACAATAGCATACAGAATGCTTTCAGTTAACAGTCTACACTCGGGGCCCCAGAGGAGTTGACACTCCTAGTTAAATACAAAGCAAGAGGCTCCCTAATTGGTCCATCAATTTGGCCCTTAATCTGGGAGTTCATATGCTAACAAGCCCATCTCAATTGCCTGATTAAAGTTGTTACACTAGACTTGGAAGTAACTGTAAAGTAGCTGGATTGCATGGGAATGATGATAAAGGATGACAATTTAAACGGTTTACCACCAGATCCTCAGCAGTCACGCCTGTAGCCACACTGGTGAGAACTCTCATTCTACTGACACATCATATCCTATGTACAGGTCATGGTAATACTCAAATATACATTCTACAGTAATTCAGAAGGAGAAAATAAACAATTTGCTGGTTACTCCATTAAATTTCTTTGGAGCAAAAACACAGTGTGGCAAGCTTGAATAGTTGATTAATATTGATGATCTTATGAAGAACTGCATATCTGACAATCCCAGTGGGGGGGTAATGTGACATTGAAATGGATTCGCTTCCCGTCAATTCGAATACCATATTGAGATGAAGCTGCTGCATCTTTGTGGTGGGAGGTTCCTTCACCAATCCAAATACTTCATTGAAATGCATGTCATTCTGGACTGGCTCCTCCAGATGTGAGCTCCACCTGCATCTCTGGAGAGTTACAGCCCATGAATGCATATTTATGGAGGGAAATCAGCCCGAGTGAGACAAGCAAATCCCTTCAAAATGCCTAACTTAAAATATCTGTTACATTAACTCCCCAGCCCCACGGGACACAGTGGCTGGGGGTTGAACTTGCACTTCTGTCACAGGTCAATTCTCTACTAATTAGATAGGAGTTGACATGTTGGGCTCTTTGAATTTGTGCTTAATTGTCCGCACTGACTACAATTGAACTATTTGTCACTTTATTCACTGCCTGGTTCAGGAAGGAAGACGTAAAATATTTTAATTATCTTTACTTCTTTCATACATTTGTTCCATGAAGGAAAGTTAATCATCAATGTTATATGTTACATGATTATTACAGTAACTAGTGATGGATGAAAGCTTAACATGAGGAAGTTAATTAAGATGACTCTCCTGGGCCCCGTTATTAAATATTCTGAAGGAGACAAATGGATAAAGCCAGGAAATGGGCATAGGTATCACACAATGTGCGATTCTCCCGTTCTGAGGCAGCATGTCAGTGTTGTACTTTCTGCTACTTTCAATCAATAACGGCGTGAAATCAGTGCTAAGCATGCTGCTGAGTGGTTGCACGCCTTCAAGACAAAGTGCTCTCTGGCTGTAGCAAGTGCTGGAGCTGGTCAGAGAAGGGTTTATAAGCAGGAAGAAGATCAGAAATAGAGCACCGGGACAGATTTCATTTCATTTATTATTGTCTCGTGTATTCGTATACAGTGAAATGTATTGTTTTTTGCACACTAAACAGACAAAGCATACCATTCATAGAGAAGGAAAGGAGAGAGTGCACAGTGTAGTATTACAGTCATAGCTAGGGTGTAGAGAAAAATCAACTCAATGCGAGGTAGGTCCATTCAGAAGTCTGATGGCAGTAGGGAAGAAACTATTCTTGAGCTGGTTGGCACATGACCTCAGACTTTTGTATCTTTTTCTTGATGGAAGACGTTGGAGGAGAGTCTGTCCGGGGTATGGGGGATCCTTGATTATGCTGGCTGCTTTGCCGAGGCAGCAGGAAGTGTAGATAGTGTCAATGGATCGGACAGAGGGCATTCCCCAAGATTGTCCAACGCATCGCTATAGATCAGCAGAAAGTGGGATCGTTCCAGCAGCAAGTGCATCAGCCATTATCTTATTGAATGTTGGCATATAGGCTTGATGGGCCAAATGGCCTACTCTCCTCTTATTTCTTATGATCTTGTGAGCTAGTAGAAATTACTGTTCAGAATCATTGGATCTCTACAATGCAGAAGGAGACTGTTTGGCCCACTGAGTCTGCACTGACAACAACTCAATCCAAGTCCTATTCCTGTAACTGACATATTTACTCTGCTAATCCCCTGACACTTAGGTGTTTGGCATAGCCAATGCACCTAACCCACACATCGTTGGAGTGTGGAAGGAAACTGGAGCACCTGGAGGAAACCCATGCAGACACAGGGAGACTGTGCAAACTCCACACAGTCACCCACGGCTGGAACTGATCCGGGGTCCCTGGCACTGTGCTAGCCTCTGTGCCACCCAAGAATCAGTCCAAAGTATTAAAATTCAGAAATAAAAATGGAAATTCCTGGAGAGACAAAGCAGACTTTCACCTCTACAGAAGAGTCTTACAGATTTGAAACATGAACATTTTTCTCTCTCCACAGATGTTGTCAGACCTGCTGAGTTCCTCCAACATTTCCTATTTTTATTTCGGACTTCCAGCATTTGCAGTATTTTGCTTTTGCAAGGGGGCACTTGGATTTGAATGAGGGAGCTTTTGAACTGCAGTCAAACACTCTACCAGTGAGCTATACCCCCCTTGTCAAAAAGAATCCACCTTGAAATTATCTATAGCAGACTTCCAGCAAGCTTTCTACATATAGAGGACAATCTTCCCAGCCAGTTCTTCAGGCTGGGAGACATCAGGGAAGGTCATTACATGGGCTTCCTGCTGTGCCACAACCTCAGCATGTCTCCCAAGCAAAGACTTCCAGAGTAATCAACTCCACACTGGAAATCCAGCCTGAACACTGGTACTGCCCAAGGGGCAAGCTAGCACTGTTCAAGGGGTACCATGGCACTGCCCACAGATGCACAAATGACTCACTGCTATGCTGCTGGCCTCTTTGGGTGGGAATAGGCCCTGCCCCATGACTTTCAGAGTGAATTATGCTGAGGCACTCTGTGATGTACAGAATGTTGGAGATTCATTCTGGAAATCACGCAAAAAAGTGGAATTTACTCCAATTTTCCCACAAACTGGGGATTTAAGATTATTTTGGGTGAATTCCGGCCATAATCTGTGGATCCAAAGAACCTATAGCTCAAACAAAGAAAAGGATAACAACAAAACCAAGTAAAATATCAAAATGGGAAGAGCATAAAAAAAGAAATAACTTTCTTCGGAGAAAAATCATTATTGGAGCAATAAATTACAAGTTGATAGACAACCCTGTGATGATACTGTGCCTTTAAGAAATGTATTTTTATCATGGTTCTTGTAGGGGGTTTAAAAGTCAGTTCTGTTTTACAAGGTGCCAATTTGCCTGGGAAGCAGGCAACTCAAATTTTGAGAATGCAAGATAATGATTGATTTTAGTAGGGATGTGTTTGTTTAAACAGAGTTAACGCGTTTGTATTTACTTAGGTTTCCCTTGGGGGGTTAGAGTAGAATTTTCATTAGGTTGATTGACGAGACACAGTCATGTGCTAATGGGAGGAGCTAAGCTTGCAGCGAAGATACACAACAGTCAGTTTCTGCCTGGTTCTGAACAATCCATGAATGCCATACCGCCATAGCTGAGTCAACCCATCATTAACACTGATATAATTGTTTAAAAATGTGACAATGAAAATAGTTCTTTTTTTAAAGTTACACCGAATATGCCATTAGAATACCTGTCAGTGTGAATGCTACTAGCACCAGGCATTCTGGCAACACCTTCCAGGGCATCTCTGAAAGAAAGCAAAATGAAATAAGGACCTGGATTTAGACAGTGTCTTTTGTGACATTGTGACTTCCCAAAATGCTTTACAGCTAATTGAGTGCTTTTTCCAGTCCAGTCACTGTAACAATGTAGATAAGTAACAAGCGCCTCTCAGTAACTCAAGTGCGTGACCCTCTTGGCAATGTTGACGAGATAATGATATTCTAGCTGGAGGAACACCAGAATTTCAACAACAGTAGTCCTTAACTGTTCATCCCTTAAGAACTTTCACTGATTGACACTTGCCTGTGCTAGGCCGTGGAGATATATTTTCTGGCATGTGTACACCAAAGAAGGTTTAGTTATGCCTCTATCGGTTCAGAACTAATTTAGCTTCTTAAATAGACAGTAAACTATCTAGTGGACAGCTGCATCTTGATTCAAAATTAACATTATAACTGACTGCATATGAATAGAACCTTAGTGTATGAGGCATAAAGGAAGGCCTTTCGGCCCACAACTTCTGTGCCAGTTGCTTGCTAGAGCAATCCAACACTAATGTCCTCTGCTCTTGGATTATCCTCTCCTTCAGAGATTCATTTACCTTTCCATCTTAAGTGTCTACTTAAACTGCTCTCTTTAGCAAAGTATTCCAAGCCCCACCAACTCACTGAATAAGGGATTTCTCTCCTTACTCTCTTTGCAACTATTTTGAACTGATGATCCCTTGTCATGGCCTTTACAGCAGGGAAATAATCTTTCCATATTCACTCTATCACATCCTCTCATAATTTAAAAAAAAACTAATATTTTTTGCTTCACCTTCTCTGCTCCATAGGTGTAGCGTTTGATTGCTCTGGATTTGATAATATGTGCCTGATGACTGATCTCTGCCTATGAGGCTTAATTGGCTAAGCCTGGGGGTAGACCCAGGGAAAGGTAAACAGATAGAAAGAAACTGTTATGAGATGAGCTTTAAGCATAAAAGAAAACATTTTAAAGGAGTGTATAAAACTCTGTAAATAGAATTCTTGCACAGCAAGAAACTAGTGTCATCTTTGCATGTTCATAAGAACATAAGAAATAGGAGCAGTAGTAGGCCATCTAGCCCTTCGAGCCTGCCCCGCTATTCAATAAGATCATGGCTGATCTGTCGTGGCTCTGTTCCACATTCCCGCCCTCTCCCCATAACCCTTAATCCCCTCGCTTATCAAAAACCCATCAACCCGCGCCTTAAAAATATTTAGCGAGGCAGCCTCCACCACTTCAACGGGCAGAGAATTCCAGAGATTCACCACCCTTTGAGTGAAGAAGTTCCTCCTCAACTCTGTTCTAAACCACCCCCCCTTTATCTTGAGGCTGTGCCCCCTAGTCCTACTGTTCTTTCTGAGTGGGAAGAGTCTCTCCACCTCTATCCTATCCATCCCATTCATCATCTTATATGTCTCAATGAGATCTCCCCTCATTCTTCTAAACTCTAACGAGTACAAGCCTAGTTTATTCAGCCTCTCCTCATAGCTCAACCCCCTCAACTCCGGTATCAGCCTAGTAAACCTCCTCTGCACTCCCTCCAAGGCCAAAATATCCTTGCGTAAGTGCGGCGACCAAAACGGCACACAGTACTCCAGCTGCGGCCTCACCAATGCCCTATACAGCTGTAGCAAGACCTCCCTACTTTTATATTCAATCCCCCTCGCTATAAAGGCCAGCATCCCATTAGCCTTCCTGACCACCTGCTGCACCTGCAGGCTGGGTTTTTGTGACTCATGCACAAGGACCCCGAGGTCCCTCTGCACCGTCGCCTGCTGCAGTTTTTCGCCATGTAAGTAATAGTCCTTCCTACCATTATTCCTACCAAAGTGGACCACCTCGCACTTGCCAACATTAAATTCCATTTGCCATTTCCTGGCCCATTCGCCCAGCCTATCTAGATCCTTCTGCAGACTCTCCACACCCTCCACGCAATTTGCCGTTCCACCAATCTTGGTGTCATCAGCAAATTTCGACACCATACACTCGGTTCCCTCCTCCAGATCATCTATATAAATGGTAAATAGCTGGGGCCCCAGCACCGACCCCTGGGGCACTCCACTAGTCACCAACCGCCAATCCGAATAGCACCCATTAACCCCCACTCTCTGCCTCCTATTTGACAACCAATCCTCTATCCATGCTAACACCCTACCCCCAACTCCATGCCCCCTTACCTTCTGCAATAACTAACATATTGGACATGGAATTAAAATGCAGTTGATGTTTTGGGATATTCCATTGGGAAAGCATTAAAATGCAATGAACCTTTCATGTGGGTTAATGCTTACAGTGGTCCAGATAGTTGCAGGAACAATATACTTGCAGATTTCTTGGCTTGGGAGTGGAATTCCAAAGAATGGGTGTGAGAGGGATCCCATTCTATCACAAGGCTATGTAAAAGGCTGAAACTTGAACATCAATTTGTGTCAATGGCCCAACCATCAGAGACCATTTGTGAGGATAAGGGAAAAAAAACTTTGATCATGTGACAGAAAACAATTTCCTGATAAAAATATTTAATAAGACAAATATCTGGAAGCAGCAAGTAAAGAGAGAATAAAAGGAAAGGAGGAGCATTTCAAAGGAGCAGGACATTGCCTAAAATCCATCAGCAGACAGCAGGTTGAACTGTTAGTCTTTGGTACCAGGAAAATTATAGAACACCATTCATCAGTCTGCTTGCTGGAGAGATGACCCCATGAGTTAACACTTCCTAATACTGAGAGAAGAATCTTCCTCACTGAGAAGAATCTGCTTGCTGGAGAGATGACCCCATGAGTTAACACTTCCTAAGACTAAGACTGAGAGAAGAATCTTCTTTGCTGAGAAGAGTCATATAGGGCAAAATTTTACTGGCATGTCCGCTTGAGGTTCATACGATCATGTCCGAGGCCAACGGAGAATGCCATTCTCCAAGCCTCACCCATCCCTGGAATTGGGGTGGGCGTGCTGGACAAATTCCAGCCATAGACTTAAAATCCACTCTGAGGGTTATGTGATTCTCTATTTTCAACTTCCCTTAGCTTGAAACTAGGGATTGAAATTAATTCAAAAAATCTCTCCTTTGTATGGAGAGATACAAAAATGCCCAGAGGGGCAATTTTTTCACACAGAGGGAGGTAAGAGTCTGGAACAAGCTGCCAGAGGTAGTAGTGGAGGCGGGTACAATTTTATCTTTTAAAAAGCATTTAGACAGTTACATGGGTACAAGGGGTACAGAGGGATATGGGCCAAATGCGGGCAATTGGGATTAGCTTAAGGGTTTTTTCAAAAAAGCGGCATGGACAAGTTGGACCGAAGGGCCTGTTTCCATGCTGTAAATCTTTATGACTCTATGACTATGACTTTAACTCACTTGATTGCTCACCAGTAAATTCATCAACCTTGTAAATTAGCTTCGACTGCAAGCATGCTTCCCTGCTCAGTAATGATGACACCTGCTTTTTTATTCCATGCAGGTGTTCCATAATTCCTTTACTCTTGTATCTTAACCTTGCCAAGTGTTGGTCTGTTACTTTTAGTGTCATCTGTTCTTGGCCTGGCCACTGGAGGATGGCTGTAATATGATTTTTTTAGTCCAATTTCACTTCATTAGAACATACTGAAACACCTGCACCAGTATCTAGCTTGAATTCTTTGGGGTGATTATCAACTCACAACTTATTGCTCCAATACTTATTTTCTATACTGTTAACCTCTCCAAAGGAATTTATTTGTTTCTTTTTGGTTCTTCCTCTTTTTGTATTTTACTTGGTTTCAATGTTGTCTTTTACTTCCTTTGAGCTGTAGGAATGTTGGATCCTCAGACTATTTTGTACAAATCTTGCTGAAAGTCTGCTATTGATATTTTTGTGTGAGTGGGAATAGCTCAGTGCTAGACCATTTGACTGCAGATCAAAAAGTCCCTGGTTCAAATCCACTGGTTCAAACCCAAGTGCCCCCTTGTTAAAATAATAGTACAATGCTGGAAATCTGAAATCAATCTGGAGAACAATTGGTCTAGTGGCATCTGTGGAATGGAGTTAACATTTTGAAGCCATGTGACTCTTAAGAAAATGTTGCTAGACTTGCTGAGTTTTTCCAGTGTTTTCTGTTTTACTTATTGGGGCTCAGAGTCAGGGTTTGGGATTACCTTGGGTTTCATTCAAACAATGCTTCTGACTGAATTAGTGAATGTGGGTTCTCAGGACTGGCTGCAGCCTGGAAGTTAAAAAGATTTAGCTCACCCTTGCAGGCTATGGACTCTGCGTGTGGAAGCTGTAGTTTCGAAGGAACTTTGATGAAATCTTCATGTGGAGGTGCTGGCATTGGACAGAGTTAGGCACAGCATTGTGAGACTTCTTATTATGAAATCTTCTGCTGCAGAAAGCTTTTACCTTCCAGGCTCTTCTCTCAAGAACTTTACCTGGCATTTTTTTTTTTCTGCATGTGCTGCTTCAGTTCAGAATGTTCAGAATATGTTGAAGATTTTATTTTTCTTAGTTTTTCAGCATTCTTATGATGTTGAGGGTTTTTTGATCCCCATGATGTAATGGTCTTAGTTACAGAATGTGCCTGTTAACAAAGTCTTCATTGTCTTCTGTATTTTTACAGCAAGTCTTTAATAGCTAATGCACAGGTATACAGTAAAGAGTACAGGCAAGGGGGTATCTCCATATCTAGGTCTTAACACATCTCTAGCCACACCACACTGACCCCAGAGCTGGGTTATGTGTCCACTTACATCACTGTGTGCAGAATACTGTGTACTCAGTCCCACATTAATCCTGTATATACCAGACCCCTTGTACTGCAGTAATGACACTGCATATTAATATTTGTTAAACTGAATTTCAAGTAAGAACTGTCTTTATTTGAATGACACTTGGTTATTAATTATGCAGATAAATGATCAGAATTTCCTTTGGGAAGGAGCAACTCCATTGAAGGTAATCACCAGAAGGAACAGGAGAGAATTTGCATATTAATTTTGCTTGAGAAATGTAATATTTGCACTGATGCTTGACAAATTAGGGTTTCCTTCAATTCAGTTGGAAGCAGGGTAATTGGGAAGATGCGATTTAACTAGGCCTTCTGCAGTTCATATGCCCTGATTTTTCCCCCATAGTCCAGGACAAATCAAGCTAATCGCTGATGCTTTGTGCCTGACCGGAGCACCACTGATGCAAGATAGGTTACTAAGCTCACATCATTTGCATTCCCTTCCCTTTATCTCGGCATGGACACCTGTGCCCTTGTGTACATGCCACCGATTGAGAGGGGTGTGGGGAGGGTGAGAGAGAAAACCTTGTCTTTCTGCAGTCCTCAAAATGTTTCAAATATTTCAATTAAATTACCACTCATCTTCCTAAACTTAATTGAATACAAGGCAGGTTTGTGCAATCTGTGCTCATAATCGAATCCCTTATTCCCTGGGATAATCTGCACTCTCTCTCTCTCTCTTTAACTCGATATGTTTTACATATGAATTTACAAGTTAAGAGGAAGAATTGGCCACACACCTTCTCGATAATAAGATCGCAGCTAATCAAATTCTAACCTCAATTTCACATTCCCGCTTACCCTCGAGAAACTGTCACCTTCTTGCTTATCAGGAATCTATCTACTTCAGCCTTGAGGGGCGGCATTTTCCAGATGTGAGCGCTCCAAGGTCGGAAAATCCCACCCGAGATCAACGGACCTTTTGTATGGCCCATGTGCCACCCGCTACGATTGTCATGGCAAGCTGGATGGGAAAATTCCACCCTCTGCCTCAACCACTTGATGATTTGATTTCAATTATTATTGTCACATGTATTAGCATACAGTGAAAAGTGTTGTTTCTTGCGCGATATACAGACAGAGCATACCATTCATGGAGAAGGAAATGAGAGAGTGCAGAATGTGGTGTTACAGCCAGTGCTAGGGTGTAGAGAAAAATCAACTTAATGCAAAATAAGCTCATTCAAAAGATTGACAGCAACAGGAAGAAGCTGTTCTTGAGTTGGTTGGTACATGACCTCAGACTTTGTATTTTATTCCTGACGGAAGAAGGTGGGAGAGGGAATGTCCGAATGCCTGAGGCTCTTAATTATGCTGGTTGTTTTGCTAAGGCAGAGTCAATGGATGGGAGGCTGGTTTGCGTGATGGATTGGGCTAAATTCACCACCTTTTGTAGTTACTTGCAGTCTTGGGCAGATCAGAAGGCGTACCAAGCTGTGATACAGCCAGAAAGAATGCTTTCCATGGTGCATCTGTAAAAGTTGGTGACAGTCGTAGCTGACATGCCAAATTTCCTTAGTCTTCTGAGAAAGTAGAGGGGTTGGTGGGCTTTCTTAACTGAGGAAGTGAATTCCAAAGATTCTCAACATCCCTGAAGAATTTATTCCTTCTCTTCTTTGTCTTACGTGGGGGACCCCTCACATTTAAATAGTGCCCCTTCAATTACTTTCCCTTCATTATTAGTGTTTTAGTCATTCTTTGTTTTTTTATATTGCCTAATCTTTTAACCTACCACCCAGCTTTATGCAATTATATGCTCTTTCTTCCTCTGCAAACTACAGTTTCATGCCTTCACTGAACCAGGAAGAGATGTTTTCCCAGACTTGGTTAACTAAACTGCATTGTGCGGTAACTAAAGATGGATTTGACTTTGGGAGTTACTAAAATAGATATTATTTGGAAAAAGGGATCTCAGTGAGTTTAGGGATATACATTGGGAACAATATAGAGGGGGTGATTCTCCCAATCCGACCCGCTAGTTTGCTTGTGGGTCAGAATGGGTGACGCACGCATGCGGCGATTCACGGGATTCACATATGTGTTCCCAACACATTTGCAACTCCCACAGCCAGAGAGCAGAGACAGTCAAGACCATACTGGAAACCAGCAGGAATACCAGGTAAGTGATTTTAGTCTATTTTAATCGATTTTAAATGTGATTATCGTATCTGGGACTGAGTTCTCCAGGCATGATAGTATCTCCCAACCTGCCAGGAGTATTTTATTGTAGCAGGGTTTAGAATAGCTTCCCAATTTTGGGGAACTAACAAGAGACCCTGTTGGAGTGAAGGGGGCAATCGGGGCCCCCCAGAGGGTCGGGTGGCGGGGGGAAGGTGCCCTCTGGGCATGGGCATGGGCACCGTGGCAGTGTCAACCTATGTCCCTGGCACTGCCCAAGTACCCATGCCCATGGGGCAACTTGGCACTCCCTACCAGACATCAGGCAGTGCTAAAGGGGTAGTGCCTGTTGTGGGCAGGGTGGAGGGGCAATAAGTGGGGTTGGGGGGGGGTCCCACTGCCATTCTGCATAGGGATCAGTCAGGGCTAGAGGGAGGTCAGTGATTGGGGCGGGCTGGGGGGTGGTCTGCTGGGGGGAGTCTGCATCATGTGGGGGGGAGGTCTGCCTCCCATGGGGGATGTGGGGGGGATCATCACTGCTGGGGATGTGGGGGACAGAGATTGCAGTGCTCTGGGAGAGGGAAGTCAGAGCTGGCAGGGAATTCCTGTGCAGGCCGTGTTCAGGCATAGGTTGGGCTATGGGGATGTTGCAAGGGACAACACAGCGGGGGATCCAGACTGGCCAGCGACTGAGCTGGCTGGCAAAGTGCAATCTGACAGTTCAGGGCCATTGCGCATGCTCAGAGTTCTGGAACTGTCAAACTCCGGCATGAATAGACTCCACCCCCCCCCGATCTTTTAATGATATTCACGATTGTGACCGAATGCATTGCACAGAGTGAGGGAGAGCTGAATCTGAACTCCCACTGAAAAAGCAATCGTGGTTTACACCATTTTTCCCATCAATTCAGGACTTAGAATTTTTTTGCGAGAATCGCCTCCATAATTTCAGTTGAAATAGTCTGTTTAGTTATTAATATATTTCAGTGTCACGGTGCCTATTTAACATTCTTGTGTGTATTTTTTTCTTTCGTAAATACCCTTTATTAATTATTTACACAATAACTGGACTGGTTCATCATTGGGTTGTACGTTCTTCCCTACATTACTCCATTTCACAAAGAATCAGTGTTTCAAGTTATCCTTCAGGTTTTGAAACACTCTCTCAGGTAATGTCAGTGGGGATCTCAACACAACCCACTTCTTGGTTGCTTCAGAACATGCAGATCTAAGAAACTATCTTGAAAGCTTTCTATCAATTTGTCAGCTATGTTACCTTTCCCTATCAGATTATTCCAGTCTATATATAGATTAAAATCCCCCATGATATTCTCCACATTTTCTGACAAACTCCCACTTTCTTTTCTCATGTCTCACCCAACCATATGATTACTGTTAGGGGCCTATGTGCCACTCCTACAAGTATCTTCTTGATTTTTTTTTCTAAAGTATGTAACTGGAAACTGCACTCCAGATGGGACCTGACTTAAAACTTTGTACAACTGAAGCACCTCATGTGTGAATTCCAGCTCTCTTGAGATTATGACCAATATTCTATCAGCTGTTTTGGTTTGAGTAAAGAAAAATGCTTCAATTCCTCAAGTTCCCTTGAATTCCTTGGAAGTTCTCTTTGAAGTCACTCACCATCCTGAGTTAAGAATATGTTGTTGTTCCTTTATTGCTGCTGGGTCAAAATCCTGGGACTCCCTCTTTAACAGCACTCTGGGTATATTTACACCTCAGGGACTGCAGTGATTCAAGAAGGCAGCTCATCACCACCTTCTCAAGGACAACTAGGGAAGGTCAATAATTGCTGGTCTAGCCAGCAAACATCCACATCCTGTATAAATTTTAAAAAAGAATGTGGGGGATTGGGACTCGGTAAGTTGCTCTTGCAGAGAATTAGCAGTGGACAAAATGGGCCAAGTGACCTCCTTCTGTAAACATTCCATGAATCTACTTTATTTTTTCTTTCTCAGATCTCTAATTAATAACTTTACACTGATCCACATTGAACTCCAGTTGCCATTATTTTGCTCATTTACTTAGTCTGTGAATGCTTCTTAGCAATTTCCTGCTCCCTTCCACACAAGTCACCACAATCTAATAACTTAATGTCATCTGCAGACTTGCCAAGCAGCTCTCTCTTCTTTTATCCAAATAATTAATAACATAATGTAAAGTTGGCCCAGGACAGACCCTTGGGGAATACATCCTGTCAACTGGAGAAGAAATCTTTAATTCCTACTCTTTACCTTCTACAGACAACCAATTACAAATCCATGTCACAAGGTTATCTCCTATTCCATGTGATTTCATTGCTGCTGATAATCAATAGTGTGTGACCATATTAAAAGACTCTGCAAGTCCATATGGGTACCATCCATATTCTTTCCCCTTACTAGCATGCTAGTATCCCCTTCAGACTGTTCAGCTGATTGGCCAGACATAAGCTACCTTCCAGAAATCTATGCTGACACTCTAAACTCTGAAGAAATTTGTTTTGGAGTTCAGTCACTCTGGGCAAGATCTTCCAGTCCTGCAGAAGGTGTATCCCCACTGAGGGTTTCCTGGCAGTATGGGGCGGATTCAATGAGAAATCCCATTGACAGAATCAGGACCAGAAGATCTCACCACCAGCCAATGATGTGCTATCTCCCACTGCCAGGAAACTCGCTGTGGTGGTGGGGAGGAGGTGGCGGGTGGTAGTGGAATATTACTATCAGTATTGCCCACTTAATTGTCAGAAATTTGAATCTGTGCATGTCTGTTGACTAAAGTCAATACATAGGATCATGCTACATTTTATATAATGAATATTTTCTTGTAAGCCGCAAAATATTGATTGCTTTCAGTAAAACTGTCCTTCCTGCCACACAACAAGATAAATGTCTTTCTTTCTGTTAAAACTTCCTCATCTTTTGACACTTTGAAAAACAAATGCACTTGGGAAACAAAGATAACCCTTGTCACTTTTTTTTTTATTTTGAGAGCATTGAATATAAAGCCAAGTACCACTGGTTGTCAAAACCGCCAGGATTGGTTCTTCTGTAAAGGATACAAAGACCCATTGTCCCGTTTGTTTTACTCTTGAATGTAAAGGTGTGCATCGTGCCGGAGTAAACACACAAGCATAATCTCAGAGTGTTATACTGTGTAAGATGAGGAAGAGGCATTGTCGATCTGATATAAAAACTGTTGAATGTAAGATTCTTATGAAGAGGGCTATTTTCTTTTAAGTTTATTGGAACCCTATTATGTAACAACACCATCCAAGCTTAATGGATTTAATGTCAGGAATTGATCGTGTTACTACAGGATTTAAACTGGAGCAGCAGAACTGAAACCAAGAACCTCAACAGGTTAAAAACAGTGATGCCCCATTGAAATGTTCAGAGCTGGAAGGACTTTTAGCTATTAAAGATATCAGACCTGGAAGAACTTCAGTCAGGAAGAAACAGAATATTTGGAACATTCTGGCAGGTCCCACCAACATGCCATGGATTTCTCAGAGATGGGGGAGGATTCAATGGGAATTCCCATTGACAGCAGACGGACCAAAAAGTGTTACCCCAAAGTGCGGTGGATGCTAGGACAGTGAGTAAAAATGTAAAGAGGAGTTGTAAAGACAGGTTTTTAATTGGTAATGGGGTGAAGGGTTATGGGGAGAAGGCAGGAAAATGGGGATGAGGAGTATATCTGCCATGATCGAATGGCAGAGAGGACTCAATGAGCCAAATGGCCTAATTCTGTTCCTCTATCTTATGAACTTACGACCAGAGAATCTTGCCCAATGTTTCCTTTGCAGCACATTTTTTCCCTTTTCTACCCCTATAGAAGTGACCTGTAATGTCAGAGTCCCAGGATAGTGTACCTTGGGTGGGGGGGCAGGGAATCTCCAAGATGTGCTGGGGAACCCTGCTCCCCCCAGCTTCCCCCTCCCCCTCCCCCCTCCCCCTCCCCCCATGCCCCCCAGGTAAGGATTGCATGGCAATTGCCCAGAAAGTTCAACCTTCTGTTGGGCAATCACCATGCACTGAGAAGCATCCAGTATTTAAATCAAAAACTTCAGATGGTTTTGACTGCTATACAGCAATGGTTACCCAGAGGAAGAATCTTTGATATGGATGCAAACTAGACCATGATCTTCTGGATATAAAAAGCAGCAAAATAAATGGATTGCCTAAAGTGTCAGATGGTGGAATTTTACAGCCTCACTGATCCCTAAAGCCCACCTGAGGTCAAAGGACCTATCCATCATCCAGCCCGCTGTGATTCCTGTGGTAGGCAGGATGGTAAATTTCCAGCCACCATGTACAGAAGAGATGGAAGGGTAGCAATTTCCTGACACCAGGGACTCTGGACTTCAGTCATGTAGAGAAACTAAAGAGATACAGATTGGTCTCCTTAGAGCAAATCAAAGGAAATTTAATAAGGTGATCAATATTATGAAGGGTTTTGCTGAAGCAAAGAGGGTGAAATTATTTCCACTGGCTAAAGGGCCAACAAGAAAAAGTTTAAAACAATTTGGCAGGAGAGACCGGGTGGAGATGAGAAAGACACATTTTGTGCACTGTATTTATTGAAAATAGAATGCACTGCCTAAAAGGTGAAGGAGGAAAATTTAATAGAAACCTTCAAAAGGGAATTGGACATCCCCTTGATAAAGGGAAATAAATTAGGGCTACAGGAAAAGAGCAGGGGGAGAGACAATTACAATGCTCTTCCAAGGAGCAGGTAGAGGCATGATGGGTCAAATGGCCACTTTCTGTGCTGTACCACGCTATGAAATTCCCATGCTGTTGCACAATGTTTGATTTATAATTCAAATCTTTTTACCACAAACTGTGACTGAATTATCATAGGTTTATAATTGAGAGTCACCAAAAATTGGGGCAGTTGTTTATCTGTCAAAATCATATGTTCATTCACAAGGGAGGAGCCCTCCATTGTGGTATTTAATGAAAGTTCCTCTGTTCTCGTGAAATGGAACTAGGTTGAGACCATTATAGGCTTTTGTGATTTATGGCGCCATCAAGCCCTTGACTATGATCTTAAAAAGTCTGTACCACGCTCTGCCCTTCATTTACTTTCTGCATTCTGCATACAGAAAAAGTCAACTTCATTATTTCACCAGCCGTAAAATATGTGCATTGTTAATGCATAATGCATACCAAATGCAGGCAATTAAACTAAAAAAAAGGAAGAATGCTTCTTTAATTAATTGACTCTTATTAAATGTAAAGGTGCTCAGTGTTAATAAATAATGTCTGCCGGCATTAATGTAGCTAGAGAGGGAACAGAGAAGAGTGGAGAGGGAACAGAGAAGAGTGTCTCTTTAATTATTGCAGGAGCATTAGATATAAAGGTGGATACCCTTAATGAATTATGCATACCAACTTTAATATAATTATGTATGAGAGACAGCACAGAGTCTCTCATTATTTCAGCATTATTGAAAATAAGGTGTCCATATTTAATGAACTATGCGTGCAGTTTAAGAGGTGAAGAGGTTAAAAAAGCCCAACTAATATACGTCCTGCCACAATTCAGATTATTGGACTAAGGCTGTAGGAGGTGGAAGAGCATGTTGGACCCTGCCCTTTGATGAGGATAATGAAGATGTAATTGTTTCACCCGTAAAAACTAAAACATGTGTATTATGAAATGAAACTGGTGGCAAAAGACATTCAACTCCGTCAAAAATACTCCTTCATAAAATAGAATAGAATCCTTACAGCAGGAGGCTATTCGGCCCATTGAGTCTGCACCAATGCTCTAATAGAGCCACCCGGGTCCTATCCCTGTAACCCCAAGCTTTGATCTGGCTAATCCCCCTAACCTACATATCATGGAACACTAAGTGTAATATGGCATATTCAGGCCACCTAACCTGCATATCCTTTGGCCTGTGGGAAGAAACTGGAGAAAACCCATGCAGACACAGGGAGAATGTGCAAAATTCCACAGACAATTAACCAAGGTCAGCATTGAACCCCAGTTCCTAACATTGTCAGGCAGCAGTGCTAACCACTGTGCCACCATGCTGCAAATTGACTTCACAAAGTCAATTATAGAGAGGAAGGCCATTTGGTTCATCTGACTCACAATTCCCTGCATTGCAGCATTCAATTGATAAATAATTTGAGGGTTTCCATCTGCATTATCTGGAATGCCATTCCACATGTTGAGAATTTCCTGATATCATTCTCTTTTATCATCTTTAGTCTCTGTCCTTTCAACCAGCTTTCATGCTTTAATTTAATATTAATATTCTGGATTTACCTTTTCCATTTCCTTAGCTTTCTTATAAATTTGTGTAAAACATCCTTTTGACTGCATCCTCTCGTGGCCCCGTGGCCCTGGTATTTAAAGGGAGGTGGGGAAGGAGTTGAGGATTGCTGGAGAAACCGTGAAAACTGGTAATGTGGTAACAGGCAGAGGTTTGATTAGCGAGGCTGAGAGCTTGGCTGGCTATTGGGCAGGGTGGCTTGCGCTGGAAGGTTGTGACAATGGAGGGAAAGGAGGGAGAGACAGAAGGAGAAAGAAGCTGGGGGAGACATGGAAGATAGAGGGGTGATTACAGGATGTGCAGTTGAGGACATTGCAAGGGAGAGGTTTGCTGGGAGGGGTGGATGGATGGGAACATTCTCCCTGCCCATTCTGGCCCACAAACAGTATCATATCTGCACCTAGCTGCAGGATCTAGCTGTTCACTCTTTCTGCAGTTGCCATACTTCCTGAGCCCTGGGATGTTGATTAAGTAAAAATGGCTGCTAACTTTTGCCTTTATTAACATATGTAAGTAACTGGCCCACCTCTCAAGTGCCGACACCTCGGCCCAGCCTTTCCCTCAAACTTGGTGTTGTTAAGACTGTGTTTGAGACAGGTTGAAGTTGGGTTTCAGATTCTTGGCTATTAAATATCTTAATGGTGTGAGACACTCAACCCCTTAGTGTAACTTGTAAAAGGAGAGGACATTTTGAGGTGTGCAGCAGGCAAAGCAGCTTTTTGGTCATCAAGTAGTGTTGGCTACTTGTTACAGAGTGTCATTTTGATTCCAGAGTGTTCTTCTAAGCCTTTTCACCTTGTTTAATTGGTGTTGGTTGTGAGTTCTGAGCATGTGCAGATTTTGGAGGGTTTTTCAGTCTGCAAAAGAGTGCTCTGCAAGCAAGACCTGTGTTACTAGTGCTCCTGTTTCCATAGTTCTTACTGTTGCTTAGTTCTTGCTGCTTGTAAACTTTGTGATTTTACTGTATCAAATAGATTGTTCTTTTGACAACATGCTGGACCATTTTTCATTGTGGGTTCAGGTTGCCACATTATTTTATTGATGATAATTACTACCAAGGTGCATTGAATTAATAATGAGAACAGTGCTACTTTCAACAGTAATTCTTTTATTTGATTGATTAATTATTGTGAATTATTGATACAAGGAAATTTGTTAGCACTGACAAATGGATCAATTTCCCATTTCAGGGACTTTGTGTCAACATCCAGATCAATTATAACACAGCAAACTATTGCGCCCTAACTCTCTTCAGCATCAGTATTACATTCCCACATCAGCCATTCAAATTAAGGAAGCTTTAAGCATCATACCTGTCCCATGAAGGGTGAGATTGTCCGACATCCCAGCCACATGTTTCCTGCCAGTGGGAGCTGGTGTGTTGTTTGCTAGCGGCGAGATTCTCTAGTTCCACTGCTGACAATGGGAATTCTCACTGACATCTCCCCAAGCTAGCAGGAAACCTGCAGGCCGGGGGTGCGCTGCCGGCGGGACCAGAGAATCCAGCCAGCGCGAACGGCCAGAGGATTCTAGCCTAAGACTTTCATAAATTGCTTCACATTTGTGCTCGAGCAGCTGGGAGAGGAAGTTTTCAGCTAATCAATCTGCTCCGGGTTCAAACCCACATCCCAGCGGCAAAAATACAGTGTGCTAATCCACTGCATTGACCTGTCCCCTCTGCAATTATTCTTATTAAAGAACGTGATTCCTGTACAAATCAATCAGGGTCTGAGTAAACAGTTCTTTAAATTAATAGGGCCACGAATGGAGGCAACGCACATTAGTCGCACTAATTGCATTTTTACCATGGCGCAGATAGTTCTTAATTTCAGTCTGACCCCTTTGTTCTTTCTCCACATGAGCCTATTGATCAATAGATCTGGCAGCCTGAAAAACGACAAGTGACTCCAAATATGTCAGTCTATAAATATTACCATTATGAATGTCACTACATATAACATGTATCTTTAGGCCAGTTCAATTAATCTTATTTCCGGTGAATCTACAAATGATCTGTTTATGCAAAGGCTATCCTCATAGCTTTGTATGATCAATCTTTTCCATTAAACTCAGTTTATCCTTAGAATGCCAGAACAAGAAAGGTTCTTAGAAAGGAGAGGCAATGGTGCTATAAATTACAGTAATGGAGTATCAACATGTGGAATTTAAGTCCTTGTTAATGCAAAATACATCATTTCATTCAGATCTTCCAACTGGGCTCAGCAAGAATGACAACTACAAAAGCATTTCGTGAAAGTTTGAGTGACGAATGCCGGATCAGAATTTAGATTAAGGAGGTTTAAATCTCCATCAGCATAAATTTGCCCGATGCTTTATCATATCAGTCCTTGCATATGTTACAAACATATTTTGTGGTATGGCCATAACATTTGGCATGTCCATTAGGACTCTCATCAACTTTTACAGACGCACCACAGAAAGCATTTTTTCTGGTTGCTTCACAGCTTGGTATGGCTCCTGTTCTGTCCAAGATCACAAGAAACTACGAAGCATTGTGGACGAAGCCCAGTGCATCATGCAAACCAGCCTCCCACCCATTGACTCCATCTACACCTCCCGCAGCCTTGGAAAAGCAGCCAGCATAATCAAGGACCCCATGCACCGCGGACATTATCAATGCTACACATCTTCCAGAATTGTGATACACAGTGAAAGGATTGTAAGATGCACCTTGGTTGCATAAGTTAGCTAATGCAGAAGTAAAGGCCAAAGTCCTCCACCCTCACCCACGGCTGGGATTTTCTGGTGCCACTGAGAGTGAATAGTGTTTTGGGTGGAAACACCAATTTCTCCTCTCTTTCTTGCATTGGGTCTCACCACAGGTGAGACCAGAGAATCATGTCCAACCTTCATCCTTTCCTCTGTTCAATGTTTGTCAGTTAAGAACATAAGAACATAAGAAATAGGAGCAGGAGTAGGCCATCTAGCCCTTCGAGCCTGCCCCGCCATTCAATTAGATCATGGCTGATCTGTCGTGGCTCAGTTCCACTTTCCCACCCTCTCCCCATAACACTTAATCCCCTCTCTTATCAAGAACCCATCAACCCGCTTCTTAAAAATATTTAGCGAGGCAGCCTCCACCACTTCAACGGGCAGAGAATTCCAGAGATTCACCACCCTTTGAGTGAAGAAGTTCCTCCTCAACTCCGTTCTAAACCGCCTCCCCTTTATCTTGAGGCTGTGCCCCCTAGTCCTACTGTCTTTTTTGAGCGGGAAGAGTCTCTCCACCTCTATCCTATCCATCCCATTCATCATCTTATACGTCTCAATGAGATCTCCCCTCATTCTTCTAAACTCTAACGAGTACAAGCCTAGTTTATTCAGCCTCTCCTCATAGCTCAATCCCCTCAACTCCGGTATCAGCCTAGTAAACCTCCTCTGCACTCCCTCCAGGGCCAAAATATCCTTGCGCAGGTGCGGCGCCCAAAACTGCACACAAAAGGATATTTGGTTTTAAATTTGTTGTTACCCTAAAAATCTTAAAACGTGAAATCTTGTCATTTAATAATTTGTGTCGGTCACAGGAAAATTCATCTTGTTTAATGTTACTGGCCTCTATGGGGAAACTAAATTGGTTTATTCCTGCTCAGATGTTATGGCAACCTGAAACTATAGAGCTCTTCAGTTAAGAGCCTGCAGGGATTGAAGATTAGGCTGGTGGTTGTTCAATCAGTTAATTATTTTAGTTCCTCAAGAAAGGAAAGGCTGCAGAAGTTATTCAGCTTTAGGAAAAGCATTCCAATGTCTTTCTTCAAGTGTGGCAAAAATACTTTAAATTACGCACTTCTGTTTCAGGGAATTCGCTTTGTTTACATTAACTCTAAGGTTCCCCAAGGCATCTTTTCCAACCTATAATTTCTGTTCAACATTTTAGATTATTGTGTGTATATTATTTGAACATTTAAACATTATGAAGTACCACATACTCTTTTCCACCTTCTTCCATCAGGAAAGAGATACAAAAGCCTGAGAACACATACTAAACGCCTCAAGAACAGCTTTTTCCCTGCTGTCATCAGACTTTTGAATGGATCAACCTTATATTAAACTGATGTTTCTCTACACCCTGTAACTGTAACATTATATTCTGCACTGTCTCCTTTCCTTCTCTCCTATGTGTTCTATGAACATTATGTTTTGTATGTGTAGCGCTCAAGAGAGAATACTTTTCACTGTATCCAATAATAAATAAATAATAATAACTAAGAACATAAAAAATAGGAGCAGGAGTAGGCCACCTAGCCCTTCGAGCCTGCTCCGCCATTCAAGAAGATCATGGCTGATCTGAAGTGGATCAGTTCCACTTTCCCGCTTTCTCCCCATAACCCTTAATTCCCCTGTCCACCAAAAACCTATCTACCCGTGACTTAAATATATTTAGTGAGGTAGCCTCCACCACTTCAACGGGCAGAGAATTCCAGAGATTCACCACCCTTTGAGTGACGAAGTTCCTCCTCAACTCCGTTCTAACCTGCCCCCCCTCTTATCTTGAGGCTGTGCCCTCTAGTCCTGCTATCCTTTCTAAGCAGGAAGAATCTCTCTACTTCTATCCTATCCATCCCTTTCATTATCTTATACGTCTCTATATGATCCATATAAGATAATGAAAGGGATGGATAGGGTAGAGGTAGAGAGATTATTCCCACTTAGAAAGGATAAACTATCATTAAGAAAGCCCACCAACGCCTCTACTTTCTTAGGAGGCTAAGAAAATTTTGCATATCAGGTATGACTCTCACCAACGTTTATAGATGCACCATAGAAAGTGTTCTTTCTGGCTCTGTCCCAGCTTTGTATGGCTCCTGCTCTGCCCAGACTGCAAGAAACTACAAAATGTCATGAATGTAGCCCAATCCGTCACACAAACCAGCCTCCCATCCATTGACTCTGTTTACACTTCTCGCTGCCTCGGCAAAGCAGCCAGCATAATTAAGGACCCCACGCACCCCGGACATTCTCTCTTCCACCTTCTTACTTCGGGAAAAAGACACAAAAGTCTGAGGTCATGTACCAACTGACTCAAGAACAGCTTCTTCCCTGCTGCTGTCAGACCTTTGAATGGACTTACCTTGCATTAAGTTGATCTTTCTAGCTATGACTGTAACATTACATTCTGCACTCTCTCGTTTGAACTTCTCTATGAATGGTATGTTTTGCCTGTATAGCGCGCAAGAAACATGACTTTTTACTGTATGTTAATGCATGTTACAATATTAAATCAAATCAAATAAAAAAAATCAAATCATATCAAATGAAAGACTTCGCATTCCATGAATATTTCTGTGGCACACGAACAGCGCTTATCTTTACAGTGGGTACTTTACAGCCTTCCAGAATTCAAATTGAGTTCAACAGCTTCAGACCATAAATTCTGTTCTTCAGGTTAATTCTGTCTTTTTTTTGCCGTGTGCCAGGCTGAATCCTGCTTTTCACGTTTTTGCTTTCAGACAGAGCTTTTCATTATTCTGCCTTTCACACTCACGTTGGACAATTGGTTTCTCTCTTTCCTCAATCATTACCACTCCCTTTGCCTTCTGTTCCATGACAATCTCTGTCATTTACTTTCTCCCAGCCTCTACTCAATCCCAGAGCTTCCCTTTAGTTCTTCCCTCCTTGCCCCTCTTTTAACATCATAATAAGAAGTCTCACAACACCAGGTTAAAGTCCAGCAAGTTTTTTTTGGTATCACGAGCTTTCGGAGCGCTGTTTCTTCATCAGGAGCAGATGAAGGAGCAGAGCTCCGAAAGTTCATGATACCAAATAAACCTATTGGACTATAACCTGGTGTTGTGAGACTTCTTACTGTGCCCATCCCAGTCCAACACCGGCATCTCCACATTTTAACAGCATAATGGCATGGTGGCACAGTGGTCAGCACTGCTGCCTCATAGCCCAATGGATCCGGATTCAATTCCCAGTTTGGGTCACTATCTGTACAGAGTCTGCACATTCTCCCCGTGTCTGTGTGGGTTTCCTCCAGCTGCTCCATTTTCCCCCCACACTCTGAAAGATGTGCTGGTTAGTGCATTAGAACATAAGAACGTAAGAACTAGGAGCAGGAGTAGGCCATCTAGCCCTTCGAGCCTGCCCCGCCATTCAATAAGATCATGGCTGATCTGAAGTGGATCAGTTCCACTTAGCCATGTTAGATTCTCTCTCAATGTACCTGAACAGGCGCTGGAGTGTGGCGACTAGGGGATTTTCACAGTAACTTAATTGCAATGTTAATGTAAGCCTACTTGTGACATTAATAAATAAATTTAAAACCCATCACTCTCTGATGGTCATTTTGGTTAAGTACATTCCAGTTATCCCTTAGCAACTAATTGGTCCTGCATCGTTGTACAATTGGACATAGGAGTTCAGACCTTTTTCTGAAGTTTTCTGATTTCCTGTTTTACTTTTTTTTTCCTTCTGAGCATGGATTTACTGATAAAATTTATCTTCTGTGAGTATTTCTTTCTACAAGTGCAGCTGTTAGGGAGCTCTTTAGTGTTCAGCTAAGGATGTTGCCTTGGACATGTTTTCTTTTTGTGGGTTCTGAAGAAGTACAACAAAAATCGGTAGAATCCTATCAATCAGGTGAGATTGTGCTTTTGATGCTTCAGATCAGTACCAGGCATTTGAGGGACTAAATTTGCAAAGAGGACAAATGACTTAAATGGGGCTGGATTTAGAAACCCAATAAGGGATATTTGCAACATAGCAGAAATATGGAATGATTTCAAAACCATCCTTTTGCCAAGAATCCATACCTATAAAAGGACACATGCTACATCAAAGCTATCAAGTCTGTGTTGACTGTCTGACAGAGCATCTTACCCAGGCCCGCCCCATCACCCAAAACCCCGTAACCTCACTAATCCCCCTAACCTACACATCTTGGGACTGTGGGAGAAAATTGGAGTACCGGGAGGAAACCCATGCAGACACAAAGAGAATGTGCAAGCTTCACACAGACGGTTACCGAAGGCTGAAATCAAACTCGGGTCCCTGGTGCTGTGAGGCAGCAGTGCTAACCACCGTGCCGCATAAATTATTAGAAAAGGGACTCTTTTGATACAAGATTGAAGCTTAGAGATTATAGAATTATTTAAAGGGAAATTGGTTAGGTATTTGGAAAGAAAAAGTAAAATGATTCCAAGGACTAGCAAGGGAGTAGAGTCGACCAGAAAAGAGACAATGGACCAAATGGCCAGCTTTAGTCTTGTTGGTTTTCTCATTATTCTTTCTGATGATATTTGAAACTGTCTGTGGAAGGTGTGACCAATCTGTTAATAACAAGTTGCTTTCCTTCTCTAATGAATTCATACATCAAGATGTGGAGATGCTGGGTTTGGACTGGGGTGGGCACGTTAAGAAGTTTCACAACACCAGGTTAAAGTCCAACAGGTTTATTTGAAATCACGAGCTTTCAGAGTGCCGCTCCTGAGTGACTCACCTGATGAAGGAGCAGCACTCTGAAAGTTTGTGATTCCAGATAAACTTGTTGGGATTTAACCTGGTGTTGGAGGCTTCTTAACAGCACTTTTGCTGATACAAGGTGGCAAGACAGCACAGTGGTTAGCATTGCTGCCTCACAGCACTAGGAACCCGGGTTCAATTCCTGCCTTGGGTGATTGTCTGTGTGGAGTTTTCGCACTCTCCCTGTGCCTGTGTGGGTTTCCTCCAGGTGCTTTGGTTTCCTCCTACAATCCAAAGATGTGCTGGTTAGGTGCATTGACCACGCCAAATCCTTCCTCTGTGTACCTGAACATGTGTGGAGTGTGGTGACTAGGGGATTTTTTTACAGTAACTTCATTGTAGTGTTGATGTAAGCCTACTTGTGACACTAAATAAATAAATTTTACTTTATTTGCCAAAAGAGGCCAGTTTCTCAAAGACATTACATTGCAGTTAAGACTGAAGAATAGTCTTGCAGCAGGGGCATCAGAAGAACCTTCCTGCTATTTCACTGGAAGAAATTGGCCACTAGATATTCAATCGCTGTTACTTAAACTTTAAAACATTTTAACATGGTGACTTCATACGTTCCGGAACAGAATTGGCAGCAGGGATGATTCTCTCTTTCAGATTATTCTGTGTGTTGAGTGCCAATGAACATCACGGCAAAATGTAATATCCGATCATCTCATGCAAAAATAATTACTGTTAGTAATTGTGCAACATCCCCTAAATGCACATAGCTGAGTCAATAACCAGGACATTCACTTACATCTTAAGGTATGATTTTCCAGTGTAGGAACTTGCATTCTGAGGAGAGAAAATAAATCACTCTGCAGTATTTGGAAATGCTTTTGTGTAAGGCCATCTGAAAATAATTTTCAAGGGATCTGATTCATTTGAAGAGATCTTTAGCTATGTTTTTAAAATGTTGCACTCATTTGTAAATGTCTGAATAATGCTCCAATTTGAACTCACAAATGATTTCAGCAAAGGTCATTTTAAATTTCGAAATGCCAATTTGACCTTAACATAGATTTTCCAGTTTATTAAACTGCCTCGCAATTACGGGTCAGTTGCTGGAAAAGAGATATGGCTGTTGTTGTATGTTTTCAGATTCTGTCAGTTCAAAAATATTTTAAATTTTGAAAATATTTATTTAAGATCATAGAATTCTTACAGTGCAGAAGGAGGCCATTTGACCACAATTCCACCCATGCCCTATCCCCATAACTCCATGCATTTGCCCTACCTAGTCCCCCTGACACTAAAGGGCAATTTAGCATGGCCAATGCACCTAACCCACACATCTTGCAAACTTCATAGAGACAGTGACCAAGCCGGGAATCGAACCCAGGTCCACGGTGCTGTGAGGCAACAGTGCTAACTGCTATGTCACCATGTATAAGCTTTCCCCCCAGCTTGCATTAAACAAATGATAACAGCTTTGTAGAAAGTGGTCTGTTGGGAAGATTGTATAAAAATCAAATGGAAATGTTATCAAAAGTTCTTGGATGCAAAATCCATGTTCTATTTACCAATACTGGTGGGACATTCTGGTGCTGGAAGTCTGCACAAAAAGGGGCAGCTCGATAGTAGTTTAGCTGTCCCTAATGACAGCCAAAAATGAATTCTGGCCTTATTAAAATATTTCAAATGGAGCCCTGCTCTTGTTTTACCACCTGTGAGGGAAATTGATGCCTGGGAGCATTATTATCAGAAGATCAGCTACTCATTGCTTCTATCTCCTATGTTTGTATGTTCCAATGATCATATTTTAACGTTTATTTATTAGTTTCGCAAGTAAGCTTACATTAACACTGCAATGGAGTTACTGTGAAAATCCCCCAGCTGCCTGTTCGGGTGCACTGAGGGAGAATTTAGCATGGCCAATGCACCTAACCAGTGCATCTTTCAGACTGTGGAGGAAACCGGAGCACCCGGAGGAAACCCACGCAGACACGGGAAGAACATGCAGGCTCTGCACAGACAGTGACCCAAGCCAGGAATTGAACCCAGCTTCCTGGCACTGTGAGGCAGCAGTGCTAACTATTGTGACACCAAGTGCACTGTATTCATATATACTAAACTGATAGTTTTAGCTATTTTAAGCATTTGGGAAGTCTCTATGTGTAGTGGTATCCTCATATTTCCACTGGTTGGTATTTCTAGACAGACAATAAAAAGAAAATGTGTGTATAATTTCAAGGGGCTATCTCCACGAAGAAAATTGTAATATCACTGTAGAGACCAGAACAATCCCTCAGTACCACATTACACTATCATATCTGACTCAGCCCTTCATTAACACTGATATATAATTGTTTAAAAATGTGACAATGAAAATAGTTCTTTCACAGAATATGCCATTAGGATACATGTCAGTGTGAATGCTACTGGTACCAGGCATTCCGTCAACACCCTCCAGGGCATTTCTGAAAGAAAGCAAAATGAAATAAGGACCTGGATTCAGGCAGTGTCTTTTGTGACATTGTGGCTTCCCAAAATGCTTTAATTGAGTGCTTTTTCCAGTCCAATCACAGTGACAATGACAGATAGTGACTCAAGCCAGGAATCAAACCTGGATCCCTAGTGCTGTGAGATAGCAGTGCTGACCACTGTGCCATTCTTTGAATTATGATTCAATATGTTCTGATGTTCATGTGTTCCTATGTCCAGAAAAACATGCCCATTAGGTAAGTCTCAGGTTAATTGTTTTTCGCTGATGAAGATTCTTTTGGCTGCATTGTGGAAGTCGATTTGCTGACTATTGGCAGCTGTGTTGTGCCTAATTGGCAGCAGGAAAACCAGAAGATGTTGCTGGGATTACCATTGAGGCTACTGCAACAGTAGAAACAACGGCCACAATAAGCACAGACGATGGGTGAGATCCTAAATGAATATTTCTCCTCAGTATTCACTGTTGAGAAAAGCATGAATGTTAGGGAACTTGGGGAAATAAATAATGATGTCTTGAGGAGTGTACATAATACAGAGAAGGAGGTTCTGGAAGTCTTAAAATTCATCTAGGTAGACAAATCCCCGGGACCTGATGAAGTGTATCCCAGGAAATTGTGGGAGGCTAGGGAGGAAATTGTGGGTCCCCTATCAGAGATATTTGAATCATTAATAGTCACAGGTCAGGTGCCTGAAGATTGGAGGGTGGAAAATGTTGTATCTTTGTTTAAGAAGAGCTGCAGGGAAAAGCCTGGGAACTACAGGCTGGTGAGCCTCACATCTGCAGTGGTTACATTGTCAGAAGGTATTTTGAGAGACAGGATCTACAGGCACTTAGACGCAAGGGCTGATTAGGGACAGTCAGCATGGCTTTGTGACTGGAAAATCATGTCTCACAAATTTGACTGAGTTTTTTGAAGGGGTAACCAAGAAGGAGGTTGAGGGCAGTGCTGTCACTTTCCTCATGCAAGGCTGTTGATCAGAAGAGAGATCTCTTGGATTTGCCTACATGGCTGGGTTTCCCCATGTACAAGGTGTTATTGTGCTGAAGTGTCCTGTGAAGAACCAGCTAGGCTTGAGAACAAGAAAGGGTTACACTCCCAAAATGTTAATCTGGTAGCAGACTTAGGGGTGATCTTATAGAGATCTATAAAATAATGAGAGGCATAGATCAGCTAGACAGTTAACGTCTTTTCCCAAAGATAAAGGAGACTAAAATTAGAGGGCTTTGGTTTAAGGTGAGAGGGGAAAGATAAAAAGGAAACAGAGGGGCAATTTTTTCACACAGAGGATGTTGAGCATCTGGAACGAGCTGCCAGAGGTAGTAGTAGAGGTGGGTACAATTTTGTCTTTTAAAAAGCATTTAGACAGTTACATGGGTAAGATGGGTTTCAAGGGATATGGGCCAAATGTGGGCAATTGAGACTAGCTTAGTGGTTAAAAAAATGGGATGGCATGGACAAGTTGGGCCAAAGGTCTTGTTTCCATGCTGTAAAGCTCTATGACTCTATGGTCGATGGCCACAAGCTGCAATTAATGCAGGTCTACTCACATTTTCATGGCAATAGTCAGAATACTTATAGTTCACCACTTCTGTATCGGAAATGAGTCTAGCTGATTATTTTTACCTCTTAGTCCCTACAGCAGGAAAGTAGCTAACCAGAAAGGAAGGGAATAAAAATCAGTGCCTGGAAATAAACATGAGCAACATACTAGACTGACAGCACTGGAGAATAACAAGGTGGATCTGTGAAGCTGAACTGTCATATAGACATCCTCATATGTCATTGGTATTCAATACGTTAACTTTTCCTCTGGCAAAATGCACTACTCAAATCAAAATGAAAGCACCATCCACCTCTACGATCAGGCAATGATTTCTCAGGTATTTTTTGCCCCTGGAAAAGCTTGATTCTTGCACAATAATGTTGATTTAGAGACCCGCAATTATGAAGCGACAAAATACCAGTGTAAATATACAATACAAGAAGCTTTCAAGTCCACCCGTTAATAAGTAGACAACAAAAACCAAATATTATGACTAGTGCTGAGTACAAGTTAAGGAGTGCTCAGGCTGTGGATAAATTCTATTGTAATAAATGAAGGTTTTTATTTGCATGAGTTGCAAATGCTGGTAAGTGTAGGACATAACAATTACAAGCATGACTCATTGACCAGAACACCAATTGAATCTTGCTTTACTGCCTCAGACAGAGACATGTTGACTAGCTAACAATGTGAAAGTTTGCACTTAAGGAAGTGGTTCAGACCTCAAGCATTCCAATCACATCATTTCAGTCAATTAGTTAACTTAAGGTTATAATTATCTGATATAAGTTGAAATGATGCTTGAAACATCAGTTAAAGCTCCAACTCACGAAAAACAAATGCCCTGAATGTCCTGTGCCTTCAACTGGAGTTTTCCCCATTTTAGTCAAGCAAGGTGGCAGGGTGGTTAGCACTGCTGCCTCACAGTGCCAGGGACCCGGTTTCAATTCCAGCCTTGGGTGACTATCTGGATGGAGTTTGCATGTTCTCAGCGTGGGTTTCCTCCGGGTGTTCTGGTTTCCTCCCACACGCCAAAGATGTGCAGATTAGGTTGATTGGCCATGCCAAATTGACTCTTGGTGTTAGGGAGATTAGCAGAGTAAATACATGGGGTTATGGAGATAAGGCTGGGTGGGATTGTGGTCAGGGCAGGCTCGATGTGCATTGTAGGGATTCTATGATTAACTTTTTAATTTGAAACAGCCAATTCTTGTAGCAAAATACTGGGGAGGAGGATTTTGGATGAATGCATCAAATGTTCATACACTTGTTTCCCCTGTTATAGTGACATGGCAGAAGTGAACAAGAATTCTCTGGGAGTTACATTGTGAGTTGACTTCCTTCTTTTTACTTGTCCATTTGTCACATGGATGCAGCTCTAGAATGGGGGATGGGGTGAGTATAGAATGAATTTGGACACAACGCTATGTCTGGCAACCATCCATCTAGCTTCCAGCAAGAGACAGGATTCATATAAAAGTAATGAGATGAGGTCAGGTTTCTCAACCCCCAGGCTCCATCCCTTAGATTATCCGAGAACCAGCGAAACTCTTCAAATAGCCAAATGTGTTGAAGTGATAGACAGCCCCAGGATTTAAAGCTTGGTGCCATCTGGTGAGGAGTTCAATTATTTAATGACTGGAATGATTGCTTCACTCTCTCTCTCTCTCTACATCACTCTTTCCATCTCTTTTCCCTGCCTCTCTCTCCCTTTCTCTCTCTCTCTCTCTCTCTCTCATTTTCCCTCCCTCCAACACAGATGCTCTCACTTATGAGGAAGAGAGTGTGGACATAATTATTCTCGTCCTCTGCATATACACACACCAATACTCCGTAAAGAACATTTTAAGATGATGAACTTTGACTGAAAAGAACATTTCATTTAAATCACGTGCATTAGTGTCAATACCAGCCCCCACTGAAATATTTACATGATGGGAAGAAAACTAAGTAGTGAAATCAATGAAAAACTCTATAATTAAACTATACGCTTTCTCTATTTAAGTAGCTTTATGATTTTATTGTATCTTTGATTTGATTTTGACTTGATTTGATTTATTATTGTCACATTTGTTTTGATTTATTATTGTCACGTGTATTAATATACAGTGAAAAGTATTGTTTCTTGCATGCTATACAGACAACGCATACCATACATAGAGAAGGAAAGGAGAGAGTGTAGAATGTGGTGCTACAGTCATAGCTAAGATGTAGAGAAAAATTAACTTAGTGCAAAGTAGGTCCTTTCAAAAGTCTAATGGCGGCAGAGAAGAACCTGTTCTTGAGTTGGTTGGCATGTGACCCCAGAATTTTGTGTCATTTTCCCGATGGAGAAAGGTGGAAGAGAGCATATCTGGGGTGCATGGGGTCCTTAATAATGCTGGCTGCTTTTCCGAGGTAGCGGGAAATATAGACAGAATGTAGACACATGTATTGGTATACAGTGAAAAGTATTGTTTCTTGCACACTATACAGACAAAACATACTGTTCATAGAGAAGGAAAGGAGAGATGTAGTGTTGCAGTCATAGCTAGGGAATAGAGAAATATCAAGTCTTTCATTATTATATATCTTATATAAGAGAAAATATCCTCTTTTCATGTAAAATATGTATTTTCCTTAGCAAATCAATATGGAATTATAACAGGTGCATTGTTGGTCGGAATTCTCCAACCTTGCCTGCTGTTGGGATTCTCCAGCCCCGCTGTAGTGAATGGAGATTTGGCTAAGCGTCAAACTCTCCGCTCTTAGTGGCAGCAGTGATAGACTTGGACAACGTTGGAGAATCCGAACTAATTTATAAAATATATAAATATGATTATCACTAATGCAGTATTAGCATGCTTGAATTGCCTTGAAGGTGTAATGTTCAGACAGATAGAACATTGCACAAAAGTGAAGGACAGCAGATGCTGGAAATTTGGAGTATACACCAAAAGTGCTAGAAACACTGAGCAAGGCAGACAGCATCTGTGGAGGGAGAAGGAGAGTTAATGGGTGGAATCCTGCAGTTTTGTACACCCTGCCACTGTTGCCAGTGAAACTGGAGAATTTGGCACTCAGCCAAATCTTCATTGACTGCAGCAGGATTGGAGAACCCCAGCTGTGGATGAGGTCAGAGAATCCAGCCAATGTTGCAGTTCAGTGATTTTTCACCAGAACTCTGAACTCCATTCTGTTTTTGATTGATTTATGGTAAATGTAGGAAAAGTGATGTCAGCAGATGTTATCAAAAATGTACCTGGCTCAGATGCTGAAAAGCAATTTAAATGCTCCAAAGTCATTGAGCTGCTTTGCAAATGAATACTTGTTAACTTCAATTAAGAACATAGCAGTGAGATTATGTTACTAATGTAAAATGTTGTAATTCCTGAGTGCCACTGGTGTGAATATGATGTGTATAGGTAACTGAGCAATTTGTCTGTGCCAATAAGATTGTGTTATTTACTTTGTGCAGTTAAGATTAGAGAATTGGGGCCAATTATTGTAAATTGTAACCACCTAAATACTAATTATAGCTCTTAATTATTCATTAAGGTACATTTGCAATTATTTTTGCTTGTAACTATTGTAATTCTGTGTACATCCAGAGTTGCTATTATATTGCATTGAAATAGAAACCTCTTCTGTGTTAAATGAATTCATTGAGAGCATCTGGCCAGTCAGCCAATATTTGTAATGCACCACTAGCTGCCTCTATCATCTACTCTCTCTTCCTCTCTTTCTCTCTCTCAGATTCTTGCAGACTCACTTGGGTCTGTGAGACTCAGTGGTATCCAGTAACCTAATACTACAATGCCAAAGCCTATCTCTATGGGAACCTGAAATATCTGGGCCTTGTGTCCAGGTAGAAAAGTCAATCCCCCTGGATTCCAGTTCCATTTGAATTTGAAATTAAATAGACAGTTTAAATATAATCTATTCTAAAACTGACATTTCTAATACCTTCCTGTGAGACGAACAGTCTACATAAACAGTCAGCATAAATGTCCTTGCCACAGATTTGAACAACCAGCACATTCTCAACAAGTCTTTTGACCAGATCCTTTTTCCCATAGCAACAAAGCCACCCAGTCTTGTTGTCAGGCAGATTTTAGAGCAGGTTATGTGACCTCTTCCATCCTCCATTTTACGTTAAATTGAAGAGACAGTTCCAAAGCATAACAATCTTTAAAGCTTTGTATGTGTAATACGATGCAGAACCGAAACATCCCAGGTTGAGCCTGCAGTCTATGATTGAGTTCAATAGTCTTAGCCCAGGAGTACGGCAAGATGGTTGGTCTCGGTGAACTGGCATTCCTACTTCGGATTATTATTCAATAGTAAGTAATTGACTATTTTAGAAGTAAAATGACAGAAATTAGAACTGCAGTCAAAATAGGAAAATGTCAACATTTTCCAATGATAACAAGATTGGAGGTGAAAGATTGAGAGTGGCTGAATGGTCAGATAAACGGCAGATGAAATTGAACACAAAAAAGTGTGGGGTGATGCATTTGAACAGAAGGAATAGGGACAGGCAATATTGATTTGAGTATGCTGGAACAGTGACATCTCAGGATTCACATGCATTTACCATTGAAGGTGACAAAGATCAGCATTCTCCAGACATTCACGCCAGCAGGATTCTCTGGTCTGACTGGTGGTGCACCCCGTGCTGTGGGTTTCCCAGTGCCACGGGGTGGCTTCAGTGGGAAATCCCATTAACAGCGCTGAGAAAAAGAGATCCTGCCACCAGCAAATGGCCTCCCACTGCGAAGAAAAAGGCTGAGGGTAGACCAGCGAATCTCACCCAAAATAAATTAAGCAAATAATGAGCGAAGCCCTCATAAATAGAAGTACATAATACTTGGGTACTGAATAAGAACAGGATTAGCATTAGGTGCAATGCCTGACACAATCCTATTGTGCACAAGTTAACATTGGAATAATGAGTGATGTACTGAGGGGTTCCTGACACCAATGGAAAAATAGGAATGATTTCCTATACCCTACTGTTCCACAATGACTAAGAGCATGCACTGACCCAGCCTGTACTTTTCTGTGCAATCAAATTAATGGAAGGAAAATCATGCTTTGGGGTATGCAGTTTCCAATATCCTCCCTTGGGACTGTGATTGCTGAAGTCAAAAATCATCTTCAAAAGAGAAGAGGTGAGTTCTTTTTAAATTACAAAAGCAACATTCTCCTCAGTGAGAGGTTTAACATGGCACAGGATCCATTGCTGATGCCCGAAGAAGTCAATTTGTTGCTGCTCCCTGGCCCCAGCTGACAGTGAAATCAGGATATTGAATTTGATGATCAGCCATGACCAAAATGAATGGCGGAGTCGGCTCAAAGGGCCGAATGGCCTCCTCCTGTTTCTATTTCCTATGTTTCTATGCTTCTTTCTGTCACTCCATTCTGCTAAGTCAGGTTTGGATTGAATCAATGTTGATTCACTCATTGACAGGCTTGAATTTCCTTCAGAAACTTAGAATGCTATCACACGCATTCTCAAAGTCCAAGGATTGAGTATTCACATCTTGCCTCTCCTAACCAATTTCATCGCTTGTTTAAATATTATCACTAGACTTATAAATCGTATTTTGTTACTTTGAATCCCAGAGAAACCAATGCTTCTGATCTCTTTATTGTTCTCGTAAATACTGGTCGTATCCCATAAAATGCTCTTGCCCACTACACTGGTTATAATTCCTGTGTTCACACATTAGCTCCTTTTACTCGCTATCCTCCAAAGGCCATTTGCTTTGAAAGCAGCCCTATAACAATCACCGCTGTGTTTGGCACCGTTGCAGAAATCAGAGCCCAATAGTTCCTGAGAGATTGTTGCTGGCTCCAGCGCACAATTAATCTGACCTTAGAAAAGATCGAAGAATATGGAGGAAAAGGACTCCACTTGCATAATGGCAGCTCTGTGGAACATAACGCAATTAGCTGAAGCCGATCTGGGAGTGAGAAAGTGTATGCAGGTGCACTTAATTAGAGTCGGCCTGGTTACTGTGCAGGTATCTGTGGTTGCCAATTAATGGCCACAGGGGATTGTGGGCTATCTCCTACTGTGCAAATATAAGGCTCAGAACAAAGATTTGTTTTGTGTTTTGCACCTCCAGCTGAATTGTGGAATCAAATGCGTTTAACACATTATTTGCTGGAACTACACACGTAATTCTTTCTCTGAAAATTATGTCTGATATTGCTGAATGTCATTCACAGTTGATTAGCAATTGCTGAACTGGGACAAAACAAGTACTGATTTTTCACCAAGGAGTTGAGATACTGGAGTCAGCTCTGCTCTTGGTTTGGACAGCTATCTTTAGTGGGAAACGGATGAATGTTTGGATTTTCATGAGGAGTGAGGGGGCGGGGGATATTGGTGTGACAGATGAGTCCTTAAATGATGTGGGAATAGGCTGGCTGGAATGTTGCGGCCATCCACGTTGGCAGGATTTTCCCATCTCACTGCGTTAAGTGGAGAGTTGGCCAAATTCTCCAACCTTGCTGCAGCAGGAGCGTGGTGTGAACGGCCTGTGAAATCGGGCCAGTTGAAACCAATAGGGGCAGGAATGGAGCTGGTCAGATGAAGTGTGAAATTCACTGAGATACTCCAAAGCAACTGTCCCTGTCCTAAACAAGGCATCTGTTAATTGGGCTGAAGCCTTCCAAGTCACCAGAAGTAAGTGAGATGCCACAAGGGAACCTGAGAACAAGGAAGACCCTTGTTTCTTTGATGCCAACGTGGATCTAATGCTGAAGGTTATGAGAGAGGAGTGAGAGGTCCTTTTCCCAAAGGGTGACAGGAGGGAGCCAACTTGTCATACAGTAGGGGTGCCTCCCTGTTCAGTGTCACCTCCCTCTGCTTCCACTTCATCTATCTTTCTTACTTCCTACTTTCACTCCATCCTTAATGAGTGCTCTTCTTCCAGGGATTCAAGGTCTTCAAGGTCCACACCTCTCTGGAGGGCCCTGTAATGGAGAGTGCTGTAGGCTAACACAGTGAGATTAAAGGGTATCATTTGACTCGACCTGTCTCCAGCATTGCATCTTGAGAAGCCTGATGACCTACTCAATGGTTGCTCTGTTGAACAGATGGCATTGGTTGTATTGTTGTTTTCTCCCTCTCTCTAAGGCTGTCCCATAGACAGAGCAGAATCATCTCTTCGAGAGATTTCACTTGTCCCCTGTACACACTTTTGGGGATTAGAGTGAAGTGGCTTTGAAGTGGCTTGAAGGAGTCACAGCAGCTGTCAGGAAAGTGAGTGCATGCATAGATGAAGCTTTTGCAATGGCCATGAACCAGTTGAATGTTGAGGGAGTGGAGGTCCTTGCTGTTGTTGTAGCTCACTACCTGATCAGTGACTGTCTCAATGGTGAGATGGGTGCAAGCACTGATGGCTTTCATCTTCAAGAATCCAGTAATGGAGGTGAGGTCTAATACCCTCAGCTCCTGAGAGATGCGTGTAGTAAAATGAATGTGCCATCCAGCTCTGGCAAAGAACGCATCAGTAACAGGCATGATGCAGTGGGGGGGGCAGCAACTTTCGAGATGTGACTCAGGTCCATAGTTGATATTTGGAAGGAGCCAGAAGCAAAAATGGCCACTGGTAGTTTCATGGAATAGCAACCAGAGTTGAGAGGTGCAAGATCCTGGGTCATCTCCAGGTAGTTCTGTCTTTGCAGTCAATCCTGTTTTAAGGATTTGCCTTTTTTATCTTCCTGCCCTCCTTTCCTCTCCCGTGCCTTCCTGATACCCGGAAAACTGCCCTTCCTACAGAGGATGTTCCTTTTTATCGCTACAGGGTACAACATTTGATAGTCATGCCCCTATTGCCAGCTGGAGTACAAGAGTTGGCAAATCATATTGCAGCTATATAAAACCTTGGTTAGGCTGCATTTTGAGTATTACATGCAGTTCTGATTGCCACAGTATCAGAATGTCATGGAAGCTTAGACAGAGTGCAAATAAGGTCCACCAGGATGTTGTCTGGTCTCGAAGGTGTTGGCTATGAGGAGAGGTTAAATAAACTAGAATTGTTTTCACTTGAAAGACAGTAGCTGAGGGGAGACCTGATAGAGGTCTACAAAATTATGATAGGCATGGGCAGGGTGGATAGTCAGAGGCTTTTTCCTAGACTGACTTTGTGAGTAGAAAATCATGTCTCACAAATTTGATTGAGTTTTTTGAAGGGGTAACCAAGAAGGTAAATGGGGGCAGTGCAGTTGATGTTGTCTGCATGGACTTTAGCATTGCCTTTGACAAGGTACCGCGTGGTAGGTTGTTGCATAAAGTTAAATCTCACGGGATCCAAGTGAGGTATTAAATGGGTACAAAATTGGTTTCTTGACAGAAGCCAGAGGTTGTAGAGAGTTGTTTTTCAAACTGGAGGCCTTTGACCAGTGGTGTGCCTCAGGGATCAGTGTTGGGTCCACTGTTATTTGTCATTTATATTAATGATTTGGATGAGAATATAGGAGGCATCGTTAATAAGTTTGCGAATGGTACCAAGGTTGGTGACATAGTGTAGAGCGAAGAAAGTTATCTTCGATTGCAATGGGATCTTGATCAATTGGGCCAGTGGGCTGACAAATGGCAGCTGGAGTTTAATTTAGACAAATGTGAGGTGATGCATTTTGGTAGATTGAACCAGGACATGACTTACTCAGTTAATGGTAGGGTTCTGGGGAGAGTTACAGAACAAAGAGATTGAGGGGCATATTTTCATAACTCGTTGAAGGTGGACAGAATTGTGAAGAAGGAATTTGGCATGCTTGGTTTCATCAGTCAGAACATTGAATACAGGAGTTGGGACGTCCTGTTGAAGTTGTACAAGACATTGGTGAGGCCACACTTGGAATACTGTGTACAGTTCTGGTCACCCTATTATAGAAAGGATATTATTAAACTAAAAGAGTGCAGAAATGATTTACTAGGATGCTACCGGAATTTGATGGTTTGAGTCATAAGGAGATGCTGGATAGACTGGGAATTTTTTCTCTGTAGTAAGGCTGAAGGGTGACCTTACAGGGATCTCTCATATATTGAGGGCATAGATAAGGTAGATAGTTAATATCTTTTCCCAAAGATAGGGGAGTCTAAAACTAAAGGGCATAAGTTTAAGGTGAGAGGGGAGAGATACAAAAGTGTCCAGAGGGGCAATTTTTTCACAGAGGGTGGTGAGTGTCTGGAACAAGCTGGCAGAGGTAGTAGTAGAGGTGAGTACAATTTTGTCTTTTAAAAAGCATTATATAGTTACATGGATAAGATGGGTATAGATGGACATGGGCCAAATGCGGGTGATTGGGATTAGCTCAGAGGTTTAAGAAAGCAATGGTGACATGGACAAGTTGGGCCAAAGGGCCTGTTTCCATGCTGTAAACCCCTATGACTGTCTGACTCTAGAATGGAAGCTTCAATTACAAAAGGAGCACAGGTTCAAGGTGAGGTGGAAAGTTTAAGAGAGATGTGCAGGGGAAATTTTTTCAGCAGAGAGCGGTGGGTTCCTGGAACGTGCTGCCAGAGGAGGTGATGGAAGCAGGCACATTAGCAACATTTAAGAGGCATCTGGATGGGTACATGAATAGGAGGGAATAGAAGGATACAGAAAGGCAGAAAGGTTTTTTTAGTTTAATTAGAGTGTCATGATCGACACAGACTTGGAGGGCCGATGGGCCTGTTCCTATGTGTACTTTTCTTTTTCTTTGTGCCTTGGAGCCTTCCTTCTTGATGGGTGACTCACTCATTTTCCTCAGCAGCCTTGTCCCCTACTATTCTGCCCCCACTATGCCTAGTCCATTCAAATCCTGGATACTGACTGCCCACATCCCCCTGCCACCTGTGCAGAGCTGAGGGCATTCCTTCACCAAACGCCCAGCAGCCTTTGCCCCACTGACCCTCTGATGGGTATGTGATGATGATGATGCCCTGAGCCAGCCATGACTGCTTCAACACCTTAATCCATCTGCTATAATTGTGGCAGGGCAGATTGCCCCTTCTTTATAGAATTTATCTAAATAGACCAGGTTCTCTAATGAGTGGCTTGGTACCATACGCTGCCACACTACTGCACAATTGAAGAAGTTACATGATACTCCACAGTTTCTGTGTCCTTGTGAAGATTGCCCAGATCTATATTGCAATTGGATATTGAACCATGTGGACAATTGCAAAGTTTTTCATTAGTTCTGCAGATATTGAAGCAGTCGACTAAAGTTATTTGTGAACGTTCAGCTCTGAATGAATGCCTCTGCCACACACTGGGGAGTTAATTTTAAATGTTGTATTATGCTATTTTGCATAGTCACCATAGAGAGCATTTATTCGGAAGCAAAACTGCACTTTGAACTTTTCAATTCCAGCTTAATTATTTCATGCTTAATTATTCAGCCAACCTTGTTGCAAGTCTTTAAAAAGAGATCCTTTGGGAAGATAATGTTGGTAGATTTCTATTTCCTATTCTGTAACATCTTGTTTTATGTCAGGTGCTTTGATAGGAATGTCATGTTCTTCCTTGCCCAATAAATAACTGCAAAAACTTGCACTCCAATGCAGGAACTTCATTATAATGTTAGCAATGAAAACTGAAATTAAACCTGTCTGCAACAAGTTAACATGTGGTCAGACTTAGAGCGAGAGACGGTTGAAATAAAAGGTGAAGCCGAGGGTTGCAATGCCTATGGATTTTGGAACTGCTTAACTAATCTTCACAGGCAAACATGGTCTCAATTAAAATGAGTCTCAGTTTGGAAAAAGCATGATTCCTTTTCATCATATGGGGAGCCGATGGTCTAGTGGTATTATAGCTAGACTTTTAATCCAGAAACTCAACTAATGTTCTGGGGACCCAGGTTTGAATCCTGCCAAGGCAGATGGTGGAATTTGAATTCAATATAAATAAAACCTGGAATTGGTAATCTACTGATGACCATTGCTGATTGTTAGAAAACCCCATCTGGTTCACTAATGTTCTTTATGTTTAAAGGTTATTACTATGGGTCATGCATTATATTGTAACAAATACCGCAAGTCTTTGCCTAATGTGATTAATTGGTTCCTGGAGGATACGTAAAACCAAGTTCTGTGAAACATTTTATCTAATGCTCACCAGCCCCTTCCAGATTGCCTTTTCCTCACCCTATCCAAAATCCAGCTCTCTCTGACTCACTGTGGGAGTTAACAGGAGAATTTCCTGGTGTAAGGCAACAGCAACAATGCAATGTGAATGCAGGCTTATAACCGGAGAGTAACATTAGCATCATACAGCATTGTATGGCGAGGTGATGGCCTAGAGGTATTATCACTAGACTATTAATCCAGAAACTCAACTAATGTTCTGGGGATCCATGTTTGAATCCTGCCACGGCAGATGGTGGAATTTAAATTCAATTTAAAAAAAAACAGGAATTAGTAAACTACTGATGACCATTGTTGATTGTCGGAAAACCCCATCCGGTTCACTAATGTCTTTTAGGGAAGGAAATCTGCCACCCTTACCTGGTCTGGCCTACATGTGACTAGAAAGCACAGCATTGAGGTCGACTCTCAACTGTACTCAGGCAACTAGGGATGTCAAATAAATGCTGGCCAGCCAGCGACACCCATATACCATGAATGAATAAAACAAAAGTGATAACATTAAGCAAGGACTTCCTGTACAAGATTACAGACTAAGTTATGTTAAGGGATATGCTACCAGAATGTACCATCACATAAGGACACAACTATTATCCATATGGATAATTCATCGCAAATTTTTAAACAACCATCCATCTCCAATCCACTGTTTTGCATCTAGTCTTCTCAGTCTTGTTCCTTCTTTCGAATTCTCAGATTGCAGCTATATAGAATAATGAACTTTCAGGGTCACAACTGTTGTACATTTTATATTTCAGATTGTTGTTCTGAGCACCGGGATGAATATTAAATAACAGTAAAAACAGAAAGTGCTGAGAATACTCAGTATGTCTGACAGCATCTATAGACATGATGCTGGTGTTGGACTGGGGTGGGCGCAGTAAGAAGTCTCACAACACCAGACTAAATTCCTACAGCTTTATTTGGAATCGCGAGCTTTCAGAGCGCTGCTCCTTCGTCAGGTGAGTCACTCACTGATGAAGGAGCAGCGCTTGTGATTCCAAATAAACCAGTTGGACTTTAACCTGGTGCTGTGAGACTTCTTACAGCATCTCTAAATTAAGAAACAGAATTAATGTATCAGGTCTGTGGCCATTCATCAAGATACCAGCTAACATCAGCTGTTTAAGACCCGTTTCACATTTTTGAATGTGAGCAATTTATCAAATCTCAATTTATTTAACTAATAAATATGAATATTTAGATGCTGTACGACAGTGGGAATGACCAGCTCCAACCAAACAGAAATTAACGTCCTCTGCTTGACATTCTATGATATTCGCATTGCCAAATTCTCCATGGTCAACATTTGAAATTCTGATGAAATGCCATTGACCTAAACGTTAACACTGTCTCTCTGTCCACTGATGCTGCCTGACCTGCTGAGTATTTCCAGCATTTTCCGTTTTTCTACCAACATCTTGGAGCTCATTATGCCCAGAAATTCTTCAGAACCCATTACATAAATGTTGTGAGTGATACAACAGGTCAGAGATTAGGTAGTCTGTGGTGAATGTTTCAATTCCTGATTTTCCAAGGTCAATCCTCTACCTCTAAGTCAGGAGTGTGATGAAATGTTCCCCACTTACCCGGATGGGTGTGCTGGAATAATACTCAATAAGCTCCATGACATCCAGGAAACAGCAATCTGCATATACAACATCTTAGCTTCTCACTTTAAGCTAAGCAGAAGTGTGTAACATTCATACAATGCATTGTAGCAACTCACTAAGGGTTCTTCAACAATATCACCCACAACCTCTTGCATTTAGAATAACAGGGGCAGCGAGTACATGGGAACACATTTGAATTCCCCGCCAAGTCAAATGTTTTCTTGAGTGGAAATATATTGCCAATCTTTCATCAGCGCTGAGTCAAAATCTTAGAACACTTCACTTTACGCATTGTGGGATGTGGTCTCTGATTTTATCACTAACTTTGGTCATGCAATCCTCAGCCACGCAACCCACTGTTAAAAAAAAAATTCTGTTTGCTGTCCGAAGTCATATTTAATCTATATTAAATTGCATATCTTTGTCCTCTTGGTTTTCATCCTTCAGTCATTGGAAATATAAATCCTGGATATCTTGTGGCTATGCCTTCATCTGTCGGGGGCCTAAGCCCTTGAATCATCTACCTAAATCTCTGTCTCTCTTTCCTTCTTGCTCCTCCTTCAAGAACTTCTTCAAAACTTATCACATTGACTATAACTGTCATCTATCCTAATGTCTTTAGTGTCAATTTCTATTTATCTGAGGCACTCAGTGTGGACTCGATGAGCCAAAGGTCCTCTTCTGTGCTATATGATTCTATGATTCCATTGAAGAACCATGAGACATTTTATTTTATTCATTTGTGGGGCATGGGTGTTGATGCCTGGCCAGCATTTACTGTCCATCCCATTTGCTTGAGGGCAGTTGACAGTCAACCACATTGCTGTAGATCTGGATTCACATGTAAGCCAGACCAGATAAAGACAGCAGATTTCCTTCCCTCAAGGACATAGTGAACCAATTGAGTTTTTTCTACAATCAACAATCAATAAGTTCTGGGGAAGTTCTTGAATGAGAAGCAAGAGGGAAAGTGAGACAGAGAGATTTCATAGCATCCTACTGTGCAGCAGGAGGCCATTTGGCCCATTGAGTGTGCACTAACCACAATCCCACATCAGGTCCTATCCCCATAATCCTATACATTTACCTTAGCTAGTCTCCCTGACTCTAAGGGGCAATTTAGTTCAGCCAGTCCACCTAACCCGCACATCTTTGGACCGTGGAAGGAAGCACCCAGAACAAAACTACGCAGACACGGGGAAAATGTGCAAACTCCGTACAGAGATAGGTCGAGGATTTTACTGCATAAAAGATACAATATAGCAGCAAACCTTTGTTTATTACGTGAAACCATTTATTTTGATGCAAATACAGTGCATCAAATTCGCAAGTAGTCATCCATAATACCAATTAAATTTCCACAATTATTTACACATGTAATTGTGACTGGTGTAATCAGTCATTCATAATTATGCTCCCTATCATGAACATACCTTAATAAAGATAATATTGTAGGTTAAGCAAACACTGCATTACACTGTTTAAAGAATCCTTCTCACCAATCCCTCTTTCAAAGCACAAAAGTTAAAGCGAATTCCAAATTTGTTTTTTGTCTGTTTACCCTCATTTACTTTCTGTCTAATTTTGTCTAATTAGCAAGTCTTCTTAAGTGTATTCAGAGGCCAGTTTAAATTCCTGAGGCTTGTATTAGCAAAGAACTGAAATGACTTCTCTTGTCATATCATTTCAACTGCTTTGTTGATTGAGTTCCTTCACACTTGCAGTCACACATCTTTACCATACTTTAATGCAGTTAGTGAGGCATATCTCTGGCATTTAATTACCGCAACTTTGCAACAGGATAGAGACACAACTTCAAAGGAGATTCATCATCCTTTGACCTTTTTAAAAAACAAAGTTACAATTAATTAAGATTAATTCCACTGTCTTCTTATTTTCATTTCAATTCATATTTGAATTCAGACTGGACCTACTGATAACTGTTATAGCCCAGTTTCTCACTGTCCTACGTTCATATTGAGAAGGCAGTTTCCTTAGACAGATTAAATCTGAAACCTCTGTCTTTATATGCCCCTAGCAGCAATGCCCGGGGTTACCAGTCGCTCCCTCATTATGATGCACAAAGCGTCGAAGATAACATGAGATGCCTATCACATTCTCCTGCCTACTTTGAAACTTGCAATAATACCATGTCATGTGGAGTATGTGCACAGGCAAAAACTAAAAATGAGATTTCTTTGTAGTTTGAATACTGCATAGATGACTGTTTTGTGCTATAGATTATGAATGCATTGACAGACAATGCATTCATCACAATGAACTAGAGTCATTAGAGTCATGGAGGTTTACAGCACAGAGAACGGGCCTTTGGCCCAACTTGTCTATGCTGCCCAGTTTTTACAATTAAGGTAGTCCCAGTTGCCTGCATTTGGCCCATATCTCTCTCTATACCAATATTACCCATGTAACAATCTAAATGTCTTAAAAGACAAAATTGTACCAGCCTCTACTACTACCTCTGACAGCTTGTTCCAGACACTCACTACCCTCTGTATGAAAATATTACCCCTCTGGACCTTTTTGTATCTCTCCCCTCTTGCCTTAAACCTATGCCCTCTAGTTTTAGACTCCCCTATCTTTGGGAAAAGATGTTGGCTATCTAGCTGATCTATGCCCCTCATTAATTTATAGATCTCTATAAGATCACCCCTCTGCTCCAGCCTTCTATGCTCCAGAGAAAAAATGTCCCAATCTATCCAGCCTCTCCTTATCACTCAAACCATCAAATCCCAGTTGCATCCTAGTAAATCTTTTCTGCACTCTTCAATCATACTTTAATGCATTAATGCTTTAATGCAAGGTTCAATCATACCCTTTCCATAATAGGATGACCAGAACTGTACACAGTATTCCAAGTGTGGCCTTATCATTGCTTGTACAACTTCAACAAGACGTCCCAATTTCAATATTCAATGTTCTGACCAATGAAACCATGCATGCCAAATGCCTTTTTCACTATCCTGTCCACCTGTGACTGCACTTTCAGGGAGGTATGAAACTGTCCCCCTCGATTTCTTTGTTTTATAACTCTCTCCAATGCCCTGCCATTAACTAAGTACTGCCCTAGTTTGACCTACCAAAATGCACAACCTTACATTTATCTAAATTAAACTGTATCTGCCATTCATCAGCTCACTGACCCAATTCATCAAGATTCCATTGCAATCCTAAATAACCTTCTTCACTGCCACTATGCCACCAATCCTGGTGTCATCTGCAAACTTACTCACCATGCCTCCTTAATTCTCATTCAAATCATTAATATAAATGACAAATAACAGTGGACCCAGCACTGATCCCTGAGGCACGCTGCTGGTCACAGGCCTCCAGTTTCAAAAAGCAATCCTCCACAACCTTCTGTCATCAAGCCAATCTTGTACTAAATTGGCTACCTCACCCTGGATCCCATGAGATTTAACCTTATGCAATAACCTACCGTGTGGTACCCTGTCAAAGGCCTTGTTAAAATCCATGTAGACAATGTTGATTGCACTGTCCTCATCTACCTTCTTGGTTACCCATTCAAGAAACTCAAATTCGTGAGACATGATGTTCCACTCACAAATCCATGCTGACTGTCCCTAATCAGTCCTTGCCTCTCTAAATGCCTGTAGATCCTGTCTCTCAGAATATATCCTAACAATTTACCTATTATATACGTTGGATTGAAACAGATATCAGAGTTGCCAACCTCGCTGTCTCATTATCAAAGAGGCATTCAAAACCCAGGATTTGTATATAATTGGTGAGTTGCTACTGCTTTCAAGCACAAATCAACATAGATTAATAATTGGTTTATAAGCTTCAACCATGGCTTACTTAGGTTCTAGAGGGTCAGAGCTCTTTCCAAAAACTGCACCTGAAAATGATTTACAATTTTTTTTTAAGAATCGTCCCTACCTGTAGTTTTTACAATGCAAGTTTCTACCACACTAAACTGCTGGAATTCTGGAGATACAGAGTACTGGCTTCCACTACAAAATTAGAAAAACGGGCATTGTACACATTTCAGACAATAATCTAAAGAGAAATGTAACGGCTGTGTAATTAATGAATTAGGGAACTTATATACTGAGCTGCAGCTGTGAAATAAAATTAAAAATAAGTGAATAGATTGTACATTTGCTGAATGAGAAAGAAGATGTAGAAAGTGTACAAACATTCTCTTTCTTCTGACTCTGTGGACACGGAAGTTACACAATTTGGGAGCATATTAAAGCACCTCTGGGCATCTAAGATCCTCCAAGATGATCAAGATGTGGTCTTGAGCTAAAACACTATTTAACCCCATTTATTCTAGAACTGTGAGTACAGGGCATTATTTTCAGAACGTAGAACATAGAACACTACAGCACAAACAGGCCCTTCGGCCCACAAGTTGCGCCGATCACATCTATACCTACTAAGCCATAGACCTATCTATAACCCCCAATCCCATTAGATCCCATATACTCATCCAGAAGTCTTTTAAAAGACCCCAGCGAGTTCGCCTCTACCACCACCGAAGGCAGCCTATTCCATCCACTTACCACCCTCCGAGTGAAAATCTTACCCCTAACATTTCCTCTGTACTTGCTTCCCTGCACCTTAAATTTGTGTCCTCTCGTAGCGACCATTTCAGCCTGGGGAAATAGCCTCTGAGAATCCACTTTTCCTGTGGACCTCCTTCAGCAGGACCTCCAGCTTTCTGGAGGAGTCATGAGGTAACTGTAAGGAGTCGAAGTATACTTCTCCATGGAAAGTGTCCACTCTTTATCTGAGACTCAAAACTTCAGGCATGTGTTCAGTCTGTCCAGGAATATTCGCATTCTGGTCATTAGCAACTATGACCAAAGTGATATGCGAGTTTCAGACTTTCAAACAGCCGCGTTTGATTAATCCAGCACCCAGTTAGTACCTATTTTCATTCTTTGGTCAAAATACCTCCACTCACCCTTGCTGGTTAAACATCTGGGGTGCGATTTTCTCCCAAAAAATCAAAGTGTCCAATGGATGGGAAAATGGGAGGTTTTCCCACCCGTTTTTTGGGTGAGCAGAGTTTCATTAGTTTACAGCACTCACACTCTGTGATACAACACTGAGGCTGTCAGGCGTTTCACACACTGGGGGAGGTTAGTAGCAGATTGCTCATGGGGCCATCGGGCATGTGCCATTCTCCCCATGCACATCCCTCAACCTGCCAGATTACTGGCCTACTGATTGCCTGCTCCAACAACTCCCCCCCAATTCCCCCCCACACTCCACCCCTCCCGATATCGCCAGCCCCCAACCCCACTGGCTGCTGGCCCTGACCCCCTTACTCCCAATCGCTGGTGTTCCAATGCCAGCCTCAACTTCCGATGGCCGACCCCGCTCCCTTCATGCACCCACTCCCTCCCTGACGCAGTTGCCCCTTCTCTCCCTCCGACCTCCCCCACAACAGTCAGGTTCCACCCTGTCCAGCCCCACCCCTGTGATTCCCTGCCCCTGTGAGGCCTCACCCCACACACCTTGCCCCCTTGGCACTGCCCGGTTTCCGGTGGGCAAGAAATGGATTGAACAATTTTAATGTGAACGTGTTGATGTTTTGCATTGGGTGGCATTTCAAGTATTATAGGAATTAGGTGACGTGTCAGATAAGTGAGAAGGCTCGGTTTGGGAGCAACAGCAGCTCCGTCATAAGTGGAGTGATTTACTGCTGAGGAGAAGTGAAACCTGAGAAATTGAGCAATAAGAGTTTCTGTCAAGTTTCTGTCGAAGATGTGCCCTAACATGATTTGTGCGCAGTCTGCATCTCCATGTCATTCATTCCCACTCAATATTTGCAACAACATAAATCAAGGTGCCAGGTTGGCAGTTCTAGGCTGGCACTGCCCAAAGGGCATTGCCCCTCCCTTTCCCCAACCTCCCAGGGGAGCCTAATTGTTGTTGGGGACCAGTTGTGATCTCCGCTGGTGGGGAACTTCATCAGCAAAGTTGGAAAGCCAAGTGAGCCCAGACAATAGCGTCAGGAGCTCGCTAAAGAGATTGAAATTAGATCATGAATATTTAAATTACGCAAAAGAAAGCCCCAGGAGATTCACTTCCTGTCGGCCGTCGGGTCAGAATTGGATTTTTTGACTCCAGCTTGTATTTCCCACCCTACTACACCACTCAAGAGGCTGGCTAGGGTGAATGTTGGTCCTTTAGAGGATGAGAAAGGGGACCTAGTGGTAGGGAATGAAAATATGGCTAAGGTATTGAATAACTTTTTTGTTTCTGTCTTCACGGAGGAGGACGTGAATAATTTGCCAGGTGTTAGCGATGGAAAGGTGGTAGGACTGGAGGGTCTTAATGACATTACTGTTACTAGAAAGGCGGTGCTCGACAGACTGGAGGGGCTGATTGTGGACAAGTCCCCAGGACCAGATGGAATGCATCCGAGGGTTCTGAAAGAAATGGCGGAGGTGATAGTGGATGCCTTGGTGGTTATTTTCCAGACGTCGCTGGATTCCGGGGAAGTGCCGGATGATTGGAAAACGGCTAATGTTACGCCGTTGTTTAAGAAGGGTGCCAGGCAAAAGGCGGGGAATTATAGGCCGGTTAGTTTAACGTCTGTGGTAGGTAAAATGTTAGAATCTGTCATTAAGGAGGAAATTGCGAGGCATCTTGAAGGGAATTGCTTGATAGAGCAGACGCAGCACGGTTTCATTAAAGGGAAGTCGTGTCTGACAAATTTACTGGAGTTCTATGAGGATGTGTCTAGGGCGGTGGATAGAGGAGAGCCGGTGGATGTGGTCTTTCTAGATTTTCAGAAGGCGTTTGACAAAGTACCTCACAAGAGGTTATTGCAGAAGGTCGAGGGACATGGAGTTGGGGGTAGGGTGTTAACGTGGATAGAGGATTGGTTGTCAAATAGGAGGCAGAGAGTGGGGGTCAACGGGTGCTATTCGGATTGACGGATGGTGACTAGTGGAGTGCCCCAGGGGTCGGTGCTGGGGCCTCAGCTTTTTACCATTTAAATAGATGATCTGGAGGAGGGAACCGAGTGTAGGGTGTCGAAATTTGCTGATGACACCAAGATTGGGGGAAACGGCAAATTGTGCGGAGGGTGTGGAGAGTCTGCAGAAGGATCTAGATAGGCTGGGCGAATGGGCCAGGAAATGGCAAATGGAATTTAATGTTGGCAAGTGTGAGGTGGTCCACTTTGGTAGGAAGGATGGTAGGAAGGACTATTACTTACGGGGCGAAAAACTGCAGCAGGCGACGGTGCAGAGGGACCTCGGGGTCCTTGTGCATGAGTCGCAAAAACCCAGCTTGCAGGTGCAGCAGGTGGTCAGGAAGGCGAATGGGATGCTGGCCTTCATAGCGAGGGGGATTGAATATAAAAGTAGGGAGGTCTTGCTGCAGCTGTATAGGGCATTGGTGAGGCCGCAGCTGGAGTACTGTGTGCATTTTTGGGCGCCGCACCTGCGCAAAGATATTTTGGCCTTGGAGGGAGTGCAGAGGAGGTTTACTAGGCTGATACCGGAGTTGAGGGGGTTGAGCTATGAGGAGAGGCTGAATAAACTGGGCTTGTACTCGTTAGAGTTTAGAAGAATGAGGGGAGATCTCATTGAGACGTATAAGATGATGAATGGGATGGATAGGATAGAGGTGGAGAGACTCTTCCCGCTCAAAAAAGACAGTAGGACTAGGGGGCACTGCCTCAAGATAAAAGGGGAGCGGTTTAGAACGGAGTTGAGGAGGAACTTCTTCACTCAAAGGGTGGTGAATCTCTGGAATTCTCTGCCCGTTGAAGTGGTGGAGGCTGCCTCACTAAATATTTTTAAGACGCGGGTTGATGGGTTTTTGATAAGAGAGGGGATTAAGGGTTATGGGGAGAAAGCGGGAAAGTGGAACTGAGCAGCGACAGATCAGCCATGATCTTATTGAATGGCGGGGCAGGCTCGAAGGGCTAGATGGCCTATTCCTGCTCCTATTTCTTATGTTCTTATGTTCTTACCACTCGACCAGCATAGTGGGACAGGTAACTCACACCCTTGGTTTTTACATGTTCAAAGAAGCAATGAAGGGGATTTCCAACCATTGGAAAAGCAGAATCTCCAAAAAAAAGCCTGATTTATGTTGTTGCAAATATCGAGTGGGAATGAATGCCATGGAGATGCAGACTGCGCACAAGTCGTGTTCGGGCACATCTTCAAAAGAAACTTGACAGAAACTCTTACTGCCCAATTTCTCAGGCTTCACTTGCCCTCAGCACTAAGTTACTCCACTTATGACGGAAGTGCTGTTGCTCCCAAACCAAGTCTTCTCACTTATCTGACACGTCACCTGCATCCTATAATACTTGAAATGCCACCCAATACAAAACACCAACATGTTCACGTCAAAATTGTTCAATCCATTTCTCTCGCCCTGCAGCAAGCCACAGAACAAGTCATTCTTTCTTCGAATCCTCTTAATTAAATAGGAACACTTCCACAACATTGCCCTAAATGAGTCTGAAAATGGGACCTCATCAGAGCTCAGCGCAAGACTGTACAAGTTCATCAGTGCAGAAACTGTGGAAATTATGTTAGCACCCGAAGGGTATGCAATACTACCACCATTACTTCCAAACAGGAGAATCTGATCCGCACGACAGAAAAATCTAAATAAACCACATGGGAATAAAGGAAAACAGGATAGGAACCAGCTATCGAATCATATAAAAGGAAACAAGGACTAAAACAAAGCTTAATTAAATTGCAGCAAACACAAGTGATCAATGAAGGTACACATATAAAAGGTAAGAGGAAAGCAGGATAGAAAAATCATAAGAATAGCACAAAATCATGGTACCATTGGAGGTGCCATGGTGGCACAGTGGTTAGCACTGCTGCCTCACAGGGCCAGGAACTTGAGTTCGATTCCCTGCCTGTGCAGAATCTGTATGTTATCTCCCTGTCTGCGTGGGTTTTCTCCAGGTGCTCTGGTTTCCTCCCACAGTCTGAAAGACATGCTGGTTAGGTGAATTAACCCAAACAGGCACTGGAGTCTGGCAACTCAGGGAATTTCACAGTAAAGTAAAATAAAGTTTATTTATGAGTCACAAGTAAGGCTTACATTATGAAGTTACTGTGAAATTCCCCAGACAGGCGTTGGAGTGCGGCGACCAGGGAATTTTACAGTAAAGTTTATTCATTGGTCACAAGTAAGGCTTACGTTGAAATTACTGTGAAATTCCCCTGGTCGCCACATTCTGGCGCCTGTTCAGGTCAATGCACCTAACCAGCACATCTTTCAGACTGTGAGAGGAAACTGGAGAACCCTGAGGAAACCCTCACAGACATGGGGAGAACATGCAGACTCCACACAGTCAGTGACCCAAACCGGGAATCGAACCCAGGTCCCTAGCGTTGTGAGGCAACAGTGCTAACCACTGTGCCACTATGCCACCCCTGCCACAGTGCTGCCTCATTGCTCAGTTAATGAAAGCCTTACTTATGACTAATAAATAAGCTTTAACTTTAAAAACTCTTCCTTCCCATACCACCTTTAAATCACTCCGTGCACTGATAATGTATGTAAAAATCACTCTGTGCATGTATGTATGTAAAATCTCTGCTTTTCTCACAGTTACACTGGGAGAACAAACTAAGAAGTATTATTAGATTTTTCATGGGAGATGAAAGTCACAAATCTAGTTCCTGAGAAGTCAGGTGTTAAAGTGATGTGTATCTAAAACACAGAAAACATGAGCGATTGTGACAGGCACTATTAAAAAGCAAAGGAAAGCTATACTAAACTGAACATGAAAGGTAGCACCCAAGCTACAAAGCAGAGTATGATGAAAACATAGTACAGGAGGCACGGCAGTCAGTGGTGACTATCTGTATTAATAATTATGAAAGGGAATAACTGGGAGAGTATGAATAAGTCTAGGAGATTAGTGGCGGCATGGTGACACACTGGTTAGCACTGCTTCCTCACAGCTCCAGGGACTGTGTTCAATTCCCAGCCTGGGTCATTGCCTGTGTGGAGTTTGCACATTCCCCCTGTGTCTGCATGGATTTTCTCCCAGTGCTCCGGTTTCCTCCCACTATCCAAAGATTGGCAATGCTAAATTGCTCCTTAGTATCAGGGGGACTATCTAGGGTAAATGCCTGGCATATGGGAATGGGGCCTGGATTGGATTGTGGTCGGTGCAGACTTGATAGGCCAAATGGCCTCCTTCTGCACTACAGGGATTATTTGATTAGGAACCAGGAACAGCAAGGCAGGAGAACTGAGTAGAGAAAATGAGGCTTAAGCCAACATTGGATAACTCAATAAAAAACTTGGGGCACAATTCACATGAATTAACTTGAAGCACCAAGGTATTAGCAGTGCCGATCAGGTAGGATCCACCCACTCGATCAATACATATCTATGCATCACGGGAAACAAGAAGGCCAGCCTGGCTTTTCTGAGATCGGTGCGCCTTTTTCAACGTTCAGAGACAGGCACCCTTCCCTCCCACAATGGAAAAGGCAACTCCCCACTGACAAGGAGAGCACATTCAGTCTCTCAGCACAGAGGTGGACCTTCCCCCCCACCACTGAGAGAATGGGTGACCCCACCCTCAAACCCTCCCCTTACCGCAAAGTGTGATCCAGCCTCCAGTCAGATAAAGACCCCCAGGTCATCCCATCTCCCCCAAGATCCCAGCCTTTGGCAGTACTGCCTTGCATTGTCCTCTGGCAATCTGGCAGTGACAGTGACAGATCTGGACAGCACCAGAAAGGCACCTGGGCAGAGCATTTATCCCTTTGACCCCCATCGTGTTGGGGTTAAACACAAAAGGCCTATGCTTGTCAGGATGTGGACCAAAGCCTGCCTGGTGCAATTCCCACTGGGGGGTGCATTTGGGAGGGCTTTGAGCTGGGAGTCAAGGAGGTAATTACATTTAATAAAGGGCTTTTGCATTATTAATAGATTCCCGCCCACTGTGGATGGGAGCCTGGTCAGGGCTGGAGGGTGTTGGGCTGAATGAATCCCAATCCTGCCAGCGGGAAACTGGGCCGGTAAATCCCGGCCATAGTGCCGGCAGTAAAGCTGCAGGATAATACTACACTCACGAACAGTAGGTTACAGTCCATCCCTGCTCAGAGATGTTGGAAATTTTGAACATGTGAGCGTGCAAAAACAATGGAATTGGACAGGGTCAGGCAGAGCTAGGAATACTGATTGAGGAGAGTCCAGTATGCAGGAAGGGACTGCGAATGAAGAGACCTGGGTGCTGGATGGGGAACCTGGTTAAAAAGTCTTGGTGCAGCGTGTCCAGAAAGGAAACAAAGAGTTCCAAGAATGAGCAATTCTGGACAGCAGCCCAGAGAGTGGTATCATTAGAGCAGCTAAGAGGAAGATACCCAAAGCCAGTTATAACACTACAATGAGTGAACTCAGTAATCAAAGCCTCAGTAAATGTGGATAGAGACCTGCTGGGGGGTGGGGGGGGGGGGGGGGGGGGGTGTGCAGAGTTCATTCGTCCCAGACCTGAATTTAAGTCACTAACGGATATGAATAATGTATAATAAATCTACATTGTACTAGGCGCTCAACCTGTAACTGTAGCTTGGAAAGGTTCATCCCAACCACCCAGGGCTGCCGGTTAATAAGATTTTTGTCCTTCAACATTATCAGAATAGAATTCATGCTTGGCGGTACTTAGCAATATTAATAGCTGACAGGACAAGTAAAGACATGACCACCTAGCCCATGAGGTTTGCTGTTTAATAATGTGAACGAACTGAATGAACATTAATGGAAATGCAATTGTGTCCCTGGTATGAGTTCATAATCTCATTACTAAGGCCCCTCACTGTCTCAGCTATTTAAGACAAAGAGAACCAGAGCTGTGCACAGCAGAAAGGTTTCAAGTTTCTCCAGTCTGCCGTATATTAGATGTTCTAAGCTTGACAATGAACCCCAGTACACTGAGTTAGGGTGCATGGGATGGACTAATCGGAGTTTAGGCCCCTGATTGTGGTTCTAATGACCAGTACTGGAAGTGACTCTGAGTGAGTGACGACCAATAATACAATTAGGCTCAGTTGTGTTGAGAAGTTTGCTGGTATTAACCGTCATGTCTCACATAGGAGCAGCACATTGCTGCCTCGCAGTGCCAGGGACCCTGATTCAATTCTGGCCTCTGTTGACTGTCTGTTTGAAGTTTGCACATTCTCCTCATGTCTGCGTGGGTTTCCTCCGGATGCTCTGGTTTCCTCCCACAGTCCGAAGATGTGCAGGTTAGGTGGATTGGCCAAGCTTAAAAAATGACTCTTAACGTCAGGGGGATAAGGCCTCGATGGGATTATTGTCTTCCTCCTGCACTATAGCGATTCTATGATTCTACATGTGGCAAAGGATGTCGGATTACTGTAACCCGACAAGGAATCAAGTCCTTCAGGGAAGGTGAGGAAAGAAAAAGGATTAGGAAAGAACAATCCCTCATGATTTACATGTTAATTGATCACCCACACATTATCAGGCTTAATAACGTAATGTGTTAATTTAGCTCTGAGGTTTAATAATGTTAATTCAGATCTATCACCCTCTGAGGCTCAATAACTCTAATAAGTGAATTTTTCTCATTATGTTATCAGCACTTACTGTTCAAAATGAACAATAGTCAGAAAAGTACAAAATAATATTAAAGATGCCTTAATGTTTTGAAATTATCTGGATTCAGAAAATTGCCACCGCTGACTTTTCAACTGTCACGTAAGGGGGTGTCAATGATTCTGCTATTTTCACACCGAGATGAAGCATTTTTGAGTGCACAGCACATAGAAGCGACAGTATGACTGACTGAACATGATGACTGGACCTGGAGATGTCTATGGAGGTGTGATCACACTATATAATCCTTAACTCTTACATAACTTCAAACTCTTGCTGAGACCTTGGCCACAATTTAATGGTCCTGCTGCTCACGGGCATAAGTCTTGAATTGCTCACTAAAATCTTGCGAGCGGCCAAAAGCAGGATTTGCGCCGACGAGATCGCAGTTTGGGATCTTTCCCAGCAACCCGCCCCAACACCCCTCACATTCATGCCCAAAAGAGTGTGAACCAGATGTCTATACATTTTAGTGCATTAACATATTGTTAATGGGGCTTGGTGCCGTCATGTCCATCCACAATGTACCTTCTCACCCAGTCGGGGTGACATCAAAAATGAGAACCAGTCACGATGACCAGGCTGGGGTGCACAGGCGAGTATTGCCCCGGATGGTAAGGGACATGGGCGGGTCGTGCACTGACAATGTCACTCTGATGCTTGCCACTTTCTTTAAGCACTGCCCCTCCAGCTGACTGTCTGATCCTCGCTTCCCTTTTAAATTGCACAGAGTGTTGTTCAATATGACTAGGAATGCTGCCTGTGCTGCCCGCAAGCTTCACGCCGGTTTTCTCACCTGAGCCAACACTCTGTGCATTTTTGGGAAGATTCCTCCCTGTGTCGGAATTGGAATTTCCAACATTGACGGCTCTGATTACTGTTCACTGAACCAGAGGGCTGGATTTTGCCAAAGGAGGGGAAATCCCCAAGGTCGGATCAAAGCTGGATCACACAAGCTCATGGGCGGGTGGGTCGGGTAAAATCAGCCATCTCCTGCCCATGCCCCCTCCTTTCCACACACTACTGCCCCTCAACTCCTTCCCCCACAGGATTCCAATTAATATACAGCAGGCAGGAGGATCTCACCAATAATGGATGATGGGGAGGGAGGAGTTTGACCAGATGAACAGGAATCTGCAGCCTTCACGCGGGCTGCATACTCATAGACCTTTGGAACAGCAACAGAACAAGGGAGGAATGTCAGGAGTCAGAGTAAGAAAGGTTCAATGAAGAGTTTCCTGTGGATGAGAGAAGGTGTTTAATGGTATCTCAGGAGAAACATCAGCATTTGAATGCATCACGTGTCTCCCTGGGACACATGTAAATGCTCATTGGTAGCAGATCTGCAGATATATATCCATTGGCTGCCTCATCTCGAAGGGTCATTGAGTTTTAAAATTGGCAAGTCATGTTGCAGCTTTATAGAACCTTAGTTAGGCTGCACTTGGAATGTAATGTTCAATTCTGGTGCCACACTACCAGAAGAATGTGGAGGCTTTGGAGAGGGTACAGAAAAGATTTACCAGGGTATTGCCTGGTATGGAGGGCATTAGCTATGAGGGGAATCTAGAGAAACTTGGTTTGTTCTCACTGGAACAATGGAGGCTGAGGGGCAACCTGATAGAAGTCTACCAGATTATGAGGGGCATGGGCAGAGTGGATAGTCAGGGTGGAATAGTTAATTATTAGTTGGCATCGGTTTAAGATGTGACGGGCAAGGTTTAAAGGAGATGTATGTGGCAAGTTTTTTATATAGAGGGTGGTGGGGCCTGGAACTCGTTGCCGGGGGAAGCAGTGGAAGCAGATATGATAGTGAGTTTTAAGGGGTGTCTTGACAAATTATATGAATAGGATGGGAATGGAGGGAATGGTTCCCGAAGAGTGGGGGTTTTAGTTCAGTTGGGTAGCATGGCCGATGCAGGCATGGAGGGCTGAAGGGCCTGTTCCTGTGCTGTAATTTTCTTTGTTCTTTGTTCACAGTGGTTAGCACTGTTGCTTCATAGCGCCAGGGACCTGGCTTCAATTCTGTCCTCAGATCACTGCCTGTGTGGAGTTGGCACATTCTCCCAGTGTTGCCGGGGTTTCCCCCCACAATCCAAAGATGTGGGGGTTAGGTTGATTTGACATGGTAAATTGCCCCCTTGTGTCAGGGTGATTAGCAGGGTAAATACATTGGATTATGAGGATAGGGCCTGGGTGGGATTGTTGTCAGTGCAAGCTCAATGGACTGAATGGCCTCCTTCTGCTGTAGAGATTCTATGAGCTCATCCTCTTCATAGGAAGACGTGATGTGCTCAACACGACTATCCATCTGCTCTGGGATTCTGAACTCTGAACATAGCAGACCACTACTGCCTGACATCCTCAATGGGCATTTTGCAGGACTCCCCCAGAATGCTACAGGAATTTAAATCACATATTCGGAAGGCCCATGGCCTGTTGAGTGGTCACCCTTGTAGTGACATGGCAGAGGTTATAGGTGTCCTTTGGCTCTGTGTTGGAGATTGGCACAGTAGAAGCAGCTTTAGTGTTTGCCCCCAATCATCCAGGATACATCTACTATGGCAAGTGGGTAGCCTGAAGAGTTGAGGGATCTGGCATTCTCTCAGAAGGTACAGGGTATTGCAGCTTCCCAGGAACTGTGCAGACACTTGCATGATCTGTTTTGCAGTCGTGAAAGGCTAATTGAAAAGTCAGCAAGCAGGACCCTTCCTGTTCATGAAGGATGTTCTGAGGGAGGCTTGATGGACAAATGCACACAGTTGATTACCCCCTGCACTAGAGGGAATCCAACGATGGCCTCAAATCTTATCATCCTCTTGGTTTGACTGACCTGATGGTGCAATAGCTGGTGTATTGCCCTGGCCTCTGGTGCATCACACCCACCAACTACTTAAGGCATCACACCCACCATCTACATAATGCAGCCGCTGATGAGGAGATCTCACAGTTATCTCCAGATGCCTCCTGGAAGGAACATGAGCACCAGAGTCAACTTCACTGCCACAGGTAATGGCTGGCCACCATGTTCCATTGGTAACTACTCCCCCTCAAGCATTCCACAGAAATCAGTGACCAACTGCCAGTGTTCAGAGACATTCGTGTGTCAACATGCTCCTATCTTTCCCTCTCCTCTTGTCCCATTGCACCTTCATGACACTAGTATTGTTCTGGACATGGTCTCCACACCATGTCACTGCACTGAATCTGTTTCACCCTCCCACTCTTCACTAGAGGAGTCAAACTCTTGAGTGCAGAGTACTCATTGAGAATTGGAACCATCAAGGTTTAATGCTCCTCAGCTCCTTCATTCTGTCTGCATTTGTTGCAATGGACCTTGGTGACACCTTTCCATTCACTACTCTCTAACATGGGCTCGTACTGTGCTATCTTTTAAATATTTAAACTTTTACTTCATGGAATCACAGCCAGCCTGTTGACAATGCAGATGTATGCAATGGCTGCCACTTGCAGCCACCTCTCACCTGCTGTTGGGCTTGAGTCTTCTTGGAGCTGGTGAACTCGTATGCCCCACGGAAACTTTAATAACCACTCAACTCACTCTCAGTTGGCTGCTTAGCAGCCTTGCTTGCTTTCCCACTACCGTCCGAGAGTTTCAGATTCCACTGCCCAACTGCTCCTTCTATTCCAACATGTCGCTCCATCATATTTGTCCCCTTGCCTCCAACCCCAATGCCAATTGCCACAAGGCTGGTAAAATTCCACCCAATGTAACCATTGACGTCAAGTTGTCCATCAGGAAACTTACGGGATTAGTTATGCTGCTGGTTTTATACCCGCCTTGAGGAACTCATTATTGAAGGTTACCGGCAGTAATACTGGAGAGGGTGTAACACTGACATTCCACCAAATCCTGGAGGAATCCCATCTGGAAAGTTAGATTGAAATTACTCATGGTATTTCCAAGTTGCTTCATTCTGTCCATTTTACAAGCATATGAACATATGAAATAGGAGCAGAGGCAGGCCACATCCCAACGTTCAATAAGATCAGGGCTGATCAGTTTGTGTTTCAAATCCCACATTCCCTTCGACTCCCAATAACCTTTGATTCCCTTGCTTAGCAAGAATCTGTCTCTGCCTTAAAAATATTCAATGATCCCTCCTTCACTGCCTTTCGAGACAGAATTCCAAAGTTGCACAACCCTTTGAGAGACAAAATTTCTCTTTAACTCTGTCCTCACAGAGTGACCCCTAATTTTACACAGTGCCCCCTAGCTCTGGACTCACTCACAAGAGGGAGCATCCTTTCCACGTCCACCTTGTCGAGACTGTTTAGGATCTTATATTTTGATGCCGGTTAAGGTGGCATCATTTCAAGAATTTCCTAACACCAACTCTTAACATCTCTCCTAAGCTCTCACCTATCCTTGATCTGTTCCACTCTTCCCCAGTATAAAATCCATCCAAATGACACCATCCAGGACAAAGCAGCCCTCTTCATTGGCACCACATTTACAAACATCCACTCTCTTCACCACTGGCACTCAATAGCCGCAGATTGTATTATCTGCAAGATGCACTGCAACAATTCACCAAAGATCCTTAGACAACACCTTCCAAGCCCACGACCCACTTCCATCTAGAAGGACAAGGGCAGCAGATACATGGGAACACCACCATCTGAAAGTTCCCCTCCAAGCCATTCACCTTCCTGACTTGAAAATATATCGCCATTTCTTCGCAGTCACTGGGTCAAAATCCTGGAATTCCCTCCCTAACAGCATTTTGGGTCAATCCACGGCACACGGACTGCAGCGTTTCAAGAAGGCAACTCATCATCACCTTCTCAAGGGCAACTATGGAGGGGCTATGAATGCTGCCCAGCCAACAACGCTCATGTTCAACGCATGAATTAAAAAAAATTGCTCCCTCTCTAGCTCTGAAGAAGAGTCATACAGTCTCAAACCATTAACTCTGTTTCTCTCTCCACAGATGCTGCCAGACCAGTTGAACGTTTCCAGTGTTTTCCTATTTGAAATTGTCTCCCTATTATGTAATTTCTCATTAAAGAAAATAGCTTCCCTCTGTCACTCATGAGAAGAAGCATCTGTGACTTTCTCATCATCCTCCCATTTCCCAGTGATTTGTGGGCCATCCTGTGAACATTAAGAAAGCAAACTTCCCTAGGCAATGCTGATTATATTGTGTTTGCAGGAAATTAGGTTAGTGGATTTCATGCTGATTCCTACATTAAAGAAGCAAACAAAATACACAATATTATACATCAGCATCAAGGACATTTAATCATAGGAGCGTAGAAATCCAAACAATCCAATTAACTGGTCTGGAAGACATAAATGTATCCCAGTTAAAAGGAATAATGTTTTAAATGGAGGGTTTTCGTTGCATGACTCTTTCAATGCACAAGGGAGGCAGTGATGTGGTGCTGGACAAGTAGTCCAGGGACCCAAGGTAGTGCTGTAGGGACCTGGGTTCAAATCCCACCATGCCTGAAAGTGGAACTTTGAATTCATTAAAAATCTGTAATTAAAAGACTAATGAAACCATTGACGATTGTTTGAAAAGCTGAACTGGTTCACTAGTATCCTTTAGGAATGGAAATCTGTCATCCTTACCTAGTCTGACTACATGTGACTCCAGATCCACAGCAATGCCCATCCCTAATGGGCAGGGACGGATAGTAAATGCTGGCCCAGCCAGTGATAACCATATCCCATGAACAAATTAAAAAAAAAGTGAACTCACAATGTAAGAGCAACTGCACTCACCTTAACAGGTAGTCAGCCTAAGGTATTTGCTGTGTTTCTCTTTCCACAGAGGCAGTCTGGCTTGCTAAGGTGTTTTCAGTTTTTTTCCTGTTTTTATTACAGTGCAGATAGCATGTGAATAATATAAATACATTTCCACGGAAGTTAGTTAAGTGAATGAGAAAGGAATCAAAGAATATGCTGATAAGATTAGCTGAAGCACTATGGCAGGAAACTCACGTAACCACTGGCAAAGACCAGTTCCTGAATAATGTAAATTATATGTATCATGCTGCAGATTTAATGAATAAATGGATAATTTATCAATTTCAATGTTGCCTGTCTATTGTGATTTTCTTAATGTAGTAATTGTTTCTATGAATTCCACCCCCCCAACCTTTTTCTTTTAGTTCCAATGTGTTCATCTTCCTCCCTGCTCTGTTGAAATAAAGATTTCTTTTTGGATTGTGTTGTGCTGTTCATTTCTCTTCAGAACTTTAACACAGTGCGAGTCCTTGTTTGTCTCCCTGTTTTCCTTTCTTCCAACATCTTCCCAGCTCTTAAATCTCTAGCCTGCTGGTACCTCGGCACTATTTATTTTGTTCCCTACGGTCCCTTCTTCATTTTTGATAGTCTTATATATATTTCATAAAATCATAGAAACCCTACAGGGCAGAAAGAGGCCATTGGGCCCATCGAGCCTGCACTGACCACAATCCCGCCCAGGCTCTACACCCATATCCCAACATATTTACCAACTAATCCCTCCAACCTACACATCTCAGGACACTAAGGGGCAATTTTAGCATGGTCAATCAACCTAACCCGCATATCTTTGGAGTACTGGTATTTAATCTTCTCCCTTCATTTCACTTTTGGAAGCTCTGCCTTTGAAAACGCTGCATCTACTGTCTGAATTTAATGCAATATTTCAGGAGAAGCTGGGCTTGGAGGACCTGGCTAGAAATATGGAGCTGTGTCAGGGCAATGGGGCAGTGCAGTAGGAGCAGCAATCTGTCACGTCACGGAAGATTCAGGCCACAATAAATGAACTCAAAAATAATAAATCAATAAAACTTGCCCTACTTTTACCTTCGATCTTTGTATTCCCTGTAATCAATTAATCACATTTGCCCTTCACCCTATCACGGATCTTTCCTTTAATTTTCTTTTGCAGCACAACCCCTTTCACTGGTTGTATATCAGTTTCAAATTTCTGATATACTCCAGTTCTGAAGAAAGGTTATTGATCTGGAATTAGCTGAGTTCCTCTTCCACAGTTGCTGACTGACCTGCTGAGTGTTTAAGCATTTCAATTTCCAAGGCCATATCCTGTTTTGATTCATTCAAATCCAACTCTGGGCGTTCCAGTGTCAATGAAGAATAATTTTAGCAAATACAAAAAGGTAAAAAAAAGTAAGTATTAACTGTTATTTCCACTTAAGTTGATAGGCCAAGTCTGAAACCTTACTCCTCGGTGGAATGAAGACCCCCCAAGTCTAACATTCAGCGTGAAATCATGAAAAAAGAAAGTTTGAAGGCGATCAGGATGCCAAAATTAATTCAGGATTTTCTTCCATCCCTCATACATAGGCATACGGCATGCTTCCCTTCTAGAAATACATAAAGGGCAAAACAGTAACAAGGGAGAGAGTAAGGCCGCTTAAGGATCAACAAGGTCATCTCTGTGCAGATCCACTAGAGATGGGTGAGATCCTAAATGAATATTTCTCATCAGTATTTACTGTTGAGAAAAGAATATATGTTAGGGAACTTGGGGAAATAAATCGTGATGTCTTGAGGAGCGTACATATTACAGAGAAGATGGTGCTGGAAGTCTTAAAGCACATCAATATAGATAAATCCCCAGGACCTGATGAAGTGTATTTCAGGACATTGTGGGAGGCTAGGGAGGAAATTGCGGGTCCCCTACCCGAGATATTTGCCTCATTGATAGTCATGGGTGAGATGCCTGAAGATTGGAGAGTGGCAAATGTTTTGTCATTGTTTAAAAAGGGCTGCAGCGTAAAGCCTGGGAGCTACAGGCCACTGAGCCTCACATCTGTGGTGGGTAAATTGTTGGAAGGTATTTTGAGAGACAGGATTTACAGGTATTTAGAGATGCAAGGATTGATTAGGGACAGTGAACATGGCTTTGTGGGTGGAAAGTCATGTCTCACAAATTTGATTGAGTTTCTTGAAGGGGTAACCAAGAAGGTAGATGAGGACAATGCAGTTGATGACTTGATGTTGTCTACATGGACTTTAGCAAGGCCTTTGACAAGGTACCACATGGTAGGTTGTTGCATCAGGTTAAATCTCACAGAATTCAGATTGAGATATCTAAGTGGATACAAAATTGGCTTCTTGACAGAAGCCAGATGGTGGTTGTAGAAAGTTGTTTTTCAAACTACAGGCCTGTGACCAATGGCGTGCCTCCGAGATCAATGCTGTGTCATAATAATGACACAATATTATTTGTCATTTATATTAATGATTTGGATGAGGATATAGGAGGCATGGTTAGTAAGTTTGCAAATGACAGTAAGATTCTTGGCATAGTGGAAAGTGAAGAAAGTTATCTCCAATTGCAACGGGATCTTGATCAATTGGGCCAATGGGCTGACAAATAGCAGATGGAGTTTAATTTAGACAAATGCGAGGTGATGTATTTTGGTGAATTGAACCAGGGCAGGACTTACTCAGTTAATGGTACGGCATTGGGGAGAATTACAGAACAAAGAGATCTAGGAGTACATATTCGTATCTCCTTGAAAGTGGAGTCACAGCGGACAGAATGGTGAAGAAGGCTTTCGGCATGCTTGGTATCATCGGTCAGAACATTGAATACAGGAGTTGGAATGTCTTGTTGAAGTTGTACAAGACATTGGTAAGGCCACACTTGGAATACTGTGTGCAATTCTGGTCACCGTATTATAGAAAGGATATTATTAAACTAGAAAGAGTGCAGAAAAGATTTACTAGGCTGCTACCAGGACTTGATGGATTGAATTATAAGGAGAGGCTGGATAGACTGGGACTTTTTTCTCTGGAGCGCAGGAGGCTGAGGGTTGATCTTATAGAGGTCTATAAAATAATGAGGGGCACAGATCAGCTAGCTAGTCAATATCTTTTCTAAAACTAGGAGTCTAAAACTAGGGGGCATAGGTTTAAGGTGAGGGGGAGAGATACAAAAGTATCCAGGGGAGCAATTTTTTCACTTAGAGGGTGGTGAGTGTCTGGAACAAGCTGCCAGAGGTAGTAGTAGAGGCGAGTACAATTTTGTCTTTTGAAAAGCATTTAGATATTTACATGAGTAAGATGGATATAGAGGGATGTGGGCCAAATGTGAGCAATTGGGATTAACTTGCAGATTTAAAAAAAAGGGCAGCATGGACAAGTTGGGCCGAATGGCCTGTTTTCACGCTGTAAACCTCTATGACTCTATGACTCTATACTCATGGACATTTCCAACAAAGAAGCTGCAAGAAAGTAGCTTGGAGGTTTTGAAAATTAAATATTTACCATCAACTCACTTTGGGGTATGTAATTCAGGGACTCAGAATAGAATTTAATGAAAATGACTTCAATGTTTCTGACAGATTTTTATCCCATGGCATTTCTTGGTTTGCAAAATCATAATTAAATCTACTGAGCATTTATCTGTCTAATGCTAGAATGTACTCACATCCAGAAAGGCAGGCATTAAAGATGGGTTGATCTCATTTTCACAGAAGTTTTTTTTTCCCACAGTTGTTCAAATTAACCTTGCCATCTCTTGAAGTGTTTAATAATATTAAACCTGAACAAGTTTAACAATTATCCTGCAAACAGCATTATTTGTCTTCCCATTTTCTATGTTCCGAAACATTGGTTATTTTGTCAACATTCTGTCAGAGGGGCTAAGACCCTATTCTATAATTTCTTAATAAAAATATCACCATGGTAATTTTATAAAATTAAAAAAAACTGGATAAAGGCTTTAAAATGACTGAAGTCATAACTAGCTATGAGTCAAATAAAAGGAACTTTTTGGCATTCAGAGAAGCTACCACCTCATTAACTAAAGCTATGCTAGTAAGCCAGTCAGCTACAGAAGACCAACTTCTAAGGGAATTATAGAGAAGCTACTTCCATCTCTTAAGCTGGCCTGACCAACAGAGACTGCCAGTCTGCTAGGACAAAGGACCCTGAAACCTCTTTTGATATTCATAATAGTTGAAATTTCAAACATCAACTATCAAGGATCCAGGTAGAGGAATATACATCCTTTATCAAGCTAATGTGACAACTGGGAGTCACACTACATCACCCCTAGCTGGATGAACCTATCGTAATACCTTCCTGCACTGCCAAACAGTTTTCCATAAAACCATTAGACCATAAGACATTGGAGCAGATTTAGGCCATTCGGCCCACCAAGTCTGCTCTGCCATTAAATCATGGCAGGTTGCTGTTCCGACTGTATTGTTCTGTGCCCTGACACAGCTCCACATTTCTGACCAGATCCTCCAAGCCCACCTTCTCCAGAAATGTGGAGTGTCCATCTCTGCGGGGATTCTATGATGCTAGTCCATCATCAAGACCATCTACTTCCACCTCCATTACATTGTTCGACTCCTCAATTTTCAAATTCTCATCTTTATTTCGAAATCCTTCCATTGCTCAACCCTCAGGAGCTGTGTAATTGCCTCCAGTTCTATGACCCTCCAGTTCTATGATTTGATTTGAGAACAATCCTCTCCTCCAATTCTGGGCTCTTGCACATCCCTGATTTCAGTCTCCCCACCACTGGGGGTCATGCCTTCAGCTTTTAAAGCCCTGAACTCAGGAATTTCTGAAAACTTTCTACCTCTTTCCCTCTTTCTCCTCTTTTTGGCACTCCAAGATTTTGGCCATCTGCCCTAATCACCCCTTTTGCTTGATAATACTTTCACATAGAGCAGTGAACCTGTGGAATTCTCTACCACAGAATCATAGAATCCCTACAGTGCAGGAGGACGCCATTGGGCCCTTGACACTGCTCTGACCACAATCCCACCCAAATATGTGAGGCTGTTCTCGTAACCCCTCATAATCACCCTCCTAATCCCCCTGGCAGTAGGGTTAATTCAGCATGGCTAATCAATCTAACCTGCATATCTTTTGGATTGTGAGAGGAAACTGGAGCATCCGGAGGAAACCCACCTAGGTACGGGGAGAATGTGCAAACTCCACACAGACAGTGACCAAGGTGGGAATTGAACCCAGGTCCCAGGCGTTGTGAAGCAGAAGTGCTAAACACTGTGCCACCATGCTGCCCTTGGCAGAATGCTGTGTTAGTGTCAATTAATACATTCAGGAACAAGACCAAAAATTGTGTTTAGATTTTAATGGCATCAAAGGGAGAAAGTGGGAATATGGCATTGAAGTTAGAGGATCTGCTACGATCACATTAAATGATGGAATTGAATGGATTTGATTTGATTTATTATTATCAAATATATTTGGATACAGGGAAAAGTATTGTTTCTTGCATGCTATACAGACAAAACATTCTGTTCAAAGAGAAGGAAATGAGACAGAGCAGAATGTGGTGTTACAGTCACAGCTAGGGAGTAGACAAAGATCAACTTAATGCAAGACAAGTTCATTCAAAAGTCTGACAGCAACAAGGAAGAGGCTGTTCTTAAGTCAGTTGGTGCATGACCTCAGACTTTTGTATCTTTTTCCAGAAGAAAGAAGGTGGAAAAAAGAATGTCCAGTGTGCACGGGGTCCTTAGTTATGCTGATTGCTTTGCCAAGGCAGCGGGAAGTGTAGACAGAGTCAATGGATTGGAGGCTGGTTTGCGTGATGGGTTGGGCTACATTCACTACCTTTTATAGTTCCTTGCGATCTTGGACAGAGCAGGAACCGTACCAAGCTGTGATACAACCAGAAAGAATGCTTACTATAGTGCATCTGTAAAAATTGGTGAGAGTCGTTACTGACATGCCAAATTTTCTTAGTCTTCTGAGAAAGTAGAGGCGTTGGTGGGCTTTCTTAACTATAATATTGGCATGTTGGTGATCTGAACATCTAAAAACTTGAAGCCCTTGACCCTTTCTACTTCATCCCCATTGGTGTAGACAGGGTCATGTTCTCCTTTATGCTTCCTGAAGTTGATGGCAATCTCCTTTTTAGAACACAGAACATAGAACAGTACAGCATAGTACAGGCCTTTCGGCCCTCAATGTTGTGCTGAGCTATGTCCGAACCCAAGATCAAGTTATCCCACTCCCTATCATTCTGGTTTTACTGACATTGAGGCAGAGATTATTGTTGCCCCACCAGTTCACCAGATTCTCTATCTCATTCCTGTACTCTGTCTCGTCATTGTTTGCGATCTGACAGTAAACTTGAAAATCAAATTAGAGGAGAACTTGGCCGCACAGTCGTAGGTGTATAAGAAGTATAGTAGGGGGCTGAGAACGCAGTCTTGTGGGGCAGCAGTATTGAAGGTGATTGTGGAGGAAGTGTTGTTGTCTATCCTTACTGACTGTAGTCTGTGAGTTTGGAAGTTCAGGATCCAGTTGCAGAGGGAGGTGCCGAGCCCAGGCCACAGAGTTTGGAAATGAGTTACGTGGGAATAACAGTTGCTGAGCTGTAGTCAATAAATAGGACGCTGACATAGGTGTCATTGTTATCTAGGTGTTCCAAGGTTGAGTGCAGGGCCAGAGAGATTGTGTCTGCTATGGACCTGTTGCTGCAATAGGAAAGCTGGAATTGATTCGGGCCATGACTAATCTTGCAAAGCGTTTCATAAGAACATAAGAACATAAGAACATAAGAAATAGGAGCAGGAGTAGGCCATCTGGCCCTTCGAGCCTGCCCCGCCATTCAATAAGATCATGGCTGATCTGTCGTGGCTCAGTTCCACTTTCCCGCCCTCTCCCCATAACCCTTAATCCCCTCTCTTATCAAAAACCCATCAACCCGCTTCTTAAAAATATTTAGCGAGGCAGCCTCCACCACTTCAACGGGCAGAGAATTCCAGAGATTCACCACCCTTTGAGTGAAGAAGTTCCTCCTCAACTCCGTTCTGAACCGCCCCCCCTTTATCTTATAATAGATGTCAGAGCCACCGGCCAATAGTCATTAAGGCATGCTGCTTAGTTTTCCTTAGGTACCGAGATGATGGTGCATACAGGGAAAATGAAAAGGATAGGGTGCAGAATATAGTGTTGCAGTTACTGATAGCATAAAGAGAAAGATCTGTTCAATGTCTGATGGCAGCAGGAAAGGGATGTTCTTGAGTCTTTTCAAGAGCTGAATGGCCTACTTCTGTCCTTAGTTTCTATGGAACACCTGAGGATGATTTGGATGGAAGAAGAAGCAGTAAAAATACAAGTTGTTATTTGTAGTAAATTGGAAATTTCAGCCAATTAGCTTGGCTTATATCTTAAAAGACTTTTGGATGCTTTAAAACCAGGACATTCTGGATATGCAGCAATGTGAGATATTTCATTTTACAGGTATGAATATGGATTCATGGTCAATTAATGTCTGGATGGGAAACAATTTAAGCTTCTGCATCAGGACAAAGTGGTAATTATGACGTGAAGCTCATACTGGTCAAGTTTATAGCCATTGTCTCTGGAATCGCTTCATATTTGCTTTGCAAAATGATGCTGTAATGAGCTTGTATAATCAAACAAAATGCAGAGTGATTTGACACCTATTCTAGTTGAAATTAAATTCTGGCTGGGGAGAATTTGGGGTGCACAGCAAATGTTAGATAAACCAATCGGTATTTATCACCAGTTTACTGTTTATAGGTTCCTGATCATCAAATTTGTATCCTTTTCAGTGTATGGATTTGGCTATGGATAAGGCCTGATGATAAAGCTATAATATAACACCTTACCTAACACCCATGACTACTTCTATCCAGAAGGACAAGGGCAGCAGATACATGGGACAACACTATCTACAAGTTCTCCTCCATCCTGACTGGGAAATATATCACCAATCCTTCATTGTCATTGGGTCAAAATCCTGGAATTCCCTTCCTAACGACGTTGTGGATCAACCCACAGCATGTGAACTGCAGCATTTCAAGAAGACAGCTCACCATCACCTTCTCAAGAACAATTAAGAATGAGCAATAAATGCTAGTCATCCAGTAACACCCATGTCCCACGAATGAGTAGAAGAAAATCCCTCAAAATTCATTGAGGACTTAAGTTTAAAGTTCATTTATTAGTCACAAGCAAGGCTTTCATTAACACTGCAATGAAGTTACTGTGAAATTCCCCTAGTCGCCTCACTCCGGTTCCTATTCAGGTCAATGCACCTAACCAGCACGTCTTTCAGACTGCGGCAGCAAACTGGAGCACCAGGAGGAAACCCATGCAGAAATGGGGAGAATGTGCAAAGTCCATACAGACCCAAGCCGGGAATTGAACCCAGGTCTCTGGTGCTGTGAGGCAGCAGTGCTAACCACTGTGCCACCATGCCACCCTCATTTCATGCATGAAGCTGTTCTTTGATTTGCTAATCTATCAGTAACTAATGGATCTGGATTGAGAAATGTTTATCACATTTTCTCCTTCAAATAAATTTTGCATGGAGGATATTTTGCCCTAAAGTGCCATGCCAAATCAAAGATCACACACACCAAATATTCTAGCTGCTTGGTTTCACCATGTCAAATCAGGGAACCGTACACATCCAATTGATTTCACTCTAAAATGAACTTAACACACGGAGATTCATGATTTAATCTGAGTTAGTCTGAGTTGAGTACTTTTTTACCAGAACCACCAGAAACAGAGTAATTAGAATCATAGGACATTAGAATTCCTACAGAGCAGAAGGAGGCCATTTGGCCCATCGGGTCTGCACTGACTCAGCATCTTACCCAGGCTCACCACCTCTCTCTGTTCCACCTAAGCTTGTCACTAATGCTGCTTTCTCAGCTTGGAAGAGCATACTCTGAAATTGTTTCCATGATTTTCTATTGTAACTCCAAGTTTACTTGAAAGAATTCAGTAAACAAAGCTGCAGCAAGTGTGTAACTTTCCACACCTCTTCTGGCACCAAGGAGCTTAACTCATTTACAGTGTACAATCGTGGACAGTTATATCAATGGATGGAAAATTGTGGGAGTCACAATTACTGCCCTGCATGCAAAGACTTTCGGGTGGTATTTGTACTTATAAAATCACCTCCTTCTGCACTGTGGGAATTCTAATGTCCTATGATTCTAATTACTCTAATTTTGGTGGTTCTGGTAAAAGTACTCAACTCAGACTAACTCAGGCTAAATCATGAATCTCTGTGTGTCAAGTTCATTTTACAGTGAAATCAAAGTATAAGGTATACTTTAAGAAAACATTGCAGAACCAACCAGTTTCTATTTGTAATGACTGTTTCACAGTCATAAAACATGCCCTGTTCTGTAAAAATGGTTTCTAGTCACAGCCAGATAACATATATTAAGCTGATCTTTCTCTTCACCCCATCTGTAACTGCAACACTATATTCTGCACCCTCTCCTTCTCCTTTTCCCCTTTATACTTTATGAATGGTATGTTTTGCCTGCAGAGTACATAAGATATAATACTTTCCACTGTACCCCAGTACATTTAGTTTTGGTTAGTTATTAGTGTCACAAGTCAGCTTGCATTAACACTGCAATGAAGTTACTACAAAAATCTCCTAGTTGCCACACTCCGGTGCTTGTTCGAGTACACTGATGGAGAATTTAGCATGGCCAATACACCTAACCAGCACATCTTTCGGACTGTGGGAGGAAACCAGAGCGCCCAGAGGAAACCCACGCAGACACAGGGAAATGTGTAGACTCCACACAGACTGTGACCCAAGCCAAGAATCAAATTCAGTCCTGATGCAGTGAGGCAGAAGTGCCAACTACTGTGCCATCCACATGTGACAAGCATGAATCAAATCAAATCAAAATCATTATTGACTGCAATCTTTTGCACGATAAGCATGCTGTTGTGCATCTTGACTTTTCTGAGTCTTTCACTTTTGCTGCCCTATATCCATGTTAAAAACTAATTATGACTGCCAGTTTGCCCAGTCAGACCCGTGAACCCAGTATAGTGAAGTCAGTCTCTTAATTTATTACTCGTATTGAAGATCATGGAAATTACTTTGGCAAAGCTTGCATATATTAATCAAAAAAATCTATAACTCATTAACTTGACACTCGATGGTGTAGTAACATGGTATTTTTACATCAGCACGTGAAACAAATGGATCAAATGTCAACAAAGTACGTTAATTTAGATAGGCTTTCCTCCGACCCTTTACACTTGCCAAGACTGTAAAGAGTAGGTAAACAAAGGAAAAAATAGCTTAATGCATAAGTGAAACTGCAGAGTGTATTCACAATAGTTAGAATGCCTAACAAGTTGTTTCCAGTTGCAACATATATAGGTGACATCACCTGCAATCAACATGTAGTCAGCTGGCCAGACTAAACTGGATGAATCAGGAATGCCTGAGCCCGATACGTATGCCAATACATATTTCAGGAACGGAATGCTTTGTGTTAACTTGTTTCATTTCAGCTGCAAACTCATCCTAAAAAGGCAACTTTAAAATTGCGATTGCTGAGTCTTGAGAAATTGCTTTTGAGATTCCATCAAAGTAGCCCTGATTCCATAACTCTCGTCTCTGAGTCAGAACGCTGGAAGGATCTGAATGCCAAAATGTAGGCTGATAATCCTGTACTGAGCGCTGCACTATCAGAGATGGGAACTTTCAGTGAGGATGTCAAACCGAGGACCTGTCTGTCCTGTCAGGTGGTCCTATAAAGGATTCCATTGCACTAAGAAGAGCAGGGAAGTTTTCCCTAATGTCTTGGCTGACATTTATCCCTCAACAAACAGCAGTTCTACGAACAATCTGGTAATTATCCCATCACTTTCTGTGTGAAAAATTACTATTTTGTCCTGTACATTACAACAAGGCCTACTTAATTGGCTGCAAAGCACCTTGGGGTAACCCAAAGTTGTAAAAGGCACAAAAAACAGAAAATGCTGGTAAAGCTCAGCAGATTCAACATCATCTGTGGAGAAAGAATAGAGCCAACGTTTCGAGTCAGGATAACCATTGGTCAGATTGGTTAGAGCTGGCCCTTTGTAGCTGTGATGAAATCTCATCCAGGCTTGAAACATTGATCCTATTCTCAATCCATAGATGCTGAGATTTTCCAGCATTTTCTGTTTTTGATTCAGATTCTAGCATGCGTAATATTTTTGCTTTTACCTTAGTTGTAAAAGGCACTATATAAATGGAAGTCTGTTTTGAATAGATGCTGAATTTGATGCAATAGAGTACTTGCTGTATTCTCCAGAATGCAGGTAGCCTCGGTGCACATTTTCACTAAATTATATGAACATTTCTCCAGATTATATAATAGTTTAATGTTGCTCAGTTAAATACTCGATCTTCTGAAGATTGAAAAGTTTGACATAAACCGACACCTAGAGCTGATTTTTCTTTTACAGTCTTTCGAAGAGGTCAACACCACTCTATCACTGTTGGAGAAAGGCTTTGTCGTGTACAGAAATAGCTGCCAGCGATTATGCTTCACAAGTTTTTTCCAGCCATTTCTTTTCCATTTGTCTGCCTCAACATAAATCAGATGTGACCAGCTGGACACGGAGATGAATGCTTGTAAATGAAATGAATTTGCAATCCGCAGGAGCAGAGTAATCTCAGTGTAATTACTGATCCAGTTTCCACAGCACTGTACAAATACCTTGCACAGCACTTCTCCAGCCACTCTCTGGTTCTGGCTGGAGTGCTCTTCCTTTCCCATGGGTACCCACTTAACTGTGCTTGGTGTCATCATTTTTGATACTGTCCACTAGCTCCACAATGAATGAAAAACAGAGTTCAGCTGGGTGCGTACTTCTTTGAGAAACTTTTCTTCTTATTCTTCTGATGCTCTTCTCTTTCACGATGTGGAGATGCCGGCGTTGGACTTGGGTAAACACAGTAAGAAGTCTCACAACACCAGGTTAAAGTCCAACAGATTTATTTGGTAGCAAAAGCCACCTTTTGCTTTTGCTACCAAATAAACCTGTTGGACTTTAACCTGGTGAGACTTCTTACTTCTTTTTCATGCCATCATTTTGCTGGTCTCTGTATCTTTCTTGTCTTTGGATTCAACACTTGTTGTGTTGTTTTCTAGTTTCTTTCTTAGTCTGTACCTTTCTGAAAATGCTTGACCCTATTTTTTTGCAATGGTCAGTCTCAACCTCCTTCTCTTTTGCAAAACAAATTTCGTCCAAAAGAGGCAACAGAGGAGCATTCTGGGAGAAATCGGCTCAGTCATCGCAACAGAATAGTAGGTCACCGAAGCATTCCCCCAGTGAAAAACAGAAGGAAGGGCATCCAGCACAGTTGGCAGAGGAGAATTCCAGGAGTGACATCTAGCTCAGTCACCAACACTGAACAGTGAGTCACACAAGAACCTGCCTCACCCTCACCCTCCCCAGCAATAATCAGGATGAAGAACATCCAAAAGAGGAAGAAAGATGTCAAAGGAACATTCTGAGAGAAGTCGGCTTAGTCACCACAACTGAACAGTGGATCGTGGATAAAAACCTCCCCCCATTCCACTCCAGTCCCCACCACAGTAATAAACAGGAGGAAGGGTATCCAACAGAGGCAGCAGAGGAGCATTCTGGGAGAAGTTGACTCAATCACCATGACTGGACAATGGGTAACAAAACAACCTCCCCACCCATCTTGACAAACAGGCAGAAGAGTATCTGAAGGGCCTGTTCCTGTGCTATAACTTTCTTTATTTTTATTTTTTGGAAGTTAGAATTCATTGCCTCCCAGGCCCTCACCACTTCATGAAGGCACCTTTCTGACCCATAAAAATAGCCCGGGTGACTCCCACCTCAACTCTCCATGATGGGCAGCATGGTGGCACAGTGGTTAGAACTGTTGCCTCAAGCGCCAGGGAACTGAGTTTGATTCCTGGCTTGAGTCACCATCTATGTGGAGTTTGCACATTTTCCCCATGGCTGTGTGGATTTCCTCCGGGTGCTCTGGTTTTCTCCACAGTCCAAAGATGTGAGGGTTAGGCCATGTTAAGTTGCTTCTGAGTGTCGGCGGGGTTAGCTAGGGTAAATGCATGTGGTTATGGGGATAGGGTCTGGGTCAGTGCAGACTCCTTCTGCACTATAGGATTCTATGATTCCACACTATCACAGTTTAGGTATAATTTATTTTGCTGAATATGCAAAAACCACATCAAACGTACTGGTTTGTCACCTTGTAACTCACTTGATAAGGTCAGAGCCCCAAAATTACATTGGTCACTTCACCACAGAGGTGGAGTTCAACCACTACACTTCACTGCCAGCTATCCTCTCACCCAAATAAAACCTCAAAGAAAAATTTGCTATTGTATAGCCACTGAGAGTGTTTCACAACCAATGCAACATTTCTGAATGTCGACACTGTTGTAACGTAAGGTAAGCAGCAGTTAATTTTTAATGACAACAGGATTCTAGAAACAGCAAACCTTTTAAAAACAGTTGTGTATCATTCCGTTCTAAAGTCATACCAAGATAAGACTTCAATGTGAGATGGAGTCGGGGCGAAATTCTGGTCTGTACGTACGATAATGAGATGCTAACATTAAAATTAAGCTTCCAAAAGTCCATAGATATGTGAGTTCGGTTGATTGGCCATGCTAAATTGACCCAGATGGATGAGCAGGATAAATGTGATGGGGTTATGGGAATAGGGCTTGGGTGAGATTGTTGTCAGTACAGACCTGATGGGCCAAATGGCCTCCTTCTGTACTGTAGGGATTCTATGATTCGAACATTCAACAGTGGGAAATGCAGTCTGCCATTGATGGAGAGGAGACAGTCGCTTCCTGGATTTACATCATTGGGAAACACAACTAGACCCCTCTAGCAAGATTTTCCAATCTCACCATCAAACCATCAACCTCACCATCGATCAGGTACAGAAATTTTCAGCCCTCATATTCATTCTAAAATCTTTCAGAGTTGACACATGAACAAACAGCCTTTGCTTAAAATAACATTTTTATAAGCATGCTCTATGTTAATGAAAAGTGACTGGGTTAAGTTTTTTTGGGGGGAGGGGTCGTTTGAGTATTCCAGGGAATCTGACATATTTAAAGTTCTTCCCTGAGATGTAGGTGTCACCCAGCATTTATTACCCAATCTAATTGCCCTCGAGTAGGTGGTGGTGAGCCACATTATTAAACTGCTACATTCCATATGGCATAGGTACACCCAAAGCATTGTTAGGGAGGGAGTTCCTGACTGATTTACAAGTACTTTGTTGAAATTCAACTTATAAGGTGAGACACTCAACACATTGCATTAAATGACTGCAAAGTGAATCATTTTTCCCAGTTTCTCTATTAGAGCTGCTTTTCAATCCTTGTGCCTGGCAACTAGTCAGAATGGTCTTTAGGTTCAGCTCCATGCAGCATAATAGGTTTGCTGTTTACTGGGCTGGTAGGAGGGCTGGCGCTGGTCGACAGCCAGTGATAATAATTATAACATTTGTTTTTGTGTTCTCTAGCATTTTACATCAGGTTAGATAGGGTCAGCTGAGGTGCTTGTTTCTGCAGTAAAGTATAGCATTGCAATGTGGTCACCTGATCACCCAGTGATGGCAAGATCTTCTGAATAATACAGCAGCTAACCATACCCAAAGTTCCACCTGCCTGAGGCACTAGATATTACACCAGTGGGAAGTGTTTTGTCAATGTAGAATTCAGCTCACTTCATGTGTTTTTTTTTCACCATAATGTGGATGCCCTGAATTAATTTTTATGTTTTTATTATTTATTAGTGTCACAAGTCGACGTACATCAACACTGCAATAAAGTTACTGTGAAAATTCTCCAGTACTCCACCCCGGCGCCTGTGCAGATGAAACTGAGGGACAATTTAGTTTAGCCAATGCACTTAACCGACATGTCTTTTGAAGGAAACTCACGCAGACATGGGGCGAAGGGGCAGACACTGCGCAGACAGTGACCCAAGCCGAGAATTGAACCGTGGCACTGTGAGGCAGCAGTGCTAACCACTGTGCCACAAATTTATGGATCTTTAAAGCAGTTATGTCTCATAATTTATCCTTCATTGATAGGTCAGAGCATTGTTTTTTGTTTAACTTTATGCGGTGCTGTTCACTTGAAAAACCAATTGTTAGCACACTGACCTTAGTCTGAAGGGTGTGAGCTCAAGGCCAAACTCAGATGAGAACAGAGGAAGATAGACAGCTGATTCAATGCAACATCCCAAAACAAGCACCAAGACTCCCAGTGATGCTTCTTGCTAGAAGTTAAGTAGTATCCTGAAAGAAGCAAGAACATTTTAAAAGAAATCTGGGGTGACTTGATGGGGAAAAATGGGTGAAATCTCTTTTCCAAATCATAAAGTTAATCAAAAACAATTTGTGGATTTCCAAGGGATCACAATGTCCATGAGGCACAAACACAACTTACCTTCTATACAGAGTAATATTCTCCACAATGAGGAACTTAACATAGGGGTGACATGGTGGTACAGTGGTTAACATTGCTGCCTCACAGCTCCAGGGACCTGTGTTCAATTCCTGTTTGGGCCACTGTTTCTGTGGGGTTTGCACATTCTCAGCTGTGTCTGTATGGGTTTCCTCCCAGTGTTCTGGTTTCCGCCTACAGTCCAAAGATGTGTGGGTTAGGTGCATTGGCCATGCCAAATTGCCCTTTAGTATCCTGCGGTGTGTAGGTTAGAGGGATCAGCAGGGTAACTATGTGGGAGTACGGGGATAGGGCCTGGATAGGATTGTTGTTGGTGCAGACTTGATGGGCTGAATGGCCTCCTTCTGCATTGTAGCATTTCTATGATGTAGGACTAGGAGTGGACCATTCAGCCCTTCAAACCTGATCAGCATTCCATTCGACCATGGATGTTATGTACCTCAACTCCATTCAGGTGCAGTTGCTCATTATCACTTGAGATTCATACCAAAGTCTATTGATGTCAGTCAAAGCTTCGATCAACCTGGCATCTGGGGGAATGAATTCCAGACTCCAATGACCCTTTGCATCTACGTTAAAGAACCTTTTAATCATTTTAAATACTTGGATTGTACTTCATGTCAGCCTTTGATTTGCAGTGGAACAAGCCAAATCTTTGCAACCCAACCTCATAAATGGTCAATATCCTGACTGTACCATGTTCCAGGTCTCACTGGGCCCTTAGTCCACCTCTTCCAACATTGGCATCAATCCAGCAATGTTGAAAATTGTCCAGGTATGTCCTGTTCACAGAAAACAGGGCAAACAAGCTGGCAGTTATCACCCCAGCAGTCGACTTGTGATCATCAGTAAAGTGATAGAAGTTGCTGTCAATAGTGCTATCAAGTGGCATCTACTCAGCAATAGCCTACTCAGTGATGCTTGGTTTGGGCTGTACCAGGACCACTCTGCTCAAGAGTGCACGACATCCATTGTCTAAACATGGACAAAAGAGCTGAATTCCAGAGATGAGGTGAGAGTGACTGTCCTTAATATCAAGGCAGCTTTTGACTGGGTGTGGTATTAAGAAACCTGAGCATAACTGAAGTCAATAGGAATCAAGGGCAAAATGTTTCACGAAATGGAGTCATATTTAGCACAAAGGAAGATGATTGTTGAAGGCCCATTATTTCACAATGGTTAGCACTGGGGAGATGATGGCCTCATGGTATTATCGCTAGACTATTCATCCAGAGACTCAGCTAATGTTCTGAAGACCCAGGCTTGAATCCTGCAGATGGCGGAATTAGGATTCAATAAATAAATAAATCTGGAATTAAGAATCTACTGATGACCATAAAACTATTGTCCATTGCTAGAAAAACCCATCTGGTTCACTGATGCCCATTTAGAGAACAAAATCTCCCATCCTTATCTGGTCTGGCCTACATGTGACTCCAGAGCCACAGCAATGTGGTTGACTCTCAACTGCCCCTCTGAAATGGCCGAGCAAGCCAGTCAGTTCAAGGGCAACTAGGGATGGGCAATAAATGCTGGCCCAGTGGCGATGCCCATGTCCCATGAATGATTTTTTAAAAAAATTGCTGCCTCACAATGCCAGGAACTTGTGTTTGATTCATGGCTTGGTGATAGTCTGTGTGGAGTTTGCACGTCCTCTCTGTATCTGCGTGGGTTTCCTCCAGTGCTCCGGTTTCCTCCCACAGTCAGAAAGATGTTCCAGTTAGGTGCGTTGGCCAATCTAAATTCTCCCTCAGTGTACCTGAACAGGTGCTGGACTGTGGGGACTGGGAGATTTTCATAGTAACTTCATTGCAGCGTTAATGTAAGCCTACCTGTGACACTAATAAATAAATACATGTTTTTTAAAAAAGACACTTTCGGCCCCAAGCAATTACTGTAGCAGTTCTTCAGGAGAGTGTCCTATATCCAACCGACTTGAGCTGCTTAATTGATAATGTCCTCCTCATCGTAATGTCAGAAATGGGGATTTCATTAGTGATTTGTGACTCCTCAGATACTGAAGTAGTCTATGCCCATATACATCAAGACTTGGACAACATTTAGGCTTGGACAAAAAAGCAGTCCTATGATTCCTGCCACACAATGTCTATGAAGATGGCAATGACCATCTCCAACAAGAGAGACTCTAAACAAACCCCCTTAACATTCAGTTGCACTAATATCATTATATCTCTCCCTTTAACAGTCTGGAGGTTAACATTTACTGCAAGTTTAACTGGACCAACCGGATAAATACTTTGGCAACAAGTTGGTTCTTCCTCTTGAAAAAGGAAGAGTGATATAACTGAGTAATTTTAAAATATGAATGTGTTTATATAGTGTATATAAAGAGAGTGTTTCCTCTTGTGGGCAAGTGTTTAACTCAAAACCTCGAGATAATCACTAAGAAATCCAACAGAGAATGCAGAAGAAACTTATTTACCCAAAGATTGCTAAGAATGTGGAATTTGCTACCATAGAGAGTGATTAAAGTAAATGATATAGATTTATTTAATAGAGTCATAGGGTGTGATCTTACTTGCCATTCATGCCACGCCCCCCACTGTAGTGAGGTCAGAGAATTTAGTAGCCAGCCAAACCTCCATTCACTGCGGGAGGATGGGAAAATCCCGTAAGTGTGAACAGTGGTAAGGTTCCAGCCACAGAGTTTTACAGCACAGAAAGAGGACCTTCGGCCCATTGTGTGTGCATTGGCCATCAAGCACCTATCTAATCTAATGTCATTTACCAGCACTTTGTCCATAGCCTTGCATGCATGGTGCACTTTTAAACACTGCTTAAATGCTGTGAGGGTTCCTGTCTCCACCACCCATTCAGTACGTCGATTAAAACTTTCCATGAAAGTCCCTTGAGGAGTAACACAAGATTTTACTAGTTCGACCAGGCAGTGAAATGCTGAAAAAATGTTAGGTCATTTTGCAGATGAGATGTTGATGCAAGGAACTAGCTCAATGCGTAGTTCATGGCCACAGAATGAGCAATGCAAGCTGATGATTGTAGCTCTAGGTCCTCGCGTTGGAGGGAGCAGGCCTTCCTCTTGGTGAATTTGTCTCCTGTAAACATGTCCTCATATAACCCGTACATATCTCGTGGGAAATGTTAATATCTGGAATCCATTCTCTTCAACTGTTGCATGACTTTCCATTGCTCCTTCCTGTACTGCTGCTCCTCCATTGCAATGGTATAAAAGAGCGTGTCACACCTGTTCATAAAAGGCCCTCATCAAGAGTGGGTGGAAAGCAAAGTGCCTCATGGGTTCTCAGACTATCGGAAATGGTGGGACACGAGTTCAGGTCTCTGTAGGCGGTAGGAAAAGCAAAAAGCCATTCCCAGCTGCAGAATTTGATGCTGAATCTCCCCACCCTTGGAAATTCTTTGCACGTTATTTTTTTTTAACCCACTCACAATATGTGGGCATTGCTGACAAGGTCAGCGTCTATTGCTTCTCCTTAATTGCCCTTAATTGCGGATTACTCGGCAGCTTTAATGTCAACCATGTTACCATAGGCCTGCAGTCACACAGCAGACAAAGAGAGCAGATTTCCATTCACAAATCAGATATAAAATCATCATTGCTCACATTACCTTTACATGCTGGATTTATTTATTAACCAAACTTAAGCTACCACCATGGGATTGGGACTCATGCCCCAGGATTATCAGGTCAGTCCTCTTGGAACTTAAGGCTACATTCCTTTCTGTCAGTCTCAGCTGGTCCTGCAGTCTCAGTCTAACTTAACCTGTAGAAGTTTATATGTGGTAATACTAGCCCTCATTGTAATATATTCAAATCAGCTGACTGAGGACTGGAAGGATAGATTACAGAAAGGCCCATGAAGCACTGAAGAATCTGGGGAACAGGAGGCATCTGCGCTTGGCAGAAAACCAATGTCAACAGCTTCCACTTCATTCCTGCTGCCTGTAGGAAGTTGCTTACTCTGATAACAGACTGAAATGATGCTGGAGTTGTTAGCACAAGACCAATATAACTAGGTATCAAGCTTGCTTTCTGCAAATATACTAGGAGATAAATATTAATGTTTCCAAATAGCAGGGTAGGGAATTAGGCAGTGGGCCAAAAATTAATTGTGGTCTTTATGGTGAATGCATTTGGGCGCTGACTGCATCGTGACTCAAGGACCTGCCTTTCAAACGTAAGGCAGCTGGGCCTGGATGTTCTATTCATGCACACAATCCTCTCAACATCACTCTTTATCTGAGCTGAAGAATCAAACAAATCATTTGTGAATATGCGGCATTCATCAATGTTGAAAGCACTGAGATAATTCTATTAAAAATTTGCACCAAGCATGATTGTTAGATATGTGACTTTGGCCTTCTTTAGCTGTGCAGCACAAAGGAAAGTTTGCTTTACAACAAATGTATTATTTTCCAGGCACTTTTTTTTAAGTGCAATGGAAATCAATTTTCTATCATCATATTTCAAAAATGTGTGTACTTAGCAAGGTCCTTGCGTAACAATGATTACAATGCTCTGTTTCTCAGTCAAACAATCATGTGTAAGGAATTTGAAAGCTGAAGCCAATGCAGTGACTGGCCCAGATTTCACGGTCAGGCAAGAATCAATGGTTCTCACAGTTGATGTTGAAGAAAGCTTTCCACAAGAATGTGCAATCTTCTTGAAGTGGATTTCCCTTTTCCCCCATGACTTTTTAAATCTGGCACTTGTAATGACTTCAACAAGGTCCATGAGTTGGACGTGTTGGAAATATGATCTCCCTAACTGAGGTCTGTTAACGCATCTCAATCCAAGAGCTCTACAGAGAGGCCATAATTCTCTAGTCATTCACGCCGGCAGGATTCTCCGATCCCGAGGGCAGTGCACCCACGGATTTTCCATTGACGTGGGGTGACGTCAATGGAATTCCCATTGACAGCGATGGGACCAGAGAATCCCACCACTAACGAACAAGGTGTCACTTCTCGCTGGCGGGAAACATGTGGCTGGGAGGCCGGAGAATCTCATCTATAATGTGGAGTGCCCGGGACACTGGCACTCAGGGTGAATGCTCTGTATTGAGAAGTAGCTGCCTAAGTTTTGCAAAGGATTTTAAATAGATTAGTTTTGGTGAAAGGACACCAGCCTCTGGGAAGTTATTTTAGCACCAAGCCATGGGGATCTCCAGACATCCAATAAAAGTAATGCAATCAAGCAGGATTAGCAGCCAATCACATTGATGATTCTCACTGACAGAAAAGCAGGAAGTTAATAACACTTATTATGCTTCACATTTTAATCATTTTTCAGAGAACAAAGATTGAGATTTACTCAGGGGATGAAAGGTAGATGTTGTAACATCATGGACAAACATTTTTCGAATAAATATTTTATTAGCGTAAACAAATGTACGTTTGAGTTATCATAAGGAGGAACTTATTTCACAAATATAAGATACATCTTTTAGGGCCTTAGGCTGTTCAGCAATAATTATGAATTCATAGAATAGAATCATAGAATCCCCACAGTACAGAAAGAGGCCATTTGTCCCATCGAGTCTGCACCAACCACAGTCCCACCCAGGACTTACCCCCATATCCATACATGTTTTTTAACCCACTAATCCTCTAACCTATGCATCTATGGTCAATTTGGCATGGCCAATCAACCTAACCCACACATCTTTGGGCTGTGGGAGGAAACCCACGCAGACACGAGGAGAATGTGCAAACTCCATACAGAAAGTGACCCAAGCTGGGAATCGAACCCAGGTCCCTGGAGCTGTGAAGCAGCAGTGCTAATCACTGTGCTACCATGCCGCCCATCAAAAAACAGAGTTTCATTTCATTCAATAAGGTATAATTGTTTCAAGGGTTCTTATAACGCGACTAACAGCGTAAAAGGTCTAATTGATTGCAATCTGGCGAACTTTCACAACACACTCTGTGGAAAAGCTTTGAATCACTGACAGATGTAACTGTGCATGTACAAGCTCCAGAAGTTGCTGTCAGATGAAGAGGACTAATGTGGGTGAACACAGACAGTTATCACCATCGTTAATGCTGCAAAATCCAGATCATAATATTTACAATATCACTTAAGCTTATCTCAGCCATTTCAACGATATAAAACTTATCTTGAAATTCAGACTCCTAAACAAAACTCTCTGACAGAGCAATCGATAGAATTACAATCCCACATAATTCCAGGGCTTAGGTTTGTAATGTCTGTCTCCATACATGAAGCAAAGACTTTATTCATGCCATAAAACAAGGACTTTGAAATTAAACAGGAGGGTCATCTCTTCCAAAAGTTTTTTTTCCCTCAGCCATAGAGTTGTAGGCTGGAATTTTACCCTGTCCCACTTGCCAGGGGAATCGTGGCGGGCGAGGGGGGGACCATGGAAAGGTTAATTGGCCACAGGCAGCATTTTACAGTTTTAGGACGAGCAAGGCCATAATATCCTGCCCATAGAAAAATACAGTGCAGAAAAGGCCCTTTGGTCCATTGCGTCTCATCAGGTGAAGCATTCCTGCCTCCAGAAGGGTACAGATGTGTGGATAGATTGGAGAAGCTGGAATTGTTGGGTGGCACGGTGATTAATACTGTTGCTTCACAGCGCCAAGGACCTGGGTTCAATTCAGTCTGTGTGGAGGTTGCGCATTCTCCCCATGTCTGTGTGGGATTCCTCTGGCTGATCCAGTTTCCTCCTACAGTCCAAAGGTGTGCGGGTTAGGTTGATTGGTCATGCTAAATTGCCCCTAGTGTCAGAGGAATTAGCAGGGTAAATATATGGGGTTACAGGAATGGGGACTGGGTGAGATTGTGGCCAGTGCAGACTCGATGGGCGGAATGGTCTTCTGCATTGCAGGGATTCTGTGATGCTATGATTCTACTGAAAGAAGAGAGGGTTTACCAAGAAATTTGACAGACGTCTTTGCAATGGTGAGGGATCAGGGCAGATTAGATAGGGAGAAATTTTTGCCATTAGATCCTGACTTATATTGGTAAGGTAGATGGGGAAATTATGTTCCCTCCTGTGGATGAGTCCAAAGCTTTAATATTAGGGGTTACCTTGTAGGAGAGAGATGAGGAGATTTGTTTTTTCTCAGTGGGCTGTGCAGCCTTGGAACTCTTTGCTTCAGAAGGTGGTGGAAGCAGATTCACTGAATATTTATAAGGCAGAGGTAGAAAAAGATTCTTGCTAGGAAAGGGAATCAAAGGTTATTGGGGATAGATGGGAATGTGGAACCTGATGCAAATAAATCAGCCAAAATCTTATTCAATGGCGGAGCAGGATCGAGGATTTGAATGGCCTACTTCTGCTCCTATTTCATAAGTTCCTATTAGAACATAGAACATTACAGCGCAGTACAGGCCCTTCGGCCCTCGATGTTGCGCCGACCAGTGGAAGAATCAAGAGCCAGAAGACACTGATTTAAGACGATAGGTTTAAGAACCAGAAATGAGAGTGTCACAAGGTTAGGTCATTGAGTCATAGATGTTTACAGCATGGAAACAGGCCCTTCGGCCCAACTTGTCCATGCTGCCCTTTTTTTATAAACACCTAAGCTAATCCCGATTGCCCGCATTTGGCCCATATTCCACTCTACCCATCATGCCCATGAAACTATCTAGTAAAGGTCATTTTATTTTTGAAAATATATTTTTGAAAATATAACTTTTCAGCTTGCAGCTGACCAGAAATGTTGCAGTTTTAAATGGCACAAAACAAACTATTTAAAAAGTTGGAGTATGGTAAGAAAGCTGAGTTCAAACTGAGAGTCTGGGAAGTGGAGGTGTTTAGTGAAGGAGAGTGAAGCAGATGTTTGTTTCCCTTTACTTATCCTGCCTCCTCACTCTGGAGGACTGATTGTTGCTCTACTACAGGGAAGGAAACCAACTGTCTGGTAAGGGTCTGGTAAGTGGCTAAGTTCTACTCTATCCCTAAAACAGTCCACGATTTGGTGGCAAAGTTAGTAAAATATATTAAAAAAGCACCATAAGTACAGAGGTATTGTAGATGAAGAGTTCACGGATGTTCTTGGGATAGTTTCTTAGAACAGAATGTTCTGACATCAACCAGAGGGCAGGCTAAACCTGCGCAATAAGATTATATTAACTGATAACCTCATAATAACCTGCCCCACCTGGGTAGCAGCACTCAAAATGGGGGCGATTTTGATTCTAAGTGCTAAATCTGGGCGTAATTCAGATCCGACTCGTAAATCTGTTCTCAGGCCATACGCACTCAGTCTGAAACAAAATCGCGAATCTGAATTGCGCTGTGGGTGGGGGTTCTCGCGCCCAAAATGCTGCAGCTCCGATCGGAGCTTTGAACTGTGCATGAGCAGTGAAAAAGAAATTGAAAAATGCTCCCCTATCACGTCGCTTGTGGGCAGCAAAAAGTGGATGAAACAGCCCTGGACTGATGGTCCCATGGACACTGCCCAACCCCCACAACATCCTGACCCTCTTATCCACCCACCCCATTACCCAGACTGATCATGACCCCCTGCCCCCTTTCCTCCCCACCAATTGCCCACAGAGTGGCACCAGACCGCTCCTGCCCCTGCCCCCTCCAAATCCTCCAATAAAGATCCATCTGGCCTCCTCCTCCTCCCCTCCCCTAGCAGACATCCATCTGACCTTCCTTCCCTTCCCCACCACAGAATGATCGGGCCTCCCTCCTCCCCACCCCCCGCCACAGAATAATCTGGCTTCCCTTCTCCCCCTCTGCCCCCTACCTCCCTCCCTCCTCCCCACCTGAGAACAACATGGCCTCCCTCCACTCCCCCACCAGCGAATGATCGGGTCTCCCTCCTCCCTCATCCCCACCAGAGATACATCTGACCTGCCTTGTCCTCCCTCCCCCACACCAAAGAATGATCTGACCATTCCTTCTCTTACACCCTCACCACCAGAGAATCATCACCATTTGGTCGCCCTCCTCCTTCTCCTCCCCCCCACCCCCAGCCAGAGAACCACCTGGCCTTCCGTACCCACCCCCCCAACCAGAGAATGATCAGGCCTCCCTCCTCCTCCCCTCCAACAGAGTTATATCTGACCCACCTCCTCCTCCCTCCCCCCACCAGAGGATGATCTGACCCTGCCCACCCCCCTCATTACCGATCTGAATCAGAGAGCCGTTGGAAGCACTGAACTTACCTCTTCAGAAGCTGGAGCACCTGAAACATACCGTGCCGAATCTGGACAGGCGAACACAACGGTAAAGGGAAAAATGCAGGTTAGTTTTGGAGTCCAGTTTATTAAGTCAATTTTAAATGCATGTAAATTGATGTTGCACCCATTTCGGGCGTGGTTCCGATCACAGACATTTTCGGGCCTTGGTAAAGTGGGAATCTACACAGACATGGGCTCAACACAATGGTAAAATCAGACCCAATGTAATTGAATTTTACATTAAGTTTGAGGGAGGGAAGAGTTAAACAGGAGGGTGCACTGCTGGCAAAATCAGAATCAAGAAGAATTAACCGGTGTTTCACCCTGGATGTAAGGTTAATGTGTTTCACATAGAGTGCAGAGGACACTATTTTTCAGACCAGGCCAAAGGTCTCTCTACAAGTCAAGGAGGATCACAGAAAGACAGCAATTTTGCATGGTCAACAAAGAGAAGAGACCACTTGGCTTTGTGCACTATCACAGCTCAATGAGGGAAAGAAACAAGTTTCTGGCTGAAGAGGTTCATCCCACTGTCATCTAAAGATTCCAAGATATTCATCCTGGCATGGACTGAGAGGGAGAATCCTTGGAATAGGCTTCACTGCTGGTAGTTGATTTAGGAAATGCACCTGAAACTAAGGGAAGTTCCTGGAAGCAGTCATGTGAACTTACTACTCAGCGAAACAGAGAAACATGAACCCATTGGAAGGTGGGAGAAACTTTGATTTAGGAGTGTATTTCTGAATGCAGAGTGATAAGTATAAAAAGAGGAATGTTCCTTTCTGTAGTCTAAAGTATGAGCAATCTATAAAAATAGTGTTTAGCTAATAATCTTTCAGTTATTTGTTACTGTAAATGTCTTCAAATTTGAACGGTTTCATTAAAGGGAAGTCGTGTCTGACAAATTTACTGGAGTTCTATGAGGATGTGTCTAGGGCAGTGGATAGAGGAGAGCCGGTGGATGTGGTCTTTCTGGATTTTCAGAAGGCGTTTGACAAGGTACCTCACAAGAGGTTATTGCAGAAGGTCAGGGGACATGGAGTTGGGGGTAGGGTGTTAGCGTGGATAGAGGATTGGTTGTCAAATAGGAGGCAGAGAGTGGGGGTCAATGGGTGCTATTCGGATTGGCGGTTGGTGACTAGTGGGGTGCCCCAGGGGTCGGTGCTGGGGCCTCAGCTATTTACCATTTATATAGATGATCTGGAGGAGGGAACCGAGTGCAGGGTGTCGAAATTTGCTGATGACACCAAGATTGGGGGAAAGGCAAATTGTGCGGAGGGTGTGGAGAGTCTGCAGAAGGATCTGGATAGGCTGGGCGAATGGGCCAGGAAATGGCAAATGGAATTTAATGTTGGCAAGTGTGAGGTGGTCCACTTTGGTAGGAAGAATGGTAGGAAGGACTATTACTTACGTGGCGAAAAACTGCAGCAGGCGACGGTGCAGAGGGACCTCGGGGTCCTTGTGCATGAGTCGCAAAAACCCAGCTTGCAGGTGCAGCAGGTGGTCAGGAAGGCGAATGGGATGCTGGCCTTCATAGCGAGGGGGATTGAATATAAAAGTAGGGAGGTCTTGCTGCAGCTGTATAGGGCATTGGTGAGGCCGCAGCTGGAGTACTGTGTGCAGTTTTGGGCGCCGCACCTGCGCAAGGATATTTTGGCCCTGGAGGGAGTGCAGAGGAGGTTTACTAGGCTGATACCGGAGTTGAGGGGATTGAGCTATGAGGAGAGGCTGAATAAACTAGGCTTGTACTCGTTAGAGTTTAGAAGAATGAGGGGAGATCTCATTGAGACGTATAAGATGATGAATGGGATGGATAGGATAGAGGTGGAGAGACTCTTCCCGCTCAAAAAAGACAGTAGGACTAGGGGGCACAGCCTCAAGATAAAGGGGAGGCGGTTTAGAACGGAGTTGAGGAGGAACTTCTTCACTCAAAGGGTGGTGAATCTCTGGAATTCTCTGCCCGTTGAAGTGGTGGAGGCTGCCTCGCTAAATATTTTTAAGAAGCGGGTTGATGGGTTCTTGATAAGAGAGGGGATTAAGGGTTATGGGGAGAGGGCGGGAAAGTGGAACTGAGCCACAACAGATCAGCCATGATCTTATTGAATGGCGGGGCAGGCTCGAAGGGCTAGATGGCCTACTCCTGCTCCTATTTCCTATTTCTTATGAATCTTGATGCATCATTCTTTCAGTGATTAACCAAAAGTTCAAATTTCTTTTAGAAAGTGATTGGTCTCCACAAGGATTACAACAGTTGAGATTGTCTCACATCTGTAAAGGCCTGTTCAACTTACAGGATTGCTCTCTATTAAAAGAGTCAATCTACCAAAAAATTTGATATCCCTTCTGAGGAATTTGGTCTCCGAGCTCAAATCCCTGCAGTCACATCCATTAGATGCTCAAATGTTGCATCATTCTGAGCAATTGAGATGTAAAATTCCTACTGGGTACCATCTCAGGTCAAAGCTTCTGATAACGAAACAACAATGAGCTGGTGGATCCCAATGAGTAATTGGGATTATTTATCTTTAGTTCCCACTACATCAACAGACCTGAGGTCAGGGCTTGAACTACAGCAGCACACTTGTTCCCCAAAGGAAGGACCTGCAGGGGGACGGAACAATACCAGGGCTGCTAATGAACCAGGATATGAAAATAGATCACAGAAAGGCCTCGACACGCACAGAGTACTGAAGTAACACTGAGCCTATCTAAAGCCCAGGCATGAAATGGAACAGCAACAAATTGGCTTTGCTGTCTCCTGTACATTTCCAAAACTAACAGTTCAGTTGCTTATTGTGGAGCAAATCAAATTTGTTTCAGAGAATTGCAATCCGTGACTTAAGTCCTCCAGCGCGTATTCAATTTTGATTCACTCAAATCAGGACTTAAGGGTTTTTATAATTTGGAAACAGGCCAAATTGGTTCTGGAGTTAATGTTGCCAGAGGAAGACGACAAGGAACAACAAGTGTAAATACTGAAGCAAAATAAATCAGAGGAGCTATTATCCTGGTGTAAGGAATTATAAGCTCAAGGATAAAATTACCTTAATTGTATAGAGAGGAAAGCAGCGTGTAACAGTGATAAAACTGAGCAAGGAGAGGTGGAAAATGGAGATAATAGTTCCAGAGAAGGACACCATTTTCATGAATGCCATCAATCCATCTATGGAAATGGAAGTTAAAACGACTTTGATTTTGCTCCCATAGGCTCACTCCAAGTTGTTGAGGCAGATTATGCTAACAATGCTTAGAGGACATTGGCATATTGGGTAGAATCTTCAACACTTTAAAAATAGTCACAACTCAAGGCTATTTCTGGATCCTGACACTACACTTGCTCTCAGCATGCACACCTGGGAGATCTTCCAGAGGCAGCCAATTAAGATGCTGTCTCCATGAGCACTGCACAATTAATGTGTGTTCCTGAGGCTATGGGCTCAATCAGAGAACCTAATGCCCTGGAAGAATAGAAGCCCCACTGTCAGAGTTAGGCACTGCCACTGCTGGATAGGGACTCAGAGGGCATCTTCATCTTGAGGTACCCTCCAAAGAGCTGTCACAGAACCCTATAGTGCAGAATGAGACCATTTGGCACATCGGGCCTGTACCGATATCAGGCCCTATTCCCGTAACCCCACATATTTCGTCTGCTAATATCCTGACACTAAGGGACAATTTAGAATGGCCAATCAATCTAACCTGCTTATCTTTGGAGTTTGGAACTTTTAAAAACACTCTGGCATACAAACATAAAAAGTAGGAGCAGGGGTAGGCCACTTGGTCCCTTGATTGCACTCACCATTCAATAAGATCATGTCTGATAGAAAATAGAGGCAGATTGGGCCATTTGGCCCTTCATGCCTGCTCTGCTAATCATTTCAATCAGGGCTGATTACCAGATTCGATATCTGTCTTCTTCCCATTTCCCTTGATCCCAATAGAAACATAGAAAATAGAAGCAGGAATAGGCCATTCTATCTGTAACCATAACTCCATATCGCCTGCTCCTGCTGATAAGTTTTCACCCCCTTGCTTATCAAGAATCAATCAACATGGCCTTAAAAATGTTCAAAGATTATGCTGCTTCCAGTGCCTTTTGAGGAAGAGAGTTCCAAAGATTCACAATCCTCTGCGAAAATAAAGTCTCCTCATCTCTGTTTTTAATGGGCGACATCTTATTTTTAAACAGTGACCTGCAGTTCTAGATTCTCCCACATGAGGAAACATCCTGTAATGACCTCAATGAGGTTGGCCTCTTGGAGTATGAGCTCCCTGATTGAGGTAATTCTTGCCGGCCCAATCAGGGAGTCTCACCTGTGTATATTATGAGGAGTGTCAGAGTGGGACTCTGGATTCTGACTTTGTATGAGAAGCACTCTTAGAAGTGAAGGTAAGTCTGTAAATGAAGAGAATCTGGTGAAGGGACACTGACCTCTGGAGAGTTATTTTACTTTCTTTCCATATCCATCCTATCACCCCACTGCTGCCAGGCTGGGTGGTCCGGAGTTGAGGCCACCAATCTGAGGCCCTTTTATCTAGATCTGCTCCCAGTTCAGCTTTGAAACCTGCTTCCATTGGGACGGCAACATCCTGTGCACTTTCACAATATATAAATGAAACTTACATGTTGGTCACTGATCTTCCCGAAATAGCAGCAGGTTGCTAGTTTTCAATTTGATTCAATGGCGGGTGTTTCAAATGCTAGATCTCCTCAAACATATGGAAAGCTGGTACTGTCAGAAAATCCAAAGACTGCTGGCTTTGTTTGGGTTGCCATTCCCATTTTGGCAACCATTGTAACGTATCAACTAATCTCACCACTAAATGTCAATCAGTTACCTTCTTGCTGTTGTAAATGCAGTTGAGCAACAGTTAAATGTTGAGTTTCATTGCATTTTCATCCTATGATCTAGAAGGAGGTGTTGCTTTAAATTTCATATGCAAGGCCATTCCAATCTGGCACCCTGTCATATTTGTAGTAAAATATCATCAAAAACACACCGGAAATACCCTTTTAATTAGTTCATAACTGTGGGAGAAGTTTGTGCCTCCAGGTTTCACTCTAGAGCAGTAAAGTGGAAGACGGCTTCCTTACATGCTTAACAGTCTATTGATATGTAGAGAAGTAACTGGGATTTTTAAAAGTCTTAGGAACAAGGAAAGCAATGTGAATCCTGCACCTGGTCTTTTTATTTTTCCCAGTCATGATTTAGTTATCCAAATATCTCCCTGTTACATTGGCGCTGGAGAGATTTACAGTATCCCTGTCACAATGACTTTTTGCTCTTGTGAAACCTTTTTTTTCCCCCTTTTCCTCTTTTCTAGGTCTCCTCCGCACCATGTAACATTATCCTGCTGTGTGACAAGCTGTTCCTACTCTGCTTCCAGGTGTCAGGAGGTACACAGCAGTGCTACACAATGATTTTCCCTCTGCTTTTCTCTCCCTCTCTGTACACAACAGTGTGACCTACTTCACTGCCTCTCCTGATGGTACGGTGACAGGAGTGGGACTGAGAGGATGGCAGGTGAACACCCCCACATCCAGTGTCTTTGTGATGATACAGCCTATTAGAACGTTCACTGGCACTGAGACAATCCACGAAAAAAAATCACATGAAATATAAAAAAAATTTAAAAATTCGTCATTTTTTTCCCAAAAGAATTATAAACTGAATAAAACAACATCAGAAACAAGCAGAAGAATTAACTTTCAGTACATGGCTTCCTTTACTTATCTGGTTGCCTTCAGGTTCTATGGTGACCTCCATTTAAGTTTACTTTGTGTTATTAAGCACTTTTCATTTACCAGAATTGTTTGATTAAATCAATGAATTATTGTAAGGATATTGGCATTGAATCAGCCTGTGAAAGATACAATGCAAGATCTGATCATAGGGCAGAAAGATGTGGAAGGCTAACACTGAATTGTAGAATCCCTGAAGTGCAGAAAGAGGCCATTCAGCCCATCAACCCCGCACCAACAATGATCCCCATCCAGGTCCTATCCCCATAACCCCACGTATTTACTCTGCTAATGCCCTTGACACTAAGGGGCAATTCAGCATGGCCAATCAACCTAACCCACACATCTTTGGACTGCGGAAGGAAACCGGAGCACCCAGAGGAGACCTATGTACACATGTAAGAACATGCAAACTCGACACAGACAGTAACCCAAGGCTGGAATCAAACCTGGGTCCTGGGTCATCACGGTGCTAATCACTGTACCTCGGTGCCGCCATGATTGGATATTTATCTGGAAATTTATAACTGAACCTTCCCAATTTGCACAATTAAATGCGCCAAAAAAAATCATCTGTTCAGTTTTAGAATTGTGAATTATTTTCCAATGCTTTTTAAATGGTATTTTGACATTAGATGATAACTACAAATTTAAAAAAAATGTATAATTTAACTATTTGCTTGAGAAATGTAGAGATGAATCTAAACTCTGACTCTTGTTCATCTCCATGAACGACCTCCTCTGATCTCTCTGTCCTGCATTTTTTATCCTCGTCTTTGATTCCACATGGAATTAACTTGAACTCTGTTTCATAAGTTAAAGGTTATTAGCTTTGCTGCCTTTGCCATTATAGACGCTAGTTCATACTGCCTTCTACCATTTCAGTTGTTTCCTGTACAAAGTTCCATGGAGTCTTGTCTTTGCGCTTACTTAGTTCCAGTGTTGTTACGAAACCCTGCTGATGTTATGTGCAAGTATGTTCCAAACTGAATTATTGGTTTCCCATAGTGTAATGTTTTGTTTTGGATATTAGTGAGAAACTTGTGCAGAAACAAATCTAGCATCTAGGTAGTGATCACCACACTGTACAAGTTAAATGACCAGGACTTGGGAATGTTCTTCAGTTCAGCAAAGAAAGTTATTTTTGCACAAGCTACCTTTTACCTTCAACACTTCATCTCTATCTGAGCTGTTTCCTCGGAACATCCCCCCCCTCCCCCCAACACCACCACCAACAACCCCCCCGTCCCCCATCCCACTGCTCATCTGCTGCCTTCAACCACTAATCTGTGAACTGATCCCTGGGGATGGCTGCCTCTATCTTTTTTTCCGGCTGTCGCTTCTTCAACACCTCATATGCTTCCTGGCTGACAGAACTATGACTACTAATTGCATCAACTGAAAGAACACCCTTTTCCCTATTCTTTCTTTTTTCTTCCTTTCTCTTAGGTGCTGAAAGGCTTGGTTTATAAAATTCATGGTAGTTTGATTTTACTTGTACAAACAAAATTTTAATAGCATTTCATCAATTCCTGACAGTGTGCATCATTGAACTAACATCAGGGGAGCTGCATGTAATTTTAACTCTCTACATAAACTTGCACCCCCACACCACCTCCCCCCCCCGACTAGCTATTCACATAACCATCTCAAGCAATTCATCCAATCACCAACCTCCCATTCCTCAGTCCAGAGTTAATGTCTCTGTTGCCTTCTCCAATCCATCCATTGTGTGCACTCTTTCAACTGTTCTTAATATCTCAAGTAGTGTCTGATAAAGCTTGTGTTAAGAGCCTGTGCCATTTTGCTGAGTTAAAGGCACTACGTGAATGCAAATTACTGTTGGTGACATGAACAATTCATGTCACTAATTTTGGATCATCACTTAGGTTTACTTTAAGAATCAACATTGGTCATTTGCATCTCTTCATCTCTACTGATTTGACACAGTAGCTCCAGATTAGCTAAATTGTTATCTACACATTTTGTACACTGTTCTCTCCGCACATATTCGATGTGACAATGAATCTAAATAAGGACAATCCACAGAATAATTACCCTTTAATAACATGGTCTTCATGTTTGCTATTTATGAATTTCCCCTTAAGGCCATGACTTGAAGCCTTTCTACTTGATGCCATCTACAACAATGTAAAAAGTTCCTCAAATGCGCTGAAGTAAGGCAAGGATTGCTCATCGCATGCCTGACAGTAAATGTGCAATCATTTTCTTGATGTGGTATTCATGCGGATAAGATCTTATAGGTCCACAAATAGACATTGGCACTGCCATTTAATGGGTCACAAATGGTATCAGACCTAGAGGGGACGTGCACAATATGGTAAATTGAAATTACAGCCCTAGGATCCTCTTGAATAACCTAGATACAAATCAGTTTATTAAACTGTGCAAATGTGATGTATGGAAGCAGCTAGCATGATGATTTGAATCAATGCCAAGGCTTCTGAGTTCTATGGTTGATCAGAATCTCTTTTGTATATAGTGCATAATATGAAGTGCCCAAAGGTCCAATTTGATGCTCTTTAAGTATTTCCAAGTCACTTAAGCAGATGCATTGCATGTAAACCTTTGCATTGAGCCAAGCCAGTCCATCTGCTGTGGTTACTGAGTGCTTTCAATGGATCACATAAGCTGTCAGAGTGTCAGGTCTTGGGGATGAATTGTCAACTCTTATCAAAGCTGACAAATGAACTTTGATGTAATTTGTGCAGAAGAAAGCCACCCCAAAACTTTTTTTTAAAAAATTATTATTTTTTACTCCACAAGGAATATAAATGTACTGCCTTAAATAAATTATTCTGCCAATGTTTGACCAGTGAAGGAGGACAAGTTGAGAACTACAAGGTAAACTGAGTGAGTTCAAGAAAAGTTGGAAACATTTACTTTAAACCTTTAAATAAACATTTAAACCTTCAAATTACTCATTTGGTGCTAATGAAAAGTTGGTTAAGTGCTGTTTGGGTTGTTTCGAGTGATACCCAATATGCCCCCATATGTAGTTTTAATACAGAATTAGATCTGTTTCACTGATTATATAATTTGGAGCTAATTAAATATTATCTGCAATGACTGTTTAAGGATCTAATCAGCCATTTTAGAACTTCAACTAGTGATGTGACCGCAGTAAGGTTGTAACCTGAATAAAATTAGAATGCAGGGATACATGAGATGTTTTGTTTCAGTGGCTAGGATGCTTGAAGTTTCAATTCAATGAATGAAGAAACACCATAGAGCATACCTCCCAATGAATATCACTCATAGAATCATAGGGCAGGACTTTCCAGCCACACCCAAAACCAGAAAATCTCGTCCAAGGTCAATGGACCCTTAGGTGATCTGCCACTCGCCTGCTATGATTCTCGTGGTGCGTGGGAGGGAAAAATTTCTCCCATACAATCACATGGTGCAGAAGAGGCTCTTTGGCCCATTAAGTTTGCACTGAAATGGGAGAAACATCCGACCTCCCACCTAGTCCCATTTACCAGCACTTGGCCTATATACATCACTTGTGGTAATGATTTAGAATAAGCAGTGGTGGAGGCTGGATATTGGAAAAGCAGATGGAAAATCCAAAATTGAGGGGTTTTCACAAATAGTTCGGGAGGGAAGAACATACAACAGGAGATTGCACCAAAAACAGATGAGAACTTCATTCTAATATGAAAATGAGTTTGAACGAGCTGAAGATAAACGTGTGGACAATTCCTCATTAACAGCTTAAGGCAATATTACAGTGAAGATTGACCTACTCCGTCATGAATTCAGCTTTCAGATGGATACTGTTGATGGCTAACATTAGCTAATTCAATGACACTCATTACTCTGACAGCTTTTGCAAAAGAACAGTTTCAAATTTTAAGCCAAAGCATTGACACGAGGGCTGACAAACTTTGATTAGACTATCCTGTACCAGGGACTCACCTGTCACCTCTGGCAATAATCTGGCCAAAATTGTCCACCATGGGGAAGGTCACTCCATTTAAATAAAGCATGGACGCCTATATCAACAGGGGCACATCAGGTGCTCACCTGTCCAAGGAGGCCACAAAACACAATGAAATGCAGTATCCGATGAAGTGCACCAAAACTTTGTACCTACCAAACCCCAGATCATTAAGCTGCTTCCACTTCTGGTAATGAGCAGGTATGTATACTTTCCACCAATGCACCAGCCCTCAGATCTCCTACCTAATCTCTACCATCCAGCATGCCACCCCACTTTCTCCAGTGCCAACTGCAGCTTTGGTGAGACTTTACCCTTAGCCACACTGCTAGCTTTGTTTTGGTTGTCACATTATTACCAGCAAACACGTATCTGCCTATTTTGGTGTGCTTGAAACAAACTCTTTTCAAAGGCATTTACAAATTTGTGCACTGTCACACAGTTGCTATTATATGAATGGCCAATAACTCAGAAACCTTATAGCCGGAACTCCAGCCATTTATGCCCCATTACCGCTACCAAGGAGAATAGAGAATTTGGCACTCAGCCTAGTCCCCATTCACTGCAACAGGACCGGAGAATCCCAGCTGTGAGCAAGGTTGGAGAATCCAATCCTATGATGCTGGGAATTCACCAAGACTTTGGAAAGAGCTTTGACTCCAGACAAGGCACAAATCCTCCAAAATTCTGTGCACAGCTGTCCTATCAGTATTGCAGGGAATTCACCTCACCTACAAAACACAGAATCACCCCCCTTCTAAGCTGAGAACATATGTATTTCTTCCTTTCAGTCTGCCATGTAACATTAATGATGCATAATCCTTTTGACAAAACTGTTCAGAGGTCAAGTATACTTTCCTGCAAGCTGTCCCAGTCTAATGGATAACATAATGCAGTACAATGTTTTCCTGTAAACCTATCTCTTTGACCAAGCTTTGGCTCATCAGTCCTAACATTGATGTTTCTGGCTTAGTGTCAAAATTTGCTTTGTAATGCTCCTACAAAGAATCTTATGGGACATATTTTGTGACATTGAAAGCACAATCTAAATGCAATTTAGTGTTGTGCTGAACAACAATCACATGGGTACACACACAATTCGAGCAATAGCAAAAACTATAGTATGCAGTGATAGGCTGTCACAGTGGAACTAACATCTAACACTCCTGCACTTCTGCATTCCTTAAACATGAGCAATAGAAAAATCCACCAACTGATGCCTCTGAGGCACTTCATTTCAAAGAACTGCTGCTTCCTTCAGGGTAGTCCAGCCCTATTCCTCACTACACCATCCTATCATGGTCACAAATGCAATTGGTAAGGATTGAGGATAGGATCCTTTGTTGGAAGAAAACCCTTTTGTGCAACACCTTTTTAGCATCACGCAAATTGTGTTATTTTTCACTGCTACTGCTTTATGTGTTGTGCTTGTGTCAGTATAGCATTCTTACCATTGCCTAAACAGCTGGCATTTTCCGTTCTGTCCAAACATATCGATGCTGCACACTATATATTCCTTTTCGCTCTGCTTCAAATCTCCATTACTTATCAAAGCCAGCACAAGAACAGATCCAATAGTCAACCAAAAAGAGCAGGATTGGTTTAGATGGACTTTTCATCAGGGCGTACTATACAGAAACAAATTTTATCTGAAGCAGACCAATTAGCTCTATTGTGTAATCACTCACTGTGCAGAGTGAGAAAGCATCATTTAATTCCCTTTCTAATCACCTCATTTGTCAAATCTGTGAGAGAATGTGAGTGACTTCAGCATGTACAAGGGCAGCACAGTGGTTAGCACTGCTGCCCCACAGCACCAGGGACCCAGAATCAATTCCAACCTCTGGTAACTGTCTGCAGAGTTTGCACATTTTCCTCGTATTTGCGTGGGTTTCATCTGGGTGTTCTGATTTCCTCCCACAGTCCAAAGGTGTGCAGGTTAGTTGGATTGGCCGTGCTAAGTTGCCCCTTAGTGTCCAAAGATGTGTAGGTTAGGAGGATTAGTGGTGTGAATACGAGAGGTTATGGGATAGAGCAGGGGGTGGGCCTAGATAAGATGCTCTGTCAAAGAGTCGGTGCAAATTTTTTTGGGCCGAATAACCTTCTTTGCGCTGTGAAATCTCTGCAAAATGTGTACAAATTTGGATGTTTTACTGATAACCTTGTTTAATGGCATCCTTTGAACTGAACGTATTTTTTAAGGCAATAGTTTGAAACTGCAAACATTTTTAGACATAGTTTTACGCAATTGCAACAACATCCCACTTAGATATCATTTCAGTTATTAGCTTGCTAATGGATATCACGACATTTATCAATTAGCCTTCCCAGTGGGTGCCTTTGTTAATTTATAAAACACATATCTCTGATTTGACAAATTGATGTATAGTGAGACTCACCTAATGATCAGCTCAAAATTTCAGTCGGGTACCATTTTGTTGTGCAGTAGTGAGTTTTGACCATTCGAGACGGAGTACAAGCCATCCTAATAGCTTTAATGCAAGTTGATTTTCATGTTACATGGAACCTGATCAGGACTGGTTGGCTCACGAAAATAATACCGCACACGGACAATCATGCCAGATTGTAGAAAATGGGAGCAATTTGCTAACGAGGCAGCAACATAGTGGGAGCTGTAATTTTGGAGAGTTAACAGCATTGGTGCCAATAGTGAGGACACTGGTAATGTCAATACAATGAATGCCACAATATTGTGAATGATGCACTATGTGCAAAGTAGGTTGATGATACCGCTGTATCACGATAGCCTATGGAATAATGCAGCCCATCAGACTAATACAAGAGATAAAAGTTAAGTTATGAGGACCTGTTGCATAGAAACATAGACAAAGAAGTAGGAGTAGGCCATTCAGCCCTTTGAGCCTGCTCCGCTGTTCATTTTGATCAATATCCTGATCCAGCCCGTCCATATCCCTTGTTTCCTTTAGCCCCAAGAGCAATATCTTCTTGAAATCACACAATGATTTGGCCTCAACTACTCTCTGCGGTAGTGAATTCCATACATTCACCACCCTCTAGGTGAAGAAACTTCTCCTCATCTCATTGACTAAACTTGTATTTCCTTAAATATAAAATATTAAAGGATGGACTAATTGATTTTTAAAAGATGATTAAAGGGATTAAAGAAATTGATAAAGTAGATACGTTAGCTGGAATCCTCCAGCCATTCACGTCCCTCTGCCATTGCCAGTGAGAACAAAGAATTCAATCAAATCTCCAAGCGCTGCAGTGGGACTGGAGAATCCCAACTGCGGGCAAAGTCAGAGAATCCAATATTTCTTCTGGTTTGAAAGGTCAGATCGATGAAAAATTTGGTGTTGTGGTATTTGAGAATTGCGGTAAAACTATATCTGGAACTGTCTGCAGTTTCAAACTGTTGCCTTTACATAGTGCTCAAAGGATCCACTAAACCAGATGTCTGTAAATCTGGAAACAAAAAACTACCATGGCTAGGTCAATTAATAACTTCAAAGCTGAGAATGATTTTTTTTGTTGATGGAGTGTATTAAAGTTTATAGAAGCGAGGCGTAAAGGAATCCAGCCATTATAAAGTGTTATAAGGCCAAAAGACCTAATTTCCTATAAATATGAGTTAAAAGATAATTTAAAAAGGTTAAAACACAGTTAACCTTTTTTTATAAGGATTTGCCTCTTCCCACAGCAAGAAGGTAACCCAGGACAAGAGAGATGCACACCCAAGGATACAGAGTAACATACTTATTTTTACAATCTGTAAAAAAAGCTACCACAGTGGTATGTAATAAGATGATCTTAAACAATGCCCTAAACCACAGTCAATTCTTTTTTTTAACCTACACCAACCCAAAAACCTGTGGCAATTGCAAGGATTGGTGAGTACCAATTAATATAACGGGCTATAACGGTTTATTTACAAGCATATACGGGGTATTTTCACGATGTTCACATATCCAACTCAAGCTCCTATTCTGGCTGCAAAGCATGCATTCTACACGAAGATCCCAATGCTCATTCATCATTGGATGAGCTTCCATGTACACACCATAAAGGGGCTAGTCATTACAGTATTATTAAAACAAAGCTCATGAAAATTGACCATCCTGAGACCCCACAGCCTGACTTCTTTGGAATTGATGAAGGACAAACTTTATCTGGAAATTAACAGTCATACAAACTTTCCTCAATTTCAAAGAGGATCAAATATACTTAGTCATTAACAATGATACAAAGCTTATTTGGAAGATAAAAGAGACCGAGGGCCCAATTTTACCATCCCGTTGCACCTGTTTTCGGGCACGAAGACTTGGTAAGGTCGGATGTGAGGCGAGCAGCGTGATCCGTGCCCACCTCCGCGCCAGTTCCCCCTTTACCAAGGCCTGAAAATGGCCACGATTGGGACCGTGCCCGAAATGGGCGCAATGGTCATTTCAATGCATATGTATGTATTTAAATTGACTTAATGAGCTGCACGCCCAACTTTACCGGCACTTACCCCTTAACGACCGCATTCGCCCATCCAGAATCGGCACTAAACAAACATGCTTCATAGACGTCTGATTCGGGCGCTCCAGTTAGTGAGGAGGTAGTTGCCTAGCGTCCAATGACTCTCTGGTTGAGATTGATGGGGTGGGGGAGGTGGGTCCACTGCCACTCTGCCTGAGATCAGCGGAGGGAAAGGGGGGTCCGCTGCCACTCTGCTTGAGATCAGTGGGGGGGGAGGGGAGGTGGAAAGGGGGTCCACTGCCATTCTGCCTGTGATCAGTGGGGGTTGAAGAGGGGGAGGAGCCCACAATCTGTCTGGGTGGCAGAGGGCTGGGGGGGATAAAGAGTTCAATGTCTGTGGGGACCAGAAGGAGGCATTATCCAGTCCAGGAGGGATGTGGCAGGGGAACCGCATTCTATCATTTTTTGTTTCTGCATGTGCGCAATTGGAGTCACCAATTGGAGCTTCAGGGTTTTGGGCGCATTAAGCCCCGTCCACAGGTTTCTGCAGAGCGATTCAGAATCGCTGATATTATTTCAGGCAGAGTGCGAATGGGTCGCCTCAGAATGGGTCTAAAAGTCAGATCTGAAACACTCCTACTTAGAATCAAAATGGTAAAATAGGGCCCTGAAAGTAAGAACAATTCCAGACAGAGTACAAGCCATCCCAATAGCTTTATGATTCTCATGATACATGGTACCTGATCAGAATTGGTTGGCTCACAATGTAATACTGTATACTGAAAATCGAGCCAGATTGTAGAGAATGGGAGCAGTTTGCTAGTGAGACAGCAACATAGTGGGAAATGTGGTTTGCAGAGTTAACAGCATTGGTGTCAATAGTGTGGACACTGAAATGTTAATGCAATGAATGCCACAGTATTATGAATGACAGTAAATACAGTGAAAACACTTATACATAAGAAATCGGTTATGTAGCCTGGATATTGAGAGCGTACATTGGATTTTTAGATTTGCTGAATTTGCTCCAGCATTTCTCATGATGAAGATATGACTAATAAAGGTTAGTGAAGATAATTCTCTCCTAACTGGGATAAAGTCCTCTCACTAACCCTTTAGGCTCAGGGAATTGAGGCAAGTGTCACTTCAATAATTGATGGACATCCTACTTAAAATATTTGACTGTAACAATAATTGAAATTAAAAACTGGACTGTCTAATTGCACCGTCACTGAGGTGTTTTATATACATGAGGTTTACACGTTAAACTGTACCGTCACTGAGATTAGCAGTTCAGAGTTACTTTATTATTGTAAATATGCGAATAGATTAATTTTAAGTATTAAAGCACAGCAATACTTTAAATAAATTTCCTTAACTGTGTGCTTCTGAAGGTGATCATTTTATCTTTGGAAATTAGCTGCTGTCTGCTTTGCAATGTTTGATGCCAGCCAAGTTCATGTCATTTTTAGTTCAACATCTCCTCATTGGAAGATATGTATCGTGCTTTGGAATTGGTTTATTATCACCTTTCTGCATCTCAGAAGCAGACCTGGCAGCACATCTCATGTTAGTATTTGGTTGCAAAGAAACAAGACTGAGTTAAAACATGTACAAGGTCACTTTTTAACAAACATTGGTCCAAATGCTTGCTCCTGGGTCAGGTACACAGAGATGGAAGAATTCCCAGCTTCCATAAGCCTAACCTTAAAACATGGGTGTCCAAATATCCTATTTCCTGTCAGGGGCACAAGTGAAAATAGGAGTTGGGGCAGTTGGCCCAGGGAGTAACAGTAAGAGAGGCCCGGCATAGGTTGGGCGACTCAGGTGCAGCTACAAAGTGGCCATTCACAAAGGCCCATTTGAGAGATAAGTGGTCAATGATGATGTCCCTTTGCCCAGGAGGACACGTCATTGTCAATTGGTGAGTTCCAAAGCAGTAACTGTTGTCCAACTGTTAGTTGACTCTATAATGGATGGGCCATTATAGGCTTTCCCCATGGGAGAATTGTCATTGTTGCTGCTTATTCACGGTGCTGTACTGATTCACTGAAAGCTTGGAGTGGATTCATAAGACACAGCCATGGAGATGGCCTCATTTTGCCAATACTACCTGGTACAGATATTATACAGTCATGTAGTTATCTGCCAAGACTTAGTTGGTGGTTAAACTGATGAGCACAGCCATCGCTCATTATCCCATCCAATACACTCTTCCCACCCATCTATCAGGACACACACACACACACACACACACATACACACACACACAAGACCATAAGATATAGGAGCAGAGTCAGGCCATTCGGTCCATCGAGTCTGCACCGCCACTTCATCATGGCTGAGTTTCTCAACCCCATTCTCCTGCCTTTTCCCTGTAACCTTTGATCCACTTACCAATCAAGACCTTATTTAACTCTGATTTATATACACTCAATGACCTGGCCTGCACAGCCTTCTGCGGCAACAAATTCCACAGATTCACCACCCTCTGGCTGAAGAAATTCCTCGTCACTTTGGTTCTAAAGGGTCATCCATTTATTCTGAGACTGTGGCCTCGGATCCGAGTCATTCCTACTAATGGAAACACCCTTTCCACGCCCACAGAAAATTTGAACCGAGAGGGCAGATGCTTATCGGAAATGTTCAACTCACTTCTGGTACAGGTACATTGCTGGACTGATATATCCTTCAACACTGGCCCAACATTGTCAGATCTGTATTCAGCTCTGAAGAACAGTCATACTGGTCTTGAAATCTTAACTCTTTTTCTCTCTCTGCATGAATCTGTGAGTGCGGGAGATCTGAAATAATATTCTGGAAAAGCTCAGCAGATCTGGTTCCAGCCACCCAGAGAGATACAGAGGTTCTACCTTCATAATTTCTGTTTTAATGAGATTGGTGAATCGCTGCTGTGTTAGACCAAATTTACTTTGCTTGCAAAGTTATACATTGGAAATGCTAGTGATGCATGATGTAATGAGGGAGTAGGGCAATTTGGTGACCCATACTGAACATTAACTGTCAGCATTTGGATTGGAATCCAACCAACTATGAAACTTAGGATTCTTTTATCTTTGCTGGTTGTATGAATCCTAAATTAATCAAGTCTATGTAACCTCAATCCAGTAGCCATGAGTACCATGTTCGCAAGATATCACAGACTGCATTGCATGGCAAAGCTCAAAGGCAATTGAAAGCTTTCCTCAGAACAGCCTTACAAATGTCCAACATGGAAAGTTGAATGATCATAGCAGTGCAGGAATTGGTGCTCTGTTTAGATGAGGTGAATATTAATCACAGGGTCTGAGTGCAGCTACATTTGTCTTGAATTGGTCAGCTCAACTTGAAATGCTTGATATAGATCCTGCCTACAGAAAGCGAGAAGTGCAAAACAGACATTCCTCATTTTAATTGGCAGGAAAACTCATTCAGAATATTGTTCAGATCCAGTGAGGGTCTGTTAACATTTAAGGAGAAATCTGAACAGCTCATTTTGACCAATAGAAATACACCACAAGATTTGACTTTGTTTTTGAACAAAACAAACTTTATTGCATATAAAGGAATTAACTAAAATAAGCGCTATTATCTTAACAATATGGTTTATAATTATATGCACTCTGATTTACTTCCTACTTCCCCCAAGAATTCTCTAAATGAGGAGGCAGTGGCATAATGGTATTGTCACTGGACTAGTCAGCCAGAAAGCAAAATCTGGGGACCTGGGTTCAAATCCCTCCATGACAAATGGTGAAATTTGAATTCAACAAAAATCTGGAATTAAAACTTGATTGTCACAAAAAACCCAACTGGTTCACTGCTATTCTTCAGGAAGGAAATCTGCCATCCTTACTTGGTCTGGCCTACATATGTCACCAGATCCACAATAATGTGGTTTACTCTCAAACGCGCTCTGAAATGGAGGGCAGTTAGAAATGGGCAATAAATGATGGCCCAGGCAGTGACACCCACATCCTGTAAATGAATAAAAAAAACTTAAAGTTAAATACATTTACCTATGAAGGGAACACACCTACCATTAGCCGCTGGAGAATTCTCCTCAGCTCCAACTATTCTGAAAGGTAAAACTTCCATTTACCCCCTGTTGATGGTAGATATGCCAGCCTCTTGTTCTGGTTACTTTTCCAATACTTCTAAGCTAATCTGCTGGTTACTTTCTTTTGTAACATGACACTGTGAGATTCACCGTAGATTCCTGCACTCGCTTCAAACCAGGCAATCTTCCACATTCTGCTCTTTCCAAGATTCAAGCTGAGATTAAGACTCACCAGTCTTTCACACTGTCAATGCTAAAATTAGTGTTTTACTCAGCTTACAGTGCGAGGTCTGTCTAACTGCTATTTATTTAGGCTAACTTCTTCAGGGAACTGTGAACTATACACACCAGCTCCAAGCTGCAATTAACTCTCTCAGCAAACACGCAGATAAACTGTAACCAGAGTATCTTTTAAAGCTCTACCCATCTCTGTAATGGAGTGGTCTGCTCTGGACTGTTCTCAAACTGATCTTTAGATTATCTCCCATTTCTTCTTTGGTCTGAAGTAAATGGGTTTTACAACTATGATGATACCATGTCTTTGAAAAGAATGTATTTATATCATGCATCTTGTAAGGGGTATGTTTAAAATTCAGATCTGCTTTAGGTGGTGCCAATTTGTCTGCGACAGGCAACTTACATGCTGTGAATGCAGGCTAATAATTGATTTTAGGTAGGGATGTGTTTGTTTTAATCTGAGTTAATGCATTTTTGATTATTTTTGTTTCTTCCCCCCTGGGGTTTCAGAGTAGGGTTTCAATTTGGTTGATTGACAGAGGAAGTCATGTGTTAATAGGCGAAGCTAAGTTTACAGGGAAAAAGCAGTCAGTTTCTGTCTGGTCCTGAAAGATGCAAGAGAAGTCTTTCCGTCTTTCTCGCTCTTTCCAAGATTCAAGCTGAGATTAAGACTCACCAGTCTTTCATACTGTCAATGCTAAAATTAGTGTTTTACTCAGCTTACAGTGCGAGGTCTGTCTAACTGCTATTTATTTAGGCTAACTTCTTTAGGGAACTGTGAACTATACACACCAGCTCCAAGCTGCAATTAACTCTCTCAGCAAACACGCAGATAAACTGTAACCAGAGTATCTTTTAAAACTCTACCCATCTCTTTAATGGAGTGGTCTGCTCTGGACTGTTCTCAAACTGATCTTTAGATTATCTCCCATTTCTTCTTTGGTCTGAAGTAAATGGGTTTTACAACTATGATGATACCGTGTCTTTGAAAAGAATGTATTTATATCATGCATCTTTGTAAGGGGTATGTTTAAAATTCAGATCTGCTTTACATGGTGCCAATTTGTCTACAACAGGCAACTTACATGCTGTGAATGCAGGCTAATAATTGATTTTAGGTAGGGATGTGTTTGTTTTAATCTGAGTTAATGCATTTTTGATTATTTTTGTTTTTTCCCCCCGGGGAAAGAGTAGAGTTTCAATTTGGTTGATTGACAGAGAAAGTCATGTGTTAATAGGCGAAGCTAAGTTTACAGGGGGAAAGCAGTCAGTTTCTGTCTGAAAGATACAAGAGAAGTCTTTCCGTCTTTCTCGCTCACTTCCTTTAGAACTGCTGTTTGGGGCTATCAGAAGACAAGTGTCTTTCTGTATCTCTCTCTTCAGAGGTATTCATAGGCTCTGAGACTGTTAACAAGTTCAAGCATGCACATTTAGAGTGTATTAACTATTTTGAAGAGGATTTTAAGTCTATAAGAGGAATATTGCTTGAATTAGAACTAATATAGATAGGTTATCAGTTAAGAATTGTACCCTGTCATGTTTAAGCATTTCAAATGGTTAAAGTTAAACAAATTTATCTGTTATAGTTACACTGTATTGTTTGTTTTGATAAAAGTTTGTTTTGATAAAAGCTTCCTAGTGTGCCAATAGAATCACACCTAGAGTGAAACACTTTATCCTCACACTAATGCCAAAATAGATTAAAAAACTGTTGGGGTCTACTCGAGCTTCATAACATACTTTGGGGTTCCTGCTCTCGTATCCTAGCACAACCTTTCTAGGTTTACTGAAAGCTTTTAAACTAATTTAGCTCTACCTCCGAAAACAAACAAAAAAAAGTGCTGTGCACTCTCATTCCTGCAAGCTTTGCTGACATCACCCCTCCAACTCTTCAACTCAGTCAGCCCAATTGCTTTATTATAGCACTATCTCTTCCATTCTGACTTTATTGCTTCTATTCTGAACTGACATTCTTTTCTGTAGGCTTGCTAGCAATCACTAAAGCCCAGACTTTTAATTGACTCGCCTCTAAATGATAATCTTCCCAGAACTAAAAAAAAAGCCCCTAAAATATTAACACGAACCATGAACAAGGCATAAATTAGTAAGTATCCATGTCAACGTTTTTACAAAAGTAATATAACCCATTTATAATTTAAGATTGCACTCAAATGGGATGAGGCAAGTGCAAAATCCATTGAACGCAAAGCGATCTGGGACTGAATTTTAATTCTGAGGTCAGACCTTTAAAGTCACATCGGCAGGTGAGGCACCACATGATTTTTGAATGTTTGGCCAAGTTGTGTCGAGGGCGCGAGCTTGCAATTCCATTAGGGATGGAGGGGTGTGGCCTCCTGAAGCTGAAGGGTCAAATAATATCTTCTCCAGGACTGAGAGATCAGCAGTCCCACTATCAGGGATGGTGTAAGTAAGAGAGAGGGAGAGAAAGCATCTCAAGATGGAGGTGCCCACTAAGACTTTTTTTTTAAGAAAAAGGTTTTAGTGAAACTGACCACAGCTGCCAGGCTGCTACTGAGGAGGGGGAACGCCTTGGTAGTGGTGGTTTGTGGCTGCAGTTGTGGGAATCTTGACTGTGGGGACATTTACAAAGTTGCTGGAATGCTGCTATTCCAGTCGGCTACCGGGAGGCCACCCCATCCTTCTGCTAGGCTGGGAGATTCCAGATAGCCTCCGAACATTGGTCTTAAGGCTCTTTAGTTGTCTTAATAGGCTACCATTACATGCAGGTAGGAGGTTATCATCCACCCAAATTTGGCATGTTTGAAAATGACCCTCACAACTGCAATCATGGTACCTCAGTGAATGTTTGCTGCACCTTTTTCCATTGTCTTGTATTGAAAATTATATACATATATATGAGTAACTCACATGCAGCAAAGGTTTATCAGGCTGATTCCTGGGACGACAGTTCTGTTGTATGAACAGAGACCAAGTCAGTTAGGATTGTATTCATTACAGTTTAGAAGAGTGAGAGGGGATTTCATAGAAACTTATAAAATTCTAACAGGGTTAGACAAGGTAGATTCAGAAAGGATGTTCCCAATGGTGTGGGAGGTCCAGAGCTAGGGGTCATATTTTGAGGATAAGGGGTAAACCTTTTAGGACTGAGGTGAGGAGAAATTTCTTCACCCAGAGGGTGTTGAATCTGTGGAATTCACTACCACAGAAAGCAGTTCAGGATAAAATAATGTGATATTTCATGAAGAAAGTAGATATCACTCTTGGTGCTGTAGGGATTAAGAAATGTGGGGATATTGATTTCGATGATCAGTCATGATCAAAATGAATGGTGGAGAACTTTCAAAAGGCTGAATGGTCTACTCCTGTTTCTATTTTCTATGCTTCTATTTTCAACACTGTACCTTTATAAATCACTTGAAGTAACTCCTCAGAGGCCGGTGCCTCTCCAATAGGTTCCCTTTACTTAAAAGCATATCTCCACTTCTAAGAGTGCTTCAGGTATGAAGTCAGAATCTGGAGTCCCAGTAGAGCCTGACACTCCTCATTATCTATACAGGTGAGACACCCTGATTGGGAAATCAGTCATTAACTCAATCAGGGAGCTCATACTCCATGGGCCTCATTGAGGTCATTACTTCTCTGGCTTCAGCTGGAGTGTTGACTCCAAATTGGACAACCCACACTTCAAAGCCTTGGAGAGGGTGCAGAGTAGATTTAGGAGAATGATACACCTTCCGCATTGGATGTTCTCATCACACTGTGAAATTATAAACTAATGATTGGCATGTGCCAGCCTATTAAAAAGTCAGAATATTGCAATTTTGCCACCAATGCCACTGACTCAGAAACAATACTCGGTTAAGTATCGTGCAGGCAGGGAAACAAAAATCAGGATTTAACCCCACGGTTCATATTTTACCACACTGTCGCGTATAATTGATGTGGGAAGCTTCAAATCAGTGCGTACAGCTTATCTACAGGAAATTGATACATTGCAAGTATTCATCACTGAGGTGCTGGTGGCGGGGGAAGAGTGCATTCTGAACTATTCCAGACAGAGCTTCAAGTGTTTAAACTAAACGTTTGAGTTTATAAAACCTTCTGCTGGGGCTAATCCTCCTTCGCTTAACAATTTCTAATGCTGGAGCAGACAGCAGCCCCCGCAGTTAATTAATTTTCAAAAATTGCGGGTCGACCATCCTATCGAGTGAGAGAGCTCGCCATCGAAGTGAACGCTCTGCATAGTGCCCTGATGTAGCTCCGGCGCACTGTCTCTGAAAATCAAATACGGTTTGAAAGAAAAACCCAACAGAATTATCTTGTTTCAATTACAGAGAAATCGAGAAAGGGATGTTTATTTAAATCCACCCCCACCCCCCACACAAAGAAAACAATGATATTTGCACAGACTTTTCGTATATCCTCTACAGAAACCACAAAACAACCACTGACATTTCTCTTGGCTGGGGGAAATGCTTTGAGCAACAGATTTATTGGCTCTGACTAAAAGAATCCAAAACAAGCAGTGTCTGTCCAGTATATCATAGGCTTAAATGTAAAACAAAGATTGTATTCTATCTCCTTATCTGACATGATTTTCAAAGCAATGTTATTCTTGGATTGCTGCCAGAGAATGGATGGGTATCTTTTTTTTGACAATAATCAAAGCATTTCATGATGAAGGTCACAAGTGCAGTGGGCTAGTTGCAAGATTCTCTATTAACCCTGCATGAACAGATCAGATTCAGCGCCTTTGCTATATGAATACAAATTTCACTTCCAAAACCCACAGTGGCTCAATGCCTTGTCAACATGAAATTCATGAGCGACGGTGGAAGGAAGTATTTATTATTTTTCTCTGTCTATTCCCAGTCTCACGACACCTACCACTGAAACAGACAAAGGCAGTAACATTGTGGGAACATTGTCACCTCCAAGTTCCCTCTGGGTCTCACGCAAACACACACCACTCCTGCTTAGTTTGGATTTCAGTATTCCTTCCATGTCACTGGGTCAGAAACTTAACACTGTCAGGAGAATACCGACAGTATACAACAGCTGTCCATCATCTTCTTTCAGAACAGCTCAGGATAGGCAGTGAGTGTGATGTTGTCCGTGTTGCCAACATCTCACGAACAAATCTTTCATACAAGGGGGAATTGGTGAATGCATGGTAAGGGCACAGAAGAGATTAGATTCAATCTCTAGTATTTAAAAGTTATGATGTTCATGGGAAGCATAATGACAATAGGAAAATGGGCTGTAAGATCAAAATCCTGGAATTTTTGACACACTAGTAGAGTTTGCAGAAGTACCATTCCAAGAAGAGGATGGTAGCACGGTGGTAATGTAACTGGGCTGATAATGCTGAGGCCTGGGCTGATCCTCCAGGGGTGCCAGTTTGAATAGGGGTGGCACAGTAGCATAGTGGCTTGCACTGCTGCCTCACAGCGCAAGGGATTCGGGTTTGACTCCCGGTTTGAATCACTGTCTGTGCAGAATCTGCACGTTCTCCCCGTGTCTGCGTGGATGTTGTCTGGGTGCTCCCGTTTCCTCCCACAGTCTGAAAGGTTAGCTGGTTATGTGCATTGGCCATGCTAAAATCTACCTCAGTATACCCAAACAGCAGCTGAGGGGATTTTCACAGTAACTTCATTGCACTGTTAATGTAAGCCTGCTGGTGACTAATAAATAAACTTAAACTTTACTTATGACAGGAGAATTCACAAACATCCAGTCCCTCCACCACTGATGCTTAGTAGCAGTGATGTGAACTATCTACAAGATGCACTGCAGCAATTCACCAAAGATCCTTAGATAGCATTTTCCAAACACGTGACCACTTCCATCTGGAAGAACAGAGCAGGAAATACATGGGAACATCGCCACTTGCAAGCTCCCTCCAAGGCACTCATCATCCAGACTTGGAAATATATCACTGCTGTTCCTTCACAGTCGCTGGGTCAAAATCCTGGAATTTCCTCCTGACCTCCTGTGGTCAACCCACAGTATGTGGGATGCAGCGTTTCGAGAAGGCAGCTCACCAGCACCTTCTCAAGAGAAACTAGGGATGGGCAATAAATGCTGGCCAGCCAACGATGCCCACGCCCCACGAACGAATAAAAAAATTAATTGTCCTTCCATCCTTCTATGTTTCTGGCTACGCATGACAGCAGGAACACTACAATGTGGTTGACTCTTAATATGACTTTCCAATATGCCCAGTAAGCAAGTCAGTTACATCAAACTGTAAAAGGGAAAAAGCCTTTGTTTCTGTGCTTGCAGCAGATAAATGACAGCAGTTCAAGAAGATGGATTACCACCACCATCATCTCATGGACATGAAAATGTTGCCTTCACCAGCCTTGTTCACTTCCAAAAGAAATTGACTGCAGTGGTTCAAAGAAAAAACTGTCATCACTCCCTTAATGCAACTTGATGTGGGCAATGAGTGTGATCGACCCTACTTCTGAGATCAATTATGTTAAAAGTTACCACCGGCAAAGGTAAAGTGAAAAATCAATGAGATTTCTCAGCCCCAGTTACTATCTAAAATTGATGCAGGGTTATACGTGCAGATACGCAACCTGATGACATTTCATGCTTGGGTTCACACATGAAGGATGGTCACTTAGACAAGCTACTGCGGGGTCATAAATGCTCATGGAATCATAACTAATATAAGAAGGAACTTAAAGAGGTAGAATCCATTTATCTGGAAATGGTGGAAGTACAAGATTTGTCAGCTTCACTAAATGGATTTTTCAAACTTTGGTGCATAAAATTTTCATATATTCTCGGTTAGAATTTTAGTGGAATCTAATGGAAAATGAAGCTAAATTTTTTGAATTAGACCCTTCAAATATTTCTGCACAAAGAGCTTAATAAGTTCATCTGAAATTCTTCTCAGATTTTAATGAACCTTTTTAACACTTCTTGGGGTGGCACAGTGGTACAACGGTTAGTACTGCTGCCTCACAGCATCAAAGGTTCAATTCCCGGCTTGGGTCACTACCTGTGTGAAGTCTGCATGTTCTCCCTGTGGCTGTGTGGTTTCCTCCAGGTGCTCCGGTTTCCTCCCATGGTACGAAAGACATGCTGGTTAGATGCATTGGCCATGCTAAATTCTCCCTCAGTGTACCCTAAGCGCCAGAGTGTGGCGACTAGGGGATTTTCACAGTAACTTCATTGCAGTGTTAACGTAAGCCTACTTGTGCCTAACGAATAATCTTTACTTTTCTGCTTTAGAGTTTAACATTTCTGTAAATTAGCAAACAACTTAACTTCCGTGGGCAAAATATATTTTTCTATAAACACAGAAAATATATGCACATTGCCAGCATCTACATGCATTAAAAATGTCACATAATTTCTTAACTTTGCCTCTTGTATCAGAGCTTCCACGGTACATTCAGCTGGTGGGTGGCACAGTGGTTAGCATTGCTGCCTCACTTGCTAGGGACTCAGGTTCAATTCTGATTTGGGGTGACTGTCTCTGTGGAGTGTTCATGTTCTTCCCCATGTCAGCATGGGCTTCCTCCGGGTGCTCTTGTTTCATCCCACAGTCCAAAGATGTGCAGGTTAGGTGGATTGACGATGCTAATTTGCCTCTTAGGGCCCTATTTTACCATTTTCATTCTAAGCTAGACAGTCTTAAAACTGGGAGTGTTTCAGATCCAACTTTTAGACCCATTCTCAGGCACCCCAATATGCAACCTGCTTGAAAAAAACGGCAGCGATTCTGAATTGTGCTGCAGAAGCCTGAAGCTTAATGCACCCAAAACAGTGAGGCTCCGAACAGCGCCTCCACCTGTGCATGTGCAGAAAATAAAGATAGAAAATGTTCCCCTGCCACATCATTCCCGGACTGGATAATGTCTCTTCCTGGCCCCGACAAATATTGCCCCACCCTCACAACATTGATGGCCCTCTTATCCTCCCACCTCCCAGTATCCAGGCTGATCGTGGTCCCCTGCCTCCACCACCCGCCCCCACCGGTCATACGCAGAGTTGTAGTGGACCCCCCTTCCCCCACTGATCAAATGTGGAGCGGCAGCACTCCGCCCTGCCTCCTCACTGAGCACAGGCAGATTGTCAGCAGACCCCCTGACACCCTCCCACACACCTTCCCACATCTCCCCCACCGATCTGAATGGAGCTACTTGACCCACCTCCCTCACCCCACCCAACGATCTGATGCAGAGAGCAGCCAGACACTTGGAACTTATCTCCTTAGAAGCTGGAGCGCCTGAATTGGACCTTTGTGGACCATGCCTGTTTCACGTTGATTCTGGATGCGCAAACACAGTGGTAAAGAGGGAAATGTTGGTAATTTGGGCGTGCAGCCCTTTAAGTCAACTTGAATGCATGCAGGTGCATTTAAATTGATGTGGCACCCATTTCAGATGGCGGCCATTTTCAGCCCTTGGTAAAGGGGGAACCGGCGTGGAGGCGGGCACAGATTGTGCTACTTGCCTCACACCTGACTTTAACAAGATTTTGCACCCAAAAGCGGGCTCAACTTGATGGTAAAATTGGGCCCTTAGTGTCCCAAGTTGCATAGATTAGGGGGATTAGCCGTGATAAATGTGTGGAGTTATGAGGATAGGGCAGGGAAAATGGCCAAGGTAAAATACTCTGTCAGAGAGTCAGTATCGACTCAATGGGCTGAATGGCCTCCATCTGAACTGTTGGAATTCCATGATTCTTTGATACGCATGTTTACTGTGGTTTTGGGTTTTCTTGATGTTGAAAAAAAGTTGAAATGTAATTCTAGAGGAAATTTATTCAGTTCCTTTAAATTTCTAATTCAGTTTGATGGCTCTTTTTTGATAAGTTTTAGTTCATTCTGTTTGAAGATTTGATTATAGCTTTAAGAGATTACACTCTGGTTTGCCACACAGGCACATTGCGGTCTTTCCTTTGACAAAGTTTTAACAAGAAATGCTCCCAGTTTTCAGATAATCCCACACTCTGCGTTCCGCCTCTTCCCTCCCACCCACTCTCCTTGGAAATTATTACTTGGAAATGATGCACGCTCACGGACTTCGTCAGGGACACAGAAGTTAGTTATTCATTCGAAAAAAACCGTACAGGGCTCACCCTGCCCATCCCAGCTGTCCCAGTCCCTCCATGTCTTCCTCAGATTGTCTTCTGACTAAGAGAGAGTACCACCTCCTGGGGTGATTCCATCCTCATGGGTCCCCCAAGCCAGGTGACCCACTTCTGCTGCGTTGTCCTTAAAGGCACAATCGCCACAGAGACCAACCACTTCTGATGGGCTGGGTGACTGTGAGCAAAATAGGCTGGCTTGAAATTCTTTTCTCCCTTCATGGCCAGGATTCTCCCAAAAAAATTTCTAAGCGCCAGGTTCGTGTAGAAACAGGAGTAACTCCCACTGGCTTTTTTTAGCAGGAATACAAACCTATGAATTCTATCGTCCATTATACTGGATCTCTTACATGGTGGGCCACTGTACCAGCTATCTTTTTACATGTTTAATATTGTCATTAATCTCTCTTTCCCTCTCTCCTCAGTATAAACATACCTTGCTGATACCAAACATCTGTCGAAAAATGACATTAAGGAACAGCAGCTTTTTTTGTTTGATAAATTTGTTATGTATCACTTTCCTCTGTGTGTTGATCTCATGGTTCATTAAGAGGATTAGCTTTTCATTCCATTCTACACCACAATGTACTCGGGTGGATAGGTCATTCGTGTACCTTGCGCGGGGGGAGGGGGGGGTTGCAGAGTGCAGAGGGAGGATTGCATACAAACATAGAAACTAAAAGGAGGAGTTAGCCAGTTGGCCCTCCGAGCCAGGTCGGCCACTCGTTATGATCATGGCTGATCATCAGATTCAATATCCTGGTCCACTCTTTCCCCCCATTTCTCTTGATGCATTTTGCCCCAAGAGCGATATCTAATTTAGTCTTGAAATCACACAACATTTCAGCTGCAACTAAATTTCAGGTGATGGGCAAATAAAGAGGCCCTGATTTTAAGCAGTCATTTTAATCTGTTGTGTTATAACAGATGGGATAATCAGTCAGGACGAGATCCAGCATCTGGGAGAGAATGTTTTTGGAGATTTTCTTTTTTTCAAATTGTCTTGGACATGAGCCCATTTTGATACCAGGAACCTTTTAAAGTATAAAAAAGAGAAACGTTATATTTGTTAAGCGTTCATAACAAATGTATTTATTTTATAAGTTTATTTATTAGTGTCACAAGTCAGCTTACATTAACACTGCAATGAAGTTACGGTGAAGATCCCCTAGGTGCCACACTCTGGTGTTTGGGTACACTGAGGGAGAATTTACACGGCCAATGCACCTAACCAGCACATCTTTTGGACTGTGGGCAGAGACTGGAGCACCCGGAGGAAACCCACGCTGACACGGGGAGAACGTGCAGACTCCGCACAGACAGTGACTCAAGCCGGGAATTGAACCCGGGTACCTGGCGCTGTGAGGCAGCAGTGCTAACTGCTGCAACGTAGTTTTGTTATACTGGGAAATTTGTCACATAGGGAAATTTGATTTGGCTGGTGTTATTCAGTCTTATGACTCAAAACTGTGGTATAAAATGTGTTATTATTGTAGAGCCTGTTTATGATCACCATGAGGGCTGAGGATACAAAGGGGTCAGTTTTCAGCCTTTGTGGCATCAACTGGCACTCTGCAATCTACCTTGGAGGGTGTGGGCATCTCCAGGGATACTGCAGCTGGGCCCTCACTACAGGGCTCTATGTTCACAGACTTTGCCAGTTCGATGACAGCTCAAGCACCTACCATGCATGGACCAGGCTCTACCATGCAGCCAATGGAACAAATTGTCAGAGTCATTAACTTCCTGCAGACTGCTCTCCAGCAGGTAAGTTTTTCAAAATTCATTTGTGGGACATGCGCATCACTGGCTAGGCCAGCATTTATTACCCATCCCTAATTGCCCTTGAGAAGGTGGTGGTGAGCTGCCTCCTTGAACTGCTGCTGTCCACATGGTGTCGGAACACCCACAGTATGTTAGGGAGGCAGTTCTAGGATTTAGCACCAGTAACGATGAAGGAACGATGGTATAACTCCAAGAGGGAACTTCCAGGTGGTGATGCTCCCATGTGTCTGCTGCCCATGGCCAGGATTCTCCCAAAAGAATTCTAAGTGCCAGATTTGTGTAAAAACAGGAGTAACTCCCACTGGCCTTTTTAGTGAGATTTCAAAGTGAATCTCCCATACTCTGTGCATCACACAGTGCCTTGGAGAGATGCTTACTGAAAATCCAGGTGCTGGGGCCAGGATGGCAGTGTCAGGCTGACAATGCCCAGGGGGCACCCCCCTTTACCTCCAACCTTCTGGAGGGCCTCCATGGCCTCCCTTCACTCCAGCAGGATCAGGCTGCCAGTTCCCTGTTAGTGAGGAGCTGTTGTAACCCCAGTTGGAGTGAACCACTCCCGGGCTGGGTGGGAGGGGATGAGTCCCAGGCCCGCTAGTAGCATTCAAATGGTGATTACAACATTCAAACCAGCTCCCCCCACTTGTCTTTAAAGTTTGAAAGTTTAAAGTTTATTTATCAGCGTCACAAGTAGGCTTGTACTAACACTGCAATGAAATTACTGTGAGAATCCCCTTGTCGCCACACTCTAGTTCCTGTTCGGATGCACTGAAGGAGAATTTAGCATGGCTAATGTGACTAACCATGTTCCTGGCACTGTGAGTCAGTAGTGCTAACCACTCTGCCACCATGCTGGCCCCAGTTGTGAGTTTGAAACGTGGTATCTAAGGAGCCTTGGTGTGTTCCTGTAGTGTAGTTTGTAGATGGTGCACATTGCTGCCACTGTGCATTGGTAGTGCAGAGAGTGAATGTTTGTGGATTTGGTACCAATCAAGTGGATCGCCTTGTCCTCGACGGTGTCAAAACTTTTCAGTGTTATTGGAGCTGCACTCAGCCAGACAAGTGAGGAATATTCCATCATATTCCTGACTAATGCCTTATAGATGGAGGACAGGTTTTGGAGAGTCAGGATGTGAGTTCTCATTGCAGGATTCCCAGCCTCTGACCTGCTCTTGTAGCCAACATATTTATATGGCTAGTCCAGATCAATTTCTGGCCAATGTTAAGTGCAGAGGCTTAGTCACACATACTGGCAATATTAGGGTGAGAGTACAGGAGAGAGATACCTAATGCCCGTTCTGAAGTTGTCCATTCAGTCACCATCCACTAAAGCGCATTGGTGAAAGCAAGCATGGTGATACAGTTGGTAGCACTGCAACCTCACAGCACCGGGTTCAATTTCTGGCTTGGGTCACTGTCTGTGCGAAGTCTGCATGTTCTCCCCGTGTCTGCGTGGGTTGCCTCTGGGTGCTCCGGTTTCCTCCCAGAGTCCAAGAGACGTGCTGGTTAGATGCATTGGCCATGTTAAATCCTCCCTCAGTGTACCCGAACAGGCACTGGAGTGTGGCGACTAGGCGATTTTCATAGTAACTTCATTGCAGTGTTAATGTAAATCTACTTGTGACACTAATAAATAAACTTTAAAGCTAGCAGCTGAGGGTCAGCAGTCTGAAGGCAAAATACTTGCAAGCTCATGCAGCTGAATATCCAATATGAGAATCAGCAGACTCTCAGCTGCCTTATTGAGAGCATTCTAAACTTCCTGTAAACATTTTACTCCCCAGCATGCCCTAATTCATGCTAAAATTGTAACTCATCTGCCTTGGCTGAATTTGAAGCAATGGCCTTTTTATTCCCAACTTTTGGATTCGGCAATGGTGCAGAGATTTGGGTCCATAGTCCCCTGCTTTCATTTCAATAGAATACCTGCTTGGAAGCCAGCCTGATTAACTTGCTTTGGAGGGTTAAGGTGCATGCAGGGGTTTAGACATGGATCATAGAAATCAAAGGGAATTGATGATTGTGGGGAGGTGGTGAGTGATTGCGGAAAGCAAATGTTGGGAGAAGGGTCAGTGATAATGCAGGATTGCCAGTGGGGGAGTCTGACCATGGGGAATAAAACAGGTTAGCTTGTGGGGAGCATTCTTGCTCCCTTGACCCACAAGCAGTGCTGGAAAGGCAACCTCACTGAAGTACTTAAATGAGAAACACATGTCTTTGGAGTAGCTTAGTTGTCCAATGCCATGGTTAAAGTCAGAAGTTGGCAGGTTCAGGCAAGAGGCGTTTGGATTTAAGGTTTTTGAAATATTTTACATCCCATCTGACCCAAGCACACCTGCTTTGGGGGGTTAAAGTTCTCCTATTTAACCCAGAAATAATAGGCTAGTGTGAAACACATGGTACTGCTCAACGGTTCCCCCCACCCCGTCCCCAACAACAAAATCAGTTTAAAAGCTATTCTCAGAAGTGGAAGAAGTTTTATTAATCCAACTTGCAGAAAGGAATTTTTCAATTAGAAAAATCACCTCTCTGGAATTTTCACAAAAAAGAATGAATTTCGTACAAACAGGTTAAGTCTTCAGATGTCAATGTTTGTGTTGAGTGATTGCAGTGCCAGTGATGGTTTAAGTTGATGGTTTTTTGGGATTAACATAAACAGTGGAAAGAACAATAAATTACAAACGCTAGCACAAAAATGGCTGCGGTGTATTCTGAGGAAGGTCAAAACCAGTTCCTGTTTAAAAAAAATAGTAAAGTTCATGAACAGAAGAATTATGATTAATTGTGTAAGGCAGCAATTTAGAAATTAAAATGCGTGTGCCACATGTTCATATTTGTTTAACGGAAGGGCTGTATTTAATCTTGTAATTGTGCATTTCTAAATCATTTGGGTAAAATGAGCATGTAATCTGGTCTATTCCCACTTGGCCTGTTCTCAACATAATGTAGAACGGTTGATGGGATGTGGAGGCTTTTGACAATGTTATCTTTATTGCCCATTCTCTGTTGCTCAGAGTTTTATCATCATTGCCAAGAATGGGATTAAGCAATTGAACAGAATACTGATCAACCATATCATCCTTTCCCCCACCCCCAACTCGACTTACTTTCGACTTGCACTTCCAAAGGGGGAGGTGGTAGCCAAGTGGTCTTATCAATAGACTATTAATCCAAAAGCTCATCTAATGTTCAAGGGGCCCGGGTTCAAATCCTGCCACGGCAGATGGTAAACTGTGAATTCTATAAAAATATCTGGAATTCAGAATCTAATGATGATCATGAAACCATTTTCAATTGTCGGAAAAACCTATCTGGTTCGCGAATGTCCTTTAAGGAAGGAAGGAAATCTTCCATCCTTACCTGGTTTGGTCTATATGTGACTCCAGAACAACAGCAATGTGGCTGACTCTCAACTGCCCTCGAAACAAGGGCAATGAGGGATGGGCAATATATGCTGGTCAGCCAGCGATGGCCATGTCCCATAAATGCTTCATCACCTGAAGGCAAGGACTCATAAGGTGGTATTCTTCGAAGGGAGCCATCAAGTGTCTGGATGTCTTAGCAAGTGTGGCCCTTGTGTGATGTGTCAGACAGGTCAGTGATGATCAACAGCCTCTGTAATGTGTTAAAAACTGGGACCCTTTCTGTCCTATTCTCATCTGATATCCATAAACATACTTTGCAGCAAACATCATTGGGTGGTGCACAAGAGAGGGAGCCCCGCTTAGTTTTCTCTTCCTCACCATCAATGTTAAAATTAGTGCCTCCCTCCAAACGTTTTGATGAGGGGCTGAATGTTGTGCAGCCTGCTGGATTGGTCATGGTGGTAGGCCGATTCACATAATCGCTATAGAGACAATGCGTTCCATTGCTGCTAGTGAGAAACTGACCTCCATTAAATCAGCATGGGCTGATGAGGGGACTCTATCCATTGACTAATTAGGCTGATTATTGAACCATTAAATGGTCATTATCCCTGAGCCCTTGGAATGTAGTTGTGACTCAGGGATTCTCCCAAGCTCACAGGGCTTCCATGCCTCCTGAAGGCCACCCACCAATATTCTGTCGGACTTGACTGCGGCCTCCCTGTTGACCCTCAAATTACCCCACTCACCTCTCTGCAGGGATTCCATGATGAAGAGGCAGGATGGCATGAAGAGGCTTCCCTCCTATCATCGCCTCACTGGCAGAAGTTACTACTTCTGTTGGTGTGAATGGAGAAGGGGAGCTGCTGGGCCCTGATTGGATTGGGATTTCCACCATCAGTGTCCCAATCCCAGTGAAGGCCCAACACTAGCCAGTAAAGTGCCTGAGAGGCACTTAAATTTCTCGGGCCTTCCCATTGGATCAATGTGGATTACCCAGTGGTTCTCCAACCGATTTCATATGTCATATTGACACTTCAATATGATTATGGAGCCCAGGATGGTCGTCTCTGGTAGATGCTAATGTCTCCTTCCTCCCCTCATCCCCTCCTTCTCCCCCATCTCCGCCCAACCCCACTGCTGGGAGAGGTACCCACCAGCAATAATTAAAGCTGGTCCCCATCAAGGAAGATCAGGATTGATAATCCCACTGCTGGGCACAGAGGCCATTGAGGCCCCCCCCAGGAGATCAGGGGCAGGTATGCCTAGCACTCTGGCAGTGCCCATCTGGCACACTGACAGTGCCCACCAGATACCGAGCAGTGCCAGTGGGGTGAGGCGGGGGGGGGGGGAGGGGGAGGAGGAGGTGGCAGGACCAATTGGAGGCAGAGCCAATCAGTGGTGGTTGGGGTAGACCCATTGCATACTCTGCAAAGGGATTGGTGGGAGAGGGAGTGAGGTGATCGAGTTGCACATATGGTGGGGCGGAGGCTGGCCATGGGGAGCTGGTGATTGGGGTCGGCCAGGAGGAGGGTGTAATTGGGTTGGCCAGCAATCGGGTGTGGGTCAGGTAGGCTGGTGGTCAGCAGGAGTGCGGGGGAGGGGGGAAGAGGTTGGGAAGCCAGCGATCAGTAAGGTGCCCAGCAAAAAAAAATCGGGAAACTGGCAATCAGGATGCCGGTAATGGGGATGTAAATGCGCCCATCTCCCCACTGACAGAGCAGTGCATGCACAGTGGCCCACTAAGAGCACTGATTCTGGTCTCTCCAGCAGGATGAGCCAACTCCCCACCCCCCCGCCACTTAACGATGTGAATCTGTGGAGAACAGAGTGCCAGGGACTTGAGAAACTAAGTATGTGCAAAAAACGTGTTGGAAAAGTCTCCCATTTTCCCACCTCTTGGCCACGTAGTATTTTTTGGGAGAATCACCCTAACTCACTTTTCACTGATGGGAAATCCAAACTACAACTTGTGGGCTTTACACCTTTCAGGAGAAGTTCTAAAGCTGCCAGAGTTATTTGGAGAGCTAAGGAATATTTTTAGCAAGCTACTGTGTGCTTCTGGAGACATGCGCTATCCTTTCGGATAGATCCGGTGACACATTTGGACAGGTAAGGTTGCCTTTGGGAAGGTCATATGTCTTTTCGGAGAGGTCAAGTCTTTGGAATTGTTTAAAGTAGACATAAGTGTAATAAAAAGTGGACAAACTCATTGCTACCAGCAAGCTCATTGGAACTATTGAGCTGTTAAGAGAAATGGCAAGCTGTCAAGACATGTAAATCTCTTGCTTTTTAATTAAAAAAAAAATGAAATTGGCAGGCTTGCTATTTCACTTTGTCTTTTGAGACAGTGCATTTGTATGTGTTGTCACCAAGTTTGCATGGGGGCTAGAAAGGGCTATAGGGCATATGTTTTCATGGAGAGAATGAGGGGCCATGTGGATGAGTGGGGGGGCACATGAGGCAACCGAGGTTGGCACGGATGCAGCATGGTGAGTATGTGGGATTTGAGGGTACGTTAGGAGTGAGGAGTTTTGTTTTTGTCTTTTTTTTAAACAGCTGCGTTAAAGTCCCAGAGCACTGGGATGGGCCTTTCGCATACTCAGACTTGTACTTAACAATCCTTTAGTGCCTCTAAACTCTTTCTAGGATGGCAAGTCAGATTCCTGTTAACAACTGCAGCACAACTCCCCCCTCCTCCCCCACCCTGCACCCCCTCTTCACCCCACTCCACCCTCTGGAATGACAACCAAATTGTCTGCAGCACTTCCTTCTTTGTTGGAAGCAAAAATCTAGGCCTTAGTGTCATCTGCAAATTTAGACTTACAACTGAGCTTTTCATTCAAGCCATTAATGTCTCCATTGAAAAGGTGATCCCATGAATTCTTGGGGAATATGACTTGAAAATCCCCAGAAAACATTTCAGTCCTCCCTTACGTTTCGATCCTATGCCTAACTCATGACAGAAGGTGATCGTCAATATATCACAATCACTTGGAGATGAGTCACCAACCTTTATCACCTCTGTGATTACACAAGAATTTTAAGTGAAGTCTAAACAATGTTACATAGAAATAAAACCCAGATGAAGACTGATACTGAGTTTCTCATGGGTGCCATACAAAAAAAACATGATAGGAGCAAAACGTTTCTAACATTAATGTGTTGTAACTAACGCACCCTTTCAGCAAAGCACAGGAACTAATTGGTGGGTGGATCGAGCGAAATGGAAAATTCTGAACAAGGCCAATTTCGTAGACACACCAACATAAACCCAATTTACGACTGTCATTTACAGTGACACTGATATTGCTGTGACCAGGGCTTTGAAATAGAATTTCATTGTCCAGAAAATCTTAATTTTCTGCCTAATGAATAAAGAGGCAACTGCTTTTCTGAATGTTCAAATTTCCCTTCCATGGACATTTTCAGGGTGAAATTCCACAAAGGATTCCATTAGACACACTCCTTACATTCATGGAATCCCTCTATCGGAAATAAACATGCCTGTGGAATGTCAACCCTATCAATATTTGGACTGATATTGAAAATTACATTGAAGGCAGTAAATGAGTATTATCTCATCTAAATCACCCCTACGTATCTATCAATGGTAAAATTCCATTTGATAATCTAAGCATACTTTACTAATGGAACAATGTTTTCTACACATATATTTAACTCCAAAAATGGTCAGCAACCTCACTTGTAAGTTGTTACTTGCAGCTTCATGAAGTGTTCACCCACCTGAGCTTTTACAGGACTGAAATAGTTACCCAAAGCATATTCTCGATCAATATTTTTAACGTGGTCTTAACACTGAGTTGAAATAAATTGTTTCAATTTGTCGTCAAAATGGTTTCAAGATGCTTCCTGGTACTTGATTAGCTTGATAAACCCTGGACTGACTGGGTGGTCAGCGACTGTGATCTAAAACACTTTATCATTTCAGATCTTTCAGAAAGACATCCATCGACGATGTGCACGTGTTGTGTCGTTGTGCAGATTCCCTTGCATTTAAATCAGCAACAAACTCTAACTGCTATTTCTTAGCCATTTACCAAATTTGCCCCAATCACTTTAAATGTTATGGATGCAAACTTTAACTCCATAACCTCGGCAGTTTTAACACTGTAGGCGCAGCCTGATATAAAAGACAGTGCTCTTGTGACTCCTAACCGTTTCTGATGTCAACTACGATGTATGGTTATGCTGTTGGAGGTGTTAGAACTGGTGTAATTCACTGGAAGTGATCAGACCATGATCAATTCATGTCAAATGTTGAATTGACAGCTGATCTTCCATGATGGACCTCACCACTCCTGTTCACACCCTCCCTTACATAATCACAGGTCAACATGCTACTTAGCTCCACCTGGCTATCTAATTGCTACGGCAGAGTTAGTGGAAGCACTGGCTTGCTCGAGAAGTTGTGGAAAGTTGGAAAAATGTTCAGGGAATGGTGCGGGACTTTGGGAAGGAATTGTCTGCTTTTGTAAAATCTCTCTGTATATGCCTCCAGCTCTGAGTAATGGGAGCTGTAGTTGAAGTTTCCTTTGGGTTGCATTGAAGAAGTGGCAGAGGCAGATGAGAACCTGCTCTCAAAAGAAGAGGAGGGGAGTTCTCAACAAGAGGTCTTACCCACCTTGGTTCTTCAGACAATACTTCTCCTTCCTCCAGCTAAACCAGGAAAAGTGGGCTGAATTTTCCAGCCCTTTCTGCAATAGTATCTTCCAGCCCCATCAATACCAAACCCCATGATGGTTTCCCCAGAGTCACGATCAGCAAACAATGTGAAACACCATTGAAACTGATGAAACCAGAAGATCCCATTGCTAAGCAATAACAAGCCAATTTCGCCACTGGAAAACATGCCTCGAGAGGGTGGAGGGGCTGGGGATGGTGGGTGGGAGGGGCAGAGTTGGTGGGAAATCCTGCACAATGTGCTCAGCACAGAGGTACAGCACCAAGACCTGGGAAAACTCTCTTGCCTGCTGTGCCGTATTAGGTCGTTTCTGAAGTTCTCCCAATGTTGTCCAAGGAGTTTCAGCCCACATCATTGCTAAGGAATGTGCCTTAAGTAGCTGAGTGTCACACAAACCCAGGCCCCCTGCCGAAGTGTACACCCAGCCGGCAGCATGTTCAGCACTGAGCCTCATACTGCAATCATAGAAATAAACAGGTAATTTGAAACTTGCCTGCCGTCTGCATCACCTCAACTGGGTAATCACAGATCATGATCCCTGAGCCTGATTTTGCAGGCTATCAAAACTTCAGCACCATCAGTCTCCCAGACACCAAGCTCTGTGTAATCAGAAATTTAATATCACTGCAAGCACCTATTTGATGTAGCAGCTGAAGTATATAAACAGGAGGGAGTAGAAATTACCTCTGTGGAATTTTGAGTCAGTAAATCCTTTCACTTAGCCCAGGCAGACTCCTTTATTACCTTCTGTTTTCTATTACCGAGCTGATTTTCAATTCAGTTTCTTAATTTAACCATTAATTCTATGTAATCTTAATCAAGCATTGCATGTGGAGTTTTACAATCTGACTTCCGAAAATTTAACGGGTAATTTCTGTTGCAAAGATCTGCTTGCTACCCCACGCAAATAATTCCTGTAATTTAGTCAGCTGTGGCTTACTCCCAAAATCATACTGACTTTCGAAGACCTCTGCGGTCTTCAGGGGAATGTTGGTAACGTTCTAAAAAAGTTCAGTGCTACATTAACTACAGCTCAATGCATCTTGTTTCATTCCCTTCTGAAATATCAAGATCAGACCACAGTCTCAAGTATAAAAACTGTGTTTAAGGAGCACCTAAAATAATAACCAGAACCTGACTTATGACTCAATTGCTTCACAGCAGATCAACATGTATGCACTATCTGGTCAATGATGTGAATCTGGTCAATGATGCAGTGCATGTAGCACTGGAGGAATCACCTTGGTTAGGGATGGCAAAGAAATTCTGGAGATGAATATAAACATAAACCCTGTATTGTCATCTCTGATCCTTTGGTGCAGTAATTTGGTACAGTAACTAATTCAATATTGTCTACATTATCACATGAACTGAGAGCTGCTATATTACATCAAATAACACACAATCAGTCACGGAGACAATCAGTCATGGGTGGTACAGTGGTTAGCACTGCTGCCACAGAGCCAGAGACCTGGATTCGATTCCAACTTTGGGTGACTATTTCTGCCATTCTGGAAGTGATGAAAGCAGGGCACATTAGCAACATTTAAGAGGCATCCGAATGGGTACACAAATAGGGAGGGAATAGGATATGGACTGAATAAGGGCAGAAGGTTTTCTTTTTAGTTTAGCTAGGGAATCATAATTGGCACGTGCTTGGAGGTCCAAAGGGCCTGTTCCTGCTGTACTTTTCTTTATTACTTGTAATGTGGCTGATTCTTAACCACCCTCCAAAAAAGCCTAACAAACCGTTCAGTTTAAGAGCAATTACGGATAGACAAAAAATGTTGGATTTGCCAGCGATGCCCACATCCCTTGAAAGATTAAGAAAAGAATGTTCAGTATAGAGAGAGAAAGGCTGCAGGTGTGATGATGGTACGGCGATGGCAGGGAGTGATAATTTGTTACTTAGATAAATATACTTCCTTGAGATTATGCTGGTTATCCGGGATACACATAACTGTGTGGACAGTTCATATACCAAGGAGCAAAGGATCCAGGGAGAATAATAACACAGGAGTTCATTGCTCAGGTGTCTTAGAAGGCAAACTGAATGCATCAAACCAGAAGAAGCAAGGCAACCAATTCACCATGTTTGATCATAAGGATGAGGTTATATAAATTCTGAAGTGATCAGTATTCACACAACATTTTGCATTCATGCAGCACCTATGATGTAATGAAACATCCCAAGGTTCTTCAACAGGAGTGTTAAACAACACCTGACACCAAACCACATAACGGGTTGCTAAGCTTGATGATCGAAAGCCTGATCACAAAGTTGGAAGCATCTTAAAGATGGAGAGAGCAGTAAAGAAGCTGAGGTAGGGAAATCCAGAGCTGAGGACCCAAGCAGCTGAAGAGATGGTCACCTGTGGTGGAGAGATTAAAATCGAGGATGCTCAAGGAGCCAGAACTGGACGAGCCCAGAGATCTCAGTGTTGGAAAGTTGGAGGAGAATTCTGCAACTGGGAGGAGTGAGGCCAAAGAGAAATTTGAAAACAAGGATGAGAATTTTAAAACGGAGGTGTTGCCAAACCACAATCCAATGTAGGTCAATGAGCGTGGCTGATAGATGAACAGGGATTGGTGAAAGTTAGAAGACTAGCGATCGGTAGTGTTACGCCAGGTGAGCTCATCTTTTATTCATGCCCCTCAGTTGGTCACAACAATTATTTTCTTCTTTCTCTTAAATATCTTTTCAAATCGAAATATAATTAGTGTTTAAATAAGGAACCAATCAAACCAGGTTTTCTTGAGTCAAAGAACAGTAAATTTATTAGTTACTAAATCTGAGGAAAAAAATAGAAAAGATGTAACAAAAAAACACACATGTACACACATGAACGCATGCACACACACATCAGAAGTAAGAAGAGGCGAAGTACAAAGAAGTTAAAAGGATATATGATTAAGTCCTTTGCTTATCCTTGAGGAATACATTGTTAAACATTGCAGCCATTTAAAATTAGTTGGTTTCCTTCAAAATCCTGAGGCTTAGGTAGATTCACCTTGTCAAAATTAATTTAACTTGAGAGAAAGAGAGACAGAGAGGAACAGAAAGAAAGGTTCCTCATTGTTCCCTTCAGCTATGTCTCTAGATTACATTGACATTTTTCTCCCTGTTTTTGATTTGGCAAAACCAATTCTTAAAGCTCCTGCATAAATATTCCAAGAAGGAATTTGAATAGTATGTCTTGCAGTCATTGTTGTTGAATAAGTAATCGCATGCTTGGTCTTTCATCTCAGAAACAATTGGCACATTTCAGAGAAATCCACAGGAGATGGGATTATTTTATCCTCCACACGGGGTTTAGAATGTCTGCTGGGTAACAGGTTGGTTAGCAGTTCCCATTGCCTTGACAGAATTACAGTTGATTAAAGTCCAGCACTTTGCATTTTTACTGCCTTCTATTTAAGAGTTACTTTGAAGTGGGCCTCAGATAGCAACTGGGTATATAATTCCATGTAACAGGTTAGGGCAGGGCTGCAGTGCAATCCAGATAGAAACTTTCCAGAGAAGTGGACAATTTATAACATCAGTTATCAGTGCCAGAATTTTCCCAAGAATATCGGAGCAATCTGTGCCAGTCTATCCAATGCAAACCGGACAGCAATCATCTCACACTTAGTTATTTTTTGGAAGAGTGTTGAAGTGTGTGCTGATTCTGGGAGGGGCCAAAACATGACAGTGAGCCCAGCTATAAAACAATTGGATGGTGACATTTTGAAAGGGTGCCCCAGTCTCAAGTGCACTTAGAGACATCCCTTCCTGCCCCTCCCGACATTGGGACCCTCCCCTTTATTGATGGCATGTTTCCCCACCCCTTCCCTGACATGGATCTCCAGCCTTGGTGCACAGGGGCTTTCCCAATGGGTCTCCCTTCATGACCCCCAACATGCCCTGTTCATGACCCCTAACATGCCCCCCTTCATACCCCAGCTCTTCACAATCTCCCCTGCCCCCAGCATAGCTCCCCATCATAGCCACCCTATTTGGGGCCCCGCTCAGGTCCCACCCCATCCAAGCCTCACCCTCACTCAGGCCCCATCCCTTGGCACTGACCCTGTCACATGGGCAGTTCCAATCTGCCACTGTCAGGGTGCCAGGTTGGCACTGCCCAGCCATGGCCCCGACCACCTAAGGATTTTAATGGCCTCTAAGATCCCTGGCGTGGGAGTTCAGCAGTGACTCTTGCCAGGCTGGTTCATGTCCGAGGGTCGGAAGATCCTGGGATTTGTGAAAATCCACGTCAAACAGTCTATGCATATTTAAATTCTACTTTAAATATGCTAATCGGCCTCTCACCCTTTCTGCTTTGCACCAATATCATGGGACTAGGACAATTGCAAACCATTTGCCACTGGGTATGAAACACATTTTTAGGCCTATACACTATTTTCCGAGATCAGTGCAATCTGCGCCAGATGTAGCGGGACCAGAAAATCACCTCACAAAGCGACTCCTGGCAGCCATTTTTGGTCAGTGTCTTTTCATCTTTTTTCTCGTTGAATGTGCTCTTTAAGCGGGTCATTGTTTTTAGTTAGCTGGTGGAGTTTAAGGGAATCTCACTCAGTCACTATTTCCCCTTCACATGACGATAAGTTTAAGTTAATAAAGGGTGCAAGAGAGGAAGCCAGCTCTGTGTGTATTGGACTCGTCACGTTTTGGGTAACAAAGGAATCAAATCCTGAATTAATATTAATGTTTGAAATCAATCTCAGGCATCGATCTTAATTACAAATGTATAATTAGCAAGTTGTTAATGTTGACTTACGGTGACATTATTGAACTAGCTTTATAGCTTGTTCTTGACTGACAAATTGAGTTTGTCAATTAGCATTGTTTCTATAGTCCATAAGATATAGGAGCAGAATTAGGCCGTTTGGCCCATCAAGATCACCCTGCCATTCGATCATGGCTGATATGTTCCTCATCCCCATTTTCCTGTCTTCTCCATAACTCTTCACCTGTTACCAATTAAAAAATCTGTCTAACTCCTCCCAAAATTTACTCACTGTCCCAGCATCCACTGCACTTTGGGATATCAAATTCCATAGATTCATAACCCTTTAGGAGAAGTTTTAGTATCATTTGGATTCTCAATATTTAGGTTTAACTATGATTGGAAGATTAACCACTGTTAAATGGTGCATTTATTCATTGACTTCTTTGATACTTGGTAACAAATGGTTAATTCCAGCACTTTCATTTATTCACAGGTTAGTATGGACCTTGATGTGGAGATGCCGGCATTGGACTGTGGTAAACACAGTAAGAAATTTCACAACATCAGGTTAAAGTCCAACAGGTTTATTTGTAGCAAATACCACTAGCTTTCGAAACTGGCTGTTCCTTCATCAGGTGAGTGGGAGTTCTGATCACAAACAGGGCATATAAAGACACAAACTCAATTTAGATGAATAATGATTGGAATGTGAGTCTTTACAGCTAATCAAATCTTAAAGATATAGACAGCGTGAGTGGAGAGAGGGTTAAGCACAGGTTAAAGAGATGTGTATTGTTTCCAGATAGGAAAGTTAGTGAGATTTTGCAAGTCCAGGCAAGTCATGGCGGTTACTTTTAATGCAACATGAACCCAAGATCCTGGTTGAGGCCGTCCTCATGTGCACGGAACTTGGCTATCAGTCTCTGCTCAGTGACTCTGTGCTGTCATGTGTCGTGAAGGTCACCTTGGAGAATGCTTACCCAAAGATCAGAGGCCGAATGTCCGTGGCTGCTGAAGTGTTCCCCAACAAGAAGAGAACAGTCTCTCCTGGCGATTGTCGAGCGGTCTTCATTCATCTGTTGTTGTAGCGACTGCATTTTTGTGCCAGATCATCGACACGGATGCCATTGTCTCACGTGAGAACATCATCCACCAGGTGCACGGTACATACTCTTGCAACTCAGCCAACGTTGTCTACCTGATACGCTGCAGAGAGGATGTGCTGAGGCATGGTACACTGGGGAGACCATGCAGACGCTACGACAACAGATGAATGAACATTGCTTGACAATCACAAGGCAAGACTGTTCTCCTGTTGGGGAACACTTCAGCAATCACAGACATTCGGCCTCTGATCTTCAGGTAAGCGTTCTCCAAAGCGATCTTCACGACACACAACAGCGCAGAGTCACTGAGCAGAGACTGAAAGCTAAGTTCCGCACACACGAGGACAGCCTCAACCAGGATCTTGGGTTCATGTCACTCTACCTATAACCCTCATAACTTGCCTGGACTTGCAAAATCTCAGTAACTTTCCTGTCTGGAAACAACACACATCTCTTTAACCTGTGCTTAACCCTCTCTCCACTCACACTGTCTATACTTTTAAGATTTGATTAGCTGTAAAGACTCACAGTCCAATCATTATTCATGTAAATTGAATTTGCGTCTTTATACGTCCTGTTTGTGATCAGAACTCCCACCCACCTGACGAAGCAACAGCCAGTTCTGAAAGCTGGTGGCATTTGCTACAAATAAACCTGTTGAGTTTAAAGTCTGTTGGACTTTAACCTGATGTTGTGAGACTTCTTACTGTAGTATGAATCTTGACAGGTGTTTATTAGGGCTTGTAGAGAGTGAAGTACAAGGTACATGGGAAAGGTGCAGTTGGAATTTCTAGCTAATAGCATGTATCCTCAAAAGAGTTAATTTTGGTTAATTTTTTTCAAAATATAAGTTGGCTGCTACCTTTCATACCATTATTTGTTCATCTGTTTGATGTGGATGAGTGTTCCAATTTCACTTCATGTCGTCAAGTGTCATTTTCCCATGAACTTTCCACCCTGCAGTTATGGCGGGGTGATCCAAGCCTCGGGAATTAATGGCGACGCTTGTTCTGCCTCACCCCACCCACGTAGACACAAATATCAGGCAGGAAACTGTCTTTCCACATGCTCTGACCATTTACTGATGCCTGATCGTGATTGCTGCTGAAAGAAATCTATCTGGTCGGTTACTAAGGAACCTACAACGGCTTTTATCATGCCTGCGAACCAGTGATCAGTTAAACAAGCCCTGAAATGGGTATCTGGCTCATTCCCTTCAAAAGAGAGGAAATCCGGTTGCAGACACTAAAATAACAAATAAATCTCAACAAAGAAAAGTGACAACCTTGTATAAAATTAGAAAGCTTGTGTAGATTTGTCTGATTATTTAGCCAAGCAGATCGTACCGTCCAAATAGCACCGACCCAGTGAGGCCTGTACAAATACTGCTGCGAATATAGCGTTTCCTTGTGGCTCGAGAATTTAAATTGTAACTTTGTTTCCTCGCCAGTTTTCCTTGCATTCTATGTTCCTTTAGCTCCAGTAAAAAGTCTGACAACACTAGGTTGAAGTCCAACCCATTTATTTGATAGTAAACTCACTAGCTTTCGAGGTTTCCCTCTTCATCAGGTGAATGGAGAGTTCTGGCCTCAGACAGAGCATATAAAGCACGGACAGTTTACAGACTGAGGCCAGAACTCTCCATTCACCTGACGAAGAGGGAAACCTCGAAAGCTAGTGAGTTTACTATCAAATAAAGCGGTTGGACTTAAACCTGGTGTTGTCAGACTTTTTACTGTGTTTACCCCAGTCCAACGCCGGCATATCCACATCATGCCCTTTAGCTCCATCCAGCCCATGAACTCTTTTCTGGCAGACAATTTATTTATTAATGTCACAAGTAGGCTTACATTAACACTGTAATGAAGCTACTGTGATAATCCCCTAGTTGTCAATTCCTAGTGTCTGTTTGGTTACACTGAGCAAGAATTTAGCATAGCCAATGCACCTAACCAGCACATCTTTTGGACTGTGGGAGGAAACCAGAGCACCCGGAGGAAACCTACACAGACATGGGGAGAACCTGCAAACTCCACACAGACAGTGACCCAAGCCAAGAATCAAACTCCGTTCCCTGGCACTGTGAGACAGTAGTGCTAGCCACTATACCACAATTCCATCCACAGGAAGGGACCCAGCTCCAGGCTCGCTTCCTTGGCTCTGTGTAAATCAGCCCCCGGAGGCGTACGAGAGTGACCCAGTGAAATTCAACATTTGATCTTCCTTTCCTGTTCGAGGGCAAGTGTCTGAGCTTCCTCACTGTTGCTTCCTCCCGATTGCACTTGCCATCTTCAACAGCACCAGGGGTAAGCCTATGATTCACCATTTGTCATGTTGAGGGATCAATGTGACAACAGGGTGCCTCATCAGGAACAACAGGTGAAAGATTGTGAGAAGCAACAAGCTGGGAGGTATTTTTGAGGGTGCAAACACAGTTAAAAACTGAACCATTGGGCCAGTCCACATGATCTGCATGTTATTTTACCTTTAGTTTCTGATGTTGCGGGCCAGCATGTCTTACTCTTGATCTTTCTGCTTAATGCAATGCCTACAGCTTATAGAGTCAGCTTGGCTTCATTGATAACATTATTGCCTTTACATCAGAAGATGTAGGCTGATGCTTCAATATTGTAATACTATGAGACAGAGGGAGGGAGGGCTACATTATAAAGAGTAAGTCCGCTTTTGGTGGAGCTTTCAAATTAAAGTCTGACTGATCAGTACTTATGGGCGGTATGATGGCACAGTGGCTAAAACTGCTGCTTCACAACATCAGGGACCCGGTTCAATTCCAGCCTCGGGTCACTGTCTGTGTGGAGTTTGCACATTCTCCCCATGTCTGCGTGGGTTTGCCTTTGGATGCTCCGGTATCCTCCCACAGTCCAAAGATGTGTGGGTTAGGTTGATTGGTCATGCTAAATTGTCCCCTTGTCTCAGGGAGATCAGCAGAGTAAATACGTGGAGTTACAGGATAGTGGGCGGGATTGTTGATGGTGCAGTCTTGATGGGCTGAATGTCCTCCTGTAGGGATTCAATGAGTTGGGTGTGAAAGGTAACACAACCCTACTTGAAGAGCAGAAGGATATTTGTGTCCTGGCCAACATTTATCTTCTCAACTAACATCACCAAAACAAACTTTTTTTCTTGTTATGTTGAAATTGGATGCTGGGTTTGTTTGTAACTCAAAAGTAATTTATTGATATAAAACATGTTTGACTATCCTGAAAACATGATCAGGCCCCATGTAGATGGTTATTTCCAATATAAATGTTTGCAGTTAACATGCCCTCCGGAAAGTTTTTCTGCGATTCAATCTCAGGCAGAGGAATGAGAACAATTTCAGGTGACATCTCTCCCAATTTACCTTCTGGCAGCAGTACTATTGGGATCAAAACTGGCAAGTGCAATGCTAAGGGAGTGCTGCATTGTCGGAAGTACCATCTTCTGGCTGAGACATTCAGCAGAAGCACCATCTGCCCACTTGGTTGGATCTAAAAGATGGCATGACTTCAAAGACAAGGAGGGAGTTATCCCTGGTATCCTGGCCAATATTTATCCCTCAATCAACACAAAAAAAAAGACTATCTCATCATTGCCAATTGCTGTTTGTGGGAGTTTGTTATGCAAATTCTGGCTACTGTGTTCCCTGCGTTACAAAAGTGACTACACTTCATTGGCTGTAATGCACTTTGAGATATCTAGCGATTATGTAAAATACAACAGAATTATGAAATTTAAGAAAGACCATGGCTGCAAAGGCCATGGTCAACAAGCTGCGATGCAGCACACTGGTGCAGCCAAATTTTGCATCACGGACCACAAAATAATTTTTTTTAATGAAGTAACCCTCAGCTGCAGCATTCTGGTTTTCAATTTCCGGTTTCTGGTTTAACTGACATTCATCATTGGCGTTCCCCTGGAGACGGAACTTGATCGAGCATGCCTAGGCCACCTGTGAAAAGCAGAGAAGGTTGGCCAGGATGTTGCTTCTTGGCATCGAGCGATTGACATCTGAGGCAGTTCCACCTGACTGAAATGGACCCTGCCTCTGATATGTTATTGTGAGTTATGCTATGAAGGTTTTAAAGAACAATTTCCTCTGTTTTGATATTTCAAAAATAATTACACAAAACAAAACATCTAATACCTCAGTAGCTGCCTCTTTTAAGATTCAGCATAAATACGCTCTCTGTGCCTGTACCTGAGCTTTTGCAATACATAGCAAACAGAAAACATTTGACACTATCTTTATTGTTAAAAATGGAGATAGAATATTTTTATATCTACTCCTAACTGGACTGAGATGAATGAGTTACCTGAACGATGAACATAGGAGTTTAAATAAACTATCCATCCTTAAAACCTTTCTGATTGAGTTAGTAAGTGAAATTTGAAACTTATTTCACGTATTGCTTTCTGAGAAAGAATGCTTTCCTTTATCACTATACTTCAACCTCATATCCCCAAATTCCACATCCTCATAATTCTGAGAAGTTTCTCCTGGCTTCTGTCCTAAATCTCTGACCATAAATCTTGTGTCTCTAGCCTCTCGTTCATCATCACTGAGCAACTGGAAGCAGCCTACTGCTATCATCCATTCTTTCATAATTTTAAACCATCACGTTGTCATGTACTCTGCATTGTGCCAATGACAAATGACCCAATTTATTTTCCTCTTTCTTTATAGTTGTATTGCCAAGATTAGGGTTGAACTCCGGAATGTTTTAGAACTAGTTGCTCTTTGTCTAATTCAGTTGGGCTCAATGGCTGTCAACTTGAACAAACATTCAGCTGATTGGTTTGACCTGGATTGAAAATCAGGGATGAAGGAAGTGATGTAATTTGCTGGAATTGCAAATCCCACAGGCACTCTCATTTCTCTAAAACTCAGGCTGAATGTCATCATGTTGCACTGGAGAATGTAACGTTTGGTTAACCTATGTTTGTATCATGGCTCTAATTACTTGCTGACAACAGATTTCAAAATCAAATCAAATTCACTTTGAAAAGCGAATTGTTTGAAATTCTTATGACTTTGATTTCCATTAGCACAATAATACGTCTTGAAGGTTTGGTTCTTAGTAATAAGATTATCCATATACACACATTTTTGTTTTATGTAATTATATTTGAAATTTTATTAAGGAGCATCAAATGCTTGACTAGGTTTTAAGGTCATACAGATTTCAGGACTGAAAAATGATCACTATTCATCTATTTGAATAAAATTGTTGGTTACAAAATGAATCATTTCATTGAACCAGTACAAAGCTCAAACTGATGTTACTGTCTGATATTTATGACTTTTACTCCATTTATCTGCAAACTTCAACAATGCACAGATTTTGCAAAATTTTCATCCAGACCGTACTAATCTCACTATGATATTGTATGGCATTTATCGCAGTATGAATCTTCTTTTATATGTACAGTTATTGAGTTGGGAATAGTCAACTGCTAAGCCCCTGAACAAGATGATATGCTGTCAGCAATAATTCAGCAGGTTTTATGAAGCAGAAAACATGCTGGTACAAGTTCACAGGAAATAGCTGATCTCTTTGCCTGCTGTTACCATCTATTCTAATCAGAGTAGATTACATTTTCTTCCTTTCTTGCTTTTTAAAGTTACAGTATGTATACCCTAGAAATTGGATTGTGTCCAAACCCACTTCCATACTGGGTGTGTTGAAAGCCTTAAACAAGACCATGGTGTAGCATATCATATTCCGGTGTTATCTCGCTGACTTATATTCATTGCTTTTCTGCTAAAAAGAACAATTATGATTTGAAATAACAAGAGACACTGAGAGAAAGACAAAGGATTTTGAGACAAGCACAGGCAACCTAGGCAAGGCTTATTTCTGTACTAATTTCTGGTTCAAAGTTCATCTTAGAATCTTAAAAGAGGCGACTGATGAGGTAGTAGATGCATTGACATTAATTTTTCAAACTGTGTTAGATTCTGGAAAGGCATTAATCAGACTGGAAAGTAGCAAATATAACCCTTCCATTCAAGAAGGGAGAGAGGCAGAAAACAGAAAATTATAGAGCTTGACGCCTGTCATAGGAAAGATGTTCAAATCACTTATTAAAGAGGCTATAGCTGTGCTCTTAGACAAGCTTGAGGTAATCAGGATAAGTCAGCATGGTTTTATGAAAAGGAAATCATGTCTAACCAATCTGTTTTAGTTCTTTGATAGGATAACATGCGCTGTAGATGAAGAGGAGCCTCTAGTCATACTTGGATTTCCAGAAGGCATTTGATAAGGTGCCACATCAAAGGTCATTGCACAAATTAAAAGCTCATGGTGTAAGGGGTAACAGATTAGCCTGGACTGAAGGTTGGCTGGCAGACAGAAAACAGACAGCATGCAGAAGTGGATCGTTGTCTGAATGGTACAATGTGACGAGTGGTGTCTGCTGGGACCTATACTTTACAATTTACATCAATGACTTAGAGGAGGGGAACGAAGACATAGCAACTAAATTTGCAGATGACACAAAGATAGGTAGGAAAGTATGTAGTGAAGAATACATATGGAGTTTGCAGATGGATATAAATAGGTTAGTGAATTGACAAAAATCTGGTGTGAGGGAGTGTGAAATTGTTCAGTTTGGTGGGAAGAATAAGAAAACAGTTTACTTACATGGAAAACAACTGCAGAATGCTGAGGTACAGAAAGATCTAAGTGTTCTTGTGCATGAGTCACAAAAAGCTATTATACATGATGTAGCATGCAATTAAGAAGGCTAATAGAATGCTATTCTTCATTACAAGAGGAATTGGGCATAACAGTAAGGATGTAATGCTTCAGTTATGCGGGGCATTGGTGAGACTACATCATGAATACTATTTATAGTTTTGGTTGGAGGCAGTCCAGGGGAGGTTTACTAGTAGATACCTGAGATGAGCAGGCTGTCTTATGAGGAAAGGTTGGAAAGACTGGGCTTGTTTCAACTAGAGTTTTGAAGAGTGAGGGGTGACTTGATTGAAATATACAAGATCCTGAACAATCTTGACAAGGTGCACAAGAGAAGTATGTTTCTTCTTGTGGTGAGTCCAGAACGAGGGGGGACTATTTTAAAATTAGGGATTGCCCTTTTAAGACAGAGATGGAGCAGAATTTATCTCTCTCAGATGGTTGTTTGACATTGGAACTCTCTGCCTCAGAAGGCAGAGGAAGTAAGGTCACTGAGTATTTTTAAGGCAGAGTTTCGTGATTCATGTTAGAAAGGGATTCAAAGATTATCAGGGGTAGACAGGAATGTGGAACTCAACATAACCAGATCAGCCATGATCTTACTAAAGCACTGCAGATAGTTGTTTAAAACTATTTAAAGGCCAGGAGATTTAAGTGCCTTGGCAGCCCACTTGACAACTCCCTTGGCAGCTCCATTAAGCTCCACAGTTCCAATGAGCTTTTCCACTTTGTATACACATTCATGTTTACTTGAACTCATGTCTATAAGGGCACTCGAACTCTCCCAAAGAACAACTTATCTCTCCCAAGGCACCTTACTTCTCTCAACAGGCTCCTCATCTCTCCAAAAAGTGTCCCAGACCATATTCGAAAAGGACCTCTCCAGAAAGGTATCCTACCTCTCCAAAGAACTCCACTAATTTTACACCATCTCCTGATAAGTCCAAAATGCAAAGATCATGCCTCAGATATCCTATTAATGAAAGCTGGATCTGGTTGAAGGTAGCTACAGTTTAATATGTGCAATTGCCTCCGTGAATCACGTACAATACAAAATACAACCCGCCCACATTGCCTTCCCTCCACCCTGTGAAAATGGTGGGATCAGGTCTGGGGACAGGACTTCGGGAATCAATCCTGTGGTGCTATTTTGGATCAGCTGGACACCCTCTCTGTCGACATGCAAATTCACGCCATGGGGTCAGATGTCAACACACAAAGTCCATGTTGCGAACAAGCTGCGAGAATAGAACAAACACTGGCTAACACGTCCAAAACATTCTTTATGAGATTGTCAGAAAGCTTCCTCTCAATTATTTGACTGCAGATCATTGAATTCAGTCGGGTTCAGTTCTCTCGAGACAACTCTGTCCCAGTTCCTGTGAAAACAAATGGAAATCTGGCCAGTTCAGCTGATAGATTTGTAAAACATCTTGCTGTTTTTGTATGCTTTTGGCAACGAGAGAAGAATGAAAGAGAACACTCTTGTCATTAAAATTGACATTTAAATTGTGTCTGATAAGAAACCGGTAATCATTGTACATTTTTACGTCTGTATTTTTAGCAGTTACATTATATCCTAGGTTATTGTTTTGCTGGAGGAATCATTGCCATCTTTGGTGTACACTTCCACAGCAGGTGATTGTAATGTTCATTTCCTTTCCCTGCCGTGTTCAGCGGCTGAAGGAAACGGGTTTTCCATCACGTACTTCCGTCAGGGGCTATAAGACAAGTTAAAGGAAGCTTCTTCAGGCAGTAGTTGGGAGTGCCTTGGATAAACTGGGCTAAAGTTAAACAGCCATTCAGACACAGAGCGAATGTTCAAGTTCCACACAGACAGTGGCCCAAGACCCAAGACGTACAGTAGCAAACACTGCTGCCTCACAGCGTCAAGGACCAGGTTTGATTCCCAGCTTGGGTCACTGTCTATGTGGAGTCTGCACAGTAAGAAGTGTTCTTACTGTGTTCTTTACCAAGTTCTTACTGCGTTTACTCCAGTCCAACACTGGCATCTCCACATAATGTGGAGTCTGCACAGTCTCCCCATGTCTGCATTGGCTTTCTCTGGGTGCTCCGGTTTCTGTAGCAGTCCGGAAAACATGCTGGTTAGGTGCATTGGCCATGCTAAATTCTCCCTCAGTGTACCCGAACAGCTGCCGGAGTGCGTTGACTCGGGGATTTTCACAGAAACTACATTGCAGTGTTAATGTAAGTCTGCTTGTGACACTAATAAATAAACTTTATATCATTCAGTGCTGAAATAAATGGTCGTGTATGAATTTGACATCATTCTCTCTGCTCATGATTATTTTAATTTGCTAGCTGACGTACAAATTTGAAATATCTGCAGCAGCACCAATGCTGTCCACTCTAGCCTGTCAACTGAGAGTTATGGGTCCATAGGCAGCCTGATGTCAAAAGCATATTCCTCATGCAAGGTGAGAGATTTAGTGGGGACTTGAGAAAATATCTTTTCACCCAGAGGGTGGTATGAATCTGGAACTCACTGGGCCAGATTCTCTGGCCTCGTTCGCCCCGAAACCGGAAAATCTCACTCAAGAGTCAACGGACCTTTCCATGGTCCGCCCCTCGCCCACTCCAATTCCCATGGCGAGCGGGATGGTAAAATTTGCCTCACTGTTTGAAGTGTAGTAGAGGGATCCTCACAACATTTAAGAAGCATTTGGCAGCACTTAAAACGCCGTAGCTTACAAGATAGTGAGATGGAATTAGAATAGATAGTTGCTTGATAGCTGGGGCAGTTACCATAGTGGCACGGTAGCACGGTGATGAGCACTGCTTCTTCACAGCACCAAGGATTTGTGTTTGATTCCTGGCTTGGGTCACTGACTGTGTGGAGTTTGCACATTCTCCCCATGTCTGTGTGGGTTTCCTCCGGGTGCTCTGGTTTCCTCTCACAGTCTGAAAGACCTGCTGGTTAGGTGCATTGACCTGAACAGGCGCTGAATGTGGCGACCAGGGGAATTTCACAGTAACTTCATTGCAGTGTTAATGTAAGCCTTACTTGTGACTAATAAATAAGCTTTAATTTTTAGAATCCCTACAGTGCAGAAGGAGTCCATTCAGCCCATTGTGTCTGCACTGACCCTCTGAAACAGCATCTTACCCAAGCCCGTTGTGTCTGTGGACACGTCCCTCATTTCACCTTCCATTTTTATCAATCTTAATCTCTCTTTTTACTCAGCCGCCCTCTATTGTTGCCTCGCTGAATTAAAACAACAGGTCACTCTTCAGCCACCCCTACTGGGTGTTCACATGACTGCCTGTTGAGACGAGGAGAGCTGTGATTCCCCCAGGGTCAAATAACCTACTGACACTCAACGTCTCGGGGCCTCATGTGTTTTATAAAGAAGGAAAGGGATTTTGTTCTATAAGATTCCACTGGAGCTTAAAACAGGAGAGGTCTGCGATGAATTGTCACAGGATAAAACAGAAATATCACGTTCATAGGCGCATTAATGCATTAAAATTGAAATGTGCGCAGTTTATTATAAACTTACCTGAAAGCACAGCTTTTTCCTCCAAATATCATTCTGAGATACAACACTATTTTCGTTTCCCCTAGTGCAGTCACTCTCTGCTTCCTGATAAGGGAATTAAACATTTAAAAGGCAGTTTGAGTTCAGGGTCAGAAACCTCACACAGCTTGGTGATATCATTTCCTCCTCGTATCCCACTCTTGGCAGGTGCCTAAAGGCTGCTTCCTAACCATCCTGGCTGCACGTTTTGATTTATCTGCTTCTAATCCAAGTTGCCTGAAATTGGATGATCTTTACTCAAATCAGGTCAGGAAAATGAATTCTCTCAAAGGCATGGGGATGATCCCCTGTCCCCACCCTCTAATTAAAGAATCTCACTAACGTCTTCCAGCCACAATCAGGGTGTGACATGAGGGCATGTTAGTGCTTCTTGTTGTTAACTATCAGTATGTCGCTGCACAGTGGCATTGCTTGTTACAAAGCAGCCAGAAACTGGAGACAAAGCTCCAGCTGTGATCAAAGAGGGATTTCTCTTAAAGGTTCATGCCATACTACCCTGAAGGGTGCTTTAATTGAGGCCGAAAAAAGAATTGAATGTATTTTGTTACATTCTATTTTCTTCAGCACAAATTGTCTTTAGGGGAAAGATAAGAACACTCAGTTTGGGTTCCATCAAGGTGACTCAGCTCCTGACCTCATTGAGGGCGGCACCTTGGCACAGTGGTTAGTGCTGTTGTTTCACAGAGCCAGGGGCTCGAGTTCATTTCCAGTCTTGGCTCATTGTCTGTGTGGACAGTGACCCTGTGTCTGTGTGGATTTCCTCCGGGCGCTCCAGTTTCCTCCTACTTTGATTGGCCATAATAATCAATACCTGCTGTGCAGAGGAGGCTATTCATAAGAACATAAGAACATAAGAACATAAGAAATAGGAGCAGGAGTAGGCCATCTGGCCCTTCGAGCCTGCCCCGCCATTCAATAAGATCATGGCTGATCTGTCGTGGCTCAGTTCCACTTTCCCGCCCTCTCCCCATAACCCTTAATCCCCTCTCTTATCAAAAACCCATCAACCCGCTTCTTAAAAATATTTAGCGAGGCAGCCTCCACCACTTCAACGGGCAGAGAATTCCAGAGATTCACCACCCTTTGAGTGAAGAAGTTCCTCCTCAACTCCGTTCTGAACTGCCCCCCCTTTATCTTGAGGCTGTGCCCCCTAGTCCTACTGTCTTTTTTGAGCGGGAAGAGTCTTTCCACCTCTATCCTATCCATCCCATTCATCATCTTATACGTCTCAATGAGATCTCCCCTCATTCTTCTAAACTCTAACGAGTACAAGCCTAGTTTATTCAGCCTCTCCTCATAGCTCAACCCCCTCAACTCCGGTATCAGCCTAGTAAACCTCCTCTGCACTCCCTCCAAGGCCAAAATATCCTTGCGCAGGTGCGGCGCCCAAAACTGCACACAGTACTCCAGCTGCGGCCTCACCAATGCCCTATACAGCTGCAGCAAGACCTCCCTACTTTTATATTCAATCCCCCTCGCTATGAAGGCCAGCATCCCATTCGCCTTCCTGACCACCTGCTGCACCTGCAGGCTGGGTTTTTGCGACTCATGCACAAGGACCCCGAGGTCCCTCTGCACCGTCGCCTGCTGCAGTTTTTCGCCACGTAAGTAATAGTCCTTCCTACCATTCTTCCTACCAAAGTGGACCACCTCACACTTGCCAACATTAAATTCCATTTGCCATTTCCTGGCCCATTCGCCCAGCCTATCTAGATCCTTCTGCAGACTCTCCACACCCTCCGCACAATTTGCCTTTCCCCCAATCTTGGTGTCATCAGCAAATTTCGACACCCTACACTCGGTTCCCTCCTCCAGATCATCTATATAAATGGTAAATAGCTGAGGCCCCAACACCGACCCCTGGGGCACCCCACTAGTCACCAACCGCCAATCCGAATAGCACCCATTGACCCCCACTCTCTGCCTCTATTCAGCCCATCAAATCTTCACCAACCACAATCCCACCCATTCCTTAATCCCGTAACCCCATATATTTACTCTGCTAATCTCCTGACACTAGGGCCAATTCAGCATGGCCAATCAACTTAACCCACACATCTTTGGACTGTTGAAGGAAACTGGAGCACCCAAAGGAAACCCATGCAGATTTGGGGAGGACATGCAGACTCTGCACAGACAGTCAACCGAAGCTGGAATTGAACCTGGGTACCTGGTGCTGTGAGGCAGCAGTGCTTACCACTATGCTACAGCGCTGCCCTTAAACTGCCCCTTAATGTCAGGAGGATTAGCAAGATAACTATGTGGGGATACGAGGATAGGACCTGGGTGGGAATATTGTTGGTGCAAGCTCAGTGGGCTGAACAGTCTCGTTCTGCACTGTATAGTTTCTATGATTACGATCTTCGTCCAAACAAGGGGAAAAGAAGTGAGATGAGAGTGACTGCCCTTGACATCAAGGCAGCATTTTACCTAGCGTAACTTCAAGAAACCCCAGCAAAACTGAAAAGTAGTGGGAATCAGGGGAAAATTCTCCACTGGCTAGATTCATATCCAGCCAAATATTGAAAGATCCGAGGAGAAATGACAAAGCAGAGAAACAAAGTGAGAGTATGAGACAAGAATGGTAGCTAAAGTCAAAAGGAATCCAATAGTCTTCTACAGGTTTAAAGTTTATTTATTAGTCACAAGTAGGCTTACATTCACACTGCAATGAAGTTATTGTGAAAATCCCCTATAAATATAGGGGTTATAAATAATAAATGCTTGTAAAAGGGGAGGTGACGCCAATTAGGGACCAGTAGGGAAAAAAAAGAGGCAATATAAAATACAGAATGTAATTCTAATAGGGGTACAGGAGCAGGGGAGGGCAGGAGCTTAGTAGGGAATGTGCACAAATCATTGAGAAAGTGGTTTACAAAGCACACACGACCCTGGGCTTTATAAACAGAGGCATAAAGTACAAAAGCCAGGAAGTTATGATGTATCTTCATAAATCATATAGTTCAGCCTCAATTAGAGCACAGTCTCTAATTTTGGGTACCATGACTTAAGAAGGATATGGAGGCTTTGAAGAGGGTGCAAAAAAGGTTTGCAGGAATGGTGAAAAACTTCAGTAATGAGATTAGATTGAAGATGCTGGGCTCTAGCTCTTAGAGAAGGGAACACTGAAAGAAGATTTGTTTGAGGTTTTCAAAATCATGAGGGGTCTGGATAGGGAGATGGCAGCATTGAGAACCAGAGGGCATCGGATTAAGGTTTTTATGCAGAGAATGTTTAGGATCTGGAATATACTGCCTGAGACTGTGGTGGAGGTAAACTTATTCATGGCTTTTAAAAAGGAATTGGATAATTATCTGAAAAAAAGAAGAAAGCAGAACTACAGAGAAGGTGAGGTGGGAGTACTGGGACCAGTTATAGAGAGTAGGTATGGACGCAAAGGGATGAATGACCTCCTTCTGTGCTGTAACCATTCTATGACCCTATTCTATGTGTTAATTGCACTTAAGCTTCTATTGAATTTCCCATCATCAATATCCAGGAACCAAATTATTGCAAGTGATGGGGCAGGTTGAAAAATTTGTTAAGACATTAGGGATTCGGGGCTTTATAAACAGGGGCATAGAGTACAAGCGCAAGGAAGATACGTTGAACCTTTATAGCTCATCCTCAATTGACCAGAAACTTAACTAATTACTGTGACTACAAGATCAGGTGGGAAGCTGAGTATTCTGCAGGGAGTGGCTCGCCTCCTGAGTTGGCAAAATCTTTCCACAAGGCACAAGTAAGGAAGCTGTTGATGGAATACCCTCCACTTGCCCAGATGAGTACAACTCTATCAACACTCAGGAAGCCAATCACCATCTAGGACAAAGTAGCTCAATTGATTAACATCCCATCCAGCAGCTTCAATATTTACTCGCTCAATCACAGCCCCAGCTTGGTCGCTGTGTCTATAAGCCACTAAATTAACTGTAGCAGTTCATTAAGGATTCTTCAACAGTACACCCCAAACTCATGTCTTCTACCACCTAAAATTACAAAGGCAGCAAATACATTGAAACATTATTGCCTTGCAACAAGTTCCATACCAAGTCACACATCATCCTGACCCCTTATTGTTCCTTCATCATCACTGGGTCAAATTTTGGGTGGAATTTTCCCTAAACTCGGCGAAGACCAATAGTGCGTGGGAAAAGTGGTGTTGAAGCCACCAACTCAATGGCGTCCTTCTCTGCCATGTCGTTCGGCACTAAAGCTCAGTAACCTCAAGGTGTGGTTCCCACAATGTCATGCTTGTGGGGTGGGCAATGATCAGTGCCAGGTGGCAGTGCTCCAGCATAACCCTTTCCCCTGAGTGCGACACTCGGCTGAGATTCTCAGTTTGCTTGCAAGGTGCACGCCTTGGGAAGTTAGTTGGGGTTTACACTGGTCTGACTCCTGTCGATGTGAATGAACTTTCTTACGGGGGCAGTGATTCAGATGATAAAAGTCAGGAAATGTGTTACGTCACTGGCAAGGGCAGGGCACAATCAGGTCATGCTTTTACACTGGTGTGAAATGCAATTTGGACATTTCACAAGATTTTCTACTCCCATCGCCGAACCTGCCCAACTAAAGTGGGAGCAGAAATCCCTGACCTTGGAACTCCCTAGTTAACAGCACCGTGTGTGTATCTACACCATATGCACTGCAGCGTGTCAAGAAGATAGCTCACCGCCACCTTCTTAAAGATGGTTAAGGACGGGAAATGAGTGCTGGCCAAGTCAGGGTGGACAGTGAGAGCCTTTTTCCTCGATGGTGACGACTAACATGAGGGGACGTAGCTTTAAATTGAGGGGTGTTAATTATAGGACGGATGTCAGAGGTATGTTCTTTACTCAGAGGGTAGTAAGGGCATGGAATACTCTGCCTGCAGCAGTTGTGGACTCGCCAACTTTAAGGGCGTTCAAATGGTCAGTGGATAGGCATATGGATAACATTGGAATAGTTTAGGTCAGAGGGTCATTAGATTTGTTCCACTGGTCGGCGCAACATTGAGGGCCGAAGGGCCTGTACTGCGCTGTAATGTTCTATGTCTATGTCTAAGTCAGTATCACCCACATCCCATGGACAAATCACACAACTTCCAATTCATAGACTGCCTGTAGTCAGTATCTGAATCATGCAGAGCGACTGGGTCATGAATTCATTCATTTTTTTACCATACATTACTTTTTTTATAGTTAGGATTGTTGCAGTCCTACTTTTTCAGTTGAATTAGTGTTTTTGTGCTTGTGACTCATCCAATGGCACTTGCGCAATTTTGAATTTATGCAATTGACTTAAAAGTGAAAAGCAGATAAATGAATCTGGAACACTCCAGTTTTATTTTTCCTTTTCCTTGACCCAGTGTGTCACATTCATTGTCTGAAATTTACTTTCTGGAAATTAAGTTTTCCACATTACATCCTGCTCAGGCATTCTGGGAAGCCAGAATATCTTGGCTCAATACCTACAATGATTTGGCTGAACTCTGCCTGATCTTGTTCCTACAAAACCAGATTAACTCTTGTCCAGGTTTGAGTGTAATGAATACTGGTAACCTCTTCTCATTTTTCATTTATCTTATACGTGCGGCTCAATTTGCCAATATATGGCACAGAATAGTTGGAGGTTAATTCAGTGCTTAGCTTCAGTTGTCCAGAAGCTAAACAACATGGTCCTTGCCGCACTATATTACTTCTGACCTTCAGATTGCCCGGGAATATGAATTGACTGCGCAGTAGCACAATGGTTAACACTGCTGCTTCACAGCGCCAGGAACCCCGGGTTTGATTCCTGGCCTCGATCACTGTCTGTGAGTAAAGTAAAGCTTATTTATTTATCTCAAGTAAGGCTTACATTACGCTGCAATGAAATTACTGAGAAATTCCCCTAGTGTGGAGTCTGCATGTTCTCCCCGTGTCTGCCTGGGATTCCTCTGTGTGCTCCGGTTTACTCCCAAACTCCAAAGATGTGCGGGTTAAGTTGATTGGCCACAGTAAATTGACTCTTGCTTCGGGGAGGGGTTAGCAGGATAAGTACGTGGGGTAACAGGGATAGGGTGGATGTGTTGTCAGTACAGGCTCAATGGGCTGAATGGCCTCCTTCTTTACTGTAGGGATTCTATGACTACACTCTCAACTTCACTAACCATAGATTATAGGCACACCTCTTCCATTCTTTGGTAGTTATTTTAATCAGCCGGTGATAGGGTCACCCTAGCCTTTATGCATGTAATATCTTCCCCCCTTAACCTCACCTCAGTGTGATACTGAATTTACCCCTCTATTACGTTAGCCAGTAGACATCAAACATGCAGTGTTATGCAGAAAGGGCTTTATTCCCCAAGCTTTCCCTCACCTGTTGTGAAAATCCTGAGGAGTTAAATATAGAAAGATAGAAACTAGAAGCAGCAGTAAGTCACTTGGCCCTTCGAGCTTGCTCCACCATTCATTTTGATCATGGCTGATCATCAAGTTCAATATCTCAATCCCGCCTTTCCTCCATATCCCTTGATCCCTTTAGCCCCAGTTGAGTTGACAAGACTCAGAAACTCAGCTTCTTTCCTGTCAAGTCCATTAATCCACACAGAAATCCAACCCTATGTTTCATGAAACTATTCAACACCTCAAAACAATCCTCATAGTCTGTTGTTCATCATCATCAATGCTAATACACATTACGGCTTAAAAGCAAATTGACTGTGGATGCTGGAATCTGAAACCAAAAGAGAAAATGCTGGAAAATTTCAGCAGGTCTGGCAGCATCGGTAAGGAGAGAAAAGTGCTGACGTTTCAAGTCCAGATGACCCTTTGCCAAAGCTCACGTTGAATCAATGGCAGTAGGGAGGTGAAACTATTGATGATCAACCAGACAATGCACGGTGAGTGCTCAAATCTTTTAAGCTTTTATTACCATCTAGCAAAGAGAACAGGCACAGTGACTTTCGCTATGATGATTTGTACAGAAAATGTAACTGTTACAGGTCACCATATCTTGCTCTTTGGAATTTTGTCATTGAAAGGGTTTTATTTTAATCCTGTGGCCAAGGCTGGGAACACAATGTTTATGGAACTAACATAAGGTTTAGATTAATTGCTTGTACTGAGTACGCAAGCGCTAGCCTCACCGAAGGCCTTGTTTGCTAATAAGCATTTTACATTACTTGACAGAGTTGTTTGACGTAAGTTAACTTCGACAATTGTTGTACCTTAATTTTTCCCCGCCAGTATCTGCAGTTTTTAGCTTTTTAACAATAGTTTCACAAGTTCCAGCAACCCCATGGGTGTTTTATTTGAAGTTGGCATCTTCAATCTTGCAGAACAAAGTGAGTTGAATATTTGGCCACAGCTGGAGTTACAACTCAATTTTCTCAAAACCATTGCAGTCTTTCTCCACGCATCATCTTTATGCACAACATTGTCGCATCCCCTCAGGCACATACCATTTTAATTAAGGAATCAAAGATTATGGTCGGAATCTTCCATTCTAGAGTGTAGTGTTCGGTGGTGGGCATGGACGTAAGAGTTATTTCTGCTGACCATGTGTGATGTTATGCTGTTCAGTTCATTGCATACACATCCGCGGGGGTCTTGCAGATCCTCACAGAAGGGGTGAGCAGGAAGTGATCATTACTTCATGGGCTCAAAGGTCCAGGCACCATATTTAAAGGGCACTCACTGCAAGCCAGGAGCTTCTACTTTGCCACATCACAGTCAGTATGTCCCTGAGCAGACAACAACATGTAGCACCACTGTTCAGCAAAATCTACCTACAGCATCTCCTCCGGGAAAGGTAGGAGGTGCCGGTCCCCAGGGATGGCAGCTGGAAATCTTCCCACCTGACAGTGGCAGCCTGTAAGACCCCAGTCCAACGCCGGCATCTCCACATCATGGCAGCCTGGCCAGTGGCTGCTACAGAGGTTGGCACATCTCTGGCGTGTCAGGACATTGCTCATCAGGAAGTCTTTAAAGCCCTGAGAACAGGATTGCAAAAGTTCATCCCGCCATCGCGAAACTGATTTTAGGGACACAAACCAAATTAAGACACTCTCCCACCAGTCTTCCCACTGTTTTAAGATTCTGCCTCAAGATTCTGTAACGGGCTAAACTTGAGTCTTTAAAAATAGACCCAAAAATGGCCCAGTTCAAGGGTCGGATTTTAAGCGTTGGCAATGGATGAGTTTTCTGTACACCCCTGGAAGGATGTCCCATCCGTGAGAGCTGTCAGCCAGTCAGATTGGCTGATAGCTCTTCAAAATGGTCGGGCAGTGCATTGCAGCGACCAGAAGCAGGATTTTTGAAATGGTATGTCTGGGGGTCCCTGGGGTGAGAGGGTATGTGGCGCCCATTGGGGTGGTGGGAGTGGGCAAAACAAGGCATTGGCGGTAGGCCAGGGGGAGAGAGGCTCCCAGATCTTCAACTTTCTAGGGGAGGGGAGGGGGTGGCGTGCCTGTTCTGAGGGGCCACAGAGAGAGATAGCCCCACTGCTCCCCACAATTCCCACTTCAGATGGGAAAAAGCGTTGTCACTTTCCAACCCAACCACTTGCGCTTGCCTACAAATTGAGGCTGGGCATCAAGAGTGCCTTAATAGGTGAATGGGTGGGTTTCTAACTGAGCTTCTGCCTGATCAAGCATGGAATTGCCCCGGGGTTAGGTTGGGCTGATTCCCGAGGGGGTGGGGATTTGCGTCAATTTTACGCTTCTGCCCTCCTGACTCAGACACCCCACCCGCCCCGGGGCAAGCTTAAAATTCTGCCCCAACGTATTCTGCAATTTCCAATTCAAAATACATACTTTCAACCTAACAGTCTATGAATTAAAACACACTACGTTAATCTCAAAGTAACTTATGATGCAGAGCCCTTAAGATATCTTGATGTGACCAGGCACTAAATAAATAAAGGTGTTTGATTTTATTAGTTCTGTACCAGCTCAATCAGTGCTATACATTATTAAATTATTCAAAATGAAAACTGTAATATTAGAAGCAATTCTGCAATTGGATAGACAGAAACTATGGAGTGGGGGGAGAGGGCGAATGGAATTAAACCATCAGTGGTTTCACAAAGCATCCCTTTTATAAACTGAATACAGGCTGCACCTGTGGTATATGTATTTTGCCAAACACAACTTCACGATTCAATGTTTTATTTTATATTTTTTGACATGACCCAATAAGCCAACGTGCTCTATACATAGATTCCCATTATTACATCCTTGGTGTAAAATTGTTTTATTGATTTAATGTGGCGTACAAAGTAAACCTTCCCCCAAAATATTGACGTGTCAGGAGAGTTATAGGCTTTGAGTATTTTATAAATGAGAAATGCGCACAGCGTGCCATCGTGATGAGTTACCCTCTCATTCACGTTCCACATTCCTGGCTGGAAGCAGGCTGAGGTAATCCAAGCTCAGGGCTATATCGCACTCAGCACTCGGCCTGTTGGGCTGGAAGGACACACTGCCAATTCCTGTCACGACAGATTTGTCCACCAGCTGAGGTGTTTCATCAAAATGACAGACTTGTCACAAAACTGTGAATAAACCTCTTTTGATTTGTTTCCAGATAATGGACCATTAGTGGTGAAGATAATTTGAGGAGAGAAAAAAAATCATCAAATGATTTCTGCTGCTCTCAAATAATGCAGCATGATGGTTATTGGCATAATACTCATGACTTAAGAATGTCATTCTTTCTGCCCGATTTAAAAGATTTTGGAGCCGAATTCGGAGGGAGAGGGCTTGGGTAAGATATTCTGTCAGAGAGCTGGTGCAGACTCAGGTGTCTGAATTTTACCGTCTCGCCCACCCTTGTAAGACCCCACCCGAGAACGATGTAGAATGCTGTTCCGCATTCGGCCAAGGAGTTGAATAGCCTCTCCTGCGCTGCAGTGGTTCTGTGATTCTACCACTCTAATGCATTGTAGATTTTCAATGATTCTACGATTCTGACACAGAGACCCGAAAATGGGGAAGTTGTAGACTTCGTAATTGCAGTGTGGATTTTAGTTTATCTTCTCTTTCAAAGATCTGTGGCATACCCACAACATTTCCCACTGCTTATGTTTCAGATTTCTTGCTGCGACAGTACAGCTACAACACTGGCATTTCACTGACAATGGTGGCTCGGTCAGTCGCCTGTCCACCATTTTAAGCAGCAGCTGTATCAATTACTAGATGCACTGCGGCAGGCACCATGGCCTTTCCAACAGTACATCCAAATCCATGACCCCTGTCTAGAGCAACAAGAGTAGGTGATGCCCGGAAGACACTTACTTCCAAGGTCTCCTCCAAGCCACATACCCATCATAAGAACATAAGAAATAGGAGCAGGAGTAGGCCATCTAGCCCCTCGAGCCTGCCCCACCATTCAATAAGATCATGGCTGATCTGTCGTGGCTCAGTTCCACATTGCCGCCCTCTCCCCATAACCCTTAATCCCCTTGCCTATCAAAAACCTATCAACCCACGTCTTAAAAATATTTAGCGAGGCAGCCTCCACCACTTCAACAGGCAGAGAATTCCAGAGATTCACCACCCTTTGAGTGAAGAAGTTCCTCCTCAACTCCGTTCTAAACCGCCCCCCCCCCCTTTATCTTGAGGCTGTGCCCTCTAGTCCTACTATCCTTTCTGAGCAGGAAGAGCCTCTCCACTTCTATCCTATCCATCCCATTCATCATCTTATATGTCTCAATGAGATCTCCCTTCATTCTTCTAAACTCTAACTCTAATCCTGACTCGGAAAGATAGCATCGTTCTCGCATCGCCGCTAAGAAATTGCTGCTGACTGGAACTATAGGAGAACGCTCCACACATGAACCACAGCGGTTCAAGAAGATGGCACATCATCACCTTCCCAAAGGTGGCTGGGACATTTCTCCATTACAAGTTAATTGTGCATTTCTCCTTTACAACTTAAATTACAAGCAATTTACAGGAGGAAGGGAGAATAGTTTCCAATCCTCAATCAGTTATATGCTTCTGAACACAATTACAAAAGATCCAGGTTTTCACTCAATGTTCTTAACAATGGTAATTAATCTCTTCACTAGGAAATAAGAGAAAATAGTGTAAGGGGAACTATTTCCAGTAATGTAATAATTTGGATTTCTTTCAGATTTCTTTGTCAATCCAGATACATGGAAATGGAATAATTTCATCGAAAGTTAAAAATATTGGCCAGAACCTTCTTGCCCTTCTGAAAGTCAATGAGTTTCTGGCTGGCTTACTGCACACCCTTTGGCAGATCCTGCAATATCAGGGCCGGAAAATCCCTGTCATTCACCAGAGATTTGTTTGGAACTGTTCCCCCTGGATTACAACAGCAGTTCCTGTGAAATTTCTAGCTATTTCAACTACTCAAGCTCCACTTCATCAGAGTTTAACTAATTGCCTAATTGACCCATAGTTCCTAACTCTGTTGGCCTGTGACTGTTAAAGCATTGGCCATGCTAAATCCTCCCTCACTGTATTCAGAGTGTGGCCACTCGGGGATTTTCACAGTAACTTCATTGCAATGTAGGTGTAAGCCTGCTTGTGACTAATAAATAAACTTTTAACCTTTTCCAGTTGTAATGCCAGTTCTCTCTCCACAGAAGCCGCCTGCCCTGCTATGTGTTTCCAATAACTTACGTTTAAATTTCAGTTTTAGTTTATTCATTCACAGGATAGGAGTGTCACTGCCTGGCCAGCATTTATGCCCATCCCTAGTTGCCCAAGGGCAGTTGCGTATCAAGCACATTGCAGACGCTCTGGAATCAGACCAAAGTAAAGTTCCTTCACTAAAGGACGTTAAATGAACTGGGTGGGTTTTCCCGACAATTGACAATGGCTACATGGTCATCAGTAGATTCTTAATTCCAGATCATTTTTACTGAATTCAATAAAATCTGACATGGTAGGATTCAAACCCAGGCTTTCCAGCATCCACAGTATTTTGCTTTTGCCATTGACTGATTGCTAAGGAACGGTTTAAGGGAATGTCTCTAAACCACTACACTCGGGCCAAGATTTTCAGTTCACCACCGTCCCTCCTCCTGCCGCCCCACTGCATTGTTTTCTGGTGGCAGACACAGCTTGCCATTGATTGCCAATGGGGTCCTCCATTCCCGCCAAAGTCACGGTACTCACTGGCTACGGCATAAGGGAACCTGCCGCAGGGTGCAGTGGGGGATGGGAGGGAGGGGGGCGGGCTTTGGTCACCTTGAGCGGGTTTGGAGGATCCCACCAGCGAGGAGGGCTGTCAATTCCCACCCTCAGAATGATGTGAACGTAGACATTACCGAAACCAAGGAACGTCACGCTCACAGTATATTGTCCAATTTCCACCCAAGCGGTGAATTCCAAGTACACAGTGTATGACTCAGTTCCTGAAGCAGAACATCTACCTGTATAAACAGAGATATTCACAATGCTCTCCATTGTGGTGTTTCTGCCTTCACACAACATAAGCACTCACAATGCACAGTGCTTCTCTTATCCATTGACGCACGAAAACATGTGTGAGATAGAGTATGATGGTTCCTTATTGCCTCTGTCCTCGGCTCTGAGAAAATGAATTCACAGATTTGGTTTGAGTTTAGCCAGCTCATAACCGTGAAGTGGATAAATCAGCATTTATCCACTTACAAACAGTGGGGCGGATCTCAGCAGATAAGGACAGGAGTCCAGAACAGCAATCGGTTTAGGAAGTTGAGCTTATGACAATGCACTTTATAAACATGAAAACTGAGGCATAATGGAACAGTTAAGAATGTGGAATGAGTGATTTCCTGTTGAACACCTTAGTGACAAATCAGCGCACGCAGACAACTCACTTCTATAAAATACTGTATGTGCATCTGGGTCTTGTGTAAAAGTCAACATCTGGCCTTTGGCCAAAAAAATTATTGGCACAGGTTTTCCGTTCCTTGGAGGGTGGCACCCAGGAAGTACGCTGGAAAATGTGCTCTGGGATCGCCTTGGAGGCCCCAGAGCAAGGACTTCATAGCAACCGCCCAGGAACATAGTTGAAACTGGTGTGGGACCCTCTGAACTTCTAAGTTAGAGTCAAAGATTTCAGATTGTTTCAACTCTCTTAATAAAAAATAGACGGATTAAAACTAATTCTAACTCTTGGTTAACTATTCCACTGATTCCCCACCTCCTTACTGGACCTCCCTTCCCCAACAACTATCTCCCCAAACACCAGCCAACAACACTACGCCAATATAATGTGTACACCAGTTACTACTGGTAATTATAATGTCTTGACCTTATAGTCATACAATTAGATTACCTACACTTTACTCACAAAATCATCTGGTATTATGCTCCATATTGCATCATATGAATCTATCTGAGATGAGTAATACCATCAGTTATGTATTCATTCAAAGACTAGAATGTCAGCAATACAGCCGTCACAACCAGCCGTGTTGCTAGACCGGAAACTGCATTCCTGCCAACCTCACCCTCTAAACCAGACAACAACATGATCAATAACCTGTCACTCCAAGTATCATAGAAATCATAGAAACCTTACAGTAAAGGAGGGGGCCATCCAGCACATGGAGCCTGCACCGACAACGATCCCACCCAAACCCTATCCACATGACCCGATGTGTTTACCTACCAGTCCCTCTGATAATAGGGGGCAATTTAGCGCGGCCAATCCACCTACCCCACACATCTTTGGATTGTGGGAGAAAATAAACCCACACAGATACGGGGAGAATGTGCAAACTCCACACAGATAGTGAGCTGAGGCTGGAATCAAACCCGGGTCACTTGCGCTGTGAGGCAGCAGTGCTAAGCACTGTGCCACCATGCAGGTGGATTTGTGGGCATCGCTGGCAGGACCAACATTTGCTGTCTATTACTAATTACTCTTGAGCTAAGTGGTTTGCCACATAATTTCAGGGGGCAGCTAAGAGTCAGCTACATGGCATCACCTGTAGGCCAGTCCAGTTAAGGTTGGCAAATTTCCTTTCCTAAAGGACACTAGTGAACCATATGAGTTTTTATGATAATTGACATGGTTTCATGGGCACTATTACCAAAACTAACTCCTCAATTCCAGATTATTAGTTGTTCTTAAATTTCACTAGCTGTAATGGTGGAATTTCAACCCTTATCCTTCAGACCCTCTGGATTACTAGTCAAGTGATATTACCACTACACCACCATCTCCCCTGATATTGTGGCAGTATTGACCCATTCTTTTGGATGATGTGCATTTCTCTCACTGCTCATGCGAGAGAAGAACAGCAAACCCATGTTTCTTGATGCTACAGCATTGAAAAAGAACGGCAGACACACAGCCAGTTCAAACTTAAAATTGCAGAGATTGTAGAGCAGATAAATAATTGTGCAGCAACTGGAGAATTCAAGAATGGTGTTAGAGATTGAAGGAAGATCTCGCTGCAGTTTATTAAATTGCTCACAGGGAGAAATAGAAGCCAGAATTCTCCCATTTTGCCCTCTGCAGGAATCGTAATGGGCGAGACAAAATTTGGCAGACCATTCAAATGAGATTAAGACAGAGATAGATAAGTTCTTGATTAATAAGGGGATAAGGAGTTATGGGGAAAAGGCAGGAGAATGAGGATGAGAAAAATTGCAGCCATAACTGAATGGTGGAGCAGTCTCAATGGGCCGAGTGGCCTAATTCTGCTCCTGTGTCTTATGGTCTTATGGTCCGTTGATCTTAGGCAGCGATTTATCCCACCCAAAATGTTGCCATTTGTCGACTATTTGGTTGCTCTTGAGGGCTGGATTGGCAGAAACAATCCCTAACTTTGTTGTTCAGCTGATAGCAGGACTACCAACAGGTAGTGAGGCAATGGGGGAGAATGACACATCAATTAAAGTAAATTAAAGTGTATAATAAATCTTTGTAGATTCAAGGTGGAATATGGTGATTTAATGGGTTTTTTGCCATCTTTGTACCCGTTAAGAAATCTAAGCAACAGTAACCACGCTCTACAGAACGCCTGGCTTAATTTACTGGTATTTGGTCAATATTTTTCATGTTTAAAGATGACAGCTGCCCCATCGACGTGTATGGATTTCAATCCCTCAAAAATATTACCCATGCGTAAGGCGACCCCCCTGCTTTTCACCTAAATATATGCACCCCGGCTCGCCCAAAACCAACTCCAGTTAAAAATCGACTCCATAATGCTTTCCGAGAGAGAGAGAAAAAAAAGAGAGAGAGAGACGGTTTCCCACAATCTAATTATATCACACAAAATACTTCCTTTCAGTCACTGTGTTGGGGACGATGTAGGTTTTCTGTGACTGAAAAGACTTAGTATACCACACGATTAAAATTGTTCGGAACTAAAAGCCAAAGTACTAACTCCTTCCACATCTGGTGACTGTGGCTGTCCCCATAATGGAAAATCGGTTGTCTTTTTGGATTTGTGTTACTTCCAGCATCTGTGATGAAGTCGCTAGCCAAACGTAGAAATCCGATCAAGTCCCAAGATGGAACTCCAGCTATTTCCTTCCACAGGAATCATGACACTGGCTGCATGGGGTCAGTGTTTATCTGAGACAGTTTGGGAGATCTACAGTTGACTGAACAGGATGTCTCAACTGAAATGCCTTTTATATTGCATGTTTTTTGTCTTCCTAGTTCAGGGATGAAGGCTTACATTTAAAGATTTGTTCTGTCAGAGGGTGTGTTCTTCCTGCTCTGAGGCAAGGCATTAAGTGTCAGATTTTTTTCTTTGTTCACATATGGCCAGTCAAGTCTAAAACTGTTGGTGCTGCACAGCAAGTAGTCTCACAACACCAGATTAATGTCCAGCTGGTTTATTTGGTAGCATGAGTTTTCGCAGTGCTGCTCATCATCAGGTGAGTGAGGAAACTCACCCAGTGCCTACCCCAATGCCTACCCCAGTCCAACGCTGGCAATTCCTCATCTAGCTGTTGCAACATGTAAAAAGCAAAGTACGTGCACGTCGGTGCAGGAGATGGGAGTGTAAATTCGTTTGAGCTCTGTGAGATGACACAACTGCACTCATAGAACATTTCCAAAGATGTGCAGGTTAGGCTATGCTAATTTCTCCCTCAGTGTACCCGAACAGGCGCCAAAGTGAGCTGACTAGGGGGTTTTCACAGTAACTCCATTGCAATGTAAGTGTAAGCCTACTAGTGACTAATAATAAACTTGACTTTTTTCCATGTGTCCGAATATTAGTAAAGATTTTCTCTGAAAAGTATTTCTACGATTGTTTATGATTGATGATTTGAAGTTGGGGACCAAGTGTAGTGTATCAAAATTCACAGATGACACTAAGATGAGTGGCAGAGTAAAGTGTGCAGAGAATGCTGAAAGTCTGCAAAGGGATTTCGATAGTCTGAGTGAGTGGCATGGGTCTGGCAGAGGGAGTACAATGTTGTCATCCAATTTGGTAGGTATAACAGCAAAATGGGCTATTATTTAAATGGTAAAAAATTGCACCATACTGCTGTGCAGAGGGACCTGGCTGTCCTTGTGCAAGAATCACAAAGGGTTGGTTTGCAGGTGCGGCAGGTAATTAAGAAGGCAAATGGAATTTTGTCCTTTATTGCGAGAGGGAAGAGTTTAAAAATAGCGAGGTTATGCTGCAGTACATAAGGTGTTGGTGAGGCCACACCCAGAGTACTGTGTACAGTTTTGGTCTCCTTACTTGAGAAAGGATATACTGGCACTGGAGGGTGTGCAGAGGAGATTCACTAGGTTGATTCTGGAGATGAGAGGGTTGGCTTATGAGGAGAGACTGGTAGACTGGGGCTATCCACATTGGGATTCAGAACAATGAAGGGAGATCTTATAGAAACATATAAGATTATGAAGGGAATAGTTAAAATAGAAGCAGGGAACTTGTTTCCACTGGCAGATGAAACTGGAACGAGAGGGCATGGCCTGAGTTGAGGAGAAAGTTCTTCACACAAAAATGTTGTGTAACTGTGGAATTCCCTGCCCAGTGAAGCAGTTGAGGCTACCTCATTGAACGTTTTTAAGGCAAGGATAGATAAATTTTTGAACAGTAAAGGAATTAAGGGTTATGGTGAGGGGGCGGGTAAGTGGAGCTGAGTCTATGAAAAGATCAGTCATGATCTTATTGAATAGCAGAGCAGGCTTGAGGGACCAGATGGCCTACTCCTGCTCCTAGTTCTTATGTACTAACAAAATCATGGTGCTGTTTCAAAAAGAATGCTTACAATTTCACTAGAAATTCTAACCCAGAAAGTTTTCATAAATCTATTCCTAGTGTCGCCACATGAAATGACTGAAGGATTGAGACTTTGTAGATCCAAAGTCCAAGATGCGCAGGTCAGGTTACTTTCTTGGTTATCCCTTCAAAAAACTCAATCAACTTTGTGAGACATGATTTTCCACTCACAAAGCCATGCTGACTATCCTTAATCGGTGTTTGCATCTCTAAATGCCTGTAAATCCTGTCTGTCAAAATACCTTCCAACGACTTACCCACTACAGATGTGAGGTTCACTGGCCTGTAATTCCCAGGCTTTTCCCTACAGACCTTTTAAAACAAAGGCACAACATTTGCCATTCTCCAATCTTCAGGCATCTCACCCGTGACTATTGACAATTCGACTATCTCGGCTAGGGGAACCACAATTTCCTCTGTAGCCTCCCACAATGTCCTGGGATACACTTCATCAGGTCATAAGAACATAAGAAATAAGAACATAAGAAATAGGAGCAGGAGTAGGCCATCCAGCCCTTCGAGCCTGCCCCGCCATTCAATAAGATCATGGCTGATCTGTTGTGGCTCAGTTCCACTTTCCCGCCCTCTCCCCATAACCCTTAATCCCCTCTCTTATCAAGAACCCATCAACCCGCTTCTTAAAAATATTTAGCGAGGCAGCCTCCACCACTTCAACGGGCAGAGAATTCCAGAGATTCACCACCCTTTGAGTGAAGAAGTTCCTCCTCAACTCCGTTCTAAACCGCCCCCCCTTTATCTTGAGGCTGTGCCCCCTAGTCCTACTGTCTTTTTTGAGCGGGAAGAGTCTCTCCACCTCTATCCTATCCATCCCATTCATCATCTTATACGTCTCAATGAGATCTCCCCTCATTCTTCTAAACTCTAACGAGTTCAAGCCTAGTTTATTCAGCCTCTCCTCATAGCTCAATCCCCTCAACTCCGGTATCAGCCTAGTAAACCTCCTCTGCACTCCCTCCAGGGCCAAAATATCCTTGCGCAGGTGCAGCGCCCAAAACTGCACACAGTACTCCAGCTGCGGCCTCACCAATGCCCTATACAGCTGCAGCAAGACCTCCCTACTTTTATATTCAATCCCCCTCGCTATGAAGGCCAGCATCCCATTCGCCTTCCTGACCACCTGCTGCACCTGCAAGCTGGGTTTTTGCGACTCATGCACAAGGACCCCGAGGTCCCTCTGCACCGTCGCCTGCTGCAGTTTTTCGCCACGTAAGTAATAGTCCTTCCTACCATTCTTCCTACCCAGGGATTTATCTACCTTGATGCGCTTTAAGACTTCCAGCACCTCCTTCTCTGTAATTCATATACTCCTCAAGACATCACTATTTATTTCCCCAAGTTCCCTAACATCCATGCTTTTCTCAATAGTAAATACTGATGAGAAATATTCATTTAGGATCTCACCCATTTCTTGTGGATCCACACACAGATGACATTGTTGATCCTTAAGAGGCATTACTCTCTCCCTTGTTACTCTTTTGCCCTTTATGTTTGTAGAAGATTGTGGTCAATGCAGGCTCAATGGGCCAAATGATCTCCTTCTGCACTGTTGGTTTCTACGATTGCAAGACCATGGGACACATATCCAACTAATTGAAAGCAAATACGTGTCAATATTTAAGAATAAATTAGATAGGAGTTAAAGGAATGGGGAATAGAGCAATAGGCAACAGAGTATGGGAGTCTTTGACTTTACAACTAAGTTGTGATGAATGACACCCCATTTCAACTTTATAATGTCACTTTCAAGTTTACAATGTCATGTTCATATGTGCGCATTGACTTCCTGTGCCGACCATCTGTAATGACTTAATCGGCTAAACTGTCTTCATTACTTATTAGTGTCACAAGTAGGTTTACACTAATACTGCAATGAAGTTACTGTGAATATCCTCCAGTCACCACACTGTTCAGGTACACTGAGGGAGAATTTAGCACGGCCAATGCACCTAACCAGCACTTCTTTCGGACTACGGGAGGAAACCCGGGCACCTGGAGGAAAGCCATGCCGACATGGGGAGAACGGAGACACACCACACAGGCAGTGACTCAACGCGGGAAGTGAACCCAAGTCCCTGGCATGGTGAGGCAGCAGTGCTAACCATTGGAAACAAGTGTTTTATTCTATTAATATTTTTGGCTGACACAGCACCACAATTTTAATATCATTATGTGCTTATTTGTGTAGTATTTAGAATGCACTTAGGCTGTCAGACGTTCAGGGTTAAATGGGCAACTGATGGTGATCAAATAGCTTAATTATATCCCCCACACTTACTAAGGGACCTGTGCTGAGGCATGCAAACAACAACAGTCACCTTGATGACTTGACAGAGCTAGTGTTGAGAGAATTTTACACTGCTGGCTACCCCATAAAGATTCCAGGCCTGGATTCAGGAACCAATCCCCCATTTATATCATTGTTCCTGCAGGAAAAATCAGTTCCGACTTACAACATCACTACTTACTTTGGTTTCTAAGAACCAAAGGACTGCTGGTAGAAATATGCAATTAGGACCACCACAGTTTCATAAGTTCATAAAATATTTGTGCAGAATTAGGCCATTCAGCCCATCGTGTCCCCTCTGCCATTCGATTATGGCTGATATGCTTTTCGTCCCCATTTTCCTGCCTTCTCCCCATACCATTTCAAGTCATTACTGATTAAAAATCTTTCTAACTCTTCCTTAAACTTACTCACTGTCCCAGCATCCACCACACTTTGGGGAATTCCACAGATTCACAACCCTTTGGGCGAGGTAGTTTCTCCTCAACTCTGTTTTAAATTTGCTGCCCCTTTGCCGAGACTATGACCTTGTGCCCTAAAACGCCCCACCAGCAGAAACATTTGCTCCACATCTACTTTATCCATACATTTTATCATCTTGAGTATCTCAATTTGATCTCCCCTCATTCTTGTAAATTCCAGAGAGAGGATTAAGAAGTTGCCTGAATATAACCTGCAGATTATCTAATGCAGTGTGGCCTGTGCAACCGCACATGAAAGCTTAATTTGAACAAAGGCAACCGAAGTTTGCAAATCAACAAGATTTTAAAAGAAATAAAATCCACACTGAACAGGGAGCCTGGCAATGGACAACATCTTATTTTCCAATTCATTAAAAAAAATGTCAGTGGTACTTAGTTGAGTATTTAACTGGAACATGTTAATTGGATCCATTTGGTATTGTAATTTCTCTGGAGCTCTTTCCCCAGCTAAATTCTCATTGGTAGATTAAAAACATGTGACCTTAATCCTCCCAGGTGTTGGTCTGAATCCAAAGCACCACTAAACCTCTTTACTTACATCAAACTGTTACTAATCTTGTGACCCTGATTCTCTAAGGCTACCAGAAACAAGCAATGGACATTTTGGATTGTTTTCTACCCTCTCATTTTACTTTCACAGTTGTGACCAGAAACCCTAAATCATTCTCTATAACAACCACTAACCACTTACAAAGCCCTCTCTCCATTACTCGAGACTATTATCTCTCACAGGTATTTCTTTCAAATGGCCTCCATGTTTGATTCTGAAATGTTGCTGATACAAACATTTGTTTTGTTCTTTGCTGATGATACATTGAGCAGAGGAGAATCAATGAAATACTTTTAAGTGCCAATGACAATTAGAAAACCTCCTCCACATTACCAAATGATATTTTGTGCACTGGAGGAACAGAGTACAATAACTGTGCCAGCCAAGATTGTTCATGAAGGCCCTGCCTTCCCAACCTTGCCCCTCACCTGAGGTGCGGTGAAACTCAGGTTAAATCACTATCAGTTAACTCTCCCTCTCAAAGCAGTGAGCAACCTATGTCTGGAACTATGGTGTCTTTACCTACTTATCATTAGAATGTCTAACTTCCACATTATTGATAGAATCCATCATAAGATCCCTACAATGTAGAAGGAGGTCATTCGGCCCATCAAGTCTGCACCAAACACAATCCCACCCAGGCCCTATTCCTGTAACCCCACATATTTACCCTGTTAATCCCCCGACACAAGGGTGGACTTAGCACAGGCAATCAACCTAACCCGCACATCTTTGGACTGTGGGACGAAACCGGAACTCCCAGAGGAAACCCACGCAGACACTGGGAGAACATACAAACTTGACTTAGACTGAGGCTGGAATTGAACCCAGGTCCCTGGCACTGTGGGGCAGCAGTAATAACCATTGTGCCACGGGGATGTTCCTTTGGTCGCTAGGACGGGCAGGAGTATCCAGGAATTGAAAGTCAATCTCCAGGACTCCGTTATGGGCAATCCTGGAGAAACATCATAGGGGTTTTAAAAACTATAGCTTTTTAAAAATTTTCTTTGAACGTTTCTCTTTACCAAATACAAAAATATCAAAAATGGGGGAAAAAAAGGCCATTTGGCTGATAGTCAAGCATCATTCAGTTGAGTAATGAGTTTTTTGCTTTCCATTTGGCGTAGGAAGTCAGTGCATCACAAGGATATATATACGTCAACTGACTAATGGCTAGAGCATGAGGGAAAGTCAAGTGATGGAACCCACAGGAATATATTTCATCACAGTTGGCAAACCCGAGAAGTTCCTCATCCCAGAATCTTTTCTGCGCTCTCTCTCTAATGTCTACACATCCTTTCTAAAGTGAACTTCTATCAGTTAATTAGGACCGATTTCTGTTCCCATTGTAAAACACAAGAATCAAGGTGTGAGTGTTGCACTAATTTTAGCACAATACTGACATTCTAAAAGCATTTGAATTGTGACATGGGAATCTCTCTCATCAACCTTACTGTTACCTGGAAATTGCATATTTTCCCAAAATTTATCCCTGTGTAACCTTCATGATAATGGCTTTCATTCCTTCTTAGCTGTGACTATAGTATTAACCAGCCACTTCTAAATCTTTTTTTAAAGTTTAATGTTTATCTATTAGTGTCACAAGTAGGCTTATATTAACACTGCAATGAAGTTAGTGTGAAAGTCCCCTTGTTGCCACACTCCGGCGTCTGTTCGGGTACACTGAGGGAGAATCTTGCATGGTCAATGTACCTAACCACCACGTCTTTCGGAGTGTGGGAGGAAACCCACAAAGTCACAGGAACAACGTACAGACTCCACAATGATGTGGGAGGACACTGGAGCATCTGGAGAAAACCCACACAGGGAGAACGTGCAAAATCGACAGAGTGATCCAAGCCGGGAATCAATCCAGGTCCCTACTACTGTGAGGCAGCAGTACTAACCACTGTGCTGCTTTATTTAGTGGAATGATTTGAGGGATGAAGGACTACAGTTTGGTAGTTAGAACTGAAGGAGCAGATTCCACACAGACAGTGACCCAAGCCAGCAATCAAACCTGGGGCCCTGGCGCTGTGAGGCAGCAGTGCTAATCACTGTGCCACCATACAGCCTCTACGTCTCTTTGTACAAACCACCCCCCCCCACCTCATCTCCCACCACATGCCCTCACCGCTCTGCCACTCCCGCCACTCCACCTTCAAAGATAGAGTTCTCAAAGGAAGACAGAACCATGATTGTCAAAAATATTTCTTTGTTTAAAATACGGCACTGTAGATAGGTGCATGGAGTTCAAAACTGCAGAAGGCTAGCGATGGATGGACAGAAAAGCAATGACCTTGCAAAACTCATGTAACCGCTGGAGTTGCCACCGTGGGTGTCCAGTGGTTTTGGGAAGCGCAGCTTGGAAGTCTACAGCAGTTACTCTCCTTACTCTGGCAATGAGAAGAGTAAAATAAAGCAGATTTATTTTTCCCCATGCTACGCTAAGTGATACTTACACTGGCATTTGTGTCACCACAAAGCTCCCCAGAATGGTAGATTTTGGTTTAGAATTCAGATGTGGTCTGATACACATTACTTGTGCTGTGCTGCTGGCTGTTTATTTCCATCGACCTTGCAGTAGTCACACTTTAAGAAGATTCCTCTTCCTGCGTTGTGTGTGAAATCAGAAACAGGTTGGGGCAAATTTTCATCTTAACATAGAAAATAGAAGCAGGGCGGCACAGTAGTTAGTGCTGCTGCTTCACAGCGCCAGGGAACTGAGTTCAATTCCTGGCTTGGGTCACTGTCTGTGTGGAGTTTGTACATTCTCCTCGTGTCTGTGTGGGTTTCCTCTGGGTGCTCTGGTTTCCTGCCACACTCCAAACATGTGTGCGGGTTAGGTTGATTGGCCATACTAAACTGTCCCTTAATTTCAGGGGGTTAGCAGGGTAAACAAGTGGGGTTATAGGGATAGGGCCTGGGTAGGATTGTGTTCAGTGTGGACTCCATGGACCAAATGGCTTCTTTCTGCACTGAGTAGGCCCTTCGAGCCTGCTCTGCCATTCGTTTTGATCACAGCTGATCATCAAATTCAATATCCTGATCCTGCATTCCCTCATATCCTTTGATCCCTTAATCCCCAAGAGCTATGCATAATTTCTTTTTGAAGTCTTCAGCAGTAATACAGATCAACTGTTCCTTCACCTGCTGTTCAGTCCATGGAAATCAGTGAAATTGAGACCAGATTACAACAAGACATGATGGTGAAAATTTACCCAACTCTTTATGGAGTTTTACAAGTAATGAACATGGAAAATACTCTCCCATTATTATTTTTAAAAATGCCTCTTGTGTTTTCAGACAATCATGCCACAGTTCTGTTCAAACCAAAAGTCAATTGAGCCTATATGACATTAAAAAGTAAGCAGGGTCAATTAGTAAAGTTCACTTATGAATCCTGAGCATGCTAATATTTAATTTCCACTTGTGCTATTTTTATGCAGGTATTATCCATTTAATTTCTCCTTCTTCTTCAGTTCTGTGAATGAAAGCAGGTATGATCCACAGTGCAATCATCTCCAAGGAGATAGGTTCTGAATCTACCCCGACAGAATGGAGATCAAACCCTGTGCTGTTGCCACCAGTCTGATCCACACGGCTTACACAGCCAACCAACCCTGAAGGAGTCAAAATTGCAGCAGCAGCATACATTTTTACAATCATGTTGTAGGGTGGCACAATGGAACAACAGTTAGCACCGCTGACTCACAGCACCAAGGAGCAAGTTTTAATTCCGGCCTCAGGTGACTGTCTGCGTGGAGTTTGCACATTCTCCCCATGTCTGTGTGAGTTTCCTCTTGTTGCTCTAGTTTTCTTCCACAGTCATTAAGACTTGTGGGTTAGATTGATTGACCATGGTAAATTACCCCTTAGTTTCAGTGGAATTAGTGGGGTAGATATGCAGGGTTACGGGGATGGGGCCTAGGTGGGTTGGTTGTTGGTGCAAGCTTGATGGGCTGAATGGCCTCTTTCTGCACTGTAGGGATTCTATAATTCTATTATTCTACTCTATGGAGTTATGGATACTGATGGTAGAGGCTCCAATTTCTTTCCATCACATGGACTGACCAAAAGCCTTTGGTATTGATGTTAGAAGGAGTTACAAGGTAATACTCAACGCTGTTTGGCCACATTATGAATACACCTTCCTTGGTCATCATGGTAGGACTTGAAGCCAGAGCTTCTGGCTCTAATGCAGGGACATTATCCATTGTGCCATGAGACTGATCCAGATTTATAACATGGAAACAGGCCCTTTGGCCCAACTTGTCCATGCCACCCCTTTGTTTTTAGCCATAGCTAGTTCCAAAGAATATTTGGCTATAATGATAACAAAAAGAATAGTTCATTCAGCCCCTCTAGCTAGTGCCACCATGCCAGGCAATGCAATGAGGTTATGGTTGGTCTTGTACATTAACTTCACTTCTTATCCTCAATTCTGTTAGTGTCCAAAAATGTGTGAACCTCTATTGTTACAACCAGCCTCCAGGCAAGATCACCCAATTTGTGATGATTCCAAATGTACCTAAATTGTTATGTTCCCGGGTGCAGGGAAATCAGCTGGCTCCCATTCTTTATTCAGTCCCCTCGCTTGGTCACAAGGTTTAAGAACATAAGAACATAAGAACATAAGAAATAGGAGCAGGAGTAGGCCATCTAGCCCTTCGAGCCTGCCCCGCCATTCAATAAGATCATGGCTGATCTGTCGTGGCTCAGTTCCACTTTCCCGCCCTCTCCCCATAACCCTTAATCCCCTCTGTTATCAAAAACCCATCAACCCGCTTCTTAAAAATATTTAGCGAGGCAGCCTCCACCACTTCAACGGGCAGAGAAAAGAATCCCTTCCCTTGTGGATACCTTATCCCAATCCAAATGTATTTATGTTTTAAAATGAGATAATTAACCAGGTATGAATTAAAGAAAGAGTGAGTTTATTAGTTACTAAAACAAGGGAATTTTTAAAAAAAATTCATTATTGGAAGGAAGTGATCGCAAGGGCCGCAGAGGCGATTCATCAAAATGCTGCCTGGGATGGAGCATTTAAGTTATAAAGAGAGGTTGGATAGTCACCACCCTGCCTGGGATGCAGTGGCAACCCTGGTCAGTGCCAGTGCGCACCAAAAGAGAACAGGGCAGCAGCGTCAGAAAAAGGTGATCGATCTTCTTCACTCAGCCAGGGTAAGTAAACCACCCCCAGTCTCCCACAGGAACATATTTGCACATCCCTCACACCTCCAACACTTCCTCGCACTCAGCAACCCTGGCCTTTGCCAACACCAGGCACCCCCTTCCTCCCACAATCACCATATTTCCCCAGTAGCTGCCATGTTCCTCCAGCTCGCACCAAACCCTGTGCCTGCAACACCTCATTGCCATCTTAAATGTCAAAGCTCCCACCTCCACTCTTCTTCTGTGTGTCATTCCAGAACAAATTCGACCAGAACAGGCATCAGCAGGCACAGCCAGCTGGATTCATGCCCAGGCTGAAAACTCTCACATGTTTTGAGGAGCGAGCCCTCGACCTGGCCAGCTAAGAGGAAGACCGTGGCTGTATTGCTGGTGGAGGGGGTTAGTGGGGGCAGCCGAGAAAAGTGACAATGCTCGACTCATATGCTGTCATTCCTCAAGTCTTGAGTGAATAATCAATGTTCCCTCCATATCACCAATAATCATTTCCCTTCTCTTGCAGGCACACTCGCAGAACAGATCAGACCATAATTGCAAGTCCTGATCCCATCGGACTCCAGTAGCTCAGGAGGGGACCTCTCTAACCCTACCATCACAGCTCTCACCCACAACCGGCACCAGCAATAACCGAGCAGGCCTCTGGATCACTCACACCTCACAGCTGAAGATCCACAACAGGTGGAGGTTGGAACACCCTAGGGACCTGACACTCGGAGTTATACCAGAGCTCAGGGCTCTGCTGATCTCCAGGCCGATGATGTGTCCCTGGGTCCAGTCGTCCCACAGCTGCTGGTGTTGGAAATGCAGAGTCGTAAATGTCAGGAGGGGATGACAGCAGCCCTCCTTGGAGTGCAAGGCCGACCAGAGGAAGCCCATCACCTTCTATCTGAAAGGATGGTGCCATCGCTGCAGTGCACTGAGACCAACACTGGGAGGTTGGCATCCACAGTGGAGATCTTACTGCAGGATGGGTGCTACATGGCAGGAAATGGCCGCACCATGGTGCCAGCTTTGACTGCATGGTACAGGCACTGGTGGGAATCCATGAGTGTCAGCTCCAGAAGATGGTGGTGTTTCTGGATTTCACTCTAGCTGCCCTTTTATCCCATGGATGAGTACAGGGTCCCCCGGGAAACCAAAGGGAAGTGGATCGGCAAGAGTATAGCCTGGGGCCCTCCAGCCAGGATTCTCGGACATCTCCAGCCCATCTGACACCCTCCTCTCCATGAGTGACATACCTTCAACACCTGACACCGCAGAGGGAAGCAGTCAAACATCTATGCTGTCTGAAAGCAGGCCAGGGCCTCAATGTCCCAGCATGCCCCAGGAAATGTCCGCCAAGGCCATCTCAGGGGAAAGAGTGTGGAAATCAGCAAGCCACCTTAACCTCAGCTGAGGATCCTCAGGATACACCTAGATGTGGAGTGAGGTTAAGGAAGATTAATAAACCGCGGGACTTAGTTGGCACCGGTGAATATAGGCACTAGTTTAGATCGGTTACTATTTTGTATTGAATGTTTGGCATTCATTTTAACTTTGTTCACCTACAGAGCCTCCATCCTGTCTGTTCATGTCACCAAGCCTGGGGGAACCACAGCACTCACCTGGATCCTCATCCCTGTGGAGTGTGAGAATGGCAATTCAATATCACTCCCACTCTCTTGCCAGCCCCCACTAAGAAAGGGCTCACCCTCAGCTGTGAGATGGGCAGGACTCCAGGAAGGAGGACACAGAAGTGCTGCCTGCATATTGGCTTTTACAACCTATTTAGAGCAAGGAGCGCCCCAAAGTGATGGAAAGCAAGTGATTCCTCTTGACTCCTCTCCCCGAAATGGCGATTCTGGGACACCCACCCCCCCCGGCCCGAGTTGAACCTATTGAACATATCCATGTCTCTTGTGTCCTCTCCAGTGCTCTCTGCACAGCGCACACCGCTGAGAGTGCTGGCTGCTTCAGCGCACGCCTCTGAAACTCCCCCTCAGAGGTGGAGGTGCCAGGTTCACACTGATGTAGACCGGTGTAGATGGTGCAGGTGTGACATAACGCTGATGCCCGCTGAATATCCAGTGACTGGGGAGGTCCCAGAGAGAGACTGCCCGTTAATAACATGTGAATGTATTCAAATGAGCTTTCCACAATCTCAAGGCGTGTTCCACACCAGTCCACTAGGGAGGGACCGGGAAGATCGGAACTCAGAAACTCACTGGCACCAATCACTGTCGGATTTTGGGTAAGTGCCACCATTCCCATAGACGGAGAGTGTGGGCTCAAAATCGCCCCCAATATTTTCATGGGAACACCTTTCATTCTTCTAGCCTCACAGAGGATATATGTCCATTTTACTCAATTTCTCCTCACACATATCACTTCTCATCTCAGGAACCAATGAAATGGACCTGTTTTGATGTTAATAACGTGATACAATGTAGGGCAGCCCAAAATCTGAACCATAAGAATCACCTACAAGAGGAAATATTGATATTTAGCCAATGGCATGGTACAGTAACACAGTGGTTAGCACTGTTGCTTTCCAGTGCCAGGGATCTGGGTTCGATTCCCGGATTGAGTCACTGTCTGTGTGGAATTTGCAAGTTCTCCCTGTGTCTACGTGGGTTTCCCTGGGTGCTCCAATTTCCTCCCACATTCTGAAAGACATGCCGGTTAGGTGCGTTGACCCGAATGGGTGCCAGACTGTGGTAACTTGGGGAATTTCCCAGTAACTTCATTGCAGTGTTAATGTAAGCCTTACTTGTGACTAATAAATAAACTTTAACTTTTAAAAAAATGTGAAATTTGTCAGACAAAACGAAAAATATTTACAAATCAACACTGAATGACCAAATACTTTGAGCAGTCTTTGTAAGCCCTACCTTCTATCTTTTCCTTATACTGTGGGTGAACATATCCTTCACAGCTGTGAGCTGAACTCAGCTCCAGCAAAGAAAGAATGGGTGGTGCAAAGCTAGCCAAATACTAACACATTTGAACTGAACACTCATGACTATACTTTCCAAGAACACCTGCACAATAACAAAGGAGACTTATTAAGATCTGGGAGACAGATTGCTGGTGACTCACAGTATGATTCATCACTTCCTTGGTACGTCCTGTCCTACACGCCACAATAGACCCATCAGAAATGGGATCGCAATGGGAGACAGGTGGGGGGAGTGGCTCCTCATGTCCAGGGCCTGTTCACTTAAATAGCTAGGCTTGGATTGACAAGTAGAAAGTAACATGTAACATGCCAGAAAAGTGCAGGCATGTTAGCAATGGTCAAGTGTGTCATGATAGACACATGAACGGGAGATGAACAGAGGGTATTTGTGCAGGCTTGGTAGGCCAAAGGGTCTGTTCCTTTGCTGTATTGTTCTTTGTCCTTTGTAAAGTCTTTATCTCGAACAAACAAAAGATTTTCTCGACTGTCAATGATATCACCATCACCAAAACCGCATCCATTAACTTCTTGGGGTTCACAATAGGGGTGGCACAGTGGTTACCACTGCTGTCTCACAATACCAGGGACCTGGGTTCAATTCCGGTCTTGGGTGTCCGTCTGTGTGGAGTCTGCATGATCTTCCCGTGTCTGTGTGCGTTTCCTCCAGGTGCTCTAGTTTCCTCCCACCATGGAGGAATGGTTTTTGGTATTGTAGGCTACACTTCCTCCTAATAACAGCAATCTGGACATAGATGGCACCTTTACTGCAGTAAAATGTCCCACTTTGTTTAATCGGGCGTAAAGACCCCTGCTGGCGGCAACCCACTTTACATATTGATCATGCACACCTAGGTCCCTCTGTCCCTGCACACTCTTTAGAATTGTGCCATTAAATCTATATTGCCTCTCCCAATCACTCCTGCCAAAACCCAAATTACATTGGTCACTTTTTTACACATTCTGCTAATCTATCTCTGCCCTGTTGCAGGCAAATTAAATCATTTTCATTGTTTGCCGCTCCTCCAAGTGTGGCTTCATCGACAAATTTTGTAATTTTATTCCAGCTATAAATAAAGAGTACAGGTTTTAACAAAATTGGCTTGAGCAGCTTACTTTGGGAGAATAAACAAGCTCTAAAGGACTCCGCCCAGAGTGAAGCTACACTTGGAAATACACAGCGAAATACATAACAGAAGCCAGTCAACATTGCTACAACATGCATAACCGATGATTTTCTTTACCACAAACATGTTTTGGGGATGATTCCTCCTGCTGGCGATTTAAGGTTCTTCAGGGATCAACTGGCGGTTTTGTAACTCTTCATTTTGCAACTTTCCATTGATTTTGTACATGTTATAGCACATTCATTGATGCACTATCATTTGTGAGTCAGCCACATTGCTGTGGCTCTGGAGTCACAAGTCGGCCAGACTGGGTAACGATGGCAGATTTCCCTCTCTAAAGGACATTAATGAGTCAGGCGGGTTTTTACAACAATTGATAATGGTTTCATGATCATCATTAGACTTTTAATTCCAGATATTTTTATTGAATTCACATTTCACCATCAGCCACAGTGGGATTTGAACTCGGATCCCCAGAGCATTATCCTGGGTCTTTGGATTACTGATAATACCTCTACACCACTGCCTCCCCAAATGTGAGGGTGAGGTGAAGGAATGAATATTAGATATGAGTGGTGATTGATCAGGATTGTGATGACGGCTGGGTGATGAATTGGACAGTATCTGCTACAGTCACGTAAATGAACAGGTGACACAAAGTTTACATGTTGCCTGCATTGTACAAAACAGGTTAATCACAATTGCTCGCCTGTCTTTTGTCCTTATGTGATTACACGGCCCTCTTGGCCAGACTCTCGCAAAGTATATCTGCAAATTGCCATTTGACATCAAAGCCAAACCATTCCCTCTTCATCCAACCTCTGGCGGGTTTTGTCCTCTGATCACTTAATCAAAAGTGGCAAGCCTGTAGGTTCGAATTATCATGTGGCTAGGGGATGAATGAAGAATTTATGGGTTAATATTCCAGCTGACCCAGTCAATCAAACATTTGGCAGAGATAAATGTGAGATCTTCACAAAGTTTTATGCACATTTTCAAGGTTAAGTTCAGTGGCTGCTGCTTTATTGCATCGATCCTCTTTCCTCTTCCATTCCAAGACTTTAATTTTGGTGAGAAATGAGTGCCATTAAATCTGAAGCGATTGAAATTTGGTCTATTTAGATTTACTTCGCAATGTCCAAACTTGGTCAACATAAGAACATAAGAAATAGGAGCAGGAGTAGGCCATCTAGCCCCTAGAGCCTGCCCCGCCATTCAATAAGATCATGGCTGATCTGTCGTGGCTCAGTTCCACATTCCCGCCCTCTCCCCATAACCCTTAATCCCCTTGCCTATCAAAAACCTATCAACCTACGTCTTAAAAATATTGAGCGAGGCAGCCTCCACCACTTCAACAAGCAGGGAATTCCAGAGATTCACCACCCTTTGAGTGAAGAAGTTCCTCCTCAACTCCGTTCTAAACCGCCCCCTCCTTTATCTTGAGGCTGTGCCCTCTAGTCCTACTGTCCTTTCTGAGTGGGAAGAGCCTCTCCACCTCTATCCTATCCATCCCATTCAACACCTTATATGTCTCAATGAGATCTCCCTTCATTCTTCTAAACTAACGAGTACAAGCCTAGTTTATTCAGCCTCTCCTCATAGTTCAACCCCCTCAACTCTGGAATCAGCCTAGTAAACCTCCTCTGCGCTCCCTCCAAGGCCAAAATATCCTTGCGTAAGTGCGGCGACCAAAACTGCACACAGTACTCCAGCTGCGGCCTCACCAGTGCCCTATACAGCTGCAGCAAGACCTCCCTACTTTTATATTCAATCCCCCTCGCTATGAAGGCCAGCATCCCATTTGCCTTCCTGACCACCTGCTGCACCTGCAGGCTGGGTTTTTGTGACTCATGCACAAGGACCCCGAGGTCCCTCTGCACCGTCGCATGCTGCAGTTTTTCGCCACGTAAGTAATAGTCCTTCCTACCATTATTCCTACCAAAGTGGACAACCTCACATTTGCCAACATTAAATTCCATTTGCCAGTTCCTGGCCCATTCGCCCAGCCTATCTAGATCCTTCTGCAGACTCTCCACACCCTCCGCACAATTTGCCGTTCCACCAATCTTGGTGTCATCAGCAAATTTCGACACCGTACACTCGGTTCCCTCCTCCAGATCGTCTATATAAATGGTAAATAACTGAGGCCTCAGTACCGACCCCTGGGGCACTCCACTAGTCACCAACTGCCAATCCGAATAGCACCCATTGATCCCCACTCTCTGCCTCCTATTTGACAGCCAATCCTCTATCCACGCTAACACCCTACCCCCAACTCCATGCCCCCTGACCTTCTGTAATAACCTCTTGTGAGGCACCTTGTCAAATGCCTTCTGAAAATCAAGAAACACCACATCCACCGGCTCTCCTCTATCCACCGCCCTAGACACATCCTCATAGAACTCCAATAAATTCGTCAGACACGACTTCCCCTTAACGAAACCATGCTGCGTCTGCTCTACCAAACAATTCTCCTCAAGATGCCTCGCTATTTTCTCCTTGATCACGGATTCTAACATTTTTCCTGCAACAGACGTTAAACTAACCGGCCTATAATTCCCCGCCTTTTGCCTGCCATCCTTCTTAAACAACGGCGTAACATTAGCCGTTTTCCAATCTTCCGGCACTTCCCCGGAATCTAGCGACGTCTGGAAAATAACCACCAAGGCATCCACTATCACCTCCACCATTTCTTTCAGAACCCTTGGATGCATTCCATCCGGTCCTGGGGACTTGTCCACAATCAGTCCCTCCAGTCTGTCGAGCACCGCCTCTCTAGTAACAATAACGTCATTCAGGCCCTCCACTCCTACCATCTTTCCATCGCTAACACACGGCAAATTATTCACGTCCTCCTCTGTGAAGACCAAAACAAAAAAGTTATTCAAAGCCTCAGCCATTTCCCCACCCCCTACCACTAAGTCCCCCCTCTCATCCTCTAAGGGTCCAACGTTCACTCTAGCCAGCCTCTTCCTTTTTATGTATTAATAAAAACTCTTGCTATCCTTTTTTATATTAAGCGCTAGCCCAGCTTCATAGTTTCTCCTACCCTTCTTTACAAACTTCTTTGTCATTCTTTGTTGACATTTAAACCTCTCCCAATCCTCTTCTCGCCCACTACTCTTAGCTACTCTAAACGCATCCGCTTTTAATTTAACACTTTCCTTTACCTCCTTCATTATCCACGGCTGATTATCTCTCCTCCTACGATCCTTTTTAACCATCGGAATAAATTTCTGCTGGGCACCAAGAAAGATGTCCTTAAAGATCCTCCACTGTTCCTCAGCAGACCTACCTTCCAATGCGCTCCCCCACTCAACATTCGCCAATTCCTCTCTCATCCTACCGTACTCCCCTCTGTTCAAACAAAGGACACATGTCCGGGAACCCACTTTCTCCTCCTCCATCCTCCATCTGCATCAGAAGCTGTGCACCATTTCGTTTTTCAAGACAAATAGCAGTCTTACAAAAATAAGGATGGATACTTAACAGGATAAAATATATTGCTGGATATCACATAGGAATGAAGGGGGAAGGAAAGTTGTTTCAGAAATCAATCTCAGAATTCCTTCATGTTTCTCCTCCACAGCATCTGAATAAATCTATTTTGTTTGGTCCTGATCCAGAGGAGTTCAATTCCATCCGTTGAGGCCAAAGTGGTTCTGAATGGAGTTGAAAACTGTCTAGCTATTTTTTTATCTTGAAGCCACTGCGGCCTAAAGTGAAGCAACTGCAACTCCCTCCATCTTATCAAACTGGACCAGGAATGGCACCCATTCAAATGTTGGCATCGCCCCCAAACATACTGAGAGTTCAATCTCTGCAATCTGTGTTTGAGTCTATGGCCAATTATTTGGCCTTGTCGGGTGGTTAAGTGATGTAGGGTGGGGTTTCCAGTAGGCTGTCAGGATGGGGGCTGGGAGGTGGGGGGGAAGTGTTGAGGTGGGGCTGGGGCGGAGGGGTATAATTACCCACAAATTAGAACTGGTTTTAATCCTTCTAACGTTTCCTGGGGAGCAATACTGGTGAGAGAGTCAGAATCATCTTAAACCTTCGAATCTCTGGCTGTGCTCGCCCCAAAACCGGAAAATCCCGCCCGAGTTCATTGGGCCTTTGCATGGCCCATGTCTCACCCACTCTGATTCCCATGGCAGGCGGGATGGGAAAATTCCCCGCCTTAGCATCCCAAGATGTGTAGGTTAGATGGATTAGTAAATGTGTGGTGACACGGGGATAGGGCATGGGAGAAGGCCTGAGTAAGATACTCTGTCAGAAAGTCAAGTGCAAACTCGATGGGCCAAATGGCATCCTTCTGCATTGTAGGAATTCTATGTTTCCATGACAAAAATGTTCTTCTGATCTGATTTGATTTGATGCTACTTAATTTTATACTTTGTTTATAGTTCTGCACTCGTGCTACGAGCTAAGAGTTAAAGGTATATGTTATCTATAGCCCTCAGCATGTTAAAGACCTCGATCATATCTACCCTCATTCTTCCTTCCTGCCATGAAGATATATTTAACTCAGTGACACTCCGTGACTCAAGGGCTAAACTAGTTCCTGAATTATCTTAAATCCACTTCCTCTAAATCTTCTTCAATACGGTGATGCACTTTTGGAAAAAAAAGTGTAGTTAATATTCCAAATGTGATCTGATTGTGAAATAAATTGAAGTAACTTTGTCATGACTCACAATCAAATATCCTTTTGATGCATCCTGTGACTTGATTACTTTTATCAATAGGCTCATGCAGTCAGGAAACTTTCAGAAAATGAACTATAATTACCCCCTTTCCCACTTCTGTTAATGGATACTCCTCTATCGCATATATCCTTCCTGCTTTGTGGAATTGTTATAACCCCTGGGGAAATTCATTAACCAAATGACCCCAGATGAAAAAATTACCAACAAGATTTCATTTTTTGTAGCTTTTACATTATCATGTATCATAACCAATCCAAATTAAACGTGAATTAACAAACAAATGATACTTCAAGGTAAATTTCACCTCAACTAATTCAACTACCAAAGACAACAAAGATATGTTTTACACAATCACAAGCATCTACATCACACCCTGAAAAGCTGTAACACTGTATGCAGTTCCAAAGTTCTCTACCTCAGCCTCCAACATGTAGGGACTTTCAATTTCCCACCCAATCGATTCAGCTCTTGAATCATGTTGGCAGTACAGTGGCACAGTGGTGAGTGCTGTTGCCTCACAGTGCCAGGGACCCCGGTTCAATTCCAGCCTCGGGTCACTGTATGGAATTTGCACATTCTCCCCGTGTCTGCGTGGGTTTCCACTGGGTGCTCTGGTTTCCTCCCATAGTCTAAGGATGTGCAGGTTAGGTTGATTGGCCATGATAAATTGATCCTAGTGTCAGGAGGATTCGCAAGGTAAATATGTGGGCTTATAGAATAGGGATTGTGGTCACTGCAGACTCGATGGGCTGAATGGCCTCCTCCTACACTGTAGAAATTCTGTGATTCTATGATGTTCCCCAGGAGCATTATTCCATTTGAGGTCCCCAGAGACACACTCCTGCAGAACCCCCTTTGGCAAGTTAACAACAGTGTGGATTGCATAGATTCTCCAGAGATTTCTTTACGCATATCCTTTGTTAAATCACAGTTTGTCAGCTGTTGTAAAACTGAAGCAGCACGAGCGGCACAGTGGCACAGTGGTTAGCACTGCTGCCTCATAGTGCCAGAAACTCGATTTCAATTCTGGTTTGGGTCACTGTCTGTGCAGAGTCTACACGTTATCCCCATATCTGCATGAGTTTCCTCCAGGTGCTTCGGTTTCTCCCACAGTCTAAAGATGTATGGCTTAGTTTGATTGGCTATGCTTAATTGCCATTGAGTGTCCTCAGATATGTGGGTTGGGGGGAATAGCGGGATAAATATTTGGGGTTACAGGGATACGGCCTGGGTAAGACGTTCTGTTGGAGAGCCAAAGGATGAATGGCCTCGTTCTGCACTATAGGTATTCTGCGACTCTATGAGTTCTATTCTAAGTAAAATTATCCAGTTCAAAATCTCCTTTAATTCTGTATTCGGCTCTTTGTCTGGTTTAACTGTAGTACGTAAGCTTGGCATCATGCAAATGTGCATCCTCTGTTCTCCCCTCTGCTGCAGCTTTCCTTTGTCTGTAGTTCTGTGTCTGGCCACATGGCTTTTGTACATTAACCCTATTCCTGTTGCCAATGCTTCTAGGTTAAGATTTGCCAGGTCAAGTGGATCAGTATTTCTCATGATTAAAGAATATTGCACTAGATCCCTTTACAATTGAGGCAAACTCTTCAAAGTCCCTTGCAAACATTCTAAAAACCAATTGGCACAGCAATTTTAAAGAAATCACAAATTTGCGTTACTCCTTCTGGATCAAAGGTTGTCACAAGGATGAATGGACAATTATTAAACAATTTGAAACGCATATTCCCATTTACTTAAAATGGGATTCCTTTGAGTGCATAATTTCACCATTTATTATTATTTAGTAAATGCAAATCCCTGAAATCAAGCCAAAGCCTCCTCATTTGCTGAGTTCAAGATGGTTAGTCTATCATTTAGCCTGTAGAGGGACACCCGTCAGTATTGTGTGGCATTGTTTGTGTCTTTCCACAAGAGGGTTGCATTATTTCGGGGTCAAATATTCTCCTCTATATTAGTAACAAATCTTATAAAGTGAGGGTGGGGGAGGGGGGGTTGGTGTTGGAATAAAATCCTGCACAGATACACTTCAGATGAAGTTCCAGATGGAAATCTTTTTATTTTCTCTATGAGATGTTTTTGTTTAAAACTATTCTTTAAAGATCCCAGTGAGGGAACTCAGCGAATACTTTCTGGAAATCCAAGTAAATTAGCCTAACTGAATAACCCTCAACCACTTATTTAATTACTTCCTCAAATAATTCTAGAAGATTTGCAAAGCTTGAGCTATTTCTTGTCTTATTCACTTCCTTGAGATATGTGTGATATCTCCCAAAAGGCCCATATGGAGCTTTGGGTTAGTTTAATTGTTATTTATTTTGATGTTCGCTTACTGTTACGTGGAAAATATTTCACATGTATAAGTGCACTTTATACATTTAACTTCTCTTCATTTTCTTTCAGATACTAATGAGTAGTCATATTGGTGCTAATTTTAAGCTCTGCTATAACTTTGGACTGAGTCCAACTTAGCTCTGACAGAATATGTATTGTAATTATTTGAAGTTAAAGTGTGAGTTCATCTATCGATTCCCCTCCCCTTAATAATGGACTTAGTGTTTTAATTATAGGCATAAAATATATAACTGTCTTGTTAAAGCAAGATCAAAATTTGTCAGTAGTGGCCGTCAATCCCTAAACTGTTTTTCTCATATAATAAAAGTGGGTGGAATATTACCATGTACAAGTGGTTTGAATTTCTTTGAATTATTCATAATGATAGTCATTATGCTTTGCTCTAATCAAACAAGAAATTAAAAGAACCCTATGCAAAGAAATGGGAAGAATCAGAATGGAATGCAGACTAACATTAGACGGCAAAGTTGCAATGTTTCAATGGGTGGAATTTTCCCGTCCCGCCTGCCGCAGGACTTGTAACGGGTGGGACACGAACCCGGCAAATGTCCATTGACCTCAGTGGGATTTTTTGGCTTTGGGGGTGAGCGCAGCCAGAAAATCCCATCCAATAGATATTTAGGGGAGGCAATGGTAGACTGGTATCATCACTGGACTAGTAATCCAATGACCCAGGGTCATGCTCTGGGGGCCCAGGTTCAAATCCCATCACAGCAGATGGAAGAATTTGAATTCAATAAAAATCTGGAATGAAAAGTCTCATGATAACCATGAAACCACTGCCATACAAAATCTACCTGGTTCACCAATGTGCTTTAGAGAAGGAAACCTATTGTCCTCACCTGGTCTGGACTATCTGTGACTCCAAACCAACAGCAATATGGTTTAGCTTTAACTGCCCTCAGGGATGGGCAATGAATGCTGGTCCAGTTAGTGACGTACAGATGAATGAACAAGAAAGAAGCTCCATAAATTTTGTCGAGGAAGAATGATTTGGAGGAAAATGTAACTGCGTTGATTAGTAAGCTTGCGCAAAGGTTGGTAGATTTGCGGATAGCAATAAGGACCATCAGAGGATACAGCAGGATATAAATTGGTTGGAGACTTGGGTGGAGAGATAGCAGATGGAGTTTAATCCGGAAAAATGTGAGGTAATGCATTTTGGAAGGTCTATTACAGATAAGAACTACACAGTAAATGGCAGAGCCCTCAAGAGTATTGATAGGCAGAGGGATCTGGGTGTACAGGCACACAGGTCACTGAAAGTGGCAAGGCAGGTGGAGATGGTAGTCAAGAAGGTATATGGCATGCCTGCCTTCATCGGTCGGGGCACTGAGTTTAAAAATTGGCAAGTCACGTTGCAGCTTTATAGAACCTTGGTAAGGCCACACTTGGAATGTGGTGTTCAATTCTGGTCACCACACTACTAGAAGGATGTGGAGGCTTTGGAGAGGGTACAGAAAAGATCTACCAAAATGTTGCCTGGTATGGAGGGCATTAGCTATGAGGAGAAGTTGGAGAAACTTGATTTGTTCTCACTGGAACGATGGCGGTTGAAAGACGACCTGATAGAGGTCTACAAAATTACGAGGGGCTTGAACAGAGTGAATAGTCGGAAGCTTTTTCCCAGTGTGGAAAAGTCGATTACTGGGGGCATAGTTTTAAGATGCGAGGGGCAAGATTTAAAGGAGATGTACGAGGTAAGATTTTTACACAGAGGGTGGTGGGTGCCTGAAACTCACTGTCAGGGGAGGTAGTGGAAGCAGATACGATAGTGACTTTTAAGGAGCATCTTGGCATATACATGAATAGGATTGGAATAGAGGGATATGATCCCCAGAAGGGTGGGGGGTTTTAATTCACATTGGCAGTGTGGTTGGTGCAGGCTTGGAGGGCCAAAGGGCCAATTCCTGTGCTGTAATTTTCTTTGCTCTTTGAGGGCTCTTCCCAATTGTTACCAGTGCAAATAATTTGTTACCAGCACAAAGAATTTGTTATCAGTACAAAGAATTTGTTATCAGTACAAAGAATTTGAGAAAGGAGGCCATGCACTTTCCCAGAAGGAAATGGGAAATCCCAATGAGAATCTACCCAGGACATCCTAGGGATATGATATAATGCTATTGGCAATGCCCTGGGGGCAATTGCTAATCAAGAGACAGTGAGTGGCTCCAGAATTTTGGAGAGGGAAAAGGAAAAAAAACAATAAATAATACACTAAAATCAATTAGGTTAGAATATTGTAATTGAGATAGAAATAAGTAAAACCAAACAAAAGGGGAGAAAACAGGAAAATTTAATAAGGATACCTTGGCAGGGAGAAGATTGAAGTTGTAGTTTTAAGGAAAACAGGATCCTGTCTATTGTTACGTAGCAGTGAAAATTAGAGAGCTGTTAAGAAGTCAAATTTATTATTAAAAAGATTGGAATAATAAATGGAACTGTGATAACTTTTTAAAAGAGAGGTGGGCTATTTTTTCAATCACAATGAGGAAGGTAGCAGATCTTTTATTGTATTCACTTTCGGTAAGTGAAAGTATTTGCGACATTAATATTATTTTCTCAGGTTTTCACTGCATTGTTAAAATTGCAATAAATCAACTGATGTGAGCATGATTTCAGGTGCATTTCAGCAATAAGTAACCCGACACAAGCTGTCTAAATACAGATAAGGACGATTGTTTGAAAACACTCCACAACAATTGACAGCAGCAGAGGAAAAGTCTGAATTCAGACAATTACTGTACACTTTTAGAAGGAAGCCAATTAAAGCGGGGTTGGACATAATTGGAATGGTAGAGCCAGGTGAGCTGAGAATTTTTTTTTGCAATGTCAATGAGATGCTGTCACGACTGCAAAACAGCTGATCCCCTTCAGCAGACAGCTGAAATGTCAATTGCTGAGATGAGAGTTTAATCTGCCAGACGCAGTTAATCTTTGGTATTATCACTGAGGGCGGGTTGCTGTCTGGAATGCTTTGCAACATTTCTCCTGGACTGGACCATTTCAGTTAAAGGGAAGAGAAATTGTGCATTTCCTTCCCAGGAGTGGCATTAGTAACAGACTAGACATAGCTGGACTTCGTCAGCTTCCAAGAGGTAAGGCGAAGCCCATTGTTATAAAAGCAGGACTTTGTAAGGTGGTTATGTTTTAAACTGTCTCCTGTAATTAAAGGTATATGGCTGTAAATTGAGAGAGTGAAGTGTGCAGTGGGACCTGGGTGTCCTTGTGCACCAGTCACTGAAGGTAAGCATGCAGGTGCAGCAGGCGGTAAAGAAGGCAACTGGCATGTTGGCCTTCATTGCAAGAGGTTTCGAGCAGGGATATATTGGAGCAATTATACAGGGCTTTGGTGAGACCACTCCTAGAGTATTGTGTGCAGTTATGGTCTCCTTTCTTGAGGAAGGATGTTCTTACTCTCGATGGAGTGCAGTGAAGGTTTACCAGGCTGATTCTGGAGATGGAGGGACTGATGTATGAGGAGAGATTGACTAGGTTAGGATTGCTTTTACTGGAGTTCAGATGAATGAGGGGGATTTATAAAAATTCTAACAAGACTAGAATGGGTAGATGCTGGGAGGATGTTCCCAATGGTGGGGGAGTCCAGAAATAAGAGTCACAGTCTGAAGATTCAGGGTAAACTACTTAGAATGGACATGAGGAGACATTTCTTCATCCAAAGAGTGATGAGCCTGTGGAATTCATTACTACAGGAAGTAGTTGATAAAGAACAAAGAACAAAGAAAATTATAGTACAGGAACAGACCCTTCAGTCCTCCAACCCTGCACCGACCATGCTGCCCATGTTAATTAAAACCCCCTACCCTTAAGGGGACGATATCTCTCCATTCCCATCCTATTCATGTATTTGTCAAGATGCCCCTTAAAACTCACTATTGTATCTGCTTCCATTACCTCCCCCGGCAGCGAGTTCTAGGTTCCCACCACCATCTGTGTAAAAAACCTGCCTCGTACATCTCCTTTAAACCTTGCCCCTCTCACATTAAACCTGTGCCCCCTAGTAATTGATTCTTCCATCCTGGGAAAAAGCTTCTGACTATCCACTCTGTCCATGCCTCTCATAATCTTGTAGACTTCTATCAGGTCACCCCTCAACCTCTGTCATTCCAGTGAGAACAAACCAAGTTTCATAGAATCATAGAAACCCTACAGTGCAGAAAGAGACCATTTGGTCCATTGAGTCTGCACCGACCACAATCCCACCCAGGGCCCTACCCCCGCTAGTCCTTCTAACCCACTAATCCTTCTAATCTACACATCTCAAGACACTAAGGGGCAATTTTAGCATGGCCAATCAACCTAACCCACACATCTTTGGACTGTGGGAAGAAACCGGAGCACCCAGAGAAAACCCATGCAGACATGAGGAGAATGCGCAAACTCCACACAGATAGTGACCAAACTCTCCAACATAGGTAATGCCCTCCAAACTAGGCAACATCCTGGTAAATATTTTCCGTACCCTGTCCAAGGTCTCCACATCCTTCTGGTAGTATGGCCACCAGAACTGAACATTATATTCCAAATGCAGCCTATCTAAGGTTCGATAACTTTGCAACATGACTTGCCAATTTTTAAACTCAATGCCCCATTGATGCCAAAACATTGAATGCATTCAGAGGCAGCTAGATATAGCACTTGGGGTAAATGGGATCAAAGCTTATCAGATTAGGCTATTGAGTTAGGCTAGGATTAGGCTATTGAGTTAGACAATCAGCCATGATCTTAATGATTGGCAAAGCAGGTTCGAAGGGCCAGATGGCCTCATCCTGCTCCTATCTTCTACGTTTCCATGTTTCTATGCAAAATGAAAAGTCCCAGAATGGGAGGTAGTGAAATTGAACAGATATTGAATTCTGTCTGGAGGGCAGAAAAGTGGTTAGTACTATAGCCTCAGAGCGCCGGGGAACCAGGTTGAATTCCAGCCTCGGGTCACTGTCTGTGTGGATTTTGTATGTTTTTCCTGTGTCAGTGTGGGTTTCCTCTGGGTGATCTGGTTTCCTCCAACATTCCAAAGATCTGTGGGTTAGGTTAATTGGTCATGCTGTATTGCCTTTTAGTGTCAGGGAGCTATTAGGGTAAATGTGTGGGGTTACGGGGATAGGACCTGGATGGGATTGTTGTCAGTGCAGACTTGATGGGCTGAATGACCTCTTTCTGCACTGTAGGGATTCTATGACTCTATGACAAACTCGTGTGATGTGGTTGTCATGGGCACAGCCACCCAAGCCATGATAATAGCTAAGTTCATATAAAAATGAGGTTGTGAGACGTCAGGCCATTGTTTGTGAACATTCTGGAGGGTGATACTTTGTGGACCAGCAGTTGATGATCTGCTAGTGGGCTTGTGAGGGAGTAAGCTGATGGGAAGTGAAGGTTGGAGGGGCATATGATTTCAGAAAATAACCAAGGAGGGAGGTAGATAGTGTGGTTACTGGATGCAATTAGGCTGCTATTCTAGGAGAAATTGGGATACATATAAGGACTATAGGTAAGGAGTTTGGAACAAACTTCCTGAGTGGGTGGTGGAGGAAAGTTCGACCAAGATATTCAAAAGGGACTTGGATTGCTATCCAAAAATAATGACTGTGCAAGATTATGAAGATAAGGCAGGGAAGTGGAATCAGATAGAATGCTCTATCAGAGAGCCAATGCAGACTCGATGGGCTGAATAGCCTCCTACTGCACTGTAAAGAATCTCCGACTGATGAAGCAGGCAGTGTAAAAGGATTGAATGGTCTGAAGGAGAGTCAGCAAGCTGCAGGAGTGCAGCCGGAGAAGCGAGCCAACCTGCATAACCGTGATGTGGTCAGACTGCAAGGCAAAATAACTGCACCAGAGAAGGATGTATGAGGAAACCAAGTGTGTAAGGGTTATAAGCAGCCCTTCTGTCAGTTTACCGTGCCAGTATGAGGAAACTCCTTCCTAAGCACCTGCCCAAATTATCCAACAAAGGGAGGAATAGAAACTGAGTTAAGGGAAATGCCCTCAGAAGATTTCCTTCCAAGGTGAAAATAAGGCCTCCAAGACTCCTTATTAGGAGTAACCAGTAACAAAGAGGTGTATTCACATCAATATTCCACAATGGGGAAAGTGATGAAACTGCAGCTGGATTGAACTTATAAAAATGACAGGACGGTGAAAAATGCTTCAAGAGTTTACATTCCTCTCTCACCCGCATTATTGTTCAGAGCGACGTAAACCAGATTGTGGTTCCTTTAAACCGTGGGAGACGTTTAACTCTAAACATCACTTCCTGCTTACAGTTGTGGATTCCCAATGGGAATGAAACAGCTTTCAAAGGCATCTGTGTGGGTCGGATATTAAGGGCCGTTGCTAGTATTCTGGAATTCACCTCCCTGTGCCTGGAGAATGCCATTCTTTGCAGTGTATTACTGAAAGTGGCTAAAATTAAAACTCTTGTTCCAGAAACTGGATTCATGATATTGTTTACTGGCTAGGTTCCTGTCTGCCATTTTTTCTGCGGGGGAGAAAGAGAATATGGAACACCTGCATGTGACTGCATCTTATTCATGCCCTTAAATATGCAGCTAAACTGAGATCTGAATATCATAAAATTCTACAGTGCTGAAGGAGGCTGTTTGTCCCATAGAGTCTGCACTGGCAATAATCCCACCCAGGCCCTAACCCCATATGTTTATTCTAGCTAGTCTCCCTGACACTAAGGGACAATTTGGCATGGCCAATTCACCTAAGTCACAAATCTTTAGACTGTGGGAGGAAATCGGAGCACCCAGAGGAAACCCACGCAGATACAGGAAGAATGTGCAAACTCCACACAGACAGTGACCCAAGCCAGGAATCGAACCTGGGTCCCTGGCACTGTGAGGCAGCAGTTCATAAGAACATAAGAACATAAGAAATAGGAGCAGGAGTAGGCCATCTAGCCCTTCGAGCCTGCCCCGCCATTCAATAAGATCGTGGCTGATCTGTCGTGTCTCAGTTCCACCTTCCCGCCCTCTCCCCATAACCCTTAATCCTCTTGCCTATCAAAAACCTATCAACCCGCGTCTTAAATATATTTAGCGAGGCAGCCTCCACCACTTCAACGGGCAGAGAATTCCAGAGATTCACCACCCTTTGAGTGAAGAAGTTCCTCCTCAACTCCGTTCTAAACCGCCCCACCCCCTTTATCTTGAGGCTGTGCCCCCTAGTCCTACTGTCCTTTCTGAGCGGGAAGAGTCTCTCCACCTCTATCCTATCCATCCCATTCATCATCTTATATGTCTCAATGAGATCTCCCCTCATTCTTCTAAACTCTAACGAGTACAAGCCTAGTTTACTCAGCCTCTCCTCATAGTTCAACCCCCTCAACTCCAGTATCAGCCTAGTAAACCTCCTTTGCACTCCCTCCAAGGCCAAAATATCCTTGCGTCCAAAACTGTCGGCGACCAAAACTGCACACAGTACTCCAGCTGCGGCCTCACCAGTGCCCTGTACAGTTCTAACCACTGTGCCACCATACCACCCATAAATCCCAAAAATATTGCACTGGTTCTTTTGTCAGGTGCCCTCTCAGCTTTTTTTCTTACCACTGTGTCTTTTATCACTGTCTTTGCTGCAATAATTCTCTCAGCAGCCATGTGGATACACCATTTATTCCACTCACATTGGGTGCTGTGAAGCATAGCCGGTAAGTTTCTGGATTAAATTTACATGAATTCTTGTTGCAATGAAAATACATCAGTATGACACATCTGCTAGAGTAAATACTGTTTGATGTGTCTAAGTGGTACACTGTGTGTTTATTTCATTTATACATGGCAATGCTGCTGTTGTCATATCCATGGGAACAACTGTTAGCTTACACCACAAAATCGCCCACCACCCACAATGGACAACAGTGGTCACCTTAAATAACACTTAGGTGGAAAAGTAAACAAGAGGGTTCTTTTGTGTTTCAAACAGAATGGGACGTCACGGTGGCACAGCGGTTAGCACTACTACTTCACAGTGCCACAGTTCAATTCCTGGCCTGGGTCACCGTCTGTGTGGATTTTGCATGTTCTCCCTGTGTCTGCACGGGTTTCCTCCCACATTCCAAAGATGTGCAGGTTAGGTGCATTGGCCACACTGAATTGCTCCTTAGTGTCAGGGAGATTAGCGGGGTGAGTGGGTGGGGTTGCGGGGATAGAGGCTGGGTGGAATTGTGGTCGGTGCAAACTCGATGGGCCGAGTGGCCTCTTTCTGCACTGTAGGGATTCTATGATTCTATGAAACATGGCTCAGGCAAGTCCAAGCTTTGGATCTTGATGGTTAATTTTGAGATTTAGTTCACAGTTTGCTCTGGATTTTATTCTGTTATGGAGAAACAACATCCAACCATCACTCTTAATGCGGAGCAGCACACATACTTTCCCAGCTTCCTCCTGTGTGTCATTACTGTGCCTGCATTCTCCCGCTCTTGTCCCTCGCACTCGCTTTAGCAATTCCAGAGCATTAATAATAATGATTCTGGCATTGACAGGCGACAACAGAGTCAACCTAATGGGAAATCTGCCCAAAAGCTGCGTCCTTACAATCTGTGATAAATGTCCCTGATGACCACTCCATGCTGCATCTGTCTCCATCTATAAAGCAAATCCATTCAGTTTATAACTGCATCAGGGATTATCACAGTAACAGAAGGCATGCTTTATGGGAAAAAAGAGTGTGCAATGACTTGCCCCTCATAGTTAACTTGGCTCCAAGCCATCCTCCATAAGAAGGCTTTGAATTCGAATAAAGACTTTAGTAAAGCGCACTGAAAATCCAAATAATATATCCTCCGAACCTTTTGGACTTTACAAGAACCTTACGTTTAATTATGTAAATGTTGGGAAACATCCTGTTGCAACTATCCTTAGTGCTAAACTCAGTGAGATTACCAATCCATGCTGAATTGTGGGCTGTTTGCCCAGGGCTACTGTTAACTAAGGCAACATGAAGCAAGTTATCATGTAGGCTAGTTACAGCCAAAAGCAATAAAGACTGAAATCAGTTTCCCGTAGCTGAGGGGACAATCCAGTATGTTGGAAAATCCCTATACTGGATCAGCTTTCACTAACACTAAAATTTGCCGAAATTGCTTCACCCCGGCCAACATTAGCATCAGGTGAATTACAGTAATGCTTAATTGCAGCCCAGTTTTAAAATTGTATTTAATTTGCCAGTGTATAGCTTGGTTCTTTTCCTTAGAAAGCCCCTTGAGATTGCGGGTAACTTGTTCCCACTCTAGTTCTGAAATGGCTGATCAGTCGAGTATGTGACCTGCAGTCTCTGCCACATACAGGGTCGGTGATGCTTGAAAGGTTGGATAGAAGAATCGTTTGGAAGTTTGTGCACTCCTTCCGACCCTTGGATTTCACCCTTGCACATTCTCTCCAAAGTGTCTCCATGTGCTCTGTAGCTTCTTAATTGTGAACCGTCTCCATTTTGGTCAATCGTAAACCAGGGTATCCCATGAGTTGGTCATTTTTTTGACTTCTTCAGGGATGCCTTGAGGACATTCCTATAGTGCACCACACGTCTATCTCAATTATGGCACATGGAGTCATAGAGTCATAGAGGTTTACAGCATGGAAACAGGCCCTTCAGGCCAACTTGTCCATGCCACCCTTTTTTTAAACCCCTAAGCTAATCCCAATTACCCACATTTGGCCCATATCCCTCTAAATCCATCATACCCATGGAACTATCTAAGTGCTTTTTAAAAGACAAGATTGTACTCGCCTCTACTACTACCTCTGGAAGCTTGTTGCAGACACTCACCATCTCTGTGTGAAAAAAATGACCCTCTGGACACTTTTGTATCTCTCCCCTCTTACGTTAAACCTATGCCCTCAAGTTTTAGACTCCCCTACCTTTGGGAAAATAAATTGACTATCTAGCTGATCTGTGACCCTTATTATTTTATAAACCTCTATAAGATCACTCCTCAGCCTCCTACACTCCAGAGAAAAAAGTCCCAGCCTCTCTTTACAACTCAATCCATCAAGTCCTGGTAGCATCCTAGTAAATCATTTCTGCACTCTTTCTAGTTTGTAATATCCTTTCTATAATAGGTGACCGGAATTGCACACAGTATTCCAAGTATGGCCTTACCAATGTGTTGTACAACTTCAACAAGGCATTCCAACTCCTGCATTCAGTGTTCTGACCGATGAAACCAAGCATGCCGAATGCCTTTTTCACCACTCTGTCTACCTGTGACTGCACTTTCAAGGAGCTATGAACATGTACACGGAGATCTTTTGGTCCTGTAACTCTCCCCAATGCCCTACCATTAACTGAGTAAGCCTTGAGTCAATCTACCAAAATGCATCACCTTGTATTTGTCTAAATTAAACTCCATCTGCCATTCGTCAGACCACTGGCCCAATTAATCAAGATCCCATTGTAATTGGAGATAATTTTCTTCACTGTCCACTATGTCACTAATCTTCATGTATTCTGCAAACTTACTAACCATGCCCCTTATATTCTCATCCAAATCATTAATATAAATGACAAATAACAATGGACCCAGCACTGATCCTTGAGGCACACCGCTGGTCACAGGCCTCCGATTTGAAAAACAATTCTCCACAACCACCGTCTGTCAAGTTGCCAATTTTGTATCCATTTAGGTATCTCACCCTGAATCCCATGTGATTTAACCTTATGCAACAACCTACCATGTGGTATCTTGTCAAAGGCCTTGCTGAAGTCCACAACATCAACTGCACTCCCTCATCTACCTTCTTGGTTACCCCTTCAAAAAACTCAATCAAATTTGTGAGAAATGATTTTCCACTCACAAAGCCATGCTGACTGTCCCTAATCAGTACTTGCATTTCTAAATGCCTGTAGATCCTGTCTCTCAAAATACTTTCCAACAATTTATCCACCCCAGATGTGAGGCTCACTGGCCTGTAGTTCCCAGGCTTTTCCCTGCAGCCCTTTTCAAACAAAGGCACGTCTGCCACTCTCCAATCTTCAGGTACCTCACCCGTGACAATCGATAATTCAAATATCTCAACTAGGGGACCCACAGTTTCCTTAGTAGCCTCCCACAATGTCCTGGGATACACTTCATCGGGTCACGGAGATTTATCTACCTTGATGCGCTTCAAGACTTTCAGCACCTTCTTCTCTGAAATGTGTACACTCCTCAAGACATCACTATTTATTTCCCCAAGTTCCTTAACATCCATGCTTTTCTCAGCAGTAAATACTAATGAAAAATATTCATTTAGGATCTCACCCATCTGAATATTATTTTAAATCAAACTGGAATAAGTTTATCATTGAATCATAGAATCCCTACAATGTAGAAGGAGGCCATTCAGCCCATCGAATCTGCACCAACTCTCCAACAGAGCATTCCACTCAGGCCCAATCCCTTAATCCCACGCATTTACCCTGATAATCCCCCTAACTACACATTGTGGGACACTAAGGAGCAATTTTGCATCACCAATCCACCTAGCCTGCACATATTTGGACCGTGGAAGGAAACCAGAACACCTGGAGGAGACCCAAACAGTCATTGGGAGAATGTACAAACTCTACACAGATTCTGAGGTCAGAATTGAACTCAGGTCCCTGGCGCTGTAGGCAGCAGTGCTAACCAGTGTGCCACCATGCTGCCCACCTGATAATCTCCTGAAAAGTGTTGAGTTAAGAATGCAAGGTTTGAGTCGAGTGCCTGAAGTTGTATTTTAAAGTCCATCCAACATGTGGGAATTTTATAAAACTTATTATTCTTTGTTCTCAACTTTAGCTGTGCTAGCTTCCATTGAACAATAATTAGAGGAGCATTGCTTTTTGCTACCAGTTTACATAAGAACAAACCAGTAGAACTCAGATGCGCATTATTGATAAGTATTGTCAACAAATTTCATGATTGCTGTAGATATTTTCTTAATTTCAGTAAGTGGTCTGTCCCTGTGTCACCTACAACCAGACATTCATCTTCATTGTCCAATATGACTAATGTGACTTAAGGACTGAAAATCATAGAATCCCTACAGTGCAGAAGGAGGCCATTCGACCCATTGAGTCTGCACCAACCACAATCCCACCCAGGCCCTATCCCCATAACTCCATACATTTCCCCTAGCTAGTCCCCTGACAATTGGGAGGCCCTCAGTTTGATAAGATTTTGGAGTCTCCCAGCTATCAGACTGGCAAGGGGACTGCCAAAGGGGGCAGGAATCTGTAGCTGGGGATTGCAGAGGCAGCTCCCATCAGTTCATTTGGGAGGGGGGTTGGTTGTTGGGGAGGAAGCCTGGGGGCCATGATAAGAAGAGGAGTGGTAAAAGGCTGTGAACAGAGCTGCGAAAGGTGAGGGTTTGGGAATTGGAGGGTTTTGGGGAGAGGTGGGGTCTGTTGTCAAGCAGATTTAGAGGAAGCCCTAAACTTCATTCTGTGACATGGAAACACTCCTGCATCTTGATCCACAGGGAAAGCCTGAAAGGCGGGAGAGTTTAAATGACAGAAAGTGTGATGGTGCAAGGAGAGAAGAGATAGTAATGGGACAAATAATGGAACAAGATATATGTCGAGGGGATGTGGAAATGGGAAAGCAGGATAAGCATCGACAGCTGTTCTCTTAAGACAGAGCTCATGATCTGAAATTGTTGAGCTCAATGTCGAACCTGAAGGCTGTCCCTTTTTGTCATTTAATCTCCCTTTCCTTCCACCCTGTCTCACCTCCCAGTTTCCCCAACCATTTGAGTGCTACATCTCTAGATATTCTCAGTTCTGACAAAGTAGGCACAGTGGCACAGTGGTTAGTGCTGCTGCGCCAGGGACCCGGGTTCAATTCCAGCCTCGGGTGACTGTCTGTGCGGAGTTTGCACATTCTCCCTGTGTCTGCGTGGGTTTCCTCTCGGTGCTCCGGTTTCCTCCCACAGTCCAAAGATGTGCAGGTCAGGTGGATTGGCCATCTAAATTGTCCTTTATTGTTCAGAGGATTAGCGGGGTAAACATACATGGTTACGGGTGTAGGGCCTGGGTAAGATTGTTGATGGTGGCAGACTCAATGGGCCGAATGGTCTCCTTATGCACAGTAGGGTTTCTATGATTCCATGAAAGAGTTGTGTATGTGGTGCCTGTCTCTTTAATACAGTACAGCAGAAGTGGGCAACCTGACTTGAGGGACGAAATACCTAGGACACTGAAGCGCATTACCACTGCCCTTTGTGTGAGCAGGTATGGATTTTACCCATAAACAAGCTGTCTTCAATTTTAAGATAACTCCTTGATCAGAATTTCCCCATCAGATGAAATAATTTCCCAGAATCTTTTGAATTCCTTCATAATCGCAAACATCCGGAACTGTGAAACTGAAAAGAAAGCAAACCAGTTTTAGGGAACTTTAACCACTGGTAGAATTCTGGTAATCCTGCACTGTAACCCTTCCAAGACCAATATATCTTTCTGGAGATTTGGTTTCTAAAAGCTCTAATTTTCTTTACTCTTTCATGGAATGTGGGTGTGTCTGGCAGAGCCAGCATTGCTGCCCATCCTTAATTGCTCTTAAACTGAATGGTTTGCGAGGCTGTTTCAGAGGGCAGTTAAGAGTCAACTACATTGCTGTGGCTCTGGACTCACATGTAGGCCAGGCCAGTAAGGATGGTGGATTTCCTTCCCTAAAGGGCATTGGTGAACTAAATGGGTCATCATTAGACTTTTCAGGCAGGATTTTACAGCCTCGCCCATTCCGAACCTAGAAAATCCCGCCCATGATCAACAGACCATTCCATGGTCCATCGCTCACCCGCTCCGATTTCTGTGGCAGGACAACAAAATTTCAGCCTACATTCCTGATTTTTATTGAATTCAAATTTCATCATCTGCCATGGCAGGATTTGAACCCCAGTCATAGAGTCATAGGGCCAAAATTTTGCCACCCCACCCGCCACAGGAATTGGAGCGGGCAAGAGGTGGAACATGGAGAGGTTTGTTGATCTTGGGCAGAATTTTACGGTTTTGGGACAAGCAAGGCAGTAAAATCCCACCCATTGAGTCATAGAGAAACATAGCATGGAAACAGGCCCTTCAGCCCAACTGGTCTATGCCGATCATTGTGCCCCCCCAGCTAGTCCCAATCGCCCATGTTTGGTCCATATCCCTCTAATCCTTGCCAAATGCTTTTTAAATATTGTTATTGTACCTGCCTCAACCACTTTCCCTGGCAGTTTATTTCACAAACGCACCACCCCTCTATCTATGCCCCTCATTATTTTATACACTGCCCCTCGGATCTTGTTCTGGGTCACTGGTTCAGTGACAATACTACTGTGCCACTGCCTCCCACATCAGTGCAGCGAACATGCACAACTCTGTATAGCTGAAGCATTGCATATTGCTTGTCTATTCAAATCACTTTGAAATAAAGGATGGCATTCAATTCGCCTTTTTGGTTACTATTTGTACTGACACTCCACCATTTCGTTGTTTGACTATGTAGGTAGCCAAATTTCATAGCTCTTCCACAGCACCTGGTTCTCCCCATTATAACAAACAGTGTTTTCTGAGATCGAAAGTAGGTGAGCTCACCTTTCCCTACAATGAACTACATCTGACTATTAATTTTTAAAATCTCTTCAGGTCTGCAAGAAATAATTAATATAACATCCTCCTTTGCTGAAATGTGTACTTTCTTCAAAACAAATCCACAATTCTACAATCGCATTTCTAGGTTTTTGCTTATTTGGACTAGTATTGAATTACAACACAGACCAAGAAAATATAGCTTACAGCAGAGACCAAGAAAAAATATAGATCTAAAACTCCTGCCCCTCATAAACCAAATCCAACACTAACCTTGCTATGTTTTTCAGATGATGAACTGAAAGGCTCCACTTAATTTGTTAACTAATATTTGAGGTAGACCACCTGGGAATAACAGTTTCACAAGTTTATCAGTCTGCCTCTTTATCTCTGTACTGCTCAATTATAAACATCTGTAACATAGCACCCAACAAATTACTCGTGCTGTTTGAGGTTGTTTTTAAAAACTGTCTGGAAAGTAACTAAACACTTCTTCAGTCAGTGTCAGTTGCGAGGCCATACCTCAGTTATTTTGTCACTATTTATATATAAGCATAACTATTTGTATGTTTAAACATGAATCTCTGGTATGAACATTATAAGTTTAAAATATCTATAATAACAGTCATCTTTTATAGCAACAATAATCCTTTCTACAATTGTATTTAAAAATTGTAAAGTACAGCATTGATAATGATCTCTTATGAACTTTCTTGTAAATATCTTGATTTTGTATGTAAATTATTACCAAACATGTTTGGTGTCTCTTGCTTAAGTCACAATCATACCATTCTGATTATGTTGTCATCAAAATATTTGTCTAACTTGTCGTTCACAGTATTCCATTTCCCCATTCAAACTGTAACACCTTTCAATATTTATGTGTCATGTTTCCGTTACGTAAGCAAAAATGTAATCGAGAAGATAAAACATGATTTCATATTTAGAGTTGTTTTGGCATGAACAGCTTTTTTAAGTTTGTTCATGGGATGCGGGCATTGCTGGCTAGACCAGCATTTATTGCCTATCCCTAATTGTCCATGAGAAGGTAGAACATAGAACATTACAGCGCAGTACAGGCCCTTCGGCCCTCGATGTTGCGCCAACCAGTGGAACCAATCTAATGACCCTCTAACCTAAACTATTCCAATGTTATCCATGTGCCTATCCACTGACCATTTGAATGCCCTTAAAGTTGGCGAGTCCAGAACTGCTGCAGGCAGGGCATTCCACGCCCTTACTACCCTCTGAGTAAAGAACGTACCTCTGACATCCGTCCTATAATTACCACCCCTTAATTTAAAGCTAAGTCCCCTCGTGTTAGCCATCACCATCCGAGGAAAAAGGCTCTCACTGTCCACCCTATCCAATCCTTTGATCATCTTGTATGCCTCAATTAGGTCACCTCGTAACCTTCTTCTCTCCAATGAAAATAACCTCAAGTCCCTCAGCCTTTCCTCATAAGACCTTCCCACCACACCAGGCAGTATTGATTTATAAGGTGGTGATTGTCAGACTTTTTACTGTGTTTACGCCAGTCCAACGCCGGCATACCCACTTCTTGAACCATGGCAATGTGACTTGGGAACACCTGCAGTGCTGTTAGGGAGGGAGTCCCAGGATTTTGACCCAGTGGCAGTTAAGGAAGGGCGATATATTTCAAGTCAGGATAGCTTTAAATGAAACTTGTAGGTGGTGGTGTCCTCGTACATCAGCTGCCCGTCGCCTTCCAGGTGGCGGAGGGTTTGGCAAGTGCATCTTTAAAGGTGTTACCGTGTGTGTCAGTCTCAAAGGTGCACTCGTTATGGATTTCAACAATCAGGTGGTATAACAAAAACAGCCTCTGCCTATATAGTTTCTTTAATATAATAAAATGCTCCAAAGCAATTCACAAGGACTTTACAAAACAAAATTTGACACCAAGACATATAAAGGTATTTTAGAGCAAAAAATCAAAAACTTGACTAAAGGAGTCGGCTTCAAGGAATTTTACAAAAGAGAGAAGTGAGTCAGAGGCAAAGAAACTTACGGAGAGATCCAGAGTTAATGACTGGAATTTTCCAGCCCCCACCTCCCGCCCCTGCGGTGGGTTCCCTCATGGCAGGGCCAATGAACCATTGAAATCTTCCTTCACACCAGCAGAACTGGAAGATCAGGCTGGCGTTAGGGACTGGAAAATAGCAGCCAATGTCCCTGATTACTGGAAGCATGAATGGTCTTCATTATGTGTTTGGAAGCTCATCTCAGGGTCAACTATGACTCCAAGGTTGTGAACTGCTGGGTTCAACCTGAAGCATTTTCCAGTGTTAGTAATGGAATCAATCGCTGGTGAACAAAATTCTTGGCAAGGTCTGAAGGTAATGGAGTCAATCTTCCAAATATTTAATTGTAAAAAAAACTCTGCTTATGCACTGGCTCAGACAAGCAGTCTGACAATTCAAAGTAGAGAAGCTGAGGGAAGTGGTAATGGTGTCATAAGAACATAACGGAAGCAGGAGTAGCCCAGACCGCCCCTTGAGTCTCCTCCAGCATTCAGTATGATCAGGGCTGAACTTCAGAGTCAAGTCCACTTTCCAACACATTGTAAGAGTGCTCTCATCAAAATCAAATATATTAACAGCAAGACTTTCTTGTTCTTGTACCCAAGCCCTTTTGCAAAGAAGGCCAAAGTGCCGTTTGCCTTTACGATTCCTCCCTATATTGCAATGCTAATTCTGTGTGTTCCTTGTATTGTAGAAACATAGAATTCCTACAGTGCAGAAGGGAGACAATTAGCTCATAGAGTCTGCACTGACAATAATGCCACCCCAAGCTCTATCCCCACAATCCCACACATTTACCCCGCTAATCCTGCTAATCTACACATTCCGGGACACTATGGGTAATTTAGCATGGCCAGTCAACCTAACCCACACATTTTTGGACTGTGGGAGGAAACCAGAGCAACCGGAGAAAACCCACGCAGACAGGAGGAAAATGTACAAACGCCACACAGATAGTGTCCCAAACCGGGAATCGAACTCAGGTCTCTGGAGCTTGAGGCAGCAGTGCTAACCACTGTGCCACCATGCTACCCTCTTGTGCCACCATGTCGCCTCTATGAATAGACACACACAAGTCATCTGAACATACTTTCAATTGATGTTGTTAAGGGACAGAGAATGGGTAGGACCAAAAGGAGATGCTTGGCAGATATTAGGAGTTTGGTTTATTGCTGACCATTTCTATACAAGAATCTGTTACTAAATATATGGAATTCCATCCTTCTTTTGTTCGTTCAGACAGATGTAGATTGTGAAGAATTAATGCAAAGTTCTGGCATCTCCTTGTTCAAGTTAGCTAAATGCCAGTGGGGGTTAGCAATTAGACAAGATCTGAGAGCCCAAATCACTCTTTCCACTTTCCCTATTTACACAGTTATTGACTTCCATGCAAAGGATAGAAAAATAAATTAAAAGCTGCTTGAACACAATTCAAATATTCACTTCTACAAAGATCAGTTAAAATCACTCAGTTTAGACTCAAAGCAAATCTGTGCGAAGTCTGCATCCACTTAGTCATGTCTTGTATTTACAGTTGAGTATTTGAAAGACAGCTGAAATATAGTGCGGATAAAAGTGATCTGAATAAAGGCATTTCTTGTCTGCTTGAAAATATCAAGAGCAGTCGCCTGCTTGACTCAGCTGCATGACCCCCCTGCTTATTTCTGCACTGAGTCAGTGAATGCATTCTACTCACCAGTCTCTGCTTGTGCCAGATCAATGCAGAAACAACTCAAGGCTGCTCGACACATGCAGCTAGAACTGTTTCCTGAGGTTAAAGTGCACTTTGGGCTCACTGTCTACTCCTTTGCTGTTTGGTGGCATCGATCCAGTGGGTCCAGAGGTGTCCCACTGGAGTCTCCTCTCTGCAGTCACTACTGCAGCCTTGGAGCTTGGAGAAAATGCAAATCCCAAATGCTATTTCTGTGACCCCCGCAGTTAGGGGTCACGACCCATATTTTGAGAATCGTTGAGTTAGAGAGTAGGTTAGCAACAAATAGCAATCTTCCTTTCCTGCGGCATCAAAAGTAGGCATATCTGCAGGCAGCCATTTTACAGATCTCCCCTCACCCTTCTCCTTATAACATCGCTTGGTAATTTACCACAGTGTTTCTGTTTCCACAATTCTATCGAGAAGTCAATAGAATTATGGAAACATGGATGGCATGGTGATACAGCAGTCAGCACTGCTGCCTCACAACTCCAGGGACTGAGTACGATTCCCAGTTTGGGTCACTGTCTGTGTAGAGTTTACACATTCTCCCCCTGTCTGCGTGGGTTTCCTCCGGGTGCTCCGGTTTCCTTCCACAGCCGAAAGGTGTGCGGGTTAGGTTGATTGGCCATGCTAAATTGCCCATAGTGTCCTGGTATGTATAGGTTAGAGGGATTAGAGGGGTAAATCTGTGAGGATAAAGTATGGGGTGGGACTGTTGTTGATGAAGACTTGATGGGCCAAATGGCCTCCTTCTGCACTGTAGGGATTCTATGATTCTATGGTTTCTAAGCCTATAATGTGTAGTTTACAAGTTTGAACTTGTGCTCCTTGTCTCACCTTTATCATTTTGTTTCAAATAATGTTCTGATCTACCTTTTCCATACTATTTACATTTTCTGTATCTCCACATTTGGCAAAGTGGTTATGCTAAAATTGACTCTTGAAATGAAAAATTGAGATATGAAAAGCTTTTGACATGCTATTCCGTAACATTTATTGTTGGTGACAGTTTCACAACTTGTGTTCAGCAGTTTTATTTGCCTTCTTTGATGTTGTTCGGGTCGGACATTAATACCCCAGATAATTTTTGAATTGAATGTATGGCCATCTTGAGTTCATTCACTGAAAGCTGCAGTGTTTATTTTGGCACACTTAGTCGAAAGCAATCTCTCTTAAGTCTAATAGATTAGGAAAGACATTGGAGATGAGAAGGGAATGTAAGGCTGTGGGAAACCAACTGTTAGTTAAATAGAGGTCTCAAATTCATTGCTCGTACTTATTGTTTAGGACATAAGAACATAAGAAATAGGAGCAGGAGTAGGCCATCTGGCCCTTCGAGCCTGCCCCGCCATTCAATAAGATCATGGCTGATCTGTCATGGCTCAGTTCCACATTCCCGCCCTCTCCCCATAACCCTTAATCCCCTCGCTTATCAAAAACCCATCAACCCGCTTCTTAAAAATATTTAGCGAGGTAGCCTCCACCACTTCAACGGGCAGAGAATTCCAGAGATTCACCACCCTTTGAGTGAAGAAGTTCTTCCTCAACTCCGTTCTAAACCGCCCCCCCTTTATCTTGAGGCTGTGCCCCCTAGTCCTACTGTCCTTTCTGAGCGGGAAGAGTCTCTCCACCTCTACCCTATCCATCCCATTCATCATCTTATACGTCTCAATGAGATCTCCCCTCATTCTTCTAAACTCTAACGAGTACAAGCCTAGTTTATTCAGCCTCTCCTCATAGCTCAACCCCCTCAACTCCGGTTTCAGCCTAGTAAACCTCCTCTGCACTCCCTCCAAGGCCAAAATATCCTATGTATGTGGCTGTTGAACTTTTTCTTTTCCTATTTCAATAAATGGAGATGCACTGAATGACAGGACACAAGAAGATGTAGACCATCTGACCCATCAAATAGATATGCGGGTTAGGTGGATTGGCCATGCTAAATTGCATCTTAGTGTCAGGGAGACTAGTTAGGATAAATGCATGGGTGTTGTAGAAATGGGGCCTGGTTGGGATTGTAGTTGGTGCAGACTTGATGGGCCGAAAAGCCTCCTTCTGCATTGTAGGATTTGACAGCATTGTAGTCCTTAACAGCAGTATGGATGTACTTATACCACGGGAACTAAAGTTTATTTACTTATTAATGTCACAAGTAGGCTTATATTAACACTGCAATGAAGCTACAGTGAAAATCTGTGGCTAGTGACACTCTGACATTCCCTCAGTACTGACCCACTGACAGTGCAGCTTTCCCTCAGCACTAACCCTCAGACGTTGCAGCACATCTCAGTACTAATCTTCTTACAGTGCAGCACTCCCTGAGTATTAAACCTTTGTCAATGCAGGAGTCCGTCAGTACTAACCCCCTAGTCACCACACTCTGACATCTGTTTGGGTGCACTCATGGAGCATTTAGCATGGCCAATGCATCTAACCAGTACGTCTTCTGGACTGTGGGAGGAAACCAGAGCACCCAAAGGAAACCCACACAGGCATGGAGAGAACATGCAGTGACCCAAGCTGTGAATTGGATTCAGGTCCCTGGCACTATGAGGCATCAGTGCTCACCACTGTGCCACCCAATATTTCAAGAGGCAGCTCACCATTGCTTTCTCAAGGGCAGTTAGGGATGGGCAATATATGTTGGCCTGGTCAGTGACACCCACACCTCATGAATGAATCTTTAAAATAATTAAATCTAAATTGGGTTACACTGAAGATTAACTTTAATTTTGGTAGAAATTTCTAAAGCACACATTAAGGTAATATTGGCCAGGATCATTAGGCTTGTATTAATGATACAATTGGTAAATACTGACAGCTACTTCCAGAATAGCCTTCAGTTGTCAGATCCACAACTATACTAAAATATCTTGCAATCAGAATGGTCCTGATATTTATAGGGAAATAAGTTACTGAGGTGGCCAAAGGTTTTCTTGAAGGACCTAAAGGAGCACCTGTGCTTCTATTGACCCGCAAGGAGTGCTGAGAGAACCAAATATCTTGAGGAAGAGCAACTGAAGAATTTCAGGGGCTATAATCCAAATTTTTAATTCCTCACTGGCCACCGAGGAGGTGCCAGAGGACAGTGAGTCTCATGTCTCTGATGGGCTGACTATTGGAGAAGATTCTGAAGGAGAGAATCGATCTCCATTTGGAGAAGTAAGGTTTGATCAGGGATAGTCAGCATGGTTTTGTCAGAGGGAGGTCATGCCTAACAAATTTGATTGAATTTTTTGAGCATGTAACCGAGTGTGGATGAGGGTACTGCGGTTGATGTAGTTTCCATGGATTTCAGCAAAGCCTTTGACAAAGTCTCAAATGGAAGACTTGTTAAGAAGGCTAATGCAAATGGGATACAGGGTGATCTGAATGGTGGATACATAATTGGCTTAGCGGTAAGAGACAGAGGGTGGTGACAGACAGCTACTTTAGTGATTGGAGGCCAGTGACCAGCGACGTACCAGAGGGATCCGTGCTGGACCCCCTATTGTTCCTCATTTATATAAATGACATAGATGACTATGTGGGGGGTAAGTTCAGTAAGTTTACTGATGACACAAAGATTGGCTGGGTGGTTAACAGTGAGGTTGAGTGTTTTGGGTTACAGGAAGATAGAGATGAGATGGTCAAATGGGTGGATAAGTGGCAGATGGAATTTGATCCTGAAAAATGTGAGGTGATGCACTTCGGAAGGAATAACTTGACAAGGAAGTATACTATGAATGGTCTGACACTGGGAAGTTCTGAAGAAAAAAGGGACCTTGGCATGTTTGTTCAAAGATCTCTGAAGGTGGAAAGGCAGGTAAACGGGGTGTGAAAAAGGCATATGGCACACTTGCCTTTATCAATTGGGATATAGCTTACAAAGACAGAGAGGTCATGGTGGAGTTGTATAGAACATTGGTGAAGTCACAGCTGGAGTACTGTGTGCAGTTCTTGTCTCCACATTATAGGAAGGAAATGAACACACTGGAGGGAGTGTGGAGGAGATTTACCAGAACGCTGCCTGGGATGGAACACTTAATTTATGAAGTGAGGTTGGATAGGCTTGGGTTGTTTTCATTGGAGCAGAGAAGACAGAAGGGTGACCTAATTGAGGTGTTCAAGATTATGAGGGGCATAGTTAGGGTGGATAGGGAGCAGCTGTAACCCTTAGTTGAAGGGTCAGTTACAAGGGGGACACAAGTTAAAAGTGAGGGGTGGGAGTTTTAGTGGGGTTTAAGGAAAAACTTTTTTATTCAGAGGATGGTGATGGTCTGGAATGCACTGCCTGTGAGGGTAGTGGAATCAGGATTCATATCTGGGTGATACTTGGCACACCATAACTTTCAAGGCTATGGGCCAAGTGCTGGCAAGTGGGATCTGTTGGGCAGGTCAGGGCCTTTCATGTGTCGGTGCAGACTCGATGCAGTATTCTATGATTCTGTGATACTGTGAAGAGACAGCTTCCACCTCCCATGTGAACGGGGACAAAGTGAAAATGGTCGAGAGCTTCAAGTTTCTAGGTGTCCAGGTTATCAACAACTTGTCCGGGTCCCTCCACGCCGATGCTATAGTTACAAAAGACCACAATGCCTCTACTTCCACTACAGGCTGAGGAAATTTGGCATGTCTGCTCCGACTCTTACCAACCTTTACAGATGCACCACAGCCAACATTCATTCTGGTTATATTACGGCTTGGTACAGCTCCTGCTCTGTCCAAGATCGCAAGAAACTACAAAGGAACATGGATGTGGCCCAATCCATCACTAAAACCAGTCTCCCATCCATTGACTCTGTCTACACTTTCCACTGCCTCAGAAAGACAGCCTCAATCAAGGACCCCACCCACTCTAGACATACTCTCTTCCACCTTCTTCCACCTCTCTTCCACGTGACTGAGGTCATGTACCAACTCAAGAACAGCTCCTTCTCTGCTGCCACCAGACTTCTAATGGACGCACTTCATATTAAGTTGATCTTTCTCTCCACCCTAGCTATTTCTGTAACACTACATTCTGCACCCTCTCCTTTCCTTCTCTATGAAAGGTATGCTTTGTGTGTATAGCGTGCAAGAAACAATACTTTTCACTCTATATTAATACACACTACAATAATAAATCAAATCAAATAGCAAACAGTTCTGATTCAGCAAGTTGAATGTTCCACTGTGCTAGCTTTAATGTTCTTGTATAATTCATATTTTAAAAATGAATCTAAGGAAATGTCCTTAACTTTAATACAGTACAATAGTCTTTATATTTCCAATGTACTCTAAAATTAATGTTTCAACTGGAAAAAGAACTCCCTATAATTAGGGTTTATAGTATAATAGTTATATTGCGTTGAGTCAAAAATGACAATGTACACACTGTTAACAGTAAAAAGTGAATTTGAAAGCTGTTTAACTCACAATATTGAAAGCTTAACCACAATAGTACAACAATTTCCAAAGTCAACATTCAATAGAAAAATAGAGAGGCAGATGAAATAATAATTCATGAAAATCCTTCCCAAAACATGGTTCTGTATAACGTTTTGATTGAACATTATATAAACAATGTCAGCCACAGAATAACAAAACTGCTTCATTACGCAGCATCCACACACAGTCCTTTCTGATCATTTTGAAAGACCTTTACCCATTCCCATCCTCTTTGATACACAACAGAAAGTGCTTCCTGAACCCAATGAATTGATTTTGTCGATATAGCTGGGTTTGTGATTGATCTCACTGGTTTGATTTAGAGGGAGACAGTTTCTGTTCAGAAGGCGATTACCAGTAAATGGATAAAGAACAAAGTGTAGCAAAATGATCTCATGGCTTTTGGAAAACAGGTTAAACAGAGTGAGATCTTGTCAATAGTTGATCTCCATGGAGTGAGTGATATCCGTAGGTTGGAGGCATAATTTTATTGAATTTAAATTTCACATAGCATTCGTCAAAGTAAAATTGTTTGGCTTCAAGATTATTTTTAAAAATAACTCAACATGTTGTAAATGTATAGTATTGTATACAAACATAAATGCATGTATGTATGTATGTATATGTTACGTATGTATACATAAATGTATGCATACTGTATATTTCATTGTTTTCATTAATGAATGACATTTATGAAGAATACACAAAAGATGCTATAATAGTATAATGTCACTATACAAAATTGGTGATTTAAAGCCATTTTATTAATTCAATCTTAGTGGTTAAAATGGAGATTTAAAAAAAAGTCATTTTCTAAGCTGAACAAATGACTGCTGATATTTGCCGACAAATGCTTAATGTTTGATTTGAACATAAGAGCATAAGAAATAGGAGCAGGAGTAGGCCATCTAGCCCTTCGAGCCTGCGCCGCCATTCAATAAGATCATGGCTGATCTGTCGTGGCTCAGTTCCACATTCCCGCCCTCTCCCCATAACCCTTAATCCCCTTGCCTATCAAAAACCTATCAACCTGCGTCTTAAAAATATTGAGCGAGGCAGCCTCCACCACTTCAACGGGCAGAGAATTCCAGAGATTCACCACCCTTTGAGTGAAGAAGTTCCTCCTCAACTCCATTCTAAACTGCCCCCCCTTTATCTTGAGGCTGTGCCCCCTAGTCCTACTGTCCTTTCTGAGCAGGAAGAGCCTCTCCACCTCTATCCTAACCATCCCATTCATCATCTTATATGTCTCAATGAGATCTCCCCTCATTCTTCTAAACTCTAACGAGTACAAGCCCAGTTTATTCAGCCTCTCCTCATAGTTCAACCCCCTCAACTCCGGTTTCAGCCTAGTACACCTCCTCTGCACTCCCTCCAAGGCCAAAATATCCTTGCGTAAGTGCAGCGACCAAAACTGCACACAGTACTCCAGCTGTGGCCTCACCAATGCCCTGTACAGTTGCAGCAAGACCTCCCTACTTTCATATTCAATCCCCCTCACTATGAAGGCCAGCATCCCATTTGCCTTCCTGACCACCTGCTGCACCTGCAGGCTGGGTTTTTGCGACTCATGCACAAGGACCCCGAGGTCCCTCTGCACTGTTGCATGCTGCAGTTTTTCGCCATGTAAGTAATAATCCTTCCTACCATTATTCCTACCAAAGTGGACAACTTCACACTTGCCAACATTAAATTCCATTTGCCAGTCCCTGGCCCATTCGCCCAGCCTATCTAGATCCTTCTGCAGACTTTCCACACCCTCAGCACAATTTGCCATTCCACCAATCTTGGTGTCATCAGCAAATTTCGACACCATACACTGGGTTCCCTCCTCCAGATCATCTATATAAATGGTAAATAGCTGAGGCCCCAGCACCGACCCCTGGGGCACTCCACTAGTCACCAACCGCCAATCTGAATAGCACCCATTGACCCCCACTCTCTGCCTCTTATTTGATAGCCAATCCCCTAACCACGCTAACACCCTACCCCCAACTCCATGCCCCCGACCTTCTGTAATAACCTCTTGTGCGGCACCTTATCAAATGCCTTCTGAAAATCAAGAAACACCACATCCACCGGCTCTCCTCTATCCACCGCCCTAGACACATCCTCATAGAACGCCAATAAATTCGTCAGACACGACTTCCCCTTAACAAAACCGTGTTGCGTCTGCTCTATCAAACAATTCTCCTCAAGATGCCTCGTTATTTTCTCCTTGATCACGGATTCTAACATCTTACCTACAACAGACGTTAAACTAACCGGCCTATAATTCCCTGCCTTTTGCCTGCCACCCTTCTTAAACAACGGCGTAACATTAGCCATTTTCCAATCTTCCGGCACTTCCCCGGAATCCAGCAATGTTTGGAAAATAATCATCAAGGCATCCACTATCACCTCCGCCATTTCTTTCAGAACCCTTGGATTCATTCCATCCAGTCCTGGGGACTTGTCCACAATCAGTCCCTCCAGTCTTTCGAGCACTGCCTCTCTAGTAACAATAATGTCATTCAGGCCCTCCACTCCTACCATCTTTCCATCGCTAACACCCAGCAAATTATTCACGTCCTCCTCCATGAAGACCGAAACAAAAAAGTTATTCAAGGCCTCAGCCATTTCCCCATCCCCTACCACTAAGTCCCCCCTCTCATCCTCTAAGGGTCCAACGTTCACCTTAGTCAGCCTCTTCCTTTTTATATATTTATAAAAACTCTTACTGTCCTTTTTTATATTAAGCACCAACCCAGCTTCATAGTTTATCCTACCCTTCTTTATCAACTTCTTTGTCATTCTTTGTTGATATTTAAACCTCTCCCAATCCTCTTCTCGCCCACTACTCTTAGCTACTCTAAACGCATCCGCTTTTAATTTAACACTTTCCTTTACCTCCTTCGTTATCCACGGCTGATTATCTCTCCTCCTACGATCCTTTTTAACCATCGGAATAAATTTCTGCTGAGCACCAAGGAAGATCTCCTTAAAGATCCTCCACTGTTCCTCAGCAGACCTACCTTCCAATGTGCTCCCCCAATCAACATTCGCCAATTCCTCTCTCATCCTATCAAAGTGGACTATCCTATTTGATTTATTATTGTCACATGTTTCAGTATACAGTGAGAAGTATTGCTTCTTGCACACTGTGCAAACAAAACATACCATTCATAGAGTACATTGGGGAGAAAGAAAGGCGAGGTAGAGAATATAGTATTGCAGTTACAGATGGGGTAAGGAAAAATATTGCTTAATGTGTGATAGGACCATTCAAACGACTGAGAGCAGCAGGCAAGAAGCTGTTCTTGAGTCGGTTGGTTCATGTCCACAGACTTTTGCATCTTTTTCCCGATGGAAGAAGGTGGAAGAGGGTATGGCTGGGGTGCATAGGCTCCTTGATTATAGTGGCTGCTTTTCTGAGACAGCAGGATGTGTGGACGGAGTCAATGGATGAGAGATTGATTTGCATGATGGACTGGGCTACATTCACAACCCCTTGTAGCTTCTTGCAGTCTTGGTCAGAGCAGAAGCCATACCAAGCTATAATACATCTGGAAAGGATGCTTTCTGTGATGCATCTGTAAAAATTGGTAAGAGTTGTAGTGGACATGCCAAATTTCCTTAGCATTCAGAGAAAGTAAAGGCTTTGGTGGGTCTTCTTAACTATAGTGTCAGTGTGGAAGGTCCAGAACAGATTGTTGGTAATGTGAACATCTGGAAACTTTTACATTCTTAGTGTTCTTCTGGTATCTGTTATTCATATTTTGGGAGAGATATTACGTGGGATTTTACAGCTTCACTCATCCTGAAATTGAAAAACCCACCTAAGGTCAATGGTCCTTCCCATTGTCCACCCCTCGCCTGCTCCAATTCCCATGGCAGGCGGGGCGTAAAATTCCAGCCATTAACCCATTGCAAGTACATGACTCCACCAGCAATGTGATTGTCTTTAATAAAAAGCAAACACAGGAAGATGTTTGTCCACCTCAATATGCTCTCCAGGTTTAGCAGCAGTGTCTCTTTTGAATGTGGCTTAGTTTTCTGATGTTGTTCTACGGTAACAATACTATGTTGTACATTAAGTGGGTCAGAATTCTACCCTCCCTCCACACCTTCTGAAGCAGGGCTGGGTGGGGGTGGATGTGGGGGCGTGAAATTATGTGGATGGGATTACCTCTGGGACCTGCCTGCCCTGACTTGGCCATGGTTTTACACCTTGAACAAGGGAAGACTTATCATGGAGCTTATCAGAGAGTCCATACAGTACAAAAGGAGGCCATTCACCTCATCGAGTCTGTACTGACCACAATCCCACCCAATTTCCATAACCCCACATAATTGCCCTGATAACCACAGCACACCCCCAACCCCCCCTCCCCCCAACACTAAGGAGTAATTTAACATGACCAATCAACCTAACACATCTTTGGACAGTGGGAGGAAAGCGGAGCACCCGGAGGAAACCCATGCAGAAACAGGGAGAATGTGCAAACTCCACCCAAACAGTGACCCAAGAACCCAGGTCCCTGGTGCTGTGAGGCAGCAGTGCTAACCACTGTGCCACTATGCTGCCCCTCATAGGAAACAACATCAAAGTGCTCATCCAGGATTTGGACGCGAGAGCCCAAAGCGAGAATCATACTCCTAGACCAACGAGGACCTTGGGCCGCAAGCCCATCCTTTTCTCAATGAAGATCTTCAGTGGCCACTTGGTGGATTCATGTTCTAGGCTAGCAGGTGGCTGTCAGATCAGGGGGCAAGCCAAAATTGAATAGAGTTTGGTCAAGTGTGGGAAGAAGTACAGGGGGCTGTTGGGGGGTGGGCGGGGGGGGCAGGGGTTGTTGTGAGGGGAAAGGAGGGGTTGTGAGAATGGCCATCAAAAAGCAATGATCAAAATCATTGGAAATCAAAGCAATGTTCTGCTTTTTAGTTCTCTTCCCCCATCCCCAGTCTTCAGATCCTGAGGACGGTGAGGAAATGATTAATAGCTCTGAGCGACTCTGATGCACAAAAGATCACACATTGGGTTGACTGAGGTATTAATCTCTATGTGAGCAGGAATGCTGAAAGGGGCAGCAGCATCACTTTGTCTAAAAAGAATAGATTCTTTAACAATGAACTTCATTATTTCTGCAGCATGGTGGCACGGTGGTTAGCATTGCTGCCTCACAGCACCAGAGACCTGGGTTCAATTCCTAGACGGGTTACTGTCTGTGGAAAATTGCACGTTCTCCCCATGTCTGCATGGGTTTCCTCCGGGTGCTCCGGTTTCCTCCCACAGTCCAACAGACATGTTGGTTAGGTGCGTTGGCCGTGCTAAATTCTCCCTCAGTGTACCCAAACAGATGTGGAGTGAGGCAACTAGGGGATTTCGATAATAACTTAATTGCAGTGTTAATGTAAGCCTCCTCGTGACTAATAAATAAATTTTACTTTTTACTGCATTGCAGCCTCATTACACTAAGAGTTATAAAAAGAATATAGGTTCAGCCTTAGGTTTGTGAGGATAATGTCAACATTGTATTGCTGCATATTAATAACTTAGAAGCATTTTAAGTGCTGGCTGAGCATATTTGACCCATAACTGTTAACAATATGAGACAGATACATCTTGTAGACCATCAAGGAATTTGGAGAACTCTCTGTTCTTCTTCAAACACTATCATGGGATCTTTCACATTCACCGGGGAAGGCAGATGAGATTTGGTTTAATGTCGTGTTCAAAAGACGAGCAGCCAATTTAGCCTCAGCTCATTTTTTTTGATTAAACAGAGATAAAGGTCTAATTCTCCGGCATTCTCACTGGCAATAGCAGCGCAAGGCCAGACAATTTTGGCCAAAATGTGCATTTTTGGTTGTCAGTTCTAAATATTGCTGGATTAGTTTCATCCATCGCAACAAAAGAAAACATTTGGTCACAATGAGGGTAGATACAAAGCCAGTGAGCTTCTGGCACAGCTGAAGGGATTGAAGAAATGCTCAGGAATTCGGGTCACCTTGCATTACTGTGTTGATGGTTGCTTTAACAATCAATCACATGAGTGACATTGGTACAGAGGATGTAATCACGAGTCTGAGGCTTCACTTATTTCACAGTCCTTAAGCTTTCCACATTTCAACAAAGTGGTACTATGTTTAATAAATTGCAAACAGTTATTAACCTCATTCCAAAATGGAGCCAACGCATAGTCATGGTGTGTATGCAACAGGATTTTACATCTATAAATGAAGTCCAGCTGGATTTAAAAATGCTTTCTTTTTCCCTTAGCCAGCATCGAAGCAACATGCCAACTTTGTGCAGATAAATTAAAAATTAACATGTGAAATCATTTACTCGAAATGTTTTGTACGTTAATACTCCAACATTTTACACTGATGTTTAAAAAAATTGGAAGAGGCATTGCTCATTCTTTGACAATTTCCTTTATTGGGAATAATGTCTCAAGCACAAAGTAGTTAGGCAAACACTGAAGTCCAGTGTATTCAATGGCAGGTATTATGGAAAATGTTAGTTGAATCAGAATTAAGGGTTGTATTTATTTCCTTCTCTGATTCAGTGCAGCAAGTAAAAGGAAAATGCTGGGTCTTAGAAAGACAGTTGCTTTTGAATCAGTCAACTCCGTTTAACATGCTTTCACCTGCCATAATTCTATTGTGATTTCTTTAGTCACAGGGTTGAATTTTATTACTTAGCCTGGCGAACTTGAGTACAAATCAAACTTCTCCTGCCTCGTCAAACAAAAATTGTGTCTGAAGCTATATTGAATATTCAAGCCCATGGGGTTTAATGGACACAGTGCCTTGGAGACATTCAGAGCGAAACATCTGGTTCTCAGATCCTGCTGGGCCGCCACATCTTCAATGGGTAAAAACAGATCCATGATGCCACTTATGGCTGCCAACTAAAATTTCCATTGGCACCAGATGCCAGTCTGCAAGCCTGCCAGTTAAATGCAACCTGCAGAGCAAACCCTTTTCAGCTCCAGTGCTGAAATGATTTAGTACGCTCAGGATGCTATTTCAGTCATCCCTCCCATTAATTGTGAATCAAAACAGGTATTGATGAGGGAGAACAGGCAATTTAATTCGGTCAAGAGATTAATCAAGTTGTAAGTGCTTTGACTGCAGCGAAAAATCAAAGTTAGTACCTCAAATCAGCATTTAAATTGTAAACATTGCTAGCGCCAATTATTGGGATATTGACTTCCGCAACACTTCATTCTACCCAGTTCTCTTGGAACAGATATCTCTATTGATTTTGATTTGATTCATTATTGTCACATGTATTAGCATACAGTGAAAAGTATTGTTTCTTGCACGCTATACAGACAAAGCATACTGTTCATAGAGGAGGAAACAAGAGAGTGCAGAATGTAGTGTTTGAATGAAGTTTTAGAAGTATAGATTGAGAGTAAAAGATAGATTAAAAGGTGTGCTGGACATTTTTAATTTAATTTAAGTTAATCCTTGTGTCTACATTGTCCAATTTTGATGGACTCACTCCTTTCAGCATGCAAGAATTTGAGACATGACATGTCATAAGGATAACACGCCTGGGAAGAAAAAACCTTTTCTTCATTTGTCCATGAGTTGTGGAACATCGCTGGCAAGGCCAGCGTTTATTGCGGGTCCCATATTGAGATGATGATGATGAGATGCTTTTTTGAACCATTGTACTCCATGTGCTGTAGTTACATCCATGTTGCTGTTGGGGAGGGAGTTTCAGGACTTAGGTACAACAGCACCCCAATGTACAGCCCCCATGCTCAGCAGTAGTGATTCCCCCAACCTCCTCACCCCAGAAGACATCCCCCCAACTGAACCGCCTCCCCTGGAGGCAGAACCTCCCCCCGCCAGACGGGAGGCCGACACCCTCCCCCAGGAGACAGGCCACCCCACCCCCTAGCAGACTACCACTCCCCCCAGACCGCTCCAATTGCTGGTCTCCCTCCAGCCCCGACTGATTCCCATGCAGAGTGACAGCAAGAACCCCCCACCCCCACTAATCACCACCTATGCCCTGTGCACAATAGGCCCCGTCCCCTTGGCACTGCTCGATGCCAGGTGGGCAGTGCCAAGGTGCCCTGGGACATGGCCAGTTTGCCCCTTGAGCAGTGCCTGGGGGCACAAGCTGGCACTGCCAGGGTGCCCATGCCCAGGGGGCACTAGCCCCTGCTGCCCGACTCCCCGGGGGGCCCCCTTCACTCTGATGGGGTCTTCCGCTAGTTGCCCGAAAGTGGGGAGCTACTCTAAACCCCGCCGGAGTGAAATAGTCCTGGAGGGAGGTGGGATGCTACCGGGCCCGGCAAGTTCCAAGTCAGACCTGATAACCACATTTAAAATAGATTTAAAATACATTTAAAAAAGATTTAAATCACTTACCTCTTTTCCCATTGGTTTCCAGCACGGTTCTGACTCTAAGAGTTCTCTGACTCTGGAAGACACCTGACGAAGAGGCAGTCCCCTCGAAAGCTTGTGAGTATATTATCAAATAAATAGGTTGGACTAAAACCTGGTGTTTGTCAGACTTTTTACTGTAGACACGCATGTGCCAGGAAGTGGCTGACACATGCATTTCTCAATCCAACTCGCCAGAAAGTTTGCAGGTTGCGATTGGACAATTGTCCTGGTAACTTTATGAGTCTCATAGAGTCACAGAAGTTTACAGCATGGAAACATTGATTGCTGGTTACAGTCTCTAGTTTGAAAAACAATCCTTTGACTTCTGTCATCAAGCCAATTTTGTATCCATGTGGCTACCTCACCCTTGATCCCATGAGATTTAACCTTATGCAACAATCTACCATACAGAACCTTATCAACAACCTTGCTAATGTCCATGTAGACAACATCAACTGCACTGCCCTCATTTATCTACCTGGTTACCCCTTAAAAAACTGAATCAAGGCTGATTCCTTCAAGCTTTGTCAAGAAGATTAATTGCATTTTTGTGGCACTGCATCAAATCTAAAATTATACTTGTGTGTGTGTGTGTTTGTGTGCATGTGTGCGTGTGTGTGTTGTATATACATATGTGTGCGAGTGTGAGTGTATATGTGTGTGTGTGTGGGTGTGTGCGAGTTTAGTGATTAATAAATTTGCTCTTCCTTTGAGAAGATCTTGTTTGATTCGCTCTGTATTGCTCACAGTTTAAATCGTTAAACATATTCTGATTTTCAAAAGGGCAGATCCTTGTGAAAAGTAAATTTAAACCTTTGTTGCCACCAACAGAGGAGGTTGAGTAGAATTGGATAGGTTGTTAGTTCATGGTGGCTCAGTGGTTAGCACTGCTGCCTCACAGTGCCAGGGAGCTGGGTTCAATTCCAGCCTTGGATGACTGTGTGGAGTTTGCACTTTCACCCTGGGTCTGTGTGGGTTTCCTCCGGGTGCTCCGGTTTCCTCCCACACTCCAAAGATGTGCGGGTTAGGTGGATCGGTCATGTTAAATTGCCCTCAGTGTCAGGGGAATTAGCAGGGTATATGCATGAGGTTATAGGAATATGGCCTGAGTGGGATTGTTGTCAGTGCAGCTTTAATGGGCTGAATGGCATCTTTCTGCGCTGTAGGAATTCTATGATTCACCCCTTATCTGATTGTAACAAAATCTCAGGGTGTGAAATTAAAAACTTACCCAGAACCAATTACCGTGTACAGAACAGAGTTCCAAATCTCTACCATCAAGACAGTACATATCAACATAGTGACTGTAAGTATCTTCAGTGTTTGAATTGATCAAAATAATATTGATTGATTCAAGTATTTATTATGTATTTGTTCCATGACTCTGTCTTATCTTGAAGCCTGCTGTAATTGTGTTTATAATCCTCTCATAAATACTGTGAGAGATCGTTACTGGAGAGGTTACATGAAATAAAGTATTTACACTTATCGATAGATTCAGTTGGTATTTGATAAGGACCGATTTCAGCCTCCGCAAAGCAAATTTAGAGTTGTCCCAAATTTGCTTTGGAGTAGAATGTGAAGAATATGTTTGCATTGTTCCTGCCAGACACAAGATTCATATCCTGTTTCACTTTAAACCTTTTAATTTCCTGATGAGAGAAAATCAACGTATTTCTCATAAGAATGGCTAACTTATGACTTGGTTTAATGGTGAGTTAGGAAATTGCCCAAACCACAGCCGGGATTTCCCCACCTCATGGCGGCTGGGATTCTCCGATGCCACTGCTGTGAATGGAGATTTGGCTGAGTGCCGAATTCTCCGTTCTTGCTGGCCGCTGTTTCGCACACTGGCAGTGCGTGAGACTGGAGAATTCCAGCTCATGTGCATGACGGGAAATGCAAAATATCCTCCGCACATTTGATTCTTACCATGCAGTTCGAAATCTCCAGTTTGGATGTGAGAATCTCGAACACTGGAAAGTTCACTTCTACTGTGAATCATGCTGAGTCGCTGTTGGCTCTGTGCACACAGCTTTAAGCCTGCCACAAAGTACCTTCCTAACATTTCAACTGATATTATCCTCTCTCCGTATTATACAATGTTAATTTGATTTTAATAAAAGATATATTTCTTAAATCGGGTTCAATTCAAATGCATTATTTCCTTGTCTGCCCCACCCGTACGGTTTCACAGGGTGGTAGTTTCACAGTCTTTCTATAACCAAGAACACTAGGATTCCAGCTGAAACTGGTTTACAATGTACCCTGCAGAGAGTTTGTTGGGTGCTGCATTTCCTACATTATAACAGTGCCTGCGCTTCGGAAACACCTCAGTGTGCTGCAAAGCACTTTGAAATGAAATGCTACATCTTGCTTTCCCTCAGTGTAAAAAAAACGTCAATTTGAAGTGATACTTTATTCATTCCAGTTCGTGCAACAAATAATGACAGCATTTCTTTTTTCAATCCAAGAGAGTACTCCATGTCCCAGGCTAATGGACCCGTTCCATATTTGTATTAATAGAACACTGAATGATGAGCTTTTCACCGTGATTTGCCTTCCATTCACGCAGGTGACCTACAGTCTTCAATTGTACCATCCTTCTTCTTCTTTCAGTTTCTCCCATTTTATTTGGAGTCGCCACAATGCCAGTTGATCACCCTTCTCAATCTCTGCCTGTCAGCTGCCTATTCTTCTTCCAAGTCCATTGCATTTAATATCGTATCAATTGTATCATTCCCGCTGTAAAGCTTTTGATATGCCAATCATTTTGTTCAGTGTTCCTTACTTTTCTCCCCTGTAGTGTCTTGCATGAAGGAAGTGTTGCATAGCTCCAAATTTCAACCACTGTTGCCTCTTAAGAAAGCCGTACCAAAAGTGGGGACAAAATTCTTGTCAAAATATTTCATAGGTGGAGGGAAGTGAGGGCCTCACCCATTGACTGGTGAACGTCTTTTTGAAATTAAGCACCACTCAGATACTTGACAGTCCGGCAGCAAGTCACAATAACACAATGGTTACTGATGGTTAATGAACACTGATGCCTCACAGCGCCAGGGACCTGGGTTCGATTACGGACTTAGACCACTGTCTGTGCGGAATCTGCATGTTCTCCCTGAGCCTGTGTGGGTTTTTTTTTCAGGTGCTCCAGTTTCCTCCCAGAATCCAAAAGATGTGCTGGTTAGGTGCATGCTCAGTGTAGCTGAACAGGCGCCAGAGTGTGGTGACTCAGGGATTTTCATAGTAACTTCATTGCAATGTTCATGTAAGCCTACTTGTAATGCTAATAAATAAACTTAAACAGGTCATACCCAGGGAGGACTGCCAGCAAATTAGGGGCTGGCAGAAGTGTGACAGCCATCTGAGGCCCAATATCATGGATGAACCCAGACTCTAGGTAAGTGACAGTGGGAGAGGGATCATGACGGGGTTCAGGGAGAGAATGGGAAGGGGAAATAAGGGGATGGGCATCATTACTCTCAGCAGGCCATCCCTCTCCCTAACGCCATGTCCTTTGATCAGCTGCTAAGAACATTTGACGAGGAGCTCACAAGTAAACATGCCAAGGTTTGTTTATCATACACCCCCAACATGGCAAGCCCGCTGCTGAGTTGATACTAGTGGCAGTGGGATAAGAACGGTAAGTGGGCATTAATTGCTGACTAAAAGCCTCAATTCGTAGTGGGGCAGGAAGGACATCAGTCAGCCTTTGCATCACTCACTTAATTGGGGTGAAAGTAGGAAAGTGGTGGTGTCCCCACAAGACATTCTCTGTGTGATCAAATTCCCCCCATCTCCCACCACAGAATGGGCATTAAAGTCCATCCCTTAAGCTGAAATGTCGAAGAGATGTCTAGATATCCAGGCTGTTTTCAGATCAGTCAGCTGCTATATTTGCTTGATGATCTCTTGTCTATTGGTAAAAGGAAAAGCACAGCCTTCAAACTGGTTTTCCACATGGAAGCGACAAAGAAGCATTGCAGTGGGTTAATGCAACATCTGCTATTTGGAGACTGGATTGCAGTTGCTTTTATAAACTGTGTGGTTAAAAGTATTGGTAGTTGGACTCTTCACTGAGTTCCTGCTGTGGTTTTCAATGCATTTTGTCACAGAAAAGGGATCGTTTTCAATTTCACCACCTGGGAGAGTGATTCATTCTTTCAAGTCACTGCCCAGTAACAGAACCAAGTGGTGTAACAAGAATATCCCATTATAGGGGAGGCAGTGGTGTAGCGGTATTATCAGTGGACTAGTAATCCAGGGACCCAGGATAATGCACTGGGGACCTGTATTCAAATCCCAACATGGTGGATGGTGAAATTTGAATTCAATAGAAAAACCTGGAATTAAAAATTTGATTGTTGTAAAAACCCATCTGGTTCACTAATGTCCTTTAGAGAAGGAAATCTCCCTTCCTTTCCTTACCTGCTCTATATGACCTATAGCAATGTGGTTGACAATTAAGACCCCTAAGGGATGGGCAAAAAAATCTAAAAAAAGGTTCAAAATTATTGCACTGTCAAGCTCCCAGTTGGAATTAACCATGACACTATAAATTTTGCCTGGAATGCTTGGGTAATTGAGGCCCTGATATCTGAGGTTGTCAACATGTTATTTGACTTGAGAACGGAAAAGTTTAAAGAGAACAGCAAGGGTGATCAGTCGAAATTTTCACCCGTTCTCCTGGAAGAATAAAAATATACTCGGAACTGTGTTGCCACCAAGAATAAACACATGCAATGACATCATCCGGAAGGTGTCAGTACTGGACAGTGAGAAACCATTACGTAAGGAACTATTTTCAACATTTGATGCCAGTAACAAGGATGTTGTAGTGATTGAACGGGGAAGACGTAATTCCAGGAAACAATTGTTTTCACAAAAAAAATACAAAGCCAGAAAAACACAGCTATTCCTGACAGGATAGGAGTCATTACAGACATAATTGGTTTTAATCATTGTTAAGAGATCATGGAGTTATGACATGGGTGAGATAGCTATCTTTCTGAAGTTAAGCTGCATGTTAGGTCGCACAAGAAGACGGTTCAAATACAGCTTTCCATATTTAAAATCACCATTGCTAATTTTTGCATAATGCCACATAAAACAAAATATTCTCAGAAAAATGTTTACAATGAATGATTTATTGCCAATTATGATTCCAAAATGTTGCCTACAATTGGTTCAGCAATAGATTTTTGGCTGTTTGTTTTGAACAAGCATTTGACATTTGCCGAAGGAAATCATAAGAAGCTTGCAGTCAAACTGTTGGCAATCGCTGAAAGAAATCTGTTTTGATCTGTCTTTCAAGTTTTTTTTTCCTCAGTGGCATGTGATGGTGTTGTTTTCCAAAGAAACTACCCCTTCACATTCAGCAAAGCAGCCTAGGTTGACACATTAGAATTGAAAATATGCTCAAGTCACAAGGTGACAAGAATGCAAAGCAGATTATCAAAAGTCATATAAAAACAGATGAAAGACTACTTTGTGGTCCTTTCAACTTGTTATTCCTAAACTCACATAATTAGCTAGGAGCTTAGTATCATTGTAGAATCCCGACAGTACAGAAGGAGGCCACTCAGTCCACCAAGTCTGCACCAACCACAATCCCACCCAAGCCCTATTCCTGCAACCGCACACATTTATCCTGCTAATCCCCCTGACACTAAAGGGCAATTTAGCAGGCCAATCAACCTAACCCGGACTATGGGAGGAAACTGGAGTACCCAGAGGAAATCCACGCAGACACGGTGAGAATGTGCAAACTCCACACAGACAGTGACCCGAGGCCGGAATTGAACCTGGGACCGTAGCATTGTGAGGCAGCTGTACTAGCCACTGTGCCACCATGCCGCAAAAGTGCTGTTGCTTTTTTTTTCTAGTTTTATGTACCAAATTCATTTGGCTCCTTCCATGAAAGAGCTTATGCTATCAGCAGGGATCTTTGTGAAATATTGTTCTAAATTATGAACTAAGGTGTCAGGAATGATTCTATTATTGGTCCAAAGTCCAGGAATACAGAGCTCAGTTACTAAATTATGAGAGGCACTACAAAATTGTGGAGGCATAGATAGGGTGGACAGTCAGTGGCTTTTTCCCAGGGTGGAAGGATCAACTACAAAAGGGCACAGGTGAGAGGGAGTAAGTTGAGGGGAGATGTGCAGGGAAAGCAATGTTTGAAGTGTATCAGATGAACAGAAGGGTAGAAATGGTGTATTGATGCAGGCTTGGTAGGATGAAGGGCCTGTTCCGCTGCCGTTGAACAAAATGATTCTGCCGTACCACAGGTTAGAATCACTTCTATTTTTCACTAAAAAGTCAAGGGGGTTGATTTTGATCTTGGGTTACGATGTCAAAGGCAAAGTATTGATTTAGCTACGCATTGTACATTTCCCTGAGTTCCATTTACATTGAAGTCATCTGTCATAACTCACAGATCTCTTAAATTTGAATGCTTGTGATAGTTATCCTTGGGCATTTTAACTAGGGCATGTGTTTCTTCCTCCTCCAAGGCGTGATGGCTCAACATTCCCTCGCAACTCCTCCTGCTCAAAGATGTTCTGTAATTGACGTAGGGTAGGATTTTCCAGCCGTTCCTGCCGATGGGATCTTCCAGTCCCACCGATGGCAACCCTTTGTTGTAGGTTCCCCAGAGGATGCGAATAACGGGGAAGTCCTTTGACAGCAGTGGGACTGGAAGATCCCGCCACCAGCCAATGGCAGGCCACCTTGGCTGGCACAAATACATCACGGGGCTGTGGAGGGGTGGTGTGGGGCAGAAATTCCCAACCATAATAAGTTTCCCTCTGTTACAGTAATATCTTAGTATACTCAGCCAGGTTTTTGTGAATGTAAGGTGCCGTTTGTTTGACACAGCGTGTGTTTTTATTATTTTTTCATTGGATGTGGGTGTCACTGGCTTGACCAGAATTCTTATTTCTTCTCCTTAACTGCCCTGGAGAATTGCCTTCTTGAACTGCTACAGTCCATGGCGTGTAGGTAAATTCACTGTGCTGTTGGGGAAAGAGTTCCAGGATTTTGACCCAGCAACAGTGAAGGAAGAATGAGTACCAAGTCCAGAAGGTGAGTAGCTTGGAGGGGAATTTGTAGGTGCTGGTGTGTGGATTAAACATAGAAACATAGAAACTAGAAACTGAAGTAGGTAATCTGTCCCTTCAAGCTTGCTCTGCCATTCATTTTGATCATGGCTAATCATCAAATTCAATATCCTGATTCCCCCCTTTCCCCCATATCCCTTGATCCCTTTAGCCCGTACAGCTATATCTAATTTCTTCTTGAAATCAGGCAACATTTTGGCCTCAACTAAATGCTATAGTAGTGAATTCCACATATTCACCACCCTCTGGTTGGAGAAATTTCTACTCGCCTCATTTACTCTTTGTCCACAAACTATGATCTCTTCTGGACTCTCCCACCATTGAGAACATTCTTCCTGAATCTACCCTGTCTAATCGTGTTAGAATTTTATAAGTTTCTATGAGATCCCCTATCACAGTGAATATAATCCTAACTGACTTAATCTCTCCTCATATGATATACCTGCCATCCCAGGAGTCGGCCTAGTAGACCTTCACTGCACTCTCTCTATAGCAATAACATCCTTCCTCAGATAAGGATTAGATAGAGGAAGAGTCCTTCTGGAGCTGCTGAGAGCTGCTTGATGGTTCTTTCTCAAAATATTCAGAACTCTGAAGGACACAAAGTCTATCCATCTTCGCAAGGTGGTCTCTGACTTGCATTCCAGAGCAAGACAGAGAGAGGGAGATGATATATGAGCCACAGATTTTGTACATTTGTAACTGAATACAGTTCATTGTTTTAAGTTTTAGCTCACATGCCTTGTGAAGTAGGGGTCACTGGAAAGTGGGGCAGTGGGGTCAGAGGAAGGGCAAGTGTTGACTTTCAATGGCATCTTCCCCTTCCCAGTCTCAGGTCCCTCATTTGGGAACCAAGTGTCTGCTGAGGGACCCTGTACTCCAGCCACTGCCCCCTCCCCCCACCCCTGCACCATTTCTCTATTGCCACAGGCAAACCTGATAGGATCAGCCTTAGGGAGGTGCAGGGGTGCTGTGTGAGTCTTGTTAAATCCCGGTACCACCACTGAATTTGTGGACTCAGGGCAATTGGCATTTAATGGCTCATTAATGAGTATAATTGGCACCCCACTGCATTCAGATGGGGTTCTCAACTCAGGCCCTTCTGCCTCAATTTAAATGGGAATAGTTTTCCCGAGGCTGAGAATTTGACAACCAATTCTTCCAGTTGTATTATCATTGCTCTGGCAGGCTCAATTAAATTTTACCCATTCTCTAATGTATCATGCGTTCAAAGTGGCATTTATTCATGAAACAATATGGGTAATACAATTGAATATTTCCATAAAGTTGATTACTTAATGTGTTATTTTTAAATTGATAACATGCCTAATTCCCTCAATATGTAATCCTTATTCCCTTTGATCAAATTGCATTTAGACAGTAATATGATCAGTGTTATGAATGTGTTCATTTTAAATACGAAGGTATCCCAGAACCAGAAGCATAACTTGAAACATCAGTTTGTATATGTTTATTTTTTTATTATATAAGGAATAATGTACAACCTAGTGAGGAAGCAGCCCAGTCATTGTATGAATAATTAATAAAGAATATTTATGACAATAACAAAAACACGCACAACAAGAAAGATTATACTACTTTATGACACTTAAGTATATTGATGGCTGTACGTAGATAATTTTACATGAAACTATCCCTTGGTCCTCAAAACAACTTACATTTTACCTGAACTCTGTGATACCTCTTTTCCCAAACAACACCCAATATTCAGTAACTCTATGAGCTAAATCCAGCAAATAATTACTCCAATCAGGTTATGATGGCCTGGGAAATAGTCTCCTGGTTCAGCGAAGGTGGAAAATGGCAGCCTCTCTCAGGAGACTATTGTTGTAATTTGTTGCAGCTCTAATGTTTAGCTGTCTCTCTCCCTTGTTTCCTGTTTTTCCATAGTTAGAGTTCAACAGTTATTCCATTGTTAATGTTACGCTGATGTTTAAAAAAGGTAGCAGACAAAAGGCAGGGAATTATAGGCTGGTTAGTTTAACGTCTGTAGTTGGAAAAATGCTTGAATCCGTCATCAAAGAAGAAATAGCGAGGCACCTAGAAAGGAATGGTTTGATAGAGCGGACGCAGCACGGATTCGTTAAGGGGAAATCGTGTTTGACAAATTTATTGGATTTCTATGAGGATGTGACTAGTGCGGTAGACAGAGGGGAACCGGTGGTGTTTTTAGATTTTCAAAAGGAGTTTGATAAGGTGCCTCACAAAAGGGTGCTACATAAGATTAGGGGGCATGGAGTTGGGGGTAAGGTGTTAGCGTGGATAGAGGATTGGTTGTCTAATACGAGGCAGAGAGTTGGTATCAATGGGTGCTATTCTGATTGGTGGTTGGTGACTAGTGGAGTGCCGCAGGGATCGGTGCTGGGGCCTCAGCTATTTACCATTTATATAGATGATCTGGAGGAGGGGGCTAAGTGTAGGGTGATGAAATTTGCTGATGACACGAAGATGAGCGGTAAAGCAAATTGCGTGGAGAGTGTGGAAAGTCTGCAGAGGGACCTGGATAGGCTAAGCGAGTGGGCGAGGACCTGGCAGATGGATTATAATGTTAGCAAGTGTGAGGTTATCCACTTTGGCAGAAACAATAGTAAGAGGGATTACTACTTAAAGGGTGAAAAGCTGCGGCATGCTACGGTGCAGAGGGACCTGGGAGTCCTTGTGCATGAGTCGCAAAAACCCAGTCTGCAGGTGCAGCAGGTGACCAAGAAGGCGAATGGAATGCTAGCCTTTATAGCAAGGGGGATAGAATATAAAAGCAGGGAGGTCTTGCTGCAACTGTACAGGGCACTGGTGAGGCCGCAGCTGGAGTACTGTGTGCAGTTTTGATCGCCGCATTTGCGTAAGGATATTTTGGCCTTGGAGGGAGTGCAGAGGAGGTTCACTGGGCTGATACCAGAGATGAGGGGGTTGGACTATGAAGAGAGACTGAATAGACTGGGTCTGTACTCATTGGAGTTTAGAAGGATGAGGGGGGATCTTACAGAGATGTATAAGATAATGAAAGGGATGGATAGGGTAGGGGTAGAGAGATTCTTTCTGCTTAGAAAGGATAGCAGGACTAGAGGGCACAGCCTCAAGATAAGGGAGGGCAGTTTAGAATGGAGTTGAGGAGGAACTTCTTCACTCAAAGGGTGGTGAATCTCTGCAATTCTCTGCCCATTGAAGTGGTGGAGGCTACCTCACTAAATATATTTAAGTCACGGGTAGATAGGTTTTTGACAGACAAGGGAATTAAGGGTTATGGGGAGAAAGCGGGAAAGTGGAACTGATCCACTTCAGATCAGCCATGATCTTATTGAATGGCGGGGCAGCCTCGAGGGGCTAGATGGCCTACTCCTGCTCCTATTTCTGATGTTCTTATGATCATTTCTTTCCATTTAACGTTATCCCCCCTTGTGGAGTCAGCTTTTGTCAGGTATGTGTCAATTTCCTCACCTTTCCTCTTTGAAAATTACCAGTTCTATGGCCCCATTGTTTTCTCCGGTCACATGTGTGAAATACTTCCCCGTGAAAGGCCAATTCACATCTCACTACTTCTCCAGCCTCTAATCTCCCAGCTCTGACTTTGTTTCCTAATCTTTACTTTCCCCAGTTCTCAACATTCGGTAAAATGTTTCGAATGTTTTGATTGTTTCCAACAGGAATGTGAGCTGTGTTTCATGACCAGCAGCATAAATTTGAAAGTTGAATCCCGCAGCCACAGAAATTACATGGATCAGCTTTTGTGAGATAGCAAGAATCTCAATTCACTTCAACAGCAAGAAAAGAAAACGAAAACGTGAAAATGAATTACTTTCTGCAAGATAAACATCCTTCGGTGACTACAAAAGATCTCCAGAGGAGAAAGTAGCTAGTTGCGATTTTTAATCTTATTTATTTAATGTCTTTTTTTTCTTGTTTTGTTTTATGTTCGTTCAAGGAAATGAATTCAGTACGAGGAATTGATTTTTACTTTGCTTTATGTGGTCAATGAAAGCATCAAGCACTCATGTATCAGAATTACAATAGAGGAGATGGAGTGGGTTGTCTGAATTTCACAGTTAGGTCCCATTTCTGTTTATTTTCCAATAAACTCTGCTTTGTATGGGTGGCACCAAAAGGTTTAATCTTTCTGGCATTGTATTTATCACAAAAGCAACAACGATGTGCAAGATTTCAAGCAGGCATTGAGCTCTGCTGCAGGTTAAAGTATTCGGAGAGGAAGGTGAGATCACATTGAATACACGTAAGTGTCTATAACCTGACATTGTGCTCCTTACGTATTGAATCCTGATGAACTATCATCAAGCGCTCTGTGAGCTTCTCGAAAAACCAGCCATGCATGCAGAAAAATATTAGCTTTTGTGCACTCATACATCACTAATAGGCCACCTTGACTACATATTAACAGCAGTGAACCACAGTTAGGAAAAGGATTGTAGCAATAATCGGGAGGAGAGAAGGTTAAAGTTTATTTATTAGTCGCAAGGAGACTTGCATTGAAGTTACTGTGAAATTTCCCTCGTCGCCACATTCCTGTACCTGTTCAGGTACACTAAGGGAGAATTTAGCATGGCCAATGCACCTAACCAGCACATTTTGGACTCTGGGAGGAAACTGGAGCACCCGGAGGAAACTCACGCAGACATAAGAACATAAGAACATAAGAAATAGGAGCAGGAGTAAGCCATCTGGCCCTTCGAGCCTGCCCCGCCATTCAATAAGATCATGGCTGATCTGTCGTGGCTCAGTTCCACTTTCCCGCCCTCTCCCCATAACCCTTAATCCCCTCTCTTATCAAAAACCCATCAACCCGCTTCTTAAAAATATTTAGCGAGGCAGCCTCCACCACTTCAACGGGCAGAGAATTCCAGAGATTCACCACCCTTTGAGTGAAGAAGTTCCTCCTCAACTCCGTTCTAAACCGCCCCCCCTTTATCTTGAGGCTGTGCCCCCTAGTCCTACTGTCTTTTTTGAGCGGGAAGAGTCTCTCCACCTCTATCCTATCCATCCCATTCATCATCTTATACGTCTCAATGAGATCTCCCCTCATTCTTCTAAACTCTAACGAGTACAAGCCTAGTTTATTCAGCCTCTCCTCATAGCTCAACCCCCTCAACTCCGGAATCAGCCTAGTAAACCTCCTCTGCACTCCCTCCAAGGCCAAAATATCCTTGCGCAGGTGCGGCGCCCAAAACTGCACACAGTACTCCAGCTGCGGCCTCACCAATGCCCTATACAGCTGCAGCAAGACCTCCCTACTTTTATATTCAATCCCCCTCGCTATGAAGGCCAGCATCCCATTCGCCTTCCTGACCACCTGCTGCACCTGCAGGCTGGGTTTTTGCGACTCATGCACAAGGACCCCGAGGTCCCTCTGCACCGTCGCCTGCTGCAGTTTTTCGCCACGTAAGTAATAGTCCTTCCTACCATTCTTCCTACCAAAGTGGACCACCTCACACTTGCCAACATTAAATTCCATTTGCCATTTCCTGGCCCATTCGCCCAGCCTATCCAGATCCTTCTGCAGACTCTCCACACCCTCCGCACAATTTGCCTTTCCCCCAATCTTGGTGTCATCAGCAAATTTCGACACCCTACACTCGGTTCCCTCCTCCAGATCATCTATATAAATGGTAAATAGCTGAGGCCCCAGCACCGACCCCTGGGGCACCCCACTAGTCACCAACCGCCAATCCGAATAGCACCCATTGACCCCCACTCTCTGCCTCCTATTTGACAACCAATCCTCTATCCACGCTAACACCCTACCCCCAACTCCATGTCCTCTGACCTTCTGCAGTAACCTCTTGTGAGGTACCTTATCAAACGCCTTCTGAAAATCCAGAAAGACCACATCCATGGGAACACATGCAGTCTCCGTACAGGCAGTGACCCAAGCTGGGGACTGAACCTGGGTCTCTGGCACTGTGAGGCAGCTGTGTTAACCACTGTGCCTCCTATGAGCTTGGTCTGCGATTCAATTAAATCAGATGCTACATACATCAACTTCCTTTACCTGACTTTCTCCATTGAAAGCATCGCTGAACAAAAATCTATCAAACTCTGTCTGGAAAGCTCCAATTAAGAGCGAATGGCTGAGTTTCACTCCCCTCTGTGTGAGATGCATACTGAGCTGATTTCACTCTCGACTCCCTTTATCTCAATGGCAGGTAGGTGTTACATGCTGCCAGATTACCATCGAGGCAATGAAGGTGAAGATTTAACCCAGGGTCATTCATCATATTCCAGAGATTTTCCTTTCCGATGCACCCCATCCTTTGTGCTTTCAACATAATGCTGCTCTTTGATTATTTCCCAATGTTTGCAAATCCAGTCATTGCAAGTTTTATCCTTGTACTGAGCCGTATGTTAATCATTTTCTAGCAGGGGTTTCGCAATATTTTCTGGAGCCACTTCGCAGACTTTTTGAAACCTTATTATCTCCCTTACAAATGTGAAGATAATAATAGATGCAACATAAAAAAGCATTCTTTTTGGTTGTATCACAGCTTGGTATGGCTCCTGCTCTGCCCAAAACCGCAAGGAATTACGAAAGGTTGTGAATGTAGTCCAATCCATCACACAAACCAATCTCCCATCCATTGACTCTATCTACACTTCCTGCTGCCTTGGCAAAGCAGCCAGCATAATTAAGGACCCCATGCACCCCAAAATTCTCTCTTCACCTTCTTCCGTCAGGATAAAGATACATAAGTCTGAGGTCACATACCAACCGACTCAAGAACGGCTTCTTCCCTGCTGCCATCAGACTTTTGAAGGACTTATCTTGCATTAAGTTGATTTTTCTCTACACCCTAGCTATGATCGTAACACTATATTCTGCATTCTTTTGTTTCTTTATCTATGAACGGCATGCCTTGTCTGTACAGCACGCAAAACAATACTTTTCACTGTATGCGAATACATGTGACAATATTAAATCAAATCAAATCAAAATCAAGAAAGAAATTCGGATTGGCGGATGGTGACTAGTGGAGTGCCCCAGGGGTCGGTGCTGGGGCCTCAGCTTTTTACCATTTATACAGATGATCTGGAGGAGGGAACCGAGTGTAGGGTGTCGAAATTTGCTGATGACACCAAGATTGGGGGAACGGCAAATTGTGCGGAGGGTGTGGAGAGTCTGCAGAAGGATCTAGATAGGCTGGGCGAATGGGCCAGGAAATGGCAAATGGAATTTAATGTTGGCAAGTGTGAGGTGGTCCACTTTGGTAGGAATAATGGTAGGAAGGATTATTACTTACGTGGCGAAAAACTGCAGCAGGCGAAGGTGCAGAGGGACCTCGGGGTCCTTGTGCATGAGTCGCAAAAACCCAGCTTGCAGGTGCAGCAGGTGGTCAGGAAGGCGAATCGGATGCTGGCCTTCATAGCGAGGGGGATTGAATATAAAAGTAGGGAGGTCTTGCTGCAGCTGTATAGGGCATTGGTGAGGCCGCAGCTGGAGTACTGTGTGCAGTTTTGGGTGCCGCACCTGCGCAAAGATATTTTGGCCTTGGAGGGAGTGCAGAGGAGGTTTACTAGGCTGATACCGGAGTTGAGGGGGTTGAGCTATGAGGAGAGGCTGAATAAACTGGGCTTGTACTCGTTAGAGTTTAGAAGAATGAGGGGAGATCTCATTGAGACGTATAAGATGATGAATGGGATGGATAGGATAGAGGTGGAGAGACTCTTCCCGCTCAAAAAAGACAGTAGGACTAGGGGGCACAGCCTCAAGATAAAAGGGGGGCGGTTTAGAACGAAGTTGAGGAGGAACTTCTTCACTCAAAGGGTGGTGAATCTCTGGAATTCTCTGCCTGTTGAAGTGGTGGAGGCTGCCTCGCTAAATATTTTTAAGATGCGGGTTGAAGGGTTTTTGATAAGAGAGGGGATTAAGGGTTATGGGGAGAAAGCGGGAAAGTGGAACTGAGCAGCGACAGATCAGCCATGATCTTATTGAATGGCGGGGCAGTCTCGAAGGGCTAGATGGCCTACTCCTGCTCCTATTTCTTATGTTCTTATGTTCTTATGTTCTTAAATATCTTAGACCGGATGCTGGTGTGGCTTCTCTCACTATACTTTGTTCCAAACATGTCTCCTGGTGTGGCCCACATCAGGTTTTAGTCCAACCGATTTATTTGATAATACTCACAAGCTTTCGAGGGGACTGCCTCTTCGTCAGGTGAGTGGAGAGTTCTGGCCTGACGAAGAGGCAGTCCCCTCGAAAGCTTGTGAGTATTATCAAATAAATCGGTTGGACTAAAACCTGGTGTTGTCAGACTTTTTACTGTGTTTACGCCAGTCCAACGCCGGCATTCCCACATCGTGGCCCACATTAACAGGCCATCGGAGCGAGATCAGGACGCCATTTTTAAAGGGCATAAAGTAGGATCCCGTGTTCAGCAGAGCAAGGGTCAATGTGGGAGTGTTGAAACAGCACCACCTACAATTCAATGGAAAGACAGTCTCATGATAGTAAACAGTGTTTAGAAGAGTTTAGCAAAAGCCAGCATGGAGACAGCAGTTGTTAATAAACATTTAACATTCAACCGTACCTGGCTTCAGACCTCTCAGTGAGACACCAAACAATACTTACAGCAAGCTGGCAGTGAGGGAACTAACCTATAAGCTCACAGAAGCTGGGAAAAGGATCCTGAAATCTTTAAGCATGAAAAAGGTAGGGAAGCTGTGGTTTGACCTATGAGAAATGAAGAGAACAACCTTCACAACACTTGCCTGGGGGAAAGATAAGAGTCTGTGGTGAGAGAATGGATATTGCAGCAGAGACTGAAGACAATGGGCAGAATTTTTCCCACTGGCCTACCCCAGGAATCGTAGCAGGTGGGACACAGACCATGCAAAGGTTCGTTGACTCCAGGTGGGATTTTCCAGCTTCGGGGTGAGTGTGGCCGGAAAATCCCACCCTATGATTTTCAGCCTCTCCAATATGTAATTGAAGCAAAGCTCATCAAGTACTGGATGTGGAACAGACAATCTGAGATCATGGAGGTGTTGAGTGGGGTTAAGTGGAAGTAGAGTTGGGTCATCCGCACATCTGTGGAAACTGACACCGACTTCCCGGGTGATATCTGAGTGACATGCAGGTGTGAAGCAGAAGGGGGCAATGGATAGATTTTGGGGCACAGCAGAGGTAATGGCACAGCGGGAGGAGGAGAAGCCATGTCAACTGATTCTTTGCCATGGTTAAGTTGGTAAGAATGGAGTCAGTTGAATGTCATGCCACCCAGTCAGACGATGGTCTAAAGTTTAAATACATATAGAAGATGTGGCAATTTTAAGCTGATACAGCTACATATAGATTGATTGTTTTGTCTCTCGGTGTGCAGTAACATTTCCTAAACAAGATGGGAAGGGAATTAAGAATACTCTAGATGCAGGGAACACTCAATGTTACAGAATCCTAGAAGAGAACTTAAGCCCAGTAAGAACATCAGTATCTTTCTTGAAAAAACTTTATAAAAATATTTGTTGGAGCTCTATCATAGCATTCAAACAGTTAAAGGAATCAATCTTGGAACAGAGGTAAGGAATCTGTCTCTAAATAATTCTGATGACACAGAATATTTATGATTAGTTGGACTGACCACTTTTCCCTTGTATTTAGGGATTCCCAAAAGGTGATGCAATGTGGGGAGGTAGGGTCAGAGGATTCTAGTTACTGAGATAACAGTGAGTGAAACAGGTAATACGGAAACAAAGAAAGGCTCGACAGCAGCAAACTCAATCTCTGTATCGAATGGGAACTCTCAATGAAATTCATCTCCTATACCAGACTTACCACTTTCTCTGGGTTTGGGCAGCGAGAATGTCCCAGTAACGGCAACTTCCAAATGATAATCTCACTGGAAGAATACAATTAGTAACGTTAAACCTGTGGAAAATGTCAAAAGCTAGCTCCTTGGAAATATATCTTACATTAAAGTGAGACCTCCCTTTCAGCGCTAAGTGTGAGAAACATTTTTACTTTGATCATGTTTGCTTCCTTTCTCCCTTACTTTCTGGCTTGAACAGTGTTGCCTCAAGCACCACGTTATAAAGACAATTAGCCAACTGCTGTTTTTTTTAACAATCAGCTGTTGCAAGAGGCAGAGCATTTTTGTTTGGGCACTGAAACCTGTTACTTGGCATTCGAATCTCAATCCTTCGACCAAAGAAATCAGCTAATTTCAGCTTTCACCAAGAAATCACTTATTGGAACAGAGAAGAGAGGAACAGAAGTGGGCCACTTAGTACCTCCCACCTGATGAAATAGATTTCCAACACCCTACCCATCCATTGACAACTCTGTCAGGAAACCCCCAAGTACTCTCCCCCCACCAACCCCACCACCTAGCTTTCGCCCCAGCAATCCACCTACTACTCCCCAGAAGAAGCCCCGCCCTTCCTCCCCTCCACCCCCTCACCAAATCTGGAGACTGGAGACTCACTCAGCAATATGCACACAAAACCTCTCTAGCCAGGAAACACAAAAAAGGACCCCTTTTCCACAGATCCGCTCTCTCACACACATACCACCTTGACATTCATCCCAACACCTGGGAATACACCAAACGAACAGGCCACTCCCCCTAACATGCACCACTTCAACAACCATCCCCCCTAACCATCTACGCAGAACGTATGCACCCACTACCTTTTCCACCAGGCACCTCAACAACACCCTTTTCCTCTTGACCCACCATGTCTCCCACATGTAAACCGACCGCTCCCCCCTCCCATGTACCTGACAAACAAAATAACTCCCTTTTGTTTCTCCCCCACAAAAATACCATCCTCCCCCCATCCACAACCCCACACAAGAAAAGACTAACATAAATATTAAAAAAAAGGGAAAAGCTCCAGAGGACAAGAAGACAACGAGCCTTAATATAAGGGCAAGGCATCACAAGGGCAACAAGAGCTGGACGTAAGCCAAACAAAAAGTGGCAGAGCAAGAGATAAGGGGACACGTGCTCTCTCTACCTGACCCCAAAACCCTATGCAATGCATTCATGCCTAATTTGAGACTGAGTTGTTCTTTTCCACTTTCATCCCATATTGCCTAGTATTTTTTGTCCAACAAAAATCTATCATTCTCAGCTTTCAAATGAGCAATTGGTACAATATCAATCACCATTATTCTTCTCAAAGAGCCCACATTTTATACATAGAACGGATTTAACTACTGGTTTAAAAAATACACTCAAAAGCATTGAATGTAGTCCTGTCTTTAAATAAGCTAACCCAGTAGAAGTTAGTCTTATTGTAAACATAAGGAAGAAATGGATCAGAATTGCAGCAAGCAAAATTGGCCATTGTATTCCTGTTCTTCAATGTTCCCTGTTTATTCTACAATTATCATCGGTGCATGGTTATGTTCTTGGATCAGGACTTTTAGGGGAACAAATCCCTGCTGACATTATGGGTGGGATTTTCTGGCTGCACTCATCCCAAGATCCTTCCCGAGGTCAATGGACTTTTGCATGGTCTGTGTCCCGCCCGCTATGTTTCCTGGGAAAATTCTACCCCATTCTGTCCTGCAGCCATTTCACACTCCACTGAGTCCTAATTGGCTGCAGGCAGGGTTTCAGGAGGAAGACCCCGCCTCAGAGAACAGCTGGCCAATCTGTTTGGATGGCAGCTCTCTAGATCCCACCAAGCTGCAGTGGACAACACTGCGATTGCATGCAGTCCCTTCAGCCTCAGGCCCAGGATTGGTGGAGGAGGTACATTTTGAAGATCTCAGGGTGAGGAGGGTAGAAGAGACCTAGGGGGTGAACTATGAGTGTTGGGGTATCACGGCAGAGGCTGGGATTATGGGGGGAAGCAGGTCCAGTGTGGTTACAAAACCTTAAGGAGAGGGCCACCCAGGGGCCACAGATGGAGTTGCATCCCTCCCCCACTCCTGCTCAAGGCCTAAACCTGGTTATTTTTGGGCTTCTCCCATAACCAGGAACTCCTCCCGCTAATCTAAAATTGAGACTGGGTGGGGGACAGCCCTTAACTGACCAATAAATTGCTGAGCCAGGCTAATGAGGTTGGCTTGCTAGATTATGAACTACCTCATGAGTTCTAATTGATGGTTAGATCAGGGAACCTCATGCTCCCTATTTAAAGCAGGTATGTCAGACTCCTTGCCTGCATTCAGCAGGGTGCAACTGCGGAGTGGCTATATACAGATGTCTGGTGTAAATAGAGTAACTTGGTGATGAGACTTTTGCCTCCACAAAGTTAATATACTACTTAAGGACCATTATTGGGGTAAGGACAGATGCCCCATCTGAAGCCTAATGCAACCCAAATGTACAATTCTTGAGAGATCATAGCAGGCAGAGACCCAGCAGAAAGACCAACTGTGCAATTTCCCACTCACCCCACTGCCAGCAGGGGAGTGCAAAAAAAAATCTCCGTTTCTAATGAAGGCTTTTAACACCCTGTGAGGATCTCACTGGATTTTTCACTCTCCTGTTGTCAGCAGGTCTGAAGGTGGGGGTGGAATTGGTAAGAGATTTGGCGTGTGGTCTTTCCACAGCCTAAATTGCCACCTTCCCCCCAACCCCCGTCCTCCCCAACCTACAGGCTGCAGAGGAATGGTGAATTGGCCTTGGGCCTATGGAGGCTTTGTCCCATCCCTTACCCGCCCTGTTACAATTTTACACACAAGATGGTGAGGCCCATGCCAAACAAGCAGCCCAACACTTTTAGCTTCACATTGTTACTAAAGATATGGCAGTGGTCTGAGGCGGAAGATCGAAGGAGGTTCAAGAACAACAGTGCCTCCTGAAACGCAGATCTTAGTGTATGAATATTAGGATGAACTTAAAAAGAAATATTACATAGGGCGAATTACCTGAAAATTAGAATAAACATGCAGTACCAGCCTCAAGTAGAATTTGCAATGATCAAGTTCGTACCAAGATTGGATCATCTGAAAATACATCCCAGAGAACAAAACAAAAATAAAGGGGCAAAGAATTCATGAAAAGGAAATAATCCCCTCATTATGCTCTGAAAATAATAACTTTCTCCCAAGGTATTTGTACGTTGTAAATATTTATCAGGCGATAAACTCTGTCAACACAAAGCGATAACTGGCTTTTGTGTTGAAATAAAAGGATATCTGGTGTCACCAGTTCTGTTCCCTCGCTGGCTAGAGGTAACAAACTCATTTGTAATGCTAAGGTTTGCCCATTGCATGTCCTGAAATGGCCAACGCTCAGCATGAAACAGCACAGACTTGATATATGTGAATTTGATCTTTGGTAGATGATTAAAAACGCATCCTTGCCACGTCTCGGTAAACAGCAGCAATGGAAATGCTGATATTCGTGAGTATGAGTGAGTCATGGAGCTTTCATTAGTTACCTATTGGGTAGCTGCCCATGATGTTGGCTCAAACCTATTTATGTTTCACCCGAGCTGTGTGGCTTCTGTGGTGGGGTGGGGAATCGATACAGCATATAATTTACAAATGATTGTCGCTGGGGAAAAAAAAACAATTTCACAAATGACCTTTTTGATTTACTGTTGTGTGACTGTCCAATATTAAAGTCCATCTGACCTCATCTTAAAAATGTCAATGGAAATACCATTCATTTATCCCTTTGACATTTTTTCATTGATTTATGCCATTATTTGATATTAATACATTCTAGATTTTAATTAAAAAATGTAAAATATTGCTGGTGCTGAAATGAAAACAAGGAATGCCAGAAATACTCAGCAGGTCAGGCATCATCTGTGGAGAGATCCGCAGGAATTTTCCATTTTTGGAATTAAATGCAGTTGGCAGGAGGGTTTATGGTGCATACCCCATCAGTCAGAATGGCAGGGAATCATGTGCTTGAAAGCTCATTAATGATGCACAGGCCATTTTCTCTCAATCACCTGGCATATCAGTCTTATCAATATCCTTTTTTTATTCATTTGTGGCTGGACAGAATTTATTGCCCATCCCTAGTTGCTCTTGAGAAAGTGGTGGTGAACTGCCTTCTTGAATCACTGCAGTCCATGTGCTATGGGTTGACCCACAATACCGTTATTGAGGTAAATCCAGGATTTTGACCCAGCGACTGCGAAGGAAGCGCCGATATGTTTCCAACTCAGGGCGGTGAATGGCTTGGAGGGGAACTTGCTTATGGTGGTGTTCCCATGTATCTGCTGCCCTTGTCCTGTGCAGTGGAAGTGATCATGGGTTTGGAAGGTGCTGCCGAATGATCTTTGGTGAATTTCTGCTGTGCTTCTTCTAGATAGTGCACACTGCTGCTACTGAGTGCCGTGGTGGAGGGAGTGGATGTTTGTGGACAAGGTGTCAATTAAGCGGGCTGCTTTGTCTTGGATAGCGTCAAGCTTCCTGAGTGTTGTTCGAGTTGCACCCATCCAGGCAAATGGGGAGTATTCCATCACACTCCTGACTTGTGCCTTGTAGATCAGAAGCTTTGGGGAGTGAGAGATGAGTTACTCACCACAGTATTTCTAGCCTTTGACTTGTTCTTGTAGCCATTGTGTTTATATGGTGAGTCCAGTTGAGTTTCTGGTCAAATCTGATGGGGTCAAAAGTACATGCAACATTTTACACACACACAAAAGCATCCAGCCCACCTGTCTACAGGAGATCCACAAAGAGGTTGTCAAGCTAATAGAAGAATGTAACACCCCATTTCAGCCAATTCATCAGAAAAGACCTCTGATGCACTCAAAGCTCCTCTCCAAGATGGATAGGAGGGAAGGTATTAAAAATCCCACCCTTCAGTTTTCAGAAAGCAGTTTGTTTCTGAAGCTTCATTTTGGACTTCCACATCTGAGTGGAAAGTTTGAGGACTTGTGTGGTATACCTTTTATAGTTACAATCTGTGAGAAAGTTAATTGTTGTCAAGAAAGAAGTTTACTTGTCTATTTTGATCAAATGAGCTTTTAAGGGGTTGTCCTATAGGACTGTTTTAAATGTAACTTTAATCTTATATGCTTAAGTTTCTGTTCTTGTTAATAAATCTTATCTTTTTTTTAAACCCTGAAGTCGTTACTGGAGTTCTATGCTGTTGGGGTCAGTAGCTCTTCCTCTTCAAAATATACAAGATAAGTTTCAGATCAGTAAGACAGGTTTCCCTCTGGGATGCATCTTGCTCAAAAAATGACATTTACTGTGGTTGTAACATACAAAAACGAGCGTTTGTGGCCAAATAGCAGTTGTGATTGAACTGTTGCAGTTTCTTACTCGCCAACGTTTCCCAGATGTTTAGCAGTCGGAATTGTAGGCCGCAATTTTCCCATCGTGACCCACAACTTATCTGGTGGATCGCGGTAGAAGATACGCATCACCAGCCTTGTACAGACTTACACATGAACCAGAAATGCATGTGCATCTTCCCAAGCTGGTAAACAGTTGTCAGTCAGACCACACTGGAAATCGACGGGAAGGCAGGTAACTAACTTGAATCTTTTTCAAATGTATTTTAAATATGTTTTAAATGTGCTTATCTGGAACTTTCGGGTTCCGATTGAATCTCTCACCCCGCCAGGAGTACTTCATTCTGGCGGGGCTTAGACTAGCTCCCTACATTCAAGGAGAACCCGCCAGAATGAAGGGGGGCAATCGGGGCCCCTCAGGGGTTCGGACGGTGGGGGAGGTGTGAGCAAGGGCATCCTGGCAGTCTCAGCCTATGCCCATTGGCACTGTCCAAGGGGCAAAGTGCCCATGCCCTGGGGGCACTGCCCATCAGGCATTGGGCAGTGCCAAGGGGGTGGGGCCTGATGTGGGTGGAGCCTAGGGGCAATCAGTGGGGAGGAGGTAAGGGTGTCCCGCTGCCACTCTGCAGGCAGAATTGGTTTGGGATGGAGGGAGGGCAGCGATTGGGGTGGGCTGGTGGGGATTGGTCTGCCAGGGGGGTGGTGTCTGACCCTAGGGGGAATCAGCTGGGGGTTGGGGAAACCTGCTGGGATGAGGGGAGTGGACGGAAAGCCACTGCTGGTGGGGGGGATGGGCTGGACATTGGGTTGCTCCAGGGAGGAGGGAGGTTAGAGCTGGCCCAGGAATTGCTGCGGGGACTGCGATCGGGCCGTGGGTGGGGTGGGGTGGGGGGGTGGGCTGGAGGAGCAGCACTGTGGGGGTCCTGGGCTAGCCAGCAAATGGGGAGTCTGACAGATCGGGATGATTGTGCATGCACAGAGTTCCAGAACTGTTGAACAGTGGTGCAAATAGGCTCCGTCCCCCACGTTTTAATGATATTCATAACTGGGGCCTTTAATGATCAGAGATTCGGGTGTGAAGCTGAACTGAGAAAACAATCGGGATCTAGAACAGTTTTCCCGCCAATTCAGCGCCTTTGGGAGAATCGTGGCCTTAGTTTCTCACTATTGGGAACTTGTTTTTGAAATCTTCTTCTGAGTTGTGTGCTTTCCACCGAAGTTAAGAGCACTGAATAACAGCGGGGTTAAAGTAAAGTTATTTCTCAAAGAAAAATTTTGAGAAACAATGTTATCCAGATCATCTGTAGATTTGATGTGTAAATCTTGTGAAAAAGTATTTCATTTTCTACATATATTGACTCAGGTGTTTGGGTTGATGATTTCAATGAGGCCTTTGTCTGAACTTTAGGAGTCCTGAAACTAACTTGAAAGAAAAGTTTGTTGAAGATGCAACTTTTTTTAAGGTTCTCATGGTTCCAAGTAATATTTCTTTTGTAATGTATCTAGATAAATTATTCTATGCTTTCATGAGTCATAGAATCCGTACAATGCAGGTGGAGGCCATTTGGTCAATTGAGTCTGCACCGACTCTCTTTTACCTCATGACCCCACATATTTACTCCACTAATCCCCCCCCTCCCCCCCAAAAGCTACACAACTTGGGACACCAAGGCGCAATTTAGCATGGCCAATCCACCTAACCTGCATATCTTCAGACTGTGGGAGGAAACTGGAGCACCTGGAGGAAACTCACGCAGACATGTGGAGAATGTGCAAACTCCATGCAGTCACCCGAGTGGGGAATTGAACCCAGGTCCCTGGCACTGTAAGGCAGCAGTGCTAACCACTGTGCCAATGTGTTGCCCCTCGAATCAAGTTGATTTCTAGGGGGACATTTTAATCTAACTCACCCGTCAAGATCAGGGTTGGTTCAGGTTATATAACCATTTTATACCCTTTGACCTGGTCCCGCTTGACATGCAGGTTAAGTTAAAATTTACACATTCTATCCCCTGGCTTCCAAAGTTCTCATCAAACTGCATGTTTGCCCAGCCACGTACAAGCCTGGAAGGTAAAGTGCAAACAGTGTTCTAGAGAGAACCTAGAAGCAGGACTAAGCCATTCAACCCTTTGAGCTGCTCCATCATTCACTATGGTTGATCATCGAATTCAATATCCTGATTCCCCCCTTCCACCCATACCCTTTGATCCCTTTAGCCCCAAGAGCTAATTTATTCTTGAAAACCCACAACACTTCGTCCTCAACTAACTTCTATGGTACTGAATTCCACAGATCCACTACTCACTGGGTGGAGAAATTTCGCCTCACGTCAGTTCTAATGGGTTTATCCCTTATCCTCAAACTATGACCCCAAGTTCTGGACTGACCCCACCATCAGGAACATTCTTTCTGAATCTACCCTGTCTAATCCTGATAGAATTTTATGAAACTGTGTTCTGTGGTAAATGCCCTGCATGCGCAACCACACAATAAAGAGTTTAAAGGGACAAAAACATTGGCTTTGTACAACAACGACATTTCGAAGGGGACATTGCTCGATACATATTCCCCCTCCCTTTCTGCAGCATTCAGCCTGATTTGCACAATGCCAGTGTGAAACTTTCATTCATGTCTAACCATGAAGCCCGACTTGTACGAGAAAAATAGCTCTTCAAGCTGATACATTGCTACATCATTCAGAATGGCTACAGATTGAATTTAAATTAAAAAGAAACATGTTAGTTGCAACAATCCAACACAATGCTCCTCATTCCTTTAAAATCCCTCCAATGCAGATATTGTTCAAAAATATCCAGCTTCATACAAAACAGATGCCTCTCTTTGCAATGGTAAATAGTCTCACAATGATTTACAAGAAACAGAGCAACAATAATAGCCATGGGATCGGATGCCCTGGTTTATTTCCTATTTTTGTGTCAGTCCCGTGATGACTTATGCATTAAGTATATTCATTCTCGAAACGATAACATCTCTTTTCGGAACCTAAATAGACTGGTCATAAATAATACCACAACCGGATTGAATAAAGACCAAGCCGCTCGTCAGCTTTTGTCTCGAAGAGCAGAATTGTTCGAGACAACATCAAGCTTAAACAGAAATCAGGGTGGCATTATCAGTAATGGTCTTGAATGATTTATTCTGAATGCTTGCATAGGATTATGAAAGAAGGGCCTGAATGCAGATGATTAACCACATTTGCACTATGTTTGAATATTGACCCAATAACTCATAAGTGAGCATTTCAGCCAAAAGGCAAAATGTTTTCTATTTATATCCAATAATTTAATTCCTCTCCACTGAATTCTTTTAGCAGCAAGTTTCTCCATGAATATTTGACATCCTTAGAGATAAGACTTTGCATACTGCATTTTCCATACCTGGGTCTGTGGCAGGAATACATTTGCTTTTACATTTCAAGGTGGCAGCAATTGTTTGCAGTGTTCACTCTATTTTGAATGTGACCACTTCTAGGTAAAATGCTTTTGCACTTCCCTTATTTGAATCCAAACGTATGTTTGTTCAGTGTTTATTATTGTGCACCCTTACTTAAGTTTAGGCTGTAACTGTAAATTGTATTTGGTATATAACTGCTGGAATGTATATAGCATTTATTAGGAAGAACATGTCACAGATTTATAAAGGGTAGAGAGAGATGATCCAGAGATGGTCTGGAGCCAGTGGTGATAAAAACTCAGGAGGAAGAAGCTCTGAAATAAAAGTAAAGGGACAGATGAAGTTTCGAAGGGGAGGAGAGATAGTTCTTCAAAGCAGAACAGGGGAGTTATCCCCAGTAACTCCCCCAATATTTATTTCTCAACCAACTTCATTAAAACAGCTGATTATTACTGCACAACTGATTGTGGGAGCTGGTTGCATGTTTGTTGGCTGCCATCTTGCCTGTATTACAGCAGTGACAATATAAGAAAAGTGCTTACTTAGCTGTAAATCATTTTGGGACACCCTGAGGTCATAGGAGACAGAATATTAAAGTATTTTTTTTCTTTTTCATGTCAACCCAGCCGTAAATGCACAAATTCACTCATCCATTCTGTCTTGCAAGTCAATCATGATTACTCGCTTGCTCATTTAGTTCTTGTTCACTTCTCCCCTCCTAAGGCTGTCTGGTGGAAAATGGAACTGGTCATGCTTTTCTGCAGAAAAGTCAAACACGATTGACCCTACCTCCTATCCTTCCAACAAAGTTGGCTTATTTTAATAAAATTCATGCAACGTTGTGCAAATCAATGATGTGACCCTCTGGATAATAAAAAAGATGGTATATCCTTAGGTATAATTTGAATTTGCTTCAACTGCGTTGACAGCTTTCTTCCCTTTAGACAATCTTTGCAAGTGGCTGAATACATCAGTCTCCTGTTTGAAGGGAAGAATCATGTCCTTAAGTGGGCCCTTTCATCAGAGGAGTGCTTCAATCGCTGAATCACTGATCTATTGGAAGCAAAAAGCTTTCAGACTGACTATCACGCAAATGATTTCAGTAGGTCCACAGCAGCAACGGCTCTATAGCGTCTCTGGAAATGGATTGACATCAAGCGGCAGGGACATTTTATTTAAGGAGACAGAAGAAGACAACCTATTTATATTTTTGTTTTTATGCTGCAGCAAAAGAACTTGCATTTTACACTCGAAACACTTGCTCATGAACTCGAAGCAAGAGATTGGGCAGATTTTACGTCCTTGCTCATCCCGAAACCATAAAATCCCACCCAGGCTCAACGGTCCTTTCCATAGCCCGCCTCTCGCCCTCTCCAATTCCTGCGGCGGACGGGGCAGTAAAATTCCAGCCATTAACCCAAAATAATCACAAAATATTTAGCTTTCAATTTAAAATGAATCCATATCTAAAAATCACCTTTGCACAAATAGGGCAGGATTTTCCATGCACCCCCGTGGCCGGTGGCAAGATCTTCAGGTCCTGTCGCTGTCAACAGGGTTTCCTATACTCCTCACTTTGGTTTGATTTGATTTATTATTGTCACGTGTATTTGGTATACAGTGAAAAGTATTGTTTTTTGTGTGCTAAACAGACAAAACATACCGTTCATAGAGAAGGAAACGAGAGAGTGCAGAATGTAATGTTACAGTCATAGATAGAGTGTAGAGAAAGATCAACTTAATATATATCAGGGAGATTAGCAGGATAAGTATGTGGGGTTACTGGGTGGGATTGTTGTCAGTGCAGGTTCGATGGGCCAAATGGCCTCCTTCTACACTGTACGGGATTCTATGATTCTATGATAAATTGATAGATAACCTCAAAAATTAGAATAAATTCAAATATTTTTACTTGAACCACATCCCTGAACAACTTATGTGCCTGGACTCGTGAGTTCCCTTATATAACAGTTTCCCTATAACCAGCATTTCAAAATTTGTTATTACTTTTCAGGCTGATACCACTAAGAAGGATGTTTTAGAAGATAGAATGCAAATTATTCCAAATGCACTTGATGGAAAAATTTACCAAGAAATCAGGATTGCATTACATCTAATGGAAAGAGTTTCAGAGCGAGGAATTAGAGCACTCAGCTCTGTAGAGCATTAACTTTAATATAATTATTCCCCCCCCCCCCAGCTCACCCCCCACCAGCTCACCCCCCTCACCCCTCACCCCTCACCAGTCCTTGCCTGAAAACTAACTTTATCAACAGGCTTGTTTGTCTGTCAGAGAATGACAAGTGTTTACATAATCATGAAGGGAATTTCATGGGAAAGTCTGTGAGAGTTTAGGGGCTTTGGTGAAATGGTACCTGTGCTGTAGAGGATTATTGAGCCTGGAGGAAACATTCTTGCTCCTCCTGGCCCTCAAGCGGTGCTGTAAATGGATTCAACTCTTCTCAACTCCTCCCACCTTTTGGGTTTCCTAAAGGCTGGAAAGTCTGGAGCGGCTGGTGGTACAGTGGTGAGCACTGCTGCCTCACTGCGCCAGGGACCCGGGTTCAATTCCGGCCTTGGGTTACTGTCTGTGTGGAGTTTGCACATTCTCCTGTGACTACATGGGTTCCCTCCAGGTGCTCCAGTTTCCTCCCATAGTTTAAAGATGTGCGGGTTGGGTTGATTGGCCATGCTAAACTGCCCCTTAGCGTCAGGGGGACTAGCAGGGTACGTATGTGAGGTTACAGGAATAGGTCCTGTGTGGGATTGTGAGTAATGCAGACAAGATGGATCAAATGGCCTCCTTCTGCAGTGTAGGAATTCTATGATTATAACGTAGCTAGATATAGAAACCTTGTTAAAGTGGACACTGCCTCCTTGAAAAAAAATAATCAACAGCTATCCCATCTCAGGTTGGTGGCCCTAGCTTTAGTTCAACCTTCAATAAAACTGGACATAGTCTCTTCAAGACTGTGTTCTTGTTCAAAATGTTTAACATGCTTCTTCATAGTCATCCCAAACCCATCTGGTTTTGAGGATTAAGATTATCCCCACAGACTTTGCTGAAACTCTATGAGATCCACTGTATTTACTGGTAGTGAACACCCACTTATCATCTTCTACGCCCAAGCACTTGCGGTTTGCAGACAAACTCTTTGCTCTATCCCCAAACCAATCTCAACCCACGCAGTTTCTGTGATGCACTGACAGTAAAGGAAGTATTGAGCACCAGGCAACGATGACCATATGTGATTGTTTTTTTAATTTTAGAAGAAAAGGCTGCTTGCGTGCACTTTGTCCAGCGGTGATAGTTGAGCCAAGCCAAATTCTTAACTGTCTTCCTTGCACTGAAGTTGCCTTGCAAAGACAAGTAAACACAAACAGCATCATGCTTTGCTGAAGGAGTTCTGCATGCATTGAAAGCAGAAAGACTGTTCTGGGCTCAGGATTAAGTGCTGGGAAGTATTTTTCTGTGCAATATTCATTAGCTACACATTGCTGATACTTTTAATGCCAATATGTATGGGTCAGCTGACTTCAATATCAATGGCTTTGCTCCGAGGGGTGGGGTCATGTGATTAAAATAGCACTGACATTTCTAGCTGATTAGGAACAGCTTATTAACATTATTAAAATATTGCTTTGGAATTTTGAGGATTAAATGATGATATTCAGAATGAGATAGAAAATATTCTGTGGTAAGTACTTTGAAAAAAATTCAAAACCTGATAAACCTATATAACACCAGGTTGTAGATTATCCTGCACCAACCTCCCTCAGTCAGCCTGTGCTGCACCTCCCCAAGGAGTTCCTCTGTATCTGCTGCCCTTGTCCATCTCGGTGCAGCATGATGGCACAGTGGTTAGCACTGCCGCATCACAGCACCAGGAAGGAGCAGCGCTCCGAAAGCTTGTGGTTCCAGATAAACCTGTTAGACTTTTAACCTTGTGTTGTGTGACTTCTTATTGTGCCGACACATTGTTTGCGTGATGACAAGAATCAGCTCCCTCTGAGAAGCCAGAGTTGATTGGCCAGTTTTTGACTCCATTTTGGACAGGGAGCCAGTCAGTCAAGGCCTCAGGACCAGGCAAGTGTGTACTCGGACAGAGGGAGCAATCTCAGAGTTGGAGGTGTGGAGGCACAGGAAGGGGCTGAGGTGAGATGGAGAGAGTTTATCAGGAGTGGTGAGAGTGGAGTGAGCTCGCAAGTGGGCTATGAATCCTGGGATCCCAGTGTTGGGGGAGGTTGGAAGCCTGAGTGGGTGGAGGTGTGTGGGTGGGGGAAGTGATACAATCAGAGTCTTGAGGAGGCAAAATCCGAGGCCTGGCAGGAGTGGGGACAGTTAGAGGCCATATGGGGTGGGGGGGGAGGGGGTGTGTTGTGGACTGAGCAAAAGCCCAGGAGCTGGAGATCAAAGGCCTGTTGGGCTGACTGGTGATCTGTCAGAGAGAAATGGGGTTTAGCGGGAAATTGGAGACCAGGGTGATGGGATCAGAGACACTAGAGAAGGGGGTGTGGTGCCAAATCATGGGGTTGCTCAGGCAGGTACGCTGGGTGCATGAATTAATTGTGAAGGCTCTCATTTTGTGGATCTGATAGCCCTCAGGAACTTGAATGAACAAGAGTTAAAGTTGGAAAATTGAATGACAATCAGGCTTATACTGGAGTTGAGGGGGTTGAACTATGAAGAGAGGCTGAATAGACTGGGCTTATACTTGTTGGAGTTCAGAAGGATGAGGGGGGATCTTATTGAGACGTACAAGATGATGAAGGGGATGGATAGGGTAGAGGTTGAGAGGTTCTTCCCGCTCAGAAAGGACAGCAGGACTAGAGGGCACAGACTCAAGATAAGGGGGGGGGCAGTTTAGAATGGAGTTGAGGGGGAATTTCTTCACTCAAAGGGTGGTGAATCTCTGGAATTCTCTGCCCGTTGAAGTCGTGGAGGCTGCCTCGCTAAATATATTTAAGACATGGGTAGATAGGTTTTTGGTAGGCAAGGGGATTAAGGGTTATGGGGAGAAAGCGGGAAAGTGGAACTGAGCCACTTCAGATCAGCCATGATCTTACTGAATGGCGGGGCAGGCTCGAGGGGCTAGATGGCCTACTCCTGCTCCTATTTCTTATGTTCTTATGGCTTGCAGCCACATTATCACATTGACTGAACCACTGCCTTGGCCCCCCCACCCACTTTTGCAGCTCAGTTAAAACTAGGCACAAGCGGATTGGAGCAGTTTTGTATCGGGAAACCAATTTTGAAAGCTTGAACATTCCTCCTCCTCCTCTCCCCACCCCCACCCCCCACAATAATCATCCAAACCAAATTTTTCTAATGCTAAAATACACCCTTCCCACCTTTGAAGTGTTCACGTCTTTTCTATTGAATTCCATTCTTCAAGAAATATTTATAAACAAATAGAGTTGTGACTCAATGCGGATATACATAATTCTCATTTTCTGATTTAACAGAGAAACTTGAAGCAGGAGTAGGCCATTTGGTCCTTTGACCTTGTTCCACTTTTCATTTTGATCATGACTGATCATCGACATCAATATCCTGACACCCCCCCCTTCCCCCAATATCCACTGATCCCTTTAGTCCCTCGAGCTATATCTGATTTCTTCTTGAAATCAGACAATGTTTTGGTCTCATTCTGTGGTAGTGAGTTCCGCACATCTACCACACTCTGGGTGAAGACATTTCTCCTCACCTCAGTTCTAAAAGATTTGCCCCTTATCCTCAAACTATGACCCCTCGTTCCGGACTCCCCCACAATTGAGAACATTCTTTCTGAATCTACCCTGTCTAATCCTGGGAGAATTTTTTATGTTTCTATGAAATCCCCTCTCATTCTGCTAAACTCCAGTGAATATAATCCTAACCAAGTTAGTGTTTCCTTGTATTATAGACCTGCTATCCCAGGGATCAACCTGGTAAGCCTTCCCTATGCTCACTCTATAGCAAGAACATTCTCCCTCAAATAAGGACACCAAAACTGCGCACAATACTCCAGGTATTGTGCCCTATACAATTGCAACAAAACATTCCTATTCTTATACTCAAATCTTCTCACTATGATGGTCAACATACCAATTGCCTTCTTTACTGCCTGCTGTACCTGCGTGCTTACTTTCAGCGACTGATGTGCAAGGACACCAAGGTCTCGCTGAATATCCACCTCTCTCAATTTACACCCATTCAAGTAATAATCTGTCTTCCCATTATTGCTAAGAAGTGGATAACCTCGTATTTATCCACATTATACTGCATCTTTAAGGACTTGGAGACAATATGGCAGAGACACATTTTTATTATTATTGTGGTGACATTTCTCCCAGAGGATTACTTTCCTGGATGATTTGCATTATTTTGTAAAGAATCTCAGGCAGCTAATATGGATTTGTTCACGTATTTATACACTGGATGTATATTTTCCTTCTCCCTGTGGGCAGAAAAGTCATGTGTTTGTAATTTATACTGCTGAAAAAAAAATAAATTTAACGTTTTATGCTTGAGATTCCTAAGAGGTGATGTAAGTAAGATATGGTCAATACTTGTAGCCTAAAGTCTCAACGACAAGCATGTTATTGAGTCCAGAACATTCTATTAATGCCCTTTGTATATTAACAACATTTATTCTTTTGAAGGTTTCTACATAAATTATTCAAAGAAAGCTCCTCTTAAATGACAGACTAAATCTGTCAGTATAAAGTTCAGTTTCTTCTTTCACATGCAACAGATTTCTTTGCAACAGCTCTCTTTAAACTAGGAGAAGAATTTTCCAGTCCTGTCAGATGGCCAACAGGAATCCCAATGCCCCTCTCAATGGGACGTTGGACGAAAGTTGGGATTTCCACAGGGCATAAAGGTGATCAGATTCATCCGACCCGCCCCGCCAGCCCTGATCGGACTTCCATGTAATACAACTAGCGAGCCAACACTCCCCTGGTTTCCCGAGTTTACCAGCAGCTTGCCATGAATATCTAATGGAGCAGTCCCCAATATTTCAGCTGAACCACTGCGAAAAAATGTTCCGGTTTCCAATGTGGCAATTCAGCTTGTTAAAAAGACCCCATTCAAATAACTGCTCTATTTACTTGATGTGAACTGAACTTAGAGTAATCATCATGATGTTTAAGAAGGAAACATTATGGATATTGGAGATGGATATGGTGAAGAAGCATAAATCAAGACTAAGTCAGGAGCCAATGTAGGCCGCAGTGGGCACAGAGGTGATAGGTGAATGAGACTTAAGAAGCAGGCAGCAGAGATTTCAATGACTTCAAGTTAATGGAGAGTAGAATTTGGGAGACCAGCCAAGAGTGCTTTGGAATAGTTAATTCTTAACTCCAATGAGGTAATTTAATTTAATATTTCATCCTCTACATTTTTTTCAATGCCACCATTTGTATTCAACTCTAATCCACAGGAGAGGAACAAACAATATATTACAAAGATTACAAAGAGACAAAAAGTCCTGAGGACATTGCTTTCTTCTCCTCGAGTGAGTGGCATTGTGCTGGAGCCTGGGCTGGCTCTAAGAGGGTGGTGTATTGATTGAAGCAATGGCTGGGAGACACTGTTCCAGTCCCTCCATGCTGCATTCTCCTCATTATCAGACATCAGGTCCCTTAGTCAAAGACAACTCCGGAGGCGATGTGGATAGAGTGGATTCACAACGGTGTCACCTCCACAATCATCCCCCGGCCAGCTTCCAGCAGCAGCCATTGTCCTGGCTGGACAGTGATTGCCCAGTGCACTTGGGCATACTGAGGATGTTGCCTGGTTTTGAGGATGATGGCCATGAGGAGAGTTTGAATAAACTGGGATTGTTTTCACAAGACGGAGTTGATGACACTGAAAAACTTGGTCCCGCAGACTCGTGGAGGCCATGATGCCCTGTGGGAAATCTGCAAAACAGCTCCTGCTGATACCTCCTGGCCCACTGCGCTACTCGAGCATCGCAGCAGGCTGGGGAATCATCCTTAATACCTCTTTATGTGGCTTAGTGCCATGTATTGTTTTATAACACTGCTGTTAAACATTGGGCCTGATTTTACCATCACGTTGTGCCCGTTTTCAGGCGCACAAACTTGGTAAAGTTGGGCATGAGGCAAGTAGCGCGATCCATGCCCACCTCCACGCCTGGTCCCACTTTACCAAGGGCTGAAAATGGCTGGGATTGGGTCCGCTCCAAAAAATTGGCACAATGTCAATTTAAATGCATTTACATGCATTTAAATTAACTTAATGGGCTGCTCGCCCAAACTTACTGGCCTTCCCTCTTTACCATAGCGTTCGCCCGTCCAGATTCAGCGCGAAACAGATACGGTCCGCAAAGGTCTGATTTGGATGCTCCAGCTTCTGAGGAGGGTAATTCAGAGCTTCTGGTGGCTCTCTGACTCAGATCAGTGGCGGGGGTGGGGGAGGCAGGTGTGTCAGGTGGCTCTCTGGTGGTGGGGGTGGTGGGGGCGGGAAGGTGGGTCAGACTCTCTGGTGGTGGCGGGAGGGAGAGAAGTGGGTCAGATGGCTGTCTGGTGATGGCGGGGTGGGGAGAGGGAGGCGGATCAGACTCTCTGGTGGTAGGGAGGTGGGGGGAGCAAGGAGGGTCAGACTCTCTGGTGGTGGTGGGGGGGAGGGAGGCGGGTCAGATGGCTTGCTGGTGGGGGGAAGGGAGGCGGGGGCGTGGGCAGGGGGAATCCACTGTCACTCTCAAGCGATCGGTGGATGGGCAGGGGGAGGTCCGCTGCCGCTCTGCTTGTGATCAGTGGGGAGGGGCCCGCTGCCACTCTGCGTGCGATCGGTGGGGGAATAGGAGGGTCTGCTGCCACTCTGCATGCAATTGGTGGGGGAAAGTGGGGCAGAGGGCCCCAATCAGTCTGGGAAGCGGGGTGGGGGGATAAGGAGGTCATTAATGTTGTGGGGATAGGGCAATGTCTGTGGGGGCTGGAAGGAGGCATTATCCAGCCCCAGAGTGAAGTGGCAGAGGAGAGTTTTTCTAATTTTTTTTGCAGTTGAAGGCTCCGATTGGAGCAGCAGAGTTTCAGGGGCGATAAGCCCCACCCACAGACTTTTGCAGCGCGATTCAGAATCGCTGATTTTTCTTCAGGCAGACAGTGTATGGGATGCTGGAGAACGGGTCTAAAAGTCGGATCTGAAACATTCCAAGATTCAAGTATACCCAGAACGTAGGATCAAAATGGTAAAATTGGGCCCAATGTGGGACATTTTATTACTTTAAGTGCATTAAAAGTTTCTGTTACTGTATTTCCTGTGTGAGTTCATGTGTTTCTGTACTGGAAGGGACCAAACCATCAGATTACTCATCAATAGCGTTCTGAAGTCTGGTGGATTTACCTGGTTCAAGTGGCAGAATGCATTGGCTTGGTTCCTAACTTGCATTGTGAAGTGTGTCACCTCAGAGCCAGCGTGACTCCAAACTGGTTCCAACTGTCTCCTCTGTGAACAATTTGATCCCCTTATCTGAGAAAACATACGGAGGCAGTCCAGAGAACGTCCATTCAGTTGATCCCGGGTATGGAAGGATTTTCTTATGAGGAGAGGTTGAGTATTTTGGGTCCTGTACTCATTGAAATTTAGAAGAATGAGAGGAGACCTTATTAAGACATATAGGATCCTCGGGGAGCTTGGCAGCCTAGATGCTAACAGATTGTTTTCTCTTGTGCAACAAACTAGGAACAGAGGGTATAATTTCGGCGTAAGGGGTCATCTGTTTAAGACAGAGACGAGGAGGAATTTCTTCACTCAGAAGGTAGTAAATCTGTGCAATCTTTTACTGCAGAAGGTGTAGAGATTGGGTCATGAGGTATCTTCACGGTGGCGATAGACAGGTTTTTCATCAGTAAGGGAAGTAAGGATTATGGAGATAAAACGGGAAACTGGATAAATAATCAGATTAATCATGATCTCATTGAATAGTGAAGCAGACTTGATTGGGAAGAAAGGCCTATTTCTACTCCTATGTCTTATGGTCTCCTACAAGGAGGTCAATTAGACGTGAGAGAAATGATGAATACATCTTTAACCGCTGACTACATGCCCAGTAGTAATTCTTCTCAAGAGATACAGTGGACAGTTCAACTCCCCCAAAAATTGCTGTGTTGTGTTAGTGTGATGAGAGTCAAATCAGTGAGATCCATTGGGCAATAGTTGATTATGATCCTGAAATTCTGCCATTGGTTATGGCAGTGGGATCTAAAATTTCCCTCTTTGCTGTTTTAACTAGTTTTCGGCCCATGAATTGTAAAATGCATCATCATCTTACGATGCAATTTCAGATGCTAGGGGATAGATTTTCCATTCCCACCAGCCACAGGGATCGCCACAGGTGGAACAGAAAATTTGGCAGACAACTGACCACTGATTTGGAGCGACTGGAAGATCCCGCCCTATATATTCTTTACTCACTGGGGCTAAAAATAGGCTGTACAAAACTTGTCGATTTTGCTTAGATTAATTTAACTGCTGTAGAAATAGATGTTATAGAACAAAAAAATCATGTTATGTCCTCCAGAGACTACTAAAATCTAACTGTCTGTCTAACAGCTGGAAGCATTACTAAAATCCACAAACATTTATTTAGTACAGATAGTTCCAGCAATACTTCTTAGCATGAAAGGGAAAAGAGCGGTGTAAGTATTTGTCATTCAATTTCAGATCAAATGAGAGTCTAGTTGAACATAAATGCATAGATCATTTTAAAAAACACTCTGTTTGAAATCTTCCCTTGTTGTTCACTCTTTTCCTTTATTGCCTGCAGTAAATAGCACATCGGAGAAGGTTGCTTTTGCCCATGGGTTAGTTTTTAACTTGTAGGCTTACAATGGATTCACAAAGGACTTGCATTAGGAGCACCATGGAACTGCAGTGTGCATTGCTTCCAATTTGGGGTCATATAATTCCAATTCATTTTACAATGCGTTTGAGTGCAAATTTTTCTTCACTTTGGAAATTTACTGTTGCCAAGTCCCAAAGTATCAAATGAACCACAGGATTTCTGCGACGAACAGTTAGTGGATATTGTACAATAACTGCAGAGTACAGTTTTTAATCTATTTGCCGAAAGAGCAATATATTGTGAATTGAGAAAACCTTTAGGCAATGTAGTTTAAAAGTGTATCATTCCCATTAGATGCTGCAACATATAGCAGTAACGGCATATAAATCTTCAGAATCCTAAAACCTATCCTGATGACTTCTTAACAGTATGGATAATGTCGTGCTGTTTAGAGTAAGTCAGAGGAGATGCATTATAAATAATTATAGCATAACACAGGACATTGTGACAAAGGGAATGTTTGCACCCTGATAACTTTTCTTCAGTGAATGTAAAGAATTGACTTAAAGGTGGGCAGCACGGTGACACGGTGGTTAGCATTGCTGCTTCACAGCGCCAGGGACTCGAGTTTGATACCAACCTTGGGTCATTGTCTGTATGGAGTTTACACGTTCTCCCCGTGTCTGCACGTGTTTCCTCCGGATGATCAAGTTTCCTTCCTGAGTCTAAAGGTGTGCAGGATTGGCCATACTATTTTGCTCATTAGTGTCCAAAGGTGTGTAGTTTGGAAGGTTTTAGTGATAAATGCATAGTGCTATGGGGTTAGGGTGAGAGAGGTGGACCTGGTTAGGATGCTCTTTAGTAGAATTGGTGCAGACCCAATGGGCTGAATGGCCTTCTGCACTGTTGGGACTCTGTGCAAACTATTTGCTGTGAATGTGAAGTAGTGTTTAACTCAGCTTGTAACCTCACAGAAATTACTTAGATATAACTTAGAAATAAATCAACATTTAGATAGCGCTCCTGCAAATGCACAGAATATTCCTAAATGCTCCTTTCATAGGGAATTTCTTCTGAAGTGTGATTGTTGCTGTTACATAGTTCGATGGACAGCAGTGCGATGAATGACTGTCAACTGTCAAGGCACTCCACTCTTTTTCAAATGGTGCCATGGGGCTTTTTTGTACTTACCGAGAAAGATATCTGAAAGAAGGGAACACTGACAAGGCAGCAGTCCCTCAGTACTGCAATGAAATGGTAGCCCAGATTATTAACCCAGTCCAAGGATGTGCAGGTTAGTTGGATTGGCCAAGCTAAAATTGTCCCAAGATGTGTAGGTTAGGGGGATTAGCCATGGTAAATATGGTAAATGTATGGGGATAGGGCGGGGGTAGGGGCCTGGGTAAAATAATCTATCAGAGTCAGTGCAGTTTTGATGGGCTGAATGGTCTCTTCTGCACTGTAGGGATTCTATGGTTCTATCCATAATAGCTGTGGGGTTTGATCTATCTGGGTCAGAGATGACAGCATTGTCATTCGAACAAAATTGATACTTGCAAAGCTAGCAAATCTACTTCCGATAAAGATACACTGAGCTCCAAGTGGGCATATTGTGAGATTTATGGATGTTGCTGCGGGAAGTTCGGCAGCTGTCTGTGAATCCCTGAAAACTGCCTCTGGGATGAGGCCAGGTTGTCAAAATCAAAAGCAATCAGCAGCAAAGCTATTTCCATCATCACTTTTTACTTAAAGATTATTCAGTTGTGATTTGTTGAATTTTTCATAGAGGGAAGATTTAAATCAATCAAGTGCAAGTATATAAAACCATGCACCATCGAGAGTGATGGATATGTGAGACACATAACTGTACTACATTCATCCAAATCACAAAATCATTTCTGGTGAGAAAGGTGTCTTGCTCAGCTTAATTCATCCATCCAAAGAGATCATCAAATCATTGAATCCCTATAGTGCAGAAGAGGCCATTTGGCCCATCGAGTCTGCACTGACTCTCTGACAGAGTAATTTACCAGATCCTCTTCCCCACCCTATCCCCATAACCCATGTATTTCCCATGGCTAATCCATGTAACCTACAAGTCTTGGGATACTAACAAGCAATTTAGCACGGCCAATCTACCTAATCTACACTTCTTTGGACTGTTGGAGGAAACCAGAGCACCTGAAGGAAACCCACACAGATGAGGGAAGAAAATACAAACACCACACAGACAGCTATCCAAGGCTAGAATTGAACCTGGATCCCTGAAGCTGTGAGGCAGCAGTGCTAACCACAGTGCCACGGTGCTGTGAGCATCTGCCTATTTCAACATCCAAATGTCTCTGAAACAACTTCGGGTTTTTTTTGCCTCCAGGACATTATCAGTACAAAGTTTCCATGTGCTCAGTATTGTTTGTGTGAAGAATGACTTCTTGATACCTACCATAATAATAACTTCAATAGTTCAAACCTATATCCCTTAGTTTGACTTCCTTTATTTAATTTAGATAATTTAATAATTCTATGTTGTTAACAATTGTATAAGTTGATATCTCAGTTACTTTCTTTCCAATGCGAGAGCCCAGGCTTTCCAGGCTTTCTTCCTAACTTTGACCCCTGGCACTATGGGAATTGTTTTTGTGATTCTGTTCAACACCTCTTTCAAGACTTCATTTTTCTTGTTTCCCGGAACGGGCTACAAGTACAGGAACAAAGGAGCATAGTGACAGGAAAAATCCATTTAGCGCTTTGAACCTGCACTGCTGTTCATCCAGTTTCATGGAACCCCACAATGCAGAAGGAGGCCATTTGGCCCATCGAGTCTGCACTGACCACAATCCCACCCGGGCCCCTTCCCCATAACCCCATGCATTTGCTCTAGTTAGTCTCCCTGACACTAAGGGGCAAATTAGCATGGCCAATTCACCTGACCTACACATCTTTGGATTGAGGAAAGAAACCGGAGCATCCGGAGGTTACACACGCAGACACTGGGAGAATGTGCAAACTCCACAGACAGTGACTCAAGCTGAGATTCGAACCTGGGTCCCCGGTGCTGTGAGGCAGCAGTGCTAACCACTATGCCACTGTGCTGCCAAGTTCATGACTAATCTCCACGTCAATTCAATCCTCTGTTTTAATTCCTTCATCCATGTCAATCCCAGTTTTGAATGCCTCAATTGTCTCAGGATGTTTTGGAAGAGAGAATTCCAGATGTTGATCACTTTTTGGATCAAAAATATACTTCCTGATTTCCTCCTAAATGGTCCGGCTCAAATGTCAAGATTCTGGAGGAATTTCTGGCCCCCTCATAACGTGTTTCATTGTGGCACAGGGCCACCCTTCAATTATCCTCAAGACAAACTGTACTTTTGAAAGCTAAAGTGGGGGTGCAAACGCAGTTAATGTTGAAGCATCCACTAAACCATCACAGAATCAGGTTAAACTTAAATTCACCTCAACCCAGCAGTTCAATCTCCAAGACCCCTGCCATTAATGTACAGCAGGGGAGAGAACATAGAACACCTCACAGCAGCTTAGAAAAAAATACCTCACACCATTACCCTAGAAATAGCAATCACCAGTGGGCCAGAACCAAAATGATCAAATTCAGAAGGATTGTAGAAGTAGTTATGAAAGGGCAGACACCGTAACAAAACAGTCAAGGGAATTTGCAGATGACTGACTGGCATTCAAACACAGACCTGTGAAATCTGACTCCTTCCCAGAACTAAGCTTGGGGTTTGAACTTTCTTCAATTGCTGAATGCGTTGGGAATCTATACTTGCTGAGGTTAAAGTTCCTAAAACCTTGCGTACCAGTATTAATGAACATTTATTTACCTGATAGCACATAACTGGGGATACTTTCAAAGGGAATATGTCAGAACATCTGCAGCAGTACTGAATTACTCTGTGTGAATGCCTGAATATGTGCGGGGTGTATATTGTAGATTTTGTTTTGCTTCAAGGGGAAGTCAAGTAGAAAAAAAAATGTTACCATGTATTCCATTTTTCCCATGCAGTGGAGGTGTATCATGTTGCAGTATGTTATGAACTTACAGTCCAATACTCTATATGAAAAAAAGGAAACAAGGCTGCAAAAGATGACTTCCCAAGGGGCACCTGACTTTTTTTGTGGATTGAAAGCACTGCCCTGTCTCAAGAAGAAATAAAAGGAACCTTCCAAACTGAAGGTGAATCAATGCCTTTTCCTAAAACTAATTTAGAAAGGTATTATCAATTGAATGGGTCTTTCAAACACAAAGGCATTGGCTGTCTCAAACTCCCAAGGTTTCAAACGGCAACGCATGATGTATAATCAATACTTCACCCTGTGTTTGGGAAAAGGACTTTGAACTTGAGGAAGCCATTTGGTTATCTGCCTTAAATTCGGCAAAAGTTGCTTGCTGAGTGAGAGCTTTATCAACAAATCTACTGCAAAACATCCAACCAGCCAAGGTAATAAACAGAAATGTCTTGAAAATGGTGAAGGACTCACCCAAACCTGTTTCAATTTTCAGTTGACCTGGGAACCAACCTCCTAGAAATTCAGTTATAATACACCTTATAGTTTACTGACAATATTTCTCTTAACAGACTTTCATTTCAACTTTGAAGGATTATCTGCATCTAAGAAACTACAGGCCTGCCATGAAAGAACCTGATTAATTGTAAGTTGAGGCCATATTGATTTACCTTCACCTGTATCTAATCATTGTGTGCGCGAGTGTGTGTGAAATGTTGTGCTTCGCATTCTGAGACCAGTATGGGATAAAAAATAACTTTTATCTTTAAAATTTACTTCTGTACTCCTAGAAGCTTGCTGCCAGGAATCATTTAATTGTGATTTTCACCCTGAGGATAAGAAAACACACCTTTCCTATTCAAACATGCTGATCACTGGTAATTAAATGCAAAAGTTTCGTCTGTGAGATTATAAATGTACAAATAGGAAAATAAAATTGGTCTGGCTTCCTTGGCTTAGACAATGAATAGCTGAATAACACAGCCTTAGTAGATCAGAAATACAATCCAGTTTGACAGTTATGCCATTTCTATGGTGTTTCTGTGGTTCCTTCATTGAGGTTATAGTGTACAGGCAGAAGAGCTCCTGCAGAATTAATGCTATTTAGCTTCAAAGGAGCAGAAGTTATGGTGAAGATGAGTTGATAAGAAGGGGAGAATACTAATTACTTGAAGTCAATGGCAGGGAATATTAGTAGATGTGTAAAATCACTGCTTGAAGCCCCCATACAATTTCCATCTGATTCAATAGCTTCCTGACAACACAGTTAGGTTAGAATTGCTCCCCATATCTCTCAACATTCAAAAGGCAGTTACAGAATCACGGAATCATAGAATTCCTACAGTGCAGAAGGAGGCCATTTGGCCCACCGAGTTTGCACTGACCACAATCCCACCCAGGGTCTATCCATGTAACTCGACGTACTTACCCTGCTAGCCCCCTTGACATTGTGGGTCTATTTAGCATGGCTAATCAACTTAACTGGCACATTTTTGGACTGTGGGAGGAAACCAAAGCATCCAGAGAAAACCCACGCATACAGGGGGAGAACATGCAGACTCCACACAGATAGTGGCCCAAGGCCAGAATTGAACTTGGATCCTGACACTGTGAAGCAGCAGTGCTAACCACTGTACCACCGTGCCACCCCCATGTGCCACCATGATGCCCCTGTAGTTATCTGTTATGAAAGGGAGTTATAGTAGATGATTAAAGAAGAATGGTTGTGGTTTTTATCAAGCGACAGAGGCGATGGCATAGTGGTATTTTAATCGGACTTGAATTCCTGACAACCAACGTAATGCTCAGGGGATCAGGTTGGAATCCCATCGTGGTAGATGGTGGAATTTGAAATCAATAAAACAAATTGGAATTAAAAATCTAACAATAACCATTAATTGGTATAAAAACCCATCTGGTTCATTGAGGACATTTAGGGAAGGAAATCTGGTCTGGCCTTCATGGGATTCCTCATCCACAGCAATGCGGTTGATTCTTAAAATAGCCTAGCAAGATATTCAGTTCGTGGCCATTAGTGATGGGCAATAAATGGCAGTGATGCCCACACCCCATGAATGAATAAAAGAAAAATAGGTTTGACTTTACAATCTTAATTCCATTTGTTCGCTTCTTGTCAACTCATCTTCACCTCATACCTCCTGCCCCCTTGAAGCTAAATGAATTCTGCAGGAGTTCTTCTGCCTCTTTGTCATAACCCTGGTGAAAGAACAACAGAACACCATAGAAATTACATTAACGCCAATCTGAATTGAATTTCTCATCTACCTGCACTGTGTTGTTCATCTATTCATTGTCTAATCCAGGGAACACAGTAAAAAGTCTGACAACACCAGGTTTTAGTCCAACCTATTTATTTGATAATATACTCGCAAGCTTTCGGGTTAGCCCCTTCGTCAGGTGAATGGAGAGTTCTGGCCACAGACAGAGCATATAAAGCACAGACAGTTTAGAGATTACTGATTAGAATGCGAATCCTTACACCTAACCTGCTGTTCAAGACCTGAAGTGGCTGATAATGTGAGTGGAAGGAGCACTGATCACAGTTTAAAGAGATGTGTATTGTCTCCAGACAGTACAGTAAGTGAGGTTTTGCAAACCCAGGCAAGTTACGGGGGTTACAGATAGTGCGACATGAACCCAAGATCCCTGTTGAGACCGTCCTCATGTGTGCGGAACTTGGCTATCAGTCTCCGTTCAGCGACTCTGCGCTGTCGTGTGTCGTGAAGGCCGCCTTGGAGAATGCTTACCCGAAGGTCAGAGGCTGAATGCCTGTGACCACTGAAGTGTTCGCCAACAGGAAGGGAACAGTCTTGCCTGGTGACTGTCGAGCGATGTTATCTGTAACCCCCGTAACTTGCCTGGGTTTGCAAAACCTCACTTACTGTCTGGAGACAATACACATCTCTTTAAACTGTGATCAGTGCTCCTTCCACTCACATTATCAGCCACTTCAGGTCTTGAACAGCAGGTTAGGTGTAAGGATTCGCATTCTAATCAGTAATCTCTAAACTGTCTGTGCTTTATATGCTCTGTCTCTGGCCAGAACTCTCCATTCACCTGACGAAGGGGCTAACCCGAAAGCTTGCGAGTATATTATCAAATAAATAGGTTGGACTAAAACCTGGTGTTGTCAGACTTTTTACTGTGTTTACGCCAGTCCAACGCCGGCATACCCACATAATCCAGGGAAGCCAGACCAATTCTATTCTCCAAAAGAGAAAATGCTGGAAAATCTCAGCAGGTCTGGCAGCTTCTGTAAGGAGAGAAAAGAGCTGACGTTTTGAGTGCAGATGACCCTTTATCAAAGCTGTTTTGTCAAAGTCTGTTTTGATTTCAGATTCCAGCATCCACTGTAATTTGCTTTTATTCAATTCTATTCTCCTATTTATAGAGTCACCGATGGAACTTCTGTATTTCATTTAACTATCAATGATGGGTATTTACAATGATTAGCAACTCATTCCTTATTTAGTGAGCATCTTGGAATCTGATTAACATTCAAATATTTTAAATGGTCTCTTGAAATTTCTGATGAGCTATTTCTAGAATTTGGAAGATTTCTAGGACACTACATCTGACCAGCAGCACTGTGGATTCCTAGCCATGTCACATACAGTCAGGGTCATTCTCGTTCCAATTACCTGGCCTACATTTGTATCACAGCACACCATTAATGTCAGCAACATGTACATTGGAACGCCTGTCTGCCCTGGAATGAATACAGATCAATCAGGCTCCCAAAATTGATCTACCGTCTGTTAAAGTTTACACTCTATCACAGCTTTCCATAGTGAGTGATGAGAAGACATTAATGCGTAATAATTCTGGAAAAAGGACTATTTAATATTTCAGTAGACTTCAGAAATACTTCCACATACTTTGCTAATATTTTTGATGTGGTCTGGTGAAAAAAACAACAGGGTGAAACAGGAACAGCAGAAGTGTTTCATGAAATTGACCTTGGTTGTTGCTGGAAGCGTATAAGACTTGGAGAAATTATCCTTAGGCAAAAATCATGGATTATTTAGACTGCAACGATGCTGTTTCAGCAACTGACATTAAGCTGGCTCAGTAATCCCGACTCTCCCCAGATACGTTTTATTTCAGTTCCAAACCTCATCTTGCGCATGACACACATAAGATGCAATTCACAGGGTGAACAATAAACTCTGCCACCATTGCACAAACTAGTCTTGTGTTCTCTCAAGTATAGATAATTGAAGATTTATCAAAATGAGGTCTTTCAGATGATTCAAAGGATTCAGTGGACAAAGGGAAATCATTTCCTCTGGGGGTGACAGGGGATGTGAGTGTGAAAGAGGGAGGGGTGTTGCAGGGAGGGGATGACGGTGAGGGGTGAGCGGGTGTGGGTTCATTGCAAAGTAAGCAAGGCATTACCTTAAACTGTTCAGCTGTGATCACTAGGATGCACTTCTTCATGTAAAGGGTAGTGGAAATCTAGAACTCTCTGCCACAAAACCATTGAGGATGGACCCATTGTAAATCTCACAACTGTAATGGGAATGGGATTTCCACTCTGAGGCAATCTTATCTCTCTGGCTAACAGGCAGTGTCATTGCTAATGATATGGGGACTTTGCTTGCTGGTGGCAGCATTTAAAGGACAGTAGTTTGAGAGTTCCCTCAAATATGGTTTGCTGGCCTTGTGCTTTCCTGGATTGACAAACAGACTGGGTAAGTACCATTGAAGTATTTCTGCCTTTGTCATTTTGTACTTTCCTGTACATCATTTGAACTCAATGCTCCCCCTGCCATTTGGCAATAGCAATGGAGAGTCATCACCTTAGGAATATTTGCATGATTGACCACAAAGCGCAGATATGCTTCCCAAATTCCTGTCTATCACAGGCCTTGAATGGTTTTGAAATTGGTAGCACCATGCTCGGGAAGATGCTTATTTAGCAACCTATATTCACTCTGTCAGCTACCACATTTGTGACGGAAGTATCGCCATTTGATTTCATGATCGTCATTTTGCCCTGCTGCCTCTAACAAACGCCAGAGCAATGAATTATTCCACATGCTTTACTGGCACCAAAATACATTTTTATATCTGTGACCCTTGTATGAACCTTGAGGGCAGAATGTTCTACGGGACTTGTGTTGGATGCTTTAATGCAGCAGATGGTACTTGCTGAAAACCATCCATCATCTACAGATTTCATGTTGCCTTCATGGCTGGTAACAAAAATAATATATTGCTGAAAGACCTATAATAATAATCCCTGGAATGAGTCACGTGAACCTTCTCTGAACTGCTTGCAATACAGTTATATCCTTTTTCAAATCAGGAGACCAAAACTGTACACAGTACTCCAGATGTAGCCCTGTACACCAGCAGTAACGCTTTCCTATTTCTTTATTCTATTCCACTCATAATAAATGGCAACTTTTCATTTGTTTCCCTAATCACTACTGTAACTGCAAACTAACATATTGTACCAGGGCACCCAGATCCCTCTACATCATCAAGTTCCGCAATCTTTCACCATTTAAATAGTATTTTGCTTTCTTTGTGCTTCCTGTTGAAGTGGACAAGTTCCCATTTTCCCACTCAATACTCCAATCTTTCGTCCGCTCACTTGGCCTGTCTGTGTCCTTTTACAGACACTTTGGGTGGAATTTTACTAGCAAATCCACCAAACGTTCATACAATCCCACCTGAGGCCAAAGGAGAATGCCGTTCTCCGAGCCTCACCCGCCCTCCTGAAAGGGGGAGGGCATGCTGGTAAAATTCTGGCCTTTGGATGGGATTTCCCGACCATGCTCATCCCAAGACTGGAAAATTCCGGAAAATCAATGGATTTTTGCATTGTCTGCTCCCCATCCGCTGCAATTCTTGTGGTGGGCAAGAAGGAAAATTCCACCCTTTATCTCCTCTTGGCAATTTATTTTCTCCCCCTATCTTGGTGTCATCAGAAAATTTAGCTGCCTTACATTTGGTTCCTTCATCCAAGTCATTGATATAGATTGTAAATAACTGGGACTTCAGCATTGTTCCCAGTGACACTCCACAAGTTACAGCTTACCGTCCCAAACAATATGATCTTTCCTATTTCTTGTATTCTGTTAGCTGACCAATCATTTATCCGAGCTAACATGTTACCCTCTACCTTATTAGTTATTATTTTGTGTAGCAATCATTGATGTGGCACGTTGTCAAATACCTTTTGGAAATCCAAGTACACCACATCTACAGGTTCTCCTTTATCCTCCATGTCTGTTACCTTTTCAAAGAACTCTTAAAAAATTAGTTAAACACAAATTTGCATTCACAAAACCATACTGATTCTGTCTGCTATGAGAAAAATATTGTGGATGCTGGAATCTGAAAGAAAAAAACAGAAAATGCCGGAAAATCTCAGCAGGTCTAACAGCATCTGTGGAAAGGGAATTGAGCCAACTTTTTGAGTCTTCTGTTTTGTGACTCAGCCAGCTTCAAACTGAATTAATAATCTTGTTGTTTTCAGCGTTGAGGCAGTTTAAAACCGCGGATGGATAATTCATCCGTTCTTCTGCAGACACAGCTGTTGAGTTGAGTTCCTTTTTTAAATCATTGTCCATTGCGCGTGAAGTGAGTGTTAAGCAATTGCAGATGGGACCCACAAGCTTGCAAGTTAGGTGAAGAGAATGAGGGGGAGAGGGAAAATGTTTTTGCTGCTTGTCAGCTGTTTTTCCTGAGTTCTGTTGAGAAAACAGCTATTGTAAACACAAAAAGAGTTGGCTTGTCATGTGACTGCCCACTCCAACTTTCTTCTGGTCACAAAAGCAAACAAACTAAGGGATAACGCAAGAAGGGCAACCCTTAAGAAGGAGGGGTGGGGAGGTGGATAACCACCCAAACAAAAATAGAAAGGAAACTTAAAATATCAAACCAGCGCCTGCTCCAATTGATCAGCAGTTCAAACATAATCATGTATTTAAATTGTAACTTCATTATAACAGGTCTGGGAATTTTCTCCCTTAGCTAGGGTCCAATTGTTCAAGTAAGGAATCATAGAATCCCTACACTGCAGAAGGAGGCCATTTGGCCCATTCAGCCTGCACCAACACTGATCCCACCCAGGTCTTATCTACATAACCCCATGTATTTACCCTCCTAATCCCACTAAGAGGCAATTTATCATGACCAATCAACCTAACCCACACATCTTTGGAGTGTGGGAGGAAACCAAAGCAACCGCAGGAAACCCACGCAGACATGGGAAGAACGTGCAAATTCCACACAGACAGGCACCTGAAGCCGGAATTGAAGCCATGTCCCTGGCATTGTGAGGCAGCAGTGCTAACCATTGTACCACCGTGCCGCCCACATGGTGAGGTTTGATGGCCCACCTCCAACAGTTGAATGCCCCGGGAGATTGCCACAGAGCTTGATAATGAGACAGGAGATGTGAGTCCTTCACACTCCACTCATTGTCTTTGATGGGTTTTGTATACTGACAGTGGTTTTGCACACCACTGAGGTTGGAATGTAGAATGTACAGTAATGAAAATCAATTAACCATCTTGGCCGTGAGTTCAAGTCACTTTGGTCTGGGTTTTAAAAACACCTGTTTTTCAATCCATGTTTTCAGCTGGTGGACTAAATCATTATTTGTCATAAAATACATGACACTTGCTTTAGCCCCACACCTCTCACCTTTAAAGTTGAACTTGAAATTGTATCATGTTATGATCACTGTTACCAAGAAGCTCCTTTACTATGAGGTTATTGGTTAATCCTACATGATTTTACATTTACCAGGCCTAGAATAGCCAGTCCTGTAGTTATGCAGGTGTTAGACTTGTTTTTGTTATTGTCTAACATTTCCTGGATAAATAGCTCAGTAAGTGAGTCTGAACCAGCCATGGTCTCTGACTCTAACTCAGTGTTGAAGACCCCAGGGAGCAGAGGAATTGTCCATCCCAAGTTCAAAGTTCTGGGGAAATTCCCATGGACAATTACTTTTGTACTTCTAAAGGGTCCTGAAATGGGCAGGATTTTATGGCCTCTCTCGACACAAGACCCACCCAAGGTCAATGGACATTTCCAATGTCCATCCCTCGCCTGCTCCAATTCCATGGCAGGTGGGGTGGTAGAATTCCAGTGAATGTCTCTAGTCAGGGAATGTTTTGTCTCTGACTACTCAGAGAGCAGAAGATGTGGATTAATGGTTCTCCTAATGTAGAATTAAATTGGCATTAGCAATTTAACACTTGGCAGATGTGTAAGAGAAGTGCAAACGAATGACAATTTAAATAGAACAATGATGATAAATGATGAATATGCTAATTAATTTTGCTTATGGTTAATTCCTTCCTCCCATGTACTGTTTATTGGAAGAGGAAATTACGCAGTAAAATGTGATTTCATGCTCATGAAACCACTTGAAATTTAGTGGCATTGCCCTGCACAATTATCGTGTTGATGATATAAATTTAGAAGTACATGCAATATTAAAATGTATAGTATTAGAAGATCATAAAGGCTTGCAGACAAATGGGACATGGAGGGCATTTATGATTTGTGTAGTGGTGTGCAAATCTTTCAGTTTAGGAGGCAGTTGGAGTCTAGGAGATTGAGTGCAATATATGTTTGAAGAGGGGGATTGAATATAAAAGTAGGGAGGTCTTGCTGCAGCTGTATAGGGCATTGGTGAGGCCGCAGCTGGAGTACTGTGTGCAGTTTTGGGCGCCGCACCTGCGCAAGGATATTTTGGCCCTGGAGGGAGTGCAGAGGAGGTTTACTAGGCTGATACCGGAGTTGAGGGGATTGAGCTATGAGGAGAGGCTGAATAAACTAGGCTTGTACTCGTTAGAGTTTAGAAGAATGAGGGGAGATCTCATTGAGACGTATAAGATGATGAATGGGATGGATAGGATAGAGGTGGAGAGACTCTTCCCGCTCAAAAAAGACAGTAGGACTAGGGGGCACAGCCTCAAGATAAAGGGGAGGCGGTTTAGAACGGAGTTGAGGAGGAACTTCTTCACTCAAAGGGTGGTGAATCTCTGGAATTCTCTGCCCGTTGAAGTGGTGGAGGCTGCCTCGCTAAATATTTTTAAGAAGCGGGTTGATGGGTTCTTGATAAGAGAGGGGATTAAGGGTTATGGGGAGAGGGCGGGAAAGTGGAACTGAGCCACGACAGATCAGCCATGATCTTATTGAATGGCGGGGCAGGCTCGAAGGGCTAGATGGCCTACTCCTGCTCCTATTTCTTATGTTCTTATGTTCTTATGTTCTTATCTCAGTCTCCTCAACTCAATTTCTGCCCACAAGGAATTAATACTGTGGGCAGAATTGAATGTTCTCTCCTATGATGGGTTTCATGGTGGGGGAGCAATTAACTGGGCAGGAAGGTGGTTAGTTGGGACCCTGCAACCTTCCTGCCCATTTAGGGGTCTCATCATGCATTGTTGGTATGAGGGACGCAGCATGCGGGTAACTCGAGAAGTAAATCCCGTCGAGGTTCATGCGGGATTCTGCAATGAGTGTGGGAGCAGACAGACAACTCATCTGTTTTTCTGACAACACAGCTGTTGAGTTGCATTTCTTTCTTAAATCATTGCCTGCTGCCCACAAAGTGATACCGGTTCAAAAGCACTCGGCATCTGATCGGTAGACCCAGCATCAGTGAAAGGGGTTGGCTTGGGTGAGAGGTAGAGCTGAGAACCACATCTTTATCCTTGCTGCCAAAGCCCCCCACCCCATGACCTTCCTCCCTTCTCCCATGATCCTCCTCCTCCTGCCATCACCCACTTGTGCCTGGGTCCTTGCTGCCCCTGAACCTTGGGTGGGTGTAGTACTGGCAGTAACCACTGTCATCCTGGTGGCGCTGCTGAACAATGAAGAGTTCCTGGCCTCTGATTGGCATGTGTCCTTAATCCTGGGGAAGGCTCAACACAGTCCAGTTCAGTGCCTGATTGGCATTCAGTCTGGCTGGCCTTCCCAAATAGAGGTAATATAGGGCTCTTATTAACTTTCCAGCAGATGTGTGTGTGTGTGTGCGTGCGTACGTGTATTTGGTGGAATATACACAACCACCCTTGCACACAATTCTTCGTATAAATACGCTCAGTGTACATATCTGGTTATTCCATAACACCATAAGGTATAGGAGTAAAATCAGGCCATTCAGCCCATCGAGCGTACTGTGCCATTCGCTCATGGCTGATAAGTTTCTCGACCCTATTCTCCGCCTTTTCCCTATAACATTTGGTTCCCTTACCAATCAAGAACTCGTCTATTTCTATCTTATTCTGCGTGGATTCTGTCTGTATGCCATCTGTCTCTACTGTTACCTAATATGTAACAGAAGTATTTCGATTGCACTCAAGCACTTGACGCTGATACAAAATATCATTTCATTGCGTTGACTTTCCACTGCTGAAGACAGTTTAAAATAATTTCCTGATTCTTAAAAGCCTCATGAGGTAGAATATATTTGACACCAAGTAACACTTGTCTAATTATACTCGTCACCTCATTAAATACTGAGGCCCAGCACACCAAATTTAAGGAGCATTTAAAAGATGGCAATAGACTTTTCAGTTGTATGATTCAAAAATAAAAAGAATAAGTAATATTACAGAAACTATTTTCTCGAGGTGATAAAAGTGCATCAAACTACATTCTTGGGGAGTTTCATAAAGCGAAGGCGCAAATAAATTGAGTTGTCATGGAAATCTGTCCCATTGTCTTTGATTTTTAATGAGGTGCTTCAGGTTGAGTCCACATTTCATTTCTTATCATACTTATCCACTGCTATAATCAGAAAGTGTCTCCTAGCTGACAGGCCTAAATTGCCCCAAACCACAGCAAATGAGCTATATTGTGTCTATGGAGTGACTTCAAAAACATACATCAGCAATGTTAATAACAGGAGGATTGATCGGGAAGGAGCCTAATAATATAAAGGAGCTGCTTCCAAATGCATAGAAAAAAATAATACTATGACCAAAGTTAATTAACAAATATTAACTCTATCAAACCTTGGCTATGTAGACATAGACATAGTGTTGCTCTATTCTTGGCTAAAATACAATTCAGCAGGAATAATCTCCAATGGTAACTAAATCCCTGAAGCTTTTCCACTGATTGTGGGGCAAAAGGAATTTAGCACTACAAAGACATCCATCTGACTCATTAAGCTAAATAACATGCTCCGGAAATGGGACTGTTCAGTTCCTGCAGCAAAGTAATATCCCATGCGATAATGTCAAGTTGAGTTCCCAAAGTCATAGAATCCCTACATTGTAGAAGGAGGCCTTTTGGCACTGACCACAACCCCAGCCAGGTCCTATACCACAACCCCATGCATTTACCCTAGCTTGTCCCCCTAACACTAAGGCAATTTATCACGGCTAATCCACCTAACCTGCACATCTTTGGATGGTGGGAGGAAACCGGAGCTTCCAAAGGACTTTCGCACCCTCCCCCCCCCGACACGAGGAGAATGTGCAAACTCCACACAGACAGTGACCCAAGACAGGAATTGAGGCCAGGTCCCTGGTGCTGTGAGGCAGCAGCGCTAAGCACTGTGCCACCTTGCCATCCTGATAACTTCATCATCTCGCCAAAAGGCAGTAATACGGTGGGCAAGTGGCCTGAGGAATTGGGAGCCCACCCATCATATTCATGGCTATGGCAAGTTTCCACACGGTTCAGTGATAGACTACGTGCATGTCGCCATGAAGGCTTCAACTGGCCATTCTTGTGCATTTATAAACAGCAAGGACTAACCTCGACATAGGCCTCAAGACTACATTTAGTATCATTTGTATATCATGTTGCCTCGCACTTCTGAGCAGTACACAAGGCATTACCCAAGTGAAGCCTTCCCATGGCAAGTTTTAACTCATAAAACTGTTTCCCAGTCAAGGCAGGAAGTCGTTTAAATTACCTTTTTTTGTAACATTTAATACATTGATAGACCGTTTGATACTGGAGATTCGGATCGATGAGATTGAGGAGAACGATGTACTGCTATCTGTCGAACATTTTTTTGCAAATGTGATTTTAAGGCTATGGGTATGTTCCCATTGATCAAGAGCAATCTCAAATTGCATTTGTACGGTTATCTCAAGATCAGAGAGACAGCGTAGGCATTTTACAGAGCAGAGAATTAAAAGGACATCAAGCAAGAGGAAAAAAGAACAGATACGAGAAAGGGATGGTGCGGAAAAAGCAGTTAAAAGGACTTTAGTTGATCAGAAGAAAACTTTATTGGGGATATTGAAATACAAGATGGAAATCATAGGATTTATCACTGTAAGTTGTGTAAAATTATGAACATGTATGTTTCTGTGTGTGTTTCTTTATCTTGTTCTTTTGGAGTTAGAGATAGGAAGACTCAAGGTCGTGAGGTAATTGTGTTTGAGGATGGTGCTGTTGCATCATCACTAGTGGGGGTAAGGGAGTATAATTATACGTCAACAAGGCTTCACAAGCAGTTTCTAATATAAATGTGGACATAGCAATTTATCATGGAAGAAGTGTGAGCAACAGCTCACTGCTGTTGAAAGAAAAATTTGATTATGCAACAACAGGGCAGACACTGCACTCAATTCAAAGAGAACCAGAAAGCCTTAAAGGAGCAGAGACACCCAAACTATTTGAGTAACAAATGGAGACTCTTGCAAAGGATCTTACAAGGAATTTTTCAGGATTATGCCTGAAAGCTGACTTATCTTAAAAAGATTCAAAACATACAAACATGTAAAAGAAAGGACAGGTAACAATCAGTTGATTGATTGAGCCTATCTTATACAGTAATGCATGTGTAATATTATCCTCAAACCACCAATCATCTCCCCTCCCCCTCCAACTGCACACACAGACACACACACACACCCACAGACTCACACGCAGACACACCCACACACACACATGCACTGCAAGCACACACACTCACACACACACACACACACACACACACGCACGCACATATACCGCCACCATCCTTTCAGCCATCCACCCATAAAAAAACAAACCTAAGACCATCTTAGGGGCCAAAAACATGATAAATATCAGTCAGATGTCCGTGCACATTGAGTGATAGCCATTGCTCTTCGTAAATCTCACTTCATTTTAATAGTTTCCAAATCCTCCATTCTTCACTTGTTCCTTGATCTGGGTAATTTCCCACCAATCTCTTATTCTTTCTATTTCTTTAGCCTTGGAAATTATTGACCTTGGAAATTCCAAGACCAAAGATGCACTAAAATGGTTGTCACAAACAACGGTCAAACTGTATAAAATAACCTTTCTAATCGCTGCAAGAATTTTGGAACAGCCATTACATGCTACTAAACTTCTGAACAAATGATCTCACCCATTCAGAACTTACTCCACTTATTTAAATTAAGTTAATAAATATTGCGTGGGACTCTCTGGCCATTCACGCTGGCAGGATTCTCTTGTCCCGCTCAAAGTACCTCACAAGAGGTTATTGCAGAAGGTCGAGGGACATGGAGTTGGGGGTAGGGTGTTAGCGTGGATAGAGGATCGGTTGTCAAAGAGGAGGCAGAGAGTGGGGGTCAACGGGTGCTATTCGGATTGGCGGATGGTGACTAGTGGAGTGCCCCAGGGGTCGGTGCTGGGGCCTCAGCTTTTTACCATTTATATAGATGATCTGGAGGAGGGAACCGAGTGTAGGGTGTCGAAATTTGCTGATGACACCAAGATTGGGGGAACGGCAAATTGTGCGGAGGGTGTGGAGAGTCTGCAGAAGGATCTAGATAGGCTGGGCGAATGGGCCAGGAAATGGCAAATGGAATTTAATGTTGGCAAGTGTGAGGTGGTCCACTTTGGTAGGAAGAATGGTAGGAAGGACTATTACTCACAGGGCGAAAAACTGCAGCAGGCGACGGTGCAGAGGGACCTCGGGGTCCTTGTGCATGAGTCGCAAAAACCCAGCTTGCAGGTGCAGCAGGTGGTCAGGAAGGCGAATGGGATGCTGGCCTTCATAGCGAGGGGGATTGAATATAAAAGTAGGGAGGTCTTGCTGCAGCTGTATAGGGCATTGGTGAGGCCGCAGCTGGAGTACTGTGTGCAGTTTTGGGCGCCGCACCTGTGCAAAGATATTTTGGCCTTGGAGGGAGTGCAGAGGAGGTTTACTAGGCTGATGCCGGAGTTGAGGGGGTTGAGCTATGAGGACAGGCTGAATAAACTAGGCTTGTACTCGTTAGAGTTTAGAAGAATGAGGGGAGATCTCATTGAGACGTATAAGATGATGAATGGGATGGGTAGGATAAAGGTGGAGAGACTCTTCCCGCTCAAAAAAGACAGTAGGACTAGGGGGCACAGCCTCAAGATAAAGGGGGGGCGGTTTAGAACGGAGTTGAGGAGGAACTTCTTCACTCAAAGGGTGGTGAATCTCTGGAATTCTCTGCCCATTGAAGTGGTGGAGGCTGCCTCGCTAAATATTTTTAAGACGCGGGTTGATGGGTTTTTGATAAGAGAGGGGATTAAGGGTTATGGGGAGAGGGCGGGAAAGTGGAACTGAGACACGACAGATCAGCCATGATCTTATTGAATGGCGGGGCAGGCTCGAAGGGCTAGATGGCCTACTCCTGCTCCTATTTCTTATGTTCTTATGTTCTTATGTTCAATGAACGAAGATTTGGCTGAGCACCACATTCTCTGTCCATGCTGGCAGCTGCGGTGGGGTGTGAATGGCCAGAGAATTCCGACCATGAGCCGGTATTTTACAACCTCGCTCGGGCAAGGCTCGTAAAATCCCACACGAGGCAAATGGAGAATTCCATTCTGTGGGCCACATCTGTCCCGATCCAGGAGGTGGGCATGTCGGTAAAATTCCGGCAATGGTGTTTCTGTGTATTGAAACGTACGCATAAAAGGACACCATTCAACACATTCTGCCGATGCTCATGGCTCCTTAACCAACCTACACAATTAATCCAAGTCTCCTGCCCTCTGATCAGAGCCCTGCTATTGCCTTCCCTTCAATATTTATCAAATTTATTTTTTAAAAGTCACCATTGAATCTGCTTTCCCCACCAGCACATTCCAAAATGTAATAACTTGCTGCATAAAACATTTTCTCCTCATTTCACCTCTGGCTGCTCCAGCACTCCTAACATAAAATTGTTATACTTTCCTCCGTGCTTTCAGAATTCTTTCCAAAGAAAAACGTTCATGACAATTGTAGCCTTTGAGCGTACACATTCCCCAGATTTGATCACAGTGTGTGGCTGACGTAGTGTGCTGCACATTTATTTAAAGTGTACTCATTTACTCCCTGTGGCATTTCACAGTGCCATTGTTTTCATAGTAACTGGGCTACCCGTGAATGTCAAGTAGAATATCATTTCACATGCAACAGTGCATCACTCTGATTTGCCATCCAACTGCTGAAAATGCAGTCGTTTCAAACATAATGTGCGCTAATTACACAGGCTGTATCAGCTCGGAGATGTGCGTATGAGCTGTCACTTCTACCCTTTCATACTTAATTGACCATAATAGTTTTGTCCTATCAGTTCTCAGCCTTAATAAGATGTTGCCATTGTACATATTTTATACATTGACAGTGCAGGTTTTAATTCGTTCTCAATGTTAAACTCCCAGAGAACGTTCAAAGGACCAAGACTGTAATAATAATAGTAACAGTCAGATGACTCTTAGATCCAGTCCATTGTGGAGCCAATAATCACTGTGACATAACTACAAGGGAAAAGGATTAACTGGTGCATTGAGTCAGAATAAATTTGTTTCTTTCACTTCTGAAACCTGGGGGTCAAATGCAACACAGGCAGATGAAATGAAAGTCTTTGTTTCGCCTGACCATTATGAAGAGTAAGCAAAATCGTTTGAGATCATCCCTGCTCAGCTCCATTCCCAACGGATGCAAGCATAGAGTGAGCGACTAAATATGATTCGGTTAAAGTTCAGCATTCTCATTTAGAAGGATGCCGTAAGCTTTAAAATGTCACACTGGTGCAACAGGAGTGATTGTCCAAAATGGAATTGGGGCATGCATTGACAAGGATTAAAGACAGTTCTCCCCTTCATGAAACCTAACCCATGCCTGACTTTGATACGTTTAATACTGGCTCAAAGAGAGTATAATTATGCTGTGCTATTTTGATATATTTATGTGTAAGGTGGGGCTTCTTTAAGAGACAGCGTTTTGTTACGGGAGTCAATTTGTCTGGGAAACCGTGCAGCTCAAGTGCTGAGAATGCAAGATAATATCTGATTTTAGCTGGGAATGTGTTACTTTGTAGAGTTAATAGGCCTTTTGTTTATTTAGGTTTGCCTGGAATTTTAGACTATGTATGAGGTGTCATGCAAGTTTTAATTAGGTTATTTGACAATATAACAGAGTCGTGTGATTAATGGGAGAGCTAAGCTTGCAGAAAATACCACTTTCATTTTCATTTTAAAATACAGGCAGCTGCTTTCTGGACCTACTTGAAAAAACAAGTGTCTATCTTCCTGAAAGCTCCAGAACTGTTCACCCCAATCACAACCAAGTATTTTGCTAGCTACAAAGAGGGGATTAAGTCTATGAGGGCATTTTCACTTGATTGGAACACATGGTGATAGCTTAGCAGTTAAGAATTGTATCTTGTCATGTTTAAGTATTGTTCAATTTTTAAAAGTTAAGCTAATTCATTTGTTATAGTTAAATTGTGTTGTTAAATAAAATTTGTCTTGATAAAAGCTCCCTAGTTTGTCAGTAGAATTGAACCGGGAGTGAAACATCTTGGGTGTGATCTTACAAAAAAAATTTGAAGTGCTGAACGAGCGAGAAAGCGAGAGAGAATGGCCTCGTTCTATTGGTGAGTCGCAAGATACAATCTTACGGCACTCAGTGCAAAATAAGGGCCCAGATACAATTCTCATCAGCTGGGAGGAAGGGTGGAGCCCAAGATGGCCAGCGAATCTGGCTACAGTGCGCTTGGAGAGCCATTGTGAAGGTGCCCCAATTTCCAAGTGAATGGAGAGACCGCCTGCCACCACTCTCCCTTACTCACCCCATGGACATCACCCCTTCCCATGCTGATTGCTTCTTGTGCTGGTCTCTTCCTCACTGAACCCCCAGCCTCCACTCCCACTGATCACCCCTCATCAGCAGAGATCCGCCTGTCAATCACCTTTACTGCAAATCAACCCACCTCCCCCACTGATCAGCACCCCATACAGAGCTCTCCTCCTGCCGCCCCCCCCATCATTGCCCCACTAAGGTCCATCCCCACTCAGGCTCCAGCCCCTTGGCACTAACCTGGCACACTATGGTGCCCAATAGGCAATACCTATTGTGCCCAGTGAGCAGTGCCAGGGTGCCCAGTGGGTACTACCAGGCTGGCACTGCCTGGCTTTGGCCCCAACCACCCGGGGACTTTGAATGCCTCCGATTCCCCCCAGTGCGACCACTATATCTGGTCCTCGGTGGTGGGATCCATGAGTGATTCCCATCAGAGTTGCTGACATGGGGAAACAGCCATGCCGCGCATGTTAATGGAATGCAAATCAGTATTTAAATCAGCTACGCACCCTATTTGGGCGTGAAGCCAATCACACTGGCAAAACACAGCAAGGGAGATGGCTTATGGCGCAATGTCAATTCAACCTGCAACAAAAGCCTCGTGCGTTTTCTTCCTGACTTGCTACACCAATCAACCGGCACAGTGGTCAAAAAGATCGTGCCTTTTATCGTCATATTAATGCCAAAATAGAAAATTGTTGGGGGTCTAGACTGGCTTCCGATTTCCGATCTGGCAGCCTAACAAAAGAAAAAAAACTCAGTACTGATAAATTCTAAAGAAATTTTAGATGAACAAAGCCATGAATAAATGAGAATACGTGATAATAATGAACAACATGATACATCCCAGGTGCACACTGGGATTTTCCTGTTCAACACTCTACCCTCATGCTGTCCAAATGGAACCACTTATGAATCATTCAAATGACACTTAATCCCATCTTTTAGGTTGAATGGAAGTGATTCTCTGTGTCACCGCCATTTTCGAAACGCAGCAAGATGCAAAACACAGAATAGAGCAAGAAAATGAAAACTCTGCATGTGCTGTGAATGAACTTCATCCGCATTATTTAATGGCTATTTAACTATTGTGGAATGGACCTAAGGGGCATCTGATTGTTACTATTATTATTAAAGTCATGGTCCTTTGAGTTTTCCCTGGAAATATAATTTTTCTGGAGTGAATACTGAATATGAGACTTCCCTGTGCTGCCTTATCATTTATGAAAATGATATTTTCTGCTATATTTTTCAATCTGAAGTGATCAAGTTAATGAAGTGGATATTTGCACAGCTGCTCGTGAGTTTTAGAGCCTGTACAGTCCTTTCAGCTCAAGAAGATGTTTGAGTGCAATCTATCAAGAGGCAAATTTTTCTGACTTTTTTTCCCATGGAAACTTTTAGAAAATAGCAAGTACTTGTAAGGATGGAAATTTTTATTATTCATTATTTATGTCCTTCAATTAAATTTTCCCTCAGCCTCCCCTATCTCAAAGATAAAAACTCCAGCCTTTCCAATCTTGAAACTTGGCATAAGTTACAAAAACAGTAAGAGAAAAAAAGGCAGAATATGAAGCTTATAGGTTCAATGACAAGCTTTGCAAGCAAGAAAAAAAGCCAATGGAAAAAAAATAACAGTATTGCAAAGTATATCTGCTTTCTGGGAAGGGTCAGAAATTTGAAAAAAAATTACAGTGTTAAAAAAAGGCGAGACAGAACAGGTGTGGTTAAAGCAGGAAGCACTTCAGTCTTAATGGAGTATGAACTGACTGTATCAACAATGAACTGTTGGATCTGCCCTGGAGCCGTAGGTCAGGAAAGCTTTGAGCAGCTAATGGACCATCAGTTCCTTGTGTAAACAAACCTGAGCTAATCCCCACTTTGAGCTGCTCTGGAGCTGTCCATCAAAACAGTTCCAGGAGCTGGGGCTCATTCAAGTTAGAAAGGGGAATCTCCTGACAGACATTGAATGTGTTTATCAACTTCAAAGAGGTCTGGTAACACTTGGAGTTTTGAAATCAACAAAGGGCAATCCCTATTGTAGCATGGAGTGATGCTGTGATTTTGAAGGCTTCTGGTTGTTCTGGGGCATGGATTTAATGAAATCAGGTCATTTCAAAGGTCTTACAGAACACAGACAATGACAAATGTTTTGGGCATCAATGTGCCATAAATCATCATCCTGAATGATTTCTATATTCGCCAGAGCGAGGAGGAGAAATCCAGCTGTGAGAACCCTTTCCAAGAAAGACTCCTGAAGTCAACCCCTCCTCCCAGCCTGAGCTCCCACCCCACCCTAAAATCCATGTCCCTTAAGGGACCCTTTCTTCAGCCTTGCAGTGATAGAGGAGCCCATGGGCATATTTAGAGGCAGTACTTAATTCCTTGCCACCCCCTCCCCCAGGAGTCCACAGCACTGGTCTCTCCTTGTCAGGACCATGACAGATTGGTGCCTGTTGGATTTCTCACTGGGCGGGCCAGGGACATACGGGGGGGCCGGGGCACCCAGCCTTACATCCGGGATCTCACCAATTCTGGGCAACAGGTTTCTTGCCCATGAGCATCCCGATTTAACCCACTCACCTGGTTCAATAGGTAATTGTGAATCCTGGCTGGGGCAAGTGGCCCCAGAAAATCGCACCCTATATAATTCAGATGGGAAAGTGTTAAATCAGGGTTTCAGACCAGCACTGAGAGAGTGTTGCATCATTGGAAGTATGGTCCTCCTAGCGAAATAGCGCGCCAAGATCAACATGACCCATTCCAGTGATGTAAAATTAATTTTAAAGATCTCATGATATTAAACAAAGTAAAGCAATGCCTGCTCCTTGTCTTCCAAGCAGCATTTCCCCCTTAACCAAAAAGCAGACAAAGTAGCCATTTGTGGCATATTCCCATTACAAAATGGCTGCCATGTTTAGTTTGAGGTGCTCTGGTTTCCTCCCACAGTCTGAAGGACAAGCTAAATTCTCCCTCAGTGTACCTGAACAGGCACCGGAGTGTGGTGACTCGGGATTTTCATAGTAACTTCATTGCAGTGTTAATGTACAGTAACACTAATAAATAAACCTTAAACTTTAACCATAACTACACTTGAGAGTAGTACATTGTGGAGAACTTTGACACATTTATTGGTAGCATGATAAAGTGCGACATGAATGCAAATTATTTTCTTCCTTCACAATGAACATAAATACATGAAATAATTTGATTATTTTAACCTACAGATATCCAAAAAGACTGGTCCCAATTCTGCAAACAGAATGTGGTATCAGCATATTTTAGTCATTTTATCGGAATAACGTAACGGTGGCTCATTTCAACCATGCTGCACTCAACAAAAAAATACAAAAACATGCAATCCCACATCCACACGCAATGTCACACTGTTCACATTATTATTTTCATCAGAAATGTCATGTACTATACATCTGAATAACTTAACATACTGCGGCAAGCTGACTGCCAACGACACAGATTAAATAAAAATAGTTCATACTTATCTAGGTTAGGATGACACTTTGGAAAAAATAGCAAGTTAAGGTTTGCAAATGTGTGTATCAACATAGCAATTTACATTGCTATCATAGGATAGACTATATTCACTGGGTATCTATTATAGACTCAATTCTTTGAAACACACTTGGATATTTGAGAAGAAGCCAAGCTCTTGAAAAAGATCAGCATTCAATCGTAGACTGTTTAAAAAATTTGGTGATATCTGAATTTGTAGCTGACATCTTGCAAATATCCTATGGTAGTTGTCCATTGTGGTAATGGCATAGTAAATATTTGCAAAATTAAGTGTTATAATATTCGCTTGATAGCACAGAACTTGGTTACTGCTGATAAGTGGGACATGTTGATGAAGCTTTTCGGTTTGCACTCATCAGAACAAACACAAGAATGCCAAATTTCAAACAGTCTCAACAAATTGCACTACAGGAGAAAAGAACAAAGAAAATTATAGCGCAGGAACAGACCCTTCGGCCCTCCAAGCCTGCACCGACCATGCTGCCCCTCTGAACTAACATCTCCTACCCTTTTAGGGGCCATATCCCTCTATTTCCATCCTATGCATGTATTTGTCAAAACAGTCCTTAAAAGTCACAACCGTATCTGCTTCCACTACCTCCCCGGCAATGAGTTCGAGGCACCCAACACTCTCTGTGTAACAGATCTGCCTCGTACATCTCCCTTAAAACTTGCCCCTTGTATTTAAAATCTTGCCCCCTAGTAATTGACTCTTCCACTCTGGAAAAAAAAAGCTTCTGACTATCCACTCTGTCTACGCCTCTCAGTAGCTTGTAGACTTCTATCAAGTCGCCCCTCAACTTCCGTCATTCCAGTGAGAACAAACCAAGTTTCTCCAAACTTTCCCCATAGCTAATGCCCTCCATACGAGGCAACATCCTGGTAAATCTTTTCTGTACATTCTCCAAAGCCCCTACATCCTTCTGGTAGTGTGGCGACCAGAATTGAACACAATGTTGCAAGTGCGACTTAACTAAGGTTCTATAAAGCTGCAACATGACTTGCCAATTTTTAAAGTCAATGAAGGCTGATGAAGGCAAGCATGCCGTACGCCTTCTTGACTACTTACTCCACCTGCATGCCATTTTCAATGACCTGTGTACCCAGATCTCTTTGTCCATCAATACTCTTAAGGGTTCTGCCATTTATTGTATACTCCCTATCTGTATTAGACCTTCCAAAATCCATTAACTCACATTTATCCAGATTAACCTCCATCTGCCATCTCTCTGCCAAAGTCTCCAATTGATCCATATCCTAGTGTACCCTCTGATGTTGCTTATCGCTATCTGCAAATCCGCCAACCTTTTTGTCATCGCAAACTTACTAATCAAACCAGTTACATTTTCCTTCAAATCATTTATATATATTACAAGCAGCAAAGGTCCGAGCATTGATCCCTGAGGAATGCCACTTGTCACAGCCCTCCATTCAGAAATGCACCCTTCTATTGCTACCCTGTGTCTTCTTTGACCGAGCCAGTTTTGTATCCACCTCATCCCTGATCCCATCCAACTTCGCCTTCTTCACCAGTCTGCCATGAGGGACCTTGTCAAAGGTCTTACTGAAATCCATGTAGACAACTTTCACTGCCTTACCCTCAAAAATCATCTTCGTCACTTCCTCAAAGAACTCGATTAAGTTAATGAGACATGAACCCCCCCCACTCCCGCACCCACGCCCTCCTACGCCCCCCCCCCCCCCCCCCCCCCCCCACCCCCCAGGACTTCATAAAACCATGTTGCTTATCTGCTTCTCACTAATATGTCCACTTATTTCCAAGTGGGAATAAATCCTGTCTTGAAGAATCCTCTCCAATAATTTCCCTACCACTGATGTAAGGCTCATCGGCCTGTAATCATCTGGACTATTCTTGCTTCCATTCTGAAACAAACAAAAGCGTGCTGATTGGTTGGCAAGTTGACTCTCATTGGTCAAGGCATTCCATAGACAAAGCAACATGGAACTTTCGGCTTCCCAAGTTTCCAGGAAATTCAAAAAAAGGCACAGGGCTTGAACATATTTATTTTTTTGCAGACAATGGGTCCATGTGTATGAATATATGTCACTTCCAGCAAACATAAAGAAACCATTTTACGAGCTCTGATTATTTTAAGTTGGTTATTAGTGTGGCTATTGGCACGCTCCGGATTGTTCAGCAGGTACTGCCCAATCATAGAATTACATCTAACAGTAGGCATTTTGCTTTGAACTTTGTAAGCATGAACTTGTCGAGTATAGTTTGTGCTCTGCTAATTATGTAGAGGATCGTTTAGACATGAAACATTAACTCTGTTTTGCTTCTCAGATACTGTCAGACGTGTTGGTTGGAATTTTCCAGCCGTTCACAATAGCAGGATTCTCTGGTCCTGCTACAGCGAACAGAGATTTTGGCTGAGCGCCATGTTCTCCACCCTCACTTGCAGCAGCATGACATGAATGGCTGGAACTGAGTTCATCCAACAATTTCTGTTTTTATTTCAGATTTTCAGCATCTGCAGTATTTTGCTTTTATTTGAAGGAGCATGCTATTTGACTCAATCAACCAATCACCGGGATGTACCTGGCAACACACCAGCACTTAAATTTATACGCAATGATGCCCAGATGTGTGATAGGCAGAAGAGGTGATTGGACTGATGGCAGCATCCTGTTAGTGGAAAATACCATTGTGTCGCCACTGCATTGTAGCAATGTAAAATGGCTTCCTTAACCTGCTATTCAAACCTCTGAGGCACACACACACATACACACACATGCATGCACACACACACACATGCACGCACACACACACACAAACACGCACATACGCACGCACATACACGAAGATCCCCTGTGTTCTTTCTACCACTATGGTATTTTCAACTGTTTCCTTACTAATGCATGGAATATGGAATAATTATATATTGTTTCTATGAAAAGGCACACTGCAGAAGGTTCATTTAACAATTTTATTTATTAGAATCGATGAAACAATGCTTTGAATTAAGAATATGTATCATCAATGGCTGGTTATACAAGATTTGCAATGTAATAGAAAAGGGCCATTCAAGCTGAACATTCAACATGGTTTCAAGCACTTCCTTTTCTGAGGCACGTGTTGTTGTGTGCAGCCCTCAATGAACATTTAGAAATCCTGACATTTTGAAAAGTTTTGTTGTTTCTCTTATCTAAAAGGTACATTTTAGGATTGTTTTCTCATGCAAGATATACATTGTCACTTCCTCACCTTCCTTGGCCTCCCTGTAAAATGGCCGACTACACTTTCCTCCCCCCTTTGGCATGGCAGCTATGACTCTCACCAACTTTTACAGGTGCACCATAGAAAGCATTCTTTCTGGTTGTATCACAACTTGGTATGGTTCCTGCTCTACCCAACACCACAAGAAACTACAAGGAGTTGTGAATGTCACCCAATCCATCACACAAACCAGCTGCCCATCCATTGACTCTGTTGACAATTCCCTCTGCCTTGAAAAAACAGCCAGCATGATCAAGGACCCCAGACACCCAGGACATTCACTCTTCTACCTTCTTCCATTGGGTAAAGATACAAAAGTCTGAGGTTAAGTACCAGTTGAATCAAGAACAGCTTCTTCCCTGTTGCCATCAGACTTTTGAATAGAACGGCCTCATGCTAACCTGATTTTTCTCTACACCCTAGCTGTGACTCTAACACGATATTCTGCACTCTCTCCTTTCCTTCTCTTTGAACGGTATGCTTTGAATTCAAGAATCAATACTTTTCACTGTATACTTACACATTTGACAATAGTAAATCAAATGAAATCAAAATCATCTACCCTGCTGCATTTTCCAGCTGCGTGGGATTTCCCTCATTTGGTCCCACTTTTAGCTATCAAATCATTGAGAGAAAGTCTTCACCAGTAGCTTCTCTTTCCACCCACACACTATTACCTCTGGGGTTTCACTGAGGATCTGTCCTTGGCCCCTTACAACTTGTTAACAACGTACTTCACACATTGGCAAAATCATCCAAAACCATGTGCTGGTTAGGTGTGTTGGCCATGCTAAATCCTCCCTCAATGTGCGCGAACAGGCGTCGGAGTGTAGCGACTAGGGGATTTTCACTGTAACTTCATTGCAGTGTTAATATAAGCCTCCTTGTGACTCTAATAAATAAACTTTAAATTTTAAAATGTGACATCCAGGAATTGCGAGGACACCCAACTCTACCTCATGTTATGTTCCAGTTAGAGACAGTTAACATTGAGAAAGAAACCTGAATACCTCACTTTAACAAATGGAACAATGCCACATTTTTAAATATAAAATATTAGACAAAGCAAATATGATTAAGTTATAAGCTTATAACTGCATGTTATGCCTCCAGGTTTATTTCTTGCTTCCTCCAAGAATTATTTTGTGAGACTCGTCAATCTTATTTACTTCTATACGGAACAACCATACGTACGTTACAATCCTCTGAAGAATTCTGCTCAGCTCCGGCTATTCTCAGAGATAAAGCTTTCATTTAGATCTCCTGACTGTGCAGGTCTCCATACCTTGTTCTGGTTATTTCTTCACCATAGATCTCTGCAGGGATCAATATAAGTTCACATGAGGTAAACTTCAAGCTTCTGCTCCCACACAAAATTCTAACAGAGATTAAGCCTCACCTAACTTCTACATGATCAGTAATGAGGTTTGACTCAGCCCTACCCATCTTCATAGCAATGTGGTCTGTTCTAAGCTGTTCTCAGATTAATATTGTTACTTATCTGTGGGACATCAGCATCACTGGCTGGCCAACATTTATTGCCCATCCTTACTTGCCCCAAAGCGCAATTGAGAGTCAACCACATTGATCTGGTTCTGGAATCACATGTAGGCCAGATCAGGTAAGGACAGCAGATTTCCTTCCTTAAAGGACATTAGTGAACCAGATGGGGTTTTTTTTACAATGATTTCATAGTCATCAGTAGATTCTTAATTCCAGATTTTTTTTTAATGGAATTCAAATGCTACAATCTGCCGTGGTGAGATTCGAACCCAGGTCCCTAGAACATTAATTGAGTTTCTGGGTGAATGATCTAGTGATAATACTACTAGGCTATCACCTCCCCGCATCCCTCCTTTACAATTTCTTCTTTGATTTGTTTAAGTGAGTAGTTTTGCAAATTTTCAGGGTTTATTGAATGCCTTGGAATTATTTAAATTAACCGAGCCTCCCAAAACAAAAACATCTCTCCTGAAGTGATTTTATTGTTGTAAGCATGGCAGATTTCCCAGGCAGAATTCTCCCAAAGCTCTTGCCAGCAGAATCAATGGTGAGTGCAGGGAGCAGGGGGGAATTCAGCAAGAGGTCCAAAAAATCATTTATGTGCCAGCATGAACTCACAGTGGGATCTTCTTTTAGTGCTCGCCAAGGCAGATCGGGAAACTCACTGGAGACCAGCATTAACATCATTTGCATCCTACTAATGGAATACAGATATGACCTGACTCCAGATCCTCCGTAACATCAGCAGTGAAACACATAAATGAAAAACACACCCGGAACAATGAGGTATGCTGATGCCGTGATTCATCTGAACAATGCCTGGCGATGCCTCTGGAGTTCAAGATGGAGACCACCGCCAACCCTGGACCCTGGAACTCTTCAGCAATGGGTGGAGGAAAATTGGCAGGTGGATTTTCCAGATTTGGTGTTCTGAAGGCAGTCCATCTACAGCTTCAGAATGTTCCTGGAGATCCATCAGGAGGTCTCAGGACATCCATCTTCTGTTCTCAAAGTGCTTTAGAGATCTATCTTCATTTTCAGGAGGTCCACCTCCTTTCTTTGATAGTGGGTCAAGGATGTTAGGCACCTTTTCAATATGACACCACAACCTGATGGTGGACTACACGCTGACAGCTAGGTTCTCCCATTTCCTCCCACAGTCCAAAGATGTGCGGGTTAGGTTGATTGACAATATTAAATTGACCATTAACTTCAGGGGGATTAGCAGGACAAATATGTGGGATTACAAGATAGGGTGGGATTATTGTCAGTGCAGGCTTGATGGGTCAAATGACCTCCTTTTGCATAGTAGGGAAATGTCTAAAACTGCTCTATTATCACCTCGCTGGTTGATCAGAGCATTTGAAGGCACTGATCCTCTGTATTTTAATTGTTACTTTTATTTCCTCTCTATGTAAGACTGGAGCATTTGATTGACTGCAATTAAACTTACTTTGGGTTTAATGTTGCATTGTTTGTAGTATTATCGAGTCAATGATTTTACACATGCTTTCTGCATCCCATGGCATAGTCAGCCACAGATTCAAATCGATAACTGTTGTGAACTAACATGCATCCAGCTGGTTATCAAGGTGAACAATATATCTGTCACCAAGTCATTGGGTAAATGATTTTCAGATAACTCCCAGTTATTTTAATGTGATCTGCTCACACATATTTTCAGAGAGTTTCACATGAATTCACCATAAGTTTTGTGGTCCACTTTGAGAAAACTAGGAAGTAACTAGGGCGGCACAGTGGTTAGCACTGCTGTCTCACAGTTCCAGGGACCTGAATTGGGTGATTGTCTGTGTGGAGTTTGCATGTTCTTTCTGTGTCTTCATGGGTTTCCTCCGGGTGCTAGGGGTTCCTCCCAAAGATGTGGGAATTAGTGTCCCAGGATGCTTAGTTTAGAGGGATTAATGGGGTGAATATGCTGGGTTATGGGGATAAGGCCTGGGTGGGATTGTTGTTGGTGCAGACTCAATGGTCCAAATGGCCTGCTTCTGAACTATTGGAACTCTATGATTCTATGATCAAACTCTTACATACTACTATGGATTAATGAGGGGATCAGTGATGTTGGTTGCTGAAGAACACAATCAACTCAATAAATATAGGAAATAGAAACTGGACGAGGCTGTGTGATCCTTCATGACATGCCCTGCCAATCAGTAAGGTCATGGCTGATCTTCAACCTCACTTTCACTTTCTCACATCATGCAGCCAGTGTATCTGGTATTCCTGTAAACCATGCTTTATTTTAGTTTCTGTCTTACTATCCCAGTATCAATTTCAACTTAAAAATACACAAAAATTTCCAACTAAACAAGCCTAGACCTGGCTTTCCACAGTAAGCTCTTTAAAGGCAAAAGCAACATTTCTAGTTTGACGCTGAAGACAATGGAACCAGACAAAGTTCAATGGGGTTGAACGAAATTATTCTGAGAAGTATCCAGTGTAGGCAAAGCAAAAGCAAACATTAGGTGCATCCACACAGCAGCCAGCCTCATGGACAGTTGGCTAAATTCTTCATATCCAAGGGCTTTTTGATCTTGGCTGCCTTTATCCTCCCTGTTACTACCTGTGGAATAATCACCAGCCAAGGTTTCTCCACACGAACAATAAACTGCATTATTTATTGAACTCCTTTAAATTCTGGATTTTTTTTTAACTTGTGTCACTTCACAGGAAACATGTTCTGATCTCTTGTCCTTTATCAAGACAGAATTCATCCTTTGAAACGCAGGTGTTCCCGGTCACAGGTTTGTGTACCTGGAGCCACATTTTCTTTTGTGCAGAAAGAGTAACGTTTACTTGCAAGAAAAGAACTCCTCTCCTTTTGTGGCATTTATTTATTTATTGAATTTAACTGTAAATCAGAATACTTTAAGAGCAACCTAATGGTATATAAAATCACAAGGGGCATGGATAGGATGAGCACCCATTGGGTGGAATTTTACGAGATTTTTTTTCTAAGTGTTAGGTGGGCATGAAATTGGGAGCGTTCCAGATCCATTTTTTGGGCTCATTTTCAGGCCCAATCTTACGCACTCTCTCTTTAAAATTTTGGGCGAGTCCGTTTCTCGCCACAGAAGGCTAACAGCTACTAGGGGGAGATAATGTACATGTTTTGCACATGTACATAAACAGCAGCAGGGCTCTGACAGACAACATAGCACATAGAACATTACAGTGCAGTACACCCCTTCAGCCCTCGATGTTGCACCCTCCTGAGAAACCTATCCAAAGCCCATCTAACCTACACTATTCCAATATCATCCATATGTTTATCCAATGACCATTTGAATGCCCTTAATGTTGGTGAATCCACTACTGTTGCAGGCAGGGCATTCCACACCCTTACTACTCTCTGAGTAAAGAACCTACCTCTGACATCTGTCCTATATCTACCATCCCTCAATTTAAAGCTATGTCCCCTCATGCTAGCCATCATCATCCGAGGAAAAAGGCTCTCACTGTCCACCCTATCTAATCCTCTGATCATCTTGTACTAAGAGAGCTGTTAGGTCCCTGCTACTGCAGATGGTCTCAAAAAGCTGCCCCTCCCCCCTTGTCCCAGGGCAATAGTGCAATTGCCTGAGGTCAATGGACCTTTCCATTGTCCACCCCTCGCCCACTGTGATTCCCATGGTGGGCAAAATGGGAAAATTCACCGCTTGGCGTGGTTCTGAAGAGCCAACCTGGATTCATTTTTCACATTGAATGTGCAACAAAAGTGCACAGGTTCAACACATGAAATGATTCTGTCCTTTATTTGAGCAGAAGCACAAACATGCCTCATGCATCAGCTTAATTAAGCAGAAAAATCAGATATATGGAGGATAATATGACACTGGCATCTACCCGATAATTGAAAAATTGCCCAGGCATGTCTTCACCGCAGAAAGCAACACAAATCCCAACAAACCAAGTGTTCCCTCATTAGTATAATCCTGATCATCAGCAAAGTGATGGAAGCTGTTATTGGCATTGCAATCAAGTGACATTTAGTCTGCAATCATCTGTTCATTGACTCTCAGTTGGATGGCGAGGGCCACCTATCTCCAGATCTCATTACAGACTTGGCACAAACATGGGCGAAAGATCTGAACACAGGAGGGGAGGTGAGAGTGACTACCTTTCTCATCAAGGGAGCATTTGACCCAACGTGGCGCCATGGAACCCGAACAAAACTGAGACCATTTCGAATCAAGGCAAAAGTGGTCCACTCATATACTGAGCAAAAAGGAAGATGGATGTGCTTGTTGGAGGCCAATTTTATCAGACCCAGGACAAAATTATAGGAGTTCCTCAGGGTAGTATCCTACATCCAACCAACTTCAGTTGTTTCATCAATCACCTTCCTTCCATTCCAAGTCTGACCATCTTGGGCACTTTTTGGGAATTTAGAAAGGATGAGCAAGATTCTCCAGCCACGCTCACCCCGAAACCAGAAAATCCAGCCCAAGGTCAACAGACCGTTCCATGGTCCACCCCTAACCCTCTCCGATTCCCTTACTGGGAGGGATGGTAAAATTCGCCCTGACGTGATTTGCCAACACTGCAGCAATCCCACTATTTGTGCTTTCAGGTTGTAAAGAATTGTTCAGTCAGATACTCTGCAGTCAAACAAAGATAAGTTTATAAACCATAACTACCATTTATACATTACACACGCTCACCAAACACTGGTACAGATGGTAGAATAAGAGAATGTTCCAGGATTTTTTTGTAATTCATGCAGAAGATAAACCAAAGGAGAATTTAATTAGCTGTTCTTTGGCTGGTCTCAATGCAGCAGTGATTCCACATTGTGGCTGTTTTATTCAGTTGTCTTCCTGAGTATAGTTTTATGGAGCATCCTGACTTGTGGCTTGGTGGCGCCATGGTTAGCACTGCTGCCACACAATGCCAGGATCCCGGGTTCAATTCCAGCCTTGGGTGACAGTCTGTGTGAAGTTTGAAGGTTCTCCCTTTGTCTGTATGGGTTTCTTCTAGGTGCTCCTGTGTCCTCACACTCCATTGATGTGAAGGTAAAATGGATTGGCCATGCTAAATTTTCCCTTAGTGTTTAAAGATGTGTAGGTCAGGGCGATTAGACATGGGAAATGTGAAGACTTACTGGGAAAGGATGGGTGGGCTGAGCCTGAGTAATATGCCCTTTCGGAGCATTTGTGCTGACTTGATAGGCCAAATGCCCTCCTTGTCCACTGTAAAGATTCTATTCAGCACAGAAAAAGATGCTTTGGCCCATCATGTCTACATTGGTAAAAGACAAACACCTAACTATTCCAATCCCATTTCCCAGCACTTAGCCCATAGCCTTGTATGCCTTAACATCGCAAAACATCTCCAAGCCCCATCATCTCCAATATCTACAAGGCACAAATCAGGACTGTGATGGAATACCCTCCATTTGTCTGGATGAGAGCAACTTCAGAAACACTACAGAAGCTTGGCGCCATCCTGGACAGAGAAGCCTGTTTGGTCAGCAAACCATCCACCACAGGTTCACTCTCTCCACTGCTGAAGCACAAGTGATAGCAGTGCGTACCATCTTTGAGATACACTACAGAAACTTATCAAGGCTTTCTCAACAGCGCTTTCCAATTCCATGATCTCTACCACATGCAATCAGTAGAGCAGTCACGTGGAAACATCACCACCCGCAAATTCCCTTCCAAACCACACACTGACTTGGAACTATATCACCATTCCTTCACTGTCACTGGGTCAAAAACCTGGTATTGGCTTCCTAACGGTGCCATTAGTGTTTCTACACCAGATGGACTGCAGTAGAGCAAATAGGTTTTCGGCCATTGTCTCCTCAAGAGTAATTAGGAATGGGCAGCAAATGTTGGTCTTGCTAGCAATACTCAGAACCCATGGAGAAAGAAAAAGAAATTCACTTTTAGGCTGTGGCACAGTGGCCCAGTGGTTAGCAGTGCTGCCTCACAGCCCCAGGAACCCGGGTTTGATTCCCAGCTTGGGCCACTTTCTGTGCAGAGTCTGCACAATCTTCCCATGTCTGTGAGGGTTTCCTCCAGGTGCTCTGGTTTCCGCTGAAAGATGTGCTGGTTAAGCAATACCAAATTTTCCCTCAGTGTAGCCAAACACGTGTTGGAGTGTGGCGACTAGGGAATTTTCACACTAACTTCATTGTAGTATTAATGTGAGCCTATTTGTGACACTGATACACAAGCTTTTTAATTACAGCTGATGAAAGGATTCCTCAAATTATCCACTCATTTTAACTTAGATTTTCTCTTCAATTGAAGCATTTTGCCTCTGCTCAAAGCACAAAAAGGAGATCAATGTTTCTGTTATGTTTTGACACTGTATAATTAAATTCTCCTGTTGTCACATCTGGCAGCCTGTACCACAGAATCTGATGTTTTGCAAATGAATCTCAGTTCAGTGTTTTTGCAAATACTCTGCAGATCTAATAAGAAGCCATCGTTAATCTTTCACACCATGAAACAATTCTTCCACTGAGTTTTTAGTTCAGGAACAAACTATTTGCATTTAAATTTGCATATAGCAAAGGAGAGTATAATATCTATTATCTCTCCAGTTATTAACTATCATTTGTATGTTCCTCTTGCTTACCACTGCTGTTTTACAGCATAATTTGACATGCCTTTCATTTGAATTTGAATACATCCTGGGATGTGCTTAATCAGATATAGTGGCATAATATTGCACATCAATGCACATATCAAATTATGACATTCTCATTCTGTGCCATCATTTTCACAATGGAAAATACAATTACCTGGCAGGGGAGAGTCAATGATCAGGCAGGTTGAGCTCCCAAACTAGGATAGAGTCAAGGCCTTATCTTGTCAGCTTGGATCTTCCTGGTCTAAATTCTACACTGTTTACTGACAATAACTTTAATATCATTGGTGAAGGAGACACATATATAGATATCAGACATGCTGATGACACTGTTGCACTGTTTGACTCTTCAAGTTCAGCAACTTCCAATGCCAATGTCTACAGACATTAATTGGGTAAGGCAACTTTGCTGGCTCCAGTATATTTTACCTCATTGTTTTAAAATTCAAAGTTCAGAAGAGTGACACCCAATGTGCAACTTAGCTCTCTAATGATACATGCTGACAGACTTTGTCAGGAACGCAAAGGTTATTTATTAATAAGGAAAAACTGTACAGAATGGCCGGCCATTGACTGCCCCAATCTCTTTATATCTTCTACACATGTTCACTCAGTCTTCTGCCTAAGAGTGATCTTCACCCAGTGGGGTGATTACCCCTCTCAGTCTCAACTGGTCCCCCTAGCCAGGTGACCCTCCTTCTGCTATGTTGCCATTAAAGGGACAATCACCACACTACCTTTCCCTTTCAGTTACCAACTGATAACTCAGATTTGTAATGGTGCCTCTTTGCGTTTGGATAGTCAATTTGATTATGGACTGCAGAATGCAATACTAATTTTAATGAAACTGTTGGAACATTTGTGAGGTTATTTTATTAACCTACCTTTAAAATTAAATGTAAAAAGAGATTCACAGGGAACACAATATGCAGTCATTGACAACGTGTCTGAAGAGGAACCACAGAGCTTTGTGCGGGCTTCAAAAATAGCAATATGTTCCAAATCCAAGATTCCTATCCTCATTTCCAGCACTGATAATTTTGATAGGCCTGGAAAGAGTGGTCGTTTGAGAACCCACATTCTGCTATCTTGATGTTGTTGGCACCCTTGCAGAAGTTGACATTCTGGAACTTCTTTAATTTGATGGATGGACGTGTGTATGGAGGGAGAAATGCTGTGAACCATGGTTGAAGCATGGATTAGAGCTAGGAACCATGTGATAAGTCAATCCAAAAAGATGTTGCCTACTTCAGATGTCAGTGTGAAAGGAGTTGTAGCTATTTTCACTAAAGTGAATGATGACAGTACCATGCTTTGAGAATGTAATTCACAATAAAATAATATAGTAGCCAAATTGTTAACTTCTGACAAGTGGCAAGCTATCAGGGAAAAGAGCAATATTGTTTAAGCGATAAGTTATTCGGATGTATTAGAGTAGATCATACACTGGGTAAATTGTTACTCTATCTTGCGCAATATTGAAAAGGTGGCTTAATTTGAAGTTCAGAGCTAGTTATGTAAAATGTCCCCACTGCTTTCACTGCTTCCTTGAAATTCAGTCAGCATAGCCATCTGTTTGGCTGTTTAAAAGCTTTCACAGATGTCTGAGAATTTAGCTGTCTTCAAAGGTGCTAATGGATTCAGTTCAACATGGCTTTTATACATAGCTATCCAGATAATGTCTGTGTGTTTATTGTGACCGATTTGTGAGTTTCTGAAGAGGATAATTGTTGTTCTAAGTGATTCTCCAAGTTCTGTTAGATTGTTATGACAGGTCAGATTTTCAAGGACTTCCAAATGTTATTATAGGTCTCATGAGTTCTGATTGTGGAGATAGTGTGTTAATGGGTGGGGGAGAGATGGTTGAATGGAGCCGTGGGTGGAAGGGGTTTGAAGTGAGATAAAGGGATGAGGAAATTAACAGGCAGGGTGGAGGGTTACAGGAGCTTTACACTGATCTGCAGAACTGGGTGGGTGTTTTGGCAAACAGAGATGAGCCTTTTAACTTGGCCGCTTTGGCATTGGTCTGCCTCCAAGCCCAATGCCAGATATAATTCCAGGTCATTCCTGCCTCTGCCAGATGTAAATCCTTCTGGTCAGCATTGCCATCATCAAGGCAGTTCATGAAAGTTCGCAGGTCACAATTGCTGTCTGCATGATGAAAATCTGTCCCTGGTTTATCAACTCCAGATACCAACAGAACACACTTACAATAACTTACCCTGTTGCATTTTAATGAAGGGCATTTATTTAAGCATTATTAAACAGCAGATAAACAGTATGGTGACACAGTGGTTACTAGTGCTGCCTCACAGTGCCAAGGACCCAGGTTCAGTTCCCGGCTTGGGTGACTGTTTGGAGTCTGCACGTTCTCCCTGTGTCTGCATGAGTTCCCTCCGGGTGCTCCAGTTACCTCCCACACTCCAAAGATAAGAACATAAGAAATAGGAGCAGAAGTAGGCCATTTAGCCCTTCGAACCTGCCCCGCCATTCAACAAGAAGATGGCTGATCTGAAGTGGATCAGTTCCACTTTCCTGCTTTCCCCCCATAACCCTTAATTCCCTTGGCTATCAGAAATCTATCTACCCATGACTTAAATATATTCAACGAGGTAGCCTCCCCCACTTCAACGGGCAGAGATTTCCAGACATTCAACACCCTTTGAGTGAAGAAGTTCCTCCTCAACTCCGATCTAAACTGCGTCCCTCCCCCCTGCCTTATTTTGAGGCTGTGCCCTTTAGTTCTGTTTTCCTTTCTAAGCGGGAAGAACCTCTACACTATCTAGCCCCTTCATTATCTTATATGTCTCTATAAGATCCCCCCTCAGCCTTCTAAACTCTAATGAGTACAGGCCCAGTCTATTCAATCTCTCTTCATAAGCTAACTCCCTCATCTCCGGTATCAGCCTGGATGTTAGGTGGATTGACCACATTAAATTGCTCCTCAAGTGTCAGGCAAGACTAGCAGGTAAATTTGTGGGGTTAAAGGGATAGGGCCTGGGTGGGATTGGGGTTGGCGCGGATGTGATGGGCCGGATGGCCTCTTTCGGCATTGTAGGGATTCTATGATAATTACTGAACAGAATAATAATCTCACAATTGCATCGTGGATTTTTAATTACAAAAGGGCAATTTGATTCAATCAACTTTACTGCACACCTTCACAGCTATCATCGCATCATTATTTGTAATTATCACGCAGTTATGGTTTTTGGATTTCCCGTGGCATAAAGCCAATTTAAATAAAATAAATGTTTGTTTTAAGCCCATTGCTCTATACTGATATAATCTGACCCTATTTCCGATCTACAGACTGAACTAAAAGCCCACAGGCATAAAATAAATGTTTTCTATCTCTTATTTTGCCATAGCATATACTTATTTGTCATAAAAACATCCCACCGCATACACTGTGCAGGCTGCAAATAATAGTTCTCGACATGTTCAGAGCTAATAAATGCTTCTGTCAGGGAACCTGTTGTTATTATATAGGCCGCCTGTTGGAAAAGTGAAGATTGGGTTATTTACCTGTCAAACTCTGAGCTTCACTGGGGGCGTAATGAAATGTTCAGCTGTCACCTCAACTCCAACAATCAAATAGTTCAATATCACCTTGACCAAAGCAGTCCACTTGCTGAGCAGCCTTGTCACAAGTTTTAAAATCTACCATCACCATGGGTGCCATACGTATCATTGACAGGAAGCAACAAAACATTTGTCCGTGCACGCTTCATTGAATCATAGAATCCCAACAGTGCAGGAAGAGGCCATTTGATCCATCGACCTCGAACTGACAACAATCCCACCCAGACCCTAATCCCGTATATTTACCTGCTAATCCCCATGACACCAAGGGGCAGTTTAGCATGACCAATCAGCATAACCGGCACAACTTTAGGGTATGGGAGGAAACTGGAGCACCCAGAGGCAGCCCCCACAGACACGGGGAGAATGTGCAAACTCCACACAGACTGTAACCCAAGGCCAGAATTGAACCCGTGTCCCTGGTGCTGTGAGGCAGCAGTGCTAACCACTGTGCCGCTATGCCGCCAACAGCACCTTCCAGCTGTTCTGTCTCTGGCACTGAGAAAAGCAAGGGCATGAAGAGAAGGGGTTTCCCCCTCTGATCAATAAGGGAATTAAGGGTTATGGGGAGCAGGTGGGTAAGTGGAACTGAACAACTTTCAGATCAGCCATGATCTTATTGAATGGTGGGGCAGGCTCGAGGGACTAGATGGCCTACTCCTGCTCTTATTTCTTATGTTCTTATATTCAAGTCACACACTGACCTTGCTTAGACATATATTGCAATTGCTTCAGCAGAGCTGAGTCAAGATCCTGAAGACATTATCAGTTCAAGGACTGAACCAATTCAGGAGAAACCTCACCACTAACAATCTCAGGGCAGTCACAGTTTGGTGTCCAGCAGAGTAATATTGAAAAAGGAGACAATAAGATCAATGTGTTTATTTGGTGGTCAGGTTTAGTTAAGAGGAACCTGGAGATATGAGAGACAAAGCAAATCAAAGTTGCATTTCTGAGTGAGGACAGAATAGGTGATTATAAAGCGAAACAACAAGAAAATATAGCAGCTGAAGAAGGCCACCTGGATATTCAAGCATATATTGTCATTCAATGTGTGTATGCAAACCTACTCACAAGTAGGTTTGCATACACACAGCAATGAAGGTACTGTGAAAATCCCTTACTCGCCACACTTCAGCGACTGTTTGGGTACACTGAGGGAGACTTTAGCATGAACAATTCGCCTAACCTGCATGCCTTTGGACTGTGGGAGGAAACTAGAGCACCCGGAGGAAACCCACACAGAGACAGGGAGAATGTGCAAACTCCACACAGGCCGTGACTCAAGCTGGGAATCGAACGCAGATCCCAGGCACTGTGAGGCAGCAGTGCTAACCACAGTGCCATCGTCCCGCCTCGTTTTTCAGACTGGAGGTAGATTTGTAATGGAGACCTTGCTTTTCTTGATATATATCAATAGTTTCAACACAGTTTCAACATTTGCAGCTGATAAAAAATTTGGAAACATTGTGAACTGTTATGGCAATAGTGTAGAACTTCAAAAGGACACAGACAATTTCATAGAATGGGCAGACAGGCAGCTAATGAAGTTCCGTATGAAGAAATGTGAAGTGATTCATTTTGGTAGGAAGAACATGGAAGTCCACTTTAAAGCAAAGGGTACAATTCTAAATGGGTGCAGGTTCAGCGAGACCTGGGTGTATATATGTATAACACATTGAAGGTGGCAGAACAGGTTGAGAGATCAGTTAGTACAACATACAGTATCCTAGGCTTTTTTACTAGAGGCATAGAACACAAGAACAAGGAGATAATGTTGAATATGTATAAAACAATACTTAGACCTAGCTGGAGTACTGCATCCAGTTCTGGATGCTGCACTTTAAGAAAGACGTGAAGGCATTAGCGAGCGCACAGATGATGAGGATCTTCAGTTATGAAGATAGATTGGAGAAGTCGAGACTGTTTTGCTTGGAGAAGAGAAACCTGAGAGGAGATTTGATAGAAGTGTTCAAAATCATAAATGGTCAGGAGAGAGTAGGTGGGGAGAAACTATTCCCACTCATGGAAGTATTGAGAATGAGAGTGCACAGATTTAACGCAATCAGCAAAAGAAGCAAAAAGTGACATGAGGAATACTTTTAGCACACAGTGAGTAGTTGCAGTCTGGAATGCATTGCCTGAAAGCGTACTAGAGGCAGGTTCAAATGTGGCTTTCAAAAAGGACTTTAAATCATTATCTGTAAAGGAAGAATGTGTAAGGTTAAGGAGAGAAGGTGGGTCAATGGCCTAGCAAATTGTTCATTTGGAGGGCTGGTGCAAACATGAGGGGCTGAATGGCCTCCTGCCGCACTGTAACTAATTGAATCCTCTGAAAACACCATGATTGGGTACCTTGAGAAAAATAAATTACATAAATAAAAACCCTAATATTTACATCATTTATATATTATTTCCTAACAAAATTTCCCTCACAGTTCCGTCACACAGAGTTCACGTTTCTCGTTGCTTTGAAGTGTGTTAACAAATAATTAATGTTGATGGATCTTGAAATTGCTGCAAATTATGAAAATGTCAATGGCCTAGATTGTGCGGGCAGCTGCAAAGCAAGGACGCTGGCAGCTAATCTGGAAGGGAACTACCCAGAAAGACCTTGTGATCTGTGTGACATGGTTTCCTCCTTTCCCAATGGCAGTTTAAATCCTCTGCCAAGTCAAGGGGATGTCATCGGAGAGGCCATTGATATTTTCATTATTGGCAACAATTTTTGTAATCCGATCTAGCAGAAGGATGATATCGTAGTGATAATTTTATTGGGTTAATGATCCAAAGGCCTGAACTAATGCTTTGGATTTGCAAGTTCGAATCCCACCTGGTCTGCTGAGGGAATTTAAATTCAATTTTCTAATAAATCTGAAATACAAAGCTAGTCTCAGTAATGAAGATCGTGAAGCTACTGGACCAATAATAACAGTCACTAATGTTTGGACGGGGAAATCTGCCACTCACATCCATTCTTGCCTACATGGAACTCCAGACCCACAACATGGTGATTGACTCTTAACTCGCCTCTGGCAAGGCCTAGCAAAGCCACTCAGTTCAAGGACAGTTAGGGATGCACAATAAATGCTGGCCTTGCCAGCAACTACCCACCTAGACCATAAGACCATAAGACATAGAAGCAGAATTAGGCCACTCAGCCCATCAAGTCCACCCAGCCATTCAATCATTGATTTTTTTTCTCATTCCCATTCTCCTGCCTTTTCCCCATAACTCCTGGTCCCCTTATTAATCAAGAACCTCCCATGAAAGAATTTTAAAATTATTATGACAAAACACAGGCTTAGAAGTTGTAACCTTGGGTGCATCTGAGAAATTATACTCAGATTTTCCAGTCCTGTCACGGTGGGTTTCCCATAGGGAGCTTTTCAAATCCCTGCTGAGTCAGGTGGCATCTTCTGACCCTGCTGGTGGAAGGGGCATGAAAATGCAGTCCTCTAACTTGAACCTCTTCAATTACTATTGATTGTTTGGAGAACCAGCAGGGAGAATGTTGCCTCTGCGAGCTATTTGTAATTAACCTGTTTATCAAGAAAAGGTTTATGTTCACTACATGTAGCAGGAAATCTGCTACGTGGGCGGCACAGTGGCACTGTGGTTAGCATTGCTGCTTCACAGCGCTGGGTATCTAGGTTCAGTTCCCAGTTGGAGTCACTGTTTGTGTGGAGTTTGCACATTCTACCTGTGACTGCTTGGTTTCCTCTCACAGTTCAAAGGACATAGTGGTTAGGTGCATTGGCCATGCTAAATTCTCCCTCTGCGTACCCAAACAGGTGCCGGAGTGTGGTAACTGGGGGATTTTTGCAGTAACTTCACTGCAGTGTTAATGAAAGCCTACTTGTGACACTAATAAATAAAATAAGTCTTTTGTTCATGTACTAACTCTGTATAATATCAAATTGTCACACAATGCAGGTTAAAGTTGTTTGGTTGGTTGTAGAATGCATATTAATATTCCTTTTTAAACATTAACATTGAAAAGAAAATGTTTCTTTTCTTTGAACGAAGGGTTTAGTGTTCAACTGTAGAAATTCCTTTCACATCATAAAAGCAACCAACTGTTACAAAAACATCTTTGCAAACATTTTTGTTATGTTTGCCATATGCTCTCATTAGAGGATGTGTCATTGCACGAAGAAACATGTCACAGCGCCACTATGTGACTCATCAACATCATGGAAATAGTGTGCTTTGTTTGCAGATATGTTGCTTGTACTTCAAAAGGACTTACCTACTTTTGCTGATTACGTCCCCACCTCAATTTACCTAACAGTAAAGGACACATTGGGAGAGGAATGGGGCTAGTTCAGAAGATGGTCGTAACATCATTGACAATGCTCGGAATGACAAACTTGCTTTGGCATGTGTCTGGATGGCAGAACCATTAATAATAGTCAACCCACGGCAACATTGTAACTATTCATAGACGCCCAGAATTTTACATCAGAATGTTTCCACAGAATTGAATTAAATTAATTGAAACAGTGACAGGTACACTGGTGATTATCATTGAGTTTGATATTGAGGTTAACTAACTTGTGACAAAATACTGAGATGAATTTTACCACAGGAAGGATCACAACTATCTGACGATGTTGAATGCATTTAACTCACATTAGGCACTTTACAATTTAATCTGTTGGTGTACAAGATAGACTTAATGATTCAGCTGAATAATAATAAGTTATTTGTTCATATAATGAAACGAACATTAAGATGACAGCTGAAGTTAGTTATACATGCTTCTTCCTTTGCAATAACTTCAATGGCTCTGATGATAATCTAAATTACCCACTGCACTCAACATCATTTGATTCCCTTCTGCACTCGAAATTAAGCAAACTCCAGATACAAGGTGCCTTTTAGTTCTCTACACTGGATTCACCCTTCATACAAAATGCAGCAAAGCGTACATCCACTTTCAACATGTCCATCATTTCAAAAGCCTAAATGGCTGCACAGAGGTTTGGGCGGCACAGTGGCACAGTGGTTAGCACTGTTGCCTCACAGCACCAGGGATCCAGGTTCAATTTCAGGTCACTGTTTGTATGGGATTTGTACATTTTCCTTGTGTTTGCATGCATTTCCTCCGGGTGCTCCGGTTTCCTTCCACAATCCAAAGATGTGCAGGTTAGGTTGATTGGCCATGCTCAACTGACCTTAGAGTCAGAGGGACTAGCAGGGTAAATACGTGAGGTTACAGGGATAGGGCCTTGGTGGGATGGTAGTTGGTGTGAACTCGATTGGCCAAATGGCCTTCTTCTGTGTTGTAGGGATTCTATGATTCTTTGTTCATTATTGTGTGGGAGTTGAACGATTGTTTCTGGAGGGCAAACAAGAAACCATTTGCAAACTCAAGAATGAGAATTGGCACTTTTGACAGCAACCCTTGAGGAAATCTGCACAAATAACTGACCACATGAAAGCAACTCACCCATTATTTGTTAAAAATATTACGTGGGAGCAGGGTTCAGAATGAACCTCCTTGCAGATAAGCTGGCAAATTAATTGTGTTAAATTGAAGAATTCCTTTTCATAATGAGCATTCTTCTTACATCTGAAAACAGTTCCTGATTAACAGATGTATTACTGACCAGAACAAGCTCCATTGTTTTATTGCATAATAATACTTGCCACTGCAGGGAAACATGTTTTTCACTGCATGTAGTAATTGTTTCAGGCAATAGCTAAGGCTTTTACTGTAATTAACTGATGTCGGACTGGTGGGGGATTTAATGATGCTATGCCATTGAATGTCAAGAGCGATGGTTGATTCTTTACTTTTGGAGATAGTCACTGTCTGGAACTTGTGTAACGTGAATGTTAATTGTCAATTATTAACCCAAGCCTGAATATTGTTCGGGTCTTAATGCATTCGTATCTGAGGAGTTGTGAATGGTGCTGAATATTGTGTAGTTCTCAGTGAACGACCCACTCCTGACCTTATGATGGAATGAACGTCACTGATGAAGCAGCTGAAGACAGTTGAGCCTTAGATGCTACGCTGAGGAACTCCTGCAGTGATGTCCTAGAGGTTTGATGATTGACTTTCGATAACCACAACCATATTTTATGCCAGGTATGATACCAAACAATGGAGAGTTTTCCCCCTGATTCCCATTGACTTCAGTATTGCTAGGGCTCCTTGATGCCTTGCTGTAAAGTGCAATCATTCTCACCTCACCTCTTGAGTCCAGCTCTTATGTCCATATTTGGGCTGGGGCTTTAATGAGGTCCGGAGCTGATTAGCCCTGGTAGAAGCCAAACTGTGCATCAGCGATCAGGTTGTTTCTAAGTGTTGCTTAAAAGCACAATTGACGACCTCTTCTATCACTTTGCTGATGATCGAGAGTAGGCTAATGAAGCAATAATTTGCCATGGCATTGGATTTATCCTGCATTTAGTAGACTGAACATAACTGGGTAATTTTGCACATTGCCGAGTAGATGTTGTAACTGGTGGTTAGGGACATGGTTTGTTCTGGAGCACAAGTCTTCAGCACTACCGCTGGAATATTATTAAGGTCCATAGACTTTGCAGGTCCAGTGCTTTCAGCCTTTATATCACATGGAATAAATTGAATTGTCCTGATGCTGGGAACCTCTGGAGGAGGCGGAGATGGATCAGCACTTACGGTTGAAGTTGGTTGCCAGTGTTTCAACTTGTCTTATGCATTGTTGTACTGAGCTTCCCCATCATTGAGGGTGGAGAAATTTCTGAATCCTCCTCCTCCTCCTGCAGTAAGTTATTTAATTGTCAACTACTATTTACAACTGGGTGTGGCAGAACAGGCAGAGCTTTAATAAAATTGGTTGTGGGATTTCTTAATTCTGTCCATCATATGCTCATTCAGCTGTTTGGCATGCAACTAGTCCAGCGCTGTAGCTTCACCAGATTGACACCTCAATTTTAGATATTCCTGCTTCTGACCTGTCCCCTACACTCTTCATTGAACCAGGGTTGATCCATTGGCTTGGTAGTAATGATAGAGTGGAAGATATGCCAGGCCATGAGGTTGCAGATTGTGGTTGAGTACGATTCTGCTGCTGCAGATGGATGCCCAGTTTTGAGTTGCTAGGTTTGTTTAAAATCGATCCTATTGAGCACAGTGATACTGCCACATAACAAAATCAAGGATATCTTCAATGTGAAAATGGGACTTTGTCTCCACAAGGACTGTGTTGGACACTCCTACCAATACGTTCATGGACAGATGCACCTGCAACAGGTAGCTTGGTAAAGATGAGGTCAAATTAAGTTTTTCCCTCTGGTTGGTTCCTCCACCACTTGTGAAAGACCCAGTGTAGCAGCTAAGTCTTTTAGGACTCAGCCAACTCAGACAGAAATGATTCTCCTGAGCCACCCTTGACAGTGGGTATTGAAGTCCCTCACATTGAGTATATCCTAGACCTTTACCATCTTCAGATTGTGTTCAACGTGGAGGAGAACCGGTTCATCAGTAGGAGGTTACATTGCCCATTCCTTAATGGACACTTTTAGCATCTTTGTCAGTCTGTGTCATCACCATTTACACTCCCTTTGTTCAATTACAGCTCCCACCCCCCACCCTCATCGTATAAATCTTCATCGATTTTCCTTCTCTTCATCTCTGACCAAGGGTTATCCAGACTCAAAACATTGGCTCTCTTCTCTCTCCACAGATGCTGTCAAACCTGCTGAGTTTCTCCAGTATTTTCTATTCTTGTTCCTTGTTTGACCTGATGGCATGAGACTTCATGGCATCCAGAGCTGATGTTGAGATTCCCAGGACAATTCCTTCTTGACTATACACCACCGGTGCATCACCCTCTAGTGTATCTGTCTTCTGGATGCAGCAAGACATACCCAGGGATGGTAATGGTTGACATTTCTATAAATGTTAATGTGGGTTGCATAGTGTGAGCCACAATGTATATTTCTAACCGCTGTATGCCTAGGTATGAGTACCTTGTTGGCATGTGATGTTTAGGTGTAGGTGTTATTTAAAAAGTCAGAGGTACTTGGGATAGATTTTAAATGTGACCTCAGAGTATAAAACTGGTATTGTTGATTGACTACCCATTTTGGAAACTGGCCAATTTTCATTTTGATTGATTTCTGTCGTACAAAAGTGAACATTCCCTGAGGTGTAAACAACTTGCACTGTCACTATTACTGTGACAAATTACTGGTAAATTAATCCAACCCGCCCTTTCCAACATATAATTCAGCTGAACTGCCCTAAGCCGATATTAAATCAGCTCTGTTAAAAGAGGAATTTGGCACCAAATGCAATCCATTTGCTTCATGGAAGAGACTTCTCAAATGCTGTAAACACGCATCCAGTGAGTCAAGCTTCACAGCAGTTAACCAATTGAATGTTTATGGTTTGATCATTGCCATGCGCTTAAGTTATTGTTCCCCAGTGGTCTCTATACATTACTAAACTTCAGATTTTCCAAAGCCACTATGCTGTGGCTTCTACTGAAGCTCCAAACAATTAACATTCCTCAGCAGTGATAACGACAAGAATGAAGGGAATTTGTGATATTAGGAAGGTCATTTATTAATTGAAATGTTTCTGTGAGATCAGGTCAGCGGCAACATGCTGAGAAAACAATTTGACTCATGCTGCCATCATCAGCATGGCTGCAATTTCATAAAAGAGTTCAATGTCATGATTGGAAGCAACAAGGTCAAACTGGCCTTCTGACCTGCTTCAGCTGATGTCGCTGCGTAGAGCAAGGCATTGGGCACGCTTCAAGCAATCACCCTCATAAAGACAAGATCATTTTGAAAGTTATGCGGATGGTCTCCCCCAACACCCACCTCCTATTCCCCATCAAGCTTCACTTAGAGCAGCTTACATCATCCCACAGAAAGTCCACAAGTACCTGACAGTGTTATTGGAGTCTGGGGGGGTGAAGGTGATCTTACCAAAAAAGTTCAAAGTCTAGAACGAGCATGAAAACGGGAGAGTTTCGGATCTGTTTTTACAATTAGGTTACCAGTCGAATCTTACGGTAATCAGTTCAATAAAAAACCCACTAGTTTTTCCAACTCTTGGAACATCCTCCAAATCAATGCCAAGCACATCATCAACCATCTCCACACGTGAATCTCAACCACCAAGCAATCTATCCACCCACACAGAAGTAGATGGTATTGATCATGATAATCTTGATCAATTGGGCCAGTGGGCCAATGATTGGCAGATGGAGTTTAATGTAGATAAATGGAAGGTGATGCATTTTGGTAGATTGAACCAGGACGGAACTTACTCAGTTAATGGTAAGACATTGGGGAGAGTTACAGAACAAAGAGATCTAAAGGTACAGGTTCGTAGCTCCTTGAAAGTGGAGTCACAGGTGGACAGAGTGGTGAAAAAGGCACTCAGCATGCTTGGTTTCATCAATCAGAATACAAGAGTTGGGATGTCTTGTTGAAGTTGTACAAGACATTGGTAAGGTCACACTTGGAATATTCTGTGCAGTTCTGATCACCCTATTATAGAAAGGATATTATTAAATTAGAAAGAGTGCAGAAGAGATTTACTAGGGACTTGATTGTTTGAGTTATAAGGAGAGGCTGGATAGACTGGGGCTTTTTTCTTTGGAGCATAGAAGGCTGAGGAGTGATCTTACAGAGGTCCATGAAATAATGAGAGGCACATTTCAGCTAGATAGTCAATATCTTTTCCCAAAGGTAGAGGAGTCTAAAACTAGAGGGCATAGGTTTAAGGGAGAGGGGAGAGAAACAAAAGTGTCCAGAGAGGCAACTTTTTCACAGAGAGGATGGTGAGTGTCTGGAACAAGCTGCCAGAGATAGTAGTAGAGGCAGGTACAATTTTGTTTTTTAAAAAGTATTTAGACAGTTACATGGGTAAGATGGGTATAGAGGGAGACAGGCCAAATGTGGGCAATTGGGTCTAGCTTAGGGGTTTAAAAAACAAGAGCGGCATCGACAAGCTGGGCCAAAAGGCTCAACATGTCCACGCAGTAAACCTCTATGACTCTGTGATAAGGAAGGGTAGCTTTTTATATAACTAATATAAAACATAACCAAGAAATATAAACTGACTGACATTGTAGGAGTTCAGCCAAATGCCAGTTACGCACCGCCAACACCAAAGGAAGGGCTATGCCTGTGGCTTACAGTCAGGTAGTCTTCACCTTGGGACTTACAACCACGGTCCGGATAGAATTAAAAAGCCCCTACTGAGTGCTTCCCACAGGGAGAGCCCTCACTCGCTCACTAAGGCAGTTCATACTTGACAAATCCCACATGGAAATTTACTGATGATCGTCTGTGGTCACCATGGCTGTCTTAACAGATATGTGTGCACTGCATCATTGCAATAATAGTTATTGAAAACCAACTTCCTTTTGTTGTGTTAAAATGTTATTTCTGTGTTTAATAAAGCGTTATTAGAATTAATCCAAGAATAATTCCAATCATCATATCATCATTGAACAAATATTGGCGTAGTGATAATGCTATTCTATTAATAATCCAGAGGCCCAGGCTAACGTCCGGGGAAACACAAGTTCAAATCCTACCACAGCAGCTGGTAGGATTTAAATTCAATTAATAAATAATCTGAAATTCGAAGCTAGTTTCAGTAATGTTGACTATGAAGTTATCATTGACTGCCATTAAAAACTCATCTGGTTCTCTAATGTCCTTTAAGAAAGGAAATCTGCTGCCCTTACCTTGTCTGGCCTACAAAGCTGCCCTCTGAAATGGCTGAGCAAGTCACTAGGTTCAAAGGCAATTAGGGATAGGCAACAAACGCTAACCCTGCCGACGATGACCATATCCATTATCCATCGAACCATTCAATCCCAACAGTGTAGAAGGAAGCCATTTAGCCCATTGAGTTTGCACTAATTCTCCAAAAGTGCATCCCACCCAGACCCATACCCCAATCCTCTCCCCGTAACCTTATATTTACCATAGCTGATCCCCCTAACCTGCACATCTTTGGACACTAGGGGGATATTTAGCATGGCCAAGCCATCTAACAATGAAAGAATTATAAAGAAAACTATGGAGAGTGTAGGTTATCATGCTTCCAGCCCTATATTCTGGCCCTCTGAACATCCTCCCCCACCACCACCATCTTCTCAACTTTATTCTTGCATTCCAAAGAATAAACATGCCTTTGCCCCCACCCCCCTCCCCCCTCCTTATTGCCTTTCCTCCTTCTTTCTTTTTTCGTTCCTTCGCAGGATCTGTTATTTCCCCAGTGCCTGAGATACCAGAGGGGGTGTGGAACAAGGCGCACAGCCAAAGGACAAATTCATTACTGGACAAGTCTTCAGCTGTCGACATCTGTGGTTCTGATGAGCTGGCAGGCTGTTTTATTGCAGGCAGCATAGAGGATGCAGTTTCTCACAGCTGGAGGATGGTTTGAAGGCGCCTTGTTAGCCGATTCGAAAATCCCCGACTGACATCAAGCTTGAACTTTCCCTCTTACTTCATGGCATGTTTCACCCACTATCTCTGGACCCAGGGGAAGAGACTTTTGTAAAATGAGTTTGAAAAAATGAATCATTCCACAGAAAAACCAAACCTCAATAATAAACAAAAAAAAAGTCAGACATTCAACGTGTGAATGATGCTTCAGAATGTATTTTGATTTACTGCATCAATTCAGCATTTTGGCATTTTAACTGTGTTTATTTGTGGTTCCTGCACTGTTTATTTAGTTTTTGCTTTGTGTGTTTTTATCCATCAAAATAAAGTTTGAAAATGAATGAAATGCAGTCAAGTTACAATTCACTGGAACACGGCACAGACCACGCATTTTTTTCATTTATTAGTGGTACTTATGTAAATTATACAATCTCTATAGTGCAGAAGAGAGACCATTCAACCCATTGAGCCCGTAATGACTCTCTGATTGAGTATCTTACCCAGGCCCTATCTCTATAACCCCACATATTTACAACACTAACCCCCCCTAATCTACACATCTTGAGACACTAAGGGGCAATTTAGCATCAACCTAACCTGCACAACTTTGGACTGTGGGAGGAAACGCATTGAGACGTATAAGATGATGAATGGGATGGATAGGATAGAGGTGGAGAGACTCTTCCCGCTCAAAAAAGACAGTAGGACTAGGGGGCACAGCCTCAAGATAAAAGGGGGGCAGTTTAGAACGGAGTTGAGGAGGAACTTCTTCACTCAAAGGGTGGTGAATCTCTGGAATTCTCTGCCCGTTGAAGTGGTGGAGGCTGCCTCGCTAAATATTTTTAAGACGCGGGTTGATGGGTTTTTGATAAGAGAGGGGATTAAGGGGTATGGGGAGAGGGCGGGAAAGTGGAACTGAGCAGCGACAGATCAGCCATGATCTTATTGAATGGCGGGGCAGGCTCGAAGGGCTAGATGGCCTACTCCTGCTCCTATTTCTTATGTTCTTATGTTAAACCGGAGCATGTGCAGGAAACTCACACAGCTACAGGGAGAAAGTGCAAATTTCACACAGTCATCCAAAGCCAGAATTGAACCCAGGTCTCTGGCTCTGTTTGGCAGCTGTGCTAACCACTGTGCTGCCATGTTGCCATGGATTGGGTGAATTATGACCCTAGGTTTGAATATTTTGCTGCAGGGTGACCTCTACATTTTAAAGTATTGTCCTATGACTGTTTTTACCATTGACTAGGACAGCCTATGGGAGATAATGGATCCTGGGAGCCCACACACACACACACACACACACACACACACACACACACACACACACACACACACACACACACACACACACAGTCCAGTCTGAAAGGGAACCAGTTGTCCCAGCAAATATGAGCAAGCTAACTAGCCAGAACTGGAACCAACTGGACATCTCGGCAGGATACAATTCAACTGGTGAACTGGGATCAACTCACCCCATTAACTGGGACCAGTTCAAACAGGCCAACTAGATCCAGTTTGAATTTCCATTGAATAACTGGGCCTGTTGCAACTGATTTTCATTACCCTTATGTTCCCTATTGTGCTTAATAAATCTACTTGGATGTATTACTGGAGGAATTGCCTCTCCCATCTCCAATGCCCTGGTTGGTTGCCTGGACCAGCAATCCTCATGGCCCAGTACAACAATTGGAAATTGATTATTCCTCTTCACCATCCTCTGCACTTTTTTGAATCGTCGCTGGAAGGATTATTCAGGAGCTCTTAGAGACTCCAGATGGGAGAAATGGCAGCCCTACTCTCAAGAACACTCAAGAATCTCTATACACCACAGATCAAAATGGCCCTAAGTTCAAACCTTTGCTTCTGTAAATTGACCTCTAATATGAATGTGCATGGGAATTTAGTCATTAGAGTAGAGAATTGAAAAGTTATTTGGGATCCCACCCTGATCTGTATTAAGCAACCCCTAGTGGTATGTATGTGAGATGTTGTTGAGATTGAATCCTCATGAATGATTCCCCTGTGTTACAATAGCTTGCTAACACTCAGGTTGGTGTTCTTTTAACACCAGTGGTTACCCATTTTGAAAACAATAGCATTCGTATAACACTAATAACAACATTCATGCATTGCAGCTCAATCTCACAATGGAAAATGGTGATCTGAATGAGTTGGTGCCTGACTGTTGGCTTGATAGAACTGTTCCAAACATCAACAAGTACTTTCCAGAAAGAGGTAATTAGGAGAAAGAATTTGAAAAAAAAGTTATTTGGTATGAACAAAATTACAAACATTTTAATGTTTTCTTTATTCATAGATTAGGCCAGAATCTTACCAGCACACCCGCTCTGATTCCAGGGGTGGGCGAGAGTCAGAGAACAGCAATCTCCATTGGCTTCGGGTGAAATTGTACGAAATTTGGGCAGTCATGCCTGTAACATTCCCTCCATAGAGTCAAATACAGCACGGAAACAGGTCCTTTGGCCCAACTTGTCCATGCCATCCTTTTCTTCATTCATTCATTCATTTACAAGATATGGGTATTACTACTAGGCCAGCATTTATTGCCCATCCCCAGTTGCCATTGACACAGTGGTGCTGAGCCGCCTTCTTGAACCACAACAGTCCATGTAGTGTAGGTACACCCACAGTGCTGTTAGAAAGAGAATTTCAGGATTTTGACCCAGAGACAGTGAAGGAACAGTGAAATATTTCCAAGTCGGGATGGTGAGTGACTTGTAGTGACTTGATGCTCCCAGATATCTGTTGCTCTTGTCATTCTCGAATCTAAATGATAGTGATCATGGGTTTGGAACATGCTGCCTAAGGAGCCTTGATGAGTCCTCTAGCCTTCATCAGTCAGGGAATTGAACATAGGAGTTGGGACATTATGTTACAGTTGTATAAGTCTTTGGTGAGGCTGCACTTGACGTATTGTGTACAATTTTGGTCATCCTGTTACAGGAAAGATATTGATAAACTGGAAAGAATGCAAAGAAGATGTAAGAGGATGTTACCAAAACTAGTGGGCCTGAATTAAAGGGGGAGGTTGGCCAGGCTAGGACTTTATTCCTTGGAGAGTAGGAGAATGAGGGCTGACCTTATTGTAGGGCACAGATAGGATGAAAGCACATAGACCCTGATTTTACCGGCACACCGGACCCGGATCGGGGTAGGTGAGCCTCACAGAATGGCATTCTCCATCGGCCTTGGGCACAACCTTACAAGCTTTGGGCGGGCATGCCAACAAAATTCTGGCCGTATTCTTTTTCCCAGAGAAAGGGAATTGAAAACTAGAGGACATAGGTTTAAGGTGAGAGGGGAAAGATTTAAAAGGCATCTGAGGGGCAAATTCTTCACGCAGAGGGTGGTGTATATATGGAATGAGCTGCCAGAGAAAATGATTGAGGCAGGTACAATAGTAACATTTAAAAAGCATTTGGATGAGTACATGGATGGGTAAGGATTAGTGGGATATGGACTAAATGTGGGCAATTGGGACTGGCTCAGAGGGCACCATGGTCAATATGGACCAATTTATAGCATAAGAACATAAGAACTAGGAGCAGGAGTAGGCTATCTGGCCCCTCGAGCCTTGTCCGCCATTCAATAAGATCATAAGTTTCCATATTGGATTGTTCTATGAATCTACTCTATTTAGGAAGACACTGGCATCAGCCAACATGGCTTTCCCCGCTGGCAGCAAGCCAACTGCCTGCGAGCCAACTCAGCAAGCTGACTCGCCTAGAGGTGCTGGGTCCCTTTAAGAGGGCGCCAACTTTGCCTCCTGGTCAATTAGGCCATTTTAATTTTCGAAAGAGCGTCATGACAGTGATGCTGTTGAGGCAGTGGGTCGGGACCTGAAGTTAACCAAGCTCTCAACCCTGCATTGAAAATCTGATGAGTTAGTCTGTTATGAAATTTTGCTAAATAACATAATCGTGTAGAAGTCACACACTTTGCTACAACTGCCATGCCTCCCTTAACCTATCTGACACTCCTGCCCATGGTGGACCCATGGCAATAATAAGGAGACACATTGCCAGACTGGATGCGCATACATTGTTCACACATTCAAATGGAGTAGCATTCTACAACTTCCTGCCTGCAGCTGTAGAAAAGTACAGCGTTTTTAAGTATGTAAGAAATATCAGAATTATTGCACATAGGGGAAGATAAATGTGGCTCTTAAATTTACGCTCAGCATGTTTCAAGCACATATCCGGGTGTGTGCGGCTGTTTTGTCTCAAACCACATGTTGGTGCTCCATCTGCAGAACACTCAATATCTGACAAGTTAAGGTTTGGCCAGTGTTCATATATTTCAGCAATGATTTATGTCCCAGACATAAAAATGCATCCCTGCCATATCTCATTCACAATGCCCTTTCCAGAGAAAATATGTGAGCTTTCAAAGCAGTCAGTGCATTCATAGTGGGCTAAGCGTATGCACATACACATCTGACCTTTGAACTCAAAGCCACCCCCCTCAACCTGGCAGCAGGTGTGTTAGATTGCACATTGCAATCTTACTTTTTTTATGAAGTAGAAAGACTTTCACTTACGCAAATCCTTTCACAACCTCAAGACATCCCAAAATGTTTCACAACCAGTTAAGTATTCCTTGAAGTATGATACAGGAAATGCAGCATTTAATTTGCACACGTCAAGCTCTCTCAAATGGCAATGTGATAATGATGTGGAGATGCTGGCGTTGGACTGGGGTGAACACAGTAAGAAGTCTCACAACACCAGGTTTAGGTCCAACAGGTTTATTTGGTAGCAAACCGCACTAGCTTTCAGGGCTCTGCCCCTTCATCAGGTGAGTGAACCTTCATCACCTGACAAAGGGGCAGAGCCCCAAAAGCTAGTGGCGTTTGCTACCAAATAAACCTGTTGGACTTTAATCTGGTGTTGTGAGACTTCTTACAATGTGATAATGGCCAGATAGTCTGGTATCTTAATGATGCAAATTTGGAGAAAGATATTGGCCAGGTCCCCGGGCACAACACTCCTGCTTTACCTTGTACTAGTGCCGTGCGTTCATTCAAGAGGACAGATAGGGCCTTAACTAAAGGGTGGTACCTCCTGCACTCTCTCAGTGTCAGGCTGGAGTGTCAGTCGAGATTTTGTGCTTAAGCCAATGGAGCGGAGCATGAACCCCTACCTTCTTTAAGTCTGGAATACATGCAGATTATGCTCTTAATCGTTGGGAACTGGGTCCCAGTTTCTGAGCAGACACTATGGATTTCTGTGTTATCAGAGATGTCTGTGTCTAAGCTCTTCGAGCACAGTGTATCCTTTGATAGATACTTGCTGGTGGATCCACTTTTATTCCCAATTTAAGCTTTTCTAGCTGCATACACGTGGGATTTCCTAAATTAATCCTCTCTCTTCTTTTGTTACGTAAGTCCATCCTTGTTCTTCCGACATTCTGTGCACAGCGGTTTCTCTATATTTGGATAGATAAAACATTTGCCGTGTTATACTTGACAGGCAGTCGGTAGGTACATTTTGTTCTACTTCATTTCTGGCAATAAGTGCACTCAGCTTGAGTAAAAACTGCTTTTCCTTTCTTTATGCCTGAAAGACTTTCAAACTGGCCGAGGAACCCATGAGGATGTCAAGGCTCCTCGAGGTTTTCAGTGCTGCCTGTGTCCTTAGGCCCAGACAGCCTCAAAAATTATGTGATTGATATTTTCTGCTGTATCTGTTGACGTACCAGTACATTATTTCTTTTGCTGTAAGTGCCCAAACCTTTTCTTCAACTAATTGTTTTCTTCAGGGGCGGCTAACAAAAGGCCTGGTGCATCTGTCCCCAGTGCACTCGTCAAACAGAAAATAAATGTACACAGGAAGAGGGGAATATGATTTCCAGAGATAATTGAGTTCATATTTTTATCCCATTTATCCGGAAATTGCCATTACTTTCTGACTTGACATGTTGTGCAGGAGGTCCTCATGCTCCAAGCTGTAAAAAAACACGCCTTTCATTTAAAAAAAACTTGGAGTGAAAAATTGCATCAACTTGTTAATCCATGAATCCACAGGGGAGGCTATGTCAAGTCTTTTTGTGGAAACTTGTTTCACTGACCTGGCCATCGAGTGCTTAATGTGGGGTAGCAGGGTAGCACTGCTGCCTCACAGTGCCAGGGATACGGGTTCAATTCCCAGCCTGGTCACTGTCTATGTGGAGTTTGCATGTTCTCCCCGTGTCTGCATGGGTTTCCTTCAGGTGCTCCAGTTTCCTCCCACAGTCTGAAAGACATGCGGGTTCCATGCATTGACCCAAACAGGCGCCAGAGTGTGGTGACTAGGAGAATTTCACCACAACTTCATTGCAGTGTTAATGTAAGCCTCACTCGTGACTAATAAATAAACATAACCAACAACATGCAGGAGCCACAATGTGGCCATTCTAAGCAGGATGAAATTTAGAATTTAAAAATTGTGTTTATTGTATGGACGTTACACAATAATGTTTGAAAAACTGGCTAGCCCGCTTCAGAGTTGGCTTCTGCACAAGTGGCTGCACCAGATGCTGACACTAGAGTTTTAAGTTAAAATTTCTTGACGCATCCAGCCAAAACATCATAATTATTTGGCTGACAAGCTTGGCTTAATACACACAACAGCTGCAGCCAAGCCAGCAATATGGTGATAGTGGATTCAGGAACAAGATGAAGGCAAGCACTTCTGTTTTGTGTGATACCGATCAAGCTGCTCACAGAATAATTGTTAGTGGCATGCTTGATGATCTCAGCTTGCTGATCTGCCCAGGGAGCATGGCACTGGCATTGCAGACCCATCCATCCTGGTCTGTAGGTTGTCAGAGGATACTTGCTTAACCAATACCAGTGATGGTGGGCAGATGTCACTTCCAAAGCCGTCACATTCGGTATTGAATCACAGAATCTTCCTGCGCAGAAGGAGGCCATTCAGCCCATCGAGTCTGCACTGACTCTCTGAAAGAGCATCCTGCATAGTTCCACTCCCCTGCTTTATCCCTACAACCTTGCACATTTTTCTTTTCACAATGCAATCCAGTTCCATTGTGTGATGATGGCAGTAGAATCACTATGGCTATATATATGTGTTTTTTTTGTGTATTTAGGGGGATTTCAGCTTCATGCTACAGGCAGTCAGTATGTTTGAAGGGAATGTAATTCAGATTTTGGGAAAGCAAGATAATTACTCATTTCAACCTTGTAAGTGGTTATGTTATATAGAGTTAATGGGCTGCTGTTTATTTAAGGTCCCCATGGGTAGAGGATTGGTGTACAGAAAGCAAAGAGTGAGGGTAAATGGATGTTTTTCTGGTTGGCGATCAATTACTAGTAATGAGCCTCAGGGATCAGTGTTGGGACCTCAATTGTTTACATAGATGTTTTGGAGTTGGAGACCAAGTGTAGTGTGTCAAGATTCGCAGATGACACTAAGATGAGTGACAGAGTAAAGTGTGCAGAGGGCACTGAAAGTCTGCAAAGGGATATAGATAGTTTAAGTGAGTGGACAAGGGTCTGGAGATGTAGTGCAATGTTGGAGAGTGTGAGACATCCATTTTGGTAGGAATAACAGCAAACTGGACTATTATTTAAATTGTAAAAAATTGCAGGATATTGCTGTGCCCAGGGGTGTCAGTGTCCCTTGTAAGAATCACAAAGATTTGCTTTGCAGGTGCAGCAAATAATTAAGAACTCAAATGGAATTTTGCCCTTCGTTGCTAGAGGGATGAAGTTTAAAAACAGCAAAATTATGTTGCAGTTGCATAAGGTGCTGATGAGGCCACACCGAGAGTACTGTGTAGAGTTTTCGTCTCCTTACTTGAGAAAGGATATACTGGTACCTGACGGAGTGCAGAGGAGATTCACTAGGTTGATTCCGGAGTTAAAAGGGTTGGCTTGTGGGGAGAGGCTGAGTAGACTGGGGCTATGTTCATTGGAATTCAGAAGAATGAGGGAAGATCTTATAAAAACATATAAAATGATGAAGGGAATAGATAAGATAGAAGCAGGGAAGTTGTTTCCACGAGCAGTTGAAACCAGAACTAGGGGACGTGGCCTCAAAATAAGGGGGAACAGATTTAGGAAGAATTTTTTCACACAAAGCATTGTGAATCTGTGGAATTTCCTGCCCAGTGAAACAGTTGAGGCTACCTCATTGAATGTTTTTAAAGCATGGATAGAAAAATTTTTGAACAGTAAATGAAGTAAGAGCTATGGTGAGCAGGCAGGTAAGTGAAGCAGAGTCCACAAAAAGATCAGCCATGGTCTTATTGAACAGCAGAGCAGGCTCAAAGGGCCAGATGACACACTCCTGCTCCTAGTTCTTATGTTCTTATATTCTTATGCTGTTATGGATTTTTGATTACAGTGATTGACAGGATCATGTAATAATGTGATTTATGTGCGGTCCTGGGTTGGTGATAGAGAAAAAAAGACTTGTAAAAAGCAATTAGTTTTCAGCTAAAAGCTGGTTGAAGTTTTGAAGCTTCTGGAACTTTATCTCTCTCTGGAAACCTCAAGGTCGTCTACACTCAATATAGCAAGTATATTTTAAGTTGTTAACTGTATTTAAAGTGACATTTAAGTCTGTAAGAATGTTGCTTATTTGGAACTGAAAAAAGTGATATGCTAGAAATGAAAGTTGCTTCCTTTTCATTTTAAATATTGTTCAACTGTTGAATAACTTCATTTATTAGAGTTATATTTAAACTGTATTATTAAATAAAGTTTGTTTTACCATAAAAGATCCCTAATTTGTCAGTGGAATCATTCTTGGAAGGAAGCATTCTTTCCATACATTTTTGCCAATAATAAAAAAATGTCAGTGTCTAGGCTGGCCTCATAATATGGAAGTTCTGGTTTGGGATCCTGATACTTTTGAATACCTCAGCCAAACCTCTCAGAAGGTTTGTTCCAGACTTTAACTACCCTCTGGGTGAAAACATTTTTCCTCACATTTTTACTCACGTCATTTTTACTCCTTTTGCCAATTATTTTGAATCTGCACTCTCTAGTTCTTGACATACCCTAGAGAGAGAGAACAGTTTCTCACTATTCAAGCTGTCCATATCCCTCAGGATCCTGAATATCTCTATCATGTATCCATTCAGCTTCTTTCCTCCAAGAAAAACAGTACCAATCTTGCCAATCTACCCTCATAGCTACAATTCTTTATCCCTAGAATCATTCTTGTGAATTTCCTGTGTACGCTGTCCAATGCATTCCTATCATTCCTCAAGTATAGCACCCAGAACTGGACGCACCACTTCAGATGAGGCCCAGCTAGTGTATTATACAAGGTCATCATGACCTCTTCACTCTTGTGCTCAATGCTTCGATTAATAAAAGCGAGGAGACATATGCTTTATTAACTATTTTCTCAACATGCCCTGCCAACTTCAATGATGAACATACACCAAAGTCCTTCTGTTCCTGCACCTCCTTTAGAATTTCTCCCTTTATTTTATTCTGCCTCTCCACATTCATCTAATGGAATAAGTAATATTTACTATATATGTGCATACTATAGTTCATTGCTAAGTATTCCCAGGCAGGCAATGCAGGTAAGGTGCAGGGGAAGGAGGCAATTTGATCTTCACCAGCAGAATAAATTAGACTTACATAAGAACATAAGAAATAGGAGCAGAAGTATGTCATCTAGCCCTTCGAGCCTGCCCCGCCATTTAATAAGATCATGGCTGATCTGAAGTGAATGTCGTCCCATTTCCCGAATCAATGTCCTAGCGGACATGGAGCACAAACTGACTGGACCAGCCATATAAATACTGTGGCTACAACAGCAGGTCAGAGTCTGGGAATTCTGTGGTGATTATCTCTCCTCCTGACTCTCCAAAGCCTGTCCACAACCTACAAGGCTCAAGTCAGGGGTGTGGTGGAATACTAGCCTAGCCTAGCAAGGCCCACCCCATGACAGAACTTCAAAAAAAAATCAGCAGCCCACCTTGCAAAGGAAATTAGAACTGGGTGCAATGTAAAATGGACTGCTGATTTGCTGTGTGCTTGTCCAGCTGCAGGAAGAGAAGCAAATATTACCCTCCCACTGATACACTGGTCGATCACTGAGCCACTCTTTGTGATGTTCTGCCACCAATTATATGGGTGGATGGGATTGAGGCCACAGGTCAAAGGTTAACGATTTGCTGTAGCTGGATCTTAATGAGCCTCCAAATGTTGACATCAAGCTGTCACATTGGTAATACGCCAGGGTAGAATGTTGAAAATCTTGTTTACAGGATAACTGTTCTTAGTCACTGCAGGTGTATTGACAGATGGCTGTGTAAGGCGTGCAAGGTTCTGATACTGTTAGTGTGAATGTTGCTGCCACATAGTAAATACCACTCTTTTCACCCTACAGGCAGGACAGATGTAGGTGGCAATGAAGTGCTAGACCAATTGATTCTCATTCCAAGGCTTCAGTGGATAAATGACTGCGAGCCTCTAACAGATGTTAAGGGGAGCTTATCGTCAGCTGCGATAGTTAGCAAAAAAATATCCAGTGAGTGATTCTTATGAAAAAAGAGCATATGGAAATTTGAATTTGGAAAATCACATTAGATGAAGAAGCCCCATCACCCATCCTTCAATAAACCCAACATTTTATTCTGCCTGAGAATCCAATGCCAAGGTTATGATGAAGAGTTGAAGTTTAGCAACAGAGTCTCTAATGCAGTTGCCCATCCTTCTCTGTTATAGCTTCAATTCAATTGGATTTCAAGCAATGTGTAACCTCTGGGCAATAAAGCATTTTCCCTTCTGCTTCTGATCTACATTTTTTTCCCCCTGCTTTTTGTCATTGTTAGGATTTTTGGAATGGTGAGGTGGCACGGTGGTTAGCATTGCTGTCTCACAGCGCTAGAGGTCTGGCTTCGATTGCAGGTTTGGGTCACTGCCTGTGTGGAATCTGTATGTTCTTCCCGTGTCTGCGTGGATTTCCTCCGTGTGCTCCAGTTTCCTCCCACAGTCTGAAAGACGTGCTGATTAGATGCATTAGCCATGCTAAATTCTCCCTTAGTGAACCCAAAGAGGCTTCAGAATAACAACAAGGGGACTTTCACAGTAACTTCACCGCAGTATTAATGTAAACCTACTTGTGACACTAATAAATAAACATTAAAATTTTCCTTTCCCACCACCTGAAGGGTTGGTGTTGAATGCATCTCCACTGATGCTAACTGTGCCTCAGCCATTTGGTGCCCTGGGAAGCATCCTTTGTCTGGTGTTAGGTGGAAGGCCTGGTTCAGAAGCCTGCTAGCCAATCTGATGGGCTAACAGATCTCTAGCCCTAGTAAGCCCAGAAGGTATTTGGGCAGCACTTGATCGACAAGCAGTTCGCAGGGTTTATGACCCAGGAGCACAGAAGGAGGTGAGAGGGGAAGTGAGAGTGGAGGTGGGTAGGGAATGGGCGGGGGTTGGAGAAGCTGGAAAAACTAGTGCTAAATGGTCAAATCCCAACAAAAATCACTATACTTGTCCCAGCAATTCTGCAGTTCCATTTGTAGGTATACAAGACTGGTTCAGGCAGATTTTACTAGCAATCTTTCATTTCCAAGTTTTACTGATTCTATTTTTCCCTTTTGTGGAGGAGAGAGCACTCGCAGCAGCAGACCTTGTGGTCATTGGTGGAGGAGTGATTGAGTGGGAAGGGGTGGAGGCTCACAATGTTGAAAGGAGGCCTTTCCCCACCCCCACCATCCTGTCCAAACCTTGAGCAGGGTCACTTTTCAGGCCTATTCCCCACTTCCCCTGAGCTCCTCCCGCCAGCCTGGATATTGAGGATAGGTGGGAAATGTCCCGAAGTGGCCACTTGAGAAACTGAATTGGGGCAAGTGTGGGGGAGAGGGGGAGGGTGCCCCACTATAAAATTGCACAGAGGTTCAGGGCAGGCTGGACCCTAGTGGGAAATCATGACGTGATTAAGGACTTGCATTCCAGTCATTATTTTGTAAATTGAGTTTGTGTCTTTATATGCCCTGTTTGTGAATAGAACTCCCACTCACCTGATGAAGGGGCAGCAAGCGCTCCAAAAGCTAGTGGCTTTTGCTACCAAATAAACCTGTTGGACTTTAACCTGGTGTTGTGAGACTTCTTACTGTGTTTACCCTGGTGGGAAGACCATGAGAGGAATTTTACAGACTCCATTTCTGCATACAAATTCATTGGCACGGAAATTTAATTTCCGGCCCTTGTTCTTTCTTCTTTCAGTGACCGTTAATCATAGAATAGAATCCCTATAGTGCAGAAAGAGGCCATTCGGCCCATCAAAACTACAGCTCCAAAAATGCCACCCAGGCCCTGCCCTTGTAACCCCATGTATTTACGCTGCTAATATCCCTGAAACGTGGCCAATCCACATAGCCCGCACGCCTTTGGACTGTGGGAGGAAACCAGAGCACCTGGAGGAAACCCACACAGACACGGGAAGGAATGTGCAACCTGCGCACAGACTGTGACCCAAGGCTGGAATTAAACCGAGCCCCTGACGCTGTGAGGCAGCAGTGCTAACCACTGTGCCACCGTGCCACCCATGAGCAATTCATTTTTCTCTAATAAGTCTTTAATTTTTCATCCTTTTGAAGTTAGTGATTGCAATTAATCACCAGGCAGTGGTAGAAATAACATAGGGGAAAAAAAAACATTATTCTTCATCAAAGCAAAATCCAAAAGAGTGAAATTACTCTAATATACAATCCAACAACAACATTTGAAAGGGGATGAAATGATTCAATTTTTAATTTAAACTTACATCCATATAAATCACAAATTTCCTATAGTGCAGAATTAGGCCGTTTAGCCCATCAAGCCTGCATCGACTCTCTGAAAGAGCATCTTTCCCAGAGTCACCCAACCGCAAGGACTTCTCATGCATTGACTCTAAGCTTGAGTCTCACTTGCACTCAATCTTGTGTTGCAGACACATGACCCAACCAACAGAGTTACCGCTGGATCCGAGGGCAAACATGCTTCCTTTGGGTCAGGAATTGAAACTACAATGTTTTCTTCGGTCCCAACTCTTTGCATTCAAGAAGAGTATTCACTTATCACAGTAATTTTCAAACCATGCTCAGACTATGAACAGAAACTCCTATTTTAGATTGCGTCATGTGCTCAACACGGACATAGGAATTAAGAGCAGGAGTAGGCCACTCGGTCCCTCGAGCCTGTTCTGACACTCAACATAATCATGGCTTATCTGACTGTAACATCCTTCCTATATCCCTGATAAACTTTCAAAGGGCTTGTTCTGCTCTGTGCCTTCACAGCATCTTCCTGGGTCTATGGAAGGTCACAGTAGGCTGTGGATTTGAACTGTCAACAACTTCGTTAAACAGTGGTAGAAAAAGTGAATGATAGCAGTCACATAACATATTTTTGGAGCATGTGTTAATTTTACTGAGAAATGAGAAATTGTTATATGCTAAACTAAAATGTTACACATCAACCTTCTGTACCTTTCCTTCCTTTCACACTGAATATATCCAATATAGTTCACAATCTTCCCACGTGTCAGAGGCAATGGCATATTTGTTATGTCACTCGTCTATTAATCCAGAGACCCAGGATAATGCTCTGGGGACCCGGGCTCAAATACTGAAATCTACCACCCTTACCCAGTCTGGCCTGCAGGTGATCCCATACCCACAGCAATGTGGTTGACTCCTAATTGCCCTCTGAAATGGCCTAACAACGCCTTTGGTTCAAGGCAATTAGGGATGGGCAATAAATGCAGGCCCAAAGCCCATGAATGAATACTAAGATAAACAGGTTCACTTTGAAGTGACTAATTAACCATTTTCCCTTGAAAGCTGAGATAAATACATTGATTTTAAAGAGGACAGGTACACAGGTGATCACAGAAATACTAGTGATATTTCTGGTGGCACTGTGGCTCCCATTGTCAGCATTCTTTGGGACTGTACCCATGTTTCAGCCTGAAATCGGCCTGTCTCTGAGAAAACTGTCCTTGAATACCCAATAGCCTGTAATCTGGTGGTGTGTTTGGCATGATGGCAAAATGGAGCACTGGCACAAGATGCATGAACAATGACTGCTGCCAAGATACCAGACACAGAGTCAGACACTGGATAGCCTGATTTCCCAAAAGGGTCCCAAAAGCAAGTGTACTAAGCAGTATTTTTAATCCTTCCTGCATATGCCCTGGGTTGCTACAGTGCAAGCTAATCCAATATGATGCACTTTTGGCATGAGGTAACTGCATACACCACCTGCCATATTGAAATCTTCGATCCTATATGTGCCTGTAAAATTGGAGTGATATGATCAAAAGTCACTATTTAATTGAACCTTAGCATTGGAATTTGTAATATCAACGCCCCTTATCTTATTCTTTTCAGACTATCCAGTTTGTAAGTTTGTGCTAGACTAATAGGGCTGCCAACTGGAGGCTTCATTACATGACTTCCCCTCAGGCTCCAGCCATTAGTCAGCCAACAAATCTGCCCTTGTGATGTACTGCCTTCCTCTGCCAATTGGAAAGCCAAAAGACTCATTAGCCAGTTGGATGAAGCCTAACTGTGAGACAAACAGGCTCTTCCCATTTCAATATTTTCATATCGGGTAAAACAAAATTTTCCAAGAAAATTACATTAAAAATGTGCTCTAATGTCCCAATGATTTTTCTCCAAGATTGCACACAACAATGTCCTGGAGATTGATCTTTAATTCCTGGTGACTTCAGGCCAATACTGAAGGGTTGGCAGCCCTACAGACTAAATACAGGAACTAGAAACCCAGCAGAGTTCCAAGACCATATCAAAGAAGGAATAACCTTCTTGTGTTGCCAAGTTGTATCCTTCAGTCTTAGTAACAGTTTTGAGAAGTTCAGGTTCAAATACCGTTCTTTTCATTACTCCTGATACTTTCAGAATGTGCACAAGTAGAAAAACTAAACCTCAATTTTAGTTCTTTAGTGTACTTCTCTAATTCACCGTGATCTTCAATGCTGCCAATCGAATTCGTCATCTTATCTCCACACTTCAGGCAGCTTCAGAGTTGAAGCATAAACTGGATCAGTGGATTTAATTACAATATTGAACTTCTGATTCTTAAGTTTGATTTTATTGTGCTTCTTGCTGGATTGCATGCACACTTTTACTTCCCGTGAAAAAGGTTTTTGCTCAGTAGGCCAACACCTTCAGTTGCTACATCCCTGACCTTTCCTTTATCAGAAGGCCAGAATGGGGATGTTCACTACATTTGCACAGAATGCAGTTCCATTCACAACTTCTCAGCTAATGAAGCTGTTCAAGCTTGCATACAGCAAAACCCAGACAGTTTTCAAGCTGTTACTGGCAACCTTTGGGTGGCAATGACCATCGCCAACAAGAGAAAATCTAACTGTCTCAATGGTTCAAGAAGATGGCTGGCTACAATTTTCTCGTGCAATGAGGGATGGATAAATGGTGGCTTTACTAGCAACACCCACAGGGTCTGGTCCCTCCATGCCCACACTATAGTTAAGAAAGACCACCAATGCCTCTACTTTCTCAGAAGACTAAGGACATTTGACATGGCAGCTACGACTCTCACCAACTTTTACAAATACACCATAGAAAGCATTCTTTCTGGTTGTGTCACAGCTCGGAATGGCTCCTACTCTGCCCAAGACTACAAGGAACTATAAAAGGTCACGAATGTAGCCCAATCCATCATGCAAACCAGCCTCCATCCATTGACTCTTGTCTACAGTTCCACTGCCTCGGGAAATCAGCCAGCATAAGTAAGGACCCCTCACATCCCAGACATTGTTTCTTCCACCTTCTTCCATCAGGAAAAAGTTACAAAAGTCTGAGGTCGCATACCAATCAACTCAAGAACAGCTTTTTCCCTGCTGCTGTCAGACTTTTGAATGGACCTACCACATTAAATTGATTTTTCTCCACACCCTAGCTATGACTGTTACATTGCATTCTGCACTGTCTGGTTTCCTTATCAATGAACGGCATGCTTTGTCTGTATGGTGTGCATGTTAATACATGTGACAATAATAAATCAAAATCAAATCAAATCAAAAATGTTATGATAAAAATTCTAAATGTCCAGTGAGCATGAAAGTGAAAGATACACAGATCTGTTGTTTGGTGAGTTTCTATTTCCAGTCATTTGCACATCGTGCTTGGAAAAATGGGCAAGATAGTCGCTAGCTACTAGAGGCAGTGGGCAGAATTAAACTCACCAGCCAGCCTAATAGGCAACAGAGGGAGCTTTTGTGCATGTGCAAACCGCAGAGCATCAATGGGAGGGGCAAACTAGTAAGATCGCAGCCACATTCTATGAAAGAGTATCAAAAACTTCAAGTAACCATCAAAAATGTATCAAATGAATTTGTCCCATAATTCTAAGATTCCATCATGTTGGTGTTGGTTAAGATATATAAACCCAACTGCAATCTCTGACCAATTCATTGATTCCACTGTTAATTACTGCTTCCCTTAACATTACACCAGGAAGAGGAACACAGACACCAGCAGGGTTGAGACTGGGAAATGAGCTTAAAATGTTTAAAGTGGAGAAGGTTCTGCCCAAACAGACAGAGAGGGATGGAAGTGGACAAGAACAGCATAATGCAAAGAACAGGGAAATTATCACTTTAGTAGGAAGGATGTAAAGGCAGAATATTTTAGACTAGTGTTGGCCACTAAGTATGCAAAAAGATTTGGTGTCTTTATACACAAACAACGGAAAATGAATATACAGTTACAAGAGGCAATTGGCAAAGCAAAATCTTTTTCGAAAGGGGGTTGGAGTAGAAGAGTAAGGTAGTCTTTTTTTTGCAACTATATTGGGTTTTGGTGAGACCACAGCTGGAGACTGTACAACTTTTATCTCCTTACCTAAGGAAGGATATATGTGACTTATCAGGTGCCCAAAAAAGGTTCTCTTGATTGATTCCAGGATAAAGAGGTATCCATTTAGAACTAGATAAGGAAAAGTTGAGTTTTGTTAATCCCAGAAGGCTGAGGATGGTCACTTAAGAACATAAGAAATAGGAGCAGGAGTAGATATTCAAGGCTGAGATCGATGGATTTTTGGACAGTAAAGAAATCAAAGGATATGGTGATAGGACAAAAATTGGGCTTGTGGTAGATGATCAATCATGATCTTATTGAATTGCTGGGCAAGTTTTAGGGATCAAATAGCCTACACCTATCTATTAAGTTCTTATACAAATTTTATTTGATCCACTAAATGTACTATTGGTAGTATTTTCTCTCTTAAGTCATATCTTCAAGTTGGTAACAATTATTTCATTATTGTTTGATTCATATTGCACAAGGTGGCAAATTGCACACCGTGCAGTACTTTGCTTAACCATTAACATTATTCAGTTAATTTCTATGACTTAGTCTTACCATTAAGAGGGGTAAAAATTTGAAAAAGATGCATCATCATTTTCATTCAAATGAGACAACATGATGCAAAAATGTCTTGCAATGTAATTTAATGTAATGTGTTGTGTTCTTGGCAAAATATTGAAGAAAGGTATATCTTTACATCAGGAGCTTAAGGGCCTGAATAGTTTATGTAAAGTACTTCAAAAATCACATCAAAACTTAGAATTCCCTCATGCCTCGCCTCCCCGTATACTTTTAATTACTCCATGTATCTCTCGCAGCTCCAAGCATTTGTCTAGTCTGTACCTAACACAAAGATATCCTGGGAAATGTGTGAATTAATCAAAGAATTATAAAATATCTACTTTTCTATGATTCTGACAATTATCCCCAGTGGCTTCTTGGTGTTCTGTGGATCCATAATCAGACCCCGCTAGCATTGCTATTATTGTTGGCCGTGTTGTACTTTCTACCAGGGCAAACCAGGGCCTTCCCCACCCTCTCAGTAACCAAGGACGGTTCGATCACATTCAACAAACACTAACACTGGAATTCTATTGTCCTGCTTGCCACAGGAATTGGAGTGGGCGAGAGGCTGATAATGGGAAGGTTTGTTGACCTCGGGCAGAACTTTCATGTCTCAGCTGGAGTGAGGTTGTACTACCCCGCCCTAAGTTTCAGTTTGCTCTGGCATTATGGAGTTACGCTTCAGTGATTTTCTATAAACTTGCACATTCCCTGCAACATACCACATTTTTAAATTTGAAAGTAGTTCATATTGACCTTCATTTTTCCCTTTCTGTGAGAAAGCTTCCAAATGCCCTCCGTGCATTCTAATGCTTTTTATATTTGAATCCACAGGATGCCAGTTTTTCAAGGAAAAATCGGCTATTACTTTCTCTGTGTTGCTTTGTAAACATTGAAGATGCTGCACCAAGCTTAACCCAGCCTTAGTAACATTGCATTCAGCTATCTCAGTCCTATCTTCTGGAATTTACACCTCAAACCTTCTATTTCTCTGTTTTCCTCTTATCTATAACACCCTCCTGTAAATCCATCTCTTTCACTATATGGTGAGCCCCCCGTTACATCAATCTTTTGTTTCGGTCTCTATTTTTCTCCTTCATGTCATTGTTGGGCACCTTGAGATGCCTGTCTATGTTAATGGTGGTAGATAAATGCAGATGTTGTGTTTGTTTATGATCCCTAACAATCTTGTCAGTCCACAATTGATCACCCACACTCATCCAACCAATCGTGTTTGCAGGATAAGCACACTGGCAAGACACTGCTCTCTCCTTCCTAGAACCATAGTGTTATACATCACAAAAAGAGATCCTTCAGCCCATCTTGTCTGTACCAGCAATCAAGCGCCCTATTTATTTTAATGCCACCTTCCAGCAGTTGCTTCATGGCCTTGTATGCTATGCCATTTCAAGTGATCATCTAAATGCTTCTTAAATGTTGTAAGGGTTCCCACCTCTATCATCATAGAACATAGAAAAACTACAGCACAAACAGGCCCTTCGGCCCACAAGTTGTGCCGATGATATCCATACATACTAGGCGTACCTATAACCCTCAATTCTATTAAGTCCCATGTCCTGGCCCCTCTTCATTTTCCTGATTTCTTTTTTATTTCTCCCTTGCACTTTCTAAACTCCTTTAGGACTTCCACTGTTTTGAGCTCCCTGTATTTGTCATCAGCCTTCCTTTCTGCCTTATCCAATCCTTTGACATCCAGGGTTCTCTGGACGTGTTGGTCCCACCTTATACCTTTACTCCTCTATCTGCAGACTTGGTTGAGTCCCATGGATGTATGTTCAAAAACTCTTGTCTACCTTGCAATCATAGCTTTTTCTGACCTGCTATTTCCTTCACTTCTATTAAGCAATGTTTTTGAAGTGTTTTTTGTTTTTTTAAATTTTTGCCTTTCTGTTGACTCATTGAATTATGCCACAGAAGGTTGTCAGCGACACGCTTGAAATAATTTCCTCACAACACAAATTCTTGAAGAGAGGCTCCAGGCTTCAAGTCATGTTGTGACAGGAAGTAACTACTAGCATGAAGAGCTTTGGGGGAAACCATCACTTACTGCTCCAACAGCTAATGAAAGGTACCGGCATTATTCCTGCACACTCTGTAAGCGCCTAGTGCTTAAGAGGAACAGTTACTAATGTTGATCCTTTTTCCTTCTCACTGTGTTTAATTCCAGAAATGGAAAACATCCCTGGGGCTTGAAAAAAACAGATGACTGAAAGCTGTAGGCCCCATCAGCACTAGTGTGTAAATAACTGACCAATCCCAGGCTACGACCTCAGTTCATTGTTGCAAAAACTGCACCGGGGGGGGGGGGGGGGGGGCAGCAGCGGGTGTTGGGGGGGGCGGGGGGGGAGCGGTGGGGGGGGGGGGTGTAATTGTAGGCCCTTGCAGCAATTCCCCAGAATGAGGAACAGCAACAAGCAGAAGTTAGGTAAAACATTTACTGTATTCTGAGGCCAAGCAAAGGGAGAAACAAACCTGAGATAAGTTAGGGACTCTTTATGCAAACAATCATGGTTCACTGGCTACCCCATAGAGCTATGAGTGCTCAGTCGTTATATATGTTCAAAACAGAGGGCAAGATTTTTTGGGTCCTTCCCAGCCATGCCTCCTTCTGGCCCTGCCAAAGGCAACACCTCCCCCCCACACCCCACCCCATCCCACTGTGGCAGGTTCCCCAGCAGAGATGGATGGATTTGGGGATGCTACAACAATGAGGGATGTGATGTTATGACAGGAAGGTGTCACTGAAGTAGAATATCAGCCATGTTTTTGTTTAATTGCAGAACAGGCTCAAAACGTCAAAAGGCCTCCTCCTACTCTTTTCTTTTTACATTCCTATGTTCAAATTTCCTATAATACAGAGAAAGGCAAGCATGAAATCTTGTTTAAAAACCGATATTGCAAAGTTACAACCAGGTAAGAGTCTTTTTTTTAAAAAAATGCAAAAATCAAAACTACTTAGCTCAATGAATGGGAGCTTTTAATTGTTGAGAAGCTGACCTTCCAATAACCTTACATAAGCCTCTCTTTGAACTAAAGTACCTCAGTCATCAGACTCTCTAAGGTTTCATATATCTCATAAGTAGCAACCTGATTTGATTCAACTCTTCAATATTTCTCTCTTTCCTCGGTAAAAGAACTGAAAAACAAGAAAAAAATCAATATTGCGTAGAATGATCCAATGAAATGTCCCATCCGATCTCAACATGAGTGGGAGAGATAGATTGTTAATGCATATGGTGTCCAATTCTGGCCACGTTCTATCAATCAGTCAATTACCTTCCATAATGGATCCCATATCTATCATCACTCAGTCACATTTCATTGGCTTCCACATAATTCATTGAGTCAGATTTTATTTGCCTCACCGCATATTGTGCCTCCTTTGGTGCGACATCACATCTCACTGATGCACGCACCAATCATGCAGCAGTTTTTTGTGCGTTCCCCTTTTTTTATAAAAAATTGACTATTTATCAATGTTAAAAAAGGATTGGACAATGGATACTGAATACAGATATTACAAAGATGTACCAGTCCATCACACAAACCAGCCTTCCATCTGTTCACTCTGTCTACACTTCCTGCTGCCTCGGAAAAGCAGCCAGCATAAGGAAGGACCCCACGCGCCCCAGACATTCTCTCTTCCACCTTCTTCTGTCAGGAAAAAGATATAAAAACCTGAAGTCACGTACCAACCGAGTCAAGAGCAGCCTCTTCCCTGCTTCCATCAGACTTTTGAATGGAACTATCACACATTAAATTGATCTTTCTTGACACCCTAGCTATGACTGTAACACTACATTCTGCATTCTCTCCTTTCATTCTCTATGAACAGTATGCTTTGTCTGTACAGCATGCAAGAAACAACATTTTTCACTGTATACTAATGCATGTGACAATAATAAAGCAAATCAAATCAAATCAAGGTACATGTCCAGAAGTTTCAATCTCCAGCATGTGATGGAACTTTAAAAGAGTTAAGAGAAAGAGTTTATTGTAGTTCAAGAATTGAAGCAATTTTAAGTTTTAGAGCCACGCAATACATTAATCTTCGTGATAGCTTGCATAAAAAGTGCCTTTTTACTCCAAAAAAATTCCAGTTAGGTTACATTTAAGAAATTTAACTTCATGAATATGGAATTTACCCAGCTGCATAAGAAGATTAATAGCAATCTGTTTCATATAGCACTCGTTTGATCTGAAGCTGCAAATTATATCCCCAAGCTCTATATTTTTCAGAATCTTTAAATTGGCGCAGTCAAAAAAAAAGATTAAACTCATTCCAAAATGTTTCACTGTAACAGTGAGAGAGGTACTGGATTGTATCACCATTAAGAAATGTATGAGATGGAGAGACTGCTTTGTGGGCTATCCATTATTGTCAACTTTTTATGCATGTCTGTGAAGTAAAAAATTTCTTTCACTTTGAGTCTTCAAACTAAATTTCCTGTAAATGGTCACAATATGGTGCAACCTTGGCCAAGAAACGTTTGCAGACAGTTTTCTCCTTCTCTTCAAATGCCTTGCCCTCCAACAATTTTTAGCGGTAATATTGTGGCATTTGGGACTTAAGGTGGTATTACCATTTAAAGCAATCGATGATAAAGGGTTTGGTCTGGATTATTTAGAGGTTTGGTGAGTGACCAATCTATTAAACAAAATGTTGGAAATGACCTAAGGAGCTTTGAGAGATTGTAGGAAAAATGATTGGAATTAGTAATTAGTGAAGGAATTCCAAATGTTATGAAGTGTGATTTTTGTGAAGATTGGAAATACATAAGGAAATAAATTTTTAAAAATGAGGCACTTGTTAAAGATTACAGGAAATTTTATAGAAAACGTATAGCAAGAAGCATCTTTACTTTTAGATGAACATGATGATGAAGTTGCTACCTTGAAATCATTCCCTGCGCCGTATTGCATTCTTTTCTATTCATTTGTTGGACATGGGCATCGCTGGCTGGCACGCATTTATTGCCCATTCCTAGTTGCCTTTGTACTGAGTGGTTTGCTAGAGGTGGTTGAGAGTCCACTGCGTTGCTGTGGCTCTGGAGTTACATGTAGGCCAAACCAGGTGAGGACAGCAGATTTCCTTCCCAAAAGGACATTACTGAACCAGATGTGTTCTTACGACAATTGGTAGTGGTTTCACAGTCATCAGTAGATTCTTAATACCTTTTTTTTCTTTGAAATCAATTCCACCATCTGCCGTGGCGGGATTCAAACCTGGGTCCCCAGAACATTAGCTGAGTTGCTAGATTAATAGTTAATATTGCTAAATCATCAGCTTCCCCTCTCTGTCTAATTTAAGGTGAGTGGTATCAGTACAAGAATACTTGGTCTGCTTCAACACTTATCTTGCTTCCCCTCTTCATTCATACATGTGCTGCCCCCTCAGGATTCCCCGGGAAATCCTCAAGAAAAAAAATAACTGGAAACTGCATCTATTCAACTGAGACAGTAAAATGAGTCTTTTTCAGTCACATTTTCCCCAATTCATTGGGTACGACAGCAAGGAAACTGATTCAAAGGCCTGCCTCCAGCAAAGGGTACCACATTGTCATAAACACAACATGGCTGCCTTGCCCCTTTCAGCTGCTGTACTGGGTTTCCCTCTCTGCCTCTTTCTCTCTGGGCTAGATCGCCTTCAACAAGTGATATTGACCTCACAAACTCATCATAAATATTACATAAAGGAAAAAAAAATGAAATGTTGCCACAGTCTCACAGGCTGTTCTCCCCTCTGAGGGTGAGAGCTGACTGATGGTGCTCTAACCTAAAGGTCACCACACCTCAGGTGAGGGGCAAGGTTGAGAAGGAGGGGCCTTCATGAGTAATGAAGTCAGAGGCTATTTTCCCAGGGCTGAAATGGCCGCTATGAGAGGGCACAGGTTTAAGGTGCTGGGGAGTAGGTACAGAGGAGATGTCAGGAGTAAGTTTTCACTCAGAGGGTGGTGGGTGAGTGGAATCGGCTGCCATCTGTGGTGGTGGAGGTGAATTTGTTAGGGTCTTTTAAGAGACTTCTGGATGAGTACATGGGATTTAATAGGATTGAGGGTTATAGGTAGGCCTAGTAGGTAGGGATATGATCAGCACAACTTGTGGGCCGAAGGGCCTGACTGTGCTGTAGTTTTCCTATGTTCTATATTCTATGTTCTAACCTCAACTACACTGGAATTGAACCTGTGCTGTTGGCATCACTCTGTATGAGTGAACAAGCCATCTAGTCAACTGAGCTAACTGACCCCTAGTAAACCTGGAATGATTTTAAGCAGTCCCACTAAACTCCAGCTGGTAAAAATGTAAATTTTTTAAAGTTTATTTATTAGTGTCACAAGTCGGCTTACATTAACATTGCAATTAAGTTACTGCGAAAATTGCCTCGTCGCCACACTCTGGAGCCTGTTTGGATACACTGAGGGAGGATTTAGCATGGCCAATGCATCTAATCAGCATGTCTTTCAGACTGTGGGAGGAAACCAGAGCACCTGGAGGAAACCCACGCAGACACAGGGAGAACATGCGTATTCTGCAAGAAGGGTGACACAAGCCAGGAATTGAACCCACATCCCTTGCACTGTGAGGCAACAGTGTTAACCATTGTGCCAGAGAGCCAGAGAAAAGCCAGATGAGCCAGAGAGAAAAATCTGGACATTTTGTGAATCAAGCTGCTACAAGTACCAGGCAGGGATTCCTTTCTGCTGACCTCAGTCAATTTTCCTAGGTTGAAGGTCATGTACTCAAGGAGGTCTCCCAGTGGGTTTCACATCAACAAACAGATGCACATTAGAAGTTCCCATGGCAAGTTGAAAGATATCCCATCCTTCTCTAATATCTCCATTTCTGTGAGCTTGCCAGTGGCACTTTACACCCCCATTCACTGCTTTCTGTCCACAACTCCCTCCACAAATTGCTGTCAGGTCTATTCTCCCATTGCTTCCATGCCCTTCCAGTCTGCTGAGAGTGTCTTTCTAGATGTCTTACTAGAAAAGTATTTCTTTCCTGCTCTGACTAAATGTTCTTTGCACTGTTCTCAAACTTCAGGTCTGCCCTCTTTTCATGTTTATACATCCTATAACACCCCCCCACTCCTCGGCACCTTTCCATCCCCATATTCCATTTCCAGTTTCCCGTTAACCCCACAGTCTCTCAATGCTTCCGAGCTCCGAATGCAATAAGGCATAAGTCCCAAAGTGACAAGAAATGCCCAGAGGTCCCCATTCCGCCACTCCCTACAGCCTATCTACAACATACTTCCTACCTCTGCACAAGCTGGCTCCTTCCCTATCACTTTTCCTTATACCCAGGACTTTAAACAAAGATGAGATGGGATGAACTATATAGTTCAATAAGTGAATAATGGGCCAAGTGCCCTGGCAGACTTGTTCCAGGCTGGGGGGGATGGGGAGTACTTCCTATTTTGGACCTCAAAAGTAATCCCCCTCGCTTTCCCAACAACCTGATTGTTCCACCCCCTCACCACCTGCAATAACCGCCCTCCTTACTGGGGCCTGCCAACTTGGTCCCCAGTGACATGCTGGACTTATCTTTATGTCTGGATCTGTAGCTCCTCTTTGTCTCAAATCCCAGCAGCAGTTTCTACTGGTGCTGCTAAGGCTAAAGGGCTACTGGCAGTGCTCAAATTAGAATCGCTACACTGCAGGAGATGGCCATTCAGCCTATGGAGCTTGGACTGACACAACCCCTCTGACCCCATTTCTTTACCGTACTAATCCCCCGACACTAAGGGGCAATTTAGCACGACGGTTCGACCTAACTTGCACACCTTCGGACTCTGGGAGGAAACTGGAACATGTGGAGGAAATCCATGCAGACATAGCGACAGGTCTAAACTCCTCATAGACAATCACCTGAGGCTGGAATTGAACCCAGGGCCCTGGTGCTGTGAGGCAGCGATAAACATTGTGTCACCGTGCCACCCTAGATTAGTTGGAACATCCTCCCCGATGGAAATGGAAGTCTGGCCTTCACCCTGTTGGCCATTAAATGGCTGCAGGGTGACCATTAAGTCAAGCAGAGGTGGGCCTGTCCCTGATCTTTTAGCCAGAAGTTGGCTGGGGACATTGCATCGACATAAAATTCCAGAAATAGTTACATCCCAAGAACTTACTGGCAAGTTGGTGAAATATTCATGGAATGAATTCTGCAGGAGACAAACATCTGACTGCATTATGTAGATATTTGGAAACACTCTTATCGAGTTGCACAGGCCTCAATTCTCAATCAGAAAGCAAGACTTCAAACAGCTTCTGCCATTTCACTGAAAGCCAGCCAGTCTCTGGGGGCTCCCTCAGAGCAGATAGTCTCGGAACACTCAACAGATGCATTCATATCTTTATACAACAGTTAAACCCGTAAACATCATTCATGCTCTTGCAACTTCTTTTGACAATCACATCCCGATGTCCCCTGTGGCCTGTGGGAATTCAGAAGGCACTCTTCTCAGTGCTGTCAGTCCACATTTGGTCCCATCTGTTGTATGTGGTCTTTCTTTCTTCACAAATAAAAAAAACATACTTCTGTGGCAATTTGAAGAACAGAGACAGAATCACGCAGTGACCGATGGCTCCATGGCGTGTGATTCCCTAACAAGTAGACCTTGCAGCAACACGCACGAGGGCCAACCCTGTGGGCTCTGTGCGCTGCCTCGGTCAAACAGCAGAAAGGTGCAAGTGAACTCATACTGGCATTCACCTCAAGGTTACACACTAATAGTAGATCGCACTCACGTTGACAATTCTCTCCAGTCCAGCTCTTTATTTCACATCTCCTTCCAAAACGGGCAGGCATTAATTTGCTTGGCCACTTCCACCCAGAAAAGTACCCTCAGCTCCAGAATGGATAACCCTCACCTGTATGATCTTCTGAAGCAGAATATCTACAGCAGGATAGGGATAGGGCCTGGGTGGGATTGTGCTCGGTACAGACTCGATGGGCCAAATGGCTTCTTTCTGCACTGTAGGGTTTCTATGATTCTAGGTGATATCAATCAGGAAAGATTGTACAGGCTGAGCTATTTTCTCTGGAAAAGAGAATGCTGGGGGCTAACCTGATGGAGGTCTATAAAATTATGATAAGATTCAATAGGATGGACGTAGAGAAAACATTTTCACTTAATGAGGAGCCTAAAACTAGAGGCCATAAGTATAAGACAGTCAGTAATCAATCCTACAAGGAATTCAACACAAAGCCTTTTTAGCTAAAGATTGGTTAAAACATAATTTAGATGCCACATGAATACCGTGGACTTGAAGAGAATACCGTTGATTCATTTAAGACAAGCTAGATAAATACAAAGGAGAAAGTAACATAAGGTATGTTAATAATTGGGTTAAGTGAAGAGAGAGGGGGATAGCCTAAGGCATAAACACCAGTTTGGGCCAGTTGGGCTGAATGGCCTGTTTTATGTGCTGTACCTTCTATCAAATTCTATTTAATATTCAAGAATGCATGGCCTTTTGGATAATTCAGTTACTAAGCATAGACCATGATGAGGTATTGAGGAATACATACCAGAATCATCCCAAGTATGAGTTAGCTGGCTTGCACTGATTGTCCTGCACCCACCAAGTAGGTGGGAGGGCAAGTGGTAAGGATGGCATTTGGGGTCCACAGAGGGATATAGATAGATTAAGTGAATGAGCAAAAACTTGGCAGATGGGATATAATGTAGGAAAATGTGGAAAGAAGAATAAAGGAGTTAAACATTAGTTAAATGGAGAAAGACAGCAGAAAGCTGCAGCATCAGGGATTTGAGGGTCCGTCTGCATAAATCATGAAAAGATAGAGAGGGGATTAAGGGTTATGGAGAGAGGGCGGGAATGTGGAACTGAGCCATGACAGATCAGCCATGATCTTATTGAATGGCGGGGCAGGCTCGAAGGGCCAGATGGCCTACTCCTGCTCCTATTTCTTATGATCTAACTAAAGATATATTGGCATTGGAGACAATCCAGACAAGTTTTGTTAAGTTTGTCCTGGCATAGAGGGATTTTCTTAATAAAAGAGTTTGTTTTTATTCAGTTATGGGGTGTGGGCATCGCTGGCTAGAGCAGCATTTATTGTCCATCCCTAGTTGCCCTTCAGAAGGTGGTGGTGAGCTGCCTTCATGAACTGCTGCAGTCCATGAGCTAATGGTAAATCTACAGTGCTGTTAGGAAGGGAGTTCTAGGATTTTGATGCAGCGACAATGAAAGAATGACGATATATTTCCAAGTCAGGATGGCGAGAGGGTTGGAGGTGAACCTCCAGATAGTGGTGTTCCCAGGTATCTGCTCCCTTGTCCTTCTAGATGAGAGTGGCCGTAGATTTTGATGGTGCTGCCTAAGGAACGTTGGTGAATTACTGGAGTGCATCTTGTAGATGGTACACAAGGCTACCACTGTTCGTCGGTGGTGGAGGGATTGAATATTTGTGGAAGGAGTAGCAATCAAGTATGTTGCTTTATCTTGGATGGTGTCAAGCTTCTTGAGTGTTGCTGGAGCTGCACACATCCAGGCCAGTGGGGAGTATTCTATCACACTCCTGATTTGTGCCTTATGGGCTGGTTTTGCAGTGTCAGGGGGTGAGGTATTCACCACATGATTCTAGCCTTTGACCTGCTCTGATAGCCACAACATTTTTTAAATGACTAATCCAGTTAAGTTTCTGATCAGTGATGTTCCCCACAGTAGCGATTCAGCAATGGTAATGCCATTGAATGTCAAAGGGTGATTGTTAGATCCTTTGTTGTTGGAGATGGGCAGCTTGGGTGGCATACTGGCACAGTGGTTAGCACTATAGCACTGCTGCCTCATAGCACCAAGGACCCAGATTCAATTCTGGCCTCAGGCCACTGTCTGTGTGGAGTTTGCACATTCTCTTCAGATGCTCCAGCTTCCTCCCACAATCCAAGAATGTGTGGGTTAGGTTGACTGGTCATGTTAAATTGACCCTAGTGTTCGAGAATCATCAGCAAACATCCCCATTTCTGACCTTATGATGGAAGGAAAGTCATTGATGAAGCAGCTAAAGATAATTGGCCCCAGGACACTATCCTGAGGAACTCCTGCAATGAGATCTTGTAGCTGAAATGATTGACCTCCAATTACCACAACCATCTTCTTTTCTACCAGTTATGGCTGCGGTGGAGGGTTTTTTCCCTGACTTCCATTGACACCCGTCTTGCTATGTCTGCTTCATGCCAAGACTATAATGAGGTCAGGAGCTGAGTGACCTTGGTGGAATCCAAACTGATGGTCACTGAGCAGGTTATTGCTGATTAAGTGCTGCTTCAGAGTGCTTGCTGTTGATGACCTCTTCCAAAAGCTTACTGATGATCGAGGGTAGACTAATGGGGCAGTAATTGGCAGAGCTGGATTTGTCCTGTTTCCTGTGTACAGTACACACGTGGGCTATTTTCCACATTGCCGGCTAGATGTCAATGTTGTAGCTATACACGAACAGCTTAACTAGTAACCCAGCAAGTTCTGGAGCACAAGTATTCAATCCTATTGCTGGAATATTGTTAGGGCCCATAGCCTTTGCAGTATCCAGTGCCTTCAGCTGTTTCTTGATATCACGAGGAGCAAATTGAATTGGCTAAAGACTGATATCTGTGACGCCTGGGGACCTCCAAAGGAGGCCGAGGTGAATCGTCCACTTGGCACTTTAGGCTGAAGATTGTTGCGAATGCTGCAGTCTTAATGTTTGCACAAATATGCTGGGCTCCTCCAACATTGAGGATGGGGATATTTGTGGAGCCTCCTCCTCCAGTGAGTTGTTTAATTGTCCACCACCATTCACAGCTGGATATGGCAGGACTGCAGAGTTAGATCTGATCCATTGGTTGTAGGATTGCTTAGCTCTGTCTATCTGTTGCTGTTTATGCTGTGTGGCACTCAGGCCATTCTGTTTTGTAGCTTCACCAGTCTGACACCTCATTTTTAGGTATGCCTTGTGTTGCACCTGGCATGCCCTCCTGCATTCTACATTGAACCAGGGTTGATCCTTTAGCTTGGTGGGAATGGTGCCCAGCCATGAGGTTACAGATTGTGGTTGAGTGCAATTCTGCTGCTGTTGATGGCCCACAGCGCCCATGTTCTGAGCTGCTTGATCTGTTCAAATTTCATGCCATTTAGCACAGCGGTGGTGCCACGCAGCATGATGGAAAGTATCCTCAATGTGATGATGGGACCTTGTCTCCACAAGGATTATGTGGTGGTCACTCCTACTGATATGATCATGGGCAGATGCACCTGCAGCAGGCAGGTTGATGAGGATGAGGTCAAGTATGTTTTCACTCTTGTTGTTTCCCTCACCACTTGCCACAATCCCAGTCTGGCAGTTGTACCCTGTAGGACCCAGCCAGCTCAGTGTGTGGTTGTACTACTGAGCCACTCTTGGTGATGGACAATGAAATTCCCCCACCCAGAGTATATTCTGCACCCTAGCCACATTCAGTGTTTCCTCCAAGAATGTTTTTCAACATGGACGAGTACTGATTCATTAGCTGAGGGGAGGACAGTACTTGGGACTCAGTGAGAATTTTCCATGTTTGACCTGATGGCATGAAACTTCATGGAGTCCAAAGTTGTTGGTTTGAATTCCAGGGAACTCCCTCCCTCCCATGTACCATTGTGCCACCACATGTCCTGCTAGTCCTCCCTCCCATATACCATTGTCCTCCCTCCCATATACCATTGCGCTGCCATCTGTCCTGCTAGTGACACTGGACATACCCAGGAATGGTGATGATGTATCTGGATATTATCTGTAAGGCATGATTCCTTGAGTATGACTATGTCAGGCTATTGCTTGACTAGTCTATGAGACAGCTCTCCCAATTTTTACACATGCCTCCATGTGTTAGTAAGGAGGACTTCGTAGGGTCAATAGATCTGGGTTTGCCATTGTTGTTTCTGATGTCAAGGTCAATCGTGGGTAATTTCATTCCTTTTTGTTCCATTTGTAGTTGTTGAAGACATTGCTGTGGGTCTGAAGTCATATGTAGGCCAGATCAGGTAAGAACAACAGATTTTCTTTTTTAAAGAACATTAGTGAACCAGATTTTTTTTTATATGACAAATGACAATGACTTCATGGTCACCATTAGACTTTTAACTCCAGAATTTTAGGGAGTTTTTTTTATTCTACCATTTATCATGGTGGGATTCGAACCTGGGTCCCCAAAGCAATAGCCTGGGTCTCTGGATTACTAGTCAAGCTAAGTTGAGCCTGCACTCATTGGAGTTTAGCAAAATGAGGGGTGGCCTTATTGAAACAGATAGGATTCTCAGGGGGCTTGATAGAGTAGATGATGAAATGTTGTTTCCCCTTGTGGGAGAGTCCAGGACAAAGAGGGTATAACTTATAAAACAGAAATGAGGAAACATTTCTTCTCTGAGAGGGTACTGAATCTGTAGAATTCTTTACTGCAGGGAGATGTACAGTCTGGGCCATTCAAGGCTGAGTAGACATATTTTTAATCAGTAAGGGAATGGCAATAAGGCAGGAAAGTTAAGGATTATCACATCAAATTAGTCATGATCTCATTGAAAGACAGAGCCGACTTGATGTGCCGATAGGCCTACTTCAGTCTCCAATGCCAGTCTATGTTTCGTTAGATCAGGGGACTAAAATTCCTGTGGCTGAATGGTCCAGTTAGGGTGACAAAGTTTATTTCAATGTTCTGGACTTACTTTATCTTCTTTATGTAGAATGACATGGCACATGCCTTGGAGATATGTAGAGACGACACACCAGCTCTTGCGTACAGGAGTTTTATTTACAGTGCTTCCAAAGTATCTACAATCTCATATTTCTAACTTCTTGCTTCAGTTTAGTTTCAGTCTCTCCCTGCCACACCCAGGCGGGACGAACAACACATGGAACAGAGAAGACTCAACAAGTTAATATAATCAAACAATTGAACAATTCCATAAGACATTTTCTCCCCCTTGTAAATGTAAAAGACCATACTTAAAAATTAAACCACAATAAACAACAAACATATGCAGATTGAGTCATTCCTTATAGTTCAGTCTATCTGTTTTCTCATTAGTACAGAAATAATCTCTGAGATATAAAGGTTGTTGATAATGACACTGAGATTTACAAGCTGTGATTCTGTGTAAGCAGCTTGTAAGGCGAATGAGGGGCAGAAGTGTTGGGTAAATAGTGCTGCAGCAGCAGTCAATGTTTGCAGGCTGCATTCCTGTCTGTACCTGTCCTCCCATCTAAAACATCCTGTCCTTTGTGATAAAGGTAAAATACGGCAGATGCTGGAACCTGAAACCAAAACAGGAAATGTTGGAAAATCTCAGCAGGTCTGACAGCATCTGAGGAGCGAGAATAGAGTCAATGTTTCGAGTCTGGATGACCCTTCGTCAGAGCTGAAGACAAGGAAAATCGGACAATATTTGTACTGTGAGGGTGAGGGGTTGGAGAGTGGGGGGAGGTGGGGTGCTGTACTTGGCTGCTCTTAGCACCATTCCTACCTTTATCATCGTCATTTACATGCCCTTTGTCTTTTTGTCAATGCCATTCCTATCAATTACCAGATGCTGTCAAACTTGCTGAGGTTTTCCAGCATTTTCTGACCTTTGTGATGTTGGCTGAAATATTGGTCAGAATATAAAGAGTAATTCCCCTGTTCTTCTTTGAAAAAGCACCATGAGATCTTCGACATTCATCTGAGAGATAGCAAAGCCTTCAGTTTAATACCTCACCTGAGAGATAGCACCTCTGATAGCGCAGCACCTCCCACCCCCTCAGTCCTGCATTGAAATATCAACTTCTTTACACTCAAGTTCTGGAGCAGGACTTGAACACACAGCTTTCTAACTTACGAGAGTGCTACAACTGAGCTACGGCGTAGCATGAAGAGAATGGTGGAATTGGCAATGGACCTGTATTGATATAGCACTATTCATGAGTGCAGAAAGTCCCAAGGCACTAACTTTGAAATGTTGTTACTGTTGTAGAGAAGAAGGGCAGCCAATCTGTGCACAGCAAGAAGAAGAGCAATGGCAGGATGATTTCTTTTTTGGTGATATTGACTATGTGTTGTCTCAAGGTTCCCTTGTTCTTCTTTGAAAAGGGGGATCTTTTACATACACTGAGACAGCTGACAGCGCATCATCTTTGAGTCTCATCCAACAGTGTAGGACAGTCAGTGCTTCCCAAACTTTTTCTCTGTGTGATCCTCATTTTAATGCCTTAGACCTTGTGTGACCCCAGAATGAAAATTTGGGGAGTGAGGTTGAGCATGTGGTGTGTCCGCTACGACTCTCACTAACTTTTACAGATGCACCATTGAGAGCATTCTTTTTGGCTGTATCAAGGCTTGGTATCCTGCTCCTGCTCTGCCCAAGAACGCAGGAAACTACAAAAGGTCGTGAATATAGCCCAATCCATCACGCAAACCAGCCTCCCATCTATTGACTCTGTCTACAGTTCCCGCTACCTTGGCAAAGCAGCTAGCATAATCAATGACTCTGGACATTTTCTCTTCCATCTTCTTCTGTTAGGAAAAAACGATGCAAAAGTTTGAGGTCACGTACCAGCCGACTCAAGAACAGCTTCTTCCCTGCTGCCATCCAACTTTTGAATGGACCTACCTCACATTAAGTTAATCTTGCTCTACATCCGAGCTATGACTGTAACTCTACATCCTGCACTCTCTCATTTCCTTCTCTATGTATGGTATGCTTTGTCTGTATAGCATGCAAGAAATAATACTTTTCACTGTATGTTGATACATGTGACAATAATAAATCAAATCAAATCAAAGCATGGTTGGAAATGTTCAAGTTGCAGATCTTTTTTCTTTAAATACCTAATTTTATGCGGCAAGATTAGGCCTCCCATTTGCCCATTAGGCCACCATCCTCAGACAAAAAGCCTGAGGACTTAAAGGCAGTTTACATTCAGTCTGAGCTCCACGGTAGCCTCAGAGCTCACAGTCCCAAAATCTCATCTCATGATCCGACTGGAGGCTACGACCCTCAGTTTGGGAAGGTCGGATGTATGGGAACTACAATTAAGGAAACACAGGCCTCACATTTTTCACTCGTAGATTTCAGAATAAACCTTTCTGTGGTTCTTTAATCAGTTGGGTCCCTTTAGATAGAACAACACATGTTGTGTGGATTATTTTTGATCTGTTCAGCAACAGTTTCACTTCACACTTCAAGAATCAAAAAAAACTTCAGTCAATTCTCTCCGGGAGTTTACAGAAAAGAAGCACAGATGAGAGACAGGGGCTGAAAGTCAATCTGAATCATACAATCGTAGAGTTCCTACAGTGCAGAAGGAGGCCACTTAGCCCATCATGTCTGCACCGACCACAACTCCACCCATGCCATATCCCCATGACCCCATGCATTTACCTTAACTAGACCCCGACACTAAGGGGCAATTTGGCATGACCAATCTACCTAACCCGCACATCTTTGGAGTGTGGGTGGAAACCAGAGCACCCGGGGTAAACCCACGCAGGCACAGGGAGAATGTGCAAATTCCACACAGACGACCCAAACCGGGAATCGAACTGGGTCCCTGGTGCAGTAAAGCAGCAGTGCTAACCACTGCAGGCACATCATTGCAATCCAATCTTCCATGGAAGGCCTCATCACCAAGGACGACAAAGAGAAATGATCTCGGCCTGTGGGAGAAACATGTGTGACTCAAGAGATTCTGAAGTCCAATGATGCCATAACCACACACTCTTTGCCCTTGAAGATTAATCCACAATCTAGGGAAATTAGACCAAAAGTTGGATGCAAGCTATAATGTCTTCTTCTGGTTAAGAATCTGAATGACATTTTTAGCTCTCTCTACGCCATTAGATGTTCATCACCTTAGAAAATGTGACATTAATGGAAAATACGTGTTTTGTATCCTCAGCATGTTTTAAGAATCGTTCTGCAAAATATTTTGAATGCCAGTGACTTATACCATAGGAAATGAAGCACACGGATATAAAAGAAACTACTGCTACTTGGTGATGAATAAAGTATTCAGAACTGTCAGGATAGGGGGCCTCCCTTTGCTTTCAAAATAATATAATTAGGCTCTCCCACACGCCTCCTCTGACATATGAACACATCAACAGAGTTATAGGGGATAGACAGAACAAATTTAATTGTTTATAATTTATTTAACAATCCGCTCCCTATTACTTTTTTTCTGACCTATAATCCTAAGGATATTTGTTACTGTAGGGTTTGGTACAGCTGAGATATAGAAGGAGTATATTCTCCAAATACTGGGAACAAAGTGAAGTACAGACTGATGGACCGTGCATTGGGTGGCACAGTGGCACAGTGTTTGGCACAGCTACCTCACAGCACCAGGGACCTGGGTTCAATTCCAGCCTTGGGTGACTGTCAAAGAACACAGAACAAAGAACAAAGAAAATTTTGGCACAGGAACAGGCCCTTCAGCCCCACCCCGACTAATATGGAGTTTGCACATTCTCCCTGTGTCTGAGTGAGTTTCCTCCGGGTGCTCCAATTTCCTCCCACAGACCAAAGATGTCTGGCTTAGGTTGATTGTTCTTGCTAAATCACTGTTTAGAACAAGAAAACTCCACAATGATAGTCACCCGAGACTGGAATTGAACCTGGGTTCCTGGCGCTGTGCAGCAGCAGTGCTAACCACTGTGCCACCATGCCACCCAGTGTACTAAAGAACGATTGGTCCATCAGCAGGGTAAATACATGGGATTACAGGGATAGGTTGGGATTGTTGTCGTTGCAGGATGAATGGGCCGAATGGCCTCATTCTATATTGTAGGAATTCTATATTCTAATAAACACAGGCGATGCAACTGTGGCAACATTTTTTTGCACAGTACTTGTCAAAGACACTGAGCTGACATTACCTCGGGCCTCAGGAAGCATTTGTACTTTTGACAGACTGACAAGGAGGGTAATGTCTACTGCAGGTTTCACTCTAACTGTCAAAAGAAATCCACGTGCAATTATGGGAAACAAACTTCCAAGAGAGAAAAAAGTCAAGGAAATCAAATTACAGGGCAATTAGAGATCATTATGGGCTGCAGGGCTGGTAGGCTACATGAGCAAGTTTCATATTTAAAATAAAATGTTCCCCTGTACTAGTTATAGACTGCAAGGCTGCAGTAAAACTGTGATGGATGAACTTGTGAATGAAACATGAGTTTCACATTCCCTGTGGGGAGATGCTAAAGTCAGGCATATCTCTGGACACACTGCATGAGTAGAAAGTATTTGCCGGCTAACTTGTTAATCAGAGTGTTTCTGTAAAGAGAGCATGCCGGCCTCCATTCCATTGTGCTGCGTAATGGGATAATGGGAGGGGGTGGGGCCACATCTACAACCTAACACATTCCTGATGTTGGCTTTGCTGTCAGCAAGACTTGCCAAGCATTTCAGAGCGCAGACTATGCTCGTGCACTCCATGGTGACCGCCATTGAGAGCAGTAACATACACCTCAAAGGCAAGGAACTGGGATTTACTCAGGATACAGTTAGGGCCAGATTCATTCAAGGTGTTACATAGTAGAACGTAGATGACAGGTGACAGCAGTTTGATGTGGGTTTTGTTAAACAATTGAATAGCATTTATTCATAGCTGAAACAATAACAGTCTTTAATTTAGTGATCTGAAAGTTGTAGAATATCCCATGAAGCTTTGCAACATGTAGAATAAGTAGCGTAACACCTGAATACTTCAGAGCATGTGCAACATATACAGAACCCATCTTGCATGAATTAGAGGGAAGGGGATGGCTTTGTTTTGTGATCAGACCCCATGACCAAATTGAAGGTGACTTTCAGCTCTGATGGGGTATAAGTCTGGTAGTATCAGATTAGTCACCTCTTATCCAGCTCCCTGATGAAAAACGGTGGCACAGTGGTTAGCGCTGCTGCCTCACAGCACCAGGGACTCGGTTCAGTTCCCAGCTCAGGTCACTGTCTGTATGGAGTCTGCACATTTTCCCTATGTCTGCATGGGTTTCCTCCGGGTACTCTGGCTTCCTCCCACAGTCCAAAAGGCATGCTGATTAGATGTATTGGCTATGCGAAATTCTCCCTTGGTGTACCCGAACAGGAGTCGAGGCACTCAGAATGATTATTCACGTTAGTCTTACGTTCAACCCATGTTAGTCTTATTCTTTTGCTTGGAGAATAATGTGGGTAGTACGGTGGCACAGTGGTTAGCACTGCTGTCTCACAGTGCCAGGGACTCGGGTTCACTTCCCAGCTTGGCTCACTGTGTGGAGTTTGCACATCCTCTTTGCTTCTGTGTGGGTTTCCTCTGGTGCTCCAGTTTCCTCCCATAGTCCGAAAGACATGCTGATTAGATGCATTGGCCATGGGAAATTCTCCCTCGGTGCACCCGAACAGGCACTGGAGTGTGGCGACTAGAGGATTTTCACAATAACTTCATTGCAGTGTTAATGTAAGCCTACTTATGATACTAATAAATAAACTGAAAAGCAAAATCAAGCAGAAAAAGCCCAGCCTTGTTGACACTCAAAGGTAGCTGTGAAATCCAAGACTACCGGGGAGGTAGCTCCAAAGAAGTCACACCAAAAGGCAAACCACAGGAACAATAGGATTTATTGATGACCAAAAGAGAAAATGCTAGAAAATCTCAGCAGGCCTGGCAGTATCTGTAAGGAGAGAAAAGAGCTGATGTTTCGAGTCCAGATGACCCTTTGTCAAAGCTGGTGAACTGCACTCCTTGCACTCCAGCCCTCGGGTATCTATAGGGACGGTTCCCGGACAGTCACCCCACAATCTTGGTAACTTGACCCGCCCTTTTAAAGGGGCTATGACCCACATACATAACAGTAGCCATTGTATCTCAATGGTTGTTCCCATAGTGCTAAATGATTTAAATGATGAGGATGATTTAAGAAAGACGTAACATAACCAGGTCCAGCCCTACTTCATGTTCAGTGTGAGCATTAGGGCCCAAAGATGAGGACATGGGCCCTTCCAACCCTACACACCACTGCACACTGACATCATCTCCATCCTTTCTGACCACTTCCTAAATGCCTGATTCATTCCTTGTTTCTGGTTCTTCACTAGACTATCTCATCCATCCTTCCCTCGTCCTTCTGTCAGCTTTCTCCTATCACCGTTCTTTCCTCTCCCCAAACCTACCACTCTTTAACAACGATCACCTCTCCTATGTTTCACCTCCCCTCCACCTCAGCCCTCTACATCTCCATTGTGAATCTCCACCAATCCCCAGTCCCTTACCCACCTCTCCCTCCCTCTTCCTTCACTCCCCATCTCCTCCTTTTCCCATTTTCTTCCACCCCCATCTCTGCTTGTTTCCCTCACCTTCACCCCTGCAATTCCACATATTGTCTCCTGAGTTATCGCATTCTTCAATGCTTTTTTTAAATATCCCTTCATGGGATGTGGGCATCGCTGACAATTAATTACTCCTCTTTAATTGCCCCCGAGAAGAAGCCTTATTGAATCTTCACCATGTTTTATTTCTCTACCCTCTTTGCTTGCTGAACATAAGACCAGTTATTGGGAAAAGACAGTGGGCGGAGTTTTCCCCTCCAGAGTCTGGTGGTGAGTAAGAAAAGTGACATCAAAAGAGAAAATGCTGGAAAATCTCAGCAGGCCTGGCAGCATCTGTAAAGAGAGAAAAGAGCTGACGTTTTGAATCCAGGGGACCCTTTGTCAAACCTGCCAGACCTGCCGAGATTTTCCAGCAGTTTCTCTTTTGGTTTCAGATTCCAGCATCCGCAGTAATTTACTTTTATCTTGGGAAAAGTGGCATGTTTCCCATGCCATCATGGTGGGATTTCATGCCAGTTTTCCGCTTTTAAGCTCATTGAATGTGCATTAATGTGAAACACGCTGTATCTTGCCAGCCTTACAGCCCCAGCTCAGGTGAGGATCCTGAGGATCCACTCAATGCAGCCACAGCATCACCTGAACCCTCCACCAGCACAGAGACACACTGGGTCCACAGCAGACAGAGGCAGGGACATCTCAGGTCACAGGCATCAGAGAACTGCTGGAGGCCAGACACTCGCTGAGTCCAATTCCGACGGCCCATGACTTCCACAGGTCAAGGCGGGTGCACCTTCCCCACAGCAGGGCACTCAAAGCAGAGTGGAATCCTCCAAGTCCTGGCCCTCCAGAGAACACCAGCCAAGATAATCACAGGCAACAGGGTGTAGTCATCAGCAGGCTACCTCCAGCTCTGCTATAGATGTCAGGAATGCACCAAGAGCTAGCAGTGAGATAAGAAAAGTTAACAAATACTAAGCCCACAAAGGCATCATGGGTATTTATAGTGATTGTCCCTTTAAAGAACAATCTGTAGAGTAAGGGTCATGTGAGCCAAGGGACCAATCAGGAAGCAAGATGGTGAGCTCAGGTTTCTGTTCCAGAAACTTCTCAGTAGCTGGTTACAGTCGCGAGGCTGCAAGCCTCTGTATAACCTTTACATACAAATAAACGGGTTTTTGTTTTTCCTTCAACTGGTGAACAAGAAGTACTACATTGTTCATAATCTGTCTGTAACTGGAACAAATATAAATACAATTTATTTCTGTCTAGTTCTTGTCCAGTGCATGCCTCTTCCATCTGATAACATTCTCTGTGATCAGTCTCGATCTCCAAGAGCTTGATGGTTGAGCAAAATATCTCTGAGGCCTGTTTCTGGGATTTGTATAATGATGTTTCATGAGTTTCAAAGCTGCAAGTTGCTTTAGTCGCCTGGCACTTCTGTATTGAAGAGCTCTCAATGTGTATATCAGAGGATCAAATGTCGATGTGCATTGCAGTCAATCTCAGCCGGGACCTCTTTCATTGGCCTCCATGTAATTCCCAACTACCTTGAGTGTGCTTTATCCATGAGTCAGGGCTCTTTTGCACTTCTGGTGGCCCCCAATGTTCTGTCATATCTGCCTTACATCTAAAGATCAGCCCAATATTGGTCCCCACTGCGATGATGCAGAGCTATGGACCCTCCTGAAATATGGTGAGCCTTGCCAATCATGTTAGATGGTTAGAGCTATGTAAGGTAGGAGGTGTGTGTCAGCACCCCCCAATGCCAAACTATATCATGGGAGGAGGTTGCACTGGGCCAGAAAGTCTGAATAATAAAATTAATCTGGTGCCAGCTCTTAGATGGTCATTTAACATGATTCTGTGTAAGTTAGTCCGTGTTAACTGACCATCTGAGAGCTGAACCCTCCCCACCTTGAGGCCCATTGTAGTGACTTATAGAGCCCAACTCTCTCCTCATTACCCTGATCCCTTCTCCAAACCGTCTCTGCTTTCTGGCTCTGATTAATTCCCTCCCCCCAGTCCCCCCCACTCATGTGTCATTGTGTTCTGTTCTCCAGTCAAGCTTTTAACCTCCAGCACCTTCCCTTGCCCCTGTCTTGTCTCACCGCCCGCTCCTAGTCAAGCCTTTGCCCTCTAACACCTTCCACCCCCTCCGGTGGTCTCACATGCTAAGTGTTGGCTCAGACCTGGCCTGGGGTTCCCGCTGGTCTTACCTGTGCAGCCTGGACATGGAGTTGGAGCAGCTTGCAAGCATAGCACAATGCAAGATAGGTGAAGATATCACATGGTCAGAGTGAGGGGGTGCTGGCCGGCTGCACGTCAATTATATCTAGTCGTGAATCACACCAGCCCGATTAACCACCCATGTGACCATTTGATCGAGAGTAGGGGCACGATGCTAATGAGCTGCCTTTCTAATGTGTACTCATGATATTCAAATGAATTCCCAAAACAATGCAATAGACAACTTGACCACCATGACAGTCAGCAGTGGAAACTTGCAAACTTTTTTTTTACGCCAGCAGGATAATGACTTTTGGCCTTTCTCCACATTTTCCTGCCCTGTCCACCATGATGGGACTGGAAAATCCCACCCACTCAGTACATTTCTTTCTCATAAGCTCCAAGTGCTATAAATAAATTGCAGTCAAAGCTCTTGGAGATCGAGACTTTACTCTTGTTGACACTGCACAGACAGCAGTCAGGCACTGTAATGAGATAGCTTAATCATAGACTCCCTACAGTGCAGAAGGAGGCCATTCAGACCATCGAGCCTCGCACCGACCAGAATCCCACTCAAGCCCTATCCCTATAACTCCACACATTTACCCTCGTAGTCCGTCTGACACTAAGTGGCAATTTAGCATGGCCAATCAACCTAACCAGCACATCTTTGGACTGCGGGAGGAAACTGGAGTACCTGGAGGAAACCCACACAGACATGGGGAGAATGTGCAAAGTCCACACACATCGGGCCCAATTTTACCATTTTGATTCTAATTGCTGGATGGATTTGAATCTGGGAGTCTTTCAGATCTAACTTTTAGGCCCGTTCTCCAGTGCCCCCACAAGCACTCTGCCTGAAAAAAAACAGTGATTCCAAATCATGCTGCAGAATCCTGTGGGCTGAACATGTCCAAAAGTTTGCAGCTCTGATCGGCGCCTACCAACTGCACATGCACAATAATAAAAAAAAGAAAAATATTCCCCTGCCACATCACTCCCAGGCTGGATGATGCCTTCTCCCTGGCCCCCCAGACATTGCCCCAAAACCCCACAACATTACTGTTCCCTCAACCCCCACCACCCCCTCTACCCAGACCAATCACAACCCCCTTTCCCCCCCACCAATCACACGCAGAGTGGCAGCGGACTGCCCTGCCCCCCCACCCCCACACCCCCACCAGAGAGCTATCTGACCCGCCTCCTTCCCTCCCTTCCTCCCAACCAGAGAGCAATCTGACCCACCTCCCTCGGTACCCCGACCAGAGAGCTATCTGACCCGCCTCCTTCCCTCCCTCCTTCCCAACCAGAGAGGGATCTGACCCGCCTCCCTCCCCCCCACCGGAGAGCTATCTGACTTGCCTCCCTCACCTCTGATCTGAGTCAGAGAGTTGCCAAACCTCTGAACTTACCTCTTCAAAAACTGGAGCATCCGTATCGGATCTTTGCAGACCATGTCTATTACGCACTGAATCTGGATGGGCGAGTGCAGTGGTAAAGGGGGGAGTTGGGCATATCTGTTTTGGGCACAGCGCCAAGTGCCATCATTTTCAGCCATTGGTAAAGGAGTAACGGCCGCAGAGGCAGTTGCGGATTGTACTAGCCGCCTCAAGCCCAAATTTACCAATTTTCCACGCCCAAAAACAGGCACAGCTTGATTGTAAAATCGGGCCCATAGTAACCTGAGACTGGAATCGAACCCAGGTCACTGGTGCTGTGAGGCAGCAATGCTAACCACTGTGCCAAGCTTCAAAGAGCTTGAAGCCCAGTCGGTAAACAGATGATCCAGGCTGAAGCAATCTGAGCAGACACCAAAACTGATATGCAGGCAAGAGGGATGGGGTAGGCATCCTGAACTTCAAGGCTCCGTAACAGGGAGAATGGTGCCACAGTAGATGAATTCAAGTAAATTCAATTAAAGTTTCAATAAACAAACCATATTTAAATTCACTTAAGTCTAAAATTTATCTGACAGAAATGATTAAAGTGGGTAACACATAAATAAATGTTAACTTGCAGTGCCATCTAGAGAAGCAGATCTGGGAGACACAGCAGTACAAACTGGCAGCAGGAAGGTTGAAAGGAAAATATAATGCTAAGTACTCTGGAATTAAAAATCATGATCTACCATCCTACTGATGGGCGACAGTCAAACACAATGGAAAGGCTTGACTCATGAAGGAATTGGGGCACACAGGAAATGAATACTAAATGTAAAGCTATCGATGTGTTACAGATAAATGTAACTGTAGTGTCAATAGCTCACTTGTTAGCATTCCCCTCTGAGAAGGTTGCATGATTAAGTCCCTTTTCAATACTTAGGTACAAACATCAAGGCTGGAGTTGCAGTGCCGTACTGAAGGAGTGCTGCATTATTGGAGGTGCTTCATTTGGTGATGCATGAAACTCAATCCCCAACCGCACTCTCATATGGATATAAAACGATCCTGTTTGAAGAAGAGCAGAGGAATTAACTCTGACATCCTGGACAATGTATCCGTCAAACAACATCAAAAAAAAAACCCCGTACCATCTGTTCATTCTCACTTTGCTGTTTGTGGGATCTTGCTGTGCACAAAATGGCCACCGTGTCTCTCACCTCACAACGGTGACTCCATTTCAAAAGCGTTTCACTGGCTGTAAAGCACCCTGAGACGAAAAGTGCTACGTAAACGGAAGTCTCTTTATCTCTTTCGTTAATTGGACGGGATTTTCCGGCTGCACTCGCCCCAAAACCAAACATTCCTGCCCGAGGTCAAACGAACCTTTCCATGGTCCGCCCCTCGCCCGCTATGATTCCTGTGATGAACAGAAAGGGAAAGTTTGCCCCGATGTCCCGATGTTGCGTTCCCAAGCAATGGTGCGCCTGCTTATTTTCAATCAGAGCTTCAGATCTTATCCTAACTGTAATTCCACGCTACTTTTTTTTAACTAACATTTCTCTTGAATTAATTAGAGTAGAATGAACAAACGGATGGTCCCGGACTGAGATGCCACCTAATCTGTCTCCCTATAATATTTGCAATCCGTTCACAGAAGGTTTAAATGAATTGAGAGTGGGAGTCGAGGCATGTTCAGTTTAATTCACATTTCCTCGCTGCATGACAGCCCTGTAAAACCTTTGTCTTGTTTCATAGACAAATATTACAGCCGCGACTGCTTCATTTACAAAGCAGACAAAATAATTACAGGGTCTGCTGGAGCAGAAAGATGTATAACCTATTGAATTACAGTGACAAGATGCTGGGAGATCAAAATTCGAGGTTGCCTCGGAGCTCCTGAAGATGGCTCAATCTTTCTGCAGCTGGATAGCGCTAAATATTTAATTACTTTTCTTCTTCCCGTTACCTTAACTATGAATAGGTGCCTAATCCCAGTGTCTGAATGCTTCCTGAAGGAAATGTATGCGCTCATCTCATTTGGACGCTTGCTCCAAGGGAACAACTCCTCACACAGATTAACTGATGCTTGAGATATCCCATCGCAAGCGATTCCAATTCTCTTGTACAAAGAGCCTATGCATAGGTTCTTTGTACAAGAGAATTGGAATCACTTGCGATCAGTTAATAATCAGGGATCCAGCATGCTTCACCTTCCATCCCAGTGAACAGTTGTTGCTTGCTCCAATTTTTCTTTCCTCGAACGGTTGCCTTCAATTGCTTTTCAATCCACCTTTAACCTAACTTTTTGCTTTACTATTTTTGCTTTCAATTTCTCAATGCAAGCCTGCTTCACAAGAGGTTGAGCTGTTCAGACTTCTCACTCACGATGTTAAATTTTAAAATTTATTTACTAGGGTCACAAGTAGGCTTACATTAACAGTGCAATGAAATTGCTGTGAAAATCCCCAATTTGCCGCACTCTGGTGCCTGTTCGGGTACGCTGAGGGAGAATTTAGCATGACCAATGCACCTAACCAGCACATCTTTCGGCCTGTGGGAGGAAACCGGAATACCCAGGGGAAACCCACACGGACATGAGAAGAACATGTAAACTCCACACAGACAGCCACCCAAGGCTGGAATCGAACCCACGTCCCTGGCACTGTGAGGCAGCACTGCTAACCACTGGGCCACTATGCCACCCATATTAGATAATTCCATATGGGAGAAAGGAATAGAAAGTTCTGCAGATCAAAGAAATGGAGGCTCACATGGAGTAGAAACACTGGCATAAGCAAGTTCACAGGAATGGCCCATTTATATCCTGTAGATTCCCCTACTATTCTATTTTCCTACCAACTAAAGCTCTTACTGTCCAAAATTGAGCTCCTTTTCATACAATGTCAGTGAGAATCAACTCACAGATGCTAACAAAGGTCAAATGAATGAACTTCAGTTGTCAAGAATCTAATTTACATTTTACATGTTACACTCCACTGGATAGCTTAACCTCTGATTGGTTGTAAATTACTGTGCCAGAGTGTGGAAATGCCATGCAAATTGCCTGGAATGAAATATACATGGATGGTGTAAACAGAATGACTGCAAATGGTGGCGACATTATGAAAAGAGAAAAGATTGCAGATATTTATGGAGAACCAGCATTGCGCTGAAGGATCTCCATCTGAAACCATCTTCTATCTTCCTGATGCTCAATGTCATAAATATCCAGCATTCTCCAGTCTCGTTTCTAAGAGGGTTATGGAAAGATATTCCGAAAATAACTGTAATAGCCACAGAAAAAATGCCTCTGGCGTGTATTTTAGTCACTATGGCCGATGCACATGGGTGAATTTGTTAAGCAGAGTGGCAATAGCAATAAAATAACAAATGCTTGAAATATTTGACATGTTTGGCAGCATCTGTGGAAAGAGAAACAAGGTCAATGCTTCAAGTCAATGACCTTTACCTAGGACAGGGTGGCAGTGGGAACTCACTGTCTGCTAATTTGACTTTGACTTGATTTGATTTATTATTATCACACGTGTTAGAATACAGTGAAAAATATTGTTTCTTGCTCGCTAAACAAACAAAGCATACTGTTCATAGAGAAGGAAGGAGACGGTGCAGAATGTAGTGTTACAATCATAGCTAGAGTGCAGAGAAAGATCAGCTTAATATGAGGTAGATCCATTCAAAAGTCTGCTGGCAGCAGAGAAGAAGCTGTTCTTGAGTTAGTTGGTATGTGTTTTCAGACTTTTGTATCTTTTTCCTTATGGAAGAAGTTGGAAGAGACTATGTCCGGAATGAGTGAGGTCCTTGATTATGCTGGCTGCTTTTCCGAGGCAGTCAGATGTGTAGACAGAGCCAATGAATGGGAGGCTGGTTTATGTGATGGATTGGGCCTCATTCACAACCCTTTGTAGTTTCTTGCGCTCTTGGGCAGAGCAGGAGCCATATCAAGCTGTGATATATCCAGAAAGGATGCTTTCTATTGTGCATCGGTAAAAGTTGGTGAAAATCGTAGCAGACGTGCCAAATTTCCTTAGCCTCCTGAGAAAGTAGAGGCAAGGTGGGCTTTCTTAACTATAGTGTCAGTGTGGAGGGATCAGGACAGGTTGTTGGTGACCTGGTCACCTAGAAACTTGAAGTAGAGGTGGAGGAGGAACAAAGTACTTCAAAGAAGTTGTAAATACGTAAATTATCAAAGTAATTATTTCAATCTAAGGGGATGAAATTAAAAATGATGAAGAAAAGGACACCAGTGCTGAAGGCATCTGAAGTGAATTAATTCTCCAATGGATGAATGTTGAACAAGGAGTCCAGTTGTTCAACGTCTAGGTTGGCATAATCTCATACGCGATGTTAAACCAAACCTTGATTGGAAGAATCAATTGTAGATGTTTCATGTTGTGAGGGAAGCTGACATGGTTGCCTGACCCTCTATGATGTGCTAAGCGAGGACGAAAACTCCCAGCATGCCTGGAGTTCCAACACAAGCACAGAGACGAGCAGGGAGACAGGCCACTCACCTCAAACATAGAGGCTTGTGGATAGCACAGGGAGCTCAGGTGACTGGTTTCTGGCACAAAAACCCAACCACTATAGTGCAGAAGGAGTTTGCACTGACTTTCTGACCGAGTGTCTTACCCAGGCCCTCTCCACCCCCTAAACCCATAACCTTTCACATTTCCCCATGGCTAATCCATCAAACCTACATATCTTGAGACACTAAGGAGCAATTTGGCATTGCCAATCCACCTGATTTGCACATCTTTGAACTGTGAGAGGAAACTGGAGCACCTGAAGGAAACCCGCAAAGGCACAGGGAGAATGTACAAAATCCACACAGTCACCTGAGCTTGGAATTGAACCTAGGACCCTGGCGCTGTGAGGCAACAATGCTAATCACTATGCCAACATGCCACTCTAGGCTTTGATCTTCATCAATCTTGGGCCCTTTCCTCCTGCAGTACCAACAGTGGCCACTGGTGCCTTCCTGGCATTGTTGAGACTGATGGAGCGGCCAAAACTCCAATGGGAAGGCCACTCTGGAGGGTGGGACTTCCGCCCCAATCAATGGTATAATTCTCACTCGGCTGTCATTCGCCCATCTAACAACACTTTATGGCTGCAGAGCGAGGCAGTGTAGGGAATATTATTCCATACAACAGAGTTTTCAGATGTGCTGCCATTTGCAGTCCCCCCTCCCCTTCTGCCTCATATTATTCTAGCCTCACTTTCTCTCCACAGATGCTGTGTGACCTTCTGAGTCCTTACAACTTTTCCAGTTCTTGTTTCAGATTTCCAGCATCTGCAGTATTTTGCCTTTGTGTAGCAGGAAAAAATCTGGTCATTCAGCTCAAAGGGAGGAAGTGGCATAGTAGTATTGTCATTGGACTAGTAATTCAGAGACCCTGGGTAACGCTCTGAGGGCCCAGGTTCGAATTCCACCAAGGCAGTTGGTGACATTTGAATTCAATAAAAAAACCTGGAATGAAGAGTCTAATGATGGCCATGAAACTGTTGTCAAGTGTTGCAAAAGCCCATTGGGCCCTTTAGGGAAGAAAAATCTGTCATTCTTACCTGGTCTGGCCTACATGTGACTCAGAATTCACAACGCAATGTGGTTGATTCTTAAGTTCCCTCAGAGATGGGCAATAAATGTTGGCCCAGCCGATGATGCCCATGAATGTGCGAACTCCACACAGACAGTGACCCAAGCTGGGAATTGAACACAGGCCCCTGTGAGGCACCACACTTTGGCTCAACTCAGGTAGCCTAGGCAGTGAGGCATAGAAAAAGAGCCTTGTATTTATACTCAAACAAACTTTTAATTATGAAGACATACAAATATGCATTTCCAAGCAAAAGCAACATTTTTCAGCCTGTGCCTATTTTGGTTCAAGCAATTAAACTAAACTAACCAAACTGAAGGACAAATTGAAAAGAGGAGCCCCTTAAAGGGGTATCTCATCAAACAAAAACAAACTGCAAAGCAAACTTAAAACATCAAACCAAACTGTGACTGAAGGTGTCGCTAAAACATCCCTGCCCCTGCAATGCCGATTGGACACAGAAAGCCCTGCTCCTATACATATGGTCCCAATTAATGCCCACAACCTGAAGGCAATTAACACCAATCAATATACAATTAACGCACATCTACTTTCTCAATGTAAAATTTACTCATTCGCGGGACATGGGTGTCACTGGCTGGTCAGCATCTATTGCCCATCCCTAGTTGTCATTGAGAAGGTGGTGATGAGCTGCCTTCTTGAATCTCTACAGTCCATGTGCTTTGGGTTGACCCACAATGCCGTTAAGGAGGGCATTCCAGAATTTTGACCCAGCGGCTGCGAAGGCACGGCTATATATTTCCAAGTCAGGAAGGTGAATGTCTTGGAGGGGAACTTGCAGGTGGTGGTTTTCCCATTTATCTGTTGCCTTTGTCCTTCTAGATGGAAGTGGTCGTGGGTTTGGAAAGTGCTGAGTAAGGATTTTTGGTGAATTGCTGGTGTCAAAGTATCTAACATGGAAACTAATATCTGGTATGCACCAATACATTTTTCACCCAAAGTGGGGCTCATATAGGTAAATAGTTTAAGTTTATTTATTAGTGTCACAAGTAGGCTTACATTAACATTGCAATGAAGTGACGGTGAAAATCCCCTAGTCACCACACTCTGGTGCCTGTTCAGGTACACTGAGGGAGAATTTAGCATGGCCAATGCATCTAACCAGCACGTCTTTCGGACTGTGAGAGGAAACCGGAGAACCCGGAGGAAACCCACGCAGACACGGTGAGAACATGCAGACTCCGCATGGGCAGTGACCCTATCCAGCAATTAAACAAAGGCCCCTGGTGCTGTGAGGCAGCAGTGCTAACCACTGTGCCACTGTGCACTCCTTACCTCAGTATTCCTAGACCAGGCCTGAAACAAGCATGTACAAATAGGGGGTTTAACACCTTTTGAGGCTTGCTTTCCAAAATCCATTGATTAGCTGACACACCATGTGGGCTTTGTGGCTTGTATTTCCAGTGGCTCGGCATCCAATCAACAGCCCTCGAAAGGACCACTGGTGGCAGACTCCCAAGGGGTACGTTTTTATTATTTTACTCACCTTATTTTGGAACTGGGAAAGACAAGAGGATTTCCTTCCCACCTGTGCAACAAATATGTGAGCTGCCTACAGCCTCCATTTGCTCCCTCATGTTTTATTCCATCCTGGCGTTTCCTCCGGCCTCACTCCAGTAAACATCACATTTTGGGGTAAATTTTAGCCTCACCTGCCCATCAGGAAACTGATGAGGTTGGATAGGACTTTTTTTTGTATCCCACCTTCACCGAATTCAGTAGTGCTTTATGTAAAACCAGCATTTGTGTAAGACCAGCGTATGGAACACCACCAACTGCAAGTTCCCCTCCAAGTCACTCACCATCCTGACTTGGAAATATATCACCATTCCTTCACAGTCACTGGGTCAAAATCCTGGAATTCCCTCCCTAATGGCATTGTGGTTCAACCTGCAGCACATGGACCGTAGCGATTCAAGAAGGCAATTCACCACCACCTTCTCAAGGGCAACTAGTAATGGGCAATAAATGAGCAGCGCCCATATCCCACGAATGAATAAAAAAGAAACCCAATTATGTCTGCTTCCAATAAGAAATGTTAGGTTCAATTCTTTATCAAGTGTGTCTGCTAAAGAGGTGATGTTGTAGGACTTCGATATCTAAACCCCACTGGAATTCCTGCATTCAGTAAGTTTCCCAAACAGTGGCATTCCTTAGCTCAGAGCTCAGTGAAATTAAGCAATGAGGTTGCCTCTTTGTTCCAAAGGATCTGCACTCATCTAACCAAGCAACCATGCATGCCTCCTACTGAGTCCACTCACAGACTCAAAAGTCAGCCACACTCATGCCAATTTGGCTAAATTAGAAGTTAAAACTTTAGGGCTTAATTTAGCCTCAGAGGCCTTAATTTTTGACAACATTTGTGTGCATGCTGTGGTTCTTGGCTGTTTTAATACTGGAGTCCCAATTTCTGGTAATCTTGCTGTTGAGTCAGAAATGAATGATGATCGCACTGCAGTTCCGTTCATTGTGGATGTACTCAATTTGAAATAGTCTGATTGGACTTGGCTGGCTGTTGCCATTGATTGAACATAATGGAATTCCTGAAAACCTCCAGCGCTACAAGAATATGGAATGGTCAAGGGAACTTGCTTAATGAAGCTATTTGTTTAGCTGTGACTGAAAATTCATACTGTTAACTGAATTTTGCAGACTTGACATCCCTATTCTTCAATGGTAAATTCCAAACTGCATCGAATTTAACACCGAACAAACAGTATTGTGCAGACGGACTCCAAGTTCTCCCAGTTGTCAAGGCAACCGTCACATGAAAGCAGAAGCTCCATTGAATTCACAATGGGCCCCTTTAAAGATTGGGGAATATCATTATTTCTCAATCACAGGGCTGCTGGTCTTTTCCTCGAGGCTTTGAATGGGCTTTGCCAAGGACAAAACTGGCAAAGCAAAGCAACAACTGGAGATAATTCAAGAGACTTGCAGATGGTCAGCCTTTTCATACACAGCACATCAGTAAATTAATTCCTTACATGACTTAGCCTTGAGATCTGTGCACTGGGATCTCATTTCCACAGCTTAGGTTGTAGGATGGCGTGGTGGCACAGTGGTGAGCACTGCTGCCTCACAGTGCCAGGGACCCAGGTTCAATTCCCAATTTGGGTCATTGCCTGTGTGGAGTCTGCATGCTTTCCCCTTGTTTGTGTGGGTTTCCTCCGAATGCTCCGGTTTCCTCCCACAGTCTAAAAGATGTGCAAGTTAGGTGCATTGGCCATGCTAAATTCTCCCTCTGCGTATCCGAACAGGTGCCAGAGTTTGGCGACTGGGAAATTTTCACAGTAATCTCATTGCGGTGTTAATGCAAGCCTAATAAATAAATTTTAACTGAAGAAAAACATACAGAAGGAAGAATTTTGAGTGTACTGTTAATGTTGGATATTTCATTTCCGACTCTGGAAATTTTGAATTAAGTGGTGATGAAAAACTAACAGAAATACAAATAAAGTAAAATAAGAAAAAAGATTAATGTTACGCTGTAGCAGCACAATTTAAAAACATAACAAACGTAAGGTCACAATTACCATGCATAATTGACTATGGTGCATTGTGCTGAGTACCCAACATGAACACCCTATGCAATTGCAGCAAAACATCCCCATTTTTATATTCAAATCTTCTCATTATGAAGGCCAGCATATCATTTCCCTGTTTTACTGCCTGTTGTACCTGCATGCTTACTTTCAGCAACTGATTCACAAGGATACCACTGAGTATCAAACTCTCTCATTTACACCCATTCAAATCATAATCTGTCTCCCTATTATTACTACTGAAGTGGTTAACCTCACATCTATCCACAATATACTGCATCTGCATATGCCCACACACTCAGCCTTTCCAAATCACACTGAAGAATCTCTGTATCCTCCTCACAGAACATCCCCACACTCCCCTCCCCACACCCCCATACCCCACACAACTTTGCATTCATCTGAAAATTTGGAGATAATACATTCAGCTCCCTCTTCCAAATCATTAATATATAATGTTGGGGTCCTAGCACAGATCCCTGCTGTACCCCACTAGTCACTGACTGCCAATCAGAAAAAGACTCATTTATGTCAACTATATGCTTCCTAACTAGCTTTCCATTCATCTTAAGACATTATGTGCAATCCCATGTGCTTTAACTATATATAGTAATCTGTTACGTAAGACCATGTCCAAGGCCTTCCGAAAATCTAAATCCACCAGTTCTCATTGGTCAACTCTACTAGTTACACATCCTCAAAGATATCCAATTGATTCATAAGCATGATTTCCCTTCTGTAAATTCATGCTGACTTTGCCTGATTATATCACTACTTTCCAAATGCTGAACTATAAAATCCTTGATAATAGACTCTAGCAACTTGCCCAGAACCAACATTAGGCTCACAGGACTATCATTCCCTGTTTTCTCTCTACCTCCCTTTTTGAATAGCGGGTTTACATTAGCTACCCTCCAATCTGTAGGAACTATTCCAGAATCCAAAGAATTTTGGACAATGACCACCGATGGATCTATTATTTCTAGGGTCGCTTCCTTCTGTCCACTGGGATGAAGATTATCAGGACCTGGAGATTTATCTGCCTTCAATCCCATCAATTTCCCCAAAACTATTTCTCTACTATACTGATTTCCTTTTGTTCCTCTCTGAAACTTGTTTCTCTCAGAACTTCTGCTACATTATCCTTGTTTTCCTTTGAGAAGACAGAAGCAAAGATGGAATTTAATTCCTCGGCCATTTCTTTATTCCCCATTATGAATTTTCCCATTTCAGTCTGTAAAGGGTCTGCATTTGTTTCAGTCTTTTTCTCTTTACATAGCTACAGAAACGGTTATAGTCAGTTTTTATGTTCCCCGCTAGTTTACCTTCATACTCTATTTCCCCTTTCTTAATCACTCCCTTGGTCCTCCTTTGCTGAATTTTAAACTGCTTCCAATCCTCAGGCCTATTGCCTTTTCTTGCCAATTTGTCTGCTTCTTCTTTGAATCTAACGCTATCTCTAATTTCCCTTGTAGGCCATGATTTGGTCACAGTTCACCTTTCCACTCTTGTACCTAATAGGAATAAACAACTTTTGGAGTTCAACTATTCATTCCTCAAATGTCTGCCATTGCCTGCCCACTGTCCTTCCTGTCAGTAATGTTTCCCAGTCTATCATGGCCATTTCATGTCTCATCCCATTATAGTTACTTCTACCAAGATTCAGGACCCTGGTCTCAGAATCAATTATGTCACTTTCCACCTTGATAAAGTATTCTATCATATTATGTTCACTTGTTTGATGACAATTTGAGTAGTTCCCTCAAAAGAACTACAAGGCAGGGTTAGCATTCTCTGAGTGGCTGGCCACCTTGTCAATATCCATAATGCAAAGTATTAATCACATTCATCTATCTCTCAAAAGCTCTGCCTAATACCTGGATGAAGGTCTGGTAACATAGTACATTGACAATCATCATCCATTACCTGTGATTATTACAGGTTATTTTTAAGAGACCAGTAAGGACTCACAACTTTTGTTCTTCATAGAATCACAGAATCCCTACAGTGCAGAAGGTGGCCATTTGGCCCATCGAGAGTCCACCAAACACAATCCCACCCACACCCTATTGTGGAACCCCTCACATTTACCCTACAAATCCCCCCAACACTAGGGTTACTTTAGCATGGCCAATCAACCTAACCTGCACATCTTTGGAGCATGGGAGAAAACTGGGGCACCCAGAGGAAACCCACGCAGACATGGGGAGAACATGCAAACTCCACACAGTGACCTTAGGCAGGGAATTGAACCCAAGTCTTTGGCACTGTGAGGCAGCAGTGCTAACCACTGTGCCACCGTGTTCTTAACTGCACGGTGCTATAAAATACTACGCTTATTGCTTTGAAAACATACCTTGTTGCAACAAAAAAATTGTGTTCATTCTTAGTATTCTTGAATCCTACATAAAATGGGGTAAATTTTCCAGCATCACTCACAGTGGGAATCGTAGCGGATAGGACGGAAAATTTGACTGACTATTTAAAGGTCCATTGACCTCGGGTAGGAATCTTTGGTCTGAGGGTGGGCGTGACTGGAAAATTTTGCCTAACAAGCTTCAGTTTGGATAAAACAATGAGCTCCAGATCAGATTCTGTCTTGGCATTACAAAGCTGGCAGGATGTCATTCAGATTTGCCAGTAGCAGGTGCATGGCAGCAGCTGTGTGCTTTTTGTTCCAATCTTCTCACCTTTCGTGTGAGGCAGTTCTTTGTAGCCCTAACAGCAAGATCCTATATTGTGGGGAATCACAGGTGTGAGCCTATCCTTTATTATTCAATGTATTGCTGCGTCAATGAACTTTGCAATATTTTCTGATTTATAACATCACCGACTTCGACTTAGGGAATGTAATATTCTCATATTGCATTCTAAAATTTATCGCCGCTAAAATGATTAGTCATATATAATCTAAACAGAACTTTGATACTAAAATTAAGAGGTGGCTTTGTTGAATTATTCTGCATCCACTTTAGTGCCTCGGGCTTCACTCCAACATAGACAAATGATGTAAGAACCTTCTGCATCACCAAGTTGTTAACACTTGCCAACAAAAATGAGCCTGGGTCGCCTCCAGTTCTCGGCAGACAGCCCATAAAGCTGCTGGCACTAGCCCCTCGATCTCACTGCAGCAGCGTAGATAGGGGATGGGGTTGTCTTTGTGATGGCTTTCAGAGCTAGCCCAAAAAGCACAAACAAAAGATTGAGACAAAAGTGCTATTTTCATCTGGTTCACAAAATATCTCAAATATCTAATTGTGAAGGCTCCGTCATCGAGCATATTCAGGACAGAGATCGATAGATTCCTCAATATTATATTAAAGATAAGGGATTGCATGGGAAAAAAATGGGGCAGGATTTTCCAGCCTCTCTCTCCCCAAGGCCGGAAAATCCTGCTTGAGGTCAACAGACCTTTGCATGGACCGTTTCCCGCCTGCTACCACTCCTGTGGCCGTCAGGACAGCAAGATTCCGGCCATAGAATTGAGGCAAAAGATGATCTAACTGAATGATGGAACAGGCTCGAGGGGCCAAATGGCCCACTCCTGCTATATTTTCCAATGATATTAATTAATGTTATCACCTTGCACATTGTGTGGTATATATTTATTCATCGATTTATTGATAAGGGTCATCTTTCTTGACTTTAATTTCAGCATTTGGATGCAATTCAGATGGCTGGATGCAAATCCTTAGCTTTACACTTTATAAATTTTAGCTTTGATGGGCTGAATAATATCTATATGATAAAAGCAAAAACTCTGTAGCTGAGTCACATGGACTCAAAACGTTAACACTGTTTCTCTCTTCACAGATGCTGCCACACCTGTTGAGTTTTTTTCCAACATTTTCTGTTTTTAGTTTGAGTAATATTTATAATGGAAATTAGATCTGAACGGTACAAAGCTGAACTCTGGCTGCTTGTCTGCAGTATTCAACGTATTTTAATTATTTTTTTATTATCAGTTAATGCACCAAGTAGAAGAACAAACAGCTGCAAATTCAAATTTTATACACTTGTCCAGAACTGCTTTTCACCAGTAAATTCTAATAGATCCGCAGGGGAAACGTAAGTAGAATTGTACTGTTCATTTGCTTTGTTCATTCAATGTGGGCATCACTGATAAGTGGGCATCATTGCCCTTAGGAAAGTCATGGTGAGCTGCCTTCCTGAGCTGCTGCAGTCCCTGTGGTGTAGGTGCATGCACAGTACTGTTAGGAGTGTATTCCAGGATTTTGATCCAGCGACAGGGAGGGAAAGGTGATGTGGCTCCAAGTCAGGATAGTGTGTGCTTTGGAGGGGAACTTGCAGGTGTTGGTGGCGTTCCCATGAGTCTGCCACCAGTTTCATTTTAGCTGACAAAAGGTCATGGCAAATTCTGTCGATAGAGCCTGATTGCTGTGGTGCATCTCATAGATGTTACTCATTGCTGATTTTGTATTAATGATGTTCAATTGTTAGATGCATCACTCACAGTGATGATACATCATAAACATTCTACGCTTACACTTCTTTGTAATTGGAATCCTCTTGTCCTGAACTGAACTCCTCGGTCAGTCAAAGCACATTAAGATTCTGCTGCAGCACTGAGCGGGTAGCAGGACACAATGTGAAATATCCAAAAACATATTTTCAAATCTAACACACTCAATACACAGCCAAGTAATATTATCACAAAAGCTCTCAGACAGTCAAGGCCAGTCAGGTTTGGTGTCAAAGTGGTTTGTGGATGTATAGATTCTAATGCAATATGTGTTTAATCTGTATTCAACTCAAATACTTCTTCAGCGAAAGGACGGTGATTCTACTTTCTGAATTCTTGAACTGCACTGGTTTAACCTTGAACTTGGAGGTTTAGTTGTTGAATTGAATTGTAAATGTAAGTAATTTGCAGATAGGCAGTCAGCAGCGTATTATAGTGCCCTTTGATTTTATTAATTACTGCATTCAGTATGATTACATTAATAATTTTTCAGAATGGAAGGCTGGATTAGATGGATTAGCCACGGTAGATGTGTGGGGTTTATGGAGATGAGGTGGGTCTGGGTAAGATACTCTTTCGGACAGTCAGTGCAGACCTGATGGGCTGAATGGCCTCCTTCTGTACTGGAAGGATTCTATGATGTAGGAGTGTCAATAAAACACATCAGCACTGATGAATTTTGCCAACGGTCCTTAGGGTCCGTACGCAAGAAACCTATCGCTTGTTTAAGGTGCCAGACCAATGTCTTAAAATTGTCCAATACAACTTTGGACTTATTTCAAACATCCCTGGGATACAAGCAATAGCAGTGAAAAGTAAGTAAATTTTGACATCATTTTATGCCTTACAAAGAACTGAAAAGGATCCAATTACTTGGTGACAGACTATTGCCTGCAGTTATGCGATAAATAGTATTATAGTCACAAGATAGCATTGTAACATATTAGTCAAATAGTATAATAGTAATTGTACTGAATAAGTCTGCAGGGAACATACCTTGGCTTTTACAAATAAGACATGAACAGTAAAAAAAATTATCAATGTTATATCTGAGATTGAATCAGTGATCACTGAGTTTGTGCGACAGGACAAAGTAAATTTAACTGTTCGGATTTACTTACTGCTGTCATATAGTGACATAAAACTTCACAAGGTGTTATTTATATTGTTCAATTTATCTCTTGGAAAGTAATTGGAGAACTTGCTGGGTGTAAAAGTGACAGCACCTTTGAAAAAAATGAATTACAACTTTATCTGTGATGACAGCGTTGAGGAAACTTATATGAGAAAATCCATGGGCCAGGTGTTATGTCAGGCTCCTTCATCGAGTCCATGCCTATTATTAGGAATCACATTGGATAGAATTTTCCATGATGTGGAGGTGCCAGCATTGGACTGGGCTAAACATAGTAAGAGGTCTCACAACACCAGGTTAAAGTTCAACAGGTTTATTTGGTAGCACAAGCCACTAGATTTCAGAGCGCTGCCCCTTCACCAGGTCAGTGGGAGTTCTGTTCACAAACAGGGCATATAAAGACACATGCTCAATTTATAAAATAATGGTTGGAATGCAAGTCTTTATGGGTAATCAAGCCTTAAAGGTACAGACAATATGAGTGGAGAGATAGTTAAGTACAGATTAAAGAGATATGTATTGTCTCCAGCCAGGACAGTTAGTGAGATTTTGCAAGCCCAGGTAAGTCATGGGGGTTACAGATAGTGTGACATGAACCCAAGATCCCGGTTGAGGCCACCCTCATGTAGGCGGAACTTGGCTACCAGTTTTGTTGACATCAACAAGTTCCATCCCACCATCAGACTCACCATGGACTACCCTCCGGAATCGGTTGCATTCTTGGACACACGCATCTCCATCAAGGACGGTCACTTCAGCACTTCACTGTACCGCAAGTCCATGGATAACCTCATGATGCTCCACTTCTCCAGCTTCCACTCTAAACACATTAAAGAAGCCACCCCCTACGGACAAGCCCTTCATATACACAGGATCTGCTCAGATGAGGAAGATCGTAACAGACATCTCCAGATGCTGAAAGATGCCCTCATAAGAACAGGATATGGCGTTCGACTCATTGATTGACAGCTCCAACATGCCACAGTGAAAAACCGCAACGGCCTCTTCAGAAGACAAACACGGGACATGATGGTCAGAGTGTCCTTTGTTGTCCAGTACTTCCCCAGAGCGGAGAAGCTATGACACCTTCTCCAGAGCCTTCAACATGTCATTGATGAAGATGAACGTTTCACCAAGACCATCCCTACATCCCCACTTCTTGCCTTCAAACAACTGCAGAACCTCAAACAGACCACTGACAGCAGCAAACTACCCAGCCTTCAGGAGGACATTGATCACAGCGCCATGTAACCCTGCCACAGCAACCTCTGCAAGATGTGTCAGATCATCGACACGGATGCCATCATCTCATGTGAGGACACCATCCACCACAGTACATACACTTGCAACTCAGCCAATGTTGCCTACCTGATACGCTGCAGGAAAGGATGTCCCGAGGCATGATACATTGGCGAGACCGTGCAGACGCTACAACAATGGATGAATGAACATCACTCGACAATCACCAGGCAACAGTGTTCCCTGTTGGGGAACACTTCAGCGGTCGTGGGCATTCGGTCTCTGATCTTCGGGTAAGCATTTTCCAAGGAAGCCTTCACGACACACGACAGCGCAGAGTCGCTGAGCAGAGACTGATAGCCAAGTTCCGCACACGTGAGGACGGCCTCAACCCAGATCTTGGGTTCACGTCACACAACTTGCCTGGGCTTGCAACATCTCACTAACTGTCATGGCTGGAGACAATACACATCTTTTTAGTCTGTGCTTAACCCTCTCTCCACTCACATTGTCTGTACTTTTAAGACTTGATTACCTGTAAAGACTTGCATTCCAACCATTATTTTGTAAATTGAATTTGTGTCATTATATGCCCTGTTTGTGAATAGAACTCCCACTTAACTGATGAAGGGGCAGTGCTCTGAAAGCTAGTGGCTTGTGTTACCTAATAAACCTGTTGGACTTTAACCTGGTGTTATGAGACTTCTTGCTAGAATTTTTCAGCCATTCTCTACTCCTGCTGCATTGAACAGAGAGTTGGTGAGTGTCAAATTCTCCATCGTCTCTGGCAGTGACAAGGGGGTGTGAAAAGCTGGAAAATTCCAACCATTGACACTTCTCCCAAGAGGAAGAAATTCTTACTGTCCTCTGTAAGTATTACTGCCCTCAGTTTTCAAAGAAATAATACCTTCAAAACGTATCTTTCCACTTAAATTCCTACCAGACTGGATAGATTCAGAAAGAATGTTCTCAATGGTGGGTGTGTCCAGAACTAGGGATCGTCGTTTGAGGATAAGGGGTAAACCTTTTACAACTGAGGTGAGGAGAAATTTCTTCACCCAGAGGGTGGCGAATGTGTGGAATTCACTCCCACAGAGTAGGCAAAAACAAAGTCTGATTTCAAGAAGAATTCAGATATAGATAGCTCGTGGGGCTGAAGGGATGAACGGATGTGGGAGGAAGCGGGATCAGGATATTGAATTCAATGATCAGCCATGATCAAAATGAATGGCGGAGCAGGCTCAAAGTGCCAAACGGCCTTCTCCTGCTTCTAGTTTCTGTTTCTATACCATTAATGTAAACTGTACATCACCTTATTTCAACTTTCTTTATTAGATTTACAAAGTTATTTTTAACACTAAAATGCATTTATGCATCTACTGAACAAGATACTTTGCAGCAATGTTTGGATTTTCCAGCCCTGCCTGGATTATCCAGTGCCCCTGAAAGTCCATGGTCTTTTGGACAGGCACCGGAATCTTGCTGTGACCAGGGCCAGAAAAATCTGGCCATTTCTATCAAAAGTTTACACCAAATCATGTCAAATATTGGGTTAGCTAATCAAAATCTTGGCCCAAGAGGTAGGTTTTAAGGAGAATCTTAAAGGATGAAAGTGAGGCGGAGAGAGTTAGTGGGAGGGAATTTCCAGAGTGTTGGACCAAAGCAGCTGATGGCATGGAAGTCTAGAATGAAGTGTTTAAAAATCAAGGATGCGCAACAAGCCAGGATTAAATTAATTGGTGATATTTTCAGTTATCAGTGAAGGCAACCATTTGGTCCATAGCGTTCAAAACTAACTGATTCTGTCGAAACCAAGAGAGATTGGGTTTTAATCAACTTCTGAAAAAAATAGAAAATCATTGTCAAACTCTAGCAATCTCGATTATGATAATGCTGGCCTAAATTTCATGCGCATGGGTCTACATTTGCAAAATTCTAGGAAACCCAAATGGTCTTTTACACACTCACCTCAAAGATCACTGAACTTCATGCAAACAGTGTTGTAACATAAATCACTTTCTCACAAATTTCCTCACAGCAAAGTGGTATAGCACCACTTTCCCAGTTCCCATCCCGTATCTAGTGGTGCACTAAGCCAGACTTTCGTCCATTCCTATAGCTAGTAATTCCTGGAGCGGGTTGCTTGTCTGTCACCAAGGGCTTACAGCTTGAGGGGCACCACTCCATATCAAGTGTGGCTGACCGGAGGTCTCTCCTGCTCTTGGCACGTTTAAAAGGATTTTGACACACCCAATCCATTTGACCAAGTTATTAAAGCACCTTCCTGGTGGGACTTGAACCTAGAGCTTCCGGCTCAAAGGCAGGGACACCACCCACTGCACCGCAAGACCCCCGGTACTACTTCTATGTCAAAAATGTCTAGGAAATTCCACAGCCCATTTCTGAATCATCTGGACATTTCATTTTTTCATAAAACCAACTTGTTGTGATCACATTACGATCAATATTTTGTTACCATTTTGCACTATTTCAAATTTTATTCATACTATAAAAATAGAAAATAGAATGAAGGATCTAAAGAAGGGTTTAGAAACCGCTTGCCTGGAGTGAAGGTCGTTCACTGTGAGGCGTAATTATTTTCTGTCGTGTTCCATCAATAGACAAAATCTCTACTGGAATCTGCTTTGTCCTGTTCAATCTACCAAAGCTTCTTTTCAATTACTGATACTGCCAGACAAGGACGTTCAGTCACAAAAACCATTGTTGAATCGTTCAGTTGTTTTGTTTGCTGGTTTTTTTCCCGGAGTGACCAAGCAAATGCTACCAAGCCGTGCCCATTGAATCAGTCCCGAGAGTTCTTCATTCAGCAGCAGCTCCTGACTTACTCTGCTTCATAATTGCTTTGTGACTCTCAAACGATTAAATTGGCGTTTTTTGATCTGGGCCTGTCTTTCATCAAAACATCTTATTTTGTGGGGCAGGTTGAAAACAATTCTTCAGTGTGTGCTTCAAGATTTCTTACGATATCTCTCGATATGCTGCATGATGTTGCAAAATTCATAGAATGCCTACAGTGCAGAAGGAGGCCATTCAACCCATCAAGTCTGCACCGACAACAGTCCCACCCAGGTCCCATCCACATAATCCTACATATTTACCCCGGGTAACCCCTCTAATCTATGCATCCAGGACACTAATTTAGCATGGCCAATGCATCTAACCCGCGTAGAATGTGGGAGGAAACACATAGAGACATAGGGAGAAGGTGCAAACTTCACACCGACAGTGACCCAAGACGGGAATCAAACCCAGGTCCCTGCATTGTAAGGCAGCAGAGCTACTCACTGTGCCACCCCAGTATAAATATAGCACGCACACTGGAGCTTTAAGCATCCAAAGCTGTCTCAAGTAAAATAAAAAAAATCAAATGTAAAAGCACAGAAAGTCCTAATTAAATACAAGTATTATGAATTTCTATTGAACCCTCATTCCTCACCCCCCACCACCACTACCCCCCCCCCACCCCACCCACCCCACCCACCCCACCGCCTTTGTCAAGCCGTGTTTCATTCCCAGACAGCAATTCATGAAGCGACGAGATGATTTCTACTCGCACGGATCCGCAGACTTGGGTGAGTGTCAAAACCTCTTGCTGTCAGAGAGACATAGCCTATATTTTCCACTGCAGCCGGCCCATTGTGACAGGGTAAATAGGACAGCTGGTAAGTAAAAGTGTTGATCCCGCTGGAGCACAACTCACTTTGTGCCACAGGCTTTCCTTTGTGGAGATGTAGGGAGCAGCAGAGTTTACTTTGGCAGAGCCTTCCCTTTCAGACGACAAGCGCTCATTGCAATCTCCAATGGGGTAGAAATAACAGGAGTAAGACAGAGGAGAAGTAATTTGACAGCCTGTGCCCAATCTGTGCAGTGCTGTGTCTGTTTTTATTCAGGCACCCCAAGGCTGACGCCTAAACATTGAGAGTTAAGCCCTTTGAATACATAAATTAAGGGAGCCTCATGTCTGTTGAAGGACCCCATGAAGAAATTAGTCAGCAATAAGCAGGACATGCTAGCTTCTTCATGAATCTTTTAAAAAAATATTTCTGTGGAGACAGGACAGATTCCTGCTGGATTTACATGTGTTGGATAAATGGGGCATGCCATACGCATAGAGCCATAGAACCACAGAACACTACAGCACAGAAACAGGCCGTTTGGCCCTTCTTGGCTGTGCTGAGCCATTTTTCTGCCTAGTCCCACTGATCTGCACTTGGACCACATCCCTCCACACCCCTCTCATCTATGTACCTGTCCAAGTTTTTCTTAAATTTTAAAAGTGAGCCCGCATTTACCACTTCATCTGGCAACTCATTCCACACTCCCACCACTCTCTGTGTGAAGAAGCCCCCCTAATATTCCCTGTAAACTTTTCCCCCTTCACCCTTAACCCATGTCCTCTAGTTTTTCTCTCCCCTTGCCTCAGTGAAAAAACCCTGCTTGCATTCACTCTATCTATACCCATCATAATTTTATACAGCTCTAAGAAAACTCCCCTCATTCTTCTACGCCCCAGGGAATAAAGTCCTAACCTATTCAACCTTACACAACTTTTCTGTAACTCTCACACCAAAAGAATGATCATCTTGGTGAGTTTCTCAGTGGAGAAATGACAGACCTGGAGCTGTATTTTGCATCTTGAATTTGGCACAGATAAGCATAAGACATTTCACTCCAGGTATGATTCAAATGTCCCACTAGGAAGCTTTTATCAAACAAAGTTTATTTAAGAACACATTAACGTATAATAAGAAAATGAGCATAACTTTCACCAATTACGAGAAAAGGCAATCATAATAGTGTATGAACTTATAGCTAAGTATATTGTTCCAAAATTATCAAACATCCCCACAAATTAACAAGTTCAAGGCTTGCCACAGAAAGCAAGTATGCTCACGTGATGCTGGACCTTGCAGCTTTCCAACACCTGCTGTGAATTGCTCTTTGAATTGAAAACAATGAAGCCTTCCCAATCCTAGACCTTTCAGCACTCCTCAAGACAGAGAGACAGAGACACTGCTTGCCTCTAGCTAGCAAACCCCCAACAGCAGAATCTTCACTCCAGAGAAAGAGGCAAAAAAGATTGTTTCCAATCTGCAATCCAAACAGTTTCTGACCAAAATGAAACTAAAACCCTAAATTTTACTGAGAACAAAAATTGACTATCACCTGACCTGTCAATCACTCACAAAATCAAACCCCAGGCAGCAATCCCAAAAGACCATAAATCTCCAGGACATTGCATTAGGCCACATTAAAATAAACATTGCTTCAGTTATCGTGCTTCAGAAATAATAAAAGGTACAGACAGCACAGCAACAATAACACCAGGATCTGTTTGAAAAAAAAACTGCAGAGAAACATTATGAAAATGCATTACTTAAAGACACACTATAATCACAGCATTAATGGGATTTAAATTTCTCAAGCGCCACAATGAATGTCATTGAATCATAGAATTCCTGCAATGCAGAAAGAGGCCATTTGGCCCATCGAGCCTGCAGCAACAACACACCCACCCAGGCCCTATCCCCATAATCCCATTTATTTACCCTGCTAAACCTTCTGACATGAAGGGACAATTTAGCATGGCCAATCCAACATACCCGCACACCTTTCAGGTTGTGGGAGGAAACCTGAGCATCTGGAGGAAACCCATGCAGACACAGGAAGAATGTGTAGATTCCACACAGGCACTCAAAGCTGGAATTGAACCTGGGTCCCTGGTGCTGTGAGGCAGCAGGGCTAACCACTGTGCTACCATGCCGTCTGATTGCTAATGTGACTTAAGCTATTTTCAATAAAATTCTTATCCAAGAGCCACAACTTTGGTAGGGACTCCCATTATTATTAAATGATTCCTGGCTTGGGTCATTGTCTGTGTGGCATTTGCATGTTCTCCCTGTGTGGGCTTCCTTTGGGTAATCTGGTTTCTCCCCCAGTCCAAAGTGTCAGGTTTGCTGAAATGTTGGCCATGTTAAATTGTTCCTTAGTGTCCAGAGATGCGGAGGTTAGTGGGGCAAATATGTGGAGTTAAGAGGGCCTAGGTGAGACTGTTGTTGCTGCACACTCAATGGGCTGAATGGCCTGTTTCTGTATTGTAGGGTTTCTATGATTCTACATGTGATTACAGCTTACACCAGTGAAGTCAGAACATAAGGATGGGGATAGCAAAATATCACAAATATTATCTTGAAATCTTTGTTACCCATCGCTGAAACAAGACTCTAATTAAGTCATGCAATGGCTTGCAATTTTCTTTTTAATTCGCTCTCTTTCCCCTTTGAAAGCATTATAGCACATACTGCAGTTGCTAAATCTTCTCACAGATAGGTGGCCTTTTCAATTGTGTATTCAGTTACCACCAGACTGATTGACAAGGCTGTCTCGGCGGCTAGTCAGAGATTTATTCCATCACTGCACCTTCAGGCACTGAAAGGCATTAATTCATTGCCCTCCTCAGATTTAAAGAGGCTGAGATTTAACTCTTAAATTGTGGTTTTTTGACAGATATACTTAGAAATACTCGTAATTCTATTTAACAGCTATGAGTTGAACATTTATTTTAGGCTGCAACATATTTAAATTCCTGAGTCTGTCACGGATCAATGATTATAGGGTTGGTTTTAGAGATTGTCACTTCCAAAGTGCATTTCAAGGATATATTGTAAATTCAGCACGTCTTATAATTAATAGGACTTAATTATTGTCGGTGAGATCGGGCTAGGCAAGAAACTGGGCACAAACCCAATTTTTCATCTCTCACCCATTCTTACCATCTCACCTCGCCAAGCGATGGGCAGCATGAGGTCGTAAGATCGTGCCCACAGTCGCAGTGAAAATGCAATTTTATGGCACTCAGAGCAGAAGAAGTGCCAAAATGTGATTCTCACCAGCAGGGGGCAGAGTGTAACCTCAGCTTGCCAGGGGAGCCAGCTGCTCAGCTTCAGGAGCACCATTGTGCAGATGCCCCAATCTCCCAGTGCGCTGGGAGATCTCCTGCCAAACCCCCAACCCCCCCCCATGGACATCAGGACCCCAACCCAATCACCATCCCCCCCCACCCCCACAGCAGTGTCAACCTCCCAACAGAGTTTCTTCCCTCTCCGCCCTGCGGAGCTCCCTGCTTGTCTCTCCTCACCATGACCACATCTTCACTCTGGCTCTGCCCCTTGGCACTGCTTCTGGCACAGTAATGGTTCCAGATGGGCAGTGTCAGGGTGCCAAATGGGCAGTGCCAGGGTTCAAAGTGGACAGTGCCAAGTGCCATGCAAGTAGTGCCAGGATGCTAGATATCAATGCCAGGCTGGCACTGCCTCAGGGATACTTGTATTTTTGTTAAGCTTGGCCTTTCCCCCAACCATCCCGGAACTCCTACGGCCTCCAATCCCCCCCCCCAGTGAGGCCATCGCATCTGCTCTGTATTGATGGAACCATATATAATGCTTGTCGGGGAGAACATCGGCCATTGAGGTGGTACAGGTAAGTGAGCCGGATAGTAGCTTCCGGGACTCATTAATGACATTCAAACGATGTCATTAATATTTAAATCATGGCACAAAGCTGATTTTGCTGGCAAAACTGTGCTGGTAAGTTTGGGGAAGGTAAAAAACCTAATTTCTTATCTCCAGCCCGATTGTACCACCTCGCCTCACCTGAAACCATTTGGGATGAGGTCGTAAGATTGCAGCCAATATATTTATTTAACTCCTCTGCCATTTCCTGGTTTGCCTTGATTACTGCCCCTGTCTCATTCTATCAGGGGCCTATGTTAACTTTGATCTCTCTCTTCCTTTTTGTATATTTCAAGAAGTTGTTACTAAATAACTTTATATTAGTTGCTCATTGAGCCTCAGTTTCTCTTTTCCCTCTTTGTTTTTCTTTGGTCCTCTTTTGTTGTTCTTTTAAAATGTTCTAATCCTCTGGCTTGCCACTAACCTTTACCACATTGTATGTTTTTTCTTTCAGTTTAATACTATCCTTAACTTCCTTGGTTAACCACAGTTGACTGATTCTGTTCCCAGAAACCTTCTTCCTCACTGGGATATGTCTTTGTTGTGAGTCATGAACTATTTTGGTAAATGTCTGCTATTGTTAATTAACCATCTTTCTCGTAAGCTCTTTTCCCAATCCACTCCAGCCAACTCTGTCCTCGTTCCTTTGTAATTATGCTTATTTAACTTCAGCACTGTTGTTTTTGACCCAAGTTTCTGGATACACACTGTAATAAGACTGTGATGGGGACTGAGGACAAATGGATCTAAAAGGACCTGAACTAACCATCTAGCTGCAACTTGATTGCACTGCTGAGAAACCCTCCCAACACTTGACTGATTATTGGGTAGAGGCACTCAGAGTGATAGCTATCCAATTTAGTCTTATCTGTTTGTTTGGAGAATAAGATGGGCCACACGATGGCACAATAGTTAGCACTGCTGCCTCACAGTGCCAGGGACCCAGGTTCAATTCCAGCCGTAAGTGACTGTCCATCTGGAGTCTGCACATTCTCCCCGTGCCTGCATGGATTTCTTCCAGGTGCTCTGGTTTCCTCCCACAGTCCAAAAGATGTGCTGATTAGGTGCATTGGCCATGCTAAATTCTCCCTCAGTGTACCCAAACAAGCGACAGAGTGTGGCACCTAGGAGATTTTCACAGTAGCATCATTGCAGTGTTAATATAAACCTACTTGTGACACTAATAAGTCAACTTTAGCTTTCTAAAGATATACCGAGACAAAAATACATATTGTCCAGTAAATCACACATTACGCCTCAAAAACGTATGAATTCTGAGCTATTGAGTGAACTGAGCAATAAACCTGAAAATGTCTTGGAAACAAATGATAGGCCCTGGCAATGCTTTGGCCAGAAGGTAAAAAACTTTTTTACACTTTACAATGCATAAAAATACAAGAATTATAATTCATGGAAATAGCAGGACTGGTGAAGCTTTGCCTGCCAGTTAGCTAAGGGCGATTCACTGACCTGTTGCTCAGATTTTTGGATAATCCATTCAGACTGGCTTGCAGCCAAGACAGAAATCTACACTGAGGCAAGAGTCGAATAAATTACAGCTGCCCTGCCTTGACCCACCGTCAAATCAATTCAATACTGAGCTCTCAAACTCATGTTGAGATACCAGGAAGCAAAAGTTATTGAAATGCCCCTGTTAATCACAAATTTGCAAACATATTTGTGTGGAGCGTTGATCATCTCTGAATTTAATGAAAAGAGTTAATGGGGGGGGTTCTCCCACCCCGCCTCATTAATTTTTTAGTGCAGTGGGTTGGGTAAATCTGGCCACCAGGCATGCGCAGGATTCATGCATGTGTTCACGTCACGTGCGAGCCCTGGATTTCCAGCGCCATCAGATCTGCACTGGAAACAGGCAGGAAGACAACTAAGTAATTTAAATCTTTATTTACATCAAATTTTAATTTTAATGTTAATTAGATGTAATTAGCAGGCCCGGGACTGAACTCTCCGGGCCCGTTAGCCTCTCCCACCCAGCCAGAATATTTCATTCTCGCCGAGTTTAGTTTTAACTACATCTCGCGGATTGACCCCGCTGAAGTGGAAGGAGGAAGCTGAGACCACTCAGGGGAGTCAGGCGGTGGGGGAGGGTGGTGGTGCCCCCTGGGCATGGGCACCCTGGCAGTGCCAACCTGTGCCCCTGGCACTGCCAGGAGGCACAGTGCCCATGTCCAGGAGATATCTTGGCACTGTCTTGCCAGGGGATTCGCACTTGTAAGGGGGAGATGCCTAAACCCGCCTGAGAGGCGGGTGCAGTGTGCTGAGCGGGCCACTGCATATGCATTTCTCAGCCACTGTACTACTCAAACAAATCAAAGGATGTCCTGAAGCATGGTACATTGGGGAGACCATGCAGACACTACGACAACGGATGAATGAACATCGCTCAACAATCACCAGGCAAGACTGTTCCCTTCCTGTTGGCGAACACTTCAGTGGTCATGGGCATTCAGCCTCTGACCTTCGGGTAAGCATTCTCCAAGGTGGCCTTCACGACACATGACAGCGCACAGTCGCTGAGCAGAGACTGATAGCCAAATTCCGCACACATGAGGACGGCCTCAACAGGGATCTTGGGTTCATGCCGCACTATCTGTAACCCCCATGACTTGCCTGGGTTTGAAAAACCTCACTTACTGTACTGTCTGGAGACAATACACATCTTTTTAACCTGTGATCAGTGCTCCTTCCACTCACATTGTCGGCCACTTTAAGACTTGAATAGCAGGTTAGGTGTAAAGATTTGCATTCTAATCAGTAATCTGTAAACTGTCTGTGCTTTATATGCTCTGTCTGAGGCCAGAATTCTTCATTCACCTGACGAAGAGGGGAACCTCGAAAGCTTGTGAGTTTACTATCAAATAAATAAGTTGGACTTAACCCTGGTGTTGTCAGACTTCTTACTGTGTCTACTCAAACAATACAGTGGTCTGGGAAAATCATGCCCATCTTTGCACCTTGAAGAACTTCACCTTAGAGTTCTTGAGCTGGAGTCCAAGGAATCAGAGAGGAAGAGAGTCATTTGACATTTTGATCCAGGAGGCTATCACACTACTTAATTTAGAAAGTGCTACTGGTCTGATTAAGGGTCACAGGCAAGAGGGTGTATTTGTGAGTCAGGTAGATAAGAAGGTGCAGTGCAGTGCTGAAGGGGCCTTGCCTATGCCCTCATCCAATGGGAAAGAGGCTGTTCCTGTCTGTATGGACGAGGCCAAAATCTATGGGGTGAATAAGTGAACACCATGGCATCCTCGAACAGCAAGTCATTCAAGAGGGGGCAGTGAGAATGAATATGATAGTGATAGGGGACATCATAGTCAGGGGAATAGATACTGTTCTCTGCAGCCATGACCAGGGTTCTGAAGGTTGTATTGCATTTCATCAGAATCATTGGACTAGAAATATGCTGACCTGGAAAATTCTCCCGTACACTGATCAAGAACTCTTCCCTCTCTTTTTCTTTACACGATTAATACCCAGCCTATATTAGGATATTTAAACTGAGAGCCCCTATGTATGCTGAGCCTGGTTTGCTTCAGTCTATGCAATGACTTCATTTTAAGATATTTCTGCCTATGCAATTACATTTAGATGCTCAACTGTAGGGGTTAACTAATACTGCTAACTTGACTACATTTTAAAACTCAGAAAGCACGCTGGGTTTGCAAAAGATTGACTGATCTCCTGAAGAGTACATGATTCGGGCAAAAAACAGCAGCTGTTAGGCTTGTTTTTCTAGACAGAGACAACCTGAGAAGGACACTTACAATAACAAGACAAGGGTTGAGATATACTTTGGAACTGAGTGGAACATGATCCTGTTCAGGCCAGTACATCACAGGGTCTGGCTTACTTAGAAGCCAATCTCCAAAGTTTGCTTCATCTTTTCACTTCTGTCATGTTTCTTAAGTTCTGTTCAATAAAATAAATTTATTTTAAAACCCCATACAAGTGCTCTTCCTCATCTGTTCAAAGGCATTAATGGATCCAACGAAAGACCCCTTAATACGACACTTTAATTTTCATATCTCTGCCTTCTGTCCTTGTGCATGAGTCGCAAAAACCCAGCTTGCAGGTGCAGCAGGTGGTCAGGAAGGCGAATGGGATGCTGGCCTTCATAGCGAGGGGGATTGAATATAAAAGTAGGGAGGTCTTGCTGCAGCTGTATAGGGCATTGGTGAGGCCGCAGCTGGAGTACTGTGTGCAGTTTTGGGCGCCGTACCTGCGCAAGGATATTTTGGCCCTGGAGGGAGTGCAGAGGAGGTTTACTAGGCTGATACCGGAGTTGAGGGGATTGAGCTATGAGGAGAGGCTGAATAAACTAGGCTTGTACTCGTTAGAGTTTAGAAGAATGAGGGGAGATCTCATTGAGACGTATAAGATGATGAATGGGATGGATAGGATAGAGGTGGAGAGACTCTTCCCGCTCAAAAAAGACAGTAGGACTAGGGGGCACAGCCTCAAGATAAAGGGGAGGCGGTTTAGAACGGAGTTGAGGAGGAACTTCTTCACTCAAAGGGTGGTGAATCTCTGGAATTCTCTGCCCGTTGAAGTGGTGGAGGCTGCCTCGCTAAATATTTTTAAGAAGCGGGTTGATGGGTTCTTGATAAGAGAGGGGATTAAGGGTTATGGGGAGAGGGCGGGAAAGTGGAACTGAGCCACAACAGATCAGCCATGATCTTATTGAATGGCGGGGCAGGCTCGAAGGGCTAGATGGCCTACTCCTGCTCCTATTTCTTATGTTCTTATGTTCTTATGTTCTTATGTTCTTATTTGCAGATTCATTCCTCTGTTGTCCAGGAGATCAGTGTCTCATCCATATTTCAATATTACTAGGACTTGAAGTTTTGTTGTTTTGTATCTGGTTGACAGCAGATCTCACGAAGTCAAACATGGTCTAGCTATTCTCAGTCTAGCTCAAATCTGATGGATATTGCGATGTGGAGATGTCGGCGTTGGACTGAGGTGGACACAATAAGAAGTCTTACAACACCAGTTAATGTCCAACAGATTTAGTTTGCGGTGTCAGTGCTGGCTGTGATGTGGAGATGCCAGCATTGGGCTGAAGTGGGCACAGTAAGAATTTTGCGATATTGATGGTCGCCATGATGTGGAGATGCTGGCGACCTGTGTGAACCCGTTGAACTTTAACCTGGTGTTGTGAGACTTTTTACGATGCATATTGTGGAAGCTCCTCTAGCAGGTTCATGGAATTCTGAATGAATAATTCTGCAAAGTGCTCCTTCCAGTGGGCTTTGATACTGTCCATGTCTTTTGAGGAGAGCCTTGCTATCTTTGAATGTTACCAGTGTTGATCCATGTGTTGACGGTCCACATATCCTCCTGAAAAATGTGTACTTGTCATGAATATCAGTGAGGACCTGAGTTTCCTCAGCCATTTCTCTCCCACTTTCTGCTTTTCAAACTGTGGGCCATTCTTAGAATTTCAGCTTTAGCTATCTGGTGCATAAGCTTCACTTCTATGGAGTTTTAAAAAGAGCTATAACAAATTGTTGATGTATTCACCAAAGCCGATGAGAGAGTGGGATTTTCCCTGGACACCAGGAAAACAACAGTCCTCAGCCCACCAACGTCAAATATATTAAGTCCGAAACCGTCAACCAAAATTCATGGTGAAGTGTTGGAAAATGTCCCTCACTTCCTATATCTTGGAAGTTATTTATCCCAAAAACATTGATGATTAGGTTCACCAATCTGACTTTGGTAAACTGAGTTTTTTGAGAATCACAATATCAGACCCAATGCTAGACTCAAAGTCTTTTAGAAAGTGGTCCTCCCCATGCTTCTCTATGGTGTTGCAACTTGGATGCCACTAATACCACATGTAGGCCCTAGTTCAACATCAACAATATTGCCTTAGAGTGATTTTGCAAATCAAGTGGGAGGACAAAAGAACAAACAGAGATATGACAAGTATGGAGAGAATGATGATCTCACCTCAGCTGAGATGGATGGGAGTTTCTTTTCATTTATTCATGGGACACGGGCATTTCTGGCTGGCCAGCATTTATTGCCCATCCCTCATTGCCAAGGGCAGTTGACAATCAACCACATTGCTGTGGCTCAGGAGTCACATGTAGGCCAGACCTTGTAAGGGTGGTAGATTTCTTTCCCTAAAGAATGATAGTGAACCAGATGGGTTTTTCCAACAATCCACAATGGTTTCATGGTCATCAGTAGATTCTTAATACCAGATATTTTTTATTGAATTCAAATTCCATCATCTGTTGTGGTGGAATTCGGACCCAGCTCCTCAAAACATTAGTTGAGTTTCTGAATTAATAATCTGCTGCCATTGCCTCCCCTAAAGATGTCATCAGAATGCCTGAATCAAGGCTGCCCAAACAGATGCTCTACTTAGAGCTATGCCAAGGAACCCGTTCACATGAGGGCCAAAGGAAACACTTTAAAGATAATCTCAAAGCCTCCTTGAAGGTCTGTTCTATTGGCACCAATACACGGCAAGCAGAAACCCAAGTGCAACCAAAATGATGATTCATCATCAAAATGGTGTCAAGATCTTCAATCAACAAAAGCAGTCTTTGAGAGACAACAACAAGAGAGGTGGAAGGATGAGTCAGTTCTTCAGACCAACAATCCACTACCACGTACCTCACCCAACAATGAATAACCTGTGCAAGAACCTGCAAGACTAAGCCAGGGCTTAAAAGCATCTGCAACCCATAGCCAACACAGACATCTCATTTAAACCCAACCGTCCTCAAGAAAGAATCAATTTTGACATGAGATTGAAGATATGGACAGAGTTCCGCTCAATCTTTCTCACTAGTTAGTGATATGATAGAACTTTGCAATGAGTTTGAAATTGCCCAATCAAAATGTAGAGTATTGGAGCATTGAACTTAAAGAAAGCCAATTATTAAGGTATGAGGGGCAAGGCAGCTAAGGTAAATCAGATCGAAAGGTATGATGGAAAATGAACAATGGCCAACATTTAAAGACATGTTTCAAAATTTTCAACAAATCTACCTTCCGTTGGGCAATACAATCTCTATGGGCAAGAAGAACAATACTCAGTTCAGTAAAAGAAGTCAGAGATAGTGTCAGGAATTCTCCAGCTGTTCACACCGGCAGGGTTCTCTGGTTCAGTTGGCAGTGTACCCCCTGCTGCAGATTTCCCAGAAGCATGGGGTGACTTCAGTGGGAATTCCTATTCAGAGCGATGGAATCAGATGTTCCCACCACACTCTCTTCCACATTCTTCTGTCAGGAAATTATACAAAAGTGTGAGGACATGTACCAACCAATTCAAGAATAGCTTCTTCCCTGCTGCCATCAGACTTTTGAATGGATCTGCCTCATATTAAGTTGATCTTTCTCTACACTCTCGCTATGACTGTAACATTATATTCTGTACACTCTCCTTTCCTTCTCTATAAATAGTATGCTTTGTCTATATAGCGTGCAAGAAACAATACTTTTCATTGTATACTAATTCGTGTGACAATAATAAAACGAATCAAATCAAAAGCCTATCCTGGCCTTCTATTCTGTCCCGCTCCACCTCTCTGTCCAACAATACTTCTTCAGTTCTGTAGAAGTATGGACTTGGAATATTAACTTTGCTTTCTCTTTCCACAGATGCTGTCAGACCTGCTGCGCTTATCCAGCATTTTCTGTTTCTCATTTCTACATGTGTACTGCGACTTGTCACGTCTTTGCAAAAAAAATCACACAGTGCCTCTCATGTAATGACTCTCTTTAAACACATTCATCGTTGGTATGTAGGCAAACATGCCAGTCATTCTGAGAACAACAAAGTTCCTCAAACAGAAATTTGGCATGTTGTCAGTTAATCTGTTTTGTGGTGGTAACAAGGAGATAGCAATATTGCCGGAGTAGCAGAATAACTCTCTCCTTTTCATCGGAAAGTCATGGGATCTTTGACATCCATTTGAATAATAAAGGTTTAGGCTGCTGGAAAAGGAAATCAGACATCACTGTGACATCTAGTTTAAACATTACATTCCTCTTCACAAGTTTTGACTTCCCTTTCTCTACAACCAATTGGCTGTGTTGGTGCAGAACCACGGAATGAAAGTCATTAAAGACCCAAAGGATCAAAGACTGCTCTCCCACTTTTTGAGGGAGGGATCTGACTGGTAGTGATTTAACCTGAAGGTCACCACATCTCAGCAAATGGGACAATGTTGAGACCATGGGGTCTTCATGGATAATTTCAGTTAGTACGGGAATTGAACCTGCGCTGTTAGCATCGCTCTGCATCACAAACCAGCCGTCTAACCAACTGAGCTTCCCAACCCCCTCACACAGACCAGGAGGCATCTAAATTGCTCTCTGCTCTTTACACAGAGCATCTGCACTAAGACATCAGCTGAATGCTGTGCTGACTCAACTACTGTGTGAGGCAGGAGGTTCTCTGTGGTCGGGTGAGGTGGGGGACGGGGGGGGGCAGAGGGTGGGGGAGGGGCTGTGGCGAAACACTGACAGAATTGAAAGCCAGTTGGAAACCTCCAAAGCTGCCGGAAGATTGGAATCAGCAGTTCCCACTCTGTGAGTTCCTGACAGTCACTGAGAGTGTGGGGAATGACTTGCAGAGTTGCGAGTCCAATCCCAGATTCTGCCCCTCTGGGTTGGTTGTGTTGAGTCTGCACTGGAAGGGATCGCATGCTCAGTCACAGCTTCACATTGACATGCTGCACTGGAACCGATTGGAAATGTTGAGCGAATGCAGGGAGGAGGCAGGTTTGCAGTGACACCTCCACAGTTTGGAGGAGACTGGAACTGAGCCAGAGGGAGGGAAGGAACTTTCCGAGGGAGAGTACTCGACCCTGGGGAGACGGTCAATGAATAAACAATGCCCATTTTCTTAGGCAGCAATATCAATTTAGCTACGCTGCCTGTTTGCTAGCTGGTTATAATCACATTACATCTTCCAACTGCTATAAATTAAAATCTGTTGTCTTTTGTTTGAATTCTCATATTGAATTCAACTTTATCTTGCGCTGAAACTCATTTACGCTGAAAAAATATGCAGAGCAAGAGCGTGAGCTTTGTACCTGCCAAAGGCACGTCAAATCCATGAGCGCAGCAGTGGAAAAATAAATCCCTTTCTGATTGCTTACTTTGCACAGTAGAAACTTCACTACATGCCTACGAGCTGTGCTGGATGTCACCAGCAACGTAGCACCATTTTCTAACATCTGACAGCTGTGCATCTCCACAAGATCCCAAACTTTCTCCTGACAACTGACACAGTCGGCTATAAAGCTGCCAGGTTCCACTCAGTCCAAGCAGGCACTTAACCAATTCAATATCATCTCAGATACATCCTCACTTGGTTTTCAAAAATGAATTCCTATTTCTGTAAAGTGTTTGAGAAATGAACCATGCTAGCGATTCCCCAAGCACACGTTGCACATGTAACGCTGAAAATGTGACTGCTTTAAATAAACCTGATTTTATGATAGGGACATTATTGCGGTGGACTATCTTTAGGGCAGCACGGTGGCCTCACAGTACCAGGAACCCAGATTCAATTTCCAGCTCGGGTCTCTGCATGTGCAGAGTCTCCACATTCTATCCGTGTCTGCATGGATTTCCTCCAGGTGCTCCAGCTTCCTCCCACAGTCCGAAATACCTGCTGGTTAGGTGCATTGGCCATGCTAAATTCTCCCTCAGTGTGCCCAAACAGGGCACCAGAATGTGGCAACTAGGGGATTTTCACTTTAACTTCATTGCAGTGTTGATGTAAGTCTATTTGTGACATTCATAAATAAACTTTAAAAGCATTATTCCCAGGAGGAAATATATTTCTGTTTTATCAAACTGGATTATAATTGTTACAAAGACTGAAATTGGGCAGAAATTGGCGCAATAGCTCTGTGTTGTAGTTTGTGCCTGGATAATGCCAGCATCAAGAGGAAGGCCACTTGCATTGCAATCTCTCCCTACACCCACTGGAATTAATGGAGACACAGGAAGAAATAGAGAGAACACAGAAAGACAGCTACAGTCAAGGAGAGAGACAGATAAACAGTGAGACAGAAGGAGAGAGACAGAAAGAGAAAGAGAGAGAGTGAGAGAGATGGCGGGAAGGTGAGATATAGGACAACAAAGGCAGGGCATGAATAATTCATAAAAATCAAGGATTTCTGCAAACACAGTTGGATTCCTTCATTGATGAAGAGTCATCCAGACTCGAAACGTTAGCTCTGTTCTCTCTCCACAGATGCCGTCAGACCTGCTGAGACTTTTCAGCATTTTCTGCTTTTGTTTCAGATTCCAGCATCCGCTGTCATTTGCTTTTATGTGATGGATTCCTTCGTTACCACTTTCCTAGGGAGAGGATGTTTGTGCGTAAAAACATTAGGATTGTGCTTGAAAACATGCCAAAGCCAGGAAACAATGGCAGGGGAAGGTTACTTTGTCTGGATTTGAATTTTCCTGTCTGCCCTCTCGCATATATTAGCAAACCATCTGCCCAGTCACACCAATCAAATTAATTCAAATTTCATTGTAAATAATGATATTCACAATGCGTTAACTTCAAATAAGTCCAAAGATGTGTGGTTAGCGACAGTAAATTGCCCGTTAGTGTCCCAAGATGTGTAGGTTTAGGGGGGTTAGTGGGATCAATATAGGGGGCTATGGGTATAGGACCTGGGTCAGATGCTCTGTTGGAGAGTCAGTGCAGACGTGATGGGCTGAATGGTTTCCTTCTGTACTGCAGGGATTCTACGATAAGTGTGATGTTTTTAAAGTTTACCTCACAAGAGAAACTTTTTTATGCATTGGATCGAAAGCAAGTCAAAAATATAAATATAAAAAAGACCATTTAAAAGTTTTTTTGCTGTTTACAAGTCATTTGTCTATTCAGCACATTGGGGGGAGAATGGGTGATACCAGTTCGTCAAAACTCCTGATTCTGTATTTCCAAACAATTGGGAAGGTGATCTTGTGGTGATTGTGGTTGTTGAGGTCTAGAAGGAGTTGTAGGAGCAGAGGGCTGGTATCAGGGTCACATGGTGCTGCAGGACACTCAGAGGCTGAGACAGGAGCTAGGCCAGGCCAAAAAGGACAACTACCCTTGATCTTGGCAACACTTAGCGGTTAGGAGAGTGGGACCATTTTACTGTATTCACTTTTGAAAGTTAATGAGGGAGGGTTGGCGAGCAGGGTGCCAGGCTAAATGTGTGCCTGGAACAGCGAATGCCCTTGTGCCAGCCCCGGGTTGAACTTCTACCATTGAGTTCAGGACATATTTGTTTCTGATTGCAAAAAGCTGACTTCTACCAGCAATACATCTGATGATTGGGTTAAAAACAAATTTGTGTTTAGCTGTGCTGCTCTTGAGAACATGTAAACTCTCGCTCCTAAAGGAAGAATAAACAGTTTAGCAGATACCTGGAGGCCACCAGTGCCTGAGCACCCAGCAGAGACCAAGAAGTATAGGAGAGTTGGAAGGTGAGTGAGCGGTGAGGGGTTGGGGGTGGGGGCAGGGGAGGTGGTTGCAGTTAGGGTGGTTTCAGATTGGAGGAAGGTTTACAATCAAGTTCCCCAGGGGTCGATGTTAAGAGCTTTGCTCTTCCTGATAAAATTATTGATCGAGACTGTGGCGTTCACAGCATGATTTCAAAATTTGCAGATGATACAAAGATTGGAAACATTGTAAACTGTGATGAGGATAGTCCTGAACTTCTAAAGGACAGAGATTGGGCAGACAAGTGACAGATGAAGTTCAATGCAGAGAAGTGTGAGATAATTCATTTTGAAAGGAAAAATATGAAGAGACCGTATAAAATAATGGAAAAAACTCGTCTGGAGGTGCAGTGACAGAGAAACCTTGGTGTATTTGTACATAAGTCATTGAAAATGGGCATGTTTAGAGAGCAGTTAAATAAGCATCTAATATCCTAAGCTTTATTAATTGGGGCACTGAGGACAAGAGTAAGGCGATGAGGTTGAACTTGTATAAGATGCTAGTTAGGCCTCATTTGGGCTACTGTGTCCTGTTCTGGGCATCATACTTGAGGAAAGATGTGCAATCATTGGTGAGATTACAGAGGAGATTCACAGGAATCAATCAAATGAAACAAAAAAACTAGCTATAAGGACAGATTGGAGAGGCTGGGTCTGATTTCCTTGTAGAAAAGAAGGCCAAGAGAAGATTTGAGGTTTTCAGGTTCCTGAGGGGTTTGCACAGAGTAAATAGTGAGAAAGTGTTCCCTCTCAAGAGAGCATCAAGAACTAGAGGGCACTGATTCAAAATGCTTGGTGAAAGGTGCAAAAGTGATATGAGGATATTTTTTCACCAAGAGGGTGAGTGGAGTCTGGAACAAACTCCCTGAGAGGGTGCTGGAGGCAGATTCAATCAAGGTAGTCAAAAAGAAATTGGATTATTATCTGAAAAGTAAGAATGTACAAGGTTACGGGGATAAAGCAGAGCAATGGTACTAGGTAGAATGCGCTTTCAGAGAGTCAGTGCAGAGCCGATGGACCAAATGGCCTCCCAATGATTCTGTGACTCTGCAAAAAATAAATGACAGAAATAAACTATATATTAAATTTAGTGTTTGGCCCAATTCCATTAGAAATTAGTTTTAAGTTTCTCCTGTGCCAATAGGTGGCACCAGAATAGGCCTTTACAATATTAAGGGTGTAACTTAGACAAACGTACAATAGCTGATATCTCATTGTGCAATAGTATCGCTCTGCAATGTTCAATCAGTGCCTGCATTGCTCACAATGCTTTCTGACACTTATCACTGTCATCTTTCTCAGTATTTGTAAACATGAACGTCTAACATAAAGATTTAAGCATAGTTTTAAAAATCAAAGATGTTTCCCAACAATATGGATAATTCTATCTGGTAACTTGTTGTTTATTTTTTCAATGCCTCCCTTGCTTGAAGGCCGCAATGCATCTCTAAAGTCTGTCTAGGGCTTGGCAGCTCTTTCCAAAGTGATGACAGTGTGAGCTGAATTTGGATTGAGTGGCCTGACCACAAGTAACAAATCCAATTTTCCAGCAGGCATCAGTAGCATTCAGGCTGATATACTGATGGAATAATTCTCACTAAAACCCAACACACTCTACTCAGTATTTCTTCTTCAAATAGTTTTGAAAAATCAAACTGATGAATTGCAAAACATTAAATTGAAAAAAAACTTTTACTGAGTGTTTTTTGATAAAGAAAAATGAGGCTTCACATAGGCGTACAAAAGGATGTATTATAATGACAATACCAATTACAATTGATTTGATTTATTATTGTCACATGTATTAGCATACAGTGAAAAGTATTGTTTCTTGTGCGCTATTCTCTATGTACAGAATACTGTACATAGAGAAGGAAAGGCGAGAGTACAGAAGGTAGTGTTGCAGTCATAAGAACATAAGAACATAGGAACATAAGAACTAGAAGCAGGATTAGGTCATCTGGCCCATTGAGCCTGCTCTGCCATTCAATAAGATCATGGCTGATCATTTCGTGGACTCAGCTCCACTTACCTGCCCACTCACCATAATCCTTAATTCCTTTATTGTTCAAAAATTTATCAATTCTTGCCTTAAAAACATTCAATGAGGTAGCCTCAACTGCTCCACTGGGCAGGGAATTCCACAGATTCATAACCCCTTGAGTGAAGAAGTTCCTCCTCAACTCAGTCCTAAATCTGTTCCCCCTTATTTTGAGGCCATGCCCCCTAGTTCTAGTTTCATCTGCCACTGGAAACAACTTCCCTTCTATCTTATCTAGTCCCTTCATAATCTTATAAGTTTCTATAAGATCACCCCTCATTCTTCTGACTTCCAATGTGTAAAGCCCCAGTCTACTCAGCCTCTCATTACAAGCCAACCCTTTCAACTCCGGAATCAACCTAGTGAATCTCCTCTGCACCCCCTCCAGTGCCAGTATATCCTTTCTCAAGTAAGGAGACTAAAACTGTACACAGTACTCCAGGTGTGGCCTCACCAGTACCTTATACAGCTGTAACATAATCTCGCTGTTTTTAAACTCCTTCTCTCTAGCAATGAAGGACAAAATTCCATTTACCTTCTTAATTACTTGCTGTACCTGCAAACCAACTCCTTGTGATTCTTGCACAAAGTCACCCAGATCCCTCTGTACAGCAGCATGCTGCAATTTTTTACCATTTAAATAATAGTCCATTTTGCTGTTATTCCTACCAAAATGGATGACCTCACAGTTACCAACATTGTACTCCATTTGCCAGACCCTCACCCACTCATTTAGACTATCTATATCCCTTTGCAGACTTTCAACGTCCTCTGCACACTTTGCCCTGCCACTCATCTTATGTCATCTGTGAATTTTGACACACTACACTTGGTCCTTAACTCCAAACCATCTATGTAAATCATAAACAATTGCGGTCCCAACACTGATCCCTGAGGCACACCATTAGCCACTGATCGCCAACCAGAAAAACACCCATTTACCCCTACTCTTTACTTTCTGTTAGTTAACCAATCCTCAATCTATGCTTTACATTACCGTAACACCATGCACCTTTATCTTATTTAGCAGTCTTTGGTGCAGCACCTTGCCAAATACCAAAGGACCAAATACCAAATACTTTCTCTATCCAAAGGATAGAGAAAGATCAACTTAATATGAAGTAGGTCCATTCAAAAGTCTGATGGCAGCAGGGAAGAAGCTGTTCTTGAGTTGGTTGGTACATGTCCTCAGACTTTTGTATCTTTTTCCTGATGGAAGAAGGTGGAAGAGAGTATGTACAGAGTGCATGGGATCCTTGATTTTGCTGGGTGTTTTTCCAAGATAGCGGGAAGTGTAGACAAAGTCAATGGATGGGAGGCTGGTTTGCGTGTTGGGCTGGGTTTCGTTCACCACCCTTTATAGTTTTTTGTGGTCTTGGACAGAGCAGGAGCCATACCAAGCTGTGACACAACCAGAAAGAATACTTTCTCTGGTGCATCTGTAAAAATTGGTGAGTGTCATAGCGGACATGCCAAACTTCCTTAGCCTCCTGAAAAAGTAGCTGTGTTGATGGCTTTCTTAACTATAGCTTTGGCATGGAGTGATCTGGACATGTAGAAACACGGAAGTTCTCAATCATTTCCAAATCATTCCCATTGATGTCGACTGGGCATATTCTCAACTAAGTTTCCTGGCGTCGATGATCATCTTCTCCGTTTCATTGACATTAAGAGATTATTGTTATTGCACCAATTCACCAGATTCTCTACCACTTTCCTGTCTCCGTCTCATCATTGTTTGAGATCCCATCCACTGAGGTGGTTTCATCAGCAAATTTGAAAATTGAGTTGGAGGGGAATTTGGCTACATAGTCATAGGTGTACAAGGAGTATAGTAAGGGGCTGAGGACACAGCCTTGTGGGGCACCGGTGTTGAGGATATTCATGGAGGAGATTTGTTGTCTATCCTTACTGATTCTGGTTTGAGGAGGCCGCAGCTGGAGTACTGTGTGCAGTTTTGGGCGCCGCACCTGCGCAAGGATATTTTGGCCCTGGAGGGAGTGCAGAGGAGGTTTACTAGGCTGATACCGGAGTTGAGGGGGTTGAGCTATGAGGAGAGGCTGAATAAACTAGGCTTGTACTCGTTAGAGTTTAGAAGAATGAGGGGAGATCTCATTGAGACGTATAAGATGATGAATGGGATGGATAGGATAGAGGTGGAAAGACTCTTCCCGCTCAAAAAAGACAGTAGGACTAGGGGGCACAGCCTCAAGATAAAGGGGGGGCGGTTCAGAACGGAGTTGAGGAGGAACTTCTTCACTCAAAGGGTGGTGAATCTCTGGAATTCTATGCCCGTTGAAGTGGTGGAGGCTGCCTCGCTAAATATTTTTAAGAAGCGGGTTGATGGGTTTTTGATAAGAGAGGGGATTAAGGGTTATGGGGAGAGGGCGGGAAAGTGGAACTGAGCCACGACAGATCAGCCATGATCTTATTGAATGGCGGGGCAGGCTCGAAGGGCCAGATGGCCTACTCCTGCTCCTATTTCTTATGTTCTTATGTTCTTATGTTCTTAAGTCTAGGATCCAGTCACAGACGGAGGAGCCGAGCCCCAGGCCATGGCGTTTGGAGATGAGTTTCATTGGAATAATGGTGTTGAAGGCTGAACTTAACTAGGAGTCTGACGTAGGTGTCTTTGTTGCCCAGGTGTTCCAGGTTTGAGTATAGGGCAAGGGAGACTGTGTCTGCTGTGGAACTGCGGTAGGCAAATTGTAGTGGATTTAGGCGACATGGGAGGCTGGAATTGATTCGTGCCATAACTAAGCTTTCAAAGCACTTCATAATGATGGATGTCAGAGCCACTGGACAATATTCATTGAGGCATGCCACCTGGATTTTCTTTGGTACCGGGGTGGTGGTCACCTTCTTGAAGGAGACGTCAGATTGGGTTTGTAGATTTCATCATGGACTCATAACTTTGCAAAGTACATTAAGCTAAAAAGCGAGAAGGTGAACGGTTAATGAGGGACAGGGATAGAGAGAAGACGAGATAGCTTAACTTTTATTATTCATTTTAATTACATTTTGAAGCCAATTAATTATTCCTCTTGCTGGCAATTACAAAAAGAATTGTTGATCCCTTACACTTTTAGAATAGAAATTCAACATGCTAACACATAAGAGACAGGGGCTGAAAGGGAAGGAAAGAGACAGGGAGAGAAATAGAGAAAAGTAGAAAGACATCAGGAAATTTTCACCTTTATTGACAGGTGGAAAATGGGTGCTAGCAACCAATCTATAATGACCAGAGACAGGGAAGAGAGCAATCATATTCTCCAGTGTACTGTGTGTCACATCATCTTAACATCTTCAAAAAGGAACAAAGGAAATTGTAGCACAGGAACAGACCCTTTGACCCTCCAAGCCTACACCAACAATGCTGCCCATCTGAACTAAAACCCCCTACCCTGATGGGGACTATATCCCTCCATTCCCATCCTATTTGTCAAGATGCCCCTTAAAAGTTACGATCATATTGCATCTTTATGAGCCAACCTTTCACAACGGCACCATGTATTATAATCCTTATAAAATTATAGAATCAGAAATTTACATCTTGAAAGCTGGCCACTCGGCCCCTCGTAGCTGTCCTTAAAAGAATCCTTGTGATTAGTCCCATGTTCTGTTTTCTGTCCATTTGAGTTTACCAATCTCATTTGAGTGTTTGGTGCATTTGTGTTCAACAGCAAAAAAGGGAAACACAACGTGCTACCCTAGCCCCTGAAGATCTCACTTGCTTCTCAGGAACCACAGTTGACAAAGTATTGCCAACAGAATCAAAAGTAACCCCCAAATTTTGCTCCCATTCACGCCAATGGAATCTTATGGTGACCGGACCTTATGGCCCCACCCACGATGCACCTCTCACCACCAGGAAATCTGTTGGCAACAGTGAGACCATACAATCCCGTTGCCAGCGAGTGTATGCCACTTGCCACCACTGTAAAACATTGCGGAGTGGGAGAAAGATTCTGCTTAACTTGTCTGGAATGTGCTGTCTGAGAGGCTGGTGGAAACAGAGGGAATAATAATTTTCCAAAACAAATTGTGTCCTTTAGCTCCTCATCATCAAGTACCTGGACCACTGTTTCTTTGAATTATTTTTAAGGAAATCTACTTACGTCACCATTTCAAGAGCAGGTGCCAGGAATTTCGGGCCTCCCAGTGGTGGGAGATGGTGAACCGTTTGCTGGGATGGGATCTTCTGGTCCCAGAATGGGATTTCCCATTCATGCCACCCCACAGATCCGGGAAACCTGCTCTGGGAGTGCGCTGTTAAGAAGTGAAATATCGCATCCAAGGTTCCAGATCTGGACACAATGGGCAAAATCTTACCAAATTGTTTCCAATGGGAAAACAGCCATGTTTCTCTCCAGAGAATCCAGTCAGTTTTTGCTCCCGAATTTACTCCACCATCATACAGGACGGCTGGGCCTCAACACTCTGGCAAAACCCAACTGCTCAGAGATTGGGGCACCATCTTTAAAGGGTGCTCCAGTTAGAACCTAAATAGAACTCCCCTCCCAGCCCTCCATGGCTCTATCCATCCCCAACTCAACATGGTGTTTCTCTACACCCCCCAATCATTGGCCCCTTCTTCTCCCCTCCTCCCAAGAATCTGCCCCTTCTCTCTCACCTCACCCTCACCCAATCATCAGCAGCGACCATTGGTGCCAACCTGGCAGTGCCAACCTGTGCCAAGGAGCAGAGATTAAAGCCCAACAGGTTTATTTGGTAGCAAAAGCCATTAACTTTCGGAGTGCTGCCCCTTTGTCAGATGAGTGGGTCTTCACCGAGAAGCAGTGCAAGGAGGCAATGCCAGTCCACTGCCTGGGCATTTCCCATTCCCCCAGCGGCTATGCTTACCTTTACAACCCCAGGTAGATCCCCACGACAGGTTCACATTTAGGCGAATGTGTTGCAAATGGCACTGGGCTAACATCACACTGGTGCCCACTGAATATGTGTTGGGGCGGGGGTTGGGGGGGGAGCAGGGGAGGAGTGGGGAGGGAGATCTGGAGATACTAATGGCATGCTAATGTGTTGTAATGAAATTTCCGTGGTCCCACGGCATGTCTCACACCACTCCACCACGAGGGGCCAGGAAAATCAGAACTTGGAAACTCACCGACATGAATAGGGCTCTCCAGATTCGGTCTTCACGGAGGAAGACGTGAATAATTTGTCGGGTGTTAGAGATGGAAAGGTGGTAGGGCTGGAGGGTCTCAATGACATTATTGTTACTAGAGAGGCGGTGCTCGACAGACTGGAGGGGCTGATTGTGGACAAGTCCCCAGGACCGGATGGAATGCATCTGAGGGTTCTGAAAGAAATGGCGGAGGTGATAGTGGATGCCTTGGTGGTTATTTTCCAGACGTCGCTGGATTCCGGGGAAGTGCCAGAAGATTGGAAAGCGGCTAATGTTATGCCGTTGTTTAAGAAGGGTGCCAGGCAAAAGGCAGGGAATTATAGGCCGGTTAGTTTAACGTCTGTGGTAGGTAAAATGTTAGAATCTGTCATCAAGGAGGAAATAGCGAGGCATCTTGAGGGGAATTGCTTGATAGGGCAGACGCAGCACGGTTTCGTTAAGGGGAAGTCGTGTCTGACAAATTTACTGGAGTTCTATGAGGATGTGTCTAGGGCAGTGGATAGGGGAGAGCCGGTGGATGTGGTCTTTCTTGATTTTCAGAAGGCGTTTGACAAGGTACCTCACAAGAGGTTATTGCGGAAGGTCAGGGGACATGGAGTTGGGGGTAGGGTGTTAGCGTGGATAGAGGATTGGTTGTCAAATAGGAGGCAGAGAGTGTGGGTCAATGGGTGCTATTCGGATTGGCGGTTGGTGACTAGTGGAGTGCCCCAGGGGTCGGTGCTGGGGCCTCAGCTATTTACCATTTATATAGATGATCTGGAGGAGGGAACCGAGTGTATGGTGTCGAAATTTGCTGATGACGCCAAGATTGGTGGAACGGCAAATTGCGCGGAGGGTGTGGAGAGTCTGCAGAAGGATCTAGATAGGTTGGGCGAATGGGCCAGGAACTGGCAAATGGAATTTAATGTTGGCAAGTGCGAGGTGGTCCACTTTGGTAGGAATAATGGTAGGAAGGATTATTACTTACTTGGCAAAAAACTGCAGCAGGCAACGGTGCAGAGGGACCTCGGGGTCCTTGTGCATGAGTCGCAAAAACCCAGCTTGCAGGTGCAGCAGGTGGTCAGGAATGCGAATGGGATGCTGGCCTTCATAGCGAGGGGGATTGAATATAAAAGTAGGGAGGTCTTGCTGCGGCTATATAGGGCATTGGTGAGGCCGCAGCTAGAGTACTGTGTGCAGTTTTGGGCGCCGTACTTACGCAAGGATATTTTGGCCTTGGAGGGAGTGCAGAGGAGGTTCACTAGGCTGATGCCGGAGTTGAGGGGGTTGAGCTATGAGGAGAGGCTGAATAAACTAGGCTTGTATTCATTAGAGTTTAGAAGAATGAGGGGAGATCTCATTGAGACGTATAAGATGATGAATGGGATGGATAGGATAGAGGTGGAGAGCCTCTTCCCGCTCAGAAAGGACAGTAGGACTAGGGGGCACAGCCTCAAGATAAAGGGGGGGCGGTTTAGAACGGAGTTGAGGAAGAACTTCTTCACTCAAAGGGTGGTGAATCTCTGGAATTCTCTGCCCGTTGAAGTGGTGGAGGCTGCCTCGCTAAATATTTTTAAGATGCGGGTTGATGGGTTTTTGATAAACGAGGGGATTAAGGGTTATGGGGAGAAAGCGGGAAAGTGGAACTGAGCAGCGACAGATCAGCCATGATCTTATTGAATGGCGGGGCAGGCTCGAAGGGCTGGATGGCCTACTCCTGCTCCTATTTCTTATGTTCTTATGTTATCGTTCTCACAGAAGGAGGGTGTGGGCTCAGAATCGCCCCAGTCTTTAATATATTCGGGGGGCAGGATTTTCATTATTTTAAGGACAATATACTAGCTGAGATGAACTGAGTCACAAAGCAAATTAGGAGGGATAGCTCATCATGGGCAGCCCATTTGTTACAGTTAGTTTTCCAGCCACTGCAAAGCTGAAGTGACCCCTGCTGCATTGCAGAGTTACACTCAGAGGCTGAGCGGCAACGAAGAATGATCAGAGCCGTTTTTTGCCAACTCGCTGGATGGACTCCGACACCTTCCCTTTTGACAGCTAGGGGGCGATTTTACTATCGCGCTGCACCCATTTTCAGGTGCAAAGCGATGGTAAAGTGGGGCGTAAAGCTTTTAGCGCAATTGGTGCCAGGTTTCGCGACTGGTGCCATTTTATGAGCACGCAGTCAGCCTCTCACCAGACATGGGCAAGATGCAGGTTAGTGTATTTAACTTTGTTTAAATACTGTTTAACATCTGGTAAGCGAGCCAGCGCTCAATCGTCCAGGCTCACCACTCCCCCCCGCCCTTTATCACCTCACCGGGAAAGGCTCTCACCAGCGAGGAATAGACATGCTCCCCATGAACGGGGAGTAGTCGACTTGGCCTCGCTGGTAGAACTAGAGGCCATTGAGGCCCCCAGGGAGGCTGAAGGCAAGGGGATATGCGCCTTGGGCAGTGCCAGACTGGCAGTGCCGCCCTGGCACCTGGGCAATGCCCACCGGGCAGCGCGAGGGGTGGAGCTAATGGGGGAGTGGTCAGTGGGTGTGGGGCCAGTGCGGCAGGGCCAAAGGGGAGAGGGGTTAATAGGGTAGGGGCTAATGAGTTAGGGAGCCCACTGCCACTCTGCAGTGATCGATGGGGGGGGGGGGGGGGGAGGGGGGGGGGGGATGATGAAGAGGAAGCCCACTGCCACTCGGTGGATGGGAGACCAACGGGGCGGCGAACGGTGTAGGAGGGAGGAGGTCCACAATCAGTATGGGGTGGGGGTGGGGGGGAGGGGTCGACGGGTGTATACCTTGGGCTGGGGCCCCCATTATTATGGGGGGGTGAGGGGCTGCTTCTGTGCTTCTGGCTGCCTGCAGTAGCAGGGGCCTGACAGCTCTCTATTTGTCTGTCAGACCCTTGCTACTGCTGATGCACATGTGCAGCAGCAGGGGCCTGCACATGTGCGCTACCTCCCTCTGCAGGCTATCAGGCATGTTAAGCCCAACAGACCCACTCAGAATTTTGCAGGCAGAGTACATATGAAGGAGGGCCTAAAATCCCACCCACAAGATGGATCTGAAACTCTCCCAGTTTCAAGTCCGCCCAGCACTTTGACAAAAAATGGTGAAGTCGCCCATACCCCCCCCCATACCCCCATGTCACATCTCATCACATTTTCAGAACATTTCTGCTCTGTCTGCAAAGTATCGAAAAACTGAGGGACATCACAATTAGAATCTAAAATACAGTCACCTCAGCTGAGAAACAATTGGGTCAGCTGCAAAGTCTGTAGTGCAGAGCGATACCAAGGCTGCAAAGTATTGGAGAGAAAATTATGTAAATCAAGGCTTGGCTTTTAACAGCCAGCAGGTTGCAAAGAGCGTAACTCAGAGTACAAATAATAGTTTAGGAAAAAACAATGCAGAGCAAGCATCCTAATTTAACCTCGTGAAGAAGCAAACAAAGGGAGCTTGAGAGAGTGTGATGAAAGTAACAATCTCAAGACTGACTTCTCCCACAGCGGAATAAAAATAAAAAAAATGACAATCTAGCATGATTATTTGACAGATCAAGAATGTATTTGCTCCTTCAGGACATTATTTATTTATCTTTGCACCATGCATCATATAAGGGAGTAACTGCCTATTAAATCGCTGGAGGTTTTTAACAAAGGCACGTCGTTCTTTTAACTTCACTTCATTCAGCTGCGATCCAAAACCCATCTCAGTGTTTCCTTTACGTACATATTTACTGCAAATGGATGCTCACGGGGATTAGTGCCCTGATTTCTCAATCCTGCTCTGATTTAGCAGTAACAAGGCATGCCAATTACCCATTAACTCCGAGCTACTTTGTGTGACTACACGTCCATGCCCTTGACCTCAATTTATATGGTCTTGTATGAAGTCTTTTTGTAGTTCAAAATTCATCTTCCCCCAAATAGATTACTATTTCAAAGCTTCGGCCACAGGTAGGGCAATCGATTGCTCTACGGATTCTATTTTTTTTCATTTACCACAATTCACGGTAACTGAAGCACTCCAACAATTTAATCCCTATTTCAGCTCCAGCCTGTCGCTATATATTGCTTTTAACTGAATTGGTAGACTCCACCACTGAATGAAATTAGTTCCACTAAAAGCTTCATATGTTACTTCCAGTTGCCCACTGATTGGTGAATTATAGCTATGTCCTGACCCTTACTTTCCACCATCTATGGGAATTAAATTAAACTCGGTATAAATGTGTGTGTTTTATGTACGTTTGCTGTGTTTGTGGTTTTAAGTCCTGCATGTGTAGTTATCCATGGAATATCATGCATTGCTAATATTTTTATCAGCGTTCCTACAAGCTTCAGATCAAATCGTTTGTTTAGCAACGCTCCACCGCATCATGATTATTTGTTCCTTCATTGAGTTCCTGTTAAGTAATTCACAATGCTTGAGAATTTACATCTCTGAAATGTGCAGCGGCAGTGTAACGTGCTAAAGATGAGAGCCTGCTTGAGTTGAGTTGCAAATCTCTCTTTGGGAAGTTATTCAATTTGTCTCTTCCAGCACTAGACACTGTTTTTTGTCCTTTAGCTGATCAGACAATGTCACTCAAAATCCTTCCCAGCCTGACTCTATATTTCCTATCCGGGGCTGTTTAAACAGCCCGAGAAGACATATCTGAGTTTTTTTATTATTATTTTACAGGATGTGGGCTTCCCTGGCTAGGCCAGCATTTATTGCCTATCCCTAATTTCCCTTGAGGAGGTGATGGTGAGCTGCCTGCTTGAACCTCTGTATTCACCCACAATGTTAAAGAGTTCCAGGATTTTGACCCAATGACAGTGAAGGACAGTTACATTTTGGGTGGTGTGTGATATGGAAGGGAACTTACAAGTACTGATGATCCCAAGCACCTACTGCCCTTGTCCTTCTAGATAGTAGAGGCCAAGCATTTGGAAACTGCTGTTGAAAAAGCCTTGCTGCTGTGCATCTTGTAGATAGTGCACACTGCTGCCATCTGTGGTGGAGGGACTGGATGTTGAAGATGGTGGATGGGGTGCCAATTAAGCAGGTTACTTTATCCTGGATGGTTGGTATGTGTTGTTGGAGCTGCACTCATCCAAGAAGTGGAGAATACTCTATTACATTCCTGATGTGTGTCTTGTAGATGGTGGATAGTCTTTGGGGAATCAGGAGATAAGTTATTCATCACATGACCTACTCTTCTAGCCATAGTATTTGTACGGTTAGTCCAGTTCAGTTTCTGGTCAATGGTAATCTCTCCCAGGATGTTAATAGTAGGGATCCAGTGAAGGTAATGTCATCAAGTGTCTAGCGGTAATGGTTAGATTCTATCTTGTTGGACATGGTCATTTCCTGGCACTTGTGTGACCCAAAGGTTACATGCCGCTTATCAACCCAGATCTGAATGTTGTCCAGGCCTTGCTGCACAGAGGGTGTCATGGCAGTTGAGGGGAGGTAAGGCCTGAGGAGGAATGGAGGTCCTGATGGAGAAGCTGATGGCAGAGAGGGTGAGAGAGCGACCATGGGGGGCAGATCTTAAGGTGGGGGCGGGGGGTGCCCAATGTGGAAAGTAAGTCATTGAGGGAGATGCCCCCCCCCAACTACCTCTCCTCAGGAGGGCCGATCAGAGTTACCTCCAACTCTTGAACCCCCACCCCCAACCCCTTTAGCCTTAAAGTTGAGGCCAGGCTGGAAACAGCACTTAAGTTAATTGCCAACCTCAGGACCTCAAATGGGGAAAATGACAGGGCTTTTCCCTAGGCCTCACCTGTCCAAAAGTAAAATTATGGACAGGTCGGAGACAGGCAGTGGAGGGGTCATGGTGGGATGGCCATCATGTTCAAACCTGCCAGTGGCGGAGAGTAAAACTGATTCCCTTTTCCTGTTGTTTATAGAGTTGACCCTTCAAATTATTTTAAATTTTTTGGATTGCTTATATTGTAAAGTTTATTTTAATTGTTTCAAATTCAAGCAATTGTCTTTGTTGTGCAGTATCTGACAATCGATAAGTGAATACAGATATCAGTGTTCAGCCATTGTGCGTCACGGATATCGAGCAGAAATAATCAATTCATTATTTAGTGAATGCTCAGTGGGTCAAGGTGATTAATGAAGTGCCATGAAACAATACTTGCTCTACCACTCAATGAGATCATGACTGACCTATACCACTTCCAATTCCATCCCAAAAGGCCTTGATTCCTTAGTACACTGAATATTTCATAATGTTGTTGCATTTACAACCAAAAATACTTAGATTAAATGCAAGTAGGCTTAGTGCAGGTAAATACCATAATAGTGATTTAACCTATATACAATTATTATTGAGATAATATTATGTGTTGGTGCTGCAGCTCGCCTTAACTTCCTTCCTATTTCTGCATTTCTGACACAAAATACACAAACGTTGGCAGAGCCCAGTAGAATATGTCGCAGGAAAACCCTATAAATCCTATGAAGCAATGGAACCATATTGATAAACAAAAAGAAGCTGGTAAAAGCTCACTAAGAAAATACTTAAAACCGAACTGTTCATGGTCTAAATACCAAGGGCGTTTGTTTTTAAAAAACGTTGATCGGAATTCTCCTGCCGTTCACGCTGGCAGGATTCTCCGGTTCTGCCGGCAATGAACACCCACCCGTGGGTTTCCCACCCGTGGGTGACATAATGGGAATTTCCATTGACAATGGCTGCTGGCAAACAATGTGCCACCGCCCACCGATGGGAAACACACACAGTTGGGAGCCGGAGAATCTCGCCCATCATTTTTCATTTAGATTTGATTGAACAGATAGTTGAATCACCCGACATAGCAGAGCATCCCGAGTCTAGAATCATTGTCAGGCAATTGAGCTGGTTGGACATGTTTCTTGAGGTTTAACCTAATGACCTTGTGCCACCAACCTGCCCTCCCTACCCCATAACCACCCAGTTACATGACCTTCATTCATGTCTAATATACTTAGAGCGAACAAACAAGACCCAATTTGTTTTTATGCCCTGATCATGTTTCTCCTGGGGAGCTTGCAGTGTCGTGAACATATAAAAACAGACACTGAGCCAAAGGAAAAAGCAATGGAGCAAAACCCGGGTCAGACATTCGGGGGTGGCAGATGTCTTACTACCAGTGGGAGACAAAACCATGGAATTGCAGGTGGTATTTTGTCGGTGGTTGCTAATTAACATGCAACCAACTGCTAGTCTCAATTGAGGACAGCGGGGAGCGGGGGGGGGTCTCCTTCCCAAACCAGAGGCCATTGCTGAGACTGAAGCTTCAGGATGTGAGAGCCTCAATGCCAAGTGTCCTGAAGGAGCCAGCTGGATTTGTGAGAAGCTGTCTAGCAGTGAGGCCACTGCAATCAACAGGAGTTGTTTGTGATACACTAGCAACACCAATGTCGCAGGCAATCACCCAATGGGCCATGGTACGGGGTGCCCACCAACGATGGCATCCCCCATCCTCTGTGGGCATCGCCCCCATTGGCAGGCCAATCTATTGGCAACATGTTGGCAAGCCGTCCCAATGCAGGCAAAATGCCCACGGGGACAAGAGGTGGCCCTTCATTAGACTATCATGTGGCACAATTGGCCACCCAGTGGGTATTGTGCTCATGACACCTTTCCACACCCTGATACCAGCCCACACTCCTCCGAGCCAGACCCAAAAGGCTAAGTTAAATTGAACCCAGTCATACAGGTCGACAAAAGTTCAACTTCTGTTTCTCTTCATAGATGTTGCCAGCTAGACCTGTCAATTATTTATAATATTTTCTGTATTTGAAGTTATGAACATTCTGACTCAGCCTGATTATAGTAATCATTAGAAATAATATATTTACAGTGCTTACAGAATTCTTTCCTTAAAATGGCAAAAGTAATGAACACCAAGCCATGAAACAGATTTGTATTTATTCCTCATGTTTATCACAGAATCTCTAATTAATATTCTGCCCGAGACAGTTCCAGACTGACTGGATAAAACTGTTCAAGATCAATGTCTTTTGAAGATATCCCAGTGAAAAAAAAAGACATGGGTGACACAGTGGCACAGTGGTTAGCACTGCTGCTTCACATTGCCAGGGACCCGGGTTCAATTCCCGGCTTGAGTCACTGTCTGTACAGAGCTTGCACGTTCTTTCCGTGTCTGCATGGGTTTCCTCAGGGTGCTCTGGTTTCCTCCCACAGTCCAAAGATGTGCGGGTTAGGTGGATTGGCCATCCTAATTTACTCCTTAGGGTCAGGGGGACTAGTTAGGGTAAGTACATGGGGTTATGGGGATTGGGATTGTGGTCGGTGCAGACTCGATGGGCTGAATGATCTCCTTCTGCACTGTAGGGATTCTATGAAAATTGTATCTCTCACAGCTACTTTGGATGGTCAGTAAATTAGAATATTTAAAACGTGGGTCGAAGTTCCCCCGTCTCGCCCAATGTGAGAATCATGGGGGGGGGGTGAAAAATTCGGCAGACCATTCAAAGGTCTGTTGAGCCTCAGGCAGGAATTTTTGGATTTGGGACATGTGCAGCCAGAGAATTGTTCTATTGTAAAACTCCCGCTGCTGATAACAGCTTCACAAAATATTTATATTTCAATCGAATGGTTCAACTCATTAACCTGTTCCAAGCACTCAGAATGATGATTGGATCACAGATTCATAAAATGGTGACAGCATGGAAGGAGGCCCCTCAGCCCACAGTGTCTGTACATGCCTACTGCAAGAACAACTCACCTGGTCTCATTCCCTTACCCTTTCACAGCAGCAGTTTGATTAGCTAGATAATTATTAGGGTGGCACAGTGGTTAGCACTGCTTCCTCACAGCGCCAGGGACCTGGGTTCAATTCCTGGCTTGGGTCACTGTCTGTGTGGAGTTTGCACATTCTCCCCGTGTCTGCGTGGGTTTACTCCGCGTGCTCCAGTTTCCTCCCACAGTCCAAAGATGTGCAGGGCAGGTGGATTTGCCATGTTAAATTGCCCCTTATTGTCAGAGGGACTAGGAAGGGTAAATGTACAGAGTTATGGGGATAGGGCCTGGGTGGAATTGAGGTCAGTGCAGACCCGATGGGCCAAATGGCCTCCTACTGTACTTAGGGATTCTATGATTCCATTCAGCTATGTTATTTGAATCAGCCTCCACTACTCAGAGAGCACAGTCCAAATCCTAACCATTCTTTGTGTAAAAAGGATTTTCCACATCTTGCTGTTGCTTCTTTCAGTCATCACCTTAAAATGGTGTCCTCTGGTTCTCGATCTTTCTGCCAATGGGAACAGTTTCTCCCTATCTACTCTATCTAACCCCTCATGATCTCGAACACCTCTATCACATCTCCTCTGAACCTCCTCTTCTCTAAGGAGTCCAAGGATGTCAGCCCAGGTTTCTCCAATCTGTCTTTCCAGCTGAAGTTTCTCATCCCTGGAACCATTCTTGTGAATCTTTTCTGCACCCTCTCCAATGTCTTCACATTATGGGCATAGGGCTTGGATGGGTTGCTCTGGTGGAGAGCCGGTGCAGACTCAATGGGCCGATTGGCCTCCTTCTGCATAGTAGAGATTCAATACTCTATGCCACTATTTTTTAAAGCTCAGGATCTCATAATTTTCATTAACTACTTTCCAAACCTGCCCTGTCACCTTCAATGATTTGTGCACATATAGCCCCAGGTTCTTGTACTCCTGCAACACATGTAGAATTGTACCATTTACTTTATTTGGACTTTGCTCATTTTTCATACCAAAATGGATCACTTCACACTTCTCTGCATTCAATCCCATCTGCCACTTATCCGTCCACTCCAACTACCTGTCTGTGTCCTCTTGGAGTTTATCATAATCGTCCTCACAAAGTGACAACAATTCCAAGTTCCTCCGTCACTTGTGAAGTTGGAAATGAGATAGGTGTCAATCTACGCACTTGATATCACATATTTACAGGATCAAGAAAGATTGGTGACAATGAGTCAACATTGACCACAGCAATAAGGTGAACACCTGGCTAACAGAACCATCAGCGTATCAGAGTTATTAATTATTCATTGCAGCTCAAGGAAACAATTAGTAGGAAATGATTTTTAAATGTTTGTTCAGTGAACAAAAGAAGTAATCCAATAAAGGATCTTTAATAGACAAAAATGTACAATATTTGATAGACTTTATAATCTATGCCCTTCCCCATTGTGTGTTTGGTGGTAGGGAGGTGTTATTCAAGCAGGCAGGAAGGTGTGGGTACGGACCCCACCCACCACCTTCCACCACCACCCTCACTGCCTTCCCACCCCACAGCCAACTGTGGGCCACATCCCACTGGTATTAATCCAGCAGTTGTTAGGGGGCTCACCATGTGGGGAGCAAGCATGTGCAGGGGTTACTTGTAGGTTCCTAGTGACAATCCCTTGTTTAAGGCACTCAGTGCCTGATGGAAGGACCTAATATCAGGATGGGAGGAGCCTGCTGAGATTCCCTTGCCCCTTTACTGACACCTCTCCTCTCTCACAACACAAACACTCCACTCTTCCACCCACAATTACTCATCTTTCATTTATTCTTTCACAGGATGTCCAGTTACATGCTTAGGTGGCACTTAATCCAGTGGCTTTCCTTAAAGCAGGCAATAGGGGACCCCTGCCAACTCCGCAGCCAGAGTTGAGACCCCCATCGCCACCATTTAATCTAGCCCAATGCTTTTTTTATTCATTCATGGGCATTGTTGGCTGGCCAGCATTTATTGCCCATCCCTAGTTGCCTTTGAGAAGGTGGTGGTGAGCTGCCTTCTTGAATCCCTGCAGTCCAAGTTCTTTAGGTTGACCCACAATGCCACTGGGGAGAGAATTCCAGGATTTTGACCCAGCGACTGCAAAGGAACAGCAATATATTTCCAAGTCAGGATGGTGAGTGTCTTGGAGAGGAACTTGCAGGTGGTAGTATTCCCATTTATCTGTTGCCCTTGTCCTTCTAGATGGAAATGGGCATGGGTTTGGAAAGTACTGTCTAAGGATCTTTGGTGTAGATCAATGAGATTTTATCAGAACTGTGTAAAAAGATACAAATCCAATAGGTTTTGAGAAAATGAAAGAGGGAAAGGGTAGCGAAAGAACTAAAGAGAAGGACCAAGGTCCTCCAGCTTTCCAGCTACACGTTTCCTGCCAGTGGGAGGAGGAGTGTTGTTTGCTAATGGCAAGATTCTCTGGTTGCACTGCAGTCAATGGGAACTCCCATTGATATTACCCCATGCTGGCAGAAAATCTACTGTGGGACTGGTGAATCTTGCTGGTGCGAACAGCTGGAGAATTCCAACCGAGGTCTGTGATATGATGGAGAACAGATGAAATTAAATGACAAAATGTCTTATATTACAAATGCCAATGGGAGATCCATACAGCCATTTGCGCCTAATTGTTACCTTTCCCATTGCTACTTCCTTTGGTTGGAAAGTGGGTAACTGTGCCTTGCCCAATCTGATCGCCAGCAGAATGGCTGGAATTCTGGATTGTGGCGGAGGATCAGCACACTGGGCAACACCAGGAAATTCTGAGTCTCCACTTGAGCTAAAATCTTGTCCCTAATTGCCGAGGCAGGAAAACACTGATACTTAACCATCCAAAAACCACTTGCTCAGCCTCTCCACAGTATTGGGACTGCGCACTAGAGCATAAAATGTCAATGTTGAAACAGAAAACATGTTCTTTGACACACTATTTTCTCCATTTTTAATGCATGTATCTTCTTAAATAAGAGTGGTAAAATAAGAAAGAAAGAAGAATTTCAGAAATGTGTATTATATTTTTATATGATCATATCTTCATGGTGTAATTCTAAGACAAGTGTTCTTAGCTACAAAAGTAAGTGAAAGAAAGCATAATACATTGATTTTGCATTGAAATATTTTTGAAATGTTATAAGTATATGTTTTTCTGCTGTACTGCCCAACAAAATAACACCATTGCTATGGCAATCAAGGCTTGGAGAAGTATTCAGTCACAAGACAATGATGTTATTTCCAATATAATTGCTCTGAACTGATTGTAATTTCAGGGCCATCATAGTAGTGAATCATACAGAATACCACTGTATCATTCAAAGGGTAATGCCACACAGATAAATTCAGCTAATTGCTTCCACCATGGTCTGAAATTGTCTATTAGTCACATTTCGGTGCTCTCATTCAAAGGGAGAAAGAACTACTGCAAGATCCAATGCCACAATCTAGTCACTTGCGGAACAAAAAAATGAAAAGTGTTGGTACATTAAAAGCCTTTCCTGGCGTCAGTGCAACAACCAAGCTATCTGTGCTCCTTATAATTACTAATCACAATCAAATCAAATTGGATGTGTGGGTTAACAGTTTTCAGAATAATTGATAGTACACATGATGAACACTAGATCTCTTTGTAACTGCAAACTTTCAAATGCAGTAGGTGCAAATGAAATCTTTGGACTCTCACAATATAGCACTTTGACTGCATATTCCATTTTTAGTTTATTCAAAATTCAAGTCTTTTAAAGCCATGATTTGGTGCAATTCTGATATGTTTCATTTAACGGCTGATTTAGGTGGCAGAGATGTAGTCTACTATTTGCTCTATTTAATATGTCTTCTGTTTCATCCACCACTGTAAACTATCATTAATGTCATGCTCATATTTCAAGCATGGGAAGCATGTTGGCATGGTGGTTAGCACCGCTGTCTCACAGCGCCAGGATCACAAGTTCAATTCCCGGCTTTGGGTCTCTGTCTGCGTGAAGTCTGCACCTTCTACCCCGTGTCTGCGTGGGTTTCCTCCGGGTGCTCTGTTTCTCTCCCAAAGTCCGAAACACACGCTGATTAGAGTGCATTGGTCATGCTAAATTCTCCCTCATGTACCTGAACAGGTGCCAGAATGTGGCAACTAGGGGAATTTCACAATAACTTCATTGCAATGTAAGCCTACTTGTGGCACTAATAAATAAACTTTAAAAAAAACATGAATAACAAGCAGTACTTAATACGTCAGTGAAGCAATAATATGCATGTTTATACAACATTGGAAACCAATTACAGATGTCAAATAATAATTGCTGTGGTCCTGGACATCGGAGCTCCAACATGCTGAGCCATATAACTGCCGATTATGCCCCCCATGTCCTCAAATGCAATTTGACCTAAATAATTCACATCAGTTTGGATCCAGTGGAGAGGTTGACTGAAAAATCTGTTTTCCAACCTCAGTTGGCTTCCAACCTGTTCCAGCACCAATGCACCTTTCCCCCTGCCCCCTCACCCCCCAGCCCCAGCCCCAGCCCTTAATTTGCTAATCTCCAGATTTAATTGACGTCTATTGATGATGTCAAAGACAAGCTATGGAGCTAAAATGAATGGGGTACATAAAGTATGAATCAAAAGGATGTTCCTTAGACCTAAATGGTACACCAAACAGTGCACCATTAGAGTCAATATTGGCAAAAACAGAATGAATAATAAATTAATATGATTAACAAGTTGAGGGTATGTCAGGTTATACCAAGGATTTTGAAAACCTGCAAGAGAGAATTGATCAGCTTCAGGGAGGGCAGATAGGTGGCTGACACAACTCAGGTTGACAGAATATAAATCACCACATTCTGGAACCGCAAATAGGGTAACATTTTAAATCAAATAATGTGCGCATACAGCATCAATGTGAGCATAGATTGGTCAATACAAGTAACAACACAGGTACGTAAGGTTGTTTAAAAACATCAAATTAATCAAAAATTAAATTTATTTGTATCCAGAAGTATGGAGTGCATAATCAAGGAGATATTGCCAAGCTTGTACAAAAGTATTAGTTAAATCACAGTTAGATTATTGTGTGTTAGTTATGGCACCATATTATTGGAAGGATATAAATTAATGCAAAAGGTGCAGTGCAGATTACTAGGATAGCATCACAAATGAGGGGGTTGAGTTCTCTGGTCTTATGAAGAAACACTTGACAACATAGTCATTTTTCAATAGAGCTAAGGGGCTGACTGCAGGGGCTAAACTAGTAAAAGGTAAATTTAGGATTAATGCCAGGAAAGTTGTTTCCACACAAAGAATACTAACTGTACAGAAAGACCTTCCTGTTAAAGTAATGCAGGTGATAACCCTGCATCCATTGAAGAACTAATTGGATAATGTAATTGTGAGTCTTCAGCATCTCCTTTGATTAATGAATTAAAATAGGCTAGTGCCCTGTCTCGCCCACAATTATCTTGCAATCTTGTGATGGAGATCTTCAAGATTATTGAGGCCTATGATTGAGTAAATGGTAATGAGATCAGTTCCACTAATTGGCGAGGTGGCAATCAGAAAAAGACTCGAAAGGGAGCCAAGGCAAAATAACCTTTATGTGGTGGATAGTAAAATGTCAAATTCTCCATCACAAGCCACGGGTGAAGTAGGTTCTCTGAATGGTGTTGAAAAGAGAATCAAAAGGCAAATATTCAAAAATGCATAGCATTAAAGGTCTGAGGGAATGATGCTGAGAATTGGTTTAGACTAGGTGACTTACACAGAGAGAAACATCAGCGCAGGCTTAAGGTGTTAAATGACTGAAGGTTACCTACTTCTATGACCTCCTCATGAGTGGGTCAAAAGTTGCACTAGCAAAAGTTTGGAAGCAAATTTGGATCCTAATTGCACAGATAGGAAGGATATATAGAGCGACACGGTGACACAGTGGTAGCACTGCTGCCTTACAGCACCAGGGACCCGTGTTCAATTCTGGCTTCCACATTGTCTGCGTGGGGTTTGCACATTCTCCTCGTGTCTGCGTGGGTTTTCTCCTGGTGCTCAAGTTTCCTCCCACAATTCCAAAGATGTGCAGATTAGGTTGATTGGCCGTGCAAAATTGACCCCAGTGTCAGGAGATTAACAAGGTAAATATGCGGGGTTATGGGAATAGGGCGTAGGTGGGATTGTGGTCAGTGCAGACGCGATAGGCTGAATGGCCTCCTTCTGCACTGTAGAGACTCTCTCTATGACAGGAAAAGGAAAGTTAATAAATTAACAGAAAAATGTTAAAGCTGATAGGATTATATATCAGTTGTCTTTTAAACCAGTTATTTAAAACTGATTTATAATGATGTGACTTAACCTCACATACTTCCCTCATAACATATCGGATTTAAAGAGATGAGCACTTTTTAAGTGACAGGAAGAACCTTACTTGAAACTTGTATGTTTTTCTTATTTTCTCACATCTCTCTCAACATCAAAGATTTCTAATAAAGTGCAATTAAAGCTGTTATCAATGTGCAAAAGATCACTTTGCCTGTTTCTTAATTAACTTATTTCATTATGTTATTAAATTGCCAATTGCCCTGGAGAGTAGCACATAGCTATGTTCACACAAATTAAAAATTAAATTAAGTGTGTTGCTTCATACCCACAAATGATGTTTCTCAGGATGTCTGACCTCACATTCTGCCTTGCTTTCGCATCCATTATCTATATTAAATCTAGAATATCAGTTGCAGTAATCATATTAGAAATACTGGAACAAATTAAAAATAGAGACTAGTCATGTCTGGCTGTTTCCAAATCACATTTCAGAGCATGTGGAAAAGTGTGCCAATGCCTTTACCAAAGGCCCAAGTATCTTCCTCACCCACAATTATCTTGCAATCTTGTGACGGAGATCTTCAAAATTATTGAGGGCTATGATTGAATAAATGGTAATGAGATTGGTTCCACTAATTGGCAAAATGGCACATCCCATTGGTGGTTCCCAAATAAGTACCCATGGGACAGCATGGTGGCACAGTGGTTAGCACTGCTGCCTCACAGCACCAGGGATCTGGATTCAATTCCTGGCTTCGGTCACTAGCTGTGCAGAGTCTGCATGTTCTCCCCGAGTCTGCATGAGTTTCCTCCGCATTCTGCGGTTTCCCCCCGAAAGGCATGCTGGTTAGGTGCATTGGTCATGCTAAATTCTCCCTCAGTGTACCCAAAGAGGCACTGGACTGTGGCAACCAGGGGATTTTCACAGTAACTTCATTGCAGTGTTAATGTAAGCCTAATTGTGACACTAATAAATAAACTTTATCTTAAATTCATGAGGACCTGATGCCAATTTTCCATTAGAGATATTAGTTCATTCATGTTGTAAGCTCCTGTCCCAAGCTGTTTATCTTACTTTCTCCAATTCTGGCAGTCCATTTTGTGGCAAGAGGATTGGATTTGACACATTTCCTGTTTTAGTTTGCAAATGCAATTATTTTAATTTTTTTTACTCCCAAACCGAAACTGTAAACCATAAATCGCTACCATGTAGAAAGAGGCCATTTGGTCCATCAAGTTTATACTAACTTCCCAAAAGATTATCCCACCCAGGCTCCCCTCCCGCCCTGTCCCTGCAACCCTGCACATTTGGCATGGCTATTGCACCTAACTTACACACCTTTGGTCACTAAGAGGCAATTTAGCGTGGCCAATCCACCTCACCTGCACACCTTTGGACCGTGTGAAAACCGGAGCATCTGGAAGAAACGCACTCAGACACGGGGAGAATGTGCAAATTCCACACAGTCACCCAAGGCCAGAATTGAAACCGGGTCCATGGTGCTATGACACAAAAGTGCTAACTACCGTGCCACTAATCAGAATACTGAAAAGAAGAAAAATTGTTGTCCTTTCCTCTAAGAAGGTAACAAAGTTAAGATGCTACTCCTAGTGTGGTGGATGCTGGGAAAGTGAGTAAATTTAAGGGGGACTTAGACAGATATTTAATTGGCAATGGATTGAAGGGTTATGGGGAAAAGGCAGGAAAATGGGGATGAGGAGCATATCAGCCAGTATTGAATGGTGAAGTGGACTTGATGGGCTGAATGGCCTAATTCTGCTAGTTCATATATCTTATGAACTTATGTAATACCAGTAATATTTTGTTCCTTGTGGCTATACTATTGGATGAGGGGCAAAATATTTTGTTTGATAATACAGGGTTGGACTTTCAGTAATTAAATCTATTGTCTGTCCACAGTTATTTGCACTATGCTCACAAAGAAGTGATACTTAAAGAACACGGTGAAAAATAACCATTCCAATGACTATTCATTCTTCATAGTCTGCAAGCCAAAAATATTCCATAACATGGTGATGCCACCTTACTTGGGTGCTAGTCATGACTTGTATGATTTATATGGACAGCATACAAAACAATACTTTTCACTGCATCTTGGCACAAGTAACAATAAACCTAAATCTAAATCTAGCTCTCTCTCTGAAGCCAGGAAGTCATGGGTTCAAGACTCCCTCCAGAGAATTGAACATCACAATCCAGGCTGATGCAGTGCTCCACAGATGCTGCACTAACGGAGGTGCCATCCTTTAAATGCAGGTCCAGTCTGCCCTCTCAGGAGAACCCTTAGGAACATTAATATCCACAGTTCCCAAAAAGTGGCCGCACTGGTGTTCAAGGTGATTAGCAAAGCATATAGCATGCTTGCCTTCCTTAGCCAGGGCATTGAGTACAAGAATTGGGAAATCATCTTGCAGCTATATAAAACCTTGGAATATTGCATGCAGTTCTGGTCACCACACGACCAGAAGGGCGTGAAAGCTTTGAAGAGAGTGCAAAGAAGGTTCACCAAGGTGTTGACTGGTCTCAAGTGTGTTGGCTATGAAGGGAGGTTGAATAAACTAAGATTGTTTTCACTTGAAAGATGGAGGCTGAGGGGAGACCTGATAGAGGTCTGCAAAATGATGGGAGGCATAGACAGAGTGGATAGTCAGAGGCTTTATCCAAGGGTGGAAGTGTCCATTACAAGGGGGCATGGGTTGAAGGTAAGAGGGGGAAAGTTTAAGGGAGGTGTGCAGGGGAAGTTTTTCACCCGTTGAGTGTTGGATGCCTGGAGGAGGTGATGGAAGCAAGCCCATTAGCAACGTTGAAGAGGCATCTGGATGGGTACATGAGAGGGAGGGAATAGAGTGATATGGACTAAGTAAGGGCAGAAGATTTTTTTTAGGTTAGTTAGAGTCTCATAGATAGGCACAGGTTTGGAGAGGCGAAGGGCCTATTCCTGTGCTGTACTTTTCTTTGTTCTTTGTTGTTTGAGGCTGCAGAAGATCCCATGGCATCTCTTTGAAGAAGACCAGGGGAGACCTGCCCAGTGTCTTGTTCAATATTCATCCCACAATCATCTCGCTGTGCACAGATTGGTTGCCGTATTTCTGTGTTACAACAGTGGCCACTCCTCAAAATCAAAACAACTATCTACTGGGCTTTAAAGCATGTTGGGATCCTGACATCATGAAAGACATGTATGTATTACTTCTGCAGATCATATTAGTGATTTTTCACTAATGTGTCAAAGCATTCATAGTTGGAGTACAGATGTAGCAATAGAAGGACCAGAATTCCTTCAAACTGGAAGCATGAAATGCTGAATTAATTTCTTAATCACCTCAGGATAAACTTAGCAACATCTCCCCTCTACTCTATCCTGTCTCCTCAGTACCTACTAATAGATTTGGTACAGCAAGTCTATCAACACCTACTTAAACTTGCTAGTTGCTTTTCTGCTGGTCAGATTTCCATGGAAACCCAAGTTGCATTCATAATTCTCTTTGCAAAATGTGAGGGAATAGAAAGAGTTTAAATAATCTTAGTTCGTGTTATGTGTTTTAGAAATAAGTTTTAAGTTTAAGCCAAATTTGTATTTGTGTTTTTGTGTGTTAAAACTGCAGTTAACTTAATGTTAAACAAGGGTACCTGCGTGTCTATAGTTTAGTTTCACTTTAAACTTCGACTGCATCGTAATTAAGGTTTATGAGATTAAAATAAGTTTTTAAAAACTAGGTTGTTGCTTAGCAACAAGATGCTCACCCTGGGACAGCAAATCTTTTGAGTTAGTTATAGGCTAGATCCAGAAGAGCTGGTCACAAGGAAGCTAACTGCAGAAAGCATATCTCCCAAAAGAACAGAAGCTGTGAATACAGATTGGACAATATGTAATGGGCAGAAAACAAATCTTGGAAGCTAAAGGACAGTCAGAAATCAGAGTTCCAGTGAGACCAATTGATGAACAAGCATCTGGGAGATTTGATGAGAAATCCACAGAGGTTGTTTTGGGTGGCATCTGGCATTTGGTTTCAGAGGATGGTGTATCTGACCACATTTCATCTGTTGGATTACATGACTATATACCTACTGAGAACATTAGAGTACAATAACTATTTTGTAGCTTGTGTAATCCTGATAAATATGTATATAGCTGTAAAAGTAAAGCCTGGGTGAAGAAGTACGATATTGTAGTAAGTCTTTCCTTATTGAATAAATGTTTCATTCTTTTGTTGAAAGTTAGCCAGCAGTCCTGTGAACAAAACATATAAATTAGGATCTATTGATCTGGAATCCACTCCAAGATCTGAATGTCTGGCGATAACATCAACTGGGATTAGAACAAATGTTATCCCTTTCGCTTTCAAACACATTTTTACTCAAGATTCCTGTCCATCATTTGTTGTTCCATGCACTCACTCCATGGGGAAAAATATTATTCTAGTCTTTTGAATTCAGATTTCCCCAGGCTGTTGTCATTTAGTAAAATTATTCTGACACTTTGTTTGATAGCCTTTGAAGGGGCTCCATCGGCTCTTTAAATTATGTACTTTGTTGTATCTTCTTATTGGTCATACATATTTCTCTTATAATTTATTGCAGCCATTAAGATGGATGAGATTTATATTATGATATGCAGTCTTAGGACAGAGTCAATCTTTGAAGATGTCTTCATCAAATATTAAATATGCTTCCCGAATGTGTACATCATACTGTAGTGGTTCCATTTGATAAAATCTGTACCAAAAAAATCACATGTGGTCCCTGATTGATTGCATAATATTTCATTGTCTCAGAAGATTAATATTTTATACACTAAATTAAAGGACTAATCTATTATACTGCTGCCTCACAGCTCCAGGGACCTGGGTTCAATTCTGGCCTGGGTGTCTGTGTGGAGTTTGCATGTTCTCTCCATGTCTGCATGGGTTTCCTCTGGGCGCTCCAGCATCCTCACACAGTCCCAAAGATGTGCTGGTTTGGTGGATTGGCCACCTAAATTCTCCTTTAGCAACCCAAAATGTGTAGATTGGATGAATTAGCTGATCTGTGAGATTACAGAGCAGGGGAGAGGGCCTGGGTAACTTACTCAGAGAGTCAGGTGAGAGTGCCTGTCAAGTGGGCGGGGGCAAGGATGAATGAGAACTTTGAGACTGCGAGTGAGCCAAACACACACTCTTCCTTCCCTCCTTCTTTCTCTCCCTCTCTCCCTCCCTCCCTTCATCTTCCATCCATCTCCTTGTGCCCATCTTGCTCTCCCTGCCAATCTGCAGACATCCCCAGGTATGGATTGCATGGCAATTTCCCAGGAAGTTTCCCTGCACTGAATTATCCGAAAATATGATTTGAATCGTAAACATCAGATGGTTCCAACTGCCATACAGTCATAGTTACCCAGTGAATGTTAGAAAACTTAAACTACTTTGTACTTCTGAGTAATCATAGCACTGATCCAACCACACCCCCCCCCCAACCATGCACCCCCCCCCCCCACATACACTCACATACACACACAAACACACAGGAATCTCTCCCACCTCCACCAACCCCCCCACACCCATGTGCCACAAACCAACACCCCTCCACAGAATTCCATGCATACCCTCACTACTCTCCTGACTCCATACTGGACTCCCATACATACCCCAGCCCTCATAGGAATCTCACACCTCAGTCTCCCCCCTCCAACACGCTCTCCACCGCCCCCACACCCCCAACTAACATGCCTGTCTGCCCAGCCCCAACTCAACATCACCACTTACCCCCCCACTCCTGATCAGACTTGACACTTGGCACTAGCTGACCTCCATGCGCACCCCACCAGCCAAGGGTCCAATCTGACTAACCAAAGCCACCCTCCCAGATTTGACTTGACCTCAACAACCCCAAATCCTACCTTGTCCATCTTTCTCCTGACCTGTCAAAGTGGCTGGAACATTAAACTGACCTGCTTCACGACAGCTAGTGTCATACAGAAGGGGTGTGGCTTGCTTACCTTTGACTGAGCTGCCCTCAACTATAGGCCTCAAGAACCTACTGCACCTCACGGACCTCGTCTGAGTTGCAAAGTCAGACAGGATAGGAGTGGCAGGGGGTTCAAGGTAAGCAATTATGAGTGGACAGAGCAATGTGAGCCAACTGCCAATTCTTCCAATGATAGGGATAATTAAGCGTGGCCAATCAACATAAGCTGCACATATTTGGAGTATGGGAGGAAACTGGAGCACCTGGGAGGAACCCGTGCAGACACAGGGAAAACATACAAACTCTACACTGTCACCTGAGGCCAGAATTGAACTGTTGTCGCTGACACTATGAGGCAGCAGTGCTAACCACTGTGCCACTCTGCTGCCCATATTTCTCTCCTCATTTCCTCTCTACTTTGTAAAACATTTCCAGTTGCATTCACACAAATTATTTACTCCTATGTAGTATCGGTTTCGTGCATACATTGCAGCTTTCTCAATATTTTCTTATATTTTTCTTTCATGAACTGTGCAATGTTTTAGAACTCTGTAATTATCTTATACTTTTCAAAATGAGTAAATAGCATAGCCTACTTTGAATCTCCCTTGAACATGTTGTCCAGTTTCTACATAATGTGGCATACATTAGCCCAGAGGAGAAGCAAAGCAGAAACCTTTATCTCTAATGCATGACTCGCTATTTACAGATCATAATCTTAAATTCCTCCGAGAATTACTGCCTTGTGCACCCACGTGTCTTGCTTTCAATTTGGTGCCTCATTTTCATTATCGTTTAATATGCGAAGAATGTCATAATCGCTCTGCGTAAATTAAAAGCAGATAAAGCTCTATTCTTAACCACTGTAATTCTTCCTTTAATGAACAGGAATATTTGACTCATAACCTGATATACAAATGAACCTTAATATCCAGTGGAGCTTGGTTGAAGTTAATGGTTTGGTATTGATGTTCTTTGTAAGATTAGCACCTCAAGGGAGTTCAGGCTTTGAGCTGAGATCGGAAACTCCAATCAGCAAATCTATGAATCCAATGTTCGAATTGGCCTCCAGACAGTACTAAGTTTATCTGTCTCTAACAGATGTTGCTGCATTCACCAGAATGAGCAATGGAGGTCCCTGAAGTTTGAATTGATCTGAACAGAGCAAGTTAGAAAAATCCCAGAAGATTAAAATTATCTGAGAATTAAACAGGTAGGAGAAATACTGTTTGCCTCTATAATTGAGAACCTGCAAACAAAATTGTGGGACTGCACCTTTGGCAGCAAAGTAATTTGATGCAACACACCCTTAGATGCTGAGAGGTTGTTTTCCCCTTGTGGGAGAGTCTAGGACCAGAGGTCATAATCTCAGAGTAAGACAGAGACAAGGAGCAATTTCTTCCCTCAGAGGGTAGTGAATCTATGGAATTCTTTACCACAGAGGGCTGTAGAGGCTGGGCCATTAAGTATGTTCAAGGCTGAGATGGATAGATTTTTAATCAGTAAAGAAAGTAAAGGTCATGGAGGTAAAGTGGAATAGTGGAGCTGAGGATTAACACATCAGATCAGTCATTGAATGGCAGTGCAGACTCAATGGGCCAAACGATCTTTATGTTGCATTCAGGAGGGAATGGTCCTGGGAGTCCTCAACATTTTCTTCTGACCCCATGAAGTCACTCCTTTGCTAGGTGAAGGAATAGGTTAGGTTTTAGCATTTAAATTTCAAAAGAGAGTAAGAAACTTTTACAGCTTAGAAACACTTCAGAAGTAAACAAGGGAAGGTTATTAAATTTTACTCGACCTGAAAGGCAAGGCAATAGGAAGACGTGGAAGTTTTTTTTTGGAAAAGTTGAGTCCAAAGAGGTCCTAAGAGCAGTGGAATCAAAGATGAAAGGGGGAAAGAATATTTAAGAAGAGGTGTTGAGTTAAGTTGAGTTGGCTGTGTGGTGAAGATATTGTGCTGAGAGAAGGTGTGAAATCTGAAGTAGCCATCAAGAAACCAGAATTTTTTTTTAATTTCATAAAGCAGTCTTAGAATCAAAGAATCCCTATTGTGTGGAAGTTTAAAATATAAAATTTATTTATTAATGTCACGAGTAGGACTTACAATAACGCTGCAATGAAGTTACTGTGAAATTCCCGTAGTCGCCACAGTCCGGCACCTGTTTGGGTCAATGCACCTAACCAGCACATCTTTCAGACTGTGGGAGGAAACCGGATCACCAGAGGAAACCCACGCAGACATGGGGAGAATGTGCAAACTCCACACAGACAGTGACCCAAGCCCGGGAATCAAACCCGGATCCCTTATGCTGTGAAGCAGCAGTGCAGCCGCTGTACTAACATGTCACGCCAAAATTCAGCACATTGAGTCAGCATTGACTCTCCAACAGAACATCTTACCCTGGACCTATCCCTGTAACCCCATTCATTTAGTTTATTTTAGTTTATTTATTAATGTCACATGTAAGCTTACATTAACACTGCAATGAAGTTACTGTGAAAATCCCCTTAGTTGCCACACCCTGGCGCCTGTTTGGATACACTGAGGGACAATAGAGCATGGCCAAATCGCATAATCAGCATAACTGTCAGACTGTGGGAGGAAACCAGAGCACCCAAAGGAAAGTCACGCGGACACGTGGAGAGTGCAGACTGCACAATGACATAAGTTGAGCATCAAACCCAAGTCCCTGTGAGGCAGCAATGCGGACCACCATGCCACCTGCTAACCTACATATCTTTGCACACTAAAGGGCAATTTAACACGATCAGTCAACCTAACCTGCATACCTTTGATCTGTGGGAGGAAACCAGAGCACCCAGAGGGAACCCACGTAGACACAGGGAGAATATGCAATCTCCATTTGACAGTCATCCAAGGTCAGAATCGAACCCGGTCCTTGGCACAGTGGGGCAGCAGTGCTAACCATTGTGCCACCGTGCCACCTTCTTGTTTCTGAATTTTCTTGCACTTCCACAACAGAGTGGAAGTGAGAAGTTGTGTGGTATAACTTCACTAAAGTGACATCAATTTTTTGCCTTGGATAATATTCCTGGATTTTTAGAGTTAAAAATCTCCAAGAGAATGTTGTCAAGAAGGTGTTTATTTGTGTGTTCTGAATGAGTGGGTTCTTTCTGTCAGACTGTTTTAACAGTGTAACTTTAATCTTACCTGTTTAAGTTTTTCTCATATTAATAAATCTTTTAAGTTTTAAAATCCCAAAAATGTTACAGGAGATCTATGCTCATGGGATCAGTAGGTTTTTTCCCCCTAGTTTTCGAAATATGGAAAAAGATTATGATCAGTAAGACAAACTTCCTTCTGGATTTGGCTTTCTGTGCAAACAACATCTGCTGTGGTCAAAACATAGTACAGCCACAATCCCATCATCACCCATAGAAATTGGTAAATTGCTCCAATAGCTCCTGCCTATAAAAAGCAAGACAAATGCGGTCATACCAATGTACTCTCAATCATCCAATAAATAGTGGAGGGAGTCTTTGACAGTGGCATCCAGCATAATCTACTCACCTATAACTTTTTCACTGATGCTGATGTTTTGTTCTGCAGGACCAAGTCTTCTTATGGCCTCGGTTCAAGCACAGAGAAGTTGAGTTCCAGATGAAAAGCGAGAGTAACCTGTCGTCAGCATTTGCCCGAGAGTGACAGCAAGAATCTCGAGTGAATTAAAGTCAATGGGAATCAGGAAGAACACTCTCCACTAGTTGATTCATAGCTAGCACAAAGGAAGTTAGCTGTTGCAGTAATGGTGCAGTCAGAGCCCATGTGCAGTAGGACATCATTCAGGCCTAAGCTGATAAGTGCTGAGTATGATTTACATCTCACAAGTGCCAAGAAGTAACCTACTCGCCACCTCCCCTTGAAATTCAACATCATTCATTTTGCATCTTACAATATCCCCATTTTATCAATTTAGAAAAAACTAACAGTAGGTCAGGTTTATGTTAAATGGAGCAGAGCAGAGTGTGCTACTGAACTTATTCAGGTCACTGACTCATCTCAATCTGGAACATTGTGTGCAGTTCTGGTCACCATATTACAGGAAGAAAATGATCATACTGGGAAAGATGCAGCAAACAGCTAATCGTCTGAATCCTGTTTCCGGCTATAAGAACAGAGGGAGTTTGTTCACACCAGCTGTAGCAGAAGGAAGAATGGTTCTTATTGAGATATTCAAGGGCATCAACACATTGAACAAGGAAACTTTACTGTGGCACAGAGAATGATCCTGGGAAGGCAGGGGACAAAGCTCAGAAGAGAGCAGCTAACTGGACAGATTAGAATTAATTATTTTGCACAGAGTGGGGTGAGCATGCTTGAGCAAATGGGTGGCATGGCAGCACAGTGGTGAGCACTGGTGCCTCACAGCACCAGGGGCCCAGCCTCACAGCCTTGGGTGTCTGTGTGGAGTTTGCACATTCTCCTTATGTCTGCATGGGTTTCCTCCAGGTGCTCCGGTTTCCACTCACCGTCTAAAGATGTACAGGTTAGATGGATTGGCCATGCTAAATTGCACCTTAGTGTCCAAAGGTGTAGGTTAGGGGATGAGTTATGGTAAATGCGTGGGATCACAGGAATAGGGTGAAGGAAAATGCCTGGGTGGGATTTTCATTTGGAGAGTCGGAGCAGACTCGAAGGGCTGGATGGCCTCTTTCTGCACTGTCAGGATTCCATGGTTCGATGTTAGAGGGGAGCTGCAAAGATGTTTAATAGATAAACCACCAATTGGGAGACAGACGGTGAACTGGATATCCTTTTTTCAAATTCATTGCCTGGTCAGATGGACAGAGATTTCTTTATCCTACATCTGACATGTTTAATAAAGTACTAAAGGCTTTTTTATCAGGTTTGAAGTGTTAAAATTCACCAACTTTAAATAGTTGACTCAAATATTTCCTGCACTCCTTTACCATATTTGTTTTGTGACCTTGGTTGTAAATATTTATATTTTCCAACAGTTTGAAAATCTCCCTGTGTCTCTTCTCTGTATTCAGAAACATGCAGAAGAACTGCAGTGAATGCCTATTTTTTTGAAAAGCTTAGATCGGGAACAAAAAAGCTTTAAAAAGGCAGTGAAGTAGAAACGCCAAAGAAGCTTTCAACATCTTCAACTGAGACTGTTCCTAGAGTGATATTAAATTAAACTCTAGCATTAGACAGATACAAAAGCAAAATACAGCAATGCCAAGAGATCACAAGGCCTCAAGTATTAGTTCTTGTTCTCCTTCCACAGATGCTGCCTTACTTAGAATCACTACAGTGCAGAAAGAGACCATTCAGCCCATCAAGTCTGCACCGACCACAAACCCACCCAGGCCCTATTCCCATGACACCACACATGCTAATCCCTCTGACACTAGGTCAATTTAGCGTGGCCAATCAACCTAACCTGCACTGTGGGAGGAAACCCATGTAAACACAGGGAGACTGTGCAAACTCTACACAGACAGTGACCCAAGGCCGGAATTGAACCTGGGTCCCTGGCACTGGGACTTTCCACAGATCTGACGAAGGAACAGCGTTTCCGAAAGCTTGTAAGTTTACCACCAAATAAATTGGTTGGACTTTAACCTGGTGTTGTGAGACTTTTTACTGTGTTTACCTCACTCCAACACCGGCATCTCCGCATCACTTTGTGAGGTAGCAGTGCTAACCATTGTATCGTCTGGTCAGTTACTTCACTATTGTTTGTAAGAGTTTGCTGCATGAAAAATAACTGCTGAGTTGCTGATGTAACAGTTACGGTACTTTGTTGTATGTAAGATGCCCTACAAATATCAAGTCCTTTTTTACTTTTTTGTCAATAATTCAATTTCCAACTCTGTTTCAATTTCTCAACATTTGTGATACTTCTATTGTTATCTCACCCTGGGGTTTTCGTAAAGCCAAATAAAACTAGATTTAGAATACATGCACTTAAGCATGGATGTAATCCAAGGTATCTAACTGATAACCCATGTGTTTTGAGAAACATTTTGATACTTTTGAGACCAAAGATCAGGGTTGTGTCCTGAAAGAGGGGTAATTAGTTTACTGATTAATGACATAATTAGGTTCCAAGAAATGCCCACTTGATGTGGAGTTGCCATGGGATAAGCCGTTAAGAAGCAAAGGGTAAATAGAAAGCTAATTGAATAAGGTTGGGTCAACCACTGTTTATTATGTGGCAGTTCAAAAAATACTGAGAATTTAGGTTAAAGAAAATAAATAGGGCTCTCCCCGAATGGGACATTTTTGTCTTTGGTAGTCATTGAACAGATCCTAGTGTTGAAACAGGTCTGTGAAAAAAGAACAGGCACTGTGTTACTCTGTGTGTTGTGTAGTTAGAAAGCAGGGAGCTGGAGAGGGAAAGGACAAGGGACTGGGGATTAGACAAGACTCATTGTAAATGAATCAATATTGGCAGAGTGCACCAGACCATTTAAGGACATTGGAGGAAGGAGTGTCCTGAGATTTTGTGCCTTTTGGACTGTTGTAACCTGAGTGAGGAAGGCTTTGTAGAAATGTGCCTTAACAGTGTTAACTATGTCAGGGGACGTTGGATAGAATATAGCTGCTGGTGAATGCTACTCCAGAACTAAAATAACTGGAAGATAAGTGGGAAATCCCACAAAATAGAGACTGAGTTTGAGATTGCATGTATATTTATGCAGCAAGTAAGCAAGTTCTTGTGACAACAAATGGCATAACTTTGTTGCATCAACAATTTAATGTGAAATTTACCTTTTTTATTTAAAATATTCTTCACCGGTGAATGAATGTTTGAAGTATGTTGATTTTAGTTGATTTGTTACAGTAAAGTTTTTAAAAAGTGAAACCTTGCCCAGTATTTTTTGTTTGTCTTGCGGCTTTATGGGGATTCCTTTCCTTTTAAAAGGTTATTGGTCTCTATGGCAATCGTAACATAACCCTTCTTCCGCAGCCATGGCAACGACCATCCATCTCCTCCCCCTTCTCCAACAGTGAAAAAGCCAGGTGAAAATATAATTGAGAGGGAAAAGCATCTTTTGGCTTTCATCTTCAGAACTGGAGAGTTCTAAAGGGAAGAGACTAAATTATAAATAATGATCAATTAATATGAAAGGAACTTTTCTCAAGGATGTGGCTCATGGTTTGTGCCATATCGAAAGCTATGAAGCGCAAATCGGTGGTTAACTGTCAATGGGGAAGTGGAACATGACGTGTGAATGGGAGAAAATTAGGTTTGCACAGCCAGACTCCAGCAAGACAGTGAGATTTACCATCCTGTCACATCTCTGTCTGCTGGCCGATAAGAGTGCTCTTGTCAGCATCCATCATTTCAAAGGCCTCATCTCCGTCGCTTCCGGCTCTTTTGTCTGACAATCAATCTCAGCTGCAGCCCAACTCACTGCCACAAGTGCGTGGGTAAAGCGTGGGGCTCACATTCCAGTTCTGGGCACATCAAACAGTGTCTCGCTCAGCCACAGACGGGGGGGCAGGGTGGTGGTGGGGGAGAGTTGGCGGGGGGGAGGTGGAGTGGGGAGCTGCTTTCACAGCAGGGTGTCAGTCTGTGACACTGTTAATCAGCTTCAGTGGGAGGTCCCTCTACACTGTGGACAAAACACACAATTTTAAACAAAGTGCAACTACTGTGTCTGCCAACAATCTTGTCTTGAGAAAGATGCATGAATCAAAAATTGGTAAGGCACAGTACAGCCAGAACCAGAAGCCCCATGCATCATTCTACTGCTGTATTTTGTTCTATGCTGAGTAACTACTTTTTGAAAGATATAAGAAGAAAACAGATTAGACTTGGAATTCAAATAGAGTCACAATCAGTATCGAAGCTGCTGCATCAAGCCTAGGTTGCAAGGCTATCATTGGATCTGGGCTTTAGATGTAAGATTAATGAACTACAAGGAGGGAGGATGCATCTTAACTGTAATTTAAATGTAGCCTCAGTTTGGAGCCACGACTAGTCTGATGTAGGAGTGAAGAGGGATGAGGTCACTCAATTAAATCCACCAGGCCATTTCCAAATATTTGTTATTTCTATAGCACCAATTGCCTTATGTGGTTGTAGAAGGTGACACAGTGGTTAGCACGTCTGTCTCACAGTGCCAGGGACTCAGGTTCAAGTCTGGCCTTGGGTGACTGTCTGTGTGGAGTTTGCACATTCTCCCTGAGTCTGTGTGGGTTTCTTCCAGGTGCCCTGGTTTCCTCCCACAGTCCAAAGATGTGCAGGCTAGGTGGATTGGTCATGCAAAATTGTTCCTTGGTGTCCAAAGATGTGTAGGTTAAGAGAAATTAACCATGGTAAATGTGTGGGATTACGGGGATAGAGCAGAGAGTGGGGCCTGGGTAAGATGCTCTGCACCATTGGTGCAGATTTGATGGGCCAAATGGCCTCTTCTGCACTGTAGGAATTGTAGTATACAGCCCCCTGACTCTGAATTACATGTTGCTGTCCGTGATGGTGTAGCGCAAAAATCACTAAAGGAAAAGTCACTGAACTCTCCTCTGTTATCTCCAATGTTGGTAATATTTACTATTTACATTAGTAAAGCAATAACATTAAATAGTAGCACATGCATTAGGATTTCTTTGAGAAGCGTCTCACATGCTTGAAAATTAAATTGCATATATCTTTTTAAAATATAAATGAATGGCTGGAAATGCTGGGAAGTAATTGTGAAGATTTATACAAATGTAATAGTCTGTTACTAGATAGCACAACTGCTTCATTTCTGATAGCACATTGAATGACGTGTTCTCTTGAAATCTCTTCCCAATTATAATACAGCCAGACACTTTAAACATGTTAATTGCTGTATTAAAATAGTGTGCAAAGGAATCCTTTATGAAAACAGAGGACCTGAATACCCCCACACATGCTACGGCAGTAGTTCAGAGAGGTATATGACAAGTGATGCAGTCGCAAGAACACAAAAATATCCCGTTAAGTGCTGCCATCACTGGTTATATTTTAGATCACAATAGGGTTTTGATATAAAGGAGATCGCTAAAATTCTATACGTGTAGCAAATTGCCATGAAAAGCAGATGATCAAAATGGGCTGGGAGTGGCAAGGTTCGCAATTTAAAAAATACAAGTATCAAATGATGAAAGTTAAACACTACGCTGACCTGTTATTCCTTCATTTTGTATTAGATATTAATAGTTAACTATTGGTACCTCCACTTAAAATAGTGAATCAATATTGCTCCCTCTAATTGTTAGCTTGGCAGCAGTTTCAGAGAATTCCATGTTCCCGAGAACCAGGCATTTCAGGTCACACACTTTGAGGTTGGACCAGTCCTTTCGAGTTACTGTTTGGTATGCTTGGTTTCATTGGTTAGGACATTGAATACAAGAGTTGGTTCATTTTGTTGAAGTTGTACAAGGCATTGATTAGGCCACACTTGGAATACTGTGTACAGTTTTAGTCACCTTAGTTTAGAAAGGATATTATTAAACTAGAAAGAGTGAAAATAAGATTTACTAGGATGCTACCGGGACTTGATCATTTTATAAGGAGAGGCAAGATAGATTGGCACCTTTTTCGCTGGAGCCTAGGAGGCTTAGGGACAATCTTATTGAGATCTATAAAAGAATGAGGGGTATAAATAAGGTAGATAGTCAACATTTTTTCCCAAAGATAGGGGAGTCTAAAAATACATGGCATGGGTTTAACATGAGAGGGGGGAGTTACAAAAGGGTCCAGAGGGGCATTTTTTTCACTCAGAGGGTGGTGAGTGTCTGGAATGAGCTGCTAGAGACAGGAACAGAGGCAGGTACAATTTTGTCTTTTAAAATGCATTTAGACAGTTACATGGAGAAGATGGGTATAGAGGGATATGGGCTAAATGCAGGCAGTTGGGACTAGCTTAGTGATAAAAACTGAGTGGCTTGGACAAGTTGGGCCAAAGGGCCTGTTTGCATGCCATAAACCTCTATGACTCTAAGTAATGCCTCAGAGTCATCATCTTCACCATATGCATCACCCACTTTCTCAAGGGTGGGTGATAAATGCCAGCCTTACCAGCCTTATCGCGTCCCAAGGATGAATTTTTGAAAATGTATCAGCTTTATTATTGCAATATCAACATTATATATACATGGATCAAGAATTGGCAAACTAATAGAAGATGGAAAGTTGGGATGAAAGGGACATTTTCAAGATGGTAGTCTGTAACTAGTGGAGTGCCACAAAGACCAGATGTCGGAAGCAACTACTATTGCCGGGTTTGCAGGTGACATGAAGATAGATGGGAAGACAAGTGGGTTACACAAAGGGCCCTATTTTACCATTTCTCCCTTTACCACCATGTTGAGCAATCCGGAATCGTGCTGAAATGGATCTGCTGAATAGAGGTCTGAATCAGGCGCTCCAGCTGCTGAAGAGGTGAGTTCAGAGCTCCAATGGCTCTCTGACTCAGATAGGTGAGAAGGAGGAGGGAGGCAGGCCAGATCATTCACTGGTTGTGGGTGGGGGCAGGGGGGAGGCCAGATCATTCTCAGAAAGAGGGGAGTGAGGCCAGACCATCGTCTTTTGGTGGGAAGAGGGAGGGCCGAACATTCTCTGGTTGGGTGGGAGGGTAGGGGAGCGAGGGCAGATCATTCTTGGGGAGGTAGGAAGTGAGGCCAGATCATTCTTTGGGGCGGGGGAATGAAGCCAGATTGTTCTCTGGTTAGGGGGGGAAGGGCCAATCATTGTCTGGTAGTGGGAGAGGTGGTATGATCATTTTCTGGTGGGGTGGGGGGTGAAGGGAGGTGGGCCAGATCATTCTCTGGTGGGGAGGGGATGGGGAAGGAGGAGGAGGTGGGTCTGACGTTCCTCTGGGGCGGGGAAGCGGCAGTGAGGCCAGATCGTTCTCTGGGGAGGGAGGGGGAGTGAGGCTAGATCGTTCTGATGGGGGGAAGGGGAGTGAGGCCAAATCGTTCTCTGGGGCGGGAGGGGGAGTGAGGCCAGATCGTTCTCTGGGGAGGGAGGGGGAGTGAGGCTAGATCATTCTGATGGGGGGAAGGGGAGTGAGGCCAGATCGTTCTCTGGGGCGGGAGGGGGAGTGAGGCTAGATCGTTCTCTGGGGAGGGAGGGGGAGTGAGGCTAGATCGTTCTGATGGGGGGAAGGGGAGTGAGGCCAGATCGTTCTCTGGGGCGGGAGGGGGAGTGAGGCTAGATCGTTCTCTGGGGAGGGAGGGGGAGTGAGGCTAGATCGTTCTGATGGGGGGAAGGGGAGTGAGGCCAAATCGTTCTCTGGGGCGGGAGGGGGAGTGAGGCCAGATCGTTCTCTGGGGAGGGAGGGGGAGTGAGGCTAGATCGTTCTCTGGGGAGGGAGGGGGAGTGAGGCTAGATCGTTCTGATGGGGGGAAGGGGAGTGAGGCCAGATCGTTCTCTGGGGAGGGAGGGGGAGTGAGGCTAGATCGTTCTGATGGGGGGAAGGGGAGTGAGGCCAAATCATTCTGGGGGTAGGGGGGGTGGGAGGGGAGGGAGGCGGGTAAGATGTATCTCACGGGCGGTGGGAAGAGGCCCGATCGCTCACTAGCGGAGAGAGGGAGGCAGATGGATCTCTGATGGGAGGGTCCGCTGCCACTCTGCGAGCAATCAGTAGGGGGAAGGGAGCAGGGAGTCATGATCGGTCTGGGTAGCAGGGGGATAAGGGGGGCAGTGATGTCTGTGGGAGCCATCGCTCCCGGGCCACTTTCTCCACTTTCTGTGACTCCGGAATGATCTGACACAGGTGTGCTTTTTCAAATTTTTTTCTAACTGCGCATGCGCAGTTCAGAGCTCTGATCATTCCGGGTGTGCTAAGCCTCAACCACAGTGCAAATGGGACCCGCAATTTTTTTTTCAGGCTAAGTGCTATGGGGATTCTTGGAAGCAGATTTCCAAGTCAGCTCTGAGTTGTGCACAGATTCAGCACTTAGAATGAAAATGGTAAAATCTGGCCCAAAGAGTCTACAAAGGGATTTAGGCAGGTTAAGTGAATGGACAAATACTTGGCAAATGGAACATAATATAGGAAAATGTGATGTTATGCACTTTGGTGGGAAGAATAAAGGAGCTGAGTACCATTTAAATAGAGAAAGGCAGCAGAAAGCTATAGCACAGAGGGGGTCCTCACGCATAAATCACAGAAAGCTCACATGCAAGTTCACTTACAAATAGGGAAGGTAAATGGAATAGGGCATTGTCTCAGAATAAGGGGTCACCCATTTAAGACAGAGATGAGGATGAATTCCCTCACTCAGGGGATAGTAAATTGACAGAATTCTTTCTGCAGAATTAACTGAGGGTAAAGTTTCCAGAACTCATTATAAATTTACCTGTGTTTTCTTTTGCCTCCCCAGCCAATGGTGTGACCGGGGGCATTTTGGCCAATGGTGTTTTCTATACCAAGTCTCATTGTGCATACATGACGTTATGCCAAATTGAATTATACACAACTTACAGCAAATTCCCATTTCTTGGGCTCTCCACACAAGAAGAAACATTTACATGTACTTATCAAATTTTTCATAATTTTAATACCCTGTATAGGTCATCACATCCACATCCCAAATCCACTTCAGCTTCTCTTTTCTATTGAAATATGCCTGCTCCTGTCCAATCTTTGCTAGATTTCTCACAGTATGATGGTACTGTGCCTTTAATATATCATGTTCTCTGCAGTTTGTAAGCAGCTTTGTTTGTTTTCATTGTTGCCAACCTGTCTGCTTAGATGTCCTTTCATTGGAGCTTCAGTGGTTTAAATGGGGTTTTGTTTAGTTTTAATCAGGACCTAATGCAATGTCCTGAAGTTTACAACCTTTCTTGAAGCAGCTGTATAGGGCATTGGTGAGGCCGCAGCTGGAGTACTGTGTGCAGTTTTGGGCGCCGCACCTGCGCAAGGATATTTTGGCCCTGGAGGGAGTGCAGAGGAGGTTTACTAGGCTGATACCGGAGTTGAGGGGATTGAGCTATGAGGAGAGGCTGAATAAACTAGGCTTGTACTCGTTAGAGTTTAGAAGAATGAGGGGAGATCTCATTGAGACGTATAAGATGATGAATGGGATGGATAGGATAGAGGTGGAGAGACTCTTCCCGCTCAAAAAAGACAGTAGGACTAGGGGGCACAGCCTCAAGATAAAGGGGAGGCGGTTTAGAACGGAGTTGAGGAGGAACTTCTTCACTCAAAGGGTGGTGAATCTCTGGAATTCTCTGCCCGTTGAAGTGGTGGAGGCTGCCTCGCTAAATATTTTTAAGAAGCGGGTTGATGGGTTTTTGATAAGAGAAGGGATTAAGGGTTATGGGGAGAGGGCGGGAAAGTGGAACTGAGCCACGACAGATCAGCCATGATCTTATTGAATGGCGGGGCAGGCTCGAAGGGCTAGATGGCCTACTCCTGCTCCTATTTCTTATGTTCTTATGTTCTTATGAAGTGTTGTGTAAAGATTGATTGACAGGTCAGGAGGGACAGTTTTTTAAGTTTTACTTTCAGTTTGGTTCAGTTTGAGAGCTGGCCTGGTTTTCAAGCTGAAAGTGGATTTTGTCTTTCTCACTCCCTGGTATTTTGAGAATGTGTTGCACTCCAGAAGGAAAGCAGCATTTCTGTGCCTCTCCCTCTCTCTTGATCTTGGGAATTCTGCTGGCTGCTGTTTAATTAGAAGGTGTTTGGACTTCAGTCTGGATACAGTGTTCTGGCAAATGGAATTTAATGTTGGCAAGTGTGAGGTGGTCCACTTTGGTAGGAAGAATGGTAGGAAGGACTATTACTTACGGGGCGAAAAACTGCAGCAGGCGACGGTGCAGAGGGACCTCGGGGTCCTTGTGCATGAGTCGCAAAAACCCAGCTTGCAGGTGCAGCAGGTGGTCAGGAAGGCGAATGGGATGCTGGCCTTCATAGCGAGGGGGATTGAATATAAAAGTAGGGAGGTCTTGCTGCAGCTGTATAGGGCATTGGTGAGGCCGCAGCTGGAGTACTGTGTGCAGTTTTGGGCGCCGCACCTGCGCAAAGATATTTTGGCCTTGGAGGGAGTGCAGAGGAGGTTTACTAGGCTGATACCGGAGTTGAGGGGGTTGAGCTATGAGGAGAGGCTGAATAAACTGGGCTTGTACTCGTTAGAGTTTAGAAGAATGAGGGGAGATCTCATTGAGACGTATAAGATGATGAATGGGATGGATAGGATAGAGGTGGAGAGACTCTTCCCGCTCAAAAAAGACAGTAGGACTAGGGGGCACAGCCTCAAGATAAAAGGGGGGCAGTTTAGAACGGAGTTGAGGAGGAACTTCTTCACTCAAAGGGTGGTGAATCTCTGGAATTCTCTGCCCGTTGAAGTGGTGGAGGCTGCCTCGCTAAATATTTTTAAGACGCGGGTTGATGGGTTTTTGATAAGAGAGGGGATTAAGGGTTATGGGGAGAAAGCGGGAAAGTGGAACTGAGCAGCGACAGATCAGCCATGATCTTATTGAATGGCGGGGCAGGCTCGAAGGGCTAGATGGCCTACTCCTGCTTCTATTTCTTATGTTCTTATGTCTCTCCCTGGTGTTTGGGAAGCTGTTCTGATTGCAAGCTGGGTGTGTGTTAAAAAAGCTGCAGATTCCAACAATAGAATCATGTGAGTATCCTTGTTTTCTGTGTTAAACCTGTGGCAGGTGTATGTTTATAAGGAGTTTGTTGTTTTGGAAAAGCACATTCAGTTGTTAAGGTTAAGGTTATACAATATCATGATTCTTTATTTTCCTTGTCTGTAATTGGTAAAAGTTATTGCTAATTTACTTCCCATGTGTTATCTGTATTCTTAAATCGCTTGATAAAAGCTCCCTTGCGGGTCATTTGAATCATACCTGAAGTGAAACATTGTATGCTTACCCTAGCCAAATTCAAAGTGCAAAATTTATGGTCTAGGTTGACTTCATCACATACCTTGGAGTTTCTGACCTGGTTTATGACAACAGGATTACATTCTTTTTTGCCTCCGATTCACTCCAGACATGGAGGACAATCACTGTGATTGTCACAGTGATCACAGTGATAAAGTGATCACTATCACTTTATCACTGTGATAGTGAATCAGCATATTTCTATTGGGATCCAACAGTTGCAACTTCCGAGCACAAATGTAGCCCTTTGCCGCTGGCCTGCCAGCTTAGTTTTATTCACCTTGCAAAATAACTACTAGTTTCCTTCAGCCTAATTATGATTCTAGTATCAACAATGTATCTATAGACCCATGTCCATCTGTCTGCTTGTCAATTTTATTAATGATGCTTCATTTTTGGAGACTCATGGTTCATTGGAAATAAGTTCAGAATTTGCCATTAATGAAGCGTGTCTCCAATACCTCAGCATTTTATGCCAATTAACAACCGTATTCTCATACTGCCGCTACACTAAAGCTTTCAGCAGCTTTCAGACTGTTATGAACATGTTAACCCATTTGATACTACCCAATTACATGAGCATGACGCTTACTGCCATTTGTGTTCAAGGCCACTGTAGAATTTTAAAATAGTGACAGAAACATTCAAGGCATGTCTTATTAAGTTTTCAAATTGTAATAATTTATCAAAGATAGAGCTCATATGAAAGATTTTAATGTACAAAGATGGACTACAGCGAACAAATATACATTTCCTATTGACAGACCAAATAGATCATAGAATCATAGAATCCCTTCAGTGCAGAAGGTGGCCATTTGGCCCATCGAATCTGTACCGACTCTCCTCCAGAGCATCTTCCCAAGCCCTCATCCACCCCCATTACTTTAACCCAAACATTTACCTAACCTAAACATTTAAGACATTAAGGGGCAATTTAGCATCACGAGTCCATCTAACCTGCATATCTTTGGACTGTGGGAAGAAACCAGAGCACCCGGAGGAAACCCACGGAGGCACAGAGATAATGTGCAAGCTCCACACAATCACCCAGGGCTGGAATTGAACCCAGGTCCCTGGCACTGGAAGGCAGCAGTGCCAACTACTATGCCACCGTGCCTCCCCTTCTTAGATTAGAGAGATTGAGAGGGGGAAGGGTATTTTCTTTCTTATTCTTTGCTTCCATTCATTTTCTCTTGTCTAATCTGCAAGTTTTGGTGAAACATTATTTCCAAAGTATAGAACATCATGTAAACAAGTGTGGATGAAGGACTGAGAGAAGAAGCAGATGAGTGCTGACAACAATGGTCGTAAGTGTGCACTGGGAGCTCGCTGTGACTCGGCACGGGAACTTATACAGGAGGATAAGCAGGTCAGAGGTAACAGATCTGATTACAAGTGATGGCAAACAGAATGTGACCGTAAAATTAACATCAGCGAGAACAAGTGGAGCAGGAAGCAGAAGACCCAAATGAATCTAATCCCTTAACGAGGTCATCCATAAATGGAGAGTGAGAAGAAGCTGGAATGATTTTAATTACACCGGATAGTGCCAAGCTCAACCAGTGAATCAACATAATGCCTCGAAGTGAGAGGAGAAATGAGGGGAAATACTACAAAGTAGTTTAACAGGCAAGTTAAAATAAATCACTGGTCAATGTCTTACAAGGTAACAGTACTTTGAAGTTTGTATAAGTTTGTTCAGTGTATGTTATATCATTTCTAAACTAAAAATCATAGATGCCTACAGTGCAGAAGGGGGCCATTTGGCCCATCAAGTTTGCACCAACCATGATCCTACCCAGATGCTATCCCCATAACCCCATGTGCTTACCCCAGCTGGTTCTCCTGACACTAAAGAGCAATTTAGCATGGCCAATCCACCTAACCCGCACATCTTTGGACTGTGGGAGGAAACCGGAGCACCAGGAGGAAACCCAAACAGACACGGGGAGAACTCCACACTGTGGGTCTTGCCAGGAATTGAACCTGGGTCCCTGGCATTGTGATGCAGCAATGCTAACCACTGTAGTCCCCATCATGTGTTTATCACATTGCCTTACATAATATTTTATCTGATTAGCTAGCTTAAAAAGAACACGATATCAAGGAGTGATTCTGGGTGAGGCAGTGCTCCAGATGCTGATGTTTCTGTTTGCTGCAATATTGTCCCTAATATCAACAGAAAAGAGTGTGGCTAAACCCAGAAATGTGTTCAGAATCCAAGCAGTAAGGCTGGGGACAGGGAGGCCCTGTCAACCTTTTGCAGCTCCTCATTGAAATGAATTTACAATTAGTCTCCCACTCTCCTCCCCCGCACTTCCCACAAACCCCCGACTCCCCAACAACTGGCCAAGAGGGTGAGGGCGGGACTTCGCAACCGGAGGCTGAAGCTGAGGACCCCTGGGAATACCCTCTGGCTGTTAGTGTGAATCGGAAGTCCAGCTCCAGTTGGTGGAGGGGGGGGAGCAAACTCTGATGTGTGATTGGGTTGACAGTGAGAATAACCAAACGCTGGAGGCCTGAAACTTTAAGCCTGGGGGAATCACTCCTGGCTACGAGAAAACCAGGCCACAAGGAAACCTGAAATAAGCTTTCATAGGACATAGGAGCAGAATTAGGCCATTCGGCCCATCAAGTCTGCTTCGCCATTCAATCATGGCTGATATTTTTCTCATCCCCATTCTCCTTCCTTTTTCCCATAACCCCTGATCTCCTTATTGATTAAGAACCTGTCTATTTCTGTCTTAAAGAGACTCAATGACCTTCTGCGGCAAAGAGTTCCACAGATTCACCACTCTCTGGCTGAAGAAATTTCTTCTCATCTCTGTTTTAAAGGTGCTGAGGTTGTGCCCTCTGGTTCCAGTTTTTCCTACTAGTGGAAACATCCTCTCCATGTCCACTCTACCCAGGCCTCGCAGTATCCTGTAAGTTTCAATAAGATCCTCCCTCATCCTTCTAAACTAACCTTTGGGCATCTTCCATACCAGATCAGAATTTACATCCATCTCCCTCCTTTAGGCCTTAGGTTTCAATTTGCTGACCTGGCCTCTATATTTAGCACCTTGCTTCCTTCCTGTGACTGCCCTGTCCACCAAACCATGGGAAGAAATTTTAAAACCCATGTTTCCTTGGTTCCAAAGAAGAAAATCATCCACCAGCAGAGATGAAGTGGACCATGAAATGAGCTTGGATGACACCTCACCCTTTGCTAACAGCAGGATAAGCCTACACCACGTGGCCTGCAGTGGATCAAGAAGACAGCTCATCACCACCTTCTCTGGGGTAATTAGAAATGAGCAGTAAATGCTGGCCTAGCTGGTGATGCTCACATCTCCATGGCCATAAAAGAATTGCTAAACAAATCTTCCAGTAGGTACCAGCAGTGGGGTGTGATATTGGGGGGTGGAGGGGCTCAGAGTAGTGGAGCAGCCTGAACATTCAGATATGTCTTTTGCATGAAGAACGTTGTGACTAAGCCACATATGCCAGGTCAGAACCTCACAGGGGCCTGATCGTAGAATCACAGATTCCCTACAGTGCAGAAGGAGGCCATTTGGCCCATGAAGTCTGCACCAACTTTCTGACAGAGTATCTTTCCTTAGGCCCTCTTCCCCACCCTATTCCTGTAACCTCACACATTTATCGTGGCTAATCCATTTAACCTACACATCTTGGGACACCATGCAGCAATTAAGCACGGCCAATCTGCCTAACTGCACATCCTTGCTCTGTTGGAGGAAGTTTATTTATTTAAGTTTATTTATTATTTATTAGTCGCAAGTAGACTTACATTAACATTGCAATGAAGCTGCTGTGAAAATCCCCTAGTCACCACACCCCGGCGCCTGTTCAAGCACACTGAGGAAGAATTTAGCATGACCAATCCACCTAACCAGCACGTCTTTCGGCCTGTGGGAAGAAACCGGAGCACCTGGAGGAAACCCATGCGGGCATGGGGAGAATGTGCAGACTTCACACAGACAGTGACCCAAGCTGGGCATCAAACCCAGGTCCCTGGCGCTGTGAGGTAACAGTGCTAACCACTGTGCCGCCGTCTCTCCTCTAACTAGCACCATCTTTCAGACTGTGGGAGGAAACCTGAGCACCCAGAGGAAACCCATGCAGATATGGGAAGAACATGCAGACTCCACATAGACAGTGACCCAACCGGGAATCGAATCTCGATCCCTGGCGCTGTGATTAATATACTGCCTTCCCCAATCCCCAAACAATTCTGCCATAATTCCTCAGATCACAGCTCATGAATCTTCACCACCATAGAAAGCAATTATATAGTACCATAAGGCTTTGCTTTAACATCACACAATAACATAGTCCACAATTATACAGTGGGACACACCTACAAAGTTACATTTTATTTAATTGATTCTGACCTGTTCTGTTATTGGTCCGTCAAGGTGCTTTAACATGAAGAATGTGAATTGACAGTTTTAACTTGCTCTTTTGGAATCTTTATCCGAGGGCATATTTCAACATCAATCAAATACAGAAGTTACATTCCTTCTCATTACTGCCCCTTAACTCCAGTTGCACATAGAGGCACCAGCATTGGAACAAAGTGCAGTAAAGCTATTCCATGCTTTGATGATGATTGGCAGGAGTTCAGCCAGGAGTTCACCCATCATTTTTTTACTCTCAGGATACTTTTAATTCCATTACCAATGAACCAACCTCTCCAGGGCAGCTTTTGTCCTGTTTGATTTGACTGAAAGATAGGGGGAGGGGAGCAGGAATGAGAATGGAACCAGCGATGAAATGAAGGGGGAAAACATTTTGACAACAAAGAGTTAGAACAGAAATGGGAAATATTTTAAGTAGCGACCTGTTGAGAATTATCATAGAATCGTGCAGTGCAGAAGAGGCCTTTTAGCCCATCAAGTCTGCACCAACCCTCGAGAAATACCTGACCTCCCATGTTATCCCAAACTCCAATACTTGGCCCATGGCCTTGAATGTTATGGCGTGCCAAGTGCTCATCCAGGTACTTTTTATATTTCTGTTTAAAGAAGGACTCCATTGCAGATGGAGTACAATGTTAGCAAGTGTGAGGTTATCCACTTTGGCAGGGATAATAGTAAGAGGGATTACTATTTAAAGGGAGAAAAGCTGCAGCATGCTACAGTGCAGAGGGACCTGGGGGTCCTTGTGCATGAGTTGCAAAAACCCAGTCTGCAGGTGCAGCAGGTGATCAGGAAGGCGAATGGGATGCTGGCCTTTATAGCGAGGGGGATAGAATATAAAAGCAGGGAGGTCTTGCTGCAACTGTACAGGGCACTGGTGAGGCCGCAGCTGGAGTACTGTGTGCAGTTTTGGTCGCCGCACTTGCGCAAGGATATTTTGGCCTTGGAGGGAGTGCAGAGGAGGTTCACTAGGCTGATACCGGAGATGAGGGGCTTGGACTATGGAGTGAGACTAAATAGACTGGGTCTGTACTCGTTGGAGTTTAGAAGGATGAGGGGGGATCTTATAGAGACATATAAGATAATGAAGGGGATGGATAGGGTAGGGGTAGAGAGATTCTTCCCGCTTAGAAAGGATAGCAGGACCAGAGGGCACAGCCTCAAGATAAAGGGGGAGCGGTTTAGAACAAAGTTGAGGAGGAACTTCTTCGCTCAAAGGGTGGTGAATCTCTGGAATTCTCTGCCTGTTGAAGTGGTGGAGGCTACCTCGCTAAATATATTTAAGACGCGGGTAGATAGGTTTTTGGTAGGCAAGGGAATTAAGGGTTATGGGGAAAAAGCGGGAAGGTGGAACTGAGCCACTTCAGATCAGTCATGATCTTATTGAATGGTGGGGCAGGCTCGAGGGGCTAGGTGGCCTACTCCTGCTCCTATTTCTTATGTTCTTATGTTCTTAGGAACAATTTAGTCAATACTGAAATGCCGTGAATGAATAAAGAGATAAAGATAAAGTTGAAGCCAAAAAAAAAGGACATACACTAAGGCCTGAGTTAATGTTCAGAGTGCACACGCAGTAGTGCGGCCAGAAGCCAATTAAGGCCCACCAAGTGTGAAAGGTGACTGCCACTAGGATCTTCAGTGCGGGCAGAATTGGGACCATGTTGTGTGCAGGATCCAGTACGGGCTCAGTGGGTAGTTTAGATACTGCAGACGTTGCTGGTTGTGGATGAGGCTCTGGGAGCTGGTTGGCAAAATCCAATTACTGGCCTGGTTTAGACATGGCTTCAGCACCTGGTGGTCATGAAAGGCAGGAGGGCAAGTCAAATGGGCACACTGCCCCCTGTTTCTCCGATGAATGCCCAGAAATTCTGGTGAAGGAGGGCAGTGCCAGGTGGCTAGTTATCATATCTGGGGATGGCAAGTGAAGGCCAACCCACCTGACCAAAAAATGTTGGGCAGATGTCACCATCCAGGTCAGTGGGCACAGCGGGTTGCAGTGCAAGTGGCTTCAGTGCCAAGAATGTTCAATAATCTGCAATTGGCAAGGGTAAGTGCAGAGACAGCATGGAATTGTGCAGGGAAGTGCAGTTGGGTGTCCATTACTTGGGATACTCAGGGGCTGTGTGTGTGTGTGTGTGTGTGTGTGTGAGCTGGCATTAAAGCCTGCCCTGCCCACGCTGGGTTTTCAGTATGGGTAGTCACAGTGCATTTCAGTGGGACACTGTGACATGACCCTCACTAGCTGTCAGGGTGATGAACACTGGGGGAGGGGGGGCAAGGGTGAAGGACTGGGGGTTGATTGGGGGGGCGTGGGGGTGATGGGGGGGTTGAGGGCAAGCTGGAATGGACCTTTAGGGAGAGGGAGGACTAATGATTAGTCTTATTTATCTCTGTCAGGAGAATAGAAGCGATAATGCTGCAGAGCACTGAAGAATGGATGGCAGTGACATGCTCATTCTGTACATTCTCACCAAACAGGACAGTGATGCACTGGAGCTAGAGTGCCAGTGGAGAGATAGTGAATGGCTTGGATGGAAACTTCCAAGTTCCCATGTCATAGTCTGCTGTCCTTGTCCTTCTAGATAGTAATGGTCGTGTGTTTAGTAAGTGCTGCCTTCAGAGCCCTGGCGAGCTCCTGCAGTGCATCTTTTAGATGGCCAAATAGATAATGACCAAATAATTTGCTTGATGATGTTGATTGAGAGATAGGTTTTGACCAGAAAATGGGAGGTTACTCTAGGCTATTCATTGAAATGTTAGCGTGGGATTTTCCACATCTACATAAATATCAACTGAGTGGTCAATTCATTCAAAACAGAAACTTTGGAAAGGCCTCACAGAAAATTGTCTTCAATACAATATTTCCTTCTTCCTTAGGAGATGTCAAGGGTAAGTTTTTCACTCAGAGGGTGGTGAGTGAGTGGAATCAGCTGCCATCAGTGGTGGTGGAGGCAAACTCGTTGGGGTCTTTTAAGAGATTTCTGGATGAGTACGTGGGATTTAATGGGATTGAGGGTCATAGGTAGGCCTGGTAGGTAGGGATATGATCAGTGCAACTTGTGGGCCGAAGGGCCTGTTTGTGCTGTAGTTCTATGTTCTTAGCCTCTGCTCACACTTCATCAGTACTTTCATCCCTGTACTATTATGTTTTTCTATTCCACTCTAACAGAGTGACCAGTTCCTATACTGTGGAGCCTTTAATTCCTAATTTGCTGCTTCTGATGTTTAAGTTGGCAAGTGTCATTATTTCCACTTGTATGTGGCCCTTGTGGATCAACTTTACGATGCAATCCCATTAATGCAGAGCTTCACAGCTTTTCAGGAACCATTGTCATCCAATTAATTTTAATGGGCACAAAATCATGCAAGCTGCACCTAAGGCTCAACGACCTGTGAATTCAAATGATCCAGCTGTGTTCCTGTGATGCAAAGCCACTGGAAATAAAGTGAGAAATGCAGCCCTTGTGTTATTAAATATATACCCACCAATCTCCCCACAAAGAATTGAGGTGAAGGGGAATCAGAGGGTAGGGCTAAATTGGCATACAGACATAATTTAATCCCCACCTTAAAATCAGTGAGCTGGATTTTATTGAAAGTGTGGTTCCCCCAACTCCCAATCAAAAACTCATGGCAAAATTATCCATAATTCTGATCTCCAGCAATTTAACACTGGAAGCAGCAATAGTTGCATTAATCCATGACTTTCACTCCTTTCTCAAGAGGAGGTCCTGCCTTTTGATTTGATTTTATTGGATTTATTTTTGTCACATGTATTAGTATACAGTGAAAAGTATTGTTTCTTGCATGCTATACAGACAAAGCATACCATTCAGAGAGATGGAAAGGAGAGAGTGCAGAATGTAGTGTTACAGTCATAGCTAGGGTGTAGAGAAAGATCAGCTTAATGCGAAGTAGGTCCGTTCAAAAGCCTCAGAGAAAGGTTGACCAATCAGATAGACTATCAGATCTATAGTACCAGCTGCACCATTGGAAGGTACCACTCGGTCTACAAACAGTCCCCAGTGTCTAGGAGCCCAGACTGATTGACAAGTCTGAGGTCAGAAGTCACAGAGAGAGGGGTGATTGAGGGCAAGGGCATGGTGGTGAAGAGCCAGGTTCAAGAGGATAGGGGGATTGTTGAAGAGCGGACTCACCTTAGGGAGGGGATGGGGTTGCCATTTATGGGTACGGTAGCCCCAAAAGTAGAATCCCTACCCCCGAGCCTGACATCATCCCATACAACTAAAGCAGCTGGGCTTCCCACATGGTGAGGGCCTCCCCCTGCAGAGGCAGGGGCAAATTGAGGCCCTTAACTGGTCACTTAAAGGCCTCACTCAGCCTAAGAGAACACAGGCCACCAGGCCGCTCCACCCTGTAAAATATCAGACAGGTTGGGGAACAAGCGGGCGGGCAGCACAAAGCCCACCCACAGGACTTTACCAACCCTCTGCCTTCAAACCTACCAGCAGAGGAACATGAAATCTAGCACACGTATCAGAAAAATGGCAGCTAACAG